>NC_142437.1:1362500-2712500 GCF_059453495.1 Arachis ipaensis
CCATTATCCGGGAACAAGCTCGCCAAAGGGATGCCATAGTTCGTGAGAAACCCCAATTTGAGCCATCTGATGAGTATGTTCCCAAGAGGCCCAAGTATGAACACTCAGCGGAGCCATCTGAGTGAGTTGCCCTAATTTACCTATCAATTGAATTCAATTTTCATAAAAGAATTATTTACAGTTATTTACAACTGATCATGGCTCTTTCCAATGATAGCACATTGAAAGCTCAAGAAGAAGCAGTTCAACCTCCACCTCCAGAGGATTCCATCATTCTACGTTGATATAATGCCATTTAATTAAACTCTTCTTTTGATTTACGTTGTTGCTTCCTTGTTTTTATAAATTGCTATATGTATAAGCACATTGTCACAATAAAACTGACTTCTTTAGGTCACCCTTGTGCCAGCAAATTGAAAGCATGTTAAACATTTCTGTTCAATTTTTTGCTACTGTTCTTGACAAAACGGAAACTAAGTTTGAAAATGGATCTTCATCCTCAACTTGGAACTTCTTGGGGTTCCAACTGGGATGATGGTGGTGTTGTGGACAAAGAGGAAAGACTATGATGAAGGTGATGTCATGGAAGAGACATGCAAAATGGAGGCAAAATTTGTGGAAGGCTCAGAGGAGGTGAGGAAGCAACTTCATTATTATTGCTATGTGTGTAACAAATAATCTTAAAGGTGGAATTGTTCCCATGGCATATCCTATATCTAAGAAGATATATTTCAAACATTCAAGGGCAATCTTGCAAATTTCATAAATAGATAATATCTATGGTGTGTGTTCACTGCCAAAGGGATTTGCCCAGCAATTTTGCTACATGTTTTAATCAATGTTTTGAAAATGACATGAATAACATTAAGCTTGAAAAGGAACAATTTGTTGCTTGTGTAAAGGAATTGGAGACTGAAGTGTCTCTGAGGCTTTTGGTTAAGGGTTCTACCGAGCAATTTCTCTTTGTTTTAATAATGCAAAAAGGGGAAAAAGAATTTAATTAAGGATTTTTTTCATGCTTTGATATATCACAATTAGATTTCTTTAATATAAAAAATAGTTGTTTTGAAAAATTGAGAGAATAAACATAAACATGGATATAAACATAATATGTTTTCTTAGATAAAGGAGGAACTAAGTATTAATTATCCTGTTATCATGTTAAGTTGCTTTTGCATTTGATATTGATTTTGTGATTGAAAAATCTGTTTTTCATATGCGCTTTTTCATTTAACAACACAAGTTAGATTAACTTTTATATATTGTAACATGTATGATGAAGATGATAAACTAATAAATCATAAATCATAAATGAATTATCATGGTTTATCATATATAAGTGAAAAATGAAAAGTGAAAACGGGTGATCAATATTTGATTCAATTATACTAGTAGTATATTACAGTGTTAAAAACTATAATGTTAACTTAGATTTTGGTACTTTATCTTTCCAGTAAAATTGATTCTTAATGTCAAGAGATACTCTTATATGAGTGGTTTTGTTTTTGTGAATATCGCATTAAAAAAAGTATAAAAAAGAATTTAATCTCATAATTAGCTAATTTTATTTCAGTTGGATAAATTAGAATATAAAAGAATTTAAAAATTAATAGTTTAAACTTAAAAAATTCCATTTAGTTTATATAAATATATATAATAACTTATTTTTGTTCCATCAATAATTTAGCATCATAAGAAACTCGTTAAAAGATGTATGTAGTAATTTGTTTATGTATATATACACCACTAATAAACTTTTTTTTTTTCTTTTGAAAGAAATATTAGGAAGACAGCTGTATAGATCCACGATTTTCAGCATATGTCCTTGAATCTTGTTGATTATCATACCAAAGGACACTATCAATGAAAATTATTTTCTCTAAAACTTGATTAGAATATTATCATTATTTGGAACCATAATAATCCTTGGGATTAATGCAATTCCTCCTATTTTAATCTCTGTAAGTATTTTGCATTCAACTAAGTGATTTTTAAATCTCCTAACCTATAGTCGTGTACCATTATATAAGTCATCTGACTGGTTTATGTTCCTAAATAACGTCACCAAAACACTAATATAAATTACAAAATAATATATTATATAAAATTTATAGTTATGTATGTATGGCTAAAAATATTATAAAAAAGAAATAAATACTTATAGTCAAAACTCTTAAGCTCTCTAAATTTTAATATAATAATAGATTGTCTATTTGAGTGATTTTGCATGTACTCAATGAATTATTTTGTAAATTTTTCTCCCAATGTGCATTTCAATTTAGGTACACTCTTATATCACATGAAGACAAAATAGTTAAAAACATAATAATGGTTAGAAATCTAAAAAACAAACTTAATAAAACTATCACAATTGTTTTAGTTTATCCCATCTCATCAAGTTCTAACACAAAACAAAAAAAAAAAAAAAACTTATAAATTTATTAAAAATCTCTAAATTTTAGTATAAATTAATGAAATCTCTATAAAATTCAATTATTAGATCACACATCATACACAAATCACAAAATACTAAAACATAAATTATACCCTAATCTAACCTTATTATTTATTCTAGTGGTAACTAACTCTATCCACTAAATTCCATTTTTTTCAAATCAACCTAATTGTTGTATGATTTAGTTACCACTAGACATACGTCATGTTTTACCATTGTTGTGATTTATGTATGATATGTGAACTAATCGAATTTAGTAGAGATTACATTAGTTTATGCAATAAAAAATATTATACTTAGTGAAAAAAATGTAGGTGAAATATTGTGTATTTATAAATAAGTTTTTTTTGTCGTTTTAGCCTTTCAAGCAAAAAATTTGATTAAACATAACAAATACATTTAATAATATCATGTCTCATGTTAAACTATTATAGGACCAGTACAACAATTTAATGTAAATTGTGATAGGATGAAAAGATTTACTGGTTTAAATTTAAAATACTTCACAAAATTAACAAATAATAAATAAATAATTTTTATAAATATTTTATTTTAATTCAAAATAATGCATTTTTGTAAGTAATTAATTTTTATACCATTTAAAATTTTTGAGGAAATAAACTCCATTCATGATAAAATTATAATAAAATTACTCTCATTTATAGAATAGAATGGTGACTTTTGTACAAAAAAAATCTTGTCCAAACAAAATAATCATCTTCAATTGCAATGAAAATAATTGACAATACATCACAAGACATATTGATTACCAATTTTTTCCATCTCCAACTTGAATTACAAATAGCAGAAGTAGAACAAATAATTAGAAATTCACAATTCAAATAAGAATCATTTATATATTGACCGAATGATCAATATATAATATTTATAGACCATGAAGAAGCTCAAAATTTTCAAAGTTGACAATTCGCAGCTAGTAAAACTTGTTGATGTTCAATTTTAGGGTCATTTATTTTATTGAAACAACATAGAACATTGTCAATTGATATTCTGAAAGAAAATTTTGAAGCACTTCTAAAACCACCATTCACAAATCGAAAATTATATTAATGGAGCTAAGTTAATGATAGAAGCTAGAACACTAACAAATTCCATAATATCTGTAAACAGTGCTCATCAGATGTCAGTTATATCTATCATTGTACTAATACACACTGCACTATTTCATGAGTATTGAAATTATATAACATCAGAGTTTTCCTTTGTGAAGAAACTATAAACACACAAATATAACATGAATCCAAACTCAGATTCCACAACTTAAGCCTGAGAAGTACCAACATCCTGAGATGTACCAACTTCCTAAGTAAATACATTAAAAGAGAATCTACATTAACTCCAATGCAAATAATCAATGAAAAAAATAGACTACCGCAACCACATGAAATATAAGGAGAAATGTTTAAATACAATACTCAATCAAAACTATGAAATACTTGAAGCCAATTATCAATATATATACAAGGAACATGAAGCTAAAATCAAATGAAATATCTTCATCTTGACAAGAAAAAAATAGATACAATATCATTAATAGTTTTGATGATTTATGATAGGCAGTAGCTATGATTACTCATGCAAGGAACTTAACAATCATAGATAATTATGAGTCACAGTATAAGCAAACCTTATGATAAAGTAATCACAAAGCAAAACCATACTATCAAAGTAAAAATGTATCCAAACACACAAACAACAAAGTCATAATTAGAATAAACAAATTAAAATGCCAAGATACACCCAAAATATGGATAAATGATGATGGTACCTGCGCATCACCAATCGCACAGAACTGGACTTTGAGTTTATCATTGATTGTTTGCCATACTCTGCTGTAAAAGGTTTGAGGTGCATCATCACCAGAGCGTGCATTGAAAATAATGTAAAACAGAAGGCCAGCAACAGCACAATCAATAACGCTGACAAGCTTATCAAACTCAAAATTCAACTTCTACATAGTAATAACAAGAATAAAAATAATCATTAGTGAATGAGATTATAGACATAAATAAGATTATGGACATAAATAAAACACAATAAAGCAAAAACAATCATAGACACAACATTTTGGCGATTGTAGATTCGCAAGCTTTTCTGAATCATATCCTTCACAAGTTTCTGACTATACTTATCAGTCATCGGATAGGGTCCAACTCCGCAACACATTCTACCTCCATCGTCAGGAGGAACGAATCTCTGTAAACAACATAAAGATAAAAAAACCCTAAAGAGTTAAATTATGAGATTATCAAAAAAAAAAAAAAAAAAGCGTGTGGTGAATTTAAAAGAACCTGAATGTTGAAGAACTGTCTAAAACATTCATGAATTTGTTCATCAGTGAGTATCTCTTTAGCCGGACGGTGTACAATAGAAGTTCCTTTCACCGTTTTCTTCGGTTTACCATCCCCATCATCCCTACCTCTTTTAGGTCCGACAGGAGCAGGAGCCATATCTCTCTCTAACTGTCAATTTCAGAATCAATCAATAAATAACAACGAAACAGGATAGAAGCACACGGAGTTTCAATTCAATGATGCACAAAATCAAACGTGTGAATCGGAGAAGAGAAGGCGGAGTACTTACGACAATCACCGGAGCGTATGATATGAACAAAGAGGTCGACGATTCTGATTCTGGTGAATTGGGGTTAGGGTTTTTATTAATTTTTTCCTGGTGCCTTCAACGTTGAATTCACGGAGGTAAGTGGTTTATTGGGCTTATACGTTGGCCTTTTTATTGGGCTGCTTGTTGGGTTTATTTTCATGATTTTTACTACTAGGTAGATCTTCTTGTAGGTTTATAATTGGTTCCGTTGTCCGGCGGCGCAGGAAGAGAGGGAACAAATCACTTCGTTCAGGCCGGGCGATAAGCGCGAAGCTTCATTGAAACTCGACGCGAAGTTTCAATGTCGGCAGGTTCGGACTTCAAGCGACAACGGTGATGCAGGATACGACGGCGTGGTGTACGAAAACAGAGGCGCAGGCGACGGCGGCAGGGAAGGCAAGTACCACGACACAGGGGTGGGCGAGGTTGCGGTCGACGACAGTGACGCAGGCGACGACAACGTGGCAGGCGAAGGCAATGAAATGGACGACGGTGGGGATACGGGCAGTAGCGCTTCACAAAGAGAAGAAGATCGCACCTTGAATCGCATGCTTCATACTTCATAGACAAATCCGTGTGTTTTAGAATCCGGGTCGAGTTGGATTTGGAGCTTCGCTCTCTTTGGATCTGGGCCGGCTTGGCGGTCCGGGTCTTGACAAAAAAAAATTGGTTCCGTTTCATTTTATTTAATATTTATAGCATCAACAAAAATTTGGTATATTCTTATATTAATGTATCTTTGATATATATAGTATTTAATTTTAACTGTAATAGTTAAAAGAAAAATAGTAATATACATATAGATTTAGTTAACATGTCTTCAGATTACGTACCAAAAAAATTGTATAAAAATATAAATTTCTAAAAAATGATTAAAAGATGTTGAGCCTTCTTAATAATGTGAATAAAATATACATAAGTATATATTATATAACAAATCATTATTACTTTGTGCTTGCTCTTAAACTAATTGCATATATACACAATATAAATAATAATTGTGAATCTTAGTTCATCTTCAAATTTTCTCTTAATATTTAAAAGAATAAAAATTTAAATACATGTTATTTTTTTAACATAATATACTGGTCTAACGAAAAATAAAACGATGTAATAATAAGAGAGGAAAAAAAAGAGACAAAGATAAATTTAAATACATATGTTAAAAAAAGGTTGCGATTATATATTTATTAGAAAAATAGACAATAAAAAATAAATTTATAAATTATTATATAGAATTATTTATTTTATAATAAGTGCTAAGTCTTGCGTTACCTTTCCCTCAAGTTATCCCTGGCTTCCTATATAAATAAACTAGCAAAAAGTCCGTGTTTATGAGACAATTTTTTTTTTTATAAATTTATTGATCTCAAATTATAATTATATTATTAATAATAGATGTTTACGTATTATTGATTTGTATGAAAATATCTGATGTAAAAATTTTAAAATTACCTATTTAAATTTTAAAGTAATAAAATAGGTGATATATAACAAAAAAATATAGAAATTGAATAATAATATATTTGTCATATATATATTGAGTTTGGAAAGATGATTATAATAATAATTTAATTTGTTTATAAAAAATTAATATATAAGATTTAAAATGGTTAATGCCTTTAATAACAGTTAATATATTTACAATTAATAATTTTAGTTAATAACTTTTAAATTATATTTTAATTAAATTTATAAATACAAATAAATATATGGATTTATTGTTATATAAAGGTGAAATTAACTATCTTATATGTATTTTAATTGAAAAGAGTAATGATACATAACTAATAAAAAAAAAGAAAAAAGACAGATAGGTCCTTTACTTTTTAAATTTTTTATAAATACATCCCTGACAAAATTTAAATACAAAAAAGTCCCTAACTTTAACAAACGGAGGACAATTTAGTCCTTTCGTCTATTTGCCTCTCATATACCAAATGGAACTGGCTGACGTGGCTGAAACGGTGTCCAAGTGTCCATTACGGTGTCACGTTGGAAGGACAATAAAGTTTGAAGGACAAATAAGTCCTTGAGGTCATTTTGCAAATAAAGTTCGAAGGATAAATACGTCTTTGAGAATTTAGTTTATTATACTTCTATATGTATCATATATTACTATTTAGTTGAAATATACCTATATTATGTATCATATATTACTATCTAATTTAATAATCAAATGTGTCACATGACACTCTTATTAAAATTGAGAGAAAATATTTTTTTTTCAAAATTAATAAACTCCTTTCCTAAATTCTCTCATCTACCTCTCTCCATTTTTCTATTTCTCTCTACTATTTTTACTCTATATATAATTATATTTTATATATTTTATATTAGTAATTTGACAAATCAAAATATGTCATCCGATATTTTTTTACAATTAAAATATTTTAAATGTAAAAGTATACACATTAAATTATTTTAAATTTTAGATAATGAATGTGAAAATTAATTATTAATAAAAAATTAGACTTTTTCATATAAAAATAATAACTAAAAATCTTATTATTTAATTTTTTATCTACAGATATCTTGGTCTTCTTAGCCAGAGACTTTTGTCAACTTACGACTTTTTTGTAAAAGTAGTTTGATTTTATAAATCTTTTGTGTCATGCATAATTTATACTGTTAGAACAAAGTGAACTATAATTTAAAAAAAATTATTCTCGTAATATTATTATGGATAAAAATACTAGTTCTAATATAATACACAAATGCACTAATGCTAACTTAATACATGAATTATGCACAAATGAACTAATGCTAACTTAATGCATAAATGAACTGATGCTAACTAATGCTACTGGTATGATGAAAACTGAATTAATGCAATTTAACAAATTCTAATATAATACACAAATGCACTACAACTGAACTAATGCAATTTAAGAAAATAAGTAGAAACAGAACAAGCCCAATTTTCGCAATTTTAATACAAATAATTTAAATTGCAGAATACAACAAGTTAACTAGATTTCAAAATACAAGCATAATTTTATAAACTAAATTCTCATAATAGAAGCATAATAGAAATATAATGAACTAAATTCTCCATAACCTATTTGTCCTTCGAACTTTATTTGCAAAATAACGTTAAGGATTTATTTGTCCTTCGAACTTTATTCCCCTTCCAGCGTGGCACCGTAATGGACACCTGGTGCCACGGACACCTAGACACCGTTTCAGCCACGTCAGTTTGGTGTATGAGAGGCAAATAAATGGAAGGACTAAATTGTCCTCTGTTTGTTAAAGTCAAGGACTTTTTTGTATTTAAATTTTGTCCAAGATATATTTGTCAAAATTTAAAAAGTCAGGGATCTATCTGTCTTTTTCCCTAAAAAAAAGACAAACAGATTCTTGACTTTTTTTTGCGGATATTTTTTGTCTTTGACCATTAAAAAATACTTTTAGATATTCTTAAAAGTTGAACGAATTAGTCCCTCTATCCAAATAACAAAAAATCTGACATGACACTTGTCACGCGTACATATACACATCGCCTGGCAGATTTTCCACCCATGCCTACGCGTCGACATAAATTCTCCACTTCATTAGTTGGCATGATTGAAATACTTAATAGTCAAAACTCAAAACGGGTGAGATTTATTGGGTGTTTTGTTTGCGTTTCGTTTTTAATTTTTCTCTGAATTCCGTATATGAACCCCCCACAATTCCCAAGACCTAATTCTCCGGTTTCCAGTTGCAGAGATGGAATCATCGTCACCATCAAAGCGCGGTAAGACCTATTCGGAAGTGTTTTTTCCACTTCCTCCTCTTAATCGAGAGTCTTCCATCATTATGTATGAGTTGAGGACAATCTATCGATACATGGAGGAGCAATTCTCATCAATTATCCGGGAACAAGCTCGACAAAAGGGTGCCATAGTACCCCAATATGAGTGTGTTACTCTGTGTCTCTTGGATATTCCTGATGACTATGTTCCTCTGAGTCCCATGTATAGTCCTCATTCCTCCGAACACTCAGCGAAGCCATTTGAGTGAGTTTCATGCATTCATGCATGTCCTAATTTACCTATCAATTGAATTCAATTTTCATAAAAGAAAGCCTTGAGAATTATTTACAGTTTTTATTTTGTACTTAATTGATTGTGTTTTATTCTTGATAGCAAAACGGGATGGATGGGGAAATGGATGGTGTTCAATTATCCTTATTCTCCTCCTGATGATCTACCACGGATGAAAGCTCAAGAAGAAGCACCTCAACCTCCACCACCTCCTCCTCCTCCTTCTCGAGAGTTTTCCATGATTATGGATGAATTGAGGAGAATGCGTCGATACATGAAGGAGCAATTCACATCCATAGTTCCTAAGAAACCCCAATCTGAGCCATCTCCTCCGAGTCCCGTGTATTATACTCCTTCCTCCAAACACTCTGAGTGAGTTTCATGCATTCATGCATGCCCTAATTTACCTATCAATTGAATTCAATTTGCATATTATTTTCATAAAAGAAAGCCTTGAGAATTATTTACACTGTTTATTTTGTACTTGATTGTGTTTTATTCTTGATAGGAAAACGGGATGGATGGTGTCCGATTGTCCTCCTCCCGATGATCCACCACTACCACAAGGCGGTGATGATGTTCAAGCCAAGATGGATCGGATGAAAGCTTATAAAAAAGCACCTCTACCTCCACCACCTCTTCCTCCTCCTTCTTCTCGAGAGTTTTCCATGATTCTGGATGAGTTGAGGAGAATGCATCGATACATGGAGGGGAAATTCACATCCATTCTCCGGGAACAAGCTCGACAAAGGGATGCCATAGTTCCTAAGAAACCCCAATCTGAGCCATCTGATGAGTATGCTCCTCTGAGTCCCGTGTATTATCCTCCTTCCTCCGAACACTCAGCGGAGCCATCTGAGTGAGTTTCATGCACTCATGCATGCCCTAATTTACCTATCGATTGAATTCAATTTGCATATTATTTTCATAAAAGAAAGCCTTGAGAATTATTTACAGTTTTTATTTTGTACTTCATTGTGTTTTATTCTTGATAGCAAAACGGGATGGATGGTGTCCGATTGTCCTCCTCCTGATGATCGACCACTACCACAAGGTGGTGTTGAAGTTCAAGCTAAGATGGATCGGATGAAAGCTCAAGAAGAAGCACTTCAACCTCCTCCTCCTCCTTCTCGAGAGTCTACCATAATTCTGGATGAGTTGAGGAGAATCCATCGATACATGGAGGGGAAATTCACATCCATTCTCCGGGAACAAGCTCGCCAAAGGTATGCCATAGTTCATTTGTACGCCAACTTTTTGGTTCATATCTTGCCGTGTTTTTGTTTGTTAACTGTTCTTTTGCAATTTGATAATTGTTCTTTTGAATACCATGGTTTTGAGTATTGTTCGGGCAATTCTGTTATTTTTGTTGTGTTTATCAAGAGCTGAATTGTGATTTAACATTGATATCATTGTTGATCATATCTCTTGTTTATACATAATGACATTTAATTAAACTCTTCTTTTGATTTACGTTGTTGTTTCCTTATTTTTATGGATTTTGTCGTGAAAATTGTTATATGTATAAGCACATTGTCACAATAAAATTACTTAGGGTATCCCACCATTTGTAAAATTGATTTCTTTAGGTCACCCAGTTTTGTATTGCAAAACACTTGGGGCCCCTGCATCAGTGTACCTTCGGTAAACGTGAGGAAAACACCCTTGGGCCAGCAAATTGAAAGCATGTTAAACCTTTCTGTTCAATTTTTTACTATTGTTCTTGACAAAAGGGAAACTAAGTTTGAAAATGGATCTTCATCCTCAACTTCTACTATTGTTATTAGATAATAGTATAAATTGAATCCCTCTTATTTTATTTATGTTTTAATGTTGTTATCATTCTATGTGAAGACAATTTTTGATTTGTATATGTAAACTAAAAAAGAATATTGCAGGTTTTTCATGCATCGACTCACTGAAAACGATAGCTGTTTAAATTCTTTTTTAAATAGGGACTCCAAGTGGGATGATTGTGGTGTTGTGGACAAAGAGACACACAAGAGGAAAAACCATCATGAAGGTGATGTCATGGAAGAGACATGCAAAAAGAAGGCCAAATTTGTGGAAGGCTCAGAGGAGGTGAAGAAGCAACTTCATTATTATTGCTGTGTTGCTATACATATGCTAATTCTGTAACACGCCGCTCAAGCAAATAATCTTAAAGGTGGAATTGTTCCCATGGCATATCCTGTTCTAAGAAGATATATTTCAAACATTCAAGGGCAATCTTGCGAATTTCATGGCGGCTACTATTAAAAGATTATCCTTTTTTGGCTGGAGATGATCATAAATAGATAATATCTATGGTGTGTGTTCACTGCCAAAGGGATTTGCCCGCAATTTTGCTATATGTTTTAATCAATGTTTTGACATTTTGTTCATTGATTAGTCACATTATTCTACATGAGGTTAATTATCCTGTAAAGTCTCCCCAACTTAATATTCTCTCTCTATACACACACACATTGTCTCTCCACTTCACTCTCCCAATTGTTTGCCCAACTCTTTACAAATTCAAAATATTCACACAGCTTATTGAGGTCATTGTGGTCTAAGCTTTTTCCGTTTATGGCTCTCTCTGATCAGTTTGGCCAATTCCCTGCTGATGGGAAGATGATCAATGAAGTGGGACACATAGGTGCCAGTTTGCAGGTATGTTTTGTTTGTTTTGATGAGTTATTGTGTGCTTAATGCTACTAATTAATATTTTTGCATTAGGAGGTTGGTGCTCGCCTTGTATCCATTGGTCGGACACAAGAGCTTGAAAAGGAACAACTTGCTGCTCGTGTAAAGGAATTGGAAACTAAAGTGTCCGAGGCTTTTGGTCAAGGGTTCTATCGAGCCGTGACCCAGGTTAAGGCTGTTTTTCCTGAAATTGATGTGGATAAGCTGGATGTGACCAAGGTGGTTTTAGATGGGAAGCTTGTGGATGAAGATGCTACTGGTGAGAAGAATGATTGAAGTTCTTCATTTGTAATGGTTTGCTTTGTTTTTTCCGTATGTTTGTAACGGTCGTCGTGCTTCCTCTGTTCGCTGAAGAACGAGGTCGCCAATTTTGAAAATTCGGGGAACGACTTTTTTTTAAGAAAAGTATAGGTAGACAATGAAAATACTAAAAAATGTGAACAATGGATATATTGGATGTTCATTTCACTAGGTGTACAGATGGTTATTCTAATATTAAAATTTAGGTGGGTAATTTAGAAGTGTAGTGTGTTTTGATTTGATTGGTGGTTGTTTATATTGTTCAAGAAAATTATTGGTTATCTAGCGTTACCTTTTTTTATTGTACTTACGTTGAATCAGTTGTTGCATTGCCTTTTGTCTTAGGGTTGCGATCTCTCTATTTTATTGCTTTGTTTTATTATTATGCACTAACCTTAGTAAGTTATGAGTTTTTTATTATTTGGCTTATGGTACTCTTTGAATATGTTTTCATATTATGCTTGCTTTATATTATTATGACTTGGATATTTTGGTTTGCTTATATATATATATGGTGCATGAATTCGTTGTTTTGATGAATGTCTTATAAAATAGGTCTAGTACACTTATTAACATTATAATTTCTCTTTGTTTTTGATAATGCCAAAAGGGGAAAAAGAATTAGTTAAGGATGTTATTCATGCTTTGATATAACACAATTAGATTTCTTTAATATAAAAAATAGTTGTTTTGAAAAATTTAGAGAATAAACATAAACATGGATATAAACATAATATGTTTTCTTAGATAAAGGAGGAACTAAGTATTAATTATCCTGTTATCATGTTAAGTTGCTTTTGAATTTGATATTGGTTTTGTGATTGAAAAATCTGTTTTTCATGTGCACTTTTTCATTTGACAACACAAGCGTAAATGGTCTTTTATCAATAATAAGATGAAAAGATAGATCTATAAATTGTACAAAGCTCATAGATGATTAGAGGCAAAGTTACAGAGGAGAGGCAACTACCACAACAAATTATGCTTGGCATAGTAACAATTTACAAGGAACAGTAGCAAAGACACAAATTATGCCTGAGCTATATAAAATTGAAATCATTGCTGACTACAACAATTTATATAAATTTAAAAAAGGGCAAAAATGTAATCAAATTTCTCATTTAGAATAATTAGGTAATAATAGAGTTAGATTAATTACGGGTGAAAATTCAGCCATTCAGGTACAATCAACTTCACATAAAATTGATAGTTGAGAGTCGTTAAATGACAATTTAGTCAAATCAGTCAAATTATCTAACCGCTCTCAATTATTAACTTAAAGTCGAATGTAGCTGAGTTTCCAGGTGAGTTTCCACCTTAATTAGTACATGCCAAAATCAATATCTTCTAGTTTTGTTGTAACTTGTATATATTGTATACATGTATGATGAAGAAGATGATAAACTAATAACTCATAAATCCTAAATGAATTATCATGCTTTATCATATATAAGTGAAAAATGAAAAGTGAAAACTGGCCATGAATATTTGATTTAATTATATTAGTAGTACATTACAATGTTAAAAGCTATAATGTTAACTTAGATTTTGGTACTTTATCTTTCCAGTAAAATTGATTAAGAGAATGGTACTCTTATATGAGTGGTTTTGTTTTGTGAATATAACATTAAAAAAAGTATCAAAAGAATTTAATCTCATAATTAGCTAATTTTATTTGAGTTGGATAAATTAGAATATAAAAGAATTTAAAAATTAATAGTTTAAACTTAAAAATTTCCATTTAGTTTATATATTTAACAGCTTTTTTTTGTTCTATCAATAATTTAACATAATAAGAAATTCATTAAAAGATTTATATAGTAATTTGTTTATGTATATATACTCAATTAATAACTTTTTTTTTTTCTTTTGAAAGAAATATTAGGAAGACAGCTGTAACATGAGAAAGCAGAAGCAAGCGATGAGGAATAGAAGCATGAATTGAGGAATGGGAATGCATGTTGGAATTTTGAAGTGCATAATCATTTTTTTATGATCTTTTAGTCTAAAGCAAGACATCTATTACTATTAACACCAAAAGAGAACACAATGATAATTATGTGCTAAGGATGCCTTTTTAAATATATAGATTATTATACTCTTGACTTTATTATATATATATATATATATATTTCTTTTTTAGAAGATCAATTAAGTGACTGATAAGTTTGGTATTACTCCTAATCCTATAATGTTAGATTTTTTTACTGTATTTAAACTTTTAGTAAATTTTAAAACTCACTTGAATCTAATTAATTTTATGCAAATTAAATTTATTTATTATAATAAAATTTGAAATAATTCCACTTTATATAGATGTCAAATTTAAAACTTTAAAAACATTACGACAAAGTTGTTTAAAGAGTTAAATCTTAATTTGGTCTCTGAAATTTGGTCATATACTTAGAATGACCTCTACAATTTCGTTAGTCCCAATTAAAACTTTTAAATTTGTAATTGTGGCTCCAGCTTGTCCTTGCGATCATCTCCGTTACCGAAATGCTGATCTAGCACAATTGCATGACATGGTTGACACTACTTAAACGACGGCGCATTAGTTTTGCGCCCAAACTCTTTGGAAACCATACATTGTAAGGATTTTCTTGATGTTTTGCAACTTATGATTGTCGTAGTGAAAAAAAAAGGAGTTTTAACCCACAAAAAACTGAAACGACGTAGTTTCTAAAGAGTTTAGACGCGAAATTAATGCGCCGTCATTTAAGTTGTGTCCACCATGTCATGCAATTGCGTCAAATCAGTATTCTGGTGACGGAGATAATCGCAGAAACAAACTGGAGCGACAATTATAAATTTAAGGATTCTAATTGAGACCAATAAAATTATAGGATTGTTCTGAACATCAGACTAAATTTTAGAAGTCAAATTGAAATTTAACTCTTATTTAAATCACTCTAAATTTGACGGGTGAAAAATTATTATAGAAAATAACACATTAAAAGTTTCTATAGATACGTGACAAATTCTTTTGTCACCATCCATAAATTATGAATTATTTGCACGAAATTCTCAGTATGAAAACTGAACTATCACATTTCCAAATCTCTGAAAAATCTTTATATAGAGATTTGTGCATCCAATTTCATAGACACATTGATCCAATGCTGAGCCGTGCAACTATTTGTCGTCATGAGCATACCCACACCATATAATTTCTTTTTAATCCTTCCAAAATAAATGGCGGTGGAAATACATAAATTTATATTTATATATAATATATATAAGTTAACATCAACTTATATTGGTGTAATTTAAAGCATGTGTTTGTACAATTGTACTTATAATTCTTATTCTTAGAGAATATATTTTTTTAATTCGATATATACTGAAATTAACTACTAAAATCAGTATGAAATATATATTAAAATATAAAATATACATTAAAAATAAATTAAATAAAATATAAATTTTTATATATTTATATAGAAATATATAATGATTAATTTTAGTTTATAAATAATATATTTTATATTGATTTAATTGGAGAATTATAATTATCTATTATAAGAGTTATTGTGATAATAAAAAATTAGATAAAAAGTATATAAGAAATAAACTTTTATTAGCACAAAAATGATTAATTTATAAAATTAGCTAGATAATATAAAATTTAAATCCAATAACAAATTTTATAACAAAATTGAATGAATAAAAAATTATTTACATATATTGTTTCTTTAATATTATGTTAGTATAATTTAATCTTGAAATAGATTAAATATTTTAAACATAAGATTCTTTTATATTAAGTTTTTGTATATTGTCTACTATTTATTTATTATATATTTTTTTAGTTGACTAATTTTACGATTTAGATTTCATTTAAAAGTTTGTTGTTGACTAATAAATTATTGTATATATAAAATGAGTTCAAACTTTTAACACTTATTTAAAGTGAATTGCTCAATTTAAGTTAATTATTTATTTATCATATATATATTAATCAATAATTTTAAAAACGAAAACAGAAACATTATAAATGGAATATATAAAAGTCCACAAGACAATGTGTTTTGCCAACAAATCATGCAATAAAAAAATGTTTTAAATAACATGCAGATTCCAGATCTTCGAACATATGCTCATGACATACACTCATGACATGTCGGTAATAATTGATTTTTTTTTCACATTTTTATATTATACTATTTTTTATTTAAAAAAAAAAACAAAAAGAAAAATAATTGTTTAGAAAAATCAAAAGCATATAGCTAGCTCCATCATCCATCACCATCTTTCTTTTTCTTCTGCTCTTCACACACAACCCTCAGATCTTTCAGTTCAGCTCCGAGTTTCTCAACTAGCTGCCAATTATTTTTCCGTTTCTCATTTGATTTTGCTCATTAAAAAAAAGCAAATTTTCATTTTTAGGGTTTAATGTTTTTACTTGATCTGTTTGGAAGTTGGAACTAAGAAGTGGTGATTTCGGGAAAATGCTGAGTTTATGAGGAGAAATGGTTATTGGGATTTGTTTGGATCGAGGAAAAGACTTAAACTTTTCAATTTGCAAAACGAGGGTCCTTGTTTCCAAAATGTGGATCTTGTAAAAGCTGTTGACTTTGATCAACAAAGAAAAATAAGAGAAAAGAGAAAAAAAGGAGCAACATTTCCCTTTTTTCTTTCCAGCTCAAGGTGGTTCAACTTAGAAGAAGCTTAAAGGTTAAGTAGCTTTTTGAAGTAGGATGAAAAAGTACTGTGTGTATGTATATTTATATGTTGAAGACTTGACTTGAGTTGCATTTCTGGGGTTGTTGAGTAACTGAGTTGACTCTGAAATCAGATAAGAAGGTAGATGCTAAGATAGTAGTATGTAGAGTATTATTTTATATGGTTATGAAAAAGTTAGGTATTCAGCATGTGTGTGTGTGTTTTAACTTTTACCTAAACCATTTTTGGATTAATGAAGTTACATATTCATGTGTGATGTTTGTCTCTCATGTTTTATTAGCTTTAAATGCAAAAACTGAGGTTGCTGGTGTTATTAGTTTTGGTTATGAGAGAATGTGAGATCACCTACCAAAAGTCCTTTTGATTTAATGAAGTAGCCTTAGATTTGATGGAGTTTTATTTGGTGGTTAATTATATTTTCTGTGCTTACTTGATCCTACAAAATGTTCATGAAGTTAGTGGCATCAGAAAATAAAGTGTAGAATTGACAGAATATTCTGTTGTAATGGCTTGGTACTAAATTGAGGATCACATTGTTGTTTGGTATACCCTTTTAACTTTCTACTTACACTGAGCTTTTAAAGTGATTTGCAGACAGTTCTAGCTCCAACATCTTACTACATGAGATTAGGAAAACCAAGTTAAAGACCATGATTGAAGTATCTCGAGGCAGCGAATAAGGTTTTGTTAGACTTCTGGTGGAGTGAAGGGGACTTGCCATTTTTAGACACATTTGGAAAAGGCACATTATTGAAAGTGGAAGAAGCTTTTGTTAATTCAAGTTTGACTTGTGCATATCAGAATGGGGATTCAGTGCTCCAGATTCTTTCCATGTTGTATGAATTCACAAGTTAAGGCATCTGTTCCTGAAACTCCAGATGCCGGTGGGTAAAATCATACCATAACCATAGTGGATTGTGTTGTTCTGGTTGTGTGACAAGAAGTTCTGATTTATGATGGATGTTTATTTGATTTTTGTTCCAGAAAATGAGGACACAAGTGAGGTCAGTAACTGGCCTATGTTCTGTGAATTTTCTCTAGAGCAACTTAAGAATGCTACCTCTGGTTTTGCTGTTGAGAATATTGTATCCGAACATGGAGAGAAGGCACCAAATGTTGTTTATAAAGGGAAGCTGGAGAATCAAATGAGGATTGCCGTTAAACGATTCAACAGAAATGCTTGGCCTGATTCGCGGCAGTTTTTGGTAAGTCTTTCCCCATGACTTCCTCCACAACTTAGTTTTCAATTATCATGTTGATGATCTAAGACTGTATCTAAATAAGTTTTCTTTCAAAGGGTAGATAAATAACATCTTTCAGCTTCATCTTTTATGTGAAGCTAATGTCCATCAAGTTGTGATGGTAGACCTTCTTTTTGCCCTTTTGTTTTAACCTACTAAAAACAAGTTTTTGCAACAACTGTAGGAGGAAGCAAGATCGGTTGGTCAGCTTCGGAACCAGAGACTAGCAAATTTGCTTGGTTGTTGTTGTGAAGGAGATGAAAGGTTGCTTGTGGCTGAATATATGCCCAATGAAACACTTGCAAAGCACCTTTTCCATTGTAAGCAATCCTTCCATGCATATATTTTCTCCTTGTCATATTTGAAAATATTATTACTATATCTTGAATATATGATTTATTTATTTAGTTTAAGGTTTTGTTAGGATTAGTGCCTAAGCCACCATTTTACTAACCATTTTCCATTTGGAATTTACATGATACCAATGGGTGCAGTTTATTTTTAGTTATAATGTTTAAAAGTTCTGTAAACATCAAGAATGAGTGGCTAGGAATGTTCTTGAGCACACATTAAATGTGCTCCAAGAACGTGCGAGTATTTTTGTTATACAATTCAAATGACATTAGAAAGGGCGCCATGAATAGATTCGACTTAAGAGTGGTTCTATTTCTTGTGTCTAAACCAGGGGAAACACAACCCATGAAATGGGCAATGCGGCTAAGAGTTGTTCTACATCTTGCACAAGCTCTAGAGTACTGTACAAGTAAAGGGCGAGCACTCTATCACGACCTTAATGCATATCGGGTTCTATTTGATGAGGTAAGCTTTATGTGCCTTGCCTATTTTATATGTGTCTAACATAATTAGATTGAGATAAAAATGTTAGAAACTTTCAGGATGGTAATCCTAGGCTTTCGAGTTTCGGCCTCATGAAAAATAGTAGGGATGGGAAAAGTTACAGCACAAATTTGGCATTTACCCCTCCGGAGTATCTCAGAACCGGTACGAATGTTGTTTAGTCTGGCCTATTAATGCTTCAAACTCAGCATAGTTGAAAATCTGTATTGCATTTTAAATTTACAACCAGTTATATTTTGCAAGATCTGAGTGATGCAATATTTCATATATCTCTTTGTTCCATAGGGAGAGTAACACCGGAAAGTGTGATTTATAGCTTTGGCACTCTTTTGCTGGACCTTCTCAGTGGGAAACATATCCCCCCAAGTCATGTAAGTTATTCCTTCTGGCTGAATTCCCTAACAAAGACATAGCATGTTTGTGTACTATTATTAATACACATACATATATAAGTATTGTAAAATTTTGTGCAGGCCCTTGATTTGATTCGGGACAGAAATCTTCAGATGCTAACAGATTCTTGTTTGGAAGGGCAATTTTCTGATGATGATGGGACTGAGTTGGTGCGGTTAGCGTCACGGTGTTTACAGTACGAACCTCGAGAACGGCCTAATCCGAAATCGTTAGTGGCTGCACTGGCTCCTCTTCAAAAGGAAACAGAGGTTTGTTTATTAGTATATGTTCACATAAAACATGCTGAAATGACAAACATATCACAACTCCTTACTATTTTCTCATAACAAAATTTAGATCTCATCTTTTCTTTATAGGTTCCTTCAGATGTCTTGATGGGAATTCCACATAGTGCTGCTACTTTTGCTTCATTGTCTCCACTTGGTGAAGCATGTGCAAGAAAGGACTTGACTGCCATACATGAAGTTCTGGAAAAACTTGGCTATAAAGATGATGAAGGAGTGGCAAATGAGGTTCTTTATCTATATTATGTTTTAATTAATTGCTATATTCCTTTTAAAATTTTTTACAAGATTTATGTAATATACATTTTATATGCACAAGTGGACAAGATGCTTACTTTTGTGTTTGCTTTTCTCTTTTTGGATACTGCAGTTATCATTCCAGATGTGGACTGATCAAATGCAGGAGACATTGAATTGTAAGAAAAAGGGCGACGTTGCTTTCCGGCAGAAAGATTTTAAACTAGCAATTGAATGCTACACGCAGGTAGTTTTTATGCTCTCTTAATGATTTACATGCACTTGTATGTTATACAGATCACTACTTTTTACTGAATTCGAAGGTAACTGGATCCTAATCCTTCATAGTTAGCATGAAAGTTTCATGTTTGTGAATAATGCTTTAGATTTCTAGCTAGAGCATAGTTACCATGGCTCTCTCTTATTTGCATGTGTACATTTACTGAATTCCCCATTTCCTACACTGCTTAGCAAATTCTCTATAAAATATAGTTTAATCACAAAAGGTACTGAATTTAGTACTGAAACAAGTCGTATATCCCGCTTTCTGGTAACTAGAGTTTCACATCAATATTTTGTTGATAAAGGAATAGTTTTGGTAGAATTTCTGAATCCATTCTTTTTAACTGTTCATACACAGTTCATTGATGCCGGAACGATGGTTTCTCCTACAGTCTATGCACGACGCAGTCTGTGTTATCTTATTAGCGACATGTATCAGGAAGCACTGAACGATGCAGTGCAAACAAGAGTGATTTCCCCTGTATGGCACATTGCATTTTATCTTGAATCTGTTGCACTTGGAGGACTTGGAATGGAGAATGAAGCACAAGTAGCAATTAAAGAAGCTACAACACTTGAAGCTAAGAGGAGTTCAAATGCTAAACAAAAGTGAATAAGGCTTTGTACAGAGACAAACCTTTCTTGCTGATTTATGTTCTGCATGATGATGATGACAACCACCACCCCCACAAGATTAATTATTACAAAGATTTCATCTTTGATTACACCATAGATCCACAACAACAAAGTTGAATGTGTTTTTTTAAGACTACTACTTCAAGGAACAGTGATTGGATTGGATGAGTGTTGGTTATGACACACCCCTTCCCCCTTTTTTGTTGGGTTGGTTAGGATGTTCAATTTAGTTTATGATTTGATTCATTGAAGCATGGCTCCTTACTTCTGGCAAAATTTTTCAAATTTTTTTTTTTCTATTTTATAAAAGGTTGAAAGTGTGAAAAGTGAATAGCTTTGTTGATCATGGCCTTGTATTTTCATTATTTTTTGTTGGAATGCCAAGATATTGTGTTCATTTGTTGGTGCCTTGAAGCTTGTGACATCAATGCTTTTGATTGAATGAAAAAAAAGAAAGGGTTGGATGAGAAGTAAAAAATGGGAAGAAAAAAACCTATGATATTTGCAAGTTTCATCATACTTAAGGTATCATAATGTTGGATATGCTGCTCATTCAATAATGATGAGAGCTATTTGCTCACTTTACACAATATGAAGGTTGGTTCATAACGAAAATATACACTTGTGAATGCATCATTTTATATGACAGGCCACAGGATCCAAATAAAAGGGGAGGAAAGTTAACAAAAGATAAACGAAACATATCAATACATAATTAAAGTAAGAAAATGGACGTTGGGAAGAGTATAGCAATGGAAAAACTGACAATGATGCTACTCTGTCATTTATGCCATTGGTACTGAACTTGAGTGGGCACACTTCTCATGTAAAATGAGTATAACAAACATTTCTCGTCATTCAACCATTCTATTAGACAACATTAATTCACATATGCAAATGGCTAAAAAGAAAACCTTCACTCATCAAGATGAATCAAATGTTATGATCATAGTATGAAGATGAGTTCATGGATTCTCCTTGCCGCTGTCCAATTTCGCCAGGTTATTTTCTTGAGACTCTCTCTTTGATCCGAAAATGTACTCCTTCACGGTACTCTGAGCTGAAAGTATTTGCTTCTTAACCTGCCATTAAGAAACCATTCCATCAGAAACAAGAGGGAAATAATCCTTAGGAATTAGCATTTCAACTAAATCATCTTCAACTTGACAAAAAGGCTTAAAACTAAATAAAATAAAACAGTATTCTCATTCAATCTCTAACTCCCTACCTACCCCCCCCCCCCCCTTTTTTTTTCTCTCTCTCTATTTATAGACAACTATCTCTTCTAACTAACTTTGGTGCCCTGATATTATAACTTGAAAAGTTGAAAGTTGTAAGAGAGTAACTAGCAATATATATTGAAAACAAGTTATTCTGCTGTTATAGATGCATCAAACGTTTTATATAGCCATATCTATGGACTATGATAGTGAATGTTGACTAGTGAATTACTAATAAGGATAGGTTTGGTTGCGGAATAAAATTCAGGTGGACACTTTCATGTATCGAATTCATCCATGAAAACTTCATCCCATTTTTACACCTCTACCAAACAAATAAGTGTAGTAGAGATGAGATTGCTGAACTCTTTTGGGTATGACCAGACAAGTAACAAGTAAGACTAATAACAAATAAAATTGTGAGGCAGAATCTAGTATAGAGAAGATGACATAAACTTAAATAATAAGACTAACAGATGCTCTTAATAAAACTGTAAGTCAAACATTTTCTGAAGCTTTTGGGTTTTGATAACCCAGTGGCAGTAGATTGATGTATTGACATTCAGGCACTCCTGCCAGTGAAGCACATAAGCATCAAGGGCTCAAACTATGCACTCTATTAACAAGGTTTATTCAGTGATACTTGAGAAGGTGAACTCAAATGAGGAAGTTAATTTTCAGAGTACAACCAGAATAGAGGTTCTAGAAACAGCATTCTAACTAGAAAAGGCACATACTTATCTCTATTGCAAGGCCATAGTTTCTAATATACAAAGTTAGTTATTAGTGCAACATTTTACAGCTCATCCACAAGCAATTGCATGTACTTGCAAAAATGAAAGTATTGATATTTGATTATTTGAATAGTTTTTGAGAAGGGAACCATGCACCAGTAGAATAATCATGGTGGTCCAACCCCCAATTCACCAGTAGATTTTGAATAAAGTTTCAAATTGAAACCAGCATTCATCCAATAGGTATAACCAACACCAAATTAGATGACCTAACTTGACCTTTGTTTGAGACAAAAAAAAAATTCCAAATTGCAGCCATGAAACTTGCAACTAATAAGTAATAGCCCATAAACCAGAAAATCAACTGAGAAGTATGGGAAAAACTAGAACATCTATCCAATAATAATAACAATAAAGAAGAAAAGGGTAAAGATTAAAGCTTTTGAATCAGAGAAAGAGAGAGATTACACACAGGGTCGAGAGCGTTAGGCTGAGGGCCATAATCAGCGGTCAAGAGGAAATAGGAAGCGGTGACGGTTGCAACAATGGTTACCCTTTTCACCAGCTTCTCCGTTTTTGGACTCAACAAACTCATTTTTCTTCAATTTGATCAGATCCAATGCGATTATCTTCTTCGCTTCTCTCTAACTTCAAGCTTCAAGCTTCAAACTCTGTTCCAGGTTCGGCACTTGGGTTATTCGTTATTGTTTGTTTGTTGCCATTACCACTATCAAAGTAAAAACGAAGAAGATAATATATTTATTTAAATGAAAAAATTCTAAATAGCCCTCGACAATTATTTTAAAAGACAATTAGGTTTTGGAAAAAATAAATAAATAAATAAATAGGTCCTGACTTTTGTCCCGCAGGTATTTTTGTCCTTGACTATTAAAAAATACTTTTAAGTTCTTCACTTTCACAAAATTTAGACGGATCAGTCCCTCCGTCCAAATGCATCCGTCAGGACTGATCTGTCCAAATGTCTCCGTCAGGAACTGATCCGTCCAAGTTTTGTGGAGGTCAAAGACTTAAAAGTATTTTTCAATGGTCAAGAACGAAAATATCCGCAGAACAAAAGACCAGGAACCTATTTATCCTTTTCTCAAAAAAAAATACTCATTCCAATTTCTAAACTTTATTTTTATCGTATTGATTAGGCTTTGTGCCAAAAAAAATTTTTACACATAGCTAATCAATCCCAAAAAAACAAAGATCAAGAATCAAATTAAATATTTTTTTTGTCAAAAATCTCATTGTCCTTTCGAAATCATTGTAAAAAATCGAATCGAATATTCACTCTTTATTTAATAACTTTTTGTTTTATGTACCTTCTGGATTTAAGACTTTTTAATGGAATTATTGAATTTTATTTACCGTTTATTTATATTATAGTTGCTTTGGTGACTTTATTATATTACAAGAGAAAGTATGTGTAATTAATTTTAGAGTTTAATGTTTATAATTTATAATAAAAGATTAAAAATTTATAGTTTATGATTTAAAATTTAAAATAAATAAAATAATTTTAAAAGAGTTGACTAGTGTTAACTAAAAAAAATTAGTTTAGAATATATTTGTTAAAATGTATGCTTAGAAGTAAAAGTTGAAATATAATTTAACATATAAAATAATTTTTTTTTCAAAAAATTTAAGTAAAATAAATTATCTTAAGAGGATGGGATGGAGTCCAACTAAATTGGTTTATAATTATCACATTGTTTGAGTAATATATGGTTTTCAGTTTTTCACTTCATCTTATACGTCCCAACTTAGAATTAGATGGAATAAAATAGGAGGGATTTGATGGAATGAATGGAAATATGGAATCTATTTTATGTAGACTACTTTACTAATTTACTTCATGAAATTGGCAAGTTATATAATAGAAGTCTATTCAATTATTGAGAAGAGGACAAATAAGTTCTTGACCTTTAAAGTCTGTAGATATTTAAATTTTCAACGATTTGAAAATATATTAAAATTTTTGACTTTCTCAAAATTTAAATACATCGTTCTCTCTGTTCATTTGGGACCAGCAGACCTAACAAAAAAAAATCAAACATGATTTTCGTTATACTGACCTGATGAGAAAATTTTTAAAATAGAATAAATTAGACCTAAAAATCGATATGTCTAAATTTAAAAAAAAAATTAAAAACTTAAATGTATTTTCAAATCATCAAAAATATAAATATCTACATTTTAAAAAGTCAAAGACCTATTTATCATTTCTCTAAATTCTTTTGATTTTTAAACTCTACTTACTTCCTATAATTTTATACCACCAAGTCAACACATGGATACCCTAAAAAGAAATTGATTCCATGTTATTGATTTCTTTCTAGTTATTAAATTAGTGTTTTGCTTTAAAAACATATTAGTGCACTAACATATCACTCACACTTAGAATATGTATATGTCTAGTGAAGAAATCAATCATTTTGAGTAACACTATAATTATCTATGAATAAAGACACTAAAAGTTTCTCTAGAATTTGGTTTATACTTTTCTAGAGAAATGACATGTGTGTTCCATAGCAATTAACATTTAACAGCCTCTCAAACCAAACTACCCCCATCCTCTCTCTATTTCACACACACCTAACCACTGAAACTACTAACCAACAGTAACTACCTACTCTTCACTCTCACACCCTTCTTCATCAAACAAAACCAAACTATGCTGTGTCTTTGGAGACGAAATACAGAAACACATTCACACAAACCATTGAGGCATTAACACAAACACAACATGCTCACATATTCATATTCATAGTCCCACCCTTCATCAATCTTCTTCCTCCGCCATTTCCAATGAACCAATACCACACAAACCCCACCACCACTACTACCAAATTTTATTCCCAATTCACCCCAAAATGCAACCACCTCAACCATCACAACCCCAAACCTCTCTCCTTCAACCTCACCATATCTTCTTCTCTCAAAAACCAATCACAAGACCCATCAAAGGATCCTCCTTTTTCACAAACCCTAACTTCAATTTTCCTCTCGCTGCCGGACTGGGCCGACGCCGTCAAAGAGCGTGGCATGCAGAGGAAGAGGGGACTCTACACCCACACCGAGTGGCTCCAGCACCGCTCCTCCCTCCGCCACCTCCGCCACCTCCTCTCGACCCTCTCCTCCCGTGTCGTCCTCTCTTTGCTCCCTCCAGTCCTCGCATTCACAACCTTCGCCGCCGCTATCGCCGCCTACAACTCCGCCGTCTCCGCACACTTCCTGCTCCCGGAGTATTTCCCGGTTCTCAGGGCTTCTTCTCTGCCTTACCAGCTCACCGCACCCGCCCTGGCCCTCCTCCTCGTTTTCCGAACCGAGGCTTCATACGCAAGGTTGCTACTCAGATTTCAGATAATGGTGTGAAAGAAAAAATTATACTTTCCTGCTTCGTAGTAGAATTGTTTACTCAAGTGAAAATTACTTGATTTATGATATTGTATCGTTGGATTCTGTAGCTGATTTCGTCAATTGGGATAAGTCTTTAGTTGTTGAATTTCAATTTTCGGAAAGCAATGCTACTATAACCGTAAAAAACAAGGGGAGAAAAAGGAGGAGATTTCAGTGTTGCTGTGAAAAACACCATGGTTGTTTTGGTTGTCAAATGGAATAGTCTAAGGGTTAACTTGCATGAACAAATTTGATTTGAATAAATTGGGACAAAAAAGTTCTGGCTAAAGGAGGTTGTTCGATGGAGTAAAATGGAGGGATATGCTTGCCCCTTTGAGGTTTAACTTGAATGGCACATGGTGATTTTGCCAAATAATTACATGCACAAATTATTGTTGTATAGTATTCTTTTCATTCTCTGAATTGTGTGGTATATATTATATACTCTTGTCATTCAACACAATCTACTATAGCAGTGATTGTGGAACAACTGATGCAACTAACTGCAAGTTTATGTGGGTTTCATTCCTGAGTACAGATTTGTGGAGGGGAAGAAGGCATGGACCAAGGTCATTGCTGGGGCACACGATTTTGCTACGCAGGTTATGGCTGTTGTTGAGAGTCCTTCGGATTTGCCTCTCAAGAAGGCACTTTTGCAGTACATCATGGCATTTCCTGTTGTGCTTAAGGTTGGAACCGTCTTTGTCTTAGTTGGGTTTTCATCAAGTTTAGATTACTCTTAATTACTATTGTGATGGTGGTCTGTGAGGTTTGTTAGTTGTGTTGGTAAGATTGGTGGTGAGTTGGTGGAGGTCAAAATGGTTTTTTCATTTGTTGAGCTTCAGTCAAGTTGGGATGTTTGCCATGGTAATGTAAAGGATAGTTTTTGAGGTTCTGTTGAAGGCATGTAGGTTTGGGTTTTTAGATGCTTGAGGTCAGAATACTAGAATAGCTCCATATTTTTAATTCCCACTAATTTTTGGCTTATTATTGATCTAGTCAGGAAACTCACATTGTGTATGATTTGAATGCAGTGTCATGTGTTGTATGGTTCAGATGTTAGGAGTGATCTTCAGCATGTGCTAGAAGTAGATGATCTAGCTATAGTGATTAATTCGAAACATAGACCTCGGTGCATTGTTGACTTCATATCTCAAAGCATTCATCTGCTAAAGTTGGAGGATGCCAGAAGAAGTGCATTGGTAGGCATTTATCAGAATTGTTGGCCTTTTTTAGTAAGTAGATGTTGAATGCAAAGATAAAATTGTAAAAATTTTACTTCCAATGTCAAAAATTGAAGTAGTAAGTTATGTGACTGCTTGGTAATTAGGTGGCAATATTTCGGATGTGTACCATCCTCTCTGTTAGAGAGTTTAACCTTTCCTATATCATGGTACATGGCACACTAGCAATCCCTTATTTTGTATGCCACTTGTCTTATTGCCTTACAGGAATCAAAGATCTCTTGTTTCCAAGACGGGATTGGCATCTGTGAACAACTTATGGGTATTCCCATTCCACTATCATATACTCGCTTGACGTCAAGGTTTCTTGTCCTGTGGCATTTAACGCTCCCTGTCATACTTTGGGATGATTGTCATTGGATGGTGGTTCCTGCTACCTTCATTAGTGCTGCTTCTTTGTTCTGCATTGAAGAAGTATTTTCCTTCCTTTACCTCGACTAGTTTATATTTCAAAATGATGTTGTTCTGCAAGTTTGTATGGTTCAGAGAAAATTGACCTCTAAGGCTATTTCACATTTGTTTATTTTTTCTTGTCTCTGTAATTCATGAGGTGAATTTAAGGGTGTGTTTTTTGTTTCAACTTATTTTTCTAGATTAAATTTTGCATGTATAAAACCAGAAATGTAGAGTCTTTAATCTAAACCAATTCTAGTTGAATTTGCATACAGCTGCCAAAGAAACATTGCTGAATCAATTTTTCTTGAACTGCCCTAAATCCAAACTTAAAAAGTGATTGATGGATTGATTCATGATTAATGCAGGTTGGAGTTCTTATAGAGGAGCCATTTCCTATGCTTGCACTTGATGCTCTGTGCCAAAAGGCCCATAACGACATCCAAGAATCAATTGAAGCTGAAAACTTAATCCACACTCAACTTGTTGCAAAGCAAAAGAAGGCAAAGAAGCACTCCCAGAGCGGCCACACGAAGGAGCATTCACCAAATGGCTGGCCTAATTCCTAGTTTAAAGGGAAACTTTCCACGAATCTCTCCAACTTTTGCTTATGAGGTGCCTCTGTACACTACTTGGAAGCCAAAGCTGATTGGTCACGAATGCTTCATGTTATGTAATTACTCACATTAGTTATGCAATACTTACAAAATTTTGAAAATAGGGCAAAGTTGTGCTCTCTAATGATGTATTCTACTTATGAAGTGACTCTTCAACTCTGTATATATCATAATCCATGTACATATAACTTGGTTCTCAGTGTATTTATGGAATATTGATTATTTATACAAACCAGTTACTTATAGCCATTTACTTTCTCTGGGCTTGTATATCAGCAATTGTTGAATCACTACAACTTGATACGATAGGATCATTTTTTCCAAGGTTGGTTCTGTTTGATTTGTAAACCTTGAAATACAGTACTCCCTGTAGTCTTAGTGTCTTACAATTGTTTGCGGAAGTTACTAAAATAATCATTAAATGTGTTTTAATAGTATACAAGTATTTTTTTGGGGGGTCTATATCATAAATTAAAGACCCGACTTTGTGAAAAATATCTCAAAGCAACCCTATTCTGACATGCCAAAGCAACCCTCTTCATTGCACAGAATTGTGTACATGCATTAAAAAAATTGAATAACAAAGATGAAGGATTATTGACAGTGGTATTATTTCCATGTATCTTCACTATCATCATTGTTCATGAAAAAAACATTGAAATTACATAATTGGCTATTTTACACTCCACAGAAATAATGTGAAAGTAAGCTCAAATGAAGTACCTGAATTATTCACATCAAATCATACATAGCAAATAAATAGGGGAGAGTTCATAGGCATCCAAACCTTGATCAAACTAGTTGATTCAGAATTCCCAATTACTTAAAATTTAAAATGTCCTTCAATTATAACATTTTGATCTGAACACTTGGACTTTAAATTTTCCACTTGGATTCCTTGATCTAACCTTTTTACCGGTATTAGAGGATCTGTCTCACTACTTTTATTCCAAATAGGCAAAATTTCTATCATAAATTTACTAATGTTTTTCTTCTGAATTCCCTCCTTAACAAGCTCTTCAAACTCACTGGAATTTCCCCTCAAATCTAACAGAACACTGCACATCCCTTGTCGATTACAATAGTCCAGAATCACATCTAGATTTATATGATCCAAAATGACGGTTTCAATTCCTTTTTTGGCCAGTTCTAGAGCGCTTGCTGTTCCATTATCTGTAAAAACTATCACTTTATCAGTAACTTCATTGACAGCAAGTGGAATTTCATTTGAAGAACTAGAATCCTTATGTATTACAATCCGGAGCGGCTGATTTGCTCCAGGTTCTTGAGATGCAGGTATTGATATGTTCCCACTGAATAAGGAAGAGGAAAGTATCACTGCATCATATTCTTGCAATAAACGTGAATAGTATCCACCACATTCTGTAACTCCATCTCCAAGTAAGTCTGAAAAATTCCCATTGACAGAAAGAGAATATCTGCAAATCAGAAAAGGCAATGCTATGAAATATATATCATTATATGCTAAAACCAAAACTTCAATGTGCACCAACAGAACAAATGTGCCTGAATAAGTGTGTTTGGAAACATGTTTGGACAGGTTAGAAACAATTCTGGAGGATGGAAAATCGATTTTTGCAATTTTTGCAAAATCAACTATGGCTTCCAGAATTGATTTTTGAAGGAATCAATTTTTTTTAGATGGCTTTTAGAGAAACTACCAAATATAAATCACTTTATATCATAATCTGTTTTGCAGAATTATTTCTAACTAGATTCAACTCTAGAAAAGCAGAACCAAAACCATTAATGATAAGCAAAAAGAGGATTTAAATTACCTCAATGTAAGGAGAGGTTTTCCGGTTAACATGCGATGAACAAAGGCCTCGTTAAGGCTCTTGCATAACTCTTCCTCTACACCGACAACAACTTCAATACCTGCATCTCTCAATCTAGCCAACCCTTTGGATTCCACAAGGGGATTTGGATCCACCATCCCAACCACCACTTTTTTCACTTTGGCTTTGATTAAAGCTTCAGTGCAAGGTGGAGTCCTTCCAAAATGATTACAAGGTTCTAAGCTCACATAAGCCGTGGCATTCTCCGCCAAATCGCCAGCATCTCTCAAGGCAAACACCTGAAAATTCACATCTACTTTCTCAGCATAATCATCATCAAAGGCATTCTCTTTCTATTTTCTAAACCTTGATGAAGAGTTACAAATTTACAAATTCTCTTTCTAATCATAACTATATGAAAACTATGGTCACAAATACAAATATATTCTTATGTTCACAAGAAAATCATTTGAATTCAAATTAGGCTTCTTAATCCTTATACATGTTAGATTGAAATACCAATGCAATAAAACATATAGAGAATCTAACATACAATACATTGTAAAAAGATGCACAAAAAAAAATTTACAAATAATATAGTAATATTACATTCAAACAAATAAAAGGGAAAATTTTGAGAAGGTTCATACCTCAGCATGCGGTTGACCTGCTTTAGGGTGGAACCCTTGACCAACAATTTTCCCATCCTTCACAATAACACACCCCACCATTGGATTGGGGCTTGTGAAGCCAATAGCTTTTCTTGCAAGCTCAACACACCTTCTTATGTAAAACCCATCATCACAATCGGCAACATCACTTTCTCCATTAAAGGGACCACATTCTGCTACTACACCCACATAACCATCATAGCTACTCATCAAACCAGGTACGCTTTGAAAAAAATTAGATTTTTGAAGCAAATGATTGAGACCCACATTGAAACTGAGCTTGGAGGAGTGATGGGATTGTTGAAAAGTTGCAAAATTTGGAGGAGTTGCATTGTTTGGGAATCTGGACACAGGTAGGGTGCAGTGTGCGAGTGAAAAGAGTTGTTCTTGCATTGTTGTGGTGACAGAAAGATGCAGAAAGTGTAGGATTAAAACTTAAAAGTAAAAACAAATAAATAATAGAACAAAAACAAGAGGAAAAAATAACAGAGAATCTCAATTCTCAACAGAGCAGAACCGGTAAAAAGATTAAGGTTGTCTGAGCCCGGGTTCGAACCGGGGACCTCTAGTGTGTGAGACTAGCGTGATAACCAACTACACCACCCAGACCAATTTGTTTGATTACTTGCAAAGATTTTATTTGACACAGTTGCAGTGGCAACAGACCATGGAAAATTTTCAATTTTTCATGAGCTATTCTGCAATTGTGTTTTATCAACAGTGAAAGTAATGTGATGTCAGTTTGAAACAGTTTCATTTGAGTTAAGGCATAAGGTTGTCTGGTTGGAAGATTTACTTCTGATGGTAGAAAATAGTTTAATACAATGAAGAAAAAAAGAATGTGTGCATATTACACACTCTATTCTATTTGAGAGTTTATGTAAGAGAAATTTAGAGTATTTTTGTTTGACTTTAATACTTATCTCGAATTTGGGTAAACAACTTAATTAAGTTATTTTTATAAAAAATAGCTTAAACAATAAATGACTATATTAAAAGTAACTTATAAATAAATTATTTTATATTTGAATTTTCAATTTTAAAAGTGTTTGTTTTATAAAAATATAATAAAAAATAGTAGTATTATGAAAGAAGTCATTTTTTTTAATTTCTCTATAAGTTTCTAAATAATTTCTTAGAAAATTACAATTTAATTTTAAAAATTACACTAAACATTAATACTAATACTTTTCATAAGTCAAAAGCTCAAAAAAATTACTTTTAAAATTTTTCAAAGTGACTCTTAATGTATTTATATGCAAGCTACACCCAATTATAGATTGTTATTATTTATTTAACAAAAGAAAATCAGCAAAAAATTTTCGTTTATTTATTTATAGTTTCTTTCTCTGCTTAAAAAAAAAGTAAGAAACTTCCAATTATCCAATTTATAACAAAAAAAAAAAATGGTGGTTGAAGAAAGTAAGAAACTATAAATGTCTCTCGGAATTGCTTGCGTGGAAATTGTTGTCGTGTTTTTGTTATGCACTTTTCTGAGACGAATCCCTAGCTCCCTTCCGGTGAGTTCATCTTCACACCTACCATTCTTCTCTCCCCGCAGTTTCGTTCTTATTTTTTCAATTTTTAATATTTAGCTCGTATGGTACTCGATTTACATCTCACAAATTATTCTGCATTTATTTGCAAGTTAGAAACTTTTCTGTAATAACCAACGAAAATTCTCGAAGCTAACTTTTTTATTTAAGATCTAGAATTGCAATGCACAGGGTATCTAATTAATTCATGGTCTATGCAAACTGCAAATGCATGAATTTTTCTTAGCTGTGCTTGTGTTGCTTCTGATTTTGTTTTTTATTTTGATTTTTCCCCTTTTGACCCTTTTTGCTAATAAAGCTGACTTCTTTTTGCGGGGGACAATGTTTTGATGCTCAAGGGGAGCACCATTGTAATGAGTATAAGATTTAGGGTAGGATTATTGGGGAATTTGGGGGAGAATTATACAAATTGAAAGAAGATTAACCAGGAGAAGAGAGTTCAACTATCCTCTAATTCACTTCCTAGTTCCTATTATCCTATTTATACTAATTCCTTCAGTAACTAATTCCATTGCTATAAATTGTACTACTTTGGGCTATTTAGGGCCATAGTTGTTACATAGGAATTAGATTTTGAAACGCTGAAAAAGATTAAGCATGTGATTGTACTTTGATGGCTTACCCTTTTCCTTAACCATGCCTAAGTTTACACATGGTATATACATATAGTCTGGCAATTTGTTGTTCTCTTATCCTACTTATATTGGATGATAATATTTTGCTTGAAGTTAAAGTGTATTGTGATATACCTTTGATAAAAGAAGTTTGTGTCTCCGGTATTGGCTGCATCGTTGTCCATTTTAACTATGATTTATGATGCCTGTGAAATGGGGGATTAGCTATTCATCTTGAATGTGATTAGGAAATATCAGCTTTCGCCAACCTTTTTAAGTCTCATACATTTACATTCTGTGGTGGATAGTGACAACATGGTGGGGATACACATAATATAGGATCACATGGTACAAAATATCTTTCTTTCTCTTTTTACTCAACTTTTTTAAGCATATGATTTTATTCTTCAATGTGTTATGTAGTGCAGTTGGCTTTCAGGTAGTTCATCTTGCTAGCTGTTTCTTTAGGGTTATATTGAGCTGTTTGCGTGACTGTGTGAGGTCAAAGGCCTAATAATATGATTGTGACCTGTCCTTATTGTGAATGTCAATCCTTTAAAATGTATGAACCTGGTTGCTCTTGAATATGTATTTGAATGTGTCTTCAGGACTTCACCCTTGACTTAAGCTTCAGTTCAGAATCATATTGAAAAGATTTTTGTTGTATTTGGTAATATACCCTCAAATTAGTAGAAGTTGAAGAGAAACCGAGCATATGAACTTAAGATTTGAGTCGTGGCTTTATTAACATTTTTCCTTTCTTTTCAGGTCCTCTGCATTAATTCCAGTGGAGCATATGGATGATAGTAAAGAATCATTAACTGATGCCAATGAAGCAGAAGCCACTACTTCAACGCTCATTGCTGGTCTTCCAGATGACATATCTCTTTGCTGCTTGGCACGAATTCCTAGAAAACATCATTCGGTCCTGAAGTGTGTCTCAAAGAGATGGAGGGACTTAGTTTGCAGTGAAGAGTGGTATCAATATCGCCGAAAGCACAAACTTGATGAGACCTGGATCTATGCTTTGTGCAGGGGCGAATTAGAAGATCGGATTTGCTGCTATGTTTTGGATCCAAACTCATCAAGAAGATCTTGGAAGCTTATTCCGGGACTTCCGCCTCGCATGTTGAAGAGAAAAGGCATGGGATTTGAAGCTTTAGGAAATAAACTATTCTTATTTGGAGGTTGTGGGTGGTCTGAAGATGCTACTGATGAGGCCTATTCTTATGATGCTTCCACAAACACTTGGGTTGAAGCTGCTTCCTTGTCAACTGCTAGGTATAAATCCTGATCATGTATTCATGTCTATCCTTTTTTGAAAGCTAAAAAAGTCGATATTTTACAAAATAAGATAATCAGCATTGGTAGCATGAACCGTCTATTTAGCTTTTTGTAGTATATATTAGGGAGAATATCATAATTACTTTAGTTTTGGGGAATTTTCAATACCAAAAACACAATAACAAAACCACAATATTGGTATCGTATATATGTTGAAAGTAAGAACTTAATATGTTTGTAAGTTACAAATTTGAAATTTACATTTTGTCTTTATCCATCTTACTTTTAACCCCACCTACCATGGAAAAATAAATCACTTTGTTATTTTACCTAAAAAAAAAAACTTTTTCAGGTGCTACTTTGCTTCTGAAGTTTTAGGTGAGAAGTTATATGCCATTGGAGGAATAGGTTCAAATTCAAGTGATCCTCATTCTTGGGATACTTTTGACCCTTGCACAAATACTTGGATATCTCATAGAGATCCCAATATTGTTCCCGAAATAGAAGATTCTGTAGTGATGGATGGGAAGATATACATCCGGTGCGGCAAATCTCCGGTAACTCACCGCGTGTATGGCGTTGTATATGATCCGTCGAATGGCACATGGCAGCATGCCGATACTGAGCTGGTATCAGGATGGAGCGGTCCTGCAGTTGTTGTTGATGGAGTCCTTTATGTTTTGGATGAGAGTTCGGGAACGCGATTAATGATGTGGCATAAGGAGAGGCAGGAATGGTTGCCCGTTGGAAGATTTTCGCCGCTGCTTACAAGGCCTCCATGCCGGGTTGTTGCAGTTGGTAAGACCATTTTCGTTGTTGGCAGAGGACTTAGCACTGTGGTTATTGATGTTGGTGATTTGGGAAATATTGGAAAGAGAGTTATGATTGGTTCTTCCATTCCCAAATTAATGTCTGCTTCCAATGTAATTAGCTGTAAATGCTTGGCAATATGAAGAAAGAATGAAATTCTTTTCAGCAGTTAATCATTGTTAGTGAAGTTAAAGTAAAGCACATGTATTAATGGTGCATAATTCTGAATGTATGTGTTTGTATTCAAGTGTGTTACTTTGTTGAACAACATTGCATATTGTAACAAAAAAGATGTATGTATTATAGAGTATGCTTTTATCTACTTCATTAAAAATGTATAAAATCTGTTTTTTTTTTTTTTTTCCTTTTAGAAATACAGACAAATCACTCATGTTAAAAAATAACTTTCTGTTGTAAAAAATTTAAACAAACGAGCCAATTGTAACTGGTACACTTTCTATTCAAGAACCAAGAATAAATGTTTACATCAACATAACAAGGAAGAAAAACCAAAGTTAATCAGTGCAATTATTATTATTATTTTTTTAACCAACACAAGATGGGGGAATCTGTTGGCCATAACAAGCACCATTGACAAAAGAAGACAAAGACTTGAGTTGTCCTTTGCCACCATAAGGCCACAAATTTATGTCCACCCTTGTTATGTTCTGGCATGGCTTCCTTTTGCTGCAATTCAATTCTACTCCAATCTCAGAACTTCCACTTCCTTTAATGTTCTTGTATGTCACATCACTGATTTGAACACTTGAAGCCACCTTAAAAAGACAAAAATAAAATCTTAGGCTCAGTTTTAGCAACAATATGATGATAATTTTTCAATGTAAACAAAAACAAAAAAGAAAAGATGTTAAGAGGTACTAACCTGATTGCTACAACCATGACTTGGACAATAAGCTTGATCAATGATAATAGGACTAAAAACTTTATCCATGAAAATGTCTTGAAAGAGAAAATTAGAAGCCCTAAGAGGTTTACTCAAAGAAGCAGCCCAAGTTTTGATTCTAAGGCCATTACTAGTACCATTAAATGTGCAATTCTTCACAACAATGTTTTGAACATCTTTTTCTCCATCATTTTTTCCAAGGCTTCCAACACTAATTCCATGGCCAGGGCCACAATGAACACCAAAGATGGTAATGTTCTTAGCACCAGAAATCATAGCAATGCAATCATCACCAGTGGCTATAGTAGCACTTGTGATGTTTATATTATTGGATTCACCAATTTTGATGCCATCAGTGTTAGGGCTATCCCCAGGTGCTGATATCTTTAGCCTTTCCAATTTCACATTTTCACTTCCAAATATCATAAAGTGTCCACCTTTAGGGTTAATTGATTTCAAGTCATGGATTTTACCATTGTTGATGAAGTCAAACCTCACTGTCTGATCCACAAAAGTGAAAAGAGAAGTACAATGTCATTATCATTATAAAATATAACATTTTGCTAACAACAATTTCATAAACCGGTTTGAAAAAGATCAATTAGAAAAAATAAACTTTTTCACTTATCAAGATATTGAAGGCATCAGATAAATAAAATCATTTTTATTGAGAAATTCTTGGAGGCTATCCGTTAGTAATTTTGGCCATTATTTAACAAGTATAAATACTAAATTATTTTCAACAAATATATTTACTAATTTATACGTGCAAATTCTGATAAATATAAGTATAAATTATATATTTTTTATGTATTTTCCTGTAAATATAGACATAAATTATTGCTGATCAAATATTGATCCAAATTAAAATAATAATATTTATTGTTTATATAACATTGTTCATTTTTATATTTATCTCTTTAATCTTAAGTCGTCACTGTGATTTTAAGAAACCCTAATATATACACAGACACAAAATCATGATCAAATACCATTTTAACAAATTTAAATTAAATCAAAGATGAATTTTCTGTATCATATATGAACATAATACTAAACACTACTTATTGGGTGGGAAAGAGAATTTTCTCTTTTAAGCAAAAAAAGATATGATTGTTTCCATCCAAAAATGTCATAAAATATTAAATGAGAAGAATTCACTTTTTTTTTTTCTGTTCCACAAATTATTCCTTAGTGAACAGTAATTACTAATTAATTAATGTATTATGTGTTCAACAAATTAAAGCCGGAAACTATAATTGTCATAAACTCACATTAAAAGCCAAATCAAAAGAATGATGAATACTTATGATGTTTTCCTATCTAAGCAAGATATATGAATGAATCAAATTAAACTTAGTAAATACATTGAAAGGTGACAGAAATAAAATATTAAGAATAATAATAATAATAATTAAAAAAAAAGTTATATACATACTATAGGAAGAGTTGGGCAATGTGGATCCTTGTTGCAATTATGGTGAGGCCATGAAGAAGCTCCTTGACCATCCAATGTGCCACCACCACTCAATGTGAGTTTGTTAACATACAAAAAACCTATCCATTTATCAGTGTTGAATAAAGATGGATATGGTGGTGCCTTCAAAATCCCTTTGATCACAAAACCCATCCTCAAAGCCTTGCATGGCCCTTTGAACACAATTGAATTCAGCATATATGTTCCTTTTGGAATAAAAACTTGTGCCTTTCCATTCCAATTGCATGCATCATTCCATGCTTTCAAAAATGCCTACATATGTATATAAATAAATAGATATTAGAACAAATATAGTTGAAAATAATAGAATAACATTTTTATACTTTTTCAATATATAAGAGGTGGCATATAATAGTCATATTTTAGTTTTTTTTTTAATTTTTTTAAAAGAGATTGATTTTTGAATAAACAGGATAATGACTGTAGTGAAAACTCAGGTACAGTCAACTTTACGTTAAGTTATGAAAATTTAGTCAAATCATTCAAAACATTCAACGGCTCTCAACTATTAATTTCACTGTGAAGTTTACTACACAATTGATTTTTGTGCCAAAGATATGATCATTTCTCTAAAAATTATACAACCTAAACAAAATAAAATAAGACTAATATGTGTATACCCAAAAACCAATTTTTTTTTTTAACTTTAGAATATTGGAATAAAGGAGATAATATATAAGAGATCAAGAACAAATAAAATAAAAGCTAAGGGAGGAAGAAGTGAACAAATGGTTTCTTAATTACCACACTATTATCAGTGTTGCCATTAGCAACTGCTCCATAGCTTTTAACATTGAAAATCTTGCTTTCGAGACGTGCTTCTGCAATAAAAATAAGTGAGAATAATATGAGAAGCATCCATCTTATCATATCCTCCATTTTTTTGGGGGTGTGTGTGTGAATAGTTAGAGTTTGCATATATATAATTAATTGAGGATTTGATTCTTTTAATGCTAATTAAGGGAATAGTTTTAGAAAAAGTCGGAACCAAATACAATATAAGTCAACTCAAGTCAACTATTTGTATTTTTTATTTTAAAATTTTAAAAAATTAGGATAGTTGGAAATTGTTTTTTCTTTTTTATTAACAAAACATATTTATTTTTTTACTTTTATGGTAGTTACCTTCAAATTATTTAATAATCATGCAATATGATTAATATGTTATATACGATATTATCTTTGTTTTTATTATTACTGTTGACTACTTTAGCTTATCTTTTTCTTTTTTCATAATATTTTCGTATTCAAAATTTTATCAATTATACCGTTAGTCTATAAAATGTTAAAAATTATACCATTCAACTATTCTTTTCTTTATTAATTAAATGTTATTTAGTAATACATATATATATATATATATATATATATAAAAGAAAATGTTAACTTCTAATTAGTCAACTCTATATGTTTTTAATGGCTCTAAAGTACATTAATATCGAATCATTTCCAATCTAATATATTAATAATATAAAGGAGCAATTTAAATATTCATCAAATTAAATATATGTTGATTAATGGTAACTAAAGAAATTTAAACGAGTAAAATAAAATAAAATAAAAATTCATCTCTCTTTCTCTTAGATTCAAAGAATAATATACTGATTTTATTCATAAGTTTGCATGCCTTCCCTTCAAATATATCCATGAGTGATTCAAATAAGTTTTAATTTCACAATATATATTCATTATATTGACTTTGTGGTCAATGAGTGATTCAAATTCAAGTAATTGAGGATACAGTATATAATAATAAATAAATATTACTGATAATTACATAAAAACAAGTGTCAAGAGATAAAATGTTAAAAATTTTATGGTTAATTGATTTCAAACCTTGGATTTTACCATTGCTGATGAAGTCAAACCTCACTATCTGATCAAAAGTATCCACAAAAGATCAAATTAGAAAAATAAACTTTTTTCAGTTATCAAGAGATTGAAGGCATCGGATAAATAAAATAATTTTTATTGATAAACTTTTGGAATTAGCAGTGGTTAATAATTTTGTTCATCATTTGATAAGTATAAATATTAAATTATTTTTAATAAATTTATTTATTAACTTATATATATGAATTTTAAAAAATACAAATATAAATTATTGTTGGTTTAAAATGATAATATTTATTAATTATATAATATTATTCATTTTTATTGTTGTCTCCTTAACCTTAAGTCCTAACCGTGATTTTAAGAAACTCTAATATATATACACGCACAAAATCATGTCTCCTTATCCCGATCCAAATCTGCCTTTCTATTCATCATCAAATCTCACTTCATCTCTGACGTACTCAAGGAGAATGAGAGAAGGAGAGAGCGGGGGCGAGCGGTTGAGGGTGAAACACGGTGAGGAAGATGGCCATGCCATCGGAAGAGATAAGGGGGAGAGCGTGGGTGGGTGTGTATCCGGTGTTAAGGAGGTTTCTTCTCGAGAGGGGTTAGAAAAGCCATCCAAGGTCTCTTTTAGAGATAAAGTTATTGGTGCAGAAAAGTCTAAGGTCTTTGCATTAGTAGGGTCTTTATCTGGGGATGGTATCGCGACGGTGACAGGTAAGCAGGGTGATTCTCGTCCACCAAGTGTAAGTTTTACCAAGGAGGCAAAGAGTTGTCTAGCTGAACCTTATAAGGAAGCCATCGTGATCAAGGTGCTGGATAAGCATTATGGCTACACGGCTCTCATGCATAAGTTTCGGATAGTATGGCGCATCAAAGGAGGGTTTGATTTGTTGGATGTGGGGTTTGGATATTTTTTGGTTAAATTTGATATTGCTGCGGATCGTGAGAAAGTCATTCTTGGTGGCCCGTGGTTGATAGATGGTCACTATGTTGCAGTAAAGTCATGGGATGTGGATTTTAGGCCATGCAAAAAATTCTTTGGATCAACGCTGGTATGGATTCGAGTCTCGGGACTTCCAATTTGGTGCTACCAGGAACAAGCAATGCTGCGAATTGCTTCTGCAATAGGAATTCCGGTGAAAGTAGATTTGGCTACTAAGCTTGCAGAAAGAGGAAAATATGTCCGAGCTTGTGTTCAAATTAATCTTGAGTTGCCTGTAATCAAACATATTATAGTGGAGGGTGTGACTTATGAAGTGGAGTACGAGAGTTTACAGTTGATTTGTGCTACTTGTGCACGGTATGGGCATGATAAATTGTTGTGCATGGAGAAGGAGTCCTTGGAAGGAAACGAAAATTCCTTTGGTGATGGAAAAAATAATGAAGCCCCGACATTAGTGCCACACAACAATCATGAGATTCAACAAGAGGCTAAATCAGAAGCTCGTGATTTGGGTGAGAAATTAGGAGTTGTTAAAGGGAAGGATGTAGTTACGGAATCATTGGCTCCTCACGTGCCTGATAGTCATGTTAATGAGGCATGCATAGATGATGGAGAGGGCTGGCAACAAGTGCTGCGTAAGGGAAAATTCACAATGGGCCAGTCATCAGGTTTGAAGGACCAAGATGGAAAGCAGCACAAGTTTGGTTCGAGAAGGGTTCCAAGGCCCAATTTGCATGGTGATGGAGGCAAATCAATTGGCATTAGGATGGGGAAGCGAGAAAAACATGAAATTGCGCCATCTCCATCGCGCAGAACTCCTGCACGTCGTGGAATTTCTCTACGGAAGCGTCCTCGGCCTTCCTCCTTGCAGAACTCGCCAGTTGATAAAAATGGTGGCACAACGGAGGAAACCTTAGTAGATGGAAGCATGGCAGGTGCAATGTCAGGAGGTCCAAAGGTGGCAATTATTGAGGATCAGAGTATGCCAATACCGCAGGACAAATCACCTATTGAGGTTGGTGATTCTGTTTAGAGTTTATGTTCTTATTTATTCTGTCCCTATTATTTATGGATAGTTTAAATATGATTGTTTGGAATATTAGGGGTGCTTCTAATAAGTTAGCCCGGGTGCATTGTAAGGAACTTGTTAGGAAATTTAGACCTGTTTTCTTTATTGTGGTTGAAACTCACTCCCCTTTTCAGCATTTAAAATTATTTTGGGAAAGGTTGGGATATCACTCTGTTGGTATAGTAGAAGCAGAAGGGCATAAGGGAGGTATTTGGTTTTTATCCTCTATGAAGGGTGTTTGTTGTAAGTTCATTGATGCTTTTGATCATGGTGTTACTGTTGAGGTTCACTTTGATAATTTAATTTGGAGGTGTAGTGGTATTTATGGCAGTCCTCAATTTAATAAAAGGGTTCTCCTTTGGGATTATCTTGTTGCACAATCCATGGTTTTTCAAGGACCTTGGATTGTTCTTGGTGATTTTAATGAAGTCAAATTTTCTCATGAATCTAAGGGCTGTCAATTTTCTCATCAAAGAGCCGACATGTTTGCTACTTCATTAGGGGATAGTGGTTTATTTGATTTGAAGACTATTGGGAGGCGGTTTTCTTGGTACAGGAGGGTGAAAAATTATGTTGACGTGGCAAAAAAGCTTGATCGAGTCTGTATAAATAGTAGTTGGTTATCTAGCTTTCCAGAGGCTTATGCAGAAGTTTTAAATAGGCTTCAGTCTGATCATTGCCCTATTCTGGTGCGTTGTAAAGGTCGTCCTCAGCCTAAAGGGAATCGACCTTTCCGATTTGTTGCTGCTTGGGCTACTCATCCTGGGTATAGGGATATTGTGAACCAATCATGGTGGTCTGGTAATAGAGGAATTCATGGCAAGCTTTCGGAAGTACAGAAGAATTTACTAGAGTTTAACTCGAAGGTATTTGGTAACATTTTTGTTAAGAAATGTGAATTAGAGCAGCAGATTAATTATTTACAAAAGCGTTTGGAAGTGGTGGATAGTATTTATTTGCGTCAGAAAGAGCAACAGTTGCTTGATGATTATAATAATACTCTATTGCAAGAAGAGCTCCTATGGTTCCAAAAGTCCAGAGAGCAGTGGGTAAGGTTCGGGGATAGGAATACAAGATTTTTTCATATTCAAACTCTTGCGCGAAGGAAGCATAATAAGATTCATGGCCTTTTTCTCAAGGATGGAGTGTGGGAAACTGATCCAGAGGTTCTGAGTCAAGAAGCAGAGTCTTTCTATAAAAGCTTATTCTGTCATTTAGAAGATGTTGATTTGGGTTGCCTTGGTGATGTGCCTCTTCCTTCTCTGAATGAGGAAGCTTGCAATAACCTTACGGCACCAGTTACTATGGAGGAAGTCAAAGCAGCTGTTTTTCACATGAACTCTTTTAAAGCTCCGGGTCCTGATGGGTTTCAAGCTTTCTTCTTCAAAGAATATTGGGAGATCATTGGTCTTGATGTTTGGAAGATGGTTAAGCAGGCATTCTCCGGTGTTCCTCTTAATCCGAGAATGTTGGAGACTTTACTGGTTCTCATTCCAAAGGTTGAATCACCGGTATCTATGAAAGATTTCAGGCCGATTAGTCTCTGCAATGTAGTTTACAAGATCATCACGAAGGTCCTTGTTAATAGGCTTCGTCCTCATCTTGCGGAGATTGTTGGCCCGCTTCAAGGAGGATTTATTCCGGGACGAGGAACTCCTGACAACATCATTATTGCTCAAGAAGTCCTCCACTTTATGAAGAAGACTAAATCAAAGAAAGGCACACTGGCCTTTAAGATTGATCTAGAGAAAGCTTATGACAGAGTTGACTGGAGGTTTTTAGCTCATACCCTTAAAAGCTTTGGTTTTCCTATTCCTACACTTAATTTGATTATGAATTGTGTCACTGCTTCTTCCTTATCTATTCTTTGGAATGGGAGTCGTCTAAATGGCTTTACTCCTAGCCGAGGTCTTAGACAAGGAGACCCTATGTCACCCTATCTTTTTGTGTTGTGTATGGAGCGATTGGCATGCTTTATTAGTCATCAGGTTGATTTGGGCTTGTGGGAGCCGGTTGCTATTTCTAGAGGGGGACCAAGAATATCCCACTTAATGTTTGCAGATGACTTGCTTCTGTTCTGTAAAGCTACAAAGAGACAAGTGCAAAATGTGATGTTGATTTTAGAGACTTTTTGTAAAGCATCTAGGATGAAGATTAATGTCGAGAAGTCTAAAGCGCTTTGCTCCAAGAATGTCTCTGCAACAAGGAAAGAGGTTTTCACTGGGGTATCCTCTATCAGATTTGTCCAGGACTTGGGCAAGTATCTTGGAGTTACCCTTAGCCATTCTAGGGTGACTCGTTCAGCTTTCAATGGTGTCCTGGATAAGATTCGGAGTAAGCTAGCAGACTGGAAAGGAAGTTTACTCAATCGGGCTGGTAGGCTCTGCTTGGTTAATTCTGTTGCTGCTGCTATTCCCACGTACCAGATGCAGGTCTCTATTTTTCCCAAAGGAATCATTAGTAAATTGGAGTCTATGATGAGGAATTTTCTTTGGAAAGGACAAGTTGATGGAAGAGGATTGAATCTTGTTAGTTGGAAGGTACTGGTTACTCTAAAAAAATATGGAGGTTTGGGGATTAGAGATCCTTATTGTGTAAATATTGCTCTTCTTGGAAAGCTAGTTTGGACTTTTTTCCAGCAGGCAAACAAGCTATGGGTCCAATTGTTGGATGCCAAATATCGATCATCTCTATATGACTATTTTAGTTATCCTAAGAACAAGGACTCTCCCATTTGGAGGTGTCTTTGCAAGGCTTGGGAAGTGTTGAAGGATGAGTTTGCTTGGTGTATTGGAGATTTGAACCAGAATTTTTGGTTTTCTAGCTGGAGGAGAGAAGGACGGTTATCTAATGAGATGGATTATGTTCATATTTCTGATTCGAATCTCCGGATACAGGATATTTGGTCGGTTGGTAGGTGGCATTTGGATACTCTTTATTCTCCTTTATCTCAAAATCTGAAAGATAATATTCTCTCTTACAATCCAGATGAACAAGCAGGTCCGAAAGTGGGTTGGTATTGGAGTGGGTCTGCTGCCAAAGTCTATGACTCACGCAATGATTACTTGTGGTTGTGTAAGCAGCTGTTTGGTTGGGAGGAGCGGGAGAATTGGCTTTGGCTTTGGCGTCAGCTTGTTCCGGAAAAGCATAAGTTTTTGGCTTGGTTGTGTCTTAAGGAGGCTCTTCCTACTGCAAGTTTTCGCTTTAGAAGAGGGATGTCGTCACCGGATAGGTGTCCAAGATGTCTTTCTAGCCAGGAATCGGTTTTACATTGTATTCGGGATTGTCCAAAAGCTCAGCTTGTCTGGCATAGGTTGGATATTTCTTGTCATCCTTTGGATTTGAAGAACTGGTTCTTGTATCATAGCAGAGAGCATCCGTTCAAGTTCTTTTCGGGACTTTGGTGGATATGGCGAGCAAGGAATAATGACATCTTTAATCCCCATGAAACTTGGCCTCCGGAAAAAGTGATTTGTCTGGCATTAACTTCAGAAAAGGAGCTTAAGAATATTTTTGAATTACAACGTATGTCCCTTCCCTCTACTCTAAATGGTTTTTGGAATCCCCCATCTATTGGTACTTTTAAGATTAATTGTGATGCTAGTTATTTTGGTTCGGGTGATAGTGTTGGTTTTGCTTGTGTTATTAGAGATTGTAATGGGAGCTGGCAAAGGGGGTGTTTGGGAATGATTGAGAGTAATAGTATTCTTCAAGGAGAATTGTTTGCTATTTGGAGAGGATATCTCTTAGCTTGGGATGTGGGTCAACGAGACATTATTTGTGAGACGGATTGTGTGGAAGCATTTAATCTTGTTACTCAAGATGCTTTTGGGTTTATTGATCCACTGGTGCTCAAAATAAGAGATATCATGCATTAGAATTGGCGGGTTGACTTTCGTTTGATTATGAGAGATGCAAATACGGTGGCAGATACTATGGCAAAGATGGCGATGAAGTTACAACTTTCGCATGTGGAGCTACTTTCACCTTGGGAGGAGTTTAAGAGTAGTCTTGAACGAGACTGTCCCTCTATTTAGGCAGTTCCTTGTTTTATTTGTTTTGTTTTTCTTTGTTTAATTTATTTCAGTTACAAAAAAAAATACCATTTTTGACAAATTTAAATTAAATTAAAGATGAATTTTCTGTATCATATATATGAATATAGATTTTAGGTGATTGCTACGGTACCATAATAAATTCATACGTACCGATACTTTTAAAATATGAACAAATAACAATAAAACATGTGGAATTTATTTTCCATGTCAGCATTTAATTTTTTCTTTTTTAAATATATAGTATATCACAACTTTTACTAAAATACCCTTTTAATTAAATAAAAATAAAAAATATTTATTTATTTAATTTTATAAAAAAATTTAAACATTCTTTCTTTATTTGATTAGACAAAAATACCCTTTTAAATTAATCAAATTTTAGAATTCAATTAATCCTAATTTTATAATTTCAAATAATTGAAACAACAAAAAAAAAAACATATTAAAAAAACAAAAAATTAAAAATTGTTCTTCGTCTTCTCCAATTCTTTTGAGTCTTGATCATTCTTGCTCCTCTAAAGAAAAGCAGTTAAAGACCCAAACTAAATCGACAAAATCTTAGCCCTAGGTTTTTTGTAGCCGCTGTCTCCAGGTTCTCAGCGCTTCCGCTTCTTCCTCTTCCCCTGTCCGGAACCCAGGTAGCTCGGCACGTCGTCCCCATCCTCGCTGGCTTCTCTGTTCGTGGCTTGGAGCAGTTCGCCGTCGGATCACCGCTTGCCGTCGTCTCTACTCTCGCCGTCGTCTCTACTCTCGCCGTCGGATCACCGCTTGCCGTCGTGGCAAACCTACGTCGATGACCACCTTCTCTGCGAAATTGAAGGCAACCACCTCTCCTCCGCCGCAATCGTCGGCCAAGACGGCAGTGTTTGGGCTCAGAGCTCTAATTTCCCTCAGGTTATCTTTAATACTTCTCAATTTCTCTCTCCAAAACTCTCCTTCTTTCTTAGTGCTTTGTTTTCCAGATTCATCTGTTCTTTTTTTTTTCCCGTTAATTTTCCTCCGATTTATCAGATTTGATTTGCATGTGACATACTAACATATCCTATGGTTTTGGTGTTAATTTGATACATTCGCGCTTTAACCATAGCTGTTTAGTTTTATCAACTGGAGCTAATTGATTAATTTTTCAGATTCTTAATGTTTCACTTGTTAAGTGCAATTTATGCTATAAATTAAAGCTTGGAGAGAGTCATTAGGAATGACTTGGAGTTTGGACTGTGTGATTATCTGATATGAGATGCATTCCTTTTTATTAGTATGTAACATCATAAGATCAATCATACACTCGTTATTGTTATATATGAAATCGGATATTCACATCACTTGTGCAAGTAACATGTGGCTGGGGATTTCAAGTGTGTTTGGTTCATAGCATAAGTCAAGTGATCCTTGCAATCTGAAATAGTTTTAGTTGATCTGTTCTTGATTGGTCTTTTGTGTTGTGCAGTTCAAGCCTGAGGAAATTACTGCTATCATGAACGACTTTGCTGAGCCTTGACCGCTTGCCCCCACCGGGTTGTACCTCGATGGCACCAAATATATGGTTATACAAGGTGAACCCGGCGCTGTCATTCGAGGGAAGAAGGTACTGACTGTTTCTAATTATAGCTTGAATTTTGATTGCACAAGTTCATCAAAGAAAATACAACAATCTATGATAATGTGAATCTGCTAATCTGATTGAGTAAATTTATGATGTAATCATGGATTCAAATTGTGGTATGTGACTGCTTTAGGCCATAGCTCACAATGAATCAGCATCAGCGTAAAACTCATTGCTGCACCATGTCCATACCGTTGTTACCTTGATGCTGGTTTTTGGCCATTGGTTGTTAAAATCTCAGCTTGTCCTTGTCATGCAGGGTCCTGGTGGTGTTACCATTAAGAAGACGAATCAGGCGTTGATTATCGGAATCTACGATGAGCCGATGACTCCAGGGCAGTGCAACATGATTGTTGAAAGGCTGGGTGATTATCTCATTGATACGGGTCTTTAAGTCCTCTTTGTTATTTCATGTTATCTGCTTGCTTATTTCACTGGCTCCTATACAAGGCTTCGCATCGATTTGCCAAGAGAATGCTCGATTGTAGTGTAATAATATTAATTAATGGTTATTCAAAGTCATGGGATCTGCGTCTAGGGAAGAAGTTATGGTGCTTGAGAAGTGAATGATAACTATAATCTCTGTTGTACTTTTTAGCAGGTATCTGTATACATTTTACAAGTGGTTTTAATGCTATGGGCATAGATTGGCATAACTTTCTAAAACCTTATATCTCCCATGCTTTTTCTTCTCAATTTTATCTATGCCCAAGGAATTTAATGTTATTATCATCACTGATTAACGTTTCTGTTAGCATCATAGTATATTTCCTTTTACTCTTGGAAGAAATGTTACACCTAATAGTTCTCATCAATTTTGAGATTTCTAAACTGTGTTCTTGGGGTGTCAAATTATGAGTGGAGAAAATGGAAAGGGATAGAAAATAGGGACTAAGAATCTCAATCCATTGGCTATGGACTTTTGATTAAAGTCTTATGTATGCATTGTGTCTCCATTTAAAATTTGACACATGCATAAATTTCGTCCCCGTTTTCGCCAAGAATTTGGCACTCAGAAACAAATAGGATAGAAACAAATATTTGACTATCCACAAGTACCAAAATATTCATGGCTTGATGCGCACAAGTTTTCTTTAACCTCAAGAACCAGATGAACTTTTTATTAAACAGGGTTCAAATAAAATGTTCCCCTTAGGCCTTAACAACATAATTTATTTTTTAATTCCCTTGTATTTCTTGTGCGTCTTACGATCCAATAATTTCCTTTGTTGAGTTTACGAAAATATACAACATAAAAGTTCACAAGGGACAATCCACATAGTACATTCTTTTAGAGACAAACAATCCCGAACATGATACTACTCATCACCATAAAAGAGGGTAAGAAATCTTTGAATATGTAGTGATACAAGTATATGTTTTCTGACGAGTTGGCATGTATAGATGGGGGAACCCCACTCTGCATAAAGTAGAAAATTGGAAATAAACCAACTATACTTACAACATTTTTTGTATAAACTATTCACAAACCAATGACAATGCAAACTAACAAAATACAAATCCAGAAACGACCCAAAAAGTACATACCAATTCTCCACGCTGGTCTAAAGCTTCAAGATAACAGGTATATCTAAATCCATACCAATTCTCCACGCTGGTCTAAAGCTTCAAGATAACAGGTATATCTAAATCCTATTTGTTGAGGAAATAGCTGACAGAAAGAATAATCTCTCTTATTATAGAAGACGGTTGGATAACACTATTGCTGCTTATAGTATCTACCTTGATGAGGTGGAGGGTATGGAGATGGAACGGTATATGGAGGCCTGGGAACAGAACCAGGTTGCTGAGCCGGCGCATTATAGTATGGACCACGCCATCTAGGATATGCAGGTTGGCCATACTCTGCTGGTGCCTGCTGATGAACCTGATGGGGTTGGTATGGAGCGGCAGAGGTTGGTGGAATGTGGTATGGAGGTGGAGGCTGATGCGCTGCTGAACCATATGAGGGAGGGGGATGTCCGTAAGAAGAAACCGGAGGCTGCTCAGGTGGTTGATAATAAGGTGTTTGGGGATAGGATCTGTTTGTTGTGTACTGGGTCTTTGGTTTTGGCTTCCAACTGGTGGGTAGCTACTACTAAAAGCACCTGAGTTTTTATTTTGGATGACCGTAGCAAACACCTTATTTAATTTGTTACTAACTAAGTTCAATATATATTCATCTCATACCAAATCCATTATTCTATAAGTAACGTTTCATGTATTCATGAACAGTAGTGTACTTCACTTCGGGATAGAGCTCACAAGCTTCAACTCCACCATCTCCTATCTCAAAATTTGCAAGACACCCTTCAATGCAAACATGGTAGTAATGCACCATTGCCACTTGTTCTGCATATGATTTTCCTGCATGTTTCAAAATTAATAATGTAATTAACAACTTTGAGTTCCTTTTCTAGTGTTATTTTCACTATTATTAGATATATGTGTATCTAACATTCTCACCTTTCATGGAACTCAAAAATTGCTCAGCAGAAATTGAAGATTTCTTCAACTCTTTCTCAATCAACTTTTTCTAAGTTTGTACAATTTCTAACGGCGATAATATGTTTTTAGGTGGCCTTATATAAACTGTTTTGTTCAAAGTTTTAGTATTATCTATGGTCTTAATAGTATACTTGGCTATGTCATCTTCATCCACAATAATAGCTGTCGAATTTGAGAGACATAATATATTATTAATTATATAATTAATCAAATGGTATATGCTACTTAATTAGACATATGTATGTTCAACTAACTTCAATAGTAATATTAATATAATAACAACATCAACTAAATTTTGTATGTCCAAGATGCATGATAATAACATGAATCATGAAATTTCAGTGTTCTATCATAAAATTATAGGGTTAATCAATTTTTGTATCTGTAAAATTGTAATTTGTAATTATTTTGGTTTATATAATTTTTTTCTTAAATATTTGAATTTAATTTAATCCTTTATGTTAGAAAAAAATTGAAAGTAATTAAATTATAATATATCTCATTTTATCACATTATCATTTAGCATGATTCTGAGAACTAAATCGAATTGGTTGATTCAATTCGATTAATTGAAAACTGACTACTAGTAGTTAGATTTAAGATAATAAAAATTTTGTCAATAAATTAGTCAAAAATTGAAAAAATAGTTAAAAAACAGTTGATAGATCGAATCAGTATAATTTTTTAGTGATTAATTGTTTTAAAATAATAAATCACAAAAAATTAATTTTTGAAAAATTATATATTTTATATAAATATATTATTTTATTATATCCGATTTAATGTCAGTTGAACTTTTAAACAACTAATTTTATTAGTTTAATGATCGGTTCAATTTTTAAAATCTTGTTATTTAGTAATAGTAAAAACTCAACTATATTACATGTATATCAAAAATTATTTACCAAATAAGTCATTTATATAAAATATATATTAAAATATAAAATATATTAAAAAACAGTTAAAAATAATAATTAATTTAATTACTATTTTTTATGTGCACATACATAGCTTTGTAGATAAAAATTGACAGAAACTTCTTAAATTTTATAAAGTCGAAAACATGAAAGGTAAATTCTAAGCAAGAAAATAGAAAAAAAAAAGACAAAATTTACCATATTTAATCTTAAATAATTTGTTATGAAAACAATTAGGTAATAACTCAAGCTAAGTATATATATAAGAAGATGCATAGTTTAGTAATTACCCTTGACATTGCCGTCTCCATAGAAGACCACAGAATCCCTTGAAGGCATTAGGGGTGTTTGCGGTGCGGTTTGGTTCGGTTTTAAGAGAAAAAGTCATCCGATCCGAACGCTTAATTTATGTGCGGTGCGGTTTGAATTGGATGAACCATTTTTTTAAAATCCGATCCAATTACAAGCGGTTTGGATCGGTTTAGATTTGCAATTTTTTGAATAAAAAGAATTAAATACATATAACAAGTCTTAACATCAAAAATAATTTATTATTTCATGGTTATATGCGATAATGTTTTCTTTCTTGCTTTTACACTTTGGTATAGCTTGAAGAACTTGAAAGTCAGATTGAGTTGAAGACATCCATGCAAAACCAGTCAAAAAAACAAATTTCTCAGTTGTCGGAGAAATTTGTAAAAAAAGAAGAAACCTGCAAAAAGCAGGAAGAAAATGTATTTTTCCTACAAATTTAGTTTCTGTTGAATATATGTTACACTGGAATTTATTGTCACTTATTACTCAGCATTCTCTCTCCCGGGTATGTAACGATTTTTATGTTCATTATTCAGATGAAGGAGCTCGAGAAAAAAAAGAGCAGGAACAGAGCTCAGCTATGCTTCGTCAGCAGGTAACTTTTTATGTTCTTGCATGAATTGTACTTTTGCAAATTGTTATATTATATAACACGGACTTTATTTTGTTGCAGATGAAGGAACAAGAGTGGCAAAGAAAGGCCACAGTCGACGCGGCCCAGGAGCTTGACATGCTCTGGACCCGCTCAAAGGCTGTGGTCATGGATGCCACGAACAACTGCTCCTCTTTACAGCAGAAGTTCCTGGACCTCGCATCGGAGATATTCGCCATGCAACTCTCTATCTCCGAAGTCAACCAGTCAATTGCAATTGGTGAGAAGAGTTCGGATTCCCCTTGTCAAAGGGATCTGAATTCAGTGGAGCTAGTGACTCCAGTGGAGCTAGTGATGGGCAATCTTTTGCAACTGCAGAAGCTAGCTTGGGCAGTTACATCTAGAGGAAAAGGACGAGGACGAGGACCAGGAAGACCTCCAAAGCGAACTAGCGGATTGTAAATACCTAGTGGCTCTGGAGGTCTTCCTGGTCCTCGTCCTCGTCCTTTTTCTCTAGATGTAACTGCCCTGCCTTGGGTAGTAGCTTGCAGCACTCGAACAGGAGTTGAGAAGCTAGCTTCTGCAGTTGCAAAAGATTGCCCATCACTAGCTCCACTGGAGTCACTAGCTCCACTGGATTCAGATCCCTTTGACAAGGGGAATCCGAACTCTTCTCACCAATTGTAATTGACTGGTTGACTTCGGAGATAGAGAGTTGCATGGCTAATACCTCCGATGCGAGGTCCAGGAACTTCTGCTGTAAAGAGGAGCAGTTGTTCGTGGCATCCATGACCACAGCCTTTGAGCGGGCCCAGAGCATGTCAAGCTCCTGGGCCGCGTCGGCTGTGGCCTTTCTTTGCCACTCTTGTTCCTTCATCTGCAACAAAATAAAGTTCGTGTTATATAATATAACAATTTGCAAAAGTACAATTCATGCAAGAACATAAAAAGTTACCTGCTGACGAAGCATAGCTGAGCTCTGTTACTGCTCTTTAAGCTTTTTCTCGAGCTCCTTCATCTGAATAATGAACATAAAAATCCTTACATACCCGGGAGAGAATGCTGAGTAATAAGTGACAATAAATTCCAGTGTAACATATATTCAACAGAAACTAAATTTGTAGGAAAAATACCTTTTTCTTTCTGCTTTCTGCAGGTTTCTTCTTTTATTTTCAATTTCTCCGACAACTGAGAAATTTGTTTTTCTGACTGGTTTTGCATAGATGTCTTCAACTCAATCTGACCTTCAAGTTCTTCAAGCTATACCAAAGTGTAAAAGCAAGAAAGAAAACATTATCTGCATATAACCATGAAATAATAAATTATTTTTGAGGTATTACACCAGAACTTACCATTGCTTTTGTCTTTTGAAGTTCACTTGTGTCAACTTGCATCTTACCGGAACCTAACACAACACCCCTCACTCTAGTTGCGAAATTAAGTGAGCTAAGGGTTTCATCTAAGTCCTTGTCCGATGGACTGATTTGCTGGAACATCAAAGTTTTAGAGTCACCCCCTAAATATGTTAGGGAAGAGCATTATCAATATATGCCTGAAGAAGCTGGGTGTTCTCATATGCACATAAAAAACAAAATGAAAAGAAGTAGACATACCTAAAGAGTCTTCAAGTAAATGTGTCAATTTTGAGTTCCTGAAACTCCCAGAAGAAAATATCACTAAATATTTATTAAGAATAGTGAAAGGTAAGGATAATGGTGTTATACCTATAGGGAATGTGCCTACTCTTCGCTGCTAAAGCAGATATAACAGTGCCAAGAGCCGAAAGAGATAGGTTGATATTTTGTGTTTCCTTAAGCCGCTCCCCTTGCACATCTGTCTTTGCAAGTCTCTCACTACCCGCCAAATCCACAAGCCGAAGCTTACTCTTGGTACACTCACCATTCAGCAAATTTTTAGCCATTACCATTATACAAAGTATGCTGGAAAAGGAAGTAAGAAACAAGCAATCATTACAAGTATTCAAAGAAGAAATTTCATTTTGATGAAGAGAAGACATATATACTAGAGAACTTCTTATAGAATGCAAAAGCTTGGTACCAGTGAGATCTACTACTATGCTTATTAACAGTATTACTTTCCACTGCTCTAGCTTTGCATCCAGCTTGCAGTACATCCCAGGCCTCCTTAACATTTTCAACTTTAGCTTCTACGACACCAGGAATGTAATGAGATCCTTTAGAGCCTTGTTTTATCTCCAACCTGAACACCAATTCAGGAGAAACAGTTATCAATGTTATGGCAGTTTATCATACTTGCACAGCATTATTATAGAGCAGTTAATTTACCTTTTTGTTGTTGATCCTGTAGCCAATAGGTCTCTGATTTGTTCATTATAAACCTCAAGTACACTAACAGATATGTCATAAGAAAATGTATCACTCCTTTTTTTCTCAGGTCGAACAAGAGCTCAAGAGTCCTATAATTTACTCCTCTATTCAGCTCTGTTCCCTCCATGGTAAATGTCTTTCCTGCTCCTGTTGGCCCATAAGCAAATATGCATACATTGTAGCCGTCCAACACAGATGTTACCATTGATGAGGCATCAGCAAAAACATCAACTGTAGAAACAAAGCAACACTGTCCATTTACGAACCACCGAATTCCAGATCTTGCACAATAAAATAAAATATATAAAATAGTACTAATAAAATAAAGCTTTATATGTATACCTTGATCATCTTTTGGTGTATAAACTCTGTCAAATCTGTATTGTTTTTTTGGCATACTAGTTGTCAAAATTCCATCCTTTGCTGCACCAAAATCCAAAACTGTAGTACAGCCAGCGGAGATCTCGTCCTTATTTAAGGGACGGCAACGGCAGAAAACCCTAATGTTCCCTGATATTCTTAACAGAAATGCGTTAGTGCCTTTGGCTTAGAATACTCTTCAAATCAAAACAACTTTTGCTTATAGAACATGTAAGATGTACCTTTAGACTCTTGAAGTTCACTGAAGAGCTTTTTTCTCTGTCATCTCTTCATTGTACTTCACTTTGAGATCTTCACACTGCTTAACTGCAAAAAGTTTAGTCCCTTAAGTATTTTTGTAATATTTCAAAACCAAAAAAGTTAAGTGCAACTCAACTCTTGAATAAAGAGAACAAGTGTATTACTCAAGCATACCCAATTCCTGAATTGCAAATACCATCTTATTTAATTCTGGGATTGAATCAACGCATTCATGCGCTTCAAGAGAAAGTTGACAATAATCACTCTTCATCAACTGCAGGGCAAATTAGGTGCATGTACACTTAGAATGCAATTCTGATCATGATAAAAATAATCTCTCTTAAATATAAATGTTTCCTAGATTTTCATAACTTACCTTTACTTTCTCCTGTAAATTGCTAATTGCTTCTGTCCATTTCTTCTTATCAACTTCATACCAGCTAGAAATGCTTCCCACAGTTTGATCTACAAGGACAATGAAAATAAAATTAGGAAATGCTACCAAGAAGCCCAAAGCACTTCAACGATATACAAGTACTTTAACAACCAGTATCAAGATAACTGAGAAAAAACACCAATGGAACAGTGAGCTCTCCCAACTTAGTGTATCACATCATGGAAATAAGAGAAAATAACATTGGCAGAGGGATTCCAATTTCTCAATGCCCTCCCTCACCCTCACTCACTCCCTTAAATACCCACTCTTACACCCTCGCTCTCTCACGCCCACTATTTTAAAACCATGAGCTATCCATGGATGAAAAAAAAAGGCCCAGATCCTCATGTTCCTACATATTCATGTGAATTAATCCCATTAACCAAGTTAAATAAATTTCATAGACTCCAATATAAGAAAATCAATACAATTCATATACCATTAGTTAGGAATTTTAATTTGAAATGATCAAAGGTCATATCCATTGCTTGCAGTTGCTCCATCGTTGCAGATAGTGACCTACACTCCTGATGGATTTTTTTGTTGAGAAGCTCATATTGCATGTCCATTTTATTTATTTTGTCCATCTGAATAAGAAAGCTCACTGTAACACCCTCACTATCAGAAGTCACGCTTCCGGCTGCGCTACTCTGATAGAAAGAAGTATTACGACTACTTTACATACTAAATACTAAAATAGGAGCCTGTGACTTGACACTATATCGCTGATTTTTTTGAAAACCAGAAATAAAAACTTTATCTTAAGAAAAATACAAGCAGGCATAGATTCATATACAAGACTCCTTACATAATAATTCAATATAATATACATATAAAACATACAAATCATATCCCTCTTGCAAACTTGTAATAACAAAAACGAGGGAAGAAAATAATCTAATTGATACAACAACATATAAACCAAACACAGTATAATTCTTCTTAATGCTTCTTCATCCGGTTTCTGAAAAGGTAAAGCTGTAGGGGGTGAGAACCTAACCACACAGTCTCACCACGGAATTTCAAAGTTGTCATAAAAAGATATTTTATAAGAAAACTATTTTCAAGCTCAGTGATTATCATTGCCTTATGAATCTTTTAAAAACCAATAGGTAATCGTTCAAAACCTTTTCAAAGAAACAATGTTTATTCTTTCAGAAATCTGAAACTTTTCCTTTCTTAAAAGAAAATCTCAATCAGAAACCAACCATACAATCAAACAACACAATCATTAATTCAGCACCAAAATTCATTCTCAAATTAGCACGCCAGGACAAACACAGGCAAGACAGACAAGGAAAGCACAAGTATGTAGCAGTTACAGCAAATAGTTCAAGTAGCAGTTAAGAACAGTTTAGCAATTAGGCAAACCAAAACAAGTTCAAACTCAAGCAAAGCATACAAATGCATATGATGCATGCCTGTCCTATGGCTGATGAGGCTCATCTGTCGGTTATCCAGCCAACCCGACAAGTATGAATTGTCCTTAGACTGTCCCCCGACGTGCATCCCCAAGAGTCTATGCATAGTTTTTCTCAAATAATCAATATTGCTCAATGGGGGTAAACATTCCCGGAAATTTATATAGTGCCTGGTCACACTTACGTCGTAGGGTCAACAGAGTATCGAGTTTTCAACCTGGTACACGTGGTGGCAAGCCACGGCACTTAATCCAGGGAACTTCGTATCTCAGATATTTCAAATTCATAAGCCATATGAATAATTCAAAGATCATATCTCAACATTCTCAACATTCATAATCATTCATTAATCCAAATCTCATTTCCAAATTCATTCAAAAACCATATTTCAGAGAAAATTCTCAATCATCCTTCTTTCCATTCCGTTCACTAATAATTCTCAATCCAAAACATAACTCTTCCTTTGATAAATGAGATAGTTTTAAATCATATAATACTTAAAACCTTTTTAAAATAACTACTTTCAATGAAACTTCTAATTTTATAAAATTTTGGCAACATCTCAGATACTGCCACCCTTTTCGGGTCCCATCCAAACATTTCTCAAACCATTTCCAAATCTCAATCACTTTCCAAAATTCAACCAATTCCAGTATCAAATATTTTAAAACCAGACCAATTCCAATAATAAAACTCTTTTTAAAGTCAAACCAACTCAAGTATTAAATCATTTATAAAATCAGACCGACTCAAAATCAAACCGCTTTAACTTCAAACCAAAAAAAACCATTTTTCCTAATAATCAAGTAAATAACTTTTCAAATCCACTTCTTATCAACAACCGTACTTCAGTCAAGCAATCAAGCACCCAATAATCCAGTCCAACAAACCATCACATCTACAAGACAAATATAATCACAGAAATATATCTTTTTGCATCAATATCTATTTATCACAACTCTGTAATGTAAAATAGATTTTAAGAAAAACCCCTACCTCAACTCGTCGAAACTCTCAAAATCAAAACGCATCAACCCATTTTTCCTCGACCAGCGACAGCTGCAGCTGCAACCTCAGCTTTATCCACTATCAGTAGCAGCAACCGAAACTCTAAGCGCGACACGCAACAACCGGAACTCGATCCTACGTTACCAACATCTCAGAATCTTTATCAAATTCATAACAGAGCAGACATACACTAGCGGTGAAGGTTTTGGAAAAGATATGCTTACTGGAATAAAGGAGAAACATGGAGACGAAGCAACGGCAGCAGCTCCGACACTTAGAAGAACAAGACTCAGCATAAACGAACCACAGTCGGAACCCAAACTGGAGTGGGCTAGGGTATGGCAGCTGTAGGGACGTCCTCCAGCGACTGCAGCAGCGGTTTTCTAGCGCTGTTCGGTGAGGCAGAACAGCGGTGGTAACTTCCACCGTCGTTATCTCCTCTCTTCCGGCGACAAGCTCCTGCGGTAAGGATGGTCGAGCTCCCTTCCAGTGACGGCAACGACGTTACTTTCTTCCTCTTTGCCTCGTTTGACGGTGACGGCGCGGCTGGGGTTCGGTGGCGGTGATTTCTTCGACAGCGGCTACGAGATGCGGCTTCTCGATAGTGTCTCTCTTTGGCTCCCACAAGCGACAGTGACACGCGGTGGCCTCGACTATGGTGGCAAGGAGCACGGCGGCACGAGGACGAACGGCGAGGCAAGCTTGACGGCAGGACATGGCGCAGTGGCGGCGCGGGCTGGAAGCGGTCTGGCGGCGCGGACAGCTCCCCCCTTTCCCGGCGTTCTCCCTCTCTCGGATCCTCCCCCTTCTCTCGCAACCCTCACTCTCCTTTCTTTCTTTTCTTCTTTCTTTCACTGAACTCTGTGTGTGTTAGTGAATGAGTGTATTGTTTGTGTGTGTGTGCTGATTGTGTGGGTGGGGTAACCGTGAGTGAGGGGGGTGAGAGAGTGAGTGTCACATGTGACTGTGGGGTGTTATTTAGTTAGGGTTTGGGGTAGATTAGGAAATTTTAATAAAGATAGGGGTAATAATATAATTTTATAAAATAAATGAAAAGATAAAATAATAATTAAAAATTAAATTAATATAAAGTATCCATCTTTAAAAATATCTTTTAATTACAAATCTATAAGTTATTTCCAATTAAATACTAATTTAATAAAAATTAGAGGTAAGTAAATTAATTCTCCTTTATTTATAAAATAAGGTTAAAAATTTATATATTAAAATTAAGGCATACAAAATATTTGTTATTTTTCAGTTATAAGAACTCTAAATAATAAATAAGAGTTTACTCAATTTTTATACAAAAATATCTAAAATGTAGTCTTAAATAAATATAATACATCATAATAATTTATTAATAATTTTTAAATATTTATGGGTCTTACACTCACCAAAGCATAGTTATCAGAACGGAACCGGTAATCAAACATCAATTTGAAGCTACAACAGGATTACTGATTATCACAGCATTCATAACATCAAATCAAACACTTCAAACCACAAACTACAAAGGACAACTGAATCCAAGTACATAGTAGTATCTTCACTCTAAAGCATAAAAATAGCCTACTTCCAACTGAATCCGATGTGTCTATGCATGAAACCATAGAACCAACCATTTCTAAGTGGAGTACAAGGGTTTGCTCTGTCCAGCATTCATTTAAAAGCAGCAGACAAAACCAAATGAAGCACATATACTCGGCTATGATTCATTAGAGATTGACCTATTTTTACAAAGCATTTATAGAGAGAGCGCTCCAATAGAGGAGACGACGACGGCCACAGAGCTTCCACACAACGGCGACACAGCTTCCTAGGACGGCGACACAGCTTTCTAGGACGACGACGACACAGGTTTGGTTTAACATTCAACAAATCAAATAAATAATCCAATTTCAAACTCAGAACAGAGACTCAGCTCAGAATCTTCAAAATTAGTTGGAAAAAAGATGAATGGCGAAGACAGAATGAGCTCGGAGAGTGTGAAACAGAGTTACCTAAAATCAGAGGAGAAGATAAGGGACGACAGCCAAAATGGCGAGGAGGGAGCAGCGAGAGGGCGACGAGGCGACGGCGACGGCAACAGGACGATCGCGAGCAGGACGAATCTGATGGAGGATGGGCGGCGAGCGAGGAAGAAGACAGAGAACGGGGGTTCGACTTGGATAACGCCGACAGTACGAAGAGAGACTCCTCGAATGGCCACGGACGGCGGCAGTGGGTCACTGAGCTCAGCGGCGGTGGAGGAACGAATGAAAGTAAGAAAGGAACGAAAACTCGAAAAGACACTACGCGGGTTCTTCTTTCTTTTTTTTTTTTCTCTCAAAACGACGTAGCCTTAGGCAGACGTAGCATTAGTAATTAAAACTTATTAAAATTTAAAAATTTGAAATTTTTTAAAAAATTAAAGTCTCTAGTAACAAAATTTTTTAGAATTGAGTTGGACTATTATTCTATAATAATTATATTAAATATACATTAAAATTATTTATCAAAATTAGTTATTAGTATAAAATATATATTAAAATATAAAAATATATTAAAAATAAATTAAATTATATATAAATACATAATAGCTTATTTGATATTTGATTTTTTTAAATACATAATGATTTTTTATTCTATAAATATTTAACTTTTCTTTCCAGTGGTACAAACTATACAAGTATACAACACTTGAAATAAGGAACTGGTTTACTTGGATGACAAGTTAACATTGATTTGTGGATATCTCAAAGTTATATTATATTACTTTACAACCGATGGATCTAAGCCACAAATATATAATATATAGTAATAAATAATCTACATGTACACTACAAGTCTCCAAGACATAGATGGCACGCAGGCCTTATTATGCATTGTATACCATAAAACTTAAAAAGCAAGAGAGATATTGAAGAGCAAGGTGCTTATTGTAGGGGGAATAGGAAAAAGGTTGGTGAAGGCAAGTTTAGATGAAGGGCATGAAACATATGTTCTTTGTAGAAAGTTCAGCTTCTTTTGTCATTCAAGGAACAAGGTGCTAACCTTGTAACAGCTTCCTTTCATGATCATCACTCACCTTGTCAATTCAACTTAAGCTCGTTCATGCTATCAAGGAAGCCGGAAATAGCAAGGTATACCATTCAATTTAATTTCTATATATAAACTATTAATAATATTAGGAAAAAAACCATTATATCAAAACATTCCATACGATAAAGTTTTAATAGAAAACACGCGTTGAACGAGGGCGCCTCTTACTTAAGGAGCACTACTTTACTAGGGTTATTCCTTTTATTTGCTATTTGGGTCAAAAGCTATTAAAGCCCAATCGAAAGTCTCTTTTTTTTTTTTCCTTATTTATGAATTGTTTCCTTTTTTTTTTAATAAAAAATTCATTTATTTATCTTTTATTATAAATTATATTTATCTTTAAACTAATATAATACATCTATTTTTTTTAAAAGATACATCATACATTTTTTAAGTTAAAAATTAAGATAAATTTTTGTTAATATTTGTGCTGACAACCTTGTTAAAATTATACTGAAAATCTTAATAAGTAAATGATCAAATATTTGTTGTTAGTTTAGTTAATTCAATTAATTTTTCTTGTTTTTTTATGACTGTCTTGATGAGTTTAATAATGAATTTGCAGCAAATTTTTATGCATTTTAATAATTGATGATAAATTTTAATATTGGTATTTTATATTTGAATTTTTTTATTATTTAACTTTTGTCTTTGTATTTTAATAATATTATAATAAATTTTGTTGATATAATACTTATGTATAATAGAGATTTTTTGCCTTCCGAGTTTGGGATGAACCCAGGAAGAATGGAACATGCTTTGGAGCCAGGAAGAGCAACATTTGATGACAGAATGGTAGTGAGAAAAGCCATAGAAGAAGCTAAGATACCACATACCTATATTTCTGCTAATTGTTTTGCTGGTTACTTTCTTTAAATCCAAATCGATCCAAATTAAACCGCTCATTCAATCCAATCCAAATCGAAAACCGATTAAAACCGCACTAATTCGGATTTGATTGGATTTTATTTTTTGCAAACCGTTGGATTGGATCGGATTTCGGATCTACTTTTCATAACCGATCCAATCCAATCCAAACCGCATAATGTACTATAATATTATTATTTTATTATTATATTTACAATTATATTTATAACATGTTTAATTTGTTATACATTTTTTTATTATTCATTTATTATTTTTATTTAATAAATATTTTATGTTTAAAATATTATTTATTTATTTATTTTAACTAACTTATAATTTTATTTCTATTGTTATGTTATCGTTGGCTTTTTAAGATATGTTAAATGTTAAGACTTGTTATGTCATTGTTGATTATTTAAAATTTGATGTTAAGACTTGTTATATATATTTAATTTTTTTTATTCAAAAAACCGCAAATCCAAACCGATCCAAACCACTTGTAATCGGATTGGATCGGATCAGATTTAAAAAAAAAGTTCATCCAATCCAAACCGCACCGCACATAAATTAAGCGTTCGGATCGGATGACTTTTTCCCTTAAAACCGAACCAAACCGCACCGCGAACACCCCTAATGCCTTCAAGGGATTCTGTGGTCTTCTATGGAGACGGCAATGTCAAGGGTAATTACTAAACTATGCATCTTCTTATATATATACTTAGCTTGAGTTATTACCTAATTGTTTTCATAACAACATATTATTTAAGATTAAATATGGTAAATTTCGTCTTTTTTTTTCTCTATTTTCTTGCTTAGAATTTACCTTTCATGTTTTCAACTTTATAAAATTTAAGAAGTTTCTGTCAATTTTTATCTACAAAGCTATGTATGTGCACATAAAAAATAGTAATTAAATTAATTATTATTTTTTAACTATTTTTTAATATATTTTATATTTTAATATATATTTTATATAAATGATTGATTTGGTAAATAATTTTTGATATACATGTAATATAGTTGAGTTTTTACTATTACTAAATAACGAGATTTTAAAAATTGAACCGATCATTAAACTAATAAAATTAGTTGTTTAAAAGTTCAACTGACATTAAATCGGATATAATAAAATAATATATTTATATAAAATATATAATTTTTAAAAAAAATAATTTTTTGTGATTTATTATTTTAAAATAATTAATCACTAAAAAATTATACTGATTCGATCTATCAACTGTTTTTTAACTATTTTTTCAATTTTGGAATAATTTTTTGACAAAATTTTTATTATCTTGAATCTAACTACTAGTAGTCAGTTTTCAATTAACCGAATTGAATCAACCAATTCGATTTAGTTCTCAGAATCATGCTAAATGATAATGTGATAAAATGAGATATATTATAATTTAATTACTTTCAATTTTTTTCTAACATAAAGGATTAAATTAAATTCAAATATTTAAGGAAAAAAATTATATAAACCAAAATAATTACAAATTACAATTTTACAGATACAAAAATTGATTAACCCTATAATTTTATGATAGAACACTGAAATTTCATGATTCATGTTATTATCATGCATCTTGGACATACAAAATTTAGTTGATGTTGTTATTATATTAATATTATTATTGAAGTTAGTTGAACATACATATGTCTAATTAAGTAGCATATACCATTTGATTAATTATATAATTAATAATATATTATGTCTCTCAAATTCGACAGCTATTACTGTGGATGAAGATGACATAGCCAAGTATACTATTAAGACCATAGATAATACTAAAACTTTGAACAAAACAGTTTATATAAGGCCACCTAAAAACATATTATCGCCGTTAGAAATTGTACAAACTTAGAAAAAGTTGATTGAGAAAGAGTTGAAGAAATCTTCAATTTCTGCTGAGCAATTTTTGAGTTCCATGAAAGGTGAGAATGTTAGATACACATATATCTAATAATAGTGAAAATAACACTAGAAAAGGAACTCAAAGTTGTTAATTACATTATTAATTTTGAAACATGCAGGAAAATCATATGCAGAACAAGTGGCAATGGTGCATTACTACCATGTTTGCATTGAAGGGTGTCTTGCAAATTTTGAGATAGGAGATGGTGGAGTTGAAGCTTGTGAGCTCTATCCCGAAGTGAAGTACACTACTGTTCATGAATACATGAAACGTTACTTATAGAATAATGAATTTGGTATGAGATGAATATATATTGAACTTAATTAGTAAGAAATTAAATAAGGTGTTTGCTACGGTCATCCAAGATAAAAACTCAGGTGCTTTTAGTAGTAGCTACCCACCAGTTGGAAGCCAAAACCAAAGACCCAGTACACAACAAACAGATCCTATCCCCAAACACCTTATTATCAACCACCTGAGCAGCCTCCGGTTTCTTCTTACGGACATCCCCCTCCCTCATATGGTTCAGCAGCGCATCAGCCTCCACCTCCATACCACATTCCACCAACCTCTGCCGCTCCATACCAACCCCATCAGGTTCATCAGCAGGCACCAGCAGAGTATGGCCAACCTGCATATCCTAGATGGCGTGGTCCATACTATAATGCGCCGGCTCAGCAACCTGGTTCTGTTCCCAGGCCTCCATATACCGTTCCATCTCCATACCCTCCACCTCATCAAGGTAGATACTATAAGCAGCAATAGTGTTATCCAACCGTCTTCTATAATAAGAGAGATTATTCTTTCTGTCAGCTATCTCCTCAACAAATTGGATTTAGATATACCTGTTATCTTGAAGCTTTAGACCAGCGTGGAGAATTGGTATGTACTTTTTGGGTCGTTTCTGGATTTGTATTTTGTTAGTTTGCATTGTCATTGGTTTGTGAATAGTTTATACAAAAAATGTTGTAAGTATAGTTGGTTTATTTCCAATTTTCTACTTTATGCAGAGTGGGGTTCCCCCATCTATACATGCCAACTCGTCAGAAAACATATACTTGTATCACTACATATTCAAAGATTTCTTACCCTCTTTTATGGTGATGAGTAGTATCATGTTCGGGATTTTTTGTCTCTAAAAGAATGTACTATGTGGATTGTCCCTTGTGAACTTTTATGTTGTATATTTTTGTAAACTCAACAAAGGAAATTATTGGATCGTAAGACGCACAAGAAATACAAGGGAATTAAAAAATAAATTATGTTGTTAAGGCCTAAGGGGAACATTTTATTTGAACCCTGCTTAATAAAAAGTTCATCTGGTTCTTGAGGTTAAAGAAAACTTGTGCGCATCAAGCCATGAATATTTTGGTACTTGTGGATAGTCAAATATTTGTTTCTATCCTATTTGTTTCTGAGTGCCAAATTCTTGGCGAAAACGGGGACGAAATTTATGCATGTGTCAAATTTTAAATGGAGACACAATGCATACATAAGACTTTAATCAAAAGTCCATAGCCAATGGATTGAGATTCTTAGTCCCTATTTTCTATCCCTTTCCATTTTCTCCACTCATAATTTGACACCCCAAGAACACAGTTTAGAAATCTCAAAATTGATGAGAACTATTAGGTGTAACATTTCTTCCAAGAGTAAAAGGAAATATACTATGATGCTAACAGAAACGTTAATCAGTGATGATAATAACATTAAATTCCTTGGGCATAGATAAAATTGAGAAGAAAAAGCATGGGAGATATAAGGTTTTAGAAAGTTATGCCAATCTATGCCCATAGCATTAAAACCACTTGTAAAATGTATACAGATACCTGCTAAAAAGTACAACAGAGATTATAGTTATCATTCACTTCTCAAGCACCATAACTTCTTCCCTAGACGCAGATCCCATGACTTTGAATAACCATTAATTAATATTATTACACTACAATCGAGCATTCTCTTGGCAAATCGATGCGAAGCCTTGTATAGGAGCCAGTGAAATAAGCAAGCAGATAACATGAAATAACAAAGAGGACTTAAAGACCCGTATCAATGAGATAATCACCCAGCCTTTCAACAATCATGTTGCACTGCCCTGGAGTCATCGGCTCATCGTAGATTCCGATAATCAACGCCTGATTCGTCTTCTTAATGGTAACACCACCAGGACCCTGCATGACAAGGACAAGCTGAGATTTTAACAACCAATGGCCAAAAACCAGCATCAAGGTAACAACGGTATGGACATGGTGCAGCAATGAGTTTTACGCTGATGCTGATTCATTGTGAGCTATGGCCTAAAGCAGTCACATACCACAATTTGAATCCATGATTACATCATAAATTTACTCAATCAGATTAGCAGATTCACATTATCATAGATTGTTGTATTTTCTTTGATGAACTTGTGCAATCAAAATTCAAGCTATAATTAGAAACAGTCAGTACCTTCTTCCCTCGAATGACAGCGCCGGGTTCACCTTGTATAACCATATATTTGGTGCCATCGAGGTACAACCCGGTGGGGGCAAGCGGTCAAGGCTCAGCAAAGTCGTTCATGATAGCAGTAATTTCCTCAGGCTTGAACTGCACAACACAAAAGACCAATCAAGAACAGATCAACTAAAACTATTTCAGATTGCAAGGATCACTTGACTTATGCTATGAACCAAACACACTTGAAATCCCCAGCCACATGTTACTTGCACAAGTGATGTGAATATCCGATTTCATATATAACAATAACGAGTGTATGATTGATCTTATGATGTTACATACTAATAAAAAGGAATGCATCTCATATCAGATAATCACACAGTCCAAACTCCAAGTCATTCCTAATGACTCTCTCCAAGCTTTAATTTATAGCATAAATTGCACTTAACAAGTGAAACATTAAGAATCTGAAAAATTAATCAATTAGCTCCAGTTGATAAAACTAAACAGCTATGGTTAAAGCGCGAATGTATCAAATTAACACCAAAACCATAGGATATGTCAGTATGTCACATGCAAATCAAATCTGATAAATCGGAGAAAAATTAACGGGAAAAAAAAAAAGAACAGATGAATCTGGAAAACAAAGCACTAAGAAAGAAGGAGAGTTTTGGAGAGAGAAATTGAGAAGTATTAAAGATAACCTGAGGGAAATTAGAGCTCTGAGCCCAAACACTGCCGTCTTGGCCGACGATTGCGGCGGAGGAGAGGTGGTTGCCTTCAATTTCGCAGAGAAGGTGGTCATCGACGTAGGTTTGCCACGACGGCAACCGGCGAGACGACGGCGAGAGTAGAGACGACGGCAAGCGGTGATCCGACGGCGAACTGCTCCAAGCCACGAACAGAGAAGCCAGCGAGGATGGGGACAACGTGCCGAGCTACCTGGGTTCCGGACAGGGGAAGAGGAAGAAGCGGAAGCGCTGAGAACCTGGAGACAGCGGCTACAAAAAATCTAGGGCTAGGATTTTGTCGATTTGGTTTGGGTCTTTAACTGCTTTTCTTTAGAGGGGTATGAATGATCAAGACTCAAAAGAATTGGGGAAGATGAAGAACAATTTTAATTTTTTGTTTTTTTAATATGTTTTTGTTTTGTTGTTTTAATTATTTGAAATTATAAAATTAGGATTAATTGAATTCTAAAATTTGATTAATTTAAAAGGGTATTTTTGTCTAATCAAATAAAAAAAATGTTTAAGTCTTTTTATAAAATTAAATAAATAAATGTTGTTTTATTTTTATTTAATTAAAAGGGTATTTTAGTAAAAGTTGTGATATACTATATATTTAAAAAAGAAAAAATTAAATGCTGACGTGAAAAATAAATTCCACATGTTTTATTATTATTTGTTCATATTTTAAACGTATCGGTACGTATGAATTTATTATCGTACCGTAGCAATCACCTAGATTTTAATTTTGATGCACTGATAATGTAAAAGTTTTATACAGTCGTATAATTACATCTGTTTTTTTGAATGACTATTCATGCAGTGTATGTGAAAGAGAGTTATTTTGACTGATATGATATTACGTAATTAAATATACGTATAAAAGTATTTTACACTAATAGTGCATCTAAATTAAATTCTATTAATATAATCGTAAACAGTAGGATAGTAGGATGGCAAACAGAGAAGTCCGCCTGCCCCGCCCCGCCTAGTGAGACAGTCTTAAATTTCTCTCCCACTTCGCAGTTCGCTTAACAGCCGGTTGGTGAGTCAAACCTGCCAAATCTCTTTTTATTTGTTTTAAAAATCATTAAATATTAAATAATATATATAATTTTACAATTATTTTAATAAATTTATAATTTCTAAAAGACATTAAAAAAATTATAATTTCTAAATTCACAAACATTAAAGTCTTTATAATTATAAATATATAATAAACATAATCATAAACCAAATTTTTTGAAACAAAATAATAAAATCAACATTATCCAAAGCAAAACAAACATTGTTTAACACATATAATTAAACATTTCTAAATTTATAATCAATCAAATGTAACACATAATCCAAAATATAACTTAGAAAGCCGTGCGTGTTAGACGAACTTTTTAAGTTTAACAATTTTAAATTTCTAACTTAGTCCGTCCTTTTTAATGGATTATGCAGGTCAAACTGACAATTTTTGACTCGTTTGCCACCCCTAATAAACACTACTTATTAGGTGAGAAAGAGAATTTCCTCTTTTTAAGAGAAAAAATATGATTGTTTTCATCTAAAAATATCATAAAATATTAAGTAAGATAAATTCAATTGTATGTTTTCTTTTTGTTCCACATAATATTCCTTTGTGAGTAAAATATAATTGTCACAAACTCACATTAATAGCCAAATCAAAAGAATGAATACTTGTGATGTTTTTCTATCTAAGCAAGATATGAATGAATCAAACTTGGTAAAATCCATTGAAAGGAGAGAAACAAAATGTTCCGACCACAACCTTCAGATCTCCCAAACAGCCAAACAATTACCTGATTTTTCGGGTCCAGGCCCAACATACGAAATACGATTCAAAATTGGTTAGAAAACCAGAAAAAGAAATCTCCTCTATCTATGACCAAAAAAAAAAAATATCCTCTATCTTAACCTATAAAATAAAGAGAAAATGACAAGTACGTTTTTTATCTTTTATCCCACAGACATTTTTATTTTTGACCATTAAAAAATATTTTTAAATTCTTGACTTTTACAAAATTTAGACGGATCAGTCCCTGGCGGAAGCATTTGGACTTATCAATCCTGACGGAGGCATTTGAACTGAGGGACTGATCCGTCCAAGTTTTGTAAATGTCAAGGATTCAAAAGTATTTTTTAATAGTCAGAGACAAAAATGTCTGCGGGATAAAAAGTCAGGACTTATTTGTCATTTTCTCTAAAATAAAATAAAATAACGACTCACTATATAAAAATATTCAAATAACCAAGTTGGGTTAAAATAGTAGTTAATTTACAAACAAGTGTCGTGAGTTCGAATTTCACCTTGTATATGCAACAATCCATTGACAAGCGGCACGACGGGATTAGTCTTGACCTGTCCGGTGGATGATACGTAAAAAAATAAAAAAAAAATTTCAAATTAAATTTATATTACTTTATAGTTTATTCTACTTTCTTGTTCCCTGTCCAGTCGCCGCCACACTCCCACCAGGCCAACACCGTCCCGTTCTGCTGCAGCCACCAGCGTCCAGTTCTTCTCCAGACGCCGCCGTCCTTTCTGCTCCGCCGTGATAGTCTCCCTCATCTCCGACGTTGCCTGGCCTTCCTCTCCCAGAGATTGAAGCTGCGAGTTCCTCTGTCCGCCACTCCGCGAGCTCTGTTGTCGCCTTGCCGTCGTCTTCTGCCTCTCGTTGCCGTTTTCTTCAGCCAGACTCGCCTCCAGTTCCATCCCTTCCGGCGTTCAGGTATAATGCGCGACTCTGTTCCTCGATTCAGCTCTTCAACATCTCGTCGCTAATTGTTCTTCTTCAGCATCCGTTAGTTGTTCTTCTTGTTGCTAATTCTTGTAGTTATTGAATATATTTGCTGTTATTGTTCTTGATTACTTAAAGTTTTTGCTAATAATTGTTCAGTTCTTGTAGTTATTGCTGTTATGGTTATTATTAATTTGTTAGTGATTGTTGCTGTTGCTGCTACTGTTCTTGTTGATTTATTAATTTTTTTGCTAATAATTGTTCAGTTCTTGCTAATTTTTTTACTACGATTGAACCATTGATCTAGTGAACCAGTAGCTAGATTGAATAATCATTCATTCTTCTAAGGTGGTGCTAATAAATTGTGTCAGCTAATGTAATAAGATGTCGCTGCGGCGTTTCTTGGGATTTTCCGATGGTGAGCTGATGAGGTCTGATGCAAAACCTTGCTCCAGGTTGATGAGACACACTGCTGGGATATTCAGTGTTGGTGGAGCCTTAGGATTTTGGGTTCTTTGCCGATTGCACTATGGTTTGCTTTTTTCTTTTGTTCCCTTGTTTATGTCTATGCATCTTGTTATTTTTCACATGCCTTCTAAGTGTTTGGTGAAATGCTACACTTATCATAATGGTAAGATTTTAGTTTCTGCTTCCTTGCATTTATGAATGTCTTTCACAAGCAAATTTCAAAGGTTCACCCATTTATAAATATATAATACATGTTTTTTTATCCTTTTTTAATCTGTGTTATTCGGTACTTTATGTATGTATTCTCCTAAGCCCTTAACGACCCATAGTTAACAGTATCACTAGTGGACTAGGAAACAATAAAAGATCATCATTCTAGTAAATAATGGGAAGAATGTAACTCTGAATACTTGGTTACAGAGAGATATGCTTAGCTCTACTTACCTCGTCCAGAATTACTACTATCGAAATGGGAAATGAACAAACAATGTAATGCTAGCAGTATCACTGAATGTTTTTTAGAAGATTATAGTAATGTAACAGGTTCAATACACTCTTGTAGCTGTATCAATATAAAGTGTAAGATTATGGTAATATAACAGGTTCACTACACTTAACCCTTTGATTCTTTAACCACACTTGCAATTAGTCAAAGAATTGGGATCAAAATAGAAGAATGGAGAGAGACGAAATCCTATTCATGGATTAGGTAAAACCATGCTTGACTTCAGACTTTTTTCTGATGCTAGCCCCATATAACCCCTCCAATTTGTAGCTAACCCTTCACGAAATCCTTAAGCGGCCAAGCCAATTCAGGCCCATTGGCACTGCTACAGAAGAGTAGTGACATTGTCCCACTTGAATCTCAGCAAACTCTTCTGTTTGATGTTTTTCCATGTTTCATTTCCTGTGATTTATTTGGCTTCTTGAAATTGTTACAACTTTGAGCCCTTGCTTCTTTTTTTGGCCTTTTTTCTATTTACCAAAACCAAGAATAGTCATTTGATCTTCCTTGGATGATGATATTAAAGCAAATAGATAATGTATGGATCTTTTTCTTGTCTAATTAGAAATAGGAAATCAACTTATTAATGTGAGCCAATATGACTTATACAGATTTCTTGTCTGCTCTTTTGGTAGAAGCTAGTCCTAATGTTATTTGTGAACATTGCACTGAGATTAGCCACTACTTTTCATTTGTCACACTTTTTCTCTTGTTGGCTATGAGTTTGTTTGTAAGTTGGTTTTAGAGAGAAAGGGAGGGGAAGGAGGGTTTGTAGTGTTGTACTTTGAAATTCTACACTATAAACCACTTCCTTCTTCTCCTCTCCAAAATCCCAACTTGCAAATTACCCCTTAAATAGAATATGAGAAAAGAAAATAAAGCTGTAGAAAAGAAAGTAAATGTGTGTTTCAGATATCTGGTTTCACTCTAAAATGGTCTTATGAATTTTTCAAATAGTTTTGGGTGCAAACATTTTCAACTTTTTTGAGTCCTTCCACAGTTCCACTACAACTAATAATCAAGTTTTTGCATCATTATCACTGCAGGCCCTCGAATTACAATTCCCAGGAGTCTTCGTTGGGCAGCTTGTGGTGCTGTAACTACAAGCGCAAGCACAGCTTTGCTGGTTCGTTTATTTAGTCCCGAGTGTGAACCCCAGAATATCGCTGCTTATGACAACAAAAAGTAGTACTGGCTGTTCCTCTCTCTCTCATTACATAGAAAGCAGAAAATGATATATTTTGGGATGCTTTAATGATGGACTAGCAAGAGTGAATTACACCACACTAGTAACTCTTAGCATCTACTTAGTGAATCAGGTTACCGTTGTATTGCATTTGTAAGTTTTATCGTATGTCCTATGAATTCGATTATATGCTGACTATCAAGATCATCAAGAAAGTCAGCAATTTCCTCTTTGGTCTGATAATATGCTGAAACAAAAAAATATCTTATATAATAAAAAATCACACTTGATAATATCAATGGAATTGAAAATAAAAAAGATTTATTCTCATTTCTATATATACTCACTTTTTATAGACAAACTTGATTTGATTTAAGGGACTACAATGGTTAGATTCAACAAGCATTCTAAGAACAACATTTTGGTTAATGTATTACATTGTATATTTCTATGCTGTAGTGACAAAACTTCATCTCAATTTTATATCACTTATCACAGTATTGCATGTTGTGAACCCCCCCAACTATAAGGGAGACAAAGAATGACCCTGTCCATAGATATACAGGCTACATGTTTCTTTCCATTTTCAGCGGTTTCATAACTTAGAATTAGCTGCAGAACTTTGGCTTTTAACCTTTCTGATTAGGCCTTCTTGAACCAATGATGCAAGAAGCTGCATGTTTTTACAAAATAGGCACACCCACCATAAGAATCAAAAGGAATATGATTTTTGATGGAGATTATGTTCAAATGATATTACACTTACCTCTCGTTTCTGATTGAACATCTGGCCTGTGACAGTGCCACGTGCATTATAGGCACTAGGACTAAAAATCTGCAGAACACATTTGAAGGAAAAGTCACAATTGTCAAATATTAATTGATTGGTTCATTGTTCATTTGAAAGAGGAACACTGTGAAACTCACCACATATAGTATCCAGTCATCAGCTATTACAGGTCGGTGAAACCACATCCTGAGAAATGAATTTGAAGAATTGAAAACTTTTGTATGGTATGCCTGAGATGTAAAAAATGTTAATTGTGTACTTACGCATGATCAAGACTAACAGAGCTTGCCTTCATACCCTGCTTCCGGTGGGGATTCAAAGCTACTTGAAGAAATATTAAATCAGAAGCAAATGCCACCACACACCTAATGGATAATGGACAAACAAAAAATATGAAATCCAAGAAAGCTTATGCCTAATGTTAAGTATTCCAAAGTGATATAAGATAATGTACCTATGCAAGGCCTGATCATCTGAAAGTTTTCCCTTTGCTCTAAACCAAAAATTCAAACTGCATAAAACATTTAAACAAGTATTAAAGAAGGCAAAGAATTGATCTACCCTTCTTTTCCCCAGCAAAGTATTACCTGGGAGGAGATTTGGTCTGATTTGTTGAAGTTGTAGGTTCACAGAACCGTATCTCTATTGGCCAGGGGGTGAATTTAGTTGTAGCAATTTTGTTCCGGTAAGTTCTGAAGCAACAAATTTAGTCATCAAAGATCCTTAGCTTTATACACATGAACGTTCTCTAAATAGAATCTTATATTCTCTAAGAACACATTGCACCCCCCCAAAATCTTACTTTGGAAGACGAGGATCAGTAAGACGTCTCTCCCGCAGCTCCTCCATTGACAAAAGCTAGAAACAATTAATAATCTGAAATCAGCAACACCATTTTCATTCTTAAATCTTAATTAATATAAATAACCATGTAACTTACCTTATCTGGTGGAGGCACAGATGGCATGGCTACCTCCTGGTGGTCAAATCCTAATTCTTCTTTCTGTATATTAAGAAAATAACTTAAGCATACTCTGAATTTATGAAAGAGAATATGTTAAATGAACATGTCTCAGTTGTTGTTGCATGGGAAAGTTCATTCAATACTGTCTCTAAGAAGAACATAAATTACTTGAAATGAAGCCAGCAAAGTGAACACAATATTTCCCTTTTGAATTGCATCAACTCTCCGCGTGGCAAAGCTCTTTCCATCTCGGAGACGATCAACTTTATATACAATTGGCACTGGAAGAAGAATGTTCATACTAAGTATGTTTGTTTACAATTATGAAGTAAAGCAAACAATTTATTTAGCAGTGCAATAATCTACATGAATGCATTGAGTTTATCTTGGTACAGAAGCATAGAGAGCTTGAAAATTGAAATTACTTACTGCTATTATTGCTTATAGATAGCTTATGCTTAATGAGTTATTTACCTATTTTTATTCAAAGAATATTACCTACTAATTGATCTAGTCTCAGCAAAAGACATTCAAACAAAGGATAAACAGTTCAATAAATATATATATATCTCATCTTAAGAGAAGTAAAAAGAATCAGAAAGACAAGTTTATGAGTAAAGGTGCTTACTGTGTAGGTCCCCTGGAAGAATAAAATAGGCATGCAAGCTGTGAACAAGCTTAGAAAAGTCAACTGATTTTGATGCAGCAGCCAGTGCCTGTAAGTAAGAGGTCATCTCAGTAGTCTATGTCTAGAAGCTTCTACTGAAATAAGTCAAATGCATTATATGAACATACAGCAGTTTTGTCATACCTGCCCAATAAACTGTCCCCCAAACACCTTTCCAAAATGTGGAGCATCCGGAAGTGTAACTCCTTTGAAAATATTTACCTTCAAAACAGAAAGAGGAAAAAAAAGGCTATAAGGTTTTCAATGTTGATATACAACATGTTAGTACCAATCATCAAAGATAGACATCTATGTATAGGTTAGGAAATAAATATGAATCCATTTCAAAGATTTTCAAATTAATAAGGTAAACTAAGATGACCTCAATGGGTTCCAAATGCAATATAATCTCCAGAGTTGAAGATGTTTTGACAGAGTTGTCGGCTCTCCAGATAGAATTAGGGTGCAGCAGTGGCAAGTGTTCTTGGGGCAGCACCAAGCAAGTGAGCTAACACAGGAATCAACAAAAGTGAATACAGGCTAACATAGGAAAACAATAATTATGATAAGAAACAAACTAATAGGGCACCTTTGACAAAGCAATGACATCTGTCTGGTGAACTGGATTTGAAAAACCTGCAAGTAGAAGGATTATAAACTAAAGAAAATCTAAAGAGCCAGCACTTTTATTAAAATTTAGTCAGCATTTAACTAGCAGAAAAAGAGTGTGTAATCTCACACCATCAGATATAATTTCACATTATTAAAAATACTATTAATGACTACAAATTACAAAATGTACTGATCCCCTAACACTACTGAACTAACTATGCATGGTAAGACAAAGATCCAAGGACGAATTATGTTTACTACCATAACCAAAGTAGTCATATCTTTTCAATTGAAACTGTGGACGAATTTCATCATTGGCCTTCACAGATCCAACAACCTCAGCCTCTCCCTCCCAGATGAAGTAGACACCATCCCCAGCCTCACCCTCGCGAGCAACATACTCTGCTGCCTCTACACAAGTACATACAACAATTCAACAACAATACTAGAATTTCCAGAAAATTCACTGCATGATTCTATGCTAACATGTTCTTCGAATTTACCATAGTGTTTGACAACCACGAGTTGAGATATCTTCCTGACTGAAGAGCGAGGAAGCCTCTGCACAAGAGGAACGCATCCCAAAAACTCAATCACTGCAACAGAAAACAAAAAAACAAACAATGTTATCGCATTCGTTTTGTGTTTTTCTCTTGATCCAAACACTCAATTCTCTCACCTTGCTCGTTGTCCATTTCGCACTCGATTCAAAAACAAATTCAAATTCGCTTTTTGTTTGGTTTTATCGCCACAAATATGACGTATATATATATATATATATATATATTATTATAGTACGTGGAGTGGGTGGAATACAGTGTGATGCGAGTGTGGCTTTATAAGGTGGAGCCGCAAAGGCAGAGACGGTGATGTAAAGGTTAGGCGGAGAGAGAATGATAGAATAGAATGAGTCAAAAAACACTTTTCTCAAAATTTAAATATGTTTATTTATTTATTGACTCATATCATATCATATCATATATATGAAACTGAAGAAAAGAAGAAGGAATGATAGAATGTTGGGCGTGCACGTGAATAACGGTGGTCGGTGGTGGGCCACAGCGGATCTTAGTCTCTGTTCCGTCCAGAAAATAGGTACGTAATTAATTGCCATGCCGTCTCTAACTAACTCTAACCCACCTTAGATACAGTGGAGCGACACATATCTAATTATCTATCACATCCAATCACTGGATAACAAAATATATATCTATCCCAAAATAATTTCGGATATAAGAAAATATTCTTGTTGCTCATAAGATAAGATAACATATATTTTGGGGGTTATTTATTTTATATTATATTATTGAAGCCATTTATTAAATTAGGATAAAATATTATTTTAGTCTATAATATTTAGACTAAATTTTAATTCAATTTTTAATGTTTTAAATATTTTATTTTAATATAATAAAAATTTAAACAAATTTAATATAATATCACTTTTAAATTTAATATGAATTATTAATTAAATGAATAACATAAACACTAATAATATTTTTAATTAGATCATATTTTTTTATTTTCATGTGTTAGAAAAATATAACTAAAAGTTTTCTTATAACACTTTTTTTTATTCTTTTTTTTTTTTTTTTGTATAAAACCTTAAATTCTAATAATCAATGGTCAACGTTCTAAAAATAAAGAAAATCATATATATTGATGATTGTTGGACGGTCGATTTCACTTATATACTAAAATCGAACGTTATTGTCTCTTCAATATGTTAATTATTCGTGTTAAATTTAATAGTGGTATAATATTAAGCTCATTTAAAACTCTTAAAATTAAAATATATGTTTGAAATATTAGAAATTAAATTAAATTTTATCCCAATAATTACTTTATCCAGTAAATTATCATATTATATTGAAAATTAGAAATACAGTTTACCAAGAGCTTATTGCTTACATACATATAAATATAAATAATGTTCATGTGATATGTATGATCTCTAATAATAGTCTAATTAACAGAAACGGGTCACCATGAAGAGCACATGATGATGATTATTAAACCTTAATTCAACTAAAATGAGTAAATTAAAGGAAGAAGTAATGCAAAAAGTAGTTAAAAAAGTCAAAAGTCAATCCACTCATAACACAAGGAATTGAACATGCGTACAAAAATGAGCACGACCCACAACTAATTAATTAGTAAAGCAAATTTTATCAAGATATTAGAGGAAAATGAAAATGCTAGAAGGGATAACATACCATACTACATTAATAATAAAAGTACTTTAACAAAACCAATAAGTTATAACTCAAATGACATAGTCTTCCCATATTCAATTAATAGGTTGCAAGTTCGAGTATCCTATCTTTGATTAAAAAAAAAGTACTCTACAAAAATATATTTTTTCGATTTTTTTTAAAAAGATTTATAGAAAAATAAAACTAATTTTATGTTTAAATCTCTTGCAAAAAAAATTTTCATTTATTAATTACGTTTGGACATAATAATATAAAAATATTTTTTTGTTTATTTATTATCTAAAAAATATTTAAAAACAAATATATAAATAGTAATTTCTGAAAAAAATATTTTTTTTATTTTTTAGTATTTTTTATTATTAAAAATTTATTAAACATGTTCAAAAATAAAAAAATATATTTTTTATTAAAAAATATTTTTTTATCAACTTAATAACGTTCAAACAAACACTTAACCTCTTATAAAATATTTATTCTTCCCTTTACTATTAAATAAATTAGCAATTGGCCTTTGTTACGTTAGTAGTATAGAACTTTACTATCTTATTATATTCATGAGAGAGCCTAATATATCTTGTTATATAAACTAAAATTAACTCAATAATGGATATTTATTGAAATGTGCACAAAGAAGAATTAAGATCATATTGGTATAATTAAATGGATGAATTGGTAAAAAAAAAAAAAAATTAGAAATGTTTGTGTGGACTATGGAGTCATAATGCACCGATGTTAATTTAGGGAAGCGATCAAGGGATGTTCTACCAAGTCCAATAACTTCATCACCAAAGCCCAATGTTATTGGGTTTGGTTTAGATTTTTCAACTTTCATCCGATGAGGTTTTTGCATAACTTCAATTATACTTTATATTACAGGTCCAAAAAAAAAAATTATACTTTATATTAGTGTCTAGCTTAGAACAAAATCATATAATTTTTTAATTTTATTGTATATGTTTATGGTTTTGCAAATATTATGATTTTGTTTTAGCTTCTGTTTAATATTTTCCTTTTAAAAAAACGGACTTATTGAGAAAAGTTTTTTAACACTAAGTCTCATAAAAAATTAAGGTACTTTCATCTAATTCGTAATTATTTTTTTTTTCTTTCTTTCTTTCAATCTTAAATTGATTTATTAGATTTTGTAAATATCTATTACATAGAGACATTTATTTGTCTTGTTTTATTTAATTTTTTTAAGTAAATTTATGTTGTTTGTCTAATTTTGTATGCTTTACTTTACTGTGTTGAGTTCTTATTTAAAAAAAAAAAACTATTAAATTTACATATAAAAAAAATCATTAGATTTAGCTAAGCGTACGATTATTAATTTTAAATTATTTAAAAAGATATAAAATTTAATTTTTAAAATTTTTATTTATCAAGTATTCATTAAAAAAATTACTAATAATAATTTTAACTTATGTCTTTAATTATCTTTTATTATTATTGTTATCTATGGTACAAAAAAATTATATTTTTAATATTTATAATAGGGTTAAGTACTGAAATCGTCCCTAAGCTAAGGGGCGAAAATCAAATTCGTCCCCAACCTTTTTTTGTTATTAAAATCATCCCGAACGTTCAGAAACACTTTAAAATCTTCCTCAAGTCCATTAAAAAAATTTTAATTCCAAATTTGCCCCTGAACCCTTTGACGCTTGGTGTTTTATTCCCGCGAATTCCAATTCATTACGTGAGTAACGTTACACAAAGGAACACTGATCCTTCACTTTCAATGATGCCCTAACTGAGTGAGTGCTGGCCTGAGGAGTAGCGTCACTGCGTCTGGATTGCGTGGAAAAGAGTAGAACAGGAGCTCGTTCTCATGGCAGTCATCTAGAATCAGGTACGTGTGCAGCATTTGTTTTGATTTTTTGGAGCTTGAACTTAATACTGTGTGAAGGGTATTTGGTGGTTTACAAATGGGAGTTGGGTGTGATTTTTGTTTGTAGGTTTTAGGTGATGGGAACCTTTAACCTGACTGTGTACCATGGTGGTAGATTTGGGTATGACAATGGTACATTGGAGTATATAGGGGGAGAAAGGACTGTGATCGAAGATGTTGATATGGATTGCTGGTCTTTTTTTGAGGCATATGCTGAGGTGGGACAGTTTGGGTACACAAAGGAACAAATCGCAGCTTTCTGGTATAAGGACCCAAGTTCTGAATGGTTAGAGAACGATTTAAAGTTATTTGAGGGAGACAGAGATGCCATTGAGATGTGTAAAATAGCGAGGAAGAGGGGTCATGTTGTAAACCCCGGTTAAATTAGTAAATAATTAGTCAATAAATTAGTTTTAATAAGGAGGATTAGAAATGTGAATATTATATCAAATTAGGATAGAGCTCATCAAAACGAGAATTTTGACACTAATTTTGAGAAAATCGGCCCAAGATTGGACCGAATGGGCCGAACCGGTTGAACCGGATCCAAACCGGACCATCGGTCCAACCGGACCGACCTATTAAATGAACCCACGCATTGCATCTCCCTCATTTCAGCAACGTGACGCTGAAAGCTTGCGTCCAGGGAGGAGAAGAAAAAGGGGTCCGAACCCTCGTTCCAAGTTTAAGGCGCCGTAACTTTCCGATCCGAGCTCCGATTGTCGCACCGTTTGCGGCCACGCGTCCACCGCGTCGAGCTCTACATTTCTACCGGAACAATTTCATAGGTAACTTGCTATTTCACTCTCAGCTTCATCTTCCCCCAATTTTCGAATTTTAAGTGGGAATATTGAATTTCTTTGATTTCTGATGTTTTAGGATCCAATTAGCTTGAGAGAAACGTTCACTCTTGCTTATGTGAAGCTTGGGTGAAGTAAGGATACGATAATTCTATTTTAATTTCATTAAATTTGAGTTTTGAGTATTAAATTGGGTATATATGTATTATGAATGTGTATTAGGTTGAAAATAAATAATTGGGGCTTGAAATTGTGAATACTGGAACTTGGAGGAAGCGGATTAGTTGAGTTTTGAGGGGTTGTCTTGGTTTTGAATAAATAGCTTTGGTCGTTACGTGGAAATCGGCCAAGGTATGGTTTAGGTTTCTTGCATTTAATATATAATGTTCTGTGAAAACTTAGGCTAGATGACCATAGGATAAGTTGGAATGCAGGTGTATGCTTAATGTTTAGTAATTTGTCGATGAATACATATATTTGGTTGAAGTTTATTGGATAATTAGTTATTAACTAACGATTTGGTGAATTATTGATTTGAGGTATTTGTGTTAAAAGCTTAGGATTTGTGAACTATGATTCTTAGTTGAATTTTGGTTGTTGGATTTGAATATTATATGAGTTTAATTGTTGATTTGAAGTAGATTTATTGTGGTGATTGTTATGATGATGAGGAAGGGTATGTTGAATTGAAAAGAAAGCAGGTTTGGACCCGAACAGGGTGGCAAAGTCCGAGTTTTAGAGGAGATGCTGCCGAAATTTTATAGAAATTAGAGATTTTGTTTATATGATTATTTAAAAAGATTTAGATTTAAAGGTTATATGGTTTGATTTTGAGTTATTAAGAAAATGAGCATGTTTTAAGTTTGATTCATTTAGAAAAGAATGAATTATATTTTGAATTGGAACTATTGATGGACGGAATGGGAGGTGTGATAATGAAGGATAAGGATTGAATATGATTGATGTATGATGATGAATGAGATGCAATTGAGAATGATGTGGATGTTGAGGAATTATAATTGAATTATTTATATGGCTTATGAATTTGAATAATCTGAGATACGAGATTCCCTGGATTAAGTGCCGTGGCTTGCCACCACGTGTACCAGGTTGAAAACTCGATACTCTGTTGACCCTACGACGTAAGTGTGACCGAGCACTATATAAATTCCCGGGAATGTTACCCCCATTGAGCAATATTGATTATTTGAGAAAAATCTATGCATAGACTCTTGGGGATGCACGTCGGGGGACAGTCTAAGGACAATTCAGACTTGTCGGGTTGGCTGGATAACCAACAGATGAGCCTCATCAGCCATAGGACAGGCATGCATCATATGCATATTACTTGAATTACTTGCTTGTGCTCTAATTGGGTGTGCCTATCTGTACTTGCCATGCTAAATGTATATTTGTTATCTGCAGTACTTGTAACCTTCTTGTGTTTGCCTTTGTCTGTTTAGTTGTCTGTGAAAATGCATGATGGAGTTGGAGGTATGGAGGAATGGCAGTATGGGATTTAGATTTAAGGTTAAGTTAAGTTAGGATTAAATATTTTTAGAGAACCACCCTTTATGGCTTCTGTTTAATACTTTAAGCTCTATAATCTGAGTGTCGGTGTTCTAGGATTGCCTCTGGCATTCCCAGGACCTTATATATTATGTGTGTGGCACCTTTACCATACTGAGAACCTCCGGTTCTCATTCCATACTATGTTGTTATTTTTCAGATGCAGGTCGAGAGGCATCTCGTTAGGCGTCTGGACTCTTAAAGCGGAGGGGTTACTGGATAGTGTTGTTGTATAGTTTTGTTGTACAGTGATGTATATATATGTACTTAGCTTTCTCTCCGCATAACTTGTCCTTTTTGATCCTCTTAGAGGTTTATGGAGAGGCAGGATTGTGTGTATGTACTTTTGGGTTTTGGATATGTATATATATATGTGTAAATATTCTCCGGCCAGTCTTGACTTCGCAGGCTGAGTTAGGAGCTTGTTATTTTGTATCTTTGGCACTCTATTCCTACTTCTGTTATCTTATGTTTGACAGTTACAGTTTTCTTAGCATGCAAGTTAACTCGTTCCTTGAGCGTTGCGCTTTTATCTCGCGATTTTTATTTTCCCTATCCTTCAAGGCTCCTAGCATATTATAACTCTTCTGCTATTATATGTACTTATTTTATTTTAGAGGTCGTAATACCACATCACCTCTGTTTTACGACTTAAGCGTAAAGCTTTGTGTGGTAGGGTGTTACACATGTCGATCTGTACGTGGTCCATAAGGTTGAGGTTGATGAAGACTTTCCTGAAGTAGGGTTTCTTGATGTTGGAGGCCCAGGTGAACAGGTTCAGGAGACGGAGAGGGCCAATGATGAAGAGATACATAATCAAAAACAGCTGGTGATTTATCAGGGTGATGGGGTTCAAAAGGTGGAAAGGGCCAATGCAGAGGGGGTTAAAGAAGGAGATAAGCTGAATAGTGATGAGGATAGTGACGATGAGGATTTCATTCCATCTGATGGTGAGGTTGACAGTGCAGATGATGTGATGTTTACAGATAGTGAAGAGGAGTATGATGATGAGAGCGAATTTGATGAAGTACGAGGTGGGACGGATGGTGATCGGGTTGAAAAAGGAAAAGGGGTTGCAGGAGGTGATTTCAGTGATGAGGAAGGGTTCAATAGTGATGAAGTTGATGTTGATTATGAAGTGGGTGGTGGTTCCGAGAAAGAGGATAGCGAGGATGATGATAACAATGAAGCAATTAGATATCCGATCCATAAAGATGTGAAAGACATGACAAGGTACAAATGGGAAGTTGGAACTGTGTTTGCTTCAAGGGAGGAATTCAAGGACACTGTAACAGCTTATGCAGTGCAAACAAGAAGGGGAATGAGGTATGCGAAACTTGACTTGGTCAGGGTGAGGGCTGTTTGTCAAGAGGGTTGCCCGTTTTAGTTATATGCAGCAAAAATGAGTGAGAGCTTTAATAGTGTAATAGTAGACTCTAGGGAGAAACCTATAGTGACAATGTTGGAGGACATTAGGGTTTATTTGATGAGTAGGTGGGCTCTTAATAGGGAAAGAATTAAGAACTTTAATGGGACAGTTTTACCTCGGATTAGGATGAAATTAGAGAGGAGAGGCAGATCAGCTAGTGAGTGGAGGCCTTACTGGTCTACTGCACAAACATATGAGGTTGTTAATGGTTTGTCTAAATTTGCTGTTGATCTTTCTGCTCACGAGTGCTCCTGTAGGAAGTGGCAGCTTAGTGGTATCCCCTACACCCACGCCATTAGCTGCATCAACTATAAGGGCCTTGACATAGATGGATTTGTTGATGACTGCTACAAGAAGCCTGCATATGTCAAGTGCTATGATTCAGTCATCAATCCTCTGAATGGCTCAGATTTGTGGGAGGAAACCAACTTTGATGATGTCATGCCCCCTCCTTATCGAAAGCCTAGCCACAGACCAGTCAAGAAGAGGAAGAGAGGACCTAATGAGCCTCCGGACAGCAGCCAGTTCCACTTGTCTAGGAGGGGACAAATTCAAAGGTGCTCAAACTGTGGTGAATCTGGACACAAGAGGGGAGGATGCAAGAAGCCATCCCTGGATGTAAGTGTGTGTATATCATCAACTGCATGTATGTTAGGTTTACAGTTTCATTTTTTAATCAACTAAATTCTTTAATGTCTTTCAGGCCCAACAACCAAGGCAAGCTGCTAGCAAAAGGACCAGAGGAGGAAGGAAGCCTTCATCTATCAGACCTAAAACCAGATCTAAGACTTCATCCCAGCCTGACATGCCATCTGCAAGTGGAGGTTTGAGGAGGTCCACCAGGTCTAGAGCAGCATCTCAGTCCCAACCAGCCACCCCCTATTCTCAGCCCAACTCAACCCATTCCAGGTCCAAGCCCACATCATCCTCTACTAGGCCCAACAGAAAGCCCACTAGAAGCCTTACACAAGAATCATCAGCACCAAAGGAAAAGGGTGCAGCCAGCTCCAGCCAACCAGCCAGGCCAGTCTCCTTTAGTTACAGAATTTCACTGTATGTTTTCCCTAAAAGGCTGAGGCTCATGGCTAAACTTCCACCAAGACTTTGGGAAAAAATTTAGGCTGTTCTAAAAATTTGTCTTTTGTGCTGTAATTAATGTACTGTTGTTTGGTTTGAGATAATGTTTGTGACACTTTTCTTTTGATTTTTTAAAAACTAGACAACATGGCTTATGATCTTTCTTAGTGAGCAACAGAATTGCAGTAGATTTTTTGAGTATCTTGGACTATATTTTGTTTAGTCTCCATGTAATGGAATTGATGGTATCCACCATTTGGTGTTATTTTCCTATGCTTATTACTGAATTACACTAGACTGTGTTCTGCCTCATATTATGCTGCTTCTGTTTAATGAATTTCCTTAATTGAGTTGATATGTTACAGAGTTGATTAACAGAAGAGTTAAGTCACAATTTTCTTGCTAACAGATAAATTTTCCATTCCAATTAATTGTCAAATTACATGGAGATAATTACACTCACAAAATTAATCAGCAAAATCCTAAACTAAATCCAGATGTTCAGCAAGACCCAATACATCTCAATTTACATAACTCAGACCCAATCAAAGAAATGCAAACTGAACACTAAATTCTCTCCTAATTTCATCAACCATACTTCAATGGCATCACACACGCTACCCCCTCCCTCTGATTGAACCAAATCTGAGACCAGAAGCAAAACAAAACAAGCCATCCAGAAATCCCTAGCACTGCAGCAACCTTGAACTTCCACTCAATGTCCCTCACTTTTGCTTTCAGAGCAGCAACTTTCCTCTTCATCTTTGCAACATGGGGATCCTCACTCTCTGCTTCTGGGTCTGCCCATCGGAAGAAATCACACTCCTCCTGGATCTGCAACAACTCATCAGAGTCAGAGCCCAGAACAAACAATACCTTGCCATCACCCACCTACAGAAACTTAAAACCCTAACCTCATAGTAGACACACCCCCAAAATCGTCGCCCAGGGTTGTTCCTCGTTCCCGAAATCCTAAGCACGGGTCTCTCTCCATGTCCACACACAAGCTCCCTCTTCTACGCAGACGACCGACTCCGGCACGACCGTGAGCTCTCGGTAGCCATGGCTCCACTCACCTTCGCATGCCCTTCCTCCTTCTCTGCTTCGTTGGTTAGGGATGACTTCTCTGATTTAATCCCAACCCTCCCCAAATCACAACTTTATATAAATAAATAAATAAACAAATAAATTAACTTTATTTATTAAACCCTCCAACGGATAGTAACGGCTAAAGGACAAAAGTGTCCAAAAATTTTGTTTTCAGGGGGAAAGAACGATTTTAAAGTGTTTCTGAACATTCAAGATGATTTTAATAACAAAAAAATGTCGGTGACGAATTTGATTTTCACCCCTTACCTTAGAAAAGATTTCAGTACTTAACCCTTTATAATATCTATTTATCAAAGAATTAATTATTATGTTAATTTGTATAATTTTATCAAATTTTTAATTAAATTTTTATATATTTTTTTAATTGAATCTTTATACTATATTAAATTTTATAATTAAATTTTTATTATAATAAAATTATTAAAATTAATAAAATATTTTATTTAATTATAATTAATTATTAAATATATCTATTTTGTTTAATAAAATATTTTATAAATTCTAAAATTTTTGTTATAATAAAAATTTAATTATAAAATTTAATATAATATAAAAATTTAATTAAATAATATAAAAATCTAATTAAAAATTCCTTATGAGGATCTTAAATTAAATCTTTTATCAAACGGCATCAAATGATTCCAGTGAGTAGATTCTAAAATCCTATGATTAAGAAAATGACTTTGACTGGCAGGTATCTTTGTCTCACCTTCAATACCCTTTTCTTCTCTTTCTTGTTCTTCTTTTCTTCACTGTTCATTTTCCTTTCTAATTCTACTGATTTACTCCAACCCACACCATCCCTTCACAATTCTCTGCTACCCTTTTGGAAAAAGTTTCAATTGTTGGTTGTTGAAAGTTCAAACTCTCTGCTATTTAGTCTTCACCCAGCAACCATTCATAGGAACATACAAAGAGTGTAACCAATCACTTCCTCTCTCTGCTTGTGATCAAGGACTGGGTATCTTGGAAAATGCTTTAGGTACTTCAATTCAACTCAAAGTTTTCTTTTTTGAGCTTGTGACTTGCATATCTGTGTATTCACCTCTTGAGTTTTGTTTGTCTACCATGTTGGTTCATGTATGGAGATTGGAGATACAATAGTGGTTTCTTTAAGCTTTCAGTGTTTGTTGTTACTATTCATATTGCATAGAGTTGTTGAATCTATTCTGAATCCTTGATTATCCTTATATGTTATATTGAGGAAATAGTTAAGGGTTTCAAACTTTGTTTTGAGCTGAAGCTCATTCAATCATTGTATGGCAAGTGAAAAGGTTCTGATACCATGTTTAAATCCATGGAAGTGAAAGTCTCAATTAACTTGAGAGAAAATGTGAATGATTTCATGATATTTTTGGAGGTACAATGTGATTGCAGCATATGTCCTTTTTATATAGACACAAACACAACCCTATTTTTGATATTATCTCCAATATGAGATTTATATGCTATTTCCATTTTTGACACTTTTCAACATACTTGAATCATAGGCATTGATGTCATTTATCTGTGGCCTTCCTATACTTGAGTGTGTTTATTGTCTTGGGTGTGCTCGTTGGGTTTGGAAGAAATGTCTGTACACTGCAGGCTATGAGAGTGAAAACTGGGGCCTAGCTACTGCTGAAGAATTCGAGCCTGTACCTCGAATCTGCCGGATAATCTTATCGGTTTATGAGGAAGATCTTCGTAACCCCCAATGGGCTCCGCCAGGGGGTTATGGCATGAACCCTGACTGGGTTGTCTTGCGTAAGGATTATGAGGATAATCAAGGTTGTGTTACTCCATACATGATATATCTTGACCATGATCATGCTGAAATTATACTGGCTGTTAGGGGCCTTAATTTAGCAAAGGAAAGTGATTATGCAGTTTTACTTGATAACAAACTGGGGCAGGCTGAGTTTCATGGTGGTTATGTTCATAATGGGTTACTTAAGGCTGCAGGCTGGGTTTTCGATGCGGAGTATGAGGTTCTTCGGGATTTGATAGCGAAGAATCCGACATATATGCTCATATTTGGTGGACACTCCCTAGGGGCAGGGGTGGTAGCATTATTGACATTGCTAGCACTTGATAACCGAGACAAATTGGGGATACAGAGAAACAAGATAAGATGCTTTGCCTTAGCTCCTACTCGGTGCATGTCTCTCAATTTGGCTGTAAGATATGCAGATGTTATCAATTCCGTTGTACTCCAGGTTGGATAGTTTTCTCTGATTTTGATCTTGTTAACATATTCCCTAACTGAACTAGTTGGCATAGTAGTGTTTTAAGTGGACAACATTATCTGTTAAAGTTTACCAACGTATGCACAAATTAGTAATGGCTGAGGTGAAATGGACTTCATATCACATCTATGTTTGCATATGTAGCATGTTTTTGTGTCAGTTTGAGTGTTGAATATAAACAAGTAAGAAAATACATTCTTACAATTCATACAAGTAAACGTATATAGCCTATCTGGAAAAGATATTTTCCCCTCTTAACTTTTACCTTTGAATTTATTAGTTTTGTGCACTAATATTCCATACATGGTTTTATCTGACAAGCAGGATGATTTTTTGCCTCGGACAACTACTGCTCTAGAAGTTCTCTTCAAGTTGCTTTTATGGTAAATTTTGTATGTCTTCCTTACCCTTTCCCCCCAATTAAGGCATCAATGAAAACTATAATTAAGCCGTCAGTGACTTAACTGTGCGAAAACTGAAATGTAAAGAGATTGAATTCAAGATGCATTACATGGAATAATTTGAATTTTGATACAAATTAGTGAATTTTGCATTCTATATGTACAATTCATCTTTTGCCATTAAGATGAACTAAAAAAGTTTTGAACCCTTTTGTTGGCAGTTTACCTTGTTTACTGTGTATAATGTGCCTAAAGGATACTTGCACACTGGAGGAGAAGATGCTTAAAGATCCAAGGCGTCTATACGCACCTGGTCGTCTCTATCACATTGTGGAGCGGAAGCCCTTGAGGTAAATTATGATACTCTGAGTACAAATGCTTTGAATGTTACTCTACAAATGTTATCAGGTGGAAACTCAGGTGCAGTCGACTTCACGTGAAGTTGATATCTGAGAGCCGTTAAATTTTTTGACTTATTTGACTAAATTTTCATCTAACGGCTCTCAGGTATCAACTTCACGTGAAGTCGACTTCACCTGAGTTTTTACCATAGATAGATAAGATAGAGTTGAAAGTTGTAAGTTTATGGTTTCTTACATAGAAGAGACAAATTTGCATATATTTTTTCTTTTGGGGAAATTCAAAAGAAATTTAGCTTATTGTGGGTGCAGGATAGGAAGATTTCCACCTGTCGTTAGGACAGCAGTACCCGTTGATGGGAGGTTCGATCATATTGTTCTTTCTTGCAATGCAACTTCCGACCATGCCATCATTTGGATTGAGAGAGAAGCCCAATGGGCTCTTAATGTAAGCTATTAATTTCTTCCAATGAATTGTATTCGTCAGGTTCATCGTAGCTGTCGAATTAACAGAATACATAAATTCAGTTCTAATTTTAGTCTTTATTATCTTATCTTATATTATATTATCTTTACTTTTATCTTTCGTAGGCAATGCTCTATATATATTTAGTTTTACCTTCATAATTTACAAATTCAATTCAATCAATCAACATTCAATAAAAGTTCTTCATCTTTTCTTTTCCTATTCTTTCACAATTTTATCACAATTAATTGAAACTATATAGATTTGCCGAGTAATCTAACCTTCAATATTATATAGGGATATCCTTCAAATATATCAATGTATCTTGTTCTTCCGAATTTTGTTTCTCTATATACTGATGACTATATTCTATAAATATGGTCTAAATCCTAAAAGTTGAATTCTATTTTCTATAAGAATTTGTGTTACTATTTAGTTCTAATTGATCATTGTTTAGTTTTGACATGGCAGTGTGTATCTGCATTTAAAGCATTATATTTCTTGCAACAGTTAATGCTAGAGAAAGATAAGCAGATGGAAATTCCGGCAGAACAAAAGATGGTCCGGCAAGAATCACTGGCTCGGGAGCACAGCCAAGAGTACCACGCGGCCCTTCAAAGGGCGGTCGCTTTGGATATTCCGCAAGCTTATTCGCCGTCCTCATACGGAACCTTTCAGGAAATACATGACGGGGAAGATTCGGGCGGTTTGAGAAGGTCCAAAGGGTCTTTCTTGTCCAACAAGCAAAGAACAGAAAGTTGGAATGAGTTTGTTGGGCGCCTTTTTGATGTAGATGACTCAGGTCATATGGTTTTCAAGAAAACAAATGTGTAAAATAGTGTGTTTTTCTAATAACCACTATCTTAGCTTGAATAAGTAGCATTTCTTTCTTTCTTTTCTTTGTCTCTCTTCACTTTTTCCTTGTTTTAATTTTGGTTTTATTAACAATCTTAACGAAAATTAACATCATAATTGAATTATATCTTTTGGTTTTTTACGGTATCTCCTAGTCCGACAGGTCAATCTCCTAGTCCGACAGGTCAATGACTAATCTGTCATGGATTGAAGTTCTATTTAAAAGTTTGTTGCCTGAATTACATCTTATTAAAAGGGTTTGACTCAATTTGGGTTAAAGGGAATTGGTGTGAGTATTTAATTGGATCAACAAAATGATCCAATGCAAGTGCAATATTAATACATATCCCTATCTATATTGCAATCTAGTGTCCAGATTCTGTGTCTTACAACTAATTTTCGTAGCTAAAAACCTTTTTTCTTAGGTCAATCTTATTATATATGTTTTAGATATCATTTTATCACACTGTTTTCTGGTTGGAGCCAGAGACATTAATGTCTCTGCATCCATGGTTGGAAATTGGGACAATCTCAATTTTGGAATGACTTCTTTATTATCTATTATTTAACTAAATGATGATTATAAATGAAGAGATTTCATTTTACTACATTTAGTTCATTGATTAAGGATATACTTGACAAGCCAATGAGATATAGTTTAAATGGTATAGTCTTCTCATGCTTAATTAAGAGATCGCGGGTTTGAGTCTCCTATCTTTGGTTAAAAAAAAAAAAGATATACTTAACAATTTAGTAATAATTTTCATATAGAAAAATTAGAGTAATAGATATCATAAAACAAAAAATGGCATTATAATTTACATAAAATGTTACCCCATTTATAGGGGAAATTACATATTGTGTTTGATATAATTAAAATAACAACTATGTTATATACACACTAAAATCAGCTACCAAAATTAACTATTAGTATAAAATGTATGTTAAAATATAAATATATATTAAAAATAAATTAAATTATATATATATTTATGCATAAATGCATTAGTAGCTAATTTTAGTATACGAATAGTATTTTTATTAAAATAAATACATGCACAAAAAAGTCATCCCGAAACACTTAAGTCAAACAAATAAAATATAATTCACTAAAAAATAAAAATAGTCAAACAATAAAATAACAGACTGAAAATATTTTTAAATTCTTCAAATTGTAATGAACCATTATATGACTAAATATCTATTTCTTTCAATTGAGAGTCTATATTCTTATAATATTCTTTGACTTGCAAGGCTAAAATTAAAGGATATGTATGGAATCAATGTATCAAACTTTGCATAAATGTTAATTGGCTAATATATGTATTTTTATTTTGCAACAGCACCTAAATTTCAAGTACTTGCTTGTGTGTTCATATGTTTGAATTTGACCAACAATTATATTATATATGTGTACTTATAAAATATTAATATAATGGACATTGTACTAAATTACATCTTATTATTAGATCGATTGACTGCAAATTCAATTAAGAATTTTATTTCATTAATAGTAAATAAACTGTGACAATCAATATGGTGTCTTGTATTCTATAAGTCTCATTTAATAACTACTTTATTAAATAAAGAAAAAGATATAAAAATATAAATTTGTTTGAAAAAATGAAGATAGAAAATAAAACAAGAAAAATATTTTTGTACTTACACAAGATTTGTTCAATTTTATGTTTATTCCTATCTCTATATATCATCTCAATAATGTTTTTATATTTTTATCTTTAAGTACATAATATAATAACTAGAAAAAAGGACAAATCGATCCTAATTTTTTTGGTCTGTAGACATTTAAGTCCTGAGAATTTAAAAATACATTTAAGTCATTGACTTCTTCAAAATCTGGACACATCGATTTTTAGGTCTAATTTGTTACATTTTAAAAACTCTCACGTGTGTATTCGTATCAACCAGATCAGTACAAGAAAGTCACGTTTGATTTTTTCATTGGGCCTTACAAATCCAAGTGAATATAAGAGATTGATATGTCTAGATTTTAAAAAAGTCAAAGACTTAAATATATTTTCAAATTTTTGAGAACTTAAATGTCTCGGATCAATCAAAAGTTCAAAAACTTATTTGTTCTTTTCTCTAATAACTAATAAGCCAACAAAGCTTCTTGTATATGTTATTAACTTAAAAATGATGGTTTAATGGTTAATTTCCTGGTCTTAAGCACCATTAGTAGTGGTTATTGACCAAGTAATTTAGTCAAAACCTTTTCACATAAGAATGTGAGTTCCATGCATTGCGGAATATACAATTTCCATCATGGTTGGTGTGCTTTCCTTACCAGCCTGTCCTTCTGACTGTGAATGCATTTTCTTACACATATTATAGTTCAAGCTGGAAATTAAAAAAAAAAAAAAAAAAAAAAGAAATATATTATATGCCATGACCAAATCATGTTGGTGTTATTATTTTAAAATCAGGTTGCTGGGAAAAAAGAAAATGAAACTATAATGCATGCTATGATATATAATAGAATATATCAGGCTTCTTTCTTTAATTTTCTTAAATAAAATATTAAACCATCTACAACATTAAATAATCAACAATGCTTCATCACCAACTTAATTAAACAACTAGACAAAAAAAAAAAAGTATTTTTCACGGTGAAAACTCAGGTGCAGTCGATTTCACGTGAAGTTGATAACTGAGAGGCGTTAGATGATTTGACTGATTTGACTAAATTTTTATATAACGACTCTCAACTATCAACTTTACGTGAAGTCAACTGCACCTGAGTTTTCGCCATTTTTCACACACACAAAACAAAGTGTATTAAAGTAAGTAACTCTCTCATAGTGGAGGCTAAGAAAAATTTTTAAGCACTTTAGGAAAGATTTTATATTTTTACTAAAGCCATGTTGAAGGCCTTTACAAAAAGCCATGCCTCATGCTTGATGCTTGCTTATATATATATATAGTCTCATTCAGTTTAGGCCTCCATTCTTTTATAAGTTATTAACTTATATACTAATAATAAATAATTAATGACTAATGACTCTACGCAAAGGGCACCAAGAATTTAATTAGTTTTGCTTTAAGCTTTTTGGTATATATCTTTGTTGGCACTTCTCCACCTTCTTGACAAATAATAATAATAAAGGGAGAGCTAGGGGAACAATGAAAATTTTGAACAACATGAACAATCACCAATCAAATGAAAATACACTACATCCTAATTTAATGCTACTAATAAAATTTACTCTTTTAACCCTATTAATTCACATTATTTACACATTATTCAAAAATTTTATTAGTTACCTATACTTTTCCTAATAATAAACCCTCATTTTACTTCTTGCAAAAACACAAAAGACAAATTTGTCTTCCAAATTTAAATATATTAATTTATTTTACATTATTTACCAAAAAAAAATAATTTAATTTTTACAAATATATCTCTAACCATCCAAACACAATCACAATGTAAATCTAATTTAATCCTCGACAAAAGTACGGAAAACAAAGTTGTCCTTAGAATTTAAAATAAATAAATAAATTCATCTTTCACTGTTCAAATAAAAAAAAAAAAACAATGCAAATGCCCATAAAAACATAAAGGATAATAAAATCATTCTTATCATTCAAATAACAAAAAATATTATGTACACAAGTCATCATATATTTGTATAATATATATATATATAATTTAATTTATTTCGTATGTATAATTTATATTTCAATAATTAAGAGTGACAAATTAGTTACTACATATAGAACTAAAATTGTACATGAGGAGTAAATGATTAATATATGTTCAATTTTTAAAATATTAAAGAATGAATTATTAGCTCAAGAAGAAAATATTTTGTCTCCCATAATTGTTTAGATAAGGACAAAATTGAGAATATATTATTATAAATTTATAATAAAAACTTGTCTTATTTACACTCTGCCTCAGCTTATATATGCATATGCTTGAGTTCCATTCTTCTTGTGATCCAAGCTTCTGACTTAGAACTATATATATATATATATATATATATATATATATATATATATATATATATATATAGATAGATAGATATTAAATTAAACCCAAAACCTTAGGCAGAAACATATATACATAAGCACATACATACATAATCCTCCTTCTTCATATACATACATTTTTTTTTTGTTTGATTAATAAGAAGAATGTCATCAAAATCCAATAATAATAAAGCTTATTATTATGCTGATCTTCCAATTTTGGACATATCTCAGCCATTAGAAGAATCTTCATTAGAATCTCTCTCCAAAGCTTGCAAAGAATGGGGTTTTTTCCACATAATCAACCATGGAATCTCCAAAGATCTATGCAACCAGCTTCATTCACTGTCCAAATGTCTCTTCTCTCTCCCATCTGATACCAAGCTTAAGCTTGGGCCTTTCTCTAATGTCAAATCTTACACTCCACCCTTCATTGCTTCTCCATTCTTTGAGAGCCTCAGAGTTAATGGACCTGATTTTTATCTCTCTGCTAAGTCTTCTGAAGATGTTTTATTTCACAGAACCAATTCCAAATTCAGGTAATTAATATAATCTAATTTAAATGCATTTATTGTTAATGTAACAAAATTTTATACATTTCTCGTGGCATCAGCAAAAATAACTACTTTTTATCTTGAATGCTGTTGGTTATTCAAAAAGTACTCTTTTACTTTATATTAGTATAATATTATGTTTTACATTAAAAATAACAAAATATATATGTTTAATTCATTTAGGGTCCGTTTGGAAAGTTTTAAAATAATTTTTTTGAGTTTTTGACTTATAAAAAGTAGTAGTTTAAATGTCTGGTGCAATTTTTAAAACAAAATTGCGGCTTTTTAAGAAGCTATTTAGAAATTTATAGAGAAGTTAAAAAAATAGACTTCTCTCATAATACTACTACTTTTTATCATATTTTTATAAAATAAGTATTTTTAGAACTAAAAATTCAAACCCAAAATAACTTATTTATAAGCTATTTTTAATATAGTCATTTATTATTTAATCTATTTTTTCAAAAAGAGCTTAATTAAGCTATTTACCCAAACTGGGCCTAATAAAAAATTGATTCTCTTTTTGTTTGTTTGACAGTGAAACTTTGCAAGAATATTGTAGCAAGATGGCAGAACTGTGTGAGAAGATTGTGAAGATTGTGTTGATGAGCATAGGTGAAGGATTTGAGAAAATGTTCTATGATGATGAATTCAGAAAGTGCCATGGATACTTAAGAATAAACAACTATTCAGCCCCAGAAGAAGAAAGAGAAGAAGTTGAAGGACTTGGAATGCACACAGACATGAGTTGCATAACAATCTTATACCAAGATGAAATTGGAGGGCTTCAAGTGAAGACAAATGATGGAGAATGGATTGACATAAAGCCTTCAGAGGGAACACTTGTGGTTAACATTGGAGACATGTTACAAGCTTGGAGCAATGACAAGTTGAGATCTTCAGAACATAGAGTTGTTTTGAAGCAACCTTGTGTGAATAGATTCTCTTTGGCATTCTTTTGGTGCTTTGAGGATCACAAAGTCATTGTGGCACCCAATGAGGTTGTTGCTCTTCATCATGCCAATAAGAGATTCTATTCTCCCTTTCTTTGCTTGGATTATTTGAAGTTTAGGGAGAATAATCAAAAGGGAAGCTTTGAGAAGGTTGGTTTTACTGTTAGAGATTTTGCTGGAATTTAATCAACTCCCATCTGTAATTATTGGATTTTTTTTACTTAATTAAAATTTTATCTGATTATGTCAAGTGCGAATTTTTATCATATTAAATGTAAAAATTCGTATTTGTCATAATCAGATAATTTTTTTTTCATAATATTCAATCATAAATTATTTTTTTTAATGGAAGATGGTGCTCTGTGTTGTGAAGTTGTATAGTTTGCATGTATTTTCCATTGTTTACTAATTACTAGGAAAAGAAAATAAAGAGAAAAAAATGTAAATTTATATGGGGTAGAAAAGTTGGAGTTTCCAACTACTTCAAACGAAAGAATAAAATGTATGTGTTATATTATATATATTCTTATTGGTTTTGGTTGATGTGCACAATATATTTGTCAGATTTTGTTTTTGATATTAGAGTAGCAACGGTGTATTTTTAAAATGTAGGTTGATGGGGTGTTATTATTAAATGTGAAACCGTTTAATTAGATAAACAAAAATCGGACCGTCCGATTTGTGAGAAGTACAGAAATCGGACCGTTTGATTTGTGAGGATACAGAAATCGAATTGAGGAATTTATGAAAGAACAGAAATCAGGTCGAGAGATTTTTGTTAAAAAAATTTAAAAAATTGAAGTATACAAATCGGATCCTCCAATTTGTGTATCTTCCACACTTTTAAAAACTACAAAAAATTACAATATTAAGAGAAAATACCACTTTTACTTTCATATACAAAAAAAAAAACCTATATTTGTTTTATTTTTTGAGGCATTACTTAAAGAAGCAAAGTATTATGAACTACTTAAATTATTGAATTTATCAATTTTTGATAAATAAATTAATCGATAGTTTTATGTAAGATATTAAAATTTGTGACTCCATCTTATGCAAAACTCTAAGCAACTCTAGAGGGCTTGTGAAGCTAGATTTTTCTCCTTAGGGAGTAGAGCATATTAAATATCTATTATAAATAGAAGAAAAAGTAGAAACCTCTCTCTTAGGCATAGATTTTCTTGGGTTTTGGTTTTGCAACTTAGGAGTTATTATTTTGGAATTTAAAAAAATAAAACATATAATTAATCTAGTAGGCAGACTAAAAAAAAAAGAAAAGAAAATGGAACTAAATTTATATAAGTGATAATGCATGGCAGCTTGTATACAAGCTGTATTCTCCCATTTATTTGGTGTATATAAATTGGTAAAATTCTACAATCCAAGCTGTATCCCTTTCACAAAATTGATGGAGGTATTTTTTTTTTTGGTTACCCACAGTATCCTCTAATCCGAAAGACTAAAAACTAATTTGTCGCGAATTTGAGTTCTATTTAAAGGGTTGCTGTTATGCATGGATATATATTACATTTAAGAAAAGTACTACTTAATTAGTTAATTATGAAGATAAAAAAGGGAATAAGAGTGTGAAAAAATGAAAATATGAATTGTATTGTGTGGAAAACATATTAATAAAATAATTATACAATAATGGCCTTTTATTTATATATTGAAATAATATTTATATACTGTTATTATTTATTTATTTATTTGTATAATTTTTTATGAATTATTTATTTGTATAAATATAAACATAAAACTCTAGTTAAACAAATATAAAATGCGGTCAACTTTTGAAAAAAGTGACCAGTCAAATATTCAATTAAAAAAATAAACACTATCAAATAATAATATTAATTTAATAATATTTTACATTAAAACTTAGCAAAGTCAGCTGCACACCTATTTTTCGAATAATATTCATAATAAATAAATAAATGCAGTAAAAGGCTTTGGAAAGAAAATTAACTAAAAATGAATAGGAATGAGAGTAAATATATCCATGCATACATCCATTATGTGTTATTTCTCAAGTAGACCTAAAGAAAAATAAACTTATATTATCTCACCTTTATTTAATTTATATCTATATATTTTTTTTAGAAGTGTTAGGGACCGACAAATTTTAAAATTTATAACCATCAATTTAGTTATCATCAATATTTTTAATAGTATAAAATTATATCTAATAATATAAAATTAATTTTTTTAATAACTGACTAAATTTTAATAAAAGTACTAGCCTCTTAAACTTTTTCTATTATAAAATTGAAAAAAAGTGGGGGGGGGGGGGACCATAATTTTTCTACCCTAATATCAAAAGAGAAATGATAGCAGGAATATCCTTTTTCTTTTGTTTACTCTCCCACCTTTTTTAAAGGAAGAAAAAATGTAAAAAGATGAAAATAACTTTCGGTGAAGTTAATTTCTTAATTAAAATGCTTATAATTAAAAAATTGATATTTATAACAATATATAATGTTAATATATGGAGTTTGGTGTCCAATTTTTCTATTTTCTATTTTAACCCTACTAACATAATTAAAAAATATTGTACAATTAGTTATTTCTCTAATATATTTCACTAACAGTTACAAAAACTCATGCATTCTATTCAATTCTTTATTCTCACAGTCTCTCTTTTTTATTTTTTTCTGTGGCGATATATGAAATAAGAAAAAGAATAATTAGAAGCCAACAAGTATTTAATCAGTGGTGATAAATAGTTTTGTTATAGATCTTATTATATTATGAGGTATTCATTTAAATTATATTTTGTTTAATTTTATGTTAGACTTTGTTTGTATAGTGTTTTTTGAGTATGTCTGTGAGTACTATACTCTGATGCAATTTAATCTCATTCTAATTATTCTATTAGAATTTTTCTGTAATCATAAAAGATATATCTTTTTATTTTTTTATAATTTCATCCATTCTACTGCTTCTTTATTTACCTCTTAATACATTTTGTTATATTTCTCTTGCTGCCATTATTTTTTTACCTTTAACACTATCGATTTCATCACATCCATTATTACAAATTTCATTTAGTTTTACTGCAGTTCACATATAACTTCCACCTATATTTTTTTTTTAATTTACTTACCCAATTAATATTTTCATCATTTTTTTACCTTTTTAATTTGTCCCCAATATCTCACGTACAAAGATAGTGTTCTATCTTTTTCTCTTACCAAGGAAGAACTAATTTTTTTATCTCATATGTATTCTTTATTTTTTTACATATGTCTGTACCTATCAATGATGAATTGGTCCAATATTTTGTTAAATTCATTTTTTTTCTTTTTTAAATTACTTCATACTAGCGGCTCACCAGGCACTATCGTGCCTGTTGAGCCGCTTTTCTATTGAGTTTAAAATAATTATTAAAACTAATAATATTTCTCTATATATTTATCTTCAGAAAATGTTGGAAGAAAAAGAACAATATTACCATCATCGTTCATTGGTAGCCGTCGCGACCTGACCCAACGATATGAAGATGGAATGGCGATTGTTCTTAAAGAGGGCAAGCTAGATATTTTTTTCACAATGACATGCAATCCATTTTAGACTGAAATAACTTCAGAACTCAACCCAGTTCAAACTCCACAAGATCGTCCAGATCTGACAACAAGAATTTTTCGAGCCAAATTTGAAAGAGGATGTAATTACTAAGGGTGTCTTGGGAAAGGTGAAGAGCTATATTTATGTCATTGAGTTTCAAAAAAGAGGGTTGCCACATGTACATATGTTGCTAATCTTAGAAAACAATGACAAGTTAATTGACCTGGAGCATTATGATAGTTTGGTACGCGCAGAGATACCATCTAAAGAAGTAGAACCACACCTACATGATGCAATGCTAAAACATATTATTCATGGTCCTTGCGGTACACTTGATCAATCTTCACCCTGCATGAAAAATGGCCAATGTAAACGCAACTACCCAAAAGAGTTCACAGCAGAAACACGAATAGGTGACGACTCATATCCACAATATAGGCGACGATTCGACACTCCAGTACCGATTAACCAAAATGTCACAATTGACAATAGATGGGCAGTTCCGTACAACCCTTGGCTACTACTAAAGTATGATTGCCATATTAATGTTGAGATATGTAGTAGCATCAAGAGTATAAAGTATCTCTACAAATATTGCTACAAGGGTCCAGACCGGGTTGCAATGGAAGTTCACAACAGTTCTAATGTTGACGAAGTACAATAGTTTGTTGATGCAAGATGGATCGCTGCTCTAGAGGCATGTTGGAGAATATTTAAATTTAACCTTTACCGAATGTATCCATCAGTGGAAAGGTTACAAATTCATTTGCCAAATCAACATCAAGTGAGCTTCTATAATCACCAAACCATTCCTGAAATACTTAATGATGATTATTTCTTTAGAACAATACTCACTGAATTCTTTGCCCTAAATCGTGAGGAGGACCAACAATCTAGGCATCTTCTGTACAGGAAAATTCCAGAGTATTATACTTGGCACAACAAGGAAAAGGAATGGTGTCGACGCAAGACACAGAGGAGATTCATCGGTCGAATTTATACTGTATCACCTTCAGAAGGAGAAAAATTCTATTTGAGTATTCTATTATCTAATGTCAGAGGACCAATCAGTTGTGATGACTTGCTAACAGTGAATAGGGTCCAATATTCGTCCTTCAAGCAATTTGCTCAACACCGAGGATTGTTAGAGAGTGATAGTAGCATCCGTGCGTGTTTGGTTGAGACTTCTGTTTTACGATTGCCATGTGCTTTACGAAGGTTGTTTGCAACCATCTTAATATTTTGTGAGCCTACAGATGTAAGAAGCTTATGGGATGAATTTTTTTCATATATGGTGGATGGTTATCCGTAAACCAACACCACAACAGCCTTAGTGTTCACAAATCGGCTACTCAGGGATATAAATGATATACTCCTTCAGCACGGAAAATAGATTACACAATACGATTTGTCAACTCTAACTCATGAAAATGACAATGACAACTCGATACCCAGAGTTATCCAAGAAGAACTGTCTGTCGAAGTACCCCGGGAAGACCTGTGTTCAGTAGCAAGATTGAACAATGACCAATCTAAAGCTTTCAAGTGCATTATGAATATAATTGAACGAAGAGAAAGTGGAGTGTTCTTTGTTGATGGGCCAGGAGGATCAGGCAAAACATTTCTTTACAGAGCTATAATTGCAGAATTGAGAAATAAGAGACATATTGTCTTGGTAACTGCATCATCAGGAATAGCCGCAACATTATTGCCTGGGGGTCGAACAGCTCATTCTAGGTTTAAGATCCCAATTAATGCAGAACCATCATCCATTTGCAACATAAGCAAACAATCAGATCTTGTAAAGTTGATTAGACAAACAACAGCAATCATCTGGGATGAAGCACCAATGGCAAATAAAGAAACGGTGCAATCATTAGACCGCACTCTGAGAGACATATTAGCAAACGATATGCCATTTGGAGGAAAAGTGATGGTGATTGGAGGAGATTTCCGCCAAGTACTGCCTGTCGTACCAAAAGGTAGTAAGTCATAAATGATCTCAGCTTCTATAGTTAAGTCTCATTTATGAGCTTCGACTAAAATTCTCCATTTGCGACAAAATATGCGATCTTCTAATGATCATATTTTTGCTGAGTATCTTATGCACATTGGTGATGGAATTGAGCCCACCATACATGAAGACTCTGTACGGATACAAGCAAATATGGCAATTCCGTGGGAGGGTGAAACATCATTATACAAGTTAATAGAAGAAATATTTTCAAACTTACAATCTCATGGGTGGGACGCTTCTTACATGGTAGAAAGGGCAATATTGACGCCAAAAAATCATGATGTGCAACAGCTTAATGATATAATTATCAACCAGTTTCCAGGAGAAGAACGAAATTTAGTCTCATTTGATGAGGTAGAAGGAGATGCTAATAATTTATATCAACAAGAATACCTTAACTCAATTTCTACAGGCGGGTTGCCACCTCATGTGTTGAAGGTAAAAAAAGGTGCACCTTTGATGTTATTGAGAAACATAGACCCTAAGGCTGGCTTATGCAATGGTACAAGGTTACTATGTCGTGGAACTTTTCAAAACATGTTGGACGTAGAAATTTTAACCGGCCATCACTGTGGAAGAAGAGCTTTCTTGCCTCGGATAAAACACAAAACAACAAAAAATTCAGGACTGCCTTTTATACTTATTCGGAAGCAATTTCCTATAAGGTTGAGTTTTGCAATAACAATAAACAAATCACAAGGATAGACCATTCCTAAAGTAGGGATCTATCTCCCTAAACATGTATTTAGCCATGGCCAATTATATGTTGCTCTGTCTCGAAGTATTTCTCAGTCTACTACAAAAATTTTAGTCAAAGAAGGAAAAATAGATGGAACAAGTGGAGAATTTACCAGAAATATAGTTTTCAAAGAAATATTGTTACCTTCACCACATGTAATTTATGTTCTTAGTAAATCTGTGTATAGTTACTTCTTGATTTTCAGTCTTCATATCATTTTAATTTTTAAATCTCTTTCAGTGATATAGATATTTTTGTTTACAAACTTCAATTTATTGACGACTAACGACGTATATTTTTTTAATAGATAATTTGATTTCAAAGGAGCTCATCAATATATGCCAGGAGATAAAGACAACAAATTTAAACATCTGTTTTATGCAATAGGTACGTACTAATTATCATTAACTGAGACATACTAGATGTAGTAGAAATATATTAACAAATATGAATTACAGAAAGAAGGATTCCAAAGTCTCTGGAGTGCATGAAAAGATGAGCAAGAAATTGCATCAATCGAACCAATAGACAACAAAGTAATTTTTTAAATTAATTACTATGAAAATTGCATTAAATATACATACTTCTATTTCTATGTTAGTAATCATAATCATATGTTATCTAATAGGTTCATTCCCTTCAAATTTATTCTATTGGTTAGGGAGGTACGGTTAAAACAGACAAGACCCAATTCTAGAAGATGATAAAAAAGGAAATACTATTCCAACAACATACAAGGTAATGCAATCATCGTAATCAGAATGTTATTGATATGCCTATTATCTATCTTTCTTCTATATTCTTCATTTTCCATTAAATAAAGGGAAAGAGTTTATGCCTAAAATGTTAAAAAGTAACTCTGAAATTGCAACGGAGATTATGTTTCCCATGTTGAATAAAGTTGTAAAAAATAATTTTAAACCAGTGATAATAAATTAAATATTTTTCTTTTTCCAACAACAAACTCACAGAAACGGAACCAACTCATATTAGTAAAGAAGAACATTGCAGGTACCTTTCATTAGATTAAAAAATCGCACAAAATAGAGGTAATATCGAATAATTATAGATTTGAATGCTCTACAGAGGGTTTAATGGCTTCTTTTGTTGTGCATGTGTAGGAAATCCAATCTCAAACAAAAAATTTTAATTTTGCAGGTTTTATTTTTTTTATTGTTAAATTGTCGTTCAAATATAATAAAATTTGTATTGGCATATGGTATATTTTATTGATTTCTAAATTTTGTAGTTCTTCAAGGCTCAAGAATTTATTGATAAGGAGATGTATGAGGAATTGCTAAAGATTTTTTCTCGATACAAATTCAGAAATTACTTTAGGTTTATCTTAACGTTTTTACTTATAGTTTGATCTATAATCACAAAAAAAAAAGACATAATTATTTTTCTTCTTTACACTTTTTGTAGGCACAAGAAAGATTCTTCAAATACAGATTCGTACTTTGGCTTACCACTTAAAAAAAAAGTCCTTAAACAAAGAAAAAAAATATGACTTTTAAATATAGCTCATTTTTTGTAAACAATCGTATTTTTCTATTTATTTTTATGACTTTGAGTTAGATAGAAGAAGATAAAATATTATTGTAATAATTATTTTATGGATTATGTTATTTGTAGATTTGTAGATAGGTGATGTATGTGTTCATTATAATTAAATTATTTTCATATTGTTATTGTTTATAGATAGGTAATATATGATTATTTTAATTTAAACATTTTTATATTATCATTGATTATTCTATATTATTATTTTTATGTTATTCGAATTTAAAATTTTAAAATTCATTAAAATAATTAACTTTAAATCCCATAAAGTGCCTGTTCAGCCGCTAGTAGTAATAACGAGGTTTAATTACTCTGTTAGTCCTTATAATTTCGTGAAATTTTTAATTAGGTCTCTATATTTTTTTTCTTTTAATTGGGTCCCTATATGTTAATTTTTTTTCAATTAAGTCGCTACCGTGAGTATAACGTTTAAGATAACGGAATATTCTATTTAAAAAACGAATATTCTTATGAATTAGTTAAAATAGCTAGTTAAACATACATCTATTTTTTTAAAATACCAAAAAAATTTCCTCATATTTTATCCCAAAGAAAAAAAACCCTATCCAGCCCTAACTTGCTCTCTGAAGGTCGTGTGCACTGCGCTTCTTCTCCATCGGTCCGTAGTCTTCATCCATAGTCGTCGTCGTCCGTGGCGAAGGCTTGGTGGTCGTCCGTCTGTCGCATCCTTCTCCCTGCGCTGCTCTGTTCTGCGTTGCTCTGTTTTGTGGTCTTCTGCGTTGTTTGCCCGTCGAAGCCCTCACCGTGCCTCGCCTCGCTGCGCTGCGCCTCGCCTCACCATACCGCACCTCACCGCGCTACGCCTCGATCTGCCTATACTCAATTTGTCAAAACAGGTGACATTAAAATTGATTTTTTTTTTCATTTTTTGGATGTTGATGAAATGTGTTTATGCATATGTCAATTTTTTCGAAGACGATTAAAATTGGTTTGCTCTAATTTTAGTGTTTGATATTCATATAGATATTGTTTTGAAGTAACACTTCTTAGGATAATTCTTACTTAGATACTATCGTTCGTTTTTTACTTAAAGTGATTGGATCAAACCTAGTTGTTGTAGTAGTAGTTATGACTTGTGAAATTCGATTGGTGTGCAAATGCAATAAAGTTTAGTGATTAATTTTGAATACTGTAAATATGTTCTTAAGTATTAATGTAAAGTTTATTATGCTGTCATTACTCATTAGGTTATATTATATCAAATGTGTGTGTGATTGCCGAGACATGGATTCCAACAGTAAAACCTTCTTGATGAGTTGATATATAATTTGGTTATACTTAATTTACTTGGATAGTAACTACATTAAAATGTTTTCTTAATCAACTGGAAAACATATCATTGATATGCTATGTCCATTCTGCAATTATTTCTTAATTTAGTTCTTTTAGTATATTTTTACATGCAGTAATGTGGATTTAGTTGTATTCAATGTTAATTTTAGAGATTATAGAAATATCTTTCATTGAATATTTATAGTTTCATCGAATTTTTAATTAAGTCCCTATATTTGTTTTCTTTTCAATTAGGTCCCTAAGAGTATAAAAGTAATTTCATAATTCACTAACATTTTTTTTACAGTTAACGTCAATAGGGACTAAATTGAAAAAAAAATTAACGTGTAGGGACCCAATTAAAAGGAAAAAAAGTATAGGACCTAATTGAAAATTTCGCAAAACTATAGGGACCAATAGAGTAATTAAACCTAATAATAATACAAAATTCTACTGTTGAAAGAGAATATATATATATTCTCTCATTTTACCTTTTTACGGTTTTTTTAAGCAACTTAAAAAATAAATATAAATTCTGTAAACATCAACATTATTTTTATAATAAAAACTTTACTAAAGTGGGAACAATGTAAAAAAACTGGTGATATTATATTATTATCATATATAATTAGATATTAGTTTACCTGGCCTTTCCTTAAATTCCACAAGGTTATTGACACAATATAATTTTGGATGTTTCATCTATCTTTTCCTCTTACGTTTTCTGGAAATTAATGATTTGCATTCTGGTTTTTATGATCATTATTGTCTACTAGGTAGTCATGTATCACATGCATGCTTTGCCACATTGATTAATTAAACATTGACGTGATAATTGTTTATTATATATTCTGTTGCTCTCTATAACTTCATTAGTATAACATAGATACCAGGAATATTTGCAGTGTAATTTGGATCGATTTTGAGTCAAAAATATCATTCGATTTGAATACTAACTTTTTTAGAGTGCGGTTTAGATTGGATATTTTTTTTTAAAAAAAATCTAATCTAATCCAGTTCGATCTAATTTCAAACGGTTTGGATTGGATTGAATTTACGGTTTTATAAATTAAAAAAAATTAAATATATATAACAAGATTCAACATCAAATTTTAAATAATTAACAATAATAAAACAAGTTTTAACAATATCGTAAAAAATTAACGATAATATAATAATAAAAATAAAATTATAAGTTAGTTAAAATAAATAAATAAATCACATTTTAAACATAAAATATTTATTAAATAATAATACATGAATAATATAAAAATATATAACAAATTAAACATGTTATAAGTATAATTGTAAATACAATAATAAATTAATAATATTATAACACATTGTGCAGTTCGGATTGGATTGGATCGGTTATGAAGAGTAGATTTGAAATCCGATCCAACGGTTTGCACAAAAAGATTTCAATCAAATCAAAATTAGTGCGATTTTAATAAGTTTTCGATTTGAATTAAATTAGAGGAGTGTTTTAATTTGGATCGGTTTGTATTTGAACAAATCTTATGTACTCCCACTACTACATATTTAACTTTTATTAATATTTAAAAAATATTACCAAATCATATTAAAATATTACTTATGTATATTAGTAACATTTTAACAAATGTTAAATATATTCTATGTTACTAAAGAGTTTTACTTTCTTCTAAAGATTTAATAACTTTTAGTAAAAATGTTACTATAGATATTTTATAGTAATATTATGAAAATGTTACAATAGACCTTGCTTGGTAATACGTTACAATAACAAAGATTAACAAGTGATCAAAGATAAATCTTATGTACTCCTTCCTTATGTACTCCTATTATAATTTATTATTATCAATATTAAACTAACAAAAAACAATTTATGTAACAAAACAAAAAACAACTAAATCAAAAACCAATATATTTTTAGTAAAAGAGAATGATTACGCTTATTATAATTATACTTTCGTTTCGTCTTTCCTCCCCTAAATGTTGTATAGACTCCGTGTTCGTACCAAGCCTTGAGTCCATATTTGAAATCAAGTCTTTTCTTCTTTGAATGTTGTATAGACTCCGTATTTGTACCACGCCTTCAATCCATATTTGAAATCAAGTCCTCTCTTCCTTAAATGTTGTATAAACTTCATATTTGTACCACGCCTTCAGTCCAAGCCTTCAATCCATATTTGAAATCAAGTCCTCTCTCCCTTAAATGTTGTATAAACTTCATATTCGTACCACGCCTTGAGTCCATATTTAGAAGTATTGTTTAAAAAATATTAAATTTAAAATCTTATTTGTAATATCAAAAGAAAGGCTTGATTTTCACCGTACAAAGTAAATTTTTTTGCCTTTTTTGAGTAGGTAAGCTTGTAGTCTTTATTGTTAGTGTTCTTTTTAGTGTAACTCTATATTATATATCTGTTTCTTCTTCTTCTGTTTCTTTTGAGTGTTCATTCATTCTTCTTCATTCATTCTTCTTCTTCTTTTAGTAAACTGGGCAAGCTTGTAGTCTTACTGTTAGTGTTCTTTTTAGTGCAACTCTCTATTATATATGTTACCATGGTACAAAGAGTTTAGGAAAGAAACGAAGAATTATTTAGAAAAGTATTATTTTTGTTATTCATATTTCTCATTTGTGATTACAAAGTTCTTACCAATATATAGATCAAGAGTACGCTAAGAGTACATTTGATATTGAATAATATCCTAATAAATTACATTGATTTTTTTCTAATCCTCTTTGATATTTTTCTGATTTTGTTCTCTAATTATAATGTTCTAATAATATATCCGTTTCTTCTTCTTCTTCTTCTTCTTCTTCTTGATTTTTAATCTCAATTGCTATTTCAGGACTATAGCTCCCAAAAGAAAGAGAACTATACAAAATGATGTAAAAGTTTTTTTTGGATAAAATTATTGTTTTTTCCTCTTAATGATATTTTAAGAGAGATATTAACTTTATTCTCAACAACATAAACATACTACAGATCAATAATTGGAAGGAAGTTTCAAAAAAAATGAGGCATCAAAAGAGATGCGGTAAGAATTGTATTATATTGTTTATAAGTTTTCGGTTTGGATTAAATTAGAGGAGTGATTTAATTTGGATCGGTTTGTATTTGAACAAATCTTATGTACTCCCACTACTACATATTTAATTTTTATTAACATTTAAAAAATATTACCAAATCATATTAAAAACATTACTTATGTATATTAGTAACATTTTAACAAATGTTAAATATATTCTATGTTACTAAAGAGTTTTACTAACTTTCTCCTAAAAATTTAAAATTTTTAGTAAAAATGTTACTATTGATATTTTATAGTAATATTATGAAAATGTTACAATAGACTTTACTTGTAATACGTTACAATAACAAAGGTTAACAAGTGATCAAAGGTAAATCTTATGTATTCTTTATGTACTCCTTATGTACTTCTATTATAATTTATTATTATCAATATTAAACTAACAAAAAAATAATTTATGTAACAAAACAAAAAACAACTAAATCAAAAACCAATATATTCTTAGTAAAAGAGAATGATTACTATTATTATTATTATACTTCCGTTTCGTCTTTCCCCCTTAAATGTTGTGTAAACTCCATATTGGTACCAAGCTTTGAATCCATATTTGAAATCAAGTCATCTCTCTCTTGAATGTTGTATAGACTCCGTATTCGTACCACGCCTTCAGTCCATATTTAAAATCAAGTCCTCTCTCTTTTAAATGTTGTATAAATTCCATATTCGTACCACGCCTTGAGTCTATATTTAAAATCAAGTCCTCGATAAGGATTTCCTTTCAATTCTATGGATAGCAATTTAGCACAGTTGTAGATCAAATTGTACACTGAAGATTTGTAAATTTTACGTACTCCTTTCTCTTACGTGTGATGGCTACACTTAAACATGTACTTTAGGATGACAGTAACAAATTAGAGTTCTTATTAAGCGAGAATTTGTGATTAGTTCTAGTAAATACATGTAATTATTAGTCATAACAAATTAGATTTTTTTTATTAATTTAATATTAATGATAATTAATTACAATAAAAGTACGTAAAATTAACCATAAAATATTCTTTTTTAGTTTTTTATTTTCATTCATTTTAAAATTTTGTGAAAGTGAAAACAAAATGTAGAGGGAACATAATTTGTTTTCCCCTAATATCAAAAGGAAATGGTAGGATAAATATTCCTTTTCTTTTCTTTACTCTCCCACCTTTTTCAAGGGAAGAAAAAAACTAAGATGAAAATAATTTTGGGTGATCTAATTTCTTAACTTAAATGTTTATAATTAAAAAAGTTGGCATAGTAATAATGGTACAAAATTCCATAGAGAAAAGAGGGAATATCTTGAAATATACATACATACATATAATCTCTTATTTACTTTCTCATGGAATTTTTTTTCTAAGCAACTTAAAAAATAAATATAAATTGTGTAAACATCAATAGTATTTTTGTAATCAAAACTTTACTAATAAAGTGTGAACAATGCAAAAAAGTAGTGATATTATCATATATAATTAGATATTAGTTTACCTTTCCTTAAATTCCACAAGGTTATTGACACATGAATTTTGGACGTTTCATCCATCTTTTCCTCTTAAGTTTTCTAGAAATTAATGATTTGCATTCTGGTTTTTGATGATCATTATTGTCTATTTGGTAGTCATGTATCACATGCATGCTTTGCCACATTGATTAATTAAACATATTGATGTAATAATTGTTCATTATATATTTTGTTGCTCTTCATAACTTCATCATCAGTATAACATAGATACACATGAATCATGTTATTTGGACCATAATGTATTTGAGTTAGCTTTTTTAATTTGGAATTACATAATCACATACAATGATGAATTCATTATTTTAGGCTTAGCAGTTGGCCGTTTTCTAAACTATATTATATATAAATAAATGGTTTCATATTATTAGGAAAAGGAAATGCATCCCTTATTTATGTACCGATAGTCAACTATACAAATAAAATATGTATTTAATAAATCTAATTATTTCATCTCATTTCATTAGTATAACCATAATAAAACACTAACATGAGATTACCAAAATAATAAATAGTTCATAAATGTGAAGTTGTTGTGATTAATCAGATAATGACAAAACAAAAAGGGTTAGTATCCAACAATATGAACCAAACCAAAACAAAACAAAACAAAAATATTATGATCAAATATAATAAGATCATGATCATAACTGTAACGAGAGGAAATTCAGGTATATATATAAGCAAGTTGCCAATGATTTAGATACGTATATCTTTTCAAAAATAAATGATTGCATATAAAAAGAAGAGATGGCACTCAAATTAGTTGAGCAAGGTTTTTTTATCTTCAAAGATTAGGGTAAGCTTAAGTATTAATATTTCAAAGTATTATCACATAATGCACTTGAGGATTAAACAACAAGAAAACTAAATAGTTGCTACTTTTTGGGGGAAAAAAATACAAAGTAATATTCATACTAATAAAAAAAAAAACAAAGCCCACGTGAAATTGGGCTAATAAATATAACTTTGTTTTGTCTTCTTCTTCATATTTTGTTAGTTACTTGCATCTCTTTAGACAAATGTTTGGCTAATCAAAATTACTACGGGACAGAAAAAGATTAAATACTATTTATTTGTGTATAAATATATATGTTTAATTTATTTTTAATATTTATTTTATATTTTAACATGTATTTTATACAAATATTTGATTTAATGACTAATGTTTTATGTAAACGTAGCATGGTTGTTACTTAATGTAATTTTTTCTTAACTTGCAATTATAATTTATAAATACATCAAAGAGACAAAAGAAATAAAGTAATACTAACTATCATTGCCATACATTAATAATAACTATTACTTCTAGCATAATAGAGTGATTTAATTTATACACCAAATTATGACAATTGACAAGGCCAAACTAAATTGAACAATTGAACTCATACAAGTGTAACAAAGTTTGCAACTAAGAACAATAATAATGTCTCAGATCATAATATTACACTTGTTAGGAAGCAAACCATAGTCATGGAGTTACCAAGTTGAAGTAACCAACACAATAAGAAGCATTCAGTACTCAGAGAAGAAATCCAAATGGACAGAGTCATAGATTTCCAGACACTTTCCAGAGTGCTTCTTTGATCATCCCCAGCGGCGCAGTCGCTGTGCCTCGAAACTGAAGCAATTTCATAAAAGAATTCATTCAAACTTCACAACAAAATTGTTGAAGGAGGAAGCTAAGAAACAAAGAAAATAGAATTCTCAATAAATGGTTTAATTATTCTGAATGTCACTGAATTTTGCTATCAAGTTCTTATATTGTACAACTATTTATACAATGTAAGAACTTGATTACAAGTTTTGACTTAATTGAAAATTGAATAAAATTATAGAATCTATGACAACAAACCTTGGATTTAAGTGTCAATGTAAGAACACCTTCAGTTGTTGATGACTCAACTGAGTGAGCATCCAAATGCAGATTGTTAATAGCATCCATGATATCATGCAATATATATTCTCTATAAGGACATTTCATCTCAATCAAAACCTCTTGCTCCTTCATGTTAACCTTCACATCCAATGGCTTATTATTATCTTCTTCAGACACAACAAATCTGTCTATTTCTTCTCTGTCTTTTTCATCAATGTCACAAGCCTTTCTCTTGTTCATCATCCAGGGCTTCCTCATTCCCTTATTGTAAACCTTTCTGGCTCCATAGTTATCTGATATCTGCTCTAGCATATCTGGACATTTTCTTTTGGTTCTTGCTTCTGAATCCGACATGTCCATGTAAGATTCTAGTTCTTCCACTCTTGTCTCAAGCTCTTTCAAGTACTTAATTGTGTCGCCTAGGATCGAAATCTTCTCCACCTATATGCAGTGACAAATCCAGAAAATTTTGATAACGGAGGCAAATATAATACACAAACATAATAAGATCATGGGAGTAATGTATTTATAAATCTATATACTTCATAAAGAGCATATTTTTCTATGTTTACAAAGTGACCTCATGAAATACTTCAATTTCAATAGGTTTTAGATGAATTGGCTCCTTTACAAATTACAAATCATTGCAATCCCATACACAAATCAAATTTTAGATGAGAATTGTAGCATGCAATTTCGAAGCTATATAGTTCAAATCCAATATCATTGATTTTAAGAGTATGAAAACAAAGTACCTCACTTATAGGATGAGGAATTGAAGACTTGAGAATCTTAAAGTTTCCAGTTTCTCTTATTTTATCAGATAAGACATTTTCCCTGAACTTGTCATCAGCATTTTCCAATCTATTAGTCCATTCTTTTGTCTCATTTTCTTTCATTGATTCGATAGATGAGAAACTCCTATGCATAAGAGGGACAGTAAACAGAGTCTTCTTCAACAAGCTTTGCTCCAACCGCAGCCGATTTTGCTCACAGATTCCTCCTTTCTTCCATTTCACGAAACTCGATTTGCAATTTGAGTTACTAGCATACGGATTCTGCTTGAAAGCCGACGATCTCCCAAGAAGAGCAGAGAGTATTCTTGTGTAGCTTAAGTGTTCATCAGTTGCTTCTGCATCCAATGAACTTCTATTCAAATGATTGAAGCTTTGAATTCCCCTGATTAGTTGAACATCCTTTGAAGCCTTTCCCCGGTTCTCGGATGCCTCGGATATACAATCACAAGAACTCAGGGAATCAGGTGCACCATTGCTCAAGGCATCATCATCATCCATGAAATGAACTTGAGAAGAAGGCCCTCCATTATTGATTCCCTCAACCATCGATTCTCCAACACGGCAGTTGTGCTCGCAACCATTAGAACATCCATCAGGAGAATCCATGTTGGAATCTTGTTGTAGTTCCTTGATAGGATCTTGATCAAGCTTGATTTCTTCAGCTGGGGAACATGAGTACTCCAAAACCTTTGTGTCAACCAAAACATGTTCACCATTGGAGCATGGTTGAAGTTTGTCATCATCAGGCTTATTGAGTGCTGATGAAGATTTATCAGAGCAAATAGGCTTTGAGAATTCCAAGAGACAAGCCTTCACATGTTGAATAAGATTAGGGTCCTCTAGCACCTAATTAAGCATAATCCACATTTAGAACTAACACTGAAAAGAAAATGAAACCAGATTCATGAAGAAAACAATGAAAAATTTTACCAGTTCAGTTGTACCAATCTCAATAACACCCCCTAGATAGGGAAAGCACACTACAGTCTGAAAAACAGGTTTGAAACACAGTATGAACATTGAGATCTTTGTTACTGCCACAATGTAATAATCAGAAAGTATCTCCTTTTGCTTTTGATACCAACTCTTTTGGTTGAGAAGACATAAATGACTGTCTAATATCACAAATTACAAGTATGTTTTTCTTCTTTAAAGCTCTCTACAACCATAAATTTTTAATTTCTATTGAGAAAATATAACACATACCTGAATTGATGCACTCTGGGGAGTGGGCACAGCAATTGACACCAATGTCCAGATCAAAGAATTGTTAAGATGAAGAAAGTCACATGTGTCACAACAATTAAAAGCAAAAAACACAAATGATAAATTTATAGGGGTAAGTTCCAACCTTTGCAAGTAAAGAACGAGAGAAAACTTTACTATCTGCATATTGAGCATTGCATAACCATATCGTTTCGCCGATTTCTAGTGCTCTACCAGGCAAACTGTGTAACAAGAAGGAAAATTGAAGATCTATGATAGTGAAACATAGTAAACAAAAAATGTACATATTAACTACAAGAACTTTGACAGAAAGGAATACTACATATTGGTCTATTTTCTTACAGCTAAATATTCTATATAACCAAAAAAGGTGAAATCAATCTTTCTGAGAAGTTACTGTATCATATTTGGGTTTTTGATTATGTTTAGAGTCCCTGATTAATGTGAGTTCATCCAAACAGTCTCAATAAATTAAAAAAAAGGAGAAGAAGATGATATACCTTTGATTAGGATAGAACACAAAGGACATGCAAACCAAATAATACCACTCAGAATCTGAAAGATCCTCAGGAGACAATGCAGCTGAAGGCCTTTTTGTTTGTGGATCAGATTCACCAACAAGAAGGAACTTGTACAGTTCCTTCAGCTGCTCACTCCTCTGAACTCCAATTTTGTCATTCTTGATCTCCATTGTTGTTTGCACTGTCTTCATTGTCTTAATGTCTCCATTGTAGTACCCTTCCCTCCATTCCAGCACTCTATATGTGTTCAATCATCACATTGTTCACATTAACATAAGTTTAAGTATCAAAGTAGCTTAGCAAGTTGGCCTTATGTTTCAGTAATCTCAGTGGAAGTTTCTGTAATGGATACAAATCAAGTTTCATTTGGTTACATTGTTTCCTTCTTGTAACTCAAGATCAATTTTCTTTCTTTCCTCCTAAAATCTACTCATCAAACTCTGTTGTTTCACTTTACTATCCATTTATGAAGAGGAAAAAAAGTAGAAGTAAAAGTAAAAAATAAAATAAAACAATATAAAATTCATTTTACATGATATATGAAGCATCAACATCATTCTTTTCTTTTCTTTTTTTATCCCTGCATAATGAAAGCATTATGTATGTCTCAAAAAGTTCTCATAAGACAACAGCTTCATGAAACTAAAGACACATGATCATCATATACACAAGACTCATAAGAATAAACATTACCAAAACAGAAACTTCATGTCATGAGAGAAAAGTGGCATTATTTTTTGTATTCTAAGAAGGTTTTTTTTTTTTTCTAATTGATTACCCTTCTTGGGTTGTTGAAGGTGCCCAGAAAATTCCATAACTCCATTGAACACTTCTTACTGCCACAGCTAACTGTGTACTCAAACTCTTCTGCATCTTCTCATGCTTTGGACTCCAAGAAGAAGCCATGGCCTTAAAAACAACTCAAATGTCATAAAAAACCTGCACCTTCATGCAATGATTACTTCCATTTTGGTATCATATAAAGGAATCAATAGAAAAATAAATAATAAAAAGAACAATATCAACAGTACAAAAAAAATTAAAAACAGCTGAATACAAAGTACACACCCCACAGATGAAAACAACTTTTGCTCACTGAATTTACCATGTGACTGTGGAGTGTTGTTGTTAAACTTTATGCAAAAAATGTTGAAACCAACACTGCCACATTGAAACGAAGGGAATCAGTCTACAATTTCTTCTATTTTTAAGTCTAAGGTGGTGGTGGCAACAGTAATTGAAGAATCTAAAGTGTTGTACTATAATTTATTTCACTCAGAATATATGTGCATAATGCATGTGTGGCATTTTGCTTATCATTACACTGCTTTCTTGACCGTACTGAAATCATTAGAATCTCACACACACACACACACATACATTCATAGTGAAATTTTAACAAACACCTATCGTGCAGATTAGGTTCACTACATAATTGCCTTTTGTTTCTTCTCATAGCTAATTTTTCTTCTGTGCAAAACTTTCTACTTAATAACATGGAGCTTAGTTTTGATGTAATGTAACATAAGTGGTATTTTTTAGAAGGAACATTAATTTTGATAAAAATATGTTGTCTATGCTTAAATAAGTGTCTTGATAGTACTAGTTGTGTCTTGTGTGGACCAAAAAAAAAAAGTACTATTTGTTAATAAAAGTACAAATCTCTTATTTATAAAGCTTTTAGGACAATAAATTATTGAATCAAATACATTTGAGTTGTTGACTCAAAAAAATTAATGCCTTTGGATTAATCAAGACTCTTAATATAATTAGCATTTAGTTTATTTTTTTAAACATCTAACTAAAGCTAGGACTGTTAAAATGGACTAAATTCTTGGATCAGTCCATTTATCTATTTAAATGGGTGGATTTTGTCTCTAAAATTAAATCAGTTTAAATTTTGGGTAAAACAGGTTAAACCCGATTAACAAAAAAAAATGACGACTTAAACGGACTATCTCATAGGCTAAACAAGCGGCTCGTTTATTTTTTTTTCAAAAAATGTATTACTTTTAGCTAATATTTTTTTATTTGACCCGAAAATCTGACCTATTAACTAAAAAAAATATACTATTTATTTAGAATTTTTTACCTAAAAATAAAAAGATAATTGGATCAACCCATTTAACTTATCTGATTGATCATAAATGATTTAAACTAAAAAATTATAACTTACAAATAAAACAAATTAAAACGGATCAAATCTAAATAAGTCAGACTAGTCCATTTGAGAGCCTTAACTAAAGGTTGTTATACCTAATACAGTTAATTAGGAGTTTAAAACTAAACTCATTAAAATAAATTATGCTTTTGTCATTGGGGGTTTTTTCATGTTAATGGCTGTATATTTTGTAAATATTATTTTTCATTGTTAGTTGTTTTGTCATTTGGCTTGGCCCACTCAGATTGAAAACTCTCTGGAAAGCTCTGCATTGCATTGCAGTGCAGTTGCCAGTTTATTTGTCTTTAAATGCTTTTTCATCATGACCAAATACTTTTATTTATTTATTTATTTATTCATTATTCTTTGATATCAATTATGATGACAAGCTAAGATACTTATTAATAGTATTTTTTTTAAATTACGGAAAAAATGTTTATAATTAAGAATTGATAAAATAAGATTAAATAAGTGGTTAGTCATTATAAAATGTAAGTTTTTTTTTTGCTTTAGTTATTACTGTTAATTTATTTATTAAATGCTAATGCATTAAGGTAAATTTAAACTTTAAATTTAAAAATTTAACCTATCATGTTAATATTTAATAAAATAAACTAATAACCAATATAAAAACCAAGAGACTCTAATTTGCTTGTACCAAAATTAAGAAAAATATATTTTATGAAGAAGAAATTACGAAAACAAAAAATTATTTAAAGCTGTACAATACTACAATAATACATGTACAATATATTAAGAGTATGAGTTGGTCGAATTATTGGATTATATTTAAACTCGCACTCGACCTTATCCATATATTAACTCGCTTTACTCTCAACTCGACCCACTACGAATCGAATTACTAACCCTGACCAAATGAATTAGATCAAATTAAATATTCACATATAAAATTAATATTACTAACCTTACTTTATATCATGCAAAATGGCATCATATGCAGAAATTAACCCTACACCAACATTGTACATATTCTTGTTAGTTATGTAAAGAGAAATGATATATGTTTCAACAAGAGTGGAAGATATTCATTTATTTAATGAAAAATGTTGGTCATGTATACTATATGAATAAGTTAACTTAGTTTGTAAAAATTTGAATGATTCATCTTAATTTTTGAAAAATTAATCTTTTAATCACTTTTTGTTTTAACCTTTAATATATAGAATAATAACGTAGGGTCACCCACGAAACACAATGATTTAATAAAGTATCACATAATAATGCCATTTAATATGATATATTATCATCCCATAATATTGTTAAGATAAAAAAAAATTCTGAGAGGCTAATTTAATTTACTATTAACAATTTTAATAACTATAAATAAAGGCCAAAGTAACTCATCTATATCAGTACCCGAACTAAATTCAACATTATTGTTGAACCAAAATTTATATGTAAAATATACCGTGTGAAGTCCTTAGAAAATTATCAATTATCTATAGAAGTCAAATATTTATTTATTAGTTATAAAATGTTGAAAATGAATTGCATTTATTTTTTAAAACGAAAAAACTCAACACAATTGATTAAGAAAAATGGGGTTAAATTTTGGCCTCTTTTAATTTTATTTTTAAATTAGGATTCTGTTGAGATACTTTGAGTAGAAAAGCAGGAAATACTTTAGTTTTGTCTTTTGACGGGTTAGGAGCCAAAACAGAATTGCAAGCAAGATAAGTTATTGTGAAGTATAGCTGGATATGATAATCATGAGATTATTTTATTTTGTCTCCTATAGTGCAGAATCAGAAACAGAAAAGAGAAAGAGAAATGGCACACAGATGTATCATAGTTCAGCTACTTAATACAATGTAGTCTATATTCAGTCTCCATCACAACTATGACGAAATTTCACTATCTTTCAACAGAATTATATTAATCAATTCTCCCTAGGATTCTACCCAATCCTATTTGGAAAAATTCAGTTTCTAACCCAAACCAAACTTGACTAGGAACTCACTCTAATTTTCAATAGTAAAGTGCTCACCCAACTTGTAAGGAAATCCCCTCAGAATCATGACAACAAAAAAAAAAAAAAAAAAAAACTTACAAAAGATTTCTGAAATAAACATAGGCTTTTCTCCAAGTCTAATTCTCTTGCCTTTTTTCACTCAATGGTTTTTTCATACAAATCTCACTGTTATGTTTTTACTATTGAAAACAAAGAAAGACTAGACTGAGACAATAAGATATTCAATGAGAACCATGAAGGAGAAGAATGAATAGCTCAATAAGCTATGGAAAACCAAACTTTGTGCTTTCTCTCCTTACTCCAATCGTTGGTTGTTCACCCTTTTAACAGAGGAATGAAGCTTCCAAAACTTGAAACTTGCTTCAACACTTGTTTAATTTCTTCTCCTAAAAATTATAAGTAACAGTGGTGTGACAGAGGAGAGATAGAGTAGAAGTAGTGACTGAATCATACATGCAACTATATCTTCTATCTTCTCTTTTAACCTCTTTCATCTTGCTTGTTGAATCTGAATCCTTCATTCTTGCTTTGACTCCAAGTCAGATTCTTGAACGTTGATTCACAGCAGAGCTCCATTATCTTCAATATTTTCAACTTTCTACTTCTGTACTTACATTGAGAAGATTTTTTCATTAAACTTTAATGAAGCACAAATATAAAAACTTTTTTTTTTGTTATTTGCCTTTCGAATGTGATCTTGCCTTTTGTCCTAGTCTCTTTGACTTTCTCTTCTTTGTTTAGATTTGAAAACTTGCTTTTTGTTCTTCGATTTTGCTCTAATTCTAGGCTTTTCCTTTTTCTTGCTTTGCTTCAGAGAAATCACGTGGGTGATGGACTAAGAGAAGAGAAAGAAGAGAGAGTTCGGTCGCCACTACTCGCCCTTCGACGCGCGCCTCTTTTGTTGCCGGCAGCATCCAGTTCGGTCGCCCCCTGCGTTCAGTCACGATTCTGGCATGGGCTTCGCCAGAAGGCCTCATCGGTGACTCAGTTTCACATCGTAGGATCCTGGGTTGCTGCTCGCCTCAGCTCCAGAATCGAGACCGTTGTGCGCGCCCCCTACGTCCTGCATCCTCCGTCTAAACAGTTTCTGTTGACCTCGTTGTTGTTGCGGCCCCCAAACACCTTCCGTCGTCAATGATATACGGGAGGTTAGTGGGTTGATGTCTTAATGCGATGGTAACTATTTCTGTTGCTGCTAGTTGTACATGCAATGAATCTTAGTGAGGTTTTTGATTGTTTATAGTAAAAATTTTCATTGTTGCAATTTCACTGTATCAGAACGTGTAAAATAAGTTGTTATACATGATTGTAATTGATTTAATCTTAGCGTGGAAAATTTTTCAAAAATTTGATTTAAATAGCGTAGTAGTTTTCGCTCGCTGTGTGAACTTTTGTATGCAATGTCACATAAACTAGTTGACTATTGTCGTTGTTTGACACTACTCTGATGAACTTAGTTATTTTCTTTTGTTTTATCATATGATGAACTTCAATGGTGTTATTATGAGTTTCCAAAAATCAATAAAAGGGTTTTACATTGAGAATTAATACTTAATTTTTTTATTATATAATAAGTTGTTTTTATCGTAATATAGTTCTCTTAAAATCTTATAACTCTTTATATTGGTTCTTTCAATGAGCGGTGAATCAAAAAGGAATATTTATGCAGAATTTTGCTTACTAGACTGAAAATTTTACAGGATAAATAAAGTGTGGTAAATCAAAATTATCCGACTACTACTCTAAAAAAAATATATACATAAAAAATTCAAAAATATTATTTGTACATTAAATTTAGTTACTAAAATTAGTTATCATTAACATAAATATATGAATTATTTATATTCATATTTAATGTATATTTTATATTTTAATATATATTTTATATTAATAATTAATTTTAATGTCTAATTTTAGTGTACCTTAACATAATCATAAAAAAAAAACCATATTTTATAACTCATTTTTTCCACATGTACACTGAACAAATAGATCTTATATATAAAATCATTCAATTGTAGGGTGATTCGGTTTCTATCTATTTGCTTCAATAAACTTCCATTTAATTGTTTTCTTGCAACTTGCAACTTGCAACAACCAACTGGTTGGTACCCACGTGCACCTAACTCCATTTAAACACTTACATTGCATATCTAAGCAAAAAGGATAAATTAATATGGAGAAATAAAAATAATATAATTAATATAAACTTTAAATATATATATATTTTTTAAATTTTGAATGCATATTTTTTAAATATGTATAGTAAAAATCGTCGATGACAACCAAGAAAAAAAAGAATGCTATAGGAGATGTATGTATGCTTAGTGAAAAGAAAAATGAGAAATTAGTTAATATTGACTGACTTGTATGTAAGATAAATATAAAAAAATGTCAGTCATATAATATTTGTGTTAAAGAAATACTAGTACTACTAGTAAAGAGTAGAAAACATAGTATGATTTTCTATTTCATAGAGAATTATAGCTTTCTCAATTCCCATTAATATTTATTCTTTTGTACACAGTTTGGTTTTAATTTGTTTAGTCTTTTTTGTACAAATAAGGATTTCCCTTAACGGTATCAAGATGTAGATATGATCATATGAACATTAATTAATGTTGCAACATTATTTCTTATTACTTCTTCGAAATCTGAGTATGAAATATTTTGGATATCATATCTACTCTATAGTATAGTGACGGGGTTCAGTTCCAATTCTGTTAGTTATCAACAAAAAATTTGAACAACACGAATAATAAACTATATTTTTAGTCCACATAAGGTAATAAAAAAAAAAAAAACAACCGTTCATCACAAAGTATTTTTCTTAAAAATTCTATTTTCATCTTTTACAGTTTATCATCTCCCTTCTAACTTTTTTACCATGGGATACTTCTCTCCAAATTCTCGCCGCATCGTCGGTCTCTCTCACTAATCAGCTTCGGTATCGTCAAACTTTTTCTCCATCAAATCGTCGGTTTAGAATAAAAATAAGTATCCACAATACATATTTAGTAAAATAAACATTCATCAAATTTTATTTTATCTATTTAATTTTTTTTTTTAAATTAAATAAATATCTACTTTAGAATAAAAAATAATTATTTAATTATTTATACCTAATAAAATGAACATCGAATAAATTTTATTATACCTAATTAAATTCAATCCAAATTAAATAAATATCATCCACTTTAACATAAAATAATTATCTACATACCTAATAAAATGAATAAAAAATTAAGGAGAGAAGAGGAGGTGAACAACAATCATCTATCACCATCAGCATCATTCACCATTCTCATTTCTCCATAAGAAAGAAAGAAAGAGTTTATTTCCTTTGCCAACGCCAAATGCATACGATAATAGTTTGCCATCTGAATGAGAAAGGCAAACTCTCAATGAGAAAATTCTAAATTTTTTGACATAAAGAAAAAAAAATATAACTTTACTTGAGAACCACCATGACCATCATAGACTCCAAAAAATGAATTGCTTACTGACTCAAACTTTAATTCAGTCCTTCAGTTACCCTATCACCAATTAGTATTTCAATAGGAATCTTCATGAATCAGGATAATGTTGCAACTGTGTCTTCCATTTTAGGACAAACGGCGGTATCGGCGTGAGGCTGTGACGGTGTCGGCGTGAGGCGGTAACGACGTCGGCACGGGCTGCCATGGGACAGTGGGGCGACGTGAGGCTGCGGCAGCGTCGGTATGGGCTATGAGTTAAAAAATGAACATCACCCATTCGGGTACAGGATAATAAACATCTTATGTCATGAAACCACTCATCCTAAAAGTTTAAGGATCGAACTCTTGACTTTTCGGATCTAGAGCTCTGATACCATGTCATGAAACCACTCAGACATCCCTAAACCTCCATTATACACATTGTACAGATATTTCAGTGACTTCCTATACTTTTAAATTTTAAAATCTGTTAATAATTATTTAATTAATTAAAAATCTAAATTTTAAATTCAAATTTACCTTTTTTTCTTAAATCTTTGTTCACAATATACATTATTTCCTTATACTTTCTCGGTTCCTTAAACTCTTTTTTCTTTTGAAGTTTCCTACTATATATAATACTAAGTAGTAAGTACGTTCTATTTTTGATTTACAACAATATCTGTCTTTTCTTACTTAAGAAAAAATAGTTCAAAATATCTATTACTCTCCTATTTTAATTCAATAGTTAATAATGAGATTTTTCACCTTTAATAAAAATACTTTTAGTAAATAATTAATCTTGTTATCATACTTGATGATTTTATTTTTTTAAATAAATGTACAAATAACTAAATTGACATATAATAAGAATTGAAAAAATTAAAATGGAAGAATCTAATAAGATTTGCAAAATGAACTTATATGATTTTTTAAGTATTGAACATTATATTATATTGTGAGAAAAATGAAATGCTCTAATAAGATAAATATACGGTTTCAAAAATAAATAAATAAAAAAGCTTAATATAAAGGCATTGCATGCAATTCAGAAATTATTTTTAATATGGAAATAGAAATAGTATTTTGGTTGAATATTGATATTTGAAGTGTATTATAGTATTGTAGAAATTATTCAATATGCTCCCACGCGTTTCAACATGTCCCCACGTATTAGTCAATATGCTGGCACGTGTCCAACATACCTCACATATTGGTCAGGATGCTGACACGTATCCAGCACGCCCCCACGTATTGCAACATGCCCCCACGTGTTGACTTTTTTTCTACAAAATTCAGCCATCTCTAATTATACCAAATAATCCCATTTAAAAAAAAAACACCAATATTTTTTATATATAAAAAAAAAATCAGCCCATGCAATCATCATGAATGGTTTGAAATCAAAGTAATAAATAATGTATCTTCTGCAAAGTGATTTCCCTGCTAAAGTTGAATAAGATAAAATTTGCTATCTGATCAAACTGAATAACACAGATGGTGTGGTTACCACTTACCACCACAATGCTTAGACTTCAATTCTCTTCGGTAATCATTATTATTATTTTTCTTTAATTTCTAAGAATATAGACAGATAAATAAAAATATGTTTCAATTTTTAATAATAATATATATATATATGTCTCAAGATATAAGTGTTTTGTGTGTGTTTAATCCTTCTAAAGTTTTAAAGTAGAGACAAATAATACTTTCTCCTCTGTTTCATAAACGGTGATTAAAAAGGAAAAAGAAAATAGAGACAAATGAAAATAAGAAATATTTTGGTAATGGTAAAAACTTATATGAATTTACAGAATTTGTGTTATAAAAATAAAAACAAATATTTAAATTAAACTTAATACAATCAATAGTATATTTATTATTTTCCTTCAAAATACATCATTAATAAAAATAAATATTTTAAAACTATCTAAATATTACTAATAGGACAAATATTTTAAAATATAAAAAATTATAAACAAAACAATTATAATCAATGTATCTCTCTGTCTTTATAATCAGTATGTTAAGACTGAACTACCAAACGCAACTTATTAGTTAGTAGATACTTTTATTTTTTATTTTTTGGTAAATCACTAGAAAAACTATTTCCATAAGGAGTAATAACTATTAGTGTATTATATTATGGATATAAATAACTATTTGATAAGCTAATTAATATAAGTAGCTAATTATTAACTCTACACTTACAACACAAGCTGAGCTAGCTTCTCTTTTCTCCAACTAACTGAAATACACAAGTTTCAAGTATTCTCCACCTTCACTATGCACAATATATATTACATTAGTAAAAAGAGACAAAGAAATTAAAAAAACCTAAGAAGCACGGATATTTTGTTGAGTGATCATATTTGTCTCTTGGACACATTTTGGATATGATATTTATCGACACTCATCGATATACGTATTTGTCGTGTCCAACTGTGTCTTAATAAAAAAAAAAATTCGGACACACTAAGACACGCCTAAATACCATTACATGTCAGCATGTCCAGTCTTATTTTTAACATGTATTTCTAAAATGAGTTTAGAAATAATATATATTATTATTTATTAAAATAAAAAATATTTTAAATACCTTTATATAGTTAAAAGAAGACATTAAAAAAATTAAAAAATTATTTTATATTTTAATACCAATAAAATATAAAAAATTTATTATAATTTATTTAAAAAATACTTTATATTCTATATATATGCCGTATTTCGTATCTTATAAGATTTTAAAATTTGTGTGTCCGTATATTTTGTGTTGTATCATATTTCATGTCTGTATCAATATCCGTACATCATAAAAAAACTATTTTCTTATAATAATTAAGAAGTAAGATTTTAATTAAAATATAAAAATCACATAAAACTACTTATTTCAAAAACTTAAATTGACAGAAGAAGATATCATAAATCATTATATCTCTACTAAAGTGTATATATATATATATATATATATATATATATTGAAGTAGTATAGTAGTTACTAGCTAGTTAATTAGGTCCCTAGCTACAATTTTATTATGATGCTGATATTCATCAATCAATGAACATGTCCTGAAAGATATATGATAATTTGACGCATATGGCATGCATGGACAAAGTGCAGCCAGAGAGAGAGAACTTAATTGTCTTTTTCAAATTGGGTCCCATTAAACTAAATTATACACGTTCTTTAATTTGCCATTCAATTATTTTGAATGTGGCCAATGTTAGACACAGTAGGTAGTAATTTGAATAGAGTAAATAGCTAAAATCGTTCTTGAAAGATATTTCGATTTTTATTTTAGTTTTTAAAAGATAAAGTTAATCAAAATTGTTCCCAAAAGATATACGATTAGTCACATTAGCCTTTCCGTCAGTTAGATGATAACGTGTCACGTTAAGTGCCACGTGTCATATGAAGACGTGAAGGGCTAATGCCACGTGTCATGTCAGTAACACATGGTATGCCACATGTTAAATCAGTGATACGTGGCATGCCACGTGGCACTTAGCTTGAGATGTAAAAAAGTTATTTATAATCAAAATAATCCTTGAAAGTTCAGACGTAAGTCATTTTCATCCCTAAAATTTTAAAAATTAATCAAATTAGTCTTTATATAATTTTTTTTATTTTTTCTTGATAATATTAAATTTAAAATATTTTTTGATACTACTAATTTTAATAGAAACGTAATTGACAATCAAAAAATTAGTAATTGTATCTTTTTTCTTAAAAATTTTTCAATAAAAATATCTCTCTCCTTTAATTTTTGTCAAAATCTCTCTTATTATTTTCTATTCTAAAATCTTTTTCTTATATATATATATATATATATTATTGAAATAAAGGTATTTGTTAACCTAAACAAAGTTATATGCTCAAAATCAAAATTTATGTATGTTAACCTAAATGAAAGTAATACCGTAATGAAAAAAAAAAAGATGTATAAATTTTTATTAACTTTGTTTAAGTTAACATACATAAATTTTTATTTTGAGCATATAACTTTGTTTAGGTTAACAAATACCTACATTTCAATTTATATATATATATATCCAGCAAAATGTAATAATGTAAGAAAAAATGTTTTAGAATAGAAAAGAATAAGAGATATTTTGACAAGAATTAAAAGAAGAGAGATAATTTTATTGAAAAAATTTTTAAGAAGAAATATACAATTACTAATTTTTTGATTGTCAATTACATTTCTATTAAAATTAGTAGTATCAAAAAATATTTTAAATTTAATATTATCAAAAAAAAATAAAAAAAATTATATAAAGACTAATTTGATTAATTTTTAAAATTTTAGGGATGAAAATGACTTACGTCTGAACTTTCAAGAACTATTTTGACTATAAATCATTTTTTTACATGTCAAGTGCCACGTGGCATGCCACGTGTCACTGATCTGACACGTGGCATGCCACATGTCACTGACCTGACACGTCAACCAATCATCTTGTGACACGTGGCATTAGTCCTCCACGTCATCATCCAACTGACGGAAGGACTAACATGACTAATCGTGTATCTTTCGAGAACGATTTCGATTTTAACTATTTACTCAATTTGAATATAGCCTTTTGAATTAGTAGTTTACACTGAAATATTGCATAAATACACATACATAAAATGTTTACCTTACTTTTTTTTTGGTTGCTCTTAACTTTGATGAAATGATGGGACGCACGTGTATGCTATTATATATGATGATGATGATTACTGGTGACTAAATTGGACCTTTATGTATTATGCATAAATGTTCAGATTCTTGCAGTTGTGTTAGTTTAGTGGGTCATCGATCACTTGATGATGATTTGCTTTTTGTTCTTTTATTTGACCATGTATGAACACAAAGTTATAATAGATTCATTCATCAAATATAAAACATATATTTTGATTAATGAATTTTTTGTTCAAGTTGAAAACAATTTTTTTGTTACTTTACCGATTAAACATACGTATCGACCAATAAAAATAGCAATAAAGATTATGAAACATATACTTAAAAACTAAATATTTTGTTAGTTGAAAATTGTTTTCTATCATCCTTGCAAGTGTAGTTGAGTTGGTCCGTGATATTTACTCATTTTAGTATACTAGATTTAAAATTATTTATAGTAGTGGTCATCTAAATTTAAAATTGGGCACCAATTTGATCCTTCGATCTATAACTCAGCAAATGGAATGCTGAAGTGGGATCCTTTCTGCCACGTGGACGCTGCAATAGCTAGTTGACGTGGCAAGATTTATATTTTGGACCTAATTTGGTACATGAAATCCTAATTTCTGCCCTATCTTCCTCCTTCACCTCCTTCTTCTGCTATTGTCACTATCACTCCCACAACTTATCTCTACTCGCCTTTCTTCTTGTTTCACTGTCATAGTCAATCATACAATCTTAAAATAATGCAGTCCCTAACCCATGCTAAGCTCTTGCAACAACAAGTCACATTGCAGGGCTTTCTCCACCACTTCACCCACCACTTCATCGCCACATACATCGCCCTAAGCTCCACCATCCGTGCTCCTCACCCCCCTTCGCCGATCGTCGCTCTCTATTTTTTGGCGGGATCAACTTATAAGGCACTCCCTTCATCACGGTCACGGGACCTTCACGGCGCCGTTGCCCTCTATTATAAGATGAAGGATCATGGGTGGACCCCTGACCACTACGCCTTCTTTTTTGTCTTTAAGGCCTGTGCTGATATTCCCTCTTTAATTTTCTGCCTGCACTTCCTTCCACACTGTTGTTCTACGATCTGGTTTCGACTCTAATGTCTTCGTTTGTAATGTTGTGGTTGGCATGTACAGTAGACGTGGCTCTGTCCAAGATGCACACATGTTTGATGAATTGTGCCAAAGAGGCATTCAGGACTTGGTTTCTTGGAATTCCATTACGTCTGCTTGTTCTCGTGCTTCTGAGACAAATATGACACTTCAATTGTTTGTTCAAACGACCACTCGTTATTGGTTGTCGTCAGATCTTGTGAGCCTTATTGACATATTTTTTGTTTCTGCTTTTGTTGGTTCTTCGATGTAGGGAAAACAAGTTTATGGGTTTGTTGTTGGGAGTGGGTTGGTGGATGATGTTTTTTGTGGAAAATGCTATTGTTGACATGTATGTCAAGTGTAGTAAGATGGATCAACAAATAGGGTTTTTAAAAGGACGAAGTTGAAGGATGTTGTTTCTTGGAATGTTATGATCACGAGGTATTCTCATACTAGAATGTTTGGGCTCTCTCTCTCTCTCCATAAGTTAGGAGAAGAAGGGGAGGAGAAAGATGCAGAAGTTAGGGTTTCATGACCAAATTAGGTCCAAAATACAAATCTTGCTACATCAGCTAGTCATTACAGCATCCATGTAGCAAGAAGGGTGTCATTTCAGCATTCTATTTGTTGAGTCATCGCTAGAAAAGGATTGAGAGACCAAATTGGTACCCGAACCTGAATGTGGAAGACCACTATAGATAATTTTAAATCTTGGAGATCAAAATAGGTAATCACGTGAATCTAGGGACTAAAATAAGAATTTACTATGAAGATTGAATTTGAATATAACTCTCTTCTTTTTATTTTTTCTTTCTTTGGTAGTAGTTTTTTGGATAGGCTTCTTTGGACGTTTAGAAAGCCCAAAGAGTTCTAAAATGTCAAAATAAGCCCAAGCCTAGAAACAAAAGCCCCAAAAAAATTAAAATTTGGTTGGGCCTTTTGGCCCACACCGCACCCATAAAAAAAATTAAAACTTGGTTGAAAATACTATATATTATATATGCAAATGAAAAATCCCATGCACACAAAAATACAAAATAGTAACTCTTAGTCTCTTACTAAATGAAACAATCAATATACCATTATTAATTAATAACATACATATTTTTTTAGGAACTGATTGAAGAATTATTAGTAATTAAACTGAATAATACGTTTAGATTTATGAAAGTGTCACCCTTATATATCCCTTCCATCTACCATATATTTTCATTATCTCTAATAATTTGCATAATTATAGACACATAAATGAATACAGGAATTCTTGAAGTGCTTCTTGTTAATGCTAAAGGAATTAAGCACACAAACCTTGTTGGTATATATTTCTTTTTCTTTTAACTCAAATTTAGAAATTTTCTTTGCTTATAACTAATTTATGGCATTATATAGGAATACCTTCCTACTATGTTATTATTGAGTGTGGGTGTCAATGTCAAAGAAGCAAAGTTTCAAAAGGTTAGACTACCTTAATTAATTAATTTTTCTTTATTTCCGTAGTGATTCTAAATTCTAATTAAATAGTAACCTGAATAATTAATGGTGATACAGGGAAACATAAGAAACCTTGGTGGAATGAGAAATTCATATTTGATTTCTCATCTTTGGATTATAAAAATTCAACCTATCTTAACTGCACAATCATGGACACAAAACCCTATAGACATGGTGGATTTGTGGGTGAAGCCAAGTAATTAATTAATTCATCTCATGCATATTTTTTTCTTACTCTTTATTTGATGTCTTAAAGTTAAAAGGTAAATTCTATAGTATTTATAAATTGGTGTCTAATTTTGGTTTAATTTATTTTTTATGATAAATTTTAAATATTTAATAATTATTTATTTTTATATTTTTAAAATTAAATATTAATTTTTTATTTTTTTAATAAGTTAAGTAAACACTTTTAGACATAATAGCAATCACCAAATTAAAAATCAAACAACAAACTTTATAGAAAAGTGTGTAATAATTTTTAATTTTAATTGGTATTGTATTATCGAAAATGTTAACAAAAAATTTAACTAAAAATAATTAGAATTTATTTTATATAATATTTATTAATTATTGTTAGAATTAATAAATGCTAAATATGTGTCAGCAGATTTTTAGTAGATTGACATTTGAATATGTGTCAGTATATTTATAGTAAAAAAAAGTTTAATTATTCTATTGGTCCTTATAATTTCGCAAAATTTTCAATTAGGTCCCTATACTTTTTTTCTTTTAATTGGGTCCCTGCACTATTTTTTTTCAATTAGGTCCCTCTTAACAGTAATTGATTTAATTTTATAGGGACCCAACTAAAAAAAATTTGGTGCAGGGATCCAAATAAAAGAAAAAAAATGTAGGGACCCAATTTAAAAAAAAAAATTGGTGCAAGGACTCAATTAAAAGAAAAAAAAGTACATGACCTAATTAAAAATTTTACGAAACTATAAGGACCAATAGAGTAATTAAACCTAAAAAAAATTACTACCTTTAGTGTAACATCCCAATTTTTTGAATCAAATCATTATTTAATAACTAATTAATTAATTAAAATGGTAATGATTTAAGATTTGAATTTAAAATTTAAACATATGAAAGCACTAGTGGTAGTAAATCTCTAACCGACAATAAAACAACCTTTTAAAATATAGTCATAATTAATTCTACATTTGTTAGATTTGAATGATATTTAGTTATATGAAAAGATAAGAATACTAGCTCTATTCCTTAAGTTCAGTATAAAATCAAATTCAAATTAAATTAGATAGATAAATCGGTTACGAGTTCAGAGTAGAAAATCGCGCTCTTATCAGCCAGCCTGATATACTAACAGTATTTCGGGAATATCTCAAGCTGTGGTTATCCGATTTACTTCGTTTAAGATTCGTTTTAAAGCTCATTCAATTCTCTATAAATTTGTCTCTAATAGCTAATTCCAAATTCCAAACGTAGAAAAAGTTATAGGGCTCACAAAGTGACGATCCAGATTGAAGATTTCATCTAAATGCCTCCTAACATAATCTGCACATGTCCGAGAGCTATTTGATCCTTCCTTTCTCATTCTATACCCTTTTTCTATACAAAACATTCTAGTATACACAAAGTCTAGCCATGAAACAAGTCTCTCTTCACTAACAAAGCGCATCTATTTGCATCGGAATACCTAGCGGAACTTCACTCGAGGTAGGGGGTTTTTGTGCTAATTTTTATATGTCATGTTTTAAATGTTTTCGAACATAGATGTTAGCTTTATTTGCATGTCATGGTAGAATGTCTCTTTCCTTCATACGCTTTATGTATTATAATAACAATCTTATGTGCATTAAAGAACTGAGGGAATGATCCTTCGGTAAGGGAAGGTGACCCCCAAAGACAAGATAATCGAGATGATCCTTCGGTAAGGGAAGGTGATCGAATCGAGATGATCCTTCGGTAAGGGAAGGTGATCGGCAAACTTTTGGGAACCTTCGGTAAGGGAAGGGGACTCCCATCAATTTTATATAATAAGATATATTTGTTGATATAACTCTTTTCTTGTGTATGTCTAAATAATATTGATTGTAAATTGAACTGAGGGAATGATCCTTCGGTAAGGGAAGGTGACCCCCAAAGACAAGATATCGATATGATCCTTCGGTAAGGGAAGGTGATCGATCGAGATGATCCTTCGGTAAGGGAAGGTGATCGCCAAAACGTTTGGGATAAGAACCTTCGGTAAGGGAAGGGGATTCCCACTTTTTATACCGGTTTGAGCTCAATACCTTCCATAAAAGCTACGAGAAAAAGTAATGAAAAGTACAATGAAAGTGTGATCATGATTGTTCTTCTTTTATCTTTTTTGATTTATGATTATGTTTATTATTGCATTCAAAGATCATTCTTTTATCCAAAGTTCCTTTTTGAAATCTATGATATTCGTTAATGTCTTTATTTTATTAAGATCTATTCTATTTGACTTTTCTATGCCAATGTTACTATTGTTCTCTTGTTTATTATTTATTTTGCCTCGCTTTATGGCCTATGAGAACATCATACCAAGGTTTGTGAGTTTACATTTATATGTTTTAACGCTATAGGCATTTTGTATGCATTACACATGTCATAACATAAGTAAATGAGAAGCATCTAAAAGTCACACCACTCCGACTAATCAAGACTTTTGAAAATAATAATTGAACAACATTGCATCATCACTGTTTTTACTTTAAAAACTCGGAGTGGCTGGGGATGGATACGATGACACCATATAGATAAAAACTACTGAGAAACTTTTGTTTCTCACCCCTCTATCCGTACCATCTTCAGGAACGATGCAGTACGAAGCAATACAGTTGAGGTGAAAAGACAGGTGCACTAGTAGGAGCAAGCTACCGAGGATGTAGATACAAAACATTAAACGTTTACTTTAAGAAGGAAGAATATGCGATTGTTTTAGCCATAGTTAAACAAAATAAGAGAATTAGGATTTCCTATGTGTTTTGTTTTATCCTTTTTGACTGATTGCAATTGTAACTATGATGTTTTCTTTTTTATTTGGTATGAGTAAAGCTTGTCATTGTTGTGCCTTCATAGTTTAGCACACTGGTTTTTCATGTTAGTATTCTTAGATTCACGTATATTTTTCAACTAGTAACTCTTCTAATAAAGACTAGTTATTCAAATTTTTTTTATATAAATTATTTCATATTTGTTTTAAAAAGAAACAAAATTTCACATAGATTTCAGAATATCACCTACTAAATATAATCCAGATAAAGTTAATCTCAGTTTAAAAGTATTAGGGTGTTACATTTTGGTATCAGAGCAATTTGATCCCACAGGGTGCTTGCAAGATTAATCTATTACCATTTAGTTATAATTAGTGTTATACAGTGAAATCTTTTCTATGTGATGAAATTAGATTAGAAATATTTGATCATCTAATAGTAAAAGTTATTGTGCTCTTAAATGTTTTGTTTGAGGCTTATTGTCGTAATTTTGTGATCAAAATGTATAGGTGTTACAGGTCAAAACATAGATTGTCTAAGAACACTCTACTCATACTTAAAGACATAGCAAAATGCACGTGAGACATTCTCAAAAAAAAAAAAAAAGCTAGAAAATTATATTTTTGTCACATTATATGCTTAGCATGTGTTTTATTTATCCTCTCATCTTCATGTTGTTATATGATGTCTTTGTTATCATGATTATCGTTTTATACTTTATTTTCTTATTTTATACGCATACATTTTAATCATTCAAATTCTTTCATATGCAAAATCCATCATCTTTAAGTCTTTGTAATCGAGAGTACATGCATATTCTTATGTTTTTTTTATAAATTCTATTTTTATAATTATTACTACTATCTCGCAAGCCATTTAAGCCAAGAGTACATGTATTTTTATAAACTCTATGTGATTATTTAGTATGTCCTATTTGATCAGAGAAAAAAAAAAAAAAAAAATGAAGCAACTGACTTGCATGAGACTAATTACCTTTACTTTTTCGAACCCTGTTTATTATGTTTTTACTTAGCTTGATTGGACATTAGCTTCCTTGATTAGTTTTTTTTTTTTCTTTTCTTCCTCTTTGGTGTTTGAAAAAAAAAAAATGAATGAAATTATCTTTCATGTGAATCTATTTTATATATAATCATATTAAACTTAAACGTTTAATTCACATTTAGTGCACTTAGTTAGTTCATGATGAGAATAGAGAATAAAACTGTTTTGTAACTTTACTTGATTTGATTGAATGTATGGATTGATTGAACTTATGTATGTTAGGAACTATCATATATTCCTATAAAAAAAAAAGGGCAGATAAAAGGTAGATAAAACCTACTAGGATAAGATGAGATTGATTAGTATGTTCTTAGAAGAGGCGAATTTTGAGGACAAAATTCTTTTTTTAAGGGGGTGAGAATGTAACATCCCAATTTTTTGAATCAAATCATTATTTAATAACTAATTAATTAATTAAAATGGTAATGATTTAAGATTTGAATTTAAAATTTAAACATATGAAAGCACTAGTGGTAGTAAATCTCTAACCGACAATAAAACAACCTTTTAAAATATAGTCATAATTAATTCTACATTTGTTAGATTTGAATGATATTTAGTTATATGAAAAGATAAGAATACTAGCTCTATTCCTTAAGTTCAGTATAAAATCAAATTCAAATTAAATTAGATAGATAAATCGGTTACGAGTTCAGAGTAGAAAATCGCGCTCTTATCAGCCAGCCTGATATACTAACAGTATTTCGGGAATATCTCAAGCTGTGGTTATCCGATTTACTTCGTTTAAGATTCGTTTTAAAGCTCATTCAATTCTCTATAAATTTGTCTCTAATAGCTAATTCCAAATTCCAAACGTAGAAAAAGTTATAGGGCTCACAAAGTGACGATCCAGATTGAAGATTTCATCTAAATGCCTCCTAACATAATCTGCACATGTCCGAGAGCTATTTGATCCTTCCTTTCTCATTCTATACCCTTTTTCTATACAAAACATTCTAGTATACACAAAGTCTAGCCATGAAACAAGTCTCTCTTCACTAACAAAGCGCATCTATTTGCATCGGAATACCTAGCGGAACTTCACTCGAGGTAGGGGGTTTTTGTGCTAATTTTTATATGTCATGTTTTAAATGTTTTCGAACATAGATGTTAGCTTTATTTGCATGTCATGGTAGAATGTCTCTTTCCTTCATACGCTTTATGTATTATAATAACAATCTTATGTGCATTAAAGAACTGAGGGAATGATCCTTCGGTAAGGGAAGGTGACCCCCAAAGACAAGATAATCGAGATGATCCTTCGGTAAGGGAAGGTGATCGAATCGAGATGATCCTTCGGTAAGGGAAGGTGATCGAATCGAGATGATCCTTCGGTAAGGGAAGGTGATCGGCAAACTTTTGGGAACCTTCGGTAAGGGAAGGGGACTCCCATCAATTTTATATAATAAGATATATTTGTTGATATAACTCTTTTCTTGTGTATGTCTAAATAATATTGATTGTAAATTGAACTGAGGGAATGATCCTTCGGTAAGGGAAGGTGACCCCCAAAGACAAGATATCGATATGATCCTTCGGTAAGGGAAGGTGATCGATCGAGATGATCCTTCGGTAAGGGAAGGTGATCGCCAAAACGTTTGGGATAAGAACCTTCGGTAAGGGAAGGGGATTCCCACTTTTTATACCGGTTTGAGCTCAATACCTTCCATAAAAGCTACGAGAAAAAGTAATGAAAAGTACAATGAAAGTGTGATCATGATTGTTCTTCTTTTATCTTTTTTGATTTATGATTATGTTTATTATTGCATTCAAAGATCATTCTTTTATCCAAAGTTCCTTTTTGAAATCTATGATATTCGTTAATGTCTTTATTTTATTAAGATCTATTCTATTTGACTTTTCTATGCCAATGTTACTATTGTTCTCTTGTTTATTATTTATTTTGCCTCGCTTTATGGCCTATGAGAACATCATACCAAGGTTTGTGAGTTTACATTTATATGTTTTAACGCTATAGGCATTTTGTATGCATTACACATGTCATAACATAAGTAAATGAGAAGCATCTAAAAGTCACACCACTCCGACTAATCAAGACTTTTGAAAATAATAATTGAACAACATTGCATCATCACTGTTTTTACTTTAAAAACTCGGAGTGGCTGGGGATGGATACGATGACACCATATAGATAAAAACTACTGAGAAACTTTTGTTTCTCACCCCTCTATCCGTACCATCTTCAGGAACGATGCAGTACGAAGCAATACAGTTGAGGTGAAAAGACAGGTGCACTAGTAGGAGCAAGCTACCGAGGATGTAGATACAAAACATTAAACGTTTACTTTAAGAAGGAAGAATATGCGATTGTTTTAGCCATAGTTAAACAAAATAAGAGAATTAGGATTTCCTATGTGTTTTGTTTTATCCTTTTTGACTGATTGCAATTGTAACTATGATGTTTTCTTTTTTATTTGGTATGAGTAAAGCTTGTCATTGTTGTGCCTTCATAGTTTAGCACACTGGTTTTTCATGTTAGTATTCTTAGATTCACGTATATTTTTCAACTAGTAACTCTTCTAATAAAGACTAGTTATTCAAATTTTTTTTATATAAATTATTTCATATTTGTTTTAAAAAGAAACAAAATTTCACATAGATTTCAGAATATCACCTACTAAATATAATCCAGATAAAGTTAATCTCAGTTTAAAAGTATTAGGGTGTTACATTTAGAGTAGTTCTACCTTTGTTGATAGGTGAACGTCTCCTTTATCTTTAGAATATGTTTAGATCCCCTTTTAAATGAGTGGAAAGATAATAAGAGATATTTCAAAAATCGATTACTTATTCAAATAAGCAGAACCAAATCTCTGTGGTTATGACTCGTGTGCAACCTCTATAAAATCGAGTAAAAGAAACTACCTTTATTAAATAAATTTTTAACTTTTTAGATCTGACTTTATATTTTGGGCAAGATAGAAACTATAAATTTGGGCATTTTTTTTTCCTAATATTCTCGTCATATATATATAGAGAAACCTTACTCATAAGTAATTTATTAACAAATGTTAACACTTAATTCATTAATTATTGTTTTTTTTTTCGTTCTTTGTAAGATATATATTGTGAAATTAGTTGTTTAGTGGTCTTCTTATCTCTATATAATTTCATATTTATGAATCTTATTTTGAATTCATTTTCCTACAAAGCAGGGTTTACATAGGTGGATTAATCACTGAAGGAATTAAAGAAGGACATATAGAAATAAAACCAGCTCCATATAATGTGGTCCTTGAAGATGACACATACCAAGGACAGATAAAGATTGGATTAAAATTCTTTGCAAATGTAATAATAAATTTAATTCTGCTTTTATTTTTTGTGTGTTGAATTTAATTATCGAAATGAAAATCAACAATTAATTAGTATTTAATTTTTTGCAGAAAGAAAATTATGAGTATGCGAATGTGATGGGGAAAGAATTCATTGCTCCGAAGAAAGAAACAAATTCAATTGTTGGTTCTTTTATGAAGCTATGGAGGACAATATCATGGTGGAAAGTATTGCTTTTCTGTAATAAAAAGAGTTCTAATTAAAGAGAAAGTAATAAAGAGAAATTAAGATTATCATTTAATTTTGATAGAAACTATAATGGCTGCTACTATTTGTTAATTTTTATAAATCGAAAATGTTTAGTAACTAAAGAAAATCAGTAAAAAACAGACATAACTTATCTTACTTAGCCTTATTTATAAATTACCAGTTTGAACACGTGCTTCAAGACTCATGTAATGTCCTTAATTTGTTTTGAGTTTTTATAACTAAGATATTTCAACTCTATACTTTTACATTAATAATTAAAATATTTGACTTTCATCTTTGGTATCTCAAAATTCATGCAATTAACAACACATTATAATTAGATTATTTTCAAGGGTAATATCCTCTTTAGTTTCTTTATTAGCTAGGGAATTATGTGACTAGTTTTCGATTTGTATAGCACGTGACTACGTGTAGATAATAATAATAATAATAATAATAAATTAACAGCTTCTAGCCTTCAACTAATTAATAAATCATGTATGATTATAACACTTTAATTTATATATTTTATCTTTTTCTTTTAAGTGAAGGTAATTGCATTACTTTAAAAAAGTGATACAAAATCTAATATGAAATTAAAGAAATAGAAGTTCACTCTCAATTGAAATCATAAAACTACAAAAATAACCAATAATTTTTTTCTGGTGACAGAAAAAGAAACAAACAACAACTAAAAAAGGAAAAACAAACAAAAAAGAAAGTAGTTTTACTGGATACTACTTTCAAATTTTTTTTAAGACAATGAAAGTTCTACTTGAGAAAAAGAATTCTCATTATCGTCTTTGTCATGATATGTGCTATTGTATTTGTATTTCTCAAGATCAACCGGAGATCAGCACGTTATTTCTAAGACATGATATCTCGGATTTTCAACATCAAAGGATCAATAAAACAAGAGCAATTATGTACATTATTGACAATAATAAAGACCTTCACATAGTCTGTCTCATATATAATATTTCTTTGTCTCGAGTTCCAAACTAAAAAAAAGCTTCTCTAAATAACAAATAACTCTCCTTACAAAATACTATGACTCTCAATTGTTTCCAAATAGCATTATTGATACCTTTCCTTCCAATCTCTGCAAACACAAGCAAAACCAACACAAACACCATTGCCAGAATAGTTAGCATCACAATTAATTTTAAATGTACTTCCAAAAAAAATCCAAAAATCACTAATAATAGAGGAACCAATAAACTAAATAAATAAAAATATATTAGAAAATTAAAAAAATTTATCTTCTATTCATTTTCTGATAAATTTTTTTTTACTAAATTCGAGATCTGACAAATATACTTCTACCGATATATTTTATCCTTTTCCTTGTTTGTTACACATACTAATATTTAATTAATTTAATTAAACATAATGTTGAAACATCCCTATACGTGCATGCTATATTAAATAGTTTTGATTTTTAATATATTGAGGTAGTGAATACCGTAATTTCATTGTAGGTTGTTAGACTGTTAATTTCTCATCCAGCAGCATTGAGCCAAATGAAGACAATATTTTGAGAAATGTGGGTTGCACGTCTTTGAACATCTTTGTGCCTCCCAAACCCTAAAAATAATAACAATAATTGTTCACATGAATGCCTTTCTAACTAACCCTTACTTATACAATTATATAGGCCAGCTACTTTAGTACTATTAAATTTCAACCAACAAAATAGAAAATAGCCACTGGGATCCTATTTTCTAAATATTAGTTTCAAGCTTAGATAGGTTTTTTTATTTTTTTTTCATAAATATAAATTATTAGATACAGACAACTAATATATATATATTACTTTAAACAAGAATGACTTATTCACACAAAGATTGACTTATTTACATATATTTATTTATATATAATATCAAATTAATCACATTTATTTATATTTATTTACGTATATTATTTATAAGTTTTTAATGTATATTTAATATTTTAAGATGTATTTAGTATGTATGATAATTAATTTTTAGTATATATATATATATATAACATACAAAATGTCAGCTACTAATCAATTATTATAGGAATATATTTAGTGTTCATAAAAAGAATTTGATTATGTTAGTAAAAGTATTTGATTATTTAATTATAATATATTTGATTATTCTACTTTAATTATTCTAATTATTAATTGATTATTTTGTTAAAAAAATAAAATAATATGTATAAAGGCTCTTTTTTTTTTGTTAAGGTGGATTTTTGTATTAAGATGAATGTACTATGTATGTACTAGGGGAAATAAATGAGTATTGAAAGCTATTAAAATATTAGAGAATCATTGATATGTGTAAATTGAGCATCTTGATTTCTAGTTCATATGGTTCACATGCAGCCATTTCATTCAATCTTCACCCATAACTCATCAACCTGTTTTGTTGACCATAAATCCTTGTTAATTCATCTTTATCCTATCTGAAAAACCGGCGTATTATAAATTTATAATAGTGTTTTATAGCCTGGGAAATGAAGAGAATCTTGCATGGTAAATTTCACACAAGTTAAAACTTAAAAAGAGTAATAATAAAATAAGAGTTAAGAAAACCGACAAAAAACATTTAATATTATCAACTACCTAAACAATTAGTGATTCAGGTCAAAGTACAAAATAATGCAATCAATTTACAGCTAATTTAATCAACTTCGGTTGGTCGAGTGATCAACTCACTCATGACTCGTCTGTTTAAGCAAGTATCGAAGGTTCAAATTCCGTTTTGTGCATATAGTAATCTATTGGCTAGTGACAAATTCTTAAATAGAGTTCAAATCCGTGATGACTGACGAATTAGTCCTTACCCTATCGGACTAGAGAATACTGTGGCAACCAAAAACAATTTACAGCTAGTCTTAGATAATAAAATGTAATTAAAAATTCATTATTCTTGTTATTATTATTATTACCAAAAAAAAATTATGATAATTTTGTATAAGCCCATAAAAATATAACTCTTAAATATATGTTCTGTTTTACACGTTATAATAATGAGTACTTGTAACCAATGCAAACAAGATTAGAATAGTATTTAATGTTATGTCTAATCATACATATAATCACATTTTATGTCTTATTCTGCTCCTATACAATGATTTTGGACATATCTGCTACTAGCTTTTTCTTCTTTCTTTGGTTTCTTAGCTTCTGAGTCCTTGAAACAAAGCTTGCTTTCTTATTCTGGATAAATAAAGGCACAATCACTGAGGAGGGAACTGTTTCAAATGATGTTTATCTAAGCTACAGTTTCAAATTCAAAACCAAGCACAAATAAATTGAAAAAATAAAAGGTAACATGAAAAAGAATGTTGGGGACCGTTGCTTTTTAATTATTTTTAATGCTTTTGTTCCAACGGTTTAATTATTATTGGTCTTGAAGTTTAAAATTTTTTTTTAACTCTTTTTTTTTTTTAATCAATGTTCATTCTCACAAAGTTCTCAAACCAGACAATGCTTTATTCACATACACTTTACTGCATTCTACAGCTGAATTATTTTTAGGTCTCTTATAGCAGGAACATTCTTTGTTAGCTTTTGCTTTTTTGTATAAACAAGTCATGAACATACATGTTGTCACCTTTTTCTTTTAATATAGCACCTTTTTTCCTTTTTTGTTTTGTTTTGTTTATATAGCTTTGATTGCAATGTAAATTTTTTATGCTAAGCTTTTATATCATAGTATGACACACTACAAACTCAAAATATGACTCAACTTTCATGATTATGTATTTGCAGGGTATTGAGAAAAATTGAGCATAGATTAAGTTTTTGGATTTAGATATGGAAAATTCATCAAATTTTGATGAAAGTTCTGATTTGGGGTATCAGCAATCAACTTCTTCTATGGATCAAAATGATCAAAGTACTGAATACTCTCCATTCAGTGGTGATTCATTTGCATATTGTAGGAGTAACTCAGAGGCCTCAAACTTGTCATCATTAGAGCCTGTTGATGACAATCATAGTTTTGCTAGTAGTGATCTTCAACCTTCGCCGCCTTCTCGGTGGATTGCCGCCGCCACCATGAGAACCGAGTCTAGTCATCATCATGGAGCTGCTCTTTCAAGTCTTGGAGGAATGAAGAAGAGGATGCATTCACTAGATAGTAAATCTGATGATCTTGATCTGCTGGAGTCAGGTTGGTTTACACAACTTTTTGTTAAACTTCTATGAAAAATATTTTTGGTTGGTTTTAGTCTACATTTCTTTAATATTATTATGGTCCTTGTCACAGATATTATTTAGGGACTAAGATTAACTACACACATTTTTCATAAATTTGTTATATTTGCAGAGGCTTGAAATGATAATGAAGGAAAGATTTGCATAAAATTATCATAAATGATCCTTAAAAAGAAACCTCAAAAACTTATATTTCTTATTTTTGTCCCTGTCACAGCATAATTCAGGGACTAAGACCAGGTATGCACATTTTTCTAAAATTGGGGACTTAAAAACAAACTACACCTTTTCATGGACTAAAACAAAATTTTGGTATAATTTCATAAACTAAAATATATTTATCTATGAAGAAGTTTAGTTTTGTAGAAATTAGCTCAATTGTGTGGTCACTTGCAGAGCTTGAAATGATGAAGGAAAGATTTGCAAAGCTTCTATTGGGGGAAGACATGTCTGGTGGTGGAAAAGGTGTATGCACTGCAGTTACAATCTCAAACTCCATTACTAACCTTTATGGTAATAAATATCTTTAATAGAGGCAATATCTTACTTTGGTAAATGTTATTGTTTTTCTTCCACTAAACATGTTTTTGGTTGGGAAAATTCTGCAGCAACTGTTTTTGGACAAAACCTGAAGTTGGAGCCTCTGAAGGCTGAGAAGAAGGCCATGTGGAAAAGAGAAATGAATTGTCTTCTATCTCTCTGTGATTACATTGTTGAATTTGCTCCAACTGCACAATGCTTAGATGATGGCACAATTGTAGAGGTGAACTATAGTTATATTTTCATTTCTTTTTTCTCTTTTCTCAACCAACCGTTAGTATCTGATATCTGCTAAATTAGTTGAAACTAAAGTTAATCCTTTATCATAATGAACCTTTTATGTGCACTTTACCATCTATACCTACAGAGTGTACAATTCAAGGATATGAACAATGTTTTTTACATCTGGTTATGTGTCCCAGATGATGACAAGCAGACCAAGATCAGATATTTATATCAACCTTCCAGCTTTACAGAAACTTGACACATTGCTTATGGTAAGAAAATACACCTTGAATTTGCTTCTTGTGTTTGACAACAATGTTTTCCTCCCAACATTTTTAAGGTTATGAACAATGTTTTTTATATTTTGACAGGAAATATTGGATAGTTTCAAGGATACTGAATTTTGGTATGCGGAACAAGGGAGTATGTCGGGGAATTCGTCTCGGTCACGTGCCGGATCGTTTCGAAGGGTGGTTGTTCAAAGGAAAGACGAGAAATGGTGGTTGCCAGTTCCCTGTGTTCACCCTGGTGGCCTCTCTGATAAGTCAAGGAAGCACTTGATTGAGAAAAGAGATTGTGCAAATCAAATTCATAAAGCAGCCATGGCAATAAATAGCAGTGTTCTAGCAGAGATGGTTATCCCTGAGACATACATGGCAAATCTTCCCAAGGTTAGTCCTCATTGTTCACATATAATTTATTGAGAGTTCACTAAATTTGATCCTGATGGCAATAATGCAACTTTGTTTCTTCAAGAGCTATGTTTAATAGTAGAAAAATAGATAAAGACACTATCAAGGACAAACAGTTAAATTTTCATGTCAATTATCTTTTGGCCTTCTTTGGAAGTTACTTAGAACTACATTTGGCATAAAGGGTTACATCTACAAATGCATGACACTAGCAAAAATAAACCAACAAAATCTTCTATACACATTGAGTACATGAGAATGCATTTCCATTTCATTTTATTTGACTTTTTTATCATCAATTTGTTCAGAGTGGAAGAGCATGCCTAGGGGACACAGTTTACCGCTATATGTCTTCTGCAGACAAATTCTCACCTGATCACCTTCTTGATTGCCTTAAAATAAGCTCTGAACATGAAGCACTTGAGCTGGCAGACAGGGTTGAATCTTCGATGTACACATGGCGGCGAAAGGCTTGTTTAAGCAACTCAAAATCATCATGGAACAAAGTGAAGGATCTCATGGCCGAAACCGACCGCAAAGACAAGAACTTTTTGTTAGCTGAGAAAGCTGAGACTTTGTTGTTCTGCTTGAAGCAAAGATATCCTGAACTTTCACAGACTTCCTTGGACACATGCAAAATTCAATACAATCAGGTGAGTTTAACTATGTTCAAATTCATAATATAATATGCACTGAAAAGTGGTTGGTTGCTACTTCAACTCACCATTGCCTTCATTCTGGTATTGAGTCATGGTATATACTTTCTTCGAATTAAAATATTTGTCAATTTGAACATCATTGAAAGATGGATGTATCTAGCAACTAATTGTCAAGATATATTGATTTTTCAATGTACCCTGAAGAAAAGGTAGAATCGTAAAAAAGGAACAAGATGAAACTGAGCTAGACAATTTGACAAACACCTAATAGGCTAATGAAAGTGATGTTGTGCAGGATGTAGGAAAAGCAATACTAGAAAGCTACTCAAGAGTTTTAGAAGGCTTAGCATTCAACATTGTTGCTTGGATTGAAGATGTTCATTGTGCAGATAAGTCAATGAGAAACCAACATGTATAGAAACCAAGATGTTCTTCCATTCATGTACTTTTGTTTTTTCTCTTCTGTAAACTATAGTCTTTAAAACTTAGGTAGCAGATGATTGTATTATTCAATGGTAATCAAGTGTACCTGTATGAAAATTAGTTCTTTAACATCACATCAGATTACTATTTTCATATTCAGTTCAAAAGATAACAAGTACTATCATCATTTGAAAATTATTGTTGGATAAAATGGTCAAAATAAGCATAAAAATGGAGAATATTCAAATAGACGAGCTCAGTAAAAAAAAAAAAAATTTGCTTCATCACCAAATAAAATTGGTTAGAATACGTGATAAAATAAAATAAAATATAATAGAAACCCTGTAAATTTCAAAAGTTGTCACGTATTATTATTAATTTCAGTATTCAGTTATATTCTTAAAATGCGATAGAAGATTAGAAGTGCATATAAAATTCAAACGAAAATATTTTCGGGAGCAATAGGAGTATGAGCTGCGAATACTGAATAGTTTAACCCGCGAATCTGAGTCTCTAGGGTTTCACTTTCCCTTTCTCTTTCTTTTTTCTGATTCTTAATCTCTTTCATCTCTTTTCTGCTAAATCAAATCAAATATCTCGCATCGCTCCTTCGATACACCGCCTCCCTCTTCACCTTTCGCCCCTGCGGTTAGTTCTTATTCTTGTTATTGTTTGCTGAATGCGAATCATATATTTTATCCTTCAATTCTCATTTTGTTCTTTTCAGATGATGCTATCGTCTCTTCTTCGATAATTGTTTTGGATTGTTACACTTGATTTGCAAATAACGCTGTCCATTAATCCTCGGAATTTAATCTGTATGCATGTATTCTAGTGGAGAAATTGAAAGGAATGGAAATAATTTCATTGAAACTGTTAAGAGTATCAAAATTAAACTGGATCGATTGTTATTATGCTGCAGATCATTGAAGAGAGGTAATTTCTGACCGGAATGGCATTGGTTGTGATCTGCGGGCAACCATGCAGTGGCAAATCGAAAGCAGCACTCTGTCTAGCTGAATCTCTCAAAGAATCCGAAGTGAAGTACCAAGTGAGGATCATTGATGAAGCTTCCTTTCATCTTGATCGCAATGAGAGCTATGCAAATATGCCGTCTGAGAAGAATCTGAGAGGAGTGCTTCGCTCTGAAGTGGATAGATCCGTGGCCAAAGATAATATCATTATAGTGGACTCTTTGAATAGCATCAAGGGTTATCGATACGAGTTATGGTGTTTGGCTCGTGCAGCGGGGATTAGATACTGTGTTGTTTACTGTGACGTGGAGGAAAACAATTGTAGGAAGTGGAACGAGGAGCGCAGGGAGAAAGGCGAAGCTAGTTACAATGATACTATCTTTGATGATTTGGTGAGGAGGTTTGAGAGACCTGATAGCAGAAACCGGTGGGATGCGCCGTTGTTTGAGCTATGGCCTCACAGAGATGGAATAGACAAGTCTTCTGCTGCCATTCTGGATGCTGTTTCATACTTGACCAAGAAGGTGGATTCCAAAACCAGGGATGTCAAGATATTGCAGCCTACTATTGCGACTCAGACAAGTCGTTTTTCGGATGCGAATTCTCTGTATGAGTTGGACAAGGCAACACAGGAGGTGACAAACACTATAGCAGAGGCGCAATCACAAGCTCTTGGTGGACCTCTTGTTGGTATTTCTGTGGGGAAAGACTTGCCTACTATCAATATTTCAAGGCCAGTTGGGCTGCCGGAGCTTCGCAGGATGCGGCGAACCTTCATCAAACTTACGGGCCAAACAAGTTTAAGCGGGCCACCACCTCCTTCGGATGCAGACAGTGCAAAGAGAATGTTTATTGACTACTTGAATAGGGAATTAGGAACTTCTTGAGGAAACATTTTGGGATCAAACTTCATAGATTGATTGGGATAAAAACAGCTGCAATATTTTTGTACTACTAGATTCTGGGCTATTTTATGTTTTTTTAGGCTGTATTTGGAAGGGAGATGAAGACAGACTAAAAGATAGAGACTAAATTAAGTTTTTTTTATTGTGTTTGATGTAAAATATATTTGACTAAGTTATGTCTATCTTAGTATTATGTTTACTTGTTTAGTTTAAAACAAATATGGGAATTGAGGAGTAAATTTAGAATTTAAGAAGTTAAATGATAATATTTTTAGAAAGAAATAAAATTTCCATCTCCGGTCTTAGAAATGTTAGTTTTAAAAATTCAGTTTTCTATGTCCTCAATTTTTGAATTTGTATTTTTCTTTTAAGTTTTTCATGTCATTTTTCATCTTGACAAACTAAGCATTAATTTGTCTAAATTCCATTTAAGATTTTATCTTTGACTAAGTAAATAAATTACTATATGCACAAGTTAAAATTCAAACTCCCGAACTTATTTATCAGACTAATGAGCTATGCTCTTTTCTTTTGTACTTAATGTCGAAAATCAAAACGTCTTTACCTTCATATCAATCATCATCATTGACTCGTCTATTCCACCTCAATCAAATTTTACCCCAAAATAAATGTGATTGTATCTTCTTGTTACAAGTGAATACATGCTTTCTCGTGATATATTATCAAAATTACAATAAGAGAATTAAATTTAATGAAAAAGTTCATGCTAATGCTAATGCTAAAGGATCAAGCAGTTAACTATGGTGATCTGAACATAATATATAGTATCAAAGTACAAACAATGGTTGAGTGCCCTTTGTGTGTGCTAGTGCTCCTCCAAAAGATTATAGACATTGTGAACACACTCATGAGTACACTAGAGCATAAAAATGAGCATGAAACAGATCACATTTTTTGAGATATATTACTCAGATCAATTGGTAAATTTGAAATAATCATATCCCTATATATACAACAAACCTAAGAACTGTGCCAGGGAAGTGCACAATCCAAGATGAGGTGATTGGTGATCAACAGGGTTAGCAGTCAACCAAGCTAATTAGGGAAAAATCCCTACAACCCATTTTCTTCAAAAAAACAATGCCCCTCATCAGCCTCCTTTCAATCCAACGGCAAGAACAAAAACAGCATCTTTATGCCATTCATGCGATGATTCTCGACAACCGAAAACCCGCTGTCACGAGGGGCTCCATCATAAACTTTGAACTGATGATAAAAATCCTGTTAATCAACTGTCATCATCAACGGGACCAACGTATGTAAGATCTGTCCGTCTCACCCTTACAGCCCCTTTAAGCCAGCTGGCAGCTTTAATATTGGCAGGGTCACCGGTTCCTATGCTCACAGTATTACTGGCAGAAGGGCAAGATCCGGCACCATCTTCTAGAAGTGTCCAAGGATCAACTTCCAAATCATTATTATCTTGCTGTTGTTTTGACTTCCCTGATGCATTAGTTGCAATCCTTGATAAGGGAACCGCATTCCTCTGTGGGGCAGTCGAAGGATTCGTAAAGCTGGGTTGCAGGCAAGCAAGAGCAGATGGTGGAATAGGGGGTGGCTGGCACGAGAAAGAGCATCGCAGAGAGGGGAAGAATACAGGCATTGCAGCCTGGATATGCCACCGGATGGTGTCAGGCACTTGCATGCGGTCCAAGTCATTCTGTATTAGACAATATAAAAAATTAGACAACAATTAATGATGTCATCAACACAAAAATGGTTATTCAAGAAGACAAAAACTGTAATACTGGAGTCACCAAAACCAAAAGCTATACAACATCCATAGGTTGAAAGGCCAAACCTGCAAAGTCTCCAATAAGTCTCGATCGACTCCAGAAAAATCTCTCGTAGGTTCATTGATCGTCTTCGAACCAGGTTTAAGCCGAAGCCAACTCGGAGGATGAGTACTCAACAATCCATGCAAAACCAACAACAATCGATCAAATAAACCCTCAGCAGAAGAGTCTAGAGTTGCGCCAGTAGCAGCTTCAGTAGATGAATCCACCTCCCTCTTCAGCAGCGAACTTTCTTCGTGGACAAGCCGGCTACCAAGCAGACGAAGGATTACGGAAGCAAGTGAATATCTCATGTTCCGCACAGATGGCTCCCTGCAATATTAAACATGTGAAACTCCTCAATTGCCTCTATCATTGAGTATTAGAAGTTCCAACCATCATCCTAAACAATTAAAGCAAATTTCTAGCAGCACATATATCCTTAGTGGCTTAGTTTCAAATTACAAATTGATTTATTCAACTCATTTGCAGCATTGTAATTCAATTATTAAATATAGACAACTAAATCCATGAATGGCAGTCTCTTGGGCACATGAATTCTCCATTTCTCCCGGTCAAGAGAACATGAATGGCTAGACTTCCCCCCAAGTAGGTAACACTACTAAATAGGTAATCAAGAAAATATACCATTCATTCAAGTCAAGAAAAACAACTCTAAACACAACAAAATATACTCTTAACTACCTGTCAGTGCAAAGGATAGGAAGAAATCTCAAGAGCAGCTGCAGACGCAATGACATAGAAGCTCGTAGAGCCGAAGCAGATGGAGGAGAAGAATCTGTTACAACTACCTGTCGTCTAGCTAATCCAGGGCTACCACCTTTCATAGCTTTGCGGCTTACTTTGTTTGTCTGACCTTCTATTCCAGGGGAAGTACTTCCCACTGGCTTGCTTACCCCGCGTGTAACAGCAGCGATTTGTTGCTCTATATTATTTAACTGTTTAATCAAATCACTTGCAAAGGAATTGCGGGATTCGTCGGAGCCTTGATCTATACAAGGAAGAATTAACTCAATAAGAGCCTTCTCAGTCACATGCTGCTGGTCCCCACCAGTGCCTTCACAATCAGATGCTTGAGAGGACCCTTTTAGGCCTTTTTTCGAATCCATGCCATCTTCCACAACTTCTCCTTCTTCAAGACCTGTGGTATCAAACTTCTTATCCCCCTTGACAGTCACTGGATCTGTAGACGAACTACACCAACCCCATGGCTCCCAAAATTGAGCCTTAACAGAAAGCCCTTTACCCTCGGCAATATTTTGCAGCCTTTGTCTAATGGTCTTCCTACCAAATAGTACATCCTGGCCTCCAAGGAACCATTTAGCTTGCAACAACATCGAATCCTCTAGGGACCTACCAAAAAGATGAACCAACTCCGAGAAAAGGGGGGCAGCATCAGGTCTAACCAGCAACCTTGTGAGAAGTATTTCAATAAAATTGTTCTCATTCTCGGAAGCAGCAGCCGCAGCAGCAGCTTTCTCAGCACTAGGCGAGGTCATCTGTATAGCATCAGCTATGGACCCGTCATGTGCCTCCAGTTTTTCGATAAGGGCTTGTTCATTCAAAAGCAACCTGAGCGCAACCCACTGCCAGTGAAATTTTGCAGGTTGCAAGGTATCCAAAACATGAACAAGCTTATCTTGAAGCTTAGATTCATCAGAAATCCGGCTCCCCTCATCCTTTGTATACAAATTTTGTGGCAGCTTACAGTCAATCATGGCATTCAGAAAAATCCTAGAACGAAGAGGAGCAAATGCCCTGGATTTTAAATGCATATCGGAGCCATTAACCTCTAGCAAGTTTGCAAATTCAGCATCGCTTGCATCCACAGCCATAAGGTCATAAAGACCTTGACAGTCTCTAAAGCATACATCTCGGAAAGGCAAATGCTTTATTGCATCAGTTATGGCAACTGTTAGAGACTGATAAAGTTGATTAATGTCTTCACGGGTTGCAACATTAGCACTCAAAATAAATGGTCGCCACTTGACAAAGGCGAATATAGAATAGGCAGGCGGAAAGACCAAACTTACAGGCAGCATGCGCTGCATCCTTGAAAGTGCTATAATAGATGGTTCCCCGAGGAGTTCCACCACTAATCCTTCACACATGGTTCTGCAGTTTCCAACAAGCAATCTAAACCAGTGGACATGAACCTCAATTGAACTATCTGCCTTAAAAGACCCAACAGACCGCGCATTTCCATTTGAATTGGACCTCGTACTTCTTGCAAATTGTACAACATCCAATCCCTCCTTTAATCTGAGGATAGATACCATTCTCTCCAAGCTGGTAACACCATGTATAATGGCACCAACAACAAGTGCAGAAACAGCAGCAGCAATTTTTGTTGGTCTTGAAACCATAACTTTATTGGAGTTGCTTCCCACATCGTTTGGAGTAGTGCTGCCAGTATCATGGGAATCGGGGGAGATTTGAAACTGAGCTCGAGATGCTTTACTAGGAGCAAAAACGCCAGCAAGAGCATTAGACGCTTCTGTTGCAAGAGCAATCTCAAATACACGACTGTGGCGTTCTCCCAAGACTTCCTTAAGCAGGCATAGACAGGTTACATGCATTCGGAGTATACATTTGGCATAGTTCAAAGAACTTGTTGCCAACGTTGTATTCGAATGATTATTGCCAGGTGAAAAATCAGGCATCTTTGCTAATGTTGGACCGACACTGCCAACAATGGCAGAAATGGCAGAAGAGACTAACGATGGATCACCTTCTTGTGCAGCACCTGGCGTCTGCCTAATGCAGTCAATGAGGCCCATGACTATTTGCTGAGCGATTTGATATCCATTATCCCATTTTTCTAAAGCAGGACCTTTTGGTGTACCAGAAGCAAAGGCCTTCCTATCTTTTCCAAAGAGATAGTGAAATGCTTCTTCAACACTACGCTGCACTATGTCCCTCATGCCTGAGCCTACTCTCGAAGGTAACCGACCACCACTTATCTTCTGACGGAAAAAGTCATCAGGGTCCTCAACTCCAGATGGAACTAACCCTAACTCCCCATCCACTGACCGTTCAAGTTCAGAGGAAAGCCTTGCATCACAAGTAGTCTTAAAAGTTTTATCCCATTCGATAACACTAGTCACACTGCCGTATTTCTTCAATAAATACCGAGCGAATGCCAAGACTCCTGAACCTGATATCCTTCCATTAGATGCTATAATAGCAGCAGCACGATGCATTGCAGATGTCAGTGTGTCGGGAATAAGGTCTGCTGCAACAAGAATGTTCTCGTACCTGTATAGCAAGCAATGTGGAAAAAGAAAGTTCATTTTTTTAAAACTAAGAAATAAAAAATTGGAAAGAAACTGTCAACCAGAAGCATAAAGATCAAAATCAGATATTTTCAGCACCTTCTCAATGATGATATCAGAAAAGACTCTCCCACATCACAAACTTGGTTTTCCACATTCCTTGGCAGCATCATAACATTTCTTCCACTGTGAATTGTAGAATTTGAGCTATTGGGAACCTTTGGCAGCAACCAGAGGAGGAACTTCACAGTTGATACCAAATCATCAGAGTTATCCATCAAATAAAGCATTGCAGAAAGTTCATCCTCACCAAGTTTCCACCGTATTGAGCTTCTATCATCAGCTGTAGGAAAGGGCCTGCCAAACTGACCAACTTTGCCAACATTCTTTTCGGTCTCTTCAACCGACTGCCTAACAACCATAATTAACCAAGATGCTACTGCCCTTTTCTCAACAAAGCGTAGCTGCTTTAGTGATTTGCCAACGGAAACAATATCCCCACACTGGCTTGTTCGGATGCTATCAGCCGGTCTCATATTATCTCCATCCGTACCTGTTCTATGGTGAGGGCAGCTTACCTTATTATCACAAACATGACTAGTTGATGCCCCCTGGCTACCCTCGATTCTTGAAGCAGCCAGTTGAGCAAGACTCTGCGTCTTTCGCACATTCTTCTGACGACTCTTTGTAACCTGTTTGGTTGACTTTGGAGGTTGATCAACTTTGGGAGGCTCTGAGGATTTCAACCCCTTCTTCACCCACCATGTATCGTCATCATCAGAAAGAACTAGAGCAAATGAGCTTCTTTCATCGCTCAACTTTTGTCTCTTTGCTTTTCTACATTCTTCACACCCAGGTGTAGCCTCCACTTGATCAATCTTGCTGTTAGGCAAGATAGGTCTTCTAACACTGCCTTCAGATTCATCACTTGCTGTAGTGTTCAAATTAGCAATACTACTTGGTAGCTGTAACAAGGCCATAATGGCTCCTTTCAGTTCGTCAATGCTAACACCATCTTTTGCATTTTTAGAAGATGCGGATTTAGAAAGAGTAGTTTTAGATGGATCAGTTGCCGTTGTAACAGTAGAAGCCCCACTCTTTACAGAAGCTGGATGTCCTTTCCGCTTGATGGCAGATATATTGGCACTGCTAGCATCATCTTGCTTCCCACTTGAAGGAACACGAAGTATGAGGCGGCGTTCATTCAAGTAAGTTTGCAAGGCCTCATCAAGCTGCGGCCCTTCAACAATCCCCGACTCCTGCAAAGCATCACGAATAAAATGCCCAGGAAGTTGCTTTAAGATGCAATAGTGTCTCTTTCGTCGCTCCAGGTCAGCCAAATTTGCATTCAAATCCATTATGCCACTGACTATCAGCTGACGTACATACGCCAATGGGTTAAGTATGCCCGCACGTATGAGTTCCACCATAAATAGATGAAGCCGTTTAAGCCCTTCTCCTTTGTGCACTACATGCTGATCAATCCAACAAACTATAATATCATGGAGTGGACCAGGGCTTTCAAACATAACTGAAAAACTGTTACTTTTTGAACTAGATTTTACTTTGGAGACATTTCCCACATAACCTTGATTATGCCTCTGATTTGAACATTTCTCTAAATAACTGACTCTATGAGTGCTTCCATTCATTTGTCTTGGTGAAATCTTCATATCCTTCATCTTCATGTTTAAAAGTCTAACTGCCATATGTACTTGGGATAGATCTCTTCTGCCAGTGAACTTGATGTCACAAGGAGGAGTAGCACTAAAATCCCTGAATTCACATGTTGCCCACTCAGAGAGGAAAAACACTGAATAAACAAGTGATGTACTTACAGTCCCAAACCACTTCAGTGATAACCGTAAGCACGGGCTAACTCTACCAACCCAACTTTCCGATACAGTTCCATCACAGGGATCTTCAAAAAGAAATGTATATGCTCCACGTAAATCACCAAGCACAAGAGATTTATCCAAGGCATTTGCAACTTTGGCCAGACAATGACCTGCATAGCCTGGGCTTGCGGCCTTAGCAAGATCCTCGGCATGTTTCTGAATGCATGAAATAATATGACCGAAATCATCTGAACTATTTTTTACCTTCCCTGAAACTTCATTTAGTTTTAGTGCAAAACTCCCATCATTGATTGAATGTGAAACCACCGAGGATGGCAAAGGAAAGCAATCCAATGCAACGAAAGTATCCGGCACTGCAAGTATTAAATACCGTATCATCTCAATCAGAGCATAAGTTGTATAAGCCCGCCGAGAATTATCTACTAGATCTGATCCACCAGGAGCAGGATCACGAATAACACGAAGTGCTATTCCAGCCAGAGTGCGCACATAAGTTTGAGAAAGAACAACAGTTTCTAAAAAGCCATATATAATAGGCAATAACAGTTGCCAGACCTCCAGCCGTTCTTTTTCCTGGAAGGCACAGAAATGAGAAAATTAAAACCTGAAACCAAAATCAGCATATATAGAATTTGTTAAAATAGAAGATAGAAAATGTAAACCACCTGTACTTGATTCAAAACCCAATCAATGACAAGAGAAGGAAGAAGTAGCCCCTCAGAATTATGCCATTGAAGTAGCCGAACAATATACCACCATCTAAAATGTAAGGATGGCTCTTCACCATCAGAAATAGATAGTAACGGATCATTTTTGTGCTGTAGTGATCCAGCATAAGACATTTGTGGTGATCGCTCTTTATTATGAGTAGAATGAGATGCATTTTTTGAGAAAAACTCATCCAAAAGAGATTGCAAGTAATTGATAACATCTTTGGTCCAAACCTCAGAACGAGCCAGCTGAATTTTGTCAGCAGCCCCAGAAGAAATACTACCAGAACCAGGTCGAACCTGCAAAGTTCAAACATAATGTACCTTCAAATATTAAAAGGTGACAGCAAATCAGATAGATAAATATACCAAAATTGAAGAATCTTACCTGATTGAGATAAGTAACCTTTATAAACCAGGTGGCCCTCAGCAATGGAACATTATTCTTTATAAGAACTTCTAAAAGGGATGTTCTCTTATAACCATGAGGAACATGGTCAGCCAAAGAGCGTAACCTCTTATGCGGTTGAGATAATCCCTATAACAAAACTTTAATTGAGTTACTGAAGTACCAGCAATAGTAAATATATTTAAAGATTTTAGAGGCATATCAACCCATCAGACTGGACAACAAAAATCCTAAGGAATTGGCAATAGGAAATTACATAACAATATCTCTGCTATTCATTAATAGCTATGGCCTGTAAGTATCTTTCAGTAAATAAATACAATCCAGATTCCACCATGATTTCCATACCATACATCCAGCTGGATTACCATTCTTCGAAAAAATTAAGACCAATTTCATTAGGAACAAATAGATGGACCATACTACAAGACTTGCAAAAAGAGGAAAGCAGCGTGAGCTAGACACTAGCTAAGTATACCTCAATCCATTTCTTCCGGAAGTCTTCACCACATGGCCTTAATTCAGGATAAACACCAGACTTGGCAAGTTGTGATCCTGAGAGGGGCACGCCATATACTTGTCCAGCCTGCCAAAGTAAGCACAATGATGTGGATCAAATACATGCACGAAATCCAAAATAACAAGAGAACTGACAACAATGGAATTATCATAAAAGCAGAATGTTTAGAAAGGATAAAATGCAAAAAAGACACGGTTAAGGTTACCTTTCTCTTCTGAGCACGAGATTCATTGATGGCCCTAAGATGTTTTCTAATAGCCTGGAAAAAAGATGAAAGATACAAGAGTTAACCTGAATCTAAAAAGGCTTCAAATGAAAGAATGAACACAAAAAATAGAAAGTGGACATTGTGCTGTAAATTCAGAGAAACCAAAATAAACAGAGTGGAAATGAATATCCAATGAACACTAGAGGAAAGGGATTCACCTCCTTGCAATTAAGGACAACTGTCTTGTTAAAAGTTTGAACCTGGGATAGTGAGATTTCTCTAGCTTCCTGAGGCACACACAAAAAAATAGTGAACATTGTATACTTATCCTACTCCTGTAGCTGGGACCATGAGTGAAAAATAATAAATAAAAACATAATCAAATTTGGTATGAACAAAACAGCAGAACATAATGATGCACCTCAAGCCCCTCAACCGTTTCTTTATATCCAGATAGCAGATATTCCCTTGTTAGAGTCTCCTCAGGGCAATTTGGCGTTTGGGGGTGAAAATCTGGTGGTCCAAGCCTAAGAAGAAAATTATTTAATTTTAATTACACAACAATAATAAAAGCTTTCAGGTAATGCTTTGGGTAAATAAACAAAAAGCAATATAGAAAGAATTGGAAAATGTTGTACATGCAAAATTTCTATATGTAACAATTAATAGGTAAATTCAAGCCATAAAATAGCACAGTATAACACAATATTATTTATAACCCAAAGTAAGCAATATTTAAGCAATGAGCTATTAGGTTCATGAAGTACCTAGAATTCAACGGTTCTTTATCACACTTTAACTTATATGGGGCTAACTGTGGTTGTCGCCTGCAAATAGAACGGTTGGTTCAGAATGATTCACAGCGTCAAAATTGTAATTTATATTAAGAAAAACTATAAACCATGATAAAAAAAAAAAAAAAAACTCAACAGAAAAAAGAGAACAAAGAGATCGAACCACCTTCAATAGAAGAAGTGCTGCTATTCCAAGTATTCTAGAAATTTATAATAAAATCAAATGGCCAATCCTAATTTGTAATTTCAAATTCTAAGTTATGTAGATTCAATAACCAAGAATGCTTTTACCAATAACTAAATATGTGATAACTAATTGAATAATAAATAATTGTAAGGTTTGCAGATTAGAGAAAGAAATCAAATTTAAAAAAGAAAAGATATCTGGCTTAAACACCTTAAAAATTCTTTTCCTTAGTTAAAGTCAACATTTCCAGGTAAATAATTATTTAACTATTTCTATAAAATTAAGTATATTAATATTTCACTCAGAAGACAACAAATTTGACTTTTAAAATAAGATGCAGGTTTGACCATTATACAGAATAAACATAATCTGTTGCAAAGTTTTGAACTGTGTTATCATTAAATCAACTTCGTTTGGAACTAATACTATCAGCTGCTGCAAACATGCAAACACAGATATACACGTTATTATAGCCTGTCATCTACATAAAAGAAAACATCCAAGCAGTGCATCAAACTTGGCAATGTGATATTAATGGAACAACGTCAAGAGAAAAATTCTCTTACCTTGAATTCAAAGGGAAGTTAGCTGGCAAAGTAGATGAATCAGATCTTCCACCATCTCTAGCAGATGGCCCACCTATTGCACTGTTATTAACTGCACTAGTGCAGCTGCCAGCATGATACCTTTGCATTTCCCCCAACTATAACCGGCATACTGCCCCAAGCATCATACCACTACAAGTAGCTGTAATTAGCTAAACTGCATATAAAAAAGTGTCATCTAAGTCATTTCCAATCAATGCCAATCAAGCAAACAAGAAAAACATGTCAGAAGAAGAATGAAGGATAACAAGATGTTTAATTGAAAAAGGGATTGGCACATATTTTTCAGGATTAGTGGAGTTCCTACAGCTGCCAAGGATGGGATATAAATCAACTCCAGTCTGCAGAATGCAGTCAAAATGCTAGACACAAAACATATTCTAGAAAAATAAAAGAACACAACATCATAAATTCCTACAACGAATCCAATTTTCGCTCCAGCTGCTGGAGGAAGGAAAAGTTTTATTTAATATGTACATACCTATATTCCTTAATCCTTCTAAGAAAATGCACACACAGCCAAGTTAGAAATCTTCAAATATATCCCTCTAAAGCACTTCCTCTACCATTCAAATGTCAACATGCCAACAACGATATCATTAAATAAGTGAATAACAACCGTTAGACCCTGAAATAGTGATGAGAAAGTGGTATCTCTGATATAGTTTAAATACCGTTATGTAATGATGTGGCGTCTAACAATTAAATCATAAAGTTCCCATTAAACCTTCTCTAGAAAAGAATTCCACTGAAAACACGAAATGGAAAATTGTACCTATATAAAGTGCTACTACTAGCACTTCAAACTACAATATGAACTTCGTGGCAAATCATTTTGGAGCAGCCACGATTATAAACTCCAAAACCATATCTTAGGACTTAGGTAATAAATTACAAAGAGACAGACAGAGAGTTCCACAAACAATTCAAACCAAACCAAACCACTTCCGATCCATAAGTTCAAAACTCAAAGCAGAAAGAGAAAAAAAGAAAACATTGTTTTTTTTTTTCTAACAGTTCAGTTTCTCATTAGCTCATAATATCTAGCTCATATTACTGCGGCAGCGAAACTCCTTCAAATGCAAGGACAAAACCCACAAGCTCAATCACCTAAAAATCCTAACTTCACCACAAATCCAAGCTGAATTCTACATGGAGCTGAACATCTAATTTCAGAAACCCTAGAATCAAACCTAATGCAACAAAAAGCTTCGAAATTTGAACTACTAACCAAGATCTAAAGCTAGGGTTTTGGGCGGGGTCCAAATCTCGATTTTTTCAGAATTAATTTTTCTCTATTTTCTTCACCTCAAACTTAAGAACCAAATTGCGGGGTCGAAAATTGGGTCCCGGAAGCTAGGGTTTTCGATTGGGAATCCCGAAAAGAATGGATTTTTGGGAAAATTGGGAAACGGGGTTTGAAGAATCAGAAAAAGGGGAAAAAGAGTTGAGGGCATACCTGAGAAGAAGGGAAAATCTTCGAACTGGATGATTAAAGCGCCGAAGAGAGAGAAAGTATGAAAGAGAAACAAAACAAGAAGAATGGTTCGAAGCTTTGACTCTCGAGATTTTTTTTTTTTTTTTGGTGATGATGATGACGATGAGCCGCTGCTATTGTTGCTTCCTCTGATAGGAATAAAGGGGTGAAGAGGAAGGGATCTACAATAATAATTATTATTATTATTAAATTATTATAATAATAGTATTGTTGTTATTAATTTATTAATTATCATCATCTTTTTTCCCATCTATGCATCTTGTACAATTTTGCCCCTTTTGCTTGATTTTATTACATCTGTGCTTGCTTTAAAGGGAAAATTAATTAGGGGTAAAATGGTAAAATAAATCTTCATAAGCAATTTATTAGTACAAGGCACTAACAGTGGCAGTGAGCTTCACTTGTCTGATTCAAATAAAAAGAGGAATTAATCCCTGGAAAATAATGGTGTTAATGACTATTTATTTTTTCAAAATATATTTTTTATTTTATTATTATTAAAAATTCCATATGATACAAAAATTAAAATATGATTTTACTAAGTAGTATCCTAAACACAGTCATTAACAAGCTCAAAAGTAAATTTTTTTACCAATAACTAACTCAACTAAAATATTTACCATAAAAGAAATTCTCAACTTTGATTCTTAGTAACATATACACAACTATGTTAATAGTATATTTCTTATATAATAATTATTAATTATTTGTCAAATTTTTATAATGTGTTTAACTATGGTAATTATTATTTTTAAAAATGACAAGTTCAAATGATTAGTTAAAAATTGATTAAATGAATAATTTGAACCCCCTGTAATTGGCAATTGACAATTAAGCTTTCAGTGCATGCCATTAGATATGAAACACTAGAACCGTCAGTGTTGGTTCTGAAGATGAAGTTAATATTGTCACTTTTATGAAATAAACTGCATTGGATGTTGATTGTTGATGCAAAAACTTGAGTTACTGTTATGTTATTATTATTATTTTCTTCCTAAAAGTAGAATTTTTGTTGGCCTGACATGGTGCTGAATCTTATTGTGAACCAATATAAGATATGGTCATATATTTTATTTGGACATGCATCTACCGTTCAATGAAACCTTAGCTCCCAACTTAAAGGGAAGGAAAGAAACATTTGATTTCCAAAACAAGGCATGTCTCATACTTGGTTGAGTGTAACATCTCATTCTTGTTAAGTTCTTTTTGCTTGTGGTTTTTGTTACCAAGTTGTGAGATATGGATAAGAGCCAATTTTAGTAATCATCTTGATTAGCAAGCTAAATTTAAGGTAATATCCTAAAATACAACATAATAACATGAGTGAAGTTCAAAAGATATTAAGAAAAATATATTTTGTGCAGAAATTATTTTTAATATGAAAATGAAAATGGTGTTTTGGTTGAAAATTGATATTTAAAGTATATTATAATATTGTAGAAATCATTCAACACGCTCTTCATGTGTTGGTCAGGATGTTACCACGTGTCCAACATGCTTCTCACGTGTTGACTTCTCACCTACAAAATCCATCCATCTGTAATTACACCAAATAATTCTATTTTCAAAAAAAATACCAATATTTTTTTCATATAGAAAAAAAGCAGCCTATTTTTTATACTAATTTCTTTTTTTTAGCAAATTAATTAATTCTCTTTCACTAATGTTGTATTGGACCCTATGAAATTAACTAATTTGGCATTACAATATTGTATCCAATAAGAAAAAAATATTGAACAACTAGATATAGTGAAAGAAATTAATACATTTTTAACACTTAAAAAAAATTAATCCCAAAGCTAGTAGAAAGTTTCAAGGTTCTAGAGCCACTTTAATTATATTGCTGACCAAATTTTTGACTTTGCTCAATACATTGTACTTGATTATCTCCCATGATAACTCTTGTTGACAACATGTTTTGTCAGGGAACAAAAGATACTAATTTAAAACTATTAGGCAACTCATTAGTCAAAATCCTTGTAACTAAAGAATGTGCAATGTCTTAAGGTTCAAGATGTACTCAATAGGTACACAATAGTAATTAATTATTGGGTTTAATTACTATCCATTAACACTTTTAACATAATGAATAATTGAGTTAACTATTTTTATTGGTATGACAAAATTTAATTATATGTATATGTAAAAAAAAAATAATGCTACATGTACACCAAAATCAGTCACTAAAATCAGTTACCAGTATAAAATATATATTGAAAATAAATTAAACCACACATGTATTTATACACAAATACATTTATGACTGATTTTAGTAGCTGATTTTAATATCCAAATAGTATTTTTGAAAAAAAAAATATATTGATACCATATACCAGTTAAATCCAATATAATTTGAGTTCTGTATAATAGTTTTGAATTATTTTAAGTTTTAATACCAAAACTAGTGTGTTTGCCAAAAGGAAATCCACCATTTCCTTTTACCTCCTAAAGAAAGCATAGCTAAAAATTACAATTTCTAATTCTTTCTAACAAGAAGCCTACTCATCATATATTTGTTGCATTTAACTTAACAGCTTTAGCAAAATGTATTTCCATTTTGGTTTTCATTCATATTTAAAAGAAAAGGGTCACCAAACATTTCTTGCAATGCCATTATGTAATTTAGGACATTGTCTGGGTAAAAAATAACATAATGCCTTAGGCACATAGTGGCATATGGCTTCTTTGAAAAGAACATGTAAAAATATAGGAAAAATTTCAAGTGTACCGAAAATACTAGTGTTTCAGTTGTTTTAACCGTTTATTTCAATTAATATATATTATATATATTTTTTATAATTCAGATCAACAATTAAAATAACTGGAACACCAATGTTTTCGGTACACTTAGGTAGTGTTTGGTGGAGAGATAGAGACGAAAATATTGAGACTGAGAGACTGAGACTAAGAGACAGAGATTAAAATAAATCTCAGTATTCTGTTTGGTGCAAAATGGAAGACAGAAATTGAAACAAGAATGAAATTCTAATTTAATTTGTACAAAAGGATAAAATTGAAATTAATTAATTGAAATTAGGGTATTTTAGGTATAAAATGTTATTAAAGTTTCAGTCTCCATCTCTAAAAATTTTAGTCTCATGTGTCTCCACTTTTTGGAGGTACTAAAATACTGAAATTTTGGAGACAGAGACAGAAATTTTAGTACCAATCTCTAAACCAACAAACATGATACTAAGTCTCAGTTTCTGAGTCTCTGTCTCAGTACCTCAAAACAAACGCTACCTTAAAACTCTTCCAAATATATATATATGGACCAATTTTCTTTCTTTCTTTGCTTTTTTGATAACAAAAGGATTGGACCATTCAATCCTTATGCTGCTGCAGGGTTTAATTCAATGCTGGAATGGATCCATCTGTTTTCTGTGCCCACATTTTGAATACCTCTCATCCCTTCCTTTTCATGTGACAAATGGGAAAACAATATAACAAATTAACAATCCACTCATTCTCTCTCTTTATCCCCCACACAATGACACATGTATTATGTTATGCTTGTTGTGACTTGTGAATAATAATGGTACAGTCAAGAACGAATATATAAATTCTTTTCTCAGAGAATAAGGTTATTTGCATGGACCTAAGATTCTGAAAATTGGATTGCACATTGAACCCAAGACATCATTAACGATTCAATCAAAATATAATTCAATTGAGAAGTTAGATTTATGGATATGAGTTTTATAAAATTCATAATAAGTTCAATACGAGAAGCATAAGTTCTAATATATAGAAATAAAAATTAGAGAAAATATCATATTATTGGCCAAGACTTTTTTTTTCGGTGATTAGAGATTAAACAAAAAATAAATAAATAAATGTGGACGAGGCAACTAAGCCTAGGTCACAGGAGCAAAGTCTTTTTTGTAACTTTTAGAAACAAGAGACTAAATTAGAGAAAAGATTTATATATTATTAAGTGTATTTTAGTTGTCTAGAATGATACAATATAAAAGGATATTTATAGGTGTTAAAAGAATTGAAATAATAAAAACATAATATTCTATAATAAATATTCAGATATGCTAAATAATGCTAATTGATCATAATTAATTTTAATTATATTCTAACAGTAACTTACTAAGCATCCCATTTGATCAAAATCTCATTTGGTAGTTGCAAATTTGGTCATATAATCCGTAACGCAGTTGGGATTCCTTTGTATCAAATTAATTTCCACTTTCAATCTACATTTCATAACATTCAAAATCTTGCTTATCAAGTCGTGATGTGTGCTTTGACCAGCAATATTTTTGTCTTTAATAAGAATGTAGGCTTTTGGACAATTGGTTTTACAGATAACATTTCTACATCTCACTTTTTACGTTAAGATTAAATTCTTAGGGTTGGCAATGGGTAGAGTAGGATAAAATTTAGGTTTTACTTTAACTCTATCTGCGGGTTGAATTTTTTTTTTTTTAAATTCTATCCTATCCTAATCACGAATTGAAAATTTCTCGATCCTAATCCTACTTGCACTCTAAAGTTCTAAACCTTACCATACTCGATCCTACCCTTAAAAAAATAACAAAATTTTAAGCAAATATAAAATTTAACCATTCCAAATTTCATACATATTAATAAAATAGAAAATAAAAAACTAAGTTCAAATTAAAATTAAAAATAATAAAATCTTAAAGAAATTTAGCATAAAATTACAAATAATATGATCATCAATTAGTTTAGTGATTATTTCAAACTTTTATAAGAGAAATATCATGGATTCAACACTCACTTTTTTCATAATATATATATATATATATATATATATATATATATATATATATATATATATATATATATATATATTAGGGGTGCGGGTAGGTAGGGTAGGGTACGGGTGAACTCGCACCGCACCCCACCCTACTCGAACGGGTTGGTTCGGATTGGGTACCCGCGGGTAGGGTATAGATTGCCAGCCCTACCTCTAAATTGCAAAAAGTTCACCATAAAAAATAGGCGTCAAAAACAGGACACTCGTATACCCACGCAACCAAGCACTCGAACAATTACGCAAGACACAACCAAAACTAATCGTATATCCAAAACTACTAGCATCACAATTCACCTTGATCGATTTTAGACAGGAGACCACGTTAAAATAAAAAAAGGAGTATAAGTCTATTGAAAGGTGTTAATTTTATGTAGTTCTTTAACTGAAAAGCGAATAAAAGATATCACTTTATCAATACTCCACGAGTCCACGGATCATTTGAATTAAAAATATCATTATTTCATTCTCGTCAAATCTACCAACAACCCGCCAAGAACAACAATTCGTCAGATTCAAACTCCTTTCCTCCACCTTCGCTTTTCATAAAAACTGCCACATCAATTTAGAAATATCATTAATGACACTATTTAGGAAAAAATTAACTTACATGTGATAGATAAGAATAGATGCCGTCATTGAATTAATGAGGCAAAGTCTTCTCGCTCTATTAAGTAGTCTACCCTTTCAATTAGCAAGTCTTTCATGTATCTTATCAATGAAATGATTAAAGGAGAGTCAATTAGCTCTGGAATGGTGCATGTTAACCCTAAGATATTTGTCCAAATTCTGCACAAACCGAATCAAAGATATGCCCGTAAATAAGTCATTCCTCATGTTACTGACATTCTTTGAACACAAGGCTTTAGATTTATCCAAATTAATCTTTATGCCAGAAACTTTGTAGCAAGTATTGAGAGCATGCATAATAACTAGCACCTGAGTCTTCTTAACTTTACAAAACAGTAGTAAATCACCTGCAAATATTAAATGAGAGATCCAGGGATCCCTTTTAGTGATTGCAACTGAATCCCAAACTTGACCTGATTAACAATAATCCCAGACAAGCACTCCATATAAATGGCAAATAAATAAGAGGATATAGGATTCTCTTGACAAATCCCTCTTTTAGGAGCAAAGCTTTCAAGCTTGTTTCTATTCCACAGAAAAGATAGAAAAGAAACCCGAACCCACGCCACTATTAATCTAATAGTAACTATTGTTGAGAATAATGTTACAAAAAGAAAAAATAATTACAATACAAAAATCTTAAAAGTTAAAAACAGTCATACAAGAGGAGAATAATAATGTTAATAGTGTTGTTATTGGTGTTGATAGTAATAGAAGAGATAATGATAATAATAGGATATGATTGCAGAATTGAAGTAATAAAAATAGAAGTTATAATATAATGATGACAAAAATGGTAGTAATAGTAGTGATTGTAGATGATCTTATTATTGGAAAGAATTCCGTAGGATTTAAAATTTTCATAAATTTATAAATAAAACTCTTATAATATTAATTTTTATTACTATTTAACAAATTTTTTAGTAAAAAAATTATATTGTTTCAAAATAATTTTATTAGGGGTCAAAATATCTTTTTTATTTTTTATAAATATCGGCATGTCTTTTAAAAAAATAAACAAGTGTCGAGTTGAGTGTTTATTCTAAAATTTATAAATTTTTGTTTATTTGTCTTGAATTTTACATAATATGACTAAGTTATATTTGAAGCATCTATTTGACTATTAAATATAGTTACTTTTTTGGAAACAAAAGATTTAATAGATTTTTACATAGTTTCATCCATATTTTTTGGATTTGTAAACTATCATTTTTCCATTTTCAATCTTTTTAAAATTTATTTTTGGAAATGTGCTCTTTTGTTTGTTATGTTATAATTTTCACAGTAATTTTAATCAGATATATAATTTACACATCCTAAAAATCTTTGTTGTTTTTGATCTTCTATTTTTATTTGAAAATAATACATTTAGTTGTAATTTTAGTTTTATTTTGTGAAAAAAATCAGTTCAAAAAATTCACTTTAATTTCTTGTTTAGCTCTATATATATATATAGTAATGCTACACATCCATCCTGTAATTTTGTATCCAAATTCATTCAAGTTGGTCCAACACTAAAAAAATCCAATATCATTAAATGAAACGTAAAATACACGCGCCTAACACATACGAAACTGCTCTTGCCCAACGCTGCTTCTTCTCCTTCTCACGCTCGTTTACGCACGGAGCGGCTTCTTCTTCGCCTTCTTCTTCGCGTTCCTCCTCCTCCTCATTCTTCTCCTTATTTTTCGCGTTTCTTCTTCTTCACGTGTTTTCTCCTTATCGTCATTCTTTTGTTGTTGTTGCTGTTGTATTTTTTTATCTTTTCCACTTTCTCTCTCTTGTGAAGAAGCAGTAGAATGTGAGAAAGAAGAGTTTTGAATTGTGCAGAACAGAAATGAACCGAACATGTTATTATGGTGAAACAATTGTATAGTACTAAATGAATGGAACATTATCCATTATATAAATTCAAATTCGAACATCTTTCTGTATAATGAACCGAACACGTACTTATGGTGAAATAATTGTATAGTATTGAGTGAACGAAACGAAACATAATCCATTATATAAAATCAAATTCGAAAAACTTTCTGCATAATGAACCGAACGCGTATTCATGGTGAAACAATTGTATAGTACTGAGTGAACGAAACATAATCCATTATATAAAATCAAATTCAATCAGCTCTGCCTACAATTTACAGATTATCAATTCAATCCAATTCAATTCAATATAGTACACCTCCGTCCATTCAATTCAAATTCATTTCGTTCCTTATTTTATCCAATCCCTAATTGTATAGTACTGAGTGAACGAAACATAATCCATCCATTATATAAAATCAAATTCGAACAGCTTTCTGCATAATGAACCAAAACACGTACCCATGGTGAAACAATTGTATAGTACTGAGTGAACGAAACTAATCCATTATATAAAATCAAATTCAAACAGCTCTGCCTACAATTTACAGATTATCAATTCAATCCAATTCAACTCAATTCAGTACACCTCCGTCCATTCAATTCAAATTCAATTCAATTCAAATTAGCAATTGCATTCTATTCAATTCGATTCAAAATTGAATAATCCAAACTTCGTCAGTTTGATTCGTTTAAGAAGAATAATCCAAATTGCTCCTATTCAACTGGTTTGAAGTTGAGTCATGCATTCATTGTTTCAATTCAGAAGTGCAGATCGAAGAAGAAAACAAAGAAAAATATGAAGAAAATAAATGCAACGTAACTAGATCGAAAGAAAAAAACAAGGAGATGAACGCGACTAGAGGAGAACGATGAAAGCAATGCAGATCAATAAAGAAGAAAGTGAAGAAAAGACGCGAGCAGAGAAGAAGATTTACGTTGCAGCAGAAGGTTTACGTTGAGCAAAGCTTTAAGCTACAGCATGTTATATGTAGCGCATGTATGACAAATGAGTGAGGAGGAAAGAGAAAGCGTTTGACCAATATTACTTGGATAACTTGAATGCATTTTTTATATGAATGTAGAGCATTATATATATATATATATAGATAAAACCTGGTTGATAAGAGCTCCAACATCTTGCATATTAAAATCCATACACAAAAGTTCATTAATTTTATTTTATATTGACAAATTTCTTTGTATGTGTTATTCTAAAATAAGAAATCATTCCAAATATAAAAATAACGTTATATTAATTGTATAGAATTCATTTTAGAGTAATATACTATATAACTAATAAAATTGATTAATATTCTAAATATTTAATGTAAATTTTAAATTTGAAAGTTTAGATATATACAAATAAAATGTTGGTCAAATTGACTAATATTAAAAAAAAACATTGGTCTTCTGATTTTTTTTTTCATTTTAAACATAATAATTGATTAAAAATTTAATTTATTCCAATTATTCAATTCTATTATATTATAACGATTTTTTTATGACAAACTTAAATGAGGAAACAAAAGTGACCACGTCTCTGGCCTTTCCGTCTTCATCGTTCCCTGCTCAGTATGTATATATTTAAGAGTAAAGTAACACGTGAGATACATTATTCTCTTAAAAAATACTAATAAAATAATAAATATAGATACGTTACTTCTAAAATACTTTTACAATTAAAGTAAAAAAATCTTAATTTAACTAATTTATCTATGTCTATAATCATAAATAATTTTATTAATATTTTTTAAAAAAATTAATTTATTTAATATATAAATTTTTAGATTTATTTATCATTTTATTCAATATTTAAATATGAATGTGGGCATTTAATTGGTCGGTCCACTCTCTAACTTGGAAGAGTCAAAGTTTTAACAACCACAGTCCACGGGTCACAGGTGCACCTACCTAAATAGCTGCTAATAAAAATTTAATTTGTCTAAAATTAGAGGAACATGATATTCATTCTTTTACTTTTAAACTTTATAAGTAAAATTATAAGGTTATACTGTGTGTACACTAAAATCAGCTTATCAAAGTTCGTCTAATATAAAATATATGTTAAAATATAAATATACACTAAAAATAAATTAAATTACATATGTATTTATTTAGTAGTTAATTTTAGTGACTGATTTTGATATACAAATAATATTTTCCAAAATTTAAATATCATAACAAATATCTGCAATTAATTACCTGTTCATTGTGAATAAAATAATAAGGTATTTTCTTTGCATGAATAAAAATTTCCACATGCATAGCACAGAACTTTTTTTTATTCAATAAAAAACACAAAATAAACGTAATGTTAATATGAAAAGTAGTAAATATATATAGTAATGAGACATATGAATAACGTGGTACTTAATTTTGATTGGATCTCAATTCCCAAAGGAAGAATATAAATTATTCCCTTATTTAATAATCTGATACAGAAACAAAAAAAAACAAAGAAAGAAAGAAAGAGAGAGCGATCAAAAATGGAGGAAGGAAGAGATATAGATCCAAGAAGTGGGTTCTGCAGCTCAAACTCAGTCTTCTACAGCAAAAGGAAGCCACTTCCACTTCCACAGAACCCATCCTTGGACGTCACCACCTTCATCTCATCACACGCCCACCATGCCAGGATCGCCTTCATCGACGCCGCCACCGGCAACCACTTCACCTTCCACCAACTCTGGCGAGCTGTGGACGCCGTCGCCTCCTCCCTCTACGACCTCGGCATCCGCAAGGGCAACGTCGTCCTCCTCCTCTCCCCAAACAGCATCTACTTCCCCGTCGTCTGCCTCGCCGTCATGTCCCTCGGCGCCATCATCACCACCACCAACCCTCTCAACACCGCCGCCGAAATCCGCAAGCAAATCAACGACTCCAAGCCTCGCATCGCCTTCACCATCCCTCCCCTGGCCTCGAAAATCGCCGCCGCCTCCCCCTCGCTCCCGATCATCCTCATGGAGGCCGACACCAGCAGCAGCTTCCCTTCAGCCGTCACCACCCTGAGCCGCATGATGGAGAAAGAAAGCAGCTCAAGCCGAGTCAAAGAGCGAGTCAACCAGGACGACACGGCCACCCTGCTCTACTCTTCCGGCACCACCGGGCCCAGCAAGGGCGTCGTGTCTTCTCACCGCAACCTCATGGCTATGGTGCAGATCGTTCTCGGCAGATTCAACATCGAGGATAGCCAGACCTTCATCTGCACTGTCCCGATGTTCCATATATACGGTAGTAACTACTAACTCACTATTTTTTCTTTAGAAGGTATTCTTAGCTAACAAATTATTACATGCATATACCGTGGAATTTGAATTTGACCTTTTTTTTTCTTTAGAAATAAGATTTTAGATAAACACAGAAACACTATGTCATTTGAGTTATAGTTGATAAATATGACGCTTGCTTAATTAAGGACTTGTTTGGGTGAGTTTTTTAAAAAAGATCTTTTTTCGAGTTATCTTTTTTTAAAAGATCTTATAGAGAAGTAAAAGTAATTTTATGTTTGGATATCTCATGTAAAAAGGTCTTTTTATCAATCAATTATGTTTGGGTATAACAATATAAAAGTACTTTTTTGTTTATTTATTACATGAAAAACATCTTTTTTTTAAGGAAAAAAGATCTTTTAAAAAAAGATGTAAATTACAGCTTCTCAAAAAAGATCTTTTTTGATTTTACTAGTGCTTTTACTTTTACTACTAGAAATTTGCCAAACACGTTAAAAAATAAAAAAAGATCTTTTTTCATTGAAAAAAGATCTTTTTAACAAAATAATGGCGCCCAAACATGCACTAAATCGAGTACCAAATTATTCTTCGTCTTAAATGAGCGTTAGGATAAATTATTGACTAGCAACAGAACTTTAAATAAAACTTTAAAATCTGTGACGAATTAGTTCTTAACTGTATCCAGTTGAAAATAAAAGATAGATAGAAACTAACTGTGTTAATAACAGGGCTGGTGGCGTTTGCGACGGGACTTCTGGCGGCGGGGGCCACAATCGTGGTGCTGTCAAAGTTCGAGATGCACGACATGTTGTCGGCGATAGAGAGGTACAAGGCGACGTACCTGCCGCTGGTGCCGCCGATTCTGGTAGCGATGCTCAACAACGCCGACGCGATTAAGGGGAAGTACGATTTGAGGTCTTTGCATTCGGTGCTTTCGGGTGGAGCTCCGCTGAGTAAAGAGGTGATAGAAGGCTTCGTGGAGAAGTATCCGAACGTGACCATTCTTCAGGGTTATGGCTTGACGGAGTCCACCGGAGTTGGTGCTTCCACCGACTCCTTGGAAGAGAGCCGCAGGTACGGTACGGCGGGGCTCCTCTCTCCTGGAACCCAGGCTAAGATTGTCGACCCTGACTCCGGGCTCGCCCTTCCCGTGAACCGGACCGGTGAGCTCTGGCTCAGGGGTCCCACCATCATGAAAGGTACGTTACTAGGTTAGTTAGTGCTTTTCCTAGTCAACTTTTTCTCTCTTTCTTAACGTTTTTAGTTTTAGCTGTTTTTGGACTTTGGAATTTCTTTATCCTTTTGAGGGGGTAAACTTGGAATTTCTTAATATGGATTGATTATGATTTATCATTAAGATTTAAGAGCTAGTGGATTCCTTGGCCCTACCATAATATAGCGTGCGCATTGATATATCATAAGGCAATCTTATTTATTTATTTAATTAACTTGGAGTAAAAATGAGTCTTTTTTTTATTCATTGAAAGTTGAAAGTTGAAACATATTAGTGGACGAAAGTGTTAAGAGTGACGGTGATGGCGCATGCATGCAGGTTATTTCAGTAACGAGGAAGCAACGGCGTCTACGCTTGATTCAGAAGGATGGTTAAGAACAGGGGATGTTTGCTTCATCGACAATGATGGCTTCATATTTATTGTGGATAGGTTGAAAGAGCTCATCAAGTACAAGGGATATCAGGTATAACTCTTCATATTTGTTGTCAATTATTGTTTTCATAAGAAGACAATGAATTTGTACCTTTATTTCACATTTCATTCACATGCATTGTGTTGTTATTCTCAATATTTTAGGTGCCTCCAGCAGAACTAGAGGCCTTGTTGCTCACACATCCAGACATTGCTGATGCTGCTGTCATTCCGTAAGTCTAGTGTTTCATTCGTTAGGTAGCGTTTGTTTTGAGGTACTGAAATAGAGACTAAGACTCAGTATCATGTTTGTTAGTTCAGAGATTGTTACCAAAATTTCTGTCTCTGTCTTCAAAATTTTAGTATTTCAGTACCTCCAAAAAGTGGAGATATAGGGAACTAAAATTTTTAGAAATAGAGACCGAAACTTTAATAACATTTTATATTTAAAATACCCTCATTTCAATTAATTAATTCTAATTTTATCTTTTGTGCAAATTAAAGTAGAGTTTCATTCTTGTTTTAATTTCTGTCTCCCATTTTACACAAAACAGAATATTGAAATTTATTTCAATCTCTGTCTCTTAGTCTCAGTCTCTCAATCTCAGTTTTTCTGTGTCTGTCTCTCCACCAAATGCTACCTAAAAGAGCATAATTCATTCATTATTCATGTTCCGTGCATCAGGTTTCCAGATAAGGAGGCTGGGCAGTTTCCAATGGCATATGTTGTAAGAAAGGCTGGAAGCAGCATTTCGGAGAAGGAAGTGATGGATTTTGTGGCAAAACAGGTTTGAATCCAATTAACTCTAAGCATTCCTTTTTTCATTTTTGTGAGAGTCTCAGTTACTTTATATCTTGTGTGTGATGCATGCAGGTGGCTCCATACAAGAGAATTAGAAAGGTCGCTTTTATATCTTCCGTACCCAAAAATCCATCTGGCAAGATTCTAAGGAGGGATCTCATCAACCTCGCAACCTCTAAACTCTGAAAACACTTTTAACATTTTTTTTATTCGGGATATGTATGGCTCTCCTGCAATTTTAGTTATTATGCCTTGTTTATATACTTTTTTCAGGAGATTAATAAAAAGTAATAATGTACGTATGTTCCTAATTTGTTTTCTCAAGATAATGTTCATATCTAGTGTTCCTTTAAGAAAATTCAATTATCACATTTAATTTAAATCGACTTATTAGTGCTTAATTTAAAAACGAGAATGTTATGGAATAATACTTTTAGTGAAAAAAATAGTATTAGTTCAAAAATAAAAATATTAGAGACTAATATTTTTTATCAATATTAATTAACACTTTGAGTTTGTTTGAAAAGCTTCAACAACTTTTTTCTGAGCTTTTTACTTATGAAAAGTCACATTAATGTTGTTTAATACAATTTTTTAAATATACTTTTGAATTAATGTCTTACTTTTATATTATTAAAATTTAAAATTTAGTATTTAAGATTTAAAATTGATCAAATATTAAAAAAATAATAAATTTTGTTTGTCATTAATTCAAATGCAAGAAAAGAAATATTAATAGTCTAACCACAGGTAGCTAAATGTGCATTCATAACACCGTAGTGTCAATGGTTTCTCAGATTATAGATAGTGTCAGAGGGGATTAATGGTATGTGTTAAATTAATGATCTCAGTTCTTGTGTGTATGCTAATCTGACTAATATGGAATTTAGTAAGATAAAGGAGTTAAATAACTGAAAAATAAGATTAGTAAGGAATACTCATGGTCATGGCCTTATAATTAATATGTTTTCAATATTTTTATTTGAATTTAATAAAACGAATGTGCACACTACATATAATCATTCGTACTAAGTTCAAACCTTGGTAATTCCAGGCTTGTAAATTCGACATCATGACCAAAAAATAAAGTATAAAAAACAGGTAAGGATGATTATCATTAATCAAACAAAATCATAGCACACCTCCTTATTCTATACTAGATCTTGAATTCGTTCCTTCTATTATTCTTTAGATGGCTCACTGCTCATATAGGGACTGCAATTTCAAGAATAAGAAATAAGCAAAGAGAAGAAAAACAAGAACAAAATAGAAACAGATATGCACAAATCATAAAGAAATATTAATGTTGAGGAGAGTTAACAGGATGATTAACCTCGTGTAGGATAATGCAACTAATCAAACAGTAAAGGAAAAGTATAGGGTACCAATATATTATCTGCCAACTTATTACCAATAATAATTAATTATTATATTTTAAACATATGTATAAAGAGACACATCTAAGAAATACATCTATAAAAACATTTCTATTAGACACATTTATAAAAAATACATTTTTATTAGACACATCCACAAAGACACTTTCATTAAATACAGTCATAAACAAGAGTTGGCAGAAGTTGGCAGAAATATTGTTGGTAACGTAGCGGGATTGAACAGTAAAATGTTAAAAAGTGCTTAAAAGATGCAGCGAAGTTGTTGGTGACCACACACCATAAATAATATCTACTGCACGATTTGGTTTCATCATCTCCTGCCAAAAGGGTTGCCCTGTAACTGTAGCTACAATGGAAATTGGCCAAATGTCACCATGAAGATTATTTTCTCAAGAATGGTGTTCTAGAATTAGCACATATATAGAAATACAAAACAATAAAAAAACGAAGAAAAGCATGAAATTGCTTCTTCACCTTCTCCGAGCCTTCTTCAAAATTTGCCTTCTTTTTGGGTGTCTCATCTTCAATAACACCAGCATCATCACAATTCTTTTTGTGCATCTCTTCTTCCATACCACCACCTTCATAACGGTTGGAGTCCCTAGCTGGTGTGATTCTACTTAAAAACAATTTAAACAAATACAGTTTTGACCAGCAATTTTTTTAGTTTACATACGCTTGAGAAATGACCTTAACATAGATGAACAATGTTAGAACTTGAAAAGAATAAGAGGGATTCAATCTTTACCAATATGCATGAGTGTACTTAACTGCTTATACATGAGGAATTGACACCACAAGAAAACATAAAAACGAAGAGGCAACAATTAAAGGATAGACTTAAAAAGAACAACTAAATGTTTAGAACATCAATCAATATATGAACAAAAATTTGTTATTTCTTACTCGAGTCCATCTCTGAAGCTGGATCCAAGACAGAAAGACATAGAGGCATTTTTTTTCACTCGGTCCTCTAAATCTTGATCTCTTTGCCTTCAATTACAAAACAACAAAACTTTATAGTAAAAAGAAAAAAATAAAATAAAACACAAGTTAATTGACACAGACTTGCCTAAAGTCATCATGATCCTTAATATCACATCTCTCACAGCGTGTAGGAAGTTGAGCAGGACTAAGATCCAAGAAACGATCTGCCAGGAAAAGGTGGGGGAGTCAATGTGTTCAATAATTCGTGATGGTAAAAGTAAAGTTATCAAGAGGGAGAAAAGACTAGAGAAATTCATTTAAGATACCTAGTTTAAGTCGTTTGGCATATGCTACGTGCATTTCATCAGGATTCATTTCATGGACTGCACCAAAAAAATACTTGGCGGAATCGGACTTTTCGGTTGATATAGGCTTCCCCTCCCACATCAACTTATGAAGGAAGCCAAGAGGAATATAAGGTTGAACCATTCTCTTGGGAATCGAGGACGTCGAAAGCTTATACTCATCTTCCTACAAAATAGATAGTAACGAAGAATTTTTTGAAAAAACATTAATATAACGAAAAAAGGTAGGCTCTACATTAAGTAGAAACATGTTTCACATAGGAAAAAATCGAACAATGCTGAGTGTTTTGAAATGGAGATGGTGGTGCATAAGGGGAGAATGGAGTCATTTGTTAGTAAAGGGAAGGAAGGGACATCTAAAATTGTGAAAGAACAAATCATGAAGCAACATGCTAGAAGGAAGATGTAGTTCAAGTTGTGGGTGATGGTGATGGAGCTTGTAATCTTGTGGCAGCAGGGAAACATACATGTTAGAGGAACAAAGGAAACAAAATGTTTGTGTCTTGTCTAGTCCATTAGCTTGACTACTTAGACCTTTATTTTATAATATTTCAACAGGTTTGAGTATGTATGCTGCCATTTAGAGTTTTATTAAGGTGGAAACTCAGGTGGAGTCAACTTCGCAAGTTGATAGCTTGAGAGTCTATAGATGACAATTTAGTTAAATCTATCAAATTATTTAGGGCTTGTTTGGGTGAGCTTTTAAGAAAAAATCTTTTTTCGAGTTATCTTTTTTTAAAAGATCTTATAGAGAAGTAAAAGTAATTTTATGTTTGGATATCTCATGTAAAAAGGTCTTTTTATCAATCAATTATGTTTGGGTATAACAATATAAAAGTACTTTTTTGTTTATTTATTACATGAAAAACATCTTTTTTTTAAGGAAAAAAGATCTTTTAAAAAAAGATGTAAATTACAGCTTCTCAAAAAAGATCTTTTTTTGATTTTACTAGTGCTTTTACTTTTACTACTAGAAATTTGCCAAACACCTTAAAAATAAAATAAGATCTTTTTTCATTGAAAAAAGATTTTTTTTTTAACAAAATAATGGCGCCCAAGCATGCACTTAATAGTTCTCAACTATCAACTTCACAGCTTCCACTTTTTAATAATTAGATGAGAAGAAAATGAACTAACCCCTTCCTTTCGTGTGTCATTGTAGTGTTTCATAGCCAAAATATGCCAATGACAACGACGCTCAAAAATCCCTTGTATCTCTTCTCTGTAAAGGGTGATAAGGGAGAAGTGATTAAGAATATGTATTAAATGTTAATTTGAATTGCATTGAATATGTATTAAATGTTAATTTGAATTGCATTAAGATACTTGGGCGGATTTGGTTCAGTAAGAGTATAGCCTGCATAGGGGACTCTGGCTGCTATTGCTGATGGTGATGGTATATTGCTAAAAATTTTTGGTGTCACATATCTGTGAAGGACAATTAATTAAGAATGAATGTATATGAATGGAATTGATATTGATATCTCATCTAAATTAGGGCATGTACTCACTTAGAAGCCTTTGGTTTGGGAGATATCTCATCTCTGTGAAGGACAATAAATTATATTAACTGAATTGCAGTGAGATATATAAAAATTAGGGCATGCAATGCAAGTACGGACTTAGGTTGGGGAGAAGGAGGTGGAAGATCCTTGTAAATTGTATCGAGAATGCCTGGTTCATAACGAGGATTGAGTGGATCATAACGAGGAGGTGATGCTGCTGATGATGCCGTGTCAAGAATTTCTTGTTTGTCATCTCTGTGAAGGATAAGAAGGAAAAATTGATGAAGTAGATATGAATGGAGTTGATATTCTAAATGAGGGCATCTACTCACTTTGACGGCGAAAAGCTTCTTCCTGATGAGAACGAATTTGCCGATGACATGTCAGATGCGAAAGACGAAGGGGGAGATCCGGGAAAATCCTCTCAATTTTTTTTTAACAATTGAGGGAGTAAAGTGTGATCTCCCACCATTAATTTTATAAATGGGTCCAGAAATAAATATGAGAGAGAGAACAATAAAAGGTTAGAAATCACATTTTACACTCTCAATTTTTTTTTAACAATTGAGAGGATCCATTCCCGGGAGATCCCTCCTCTCAGTTTCAAACTCTTTTATAGTTTTGTTTTTACTTTTTAGCCCCGCCCTATACGCCTTCGCTTTGACATGGGCACGTGGGAAATCAATCCGTTCTTTTTCTATTCACAAAAAAAATCTCTTTTTTTCAAAAAAATATAAATAAGTTACTAACTTTTTTTAAGAAAATATTTAATATTTAAATATTTAAATTCTTTCGCTTAAAATATACAAGGACAAATAAATTTTTAGTTTTTCATTCAAAATATATAAAGATAAATTAATCCTTTAAAGGGACTTAGATGCCTCACTCTTAAAAGTGAGCGATGTTATTGAATTTTTATTTAGTCGAAGACTTATTTATCTTCGGAATAAAAAATCAAGGACTTATTTATCGTTTACTTTTTTTTAGTTAACCAGACCATTTTTATTTTTCATATTTTTAAAGTAAAATGACAAATAGACTTTTCAATATTTATATATTAGAAAATATTATTTGTATACCAAAATTAGTCACTAAAATTAGCCACCTGTAAATACATGTGTAGTTTAATATTTTTTTAATATGTATTTATATTTCAGTATCTATTTTATACTAATAACTGACTTTAATGACTGATTTTGGTATATACTTAGTATAACCCTTATATATTAATCTTTGAAAAAAAAACTACTAATAAAATTCTTTGTGATAACAGATATGGACATAATATTACCGTATTAATTTTTATCATGACGGTAAAATGATTTAATTTGAACATAACTTTTATACGTCTGTAATAGTGGAAAACTTTTATTTTTTCCTTCAAAAATTAATATGTACAAAGTGTAAATATTCAAAGACTTATTTGTTTTTTTAGTTATTTTTATTTGTATTTGATAAAAAGAATGAGCATAGCAGAGATAATCATTACTCATTAGTATAGTACTAACTTCAAAGTTAAAATTTTAAAGCTTAGTAAATTCAACAACTTGATCAAAAATAAAATATACAAAACAAGTAAGGATGATTACCAAACAAAATTATAGCACACACCAACTAAATTAACCAGAAAATCAAACTCCACAGAATCTACAATCAAACACCTTTGGTCCCAAGAAAACTCATACTTTGTCACTCTAAAGACAAGAATTTTGTTTCTACTTTTGCAAGAAGCAGTTGCAACTTGCTTCCCTTTCACTTCTTGCCCATATTCGAGTATCTTCACTAACCATTTTAACTATTTACTATCTCAGAAATGCCATGAATGAAGCTTTGAAGGACATAAAAGGTGGCAAGAACAAGAAGTAGTCAGTAAATCAGTAATCATTTACACATTGCTTCCACTCTTCTTGTCCTTCAATTCGAATCGAAACTGACAACAGTTTGAAGCATCAGAATGTCTAATCCAATATCATTTCGTCCCATTTCGCTCTACTCCATTGCTTTCCATCAGTCCAGATATGTACAACTCAATATTGTATCCTCCATGAGTTCTGCAAGAATGATCTCACCCATTTCGAAACCAACGGCTTCAGCATCAAACCGAAGATCCATCCACATGCTACTTTTTTCCATGTCTTTCCTGACAATTTTGTCCAAAGTTCGAGGCGGGGGTAAGGGAAGGAAATGCCAGCACATTGCTTCCCAAACCTTGACAATAACCACTTTCATATTTGGACTTGGCCTTATGCTAAGATTCTTCACAAAGGATACAAAAGGTGAGACAGCAAAGTAATGCCAACAAACCTCCATCAGAACTTCATTGATACAGTCATAAAGAAGCTTCTGATCATGGCAAAGCTGGTTTGCTGGAAGCTCTTCCTGATCAAACAATGAAGGATCTAGTATCTTATCCGAGGAATGGCATTTCATCAATAATTGATCCATAGTCAATTCAGAGGCTTGCAGGACTGATTTGATGTACTTGTATATCAATTCATTTTCTTCAAGGCAATATTTTCCTTTCTGGATTTGGTTCACAGGTGAATAGTCTTGTTCTTCGAATTCAATATTTAGCGGCCGTACTGCTACTTGAACTGAAAATCAAGAATGAATGTGATGTTAGATTAAAATAAATATAGCAATCAGAAAAAGGTATGCTACCATGTGTTATGCATTGTCAAGAGAAGCATGATATAGCAACCTCCTTAAGAATTAAATTTGCATCCACAGATAGCACTAGTGCAGGAATTCTTACTAGGTTGATATTCGGAGTAACTGGGGCTGATTTCATCCTCTATGAATGGTGTATCAAAAACAGATACAGGACTTGGCCTCCCACACATTTCTGCACCACTTTCTAGCTCTTCAGTTTTCTTTGTGAATGAGGACTGAGATGATGATGGTGGGGTAGATTGTTGGTTTTCGCCTATACCGTCCTGCTGAAGGAACAAATAATAGTTTAGGCTTTAGATACAGTTTTGTGGATATTGAATACAACATAATTACAAAGATCAATTTATTCTCAAACCATTGATTTGTGTAAAAACTTAATGCAATATGAAACATTACTAGAGTGAAGCATTGACCTCAGTAATTTCTAAGATATCACAACTCTGTTCATCATTTCTAATGCTGAGGTGAATTGGTTCTGAGAAAGATTCCAAGATATTGATCTCTTTTTCAGATTCTACATCACCTGCACACAAATAAATTATAGAAACTCCATAAGTAATAGACTAAATGCAAACATGCATGCATCTACTACTTAAATGATAACATTACCTTCGACAACTATCTCGTCTTTAACAGCACAATAGCCTTCTGCTTTATCAACATGACTAAGTTCATCAGGAAAATTTGATTCCAACTTAATTTCTCGTACTAAATTATTAGAGCTTCTGTCACGTATACTTGACTGCTTCTCTGGATTATCAGTTTCCTGAGCTAAATTATTCACAAAGGTTGCCTGTTTGGGGGACATATTGTCATAAGCCTCCCAAGTTTTATCCGAGGTAGAAAATCTTGTCTGTTCAGTCAAAAAATGATGCTCCCAACGCCTTGAAGGACTGCCAAGGGGCGAAAAGTTGTACTCCGGAAGGGATAGAATTCTCCCAAGGGTCTTGGAAATCTGCCTACTCGACATGTCCATGTTCTCATCACTCCTACCTATCACCTCAGACAGATGCTTCTTGGCCTCAGTGTATAAGTGAGAGGCCCTTTTCTTTTTATAACTACCAGTTTCTTGCTCGACAATCAATTCCGGATCTTTCAGTTTAGTAGGCCTTGCAATTTTCTCAAGGAAGAAATGATCTTTGTTAGGAGATCTCATTCCAACATTGTCTTTAAGAATGGCTTTGTTGCTAGGCCTTTGACATTCAGCAGGGTATCTTTTTGAGATGCCTTCAGGATTTGCATGTTTCTCTCTTCCCATTGCATGCTTCAACTTGTTTTTTAAATCTGTAAGCGAAAAATGTGAACTACCTCTTGCAGAAGGACTACTGTGTTTGGCAGTATCATGAGATTGCAGGGATGAGGCAATGTTGTTTCTGGTTTCAGAACTTTGCAACCCCATTGATCCAGGCTTCAGAATTACAATTCTATTTGAAGTCTCAGTTTTGCCATTCTCATTTGTTGGATTTTTCGGCTGAGACTTTGTTTTTTTCCTGAAGAAGTTATGCTTCTTGTGGTTTACAGTCTCCCTTGTTGGTTCCACATTTCTAAAATCTTGTTCGGTGAAGTTGGAACAAGTAACAGAACTATATTCATTGTTATCTCTCCCATGAGATTTCGCAAACTCTTGTATACATTTCAACAAAAGTGAATTTGGGTTTTGTAGAAGTGCAAGAAACAATTCCTTGTCTGAGCTTATAAACTGAAGTGCTTCCATAAGTTCATGGGAATGAAGGTATTTTCTAGCTTCTGCCAGATCTTTGCCATTCAGTATCATCTGATTCACAAATTCATGAATTACCTCTCTTGCAATGTTTTCAGAAATTGCATGCTTCTGGTTTGACTGAGTATGAACTCCTCTATCATTGCCATGCTTCACAGAACAAGACTCTTTAAAGTGACAAAACTCTTCAATTATGTTATCCAGATCAAGATCATCTTTTGATTGCCGCCGAGAGTGTTGATTATGCAAGTACTTGGATTTCATGGTTGCATCCAAATTCAGATTATCAATGTCCATATCACAGCTTTTACTGCTAGATTTCTTTTTCCTTTTGTAATCCGTCTGCTGCGGAACTTCACATCTTAACCTGGATCCATTTGGTTCTACTTTGGCATTATATACATCCTTCTCTGTGGTTTGATCAATGAACATCTCTTCTTCTATGAGTTTCTTCACACTATGCTTAATAGCACCAGTTTTCACTGTTGGCCTCTTACTCTCTCCAGTGTCCTGAAACATGACATATTGATATCAATAAATGCACAAACATCCTTGTAGCAGTAACTGAATTCTTCTAGTCTCCTAAAATTTGTTAACTTTCACTTGTAATGAGTTTCAATTGAATAATACAAGGGATGGCCAGACTCACAAAATTGCCATGAGAAACTTCATCCAAATCGCTCAACATCTCAAACTTGTTCTTAGAAGGCACATCTCCTGAAGGAAAAAGTAATAATTAAATTAATAATTGATATTGATTTATTTTTCTTAATCAAGCACAGCTGCACACAAGTATATTCCACAATAATAATAGATAGGCTATCCTGCACAAATATGATTTGTAGATACTACAAGAAGTTATGATAAAATTAGTCACAAGTATAAGAAGTTTAAGGTAGTAGTATTTGATGTAGATACATGTACAGCATGCATAGGTGAGAAAAAATGAAATATTCATGATTGTAGATAGGGAAAGTATGTTCTGATGAAAAGTTTTATAGCATTCTAGAAAATTTTTTGGAATGAAAAACATCAATTACTCCACAACTATTTGGAACACCGATCTATGAAACTATAATGTTTAACACCATTCTTACCAACAACATGCTTGCTGCTTCGCCTTCTATCTGCAATCAACTTGCGAGTTGAGTGACCATGGCGGAAATCAAACATACTAATAAAGCCCCACATACACCCTGACTTGTCTTTCTCATACCGGATGGAGCGCCTCTGAGACTTCTTTGCCATAATGATTGGGCACAGTTGACTACGTTCTTTCGTCTTTAGGCCTTATTACAATCGTCATCCGAACCACTTCACTGGTAAGATCATGCTACCTGATCAATGAACAAAACCATTAAGCAAATATATGTAGTTAAAAATCATTAGAACACTATGATCACTCCCTTAAATCTAATGCCATAGCTTTGTAGTAAGTATATGAAGAACAATGCTCTTTATGCAAACTTATAGAGAGGATTCAAACATAGCTACAGATATATCATTGAAAATTATCAACTTGGTGAGGTAAAACAGAACAATCATTGGATGGTAAGATTTAGAGGCTACTGAATCAAGAAACACAACAAGAATTTAACAAGTAGAAGATCCAACTAAATTGAGTGGTTACCAATTTAAGTCATGTAGCTAGAAGTCTAGAACTAAACTAGCATAGGAAAAACTGAGATTGATGCAACTAAGTACCTGCTACTATGAGGCTTTTTGAATCAAACAAAGAATCTAGGAATTCAAGTTCAGCTCCCCAAGTTTCTCAACTGAGTGAAGCTCAAGGAGTCATAGTCATCGCTTCCTTTGGAGGGTAAGGTATCAATACCTTGTTTGTTTCTACTGAATTCTAAAAGTTTCCACAGAGAAAGCTGAAATAAATCCCACTCATCTTCTCCTCTCTTCAAAGAAAAGTCCAAACTGATACACAACCATTAATAAGGCTTCAGCTTTTATAATTGGCATGTAATCAAACACTTGCAGCATATTGATCAAACTTGACGGAGAAGATTGATCAAGCTTATCTTCAATAATGTTCAGTGACTCAAACAAATCCAAATTCTATAATCACCAGTTCATGATGAGCTCCATCAGTAGCTATGCACAGCAGAATCCATGGCTGCACCAAGTGATGAATTCATATCCTTCAAAAGTTGATTGAACCATTTAAGCAAATCAACAAACAGAACAGGGGCAATCCAAATTCCCAATGATGTTCCTCCTCCACCAAGAAAAACCAAAATGTATGATGAAAGCTTGGAGCTTTTTTTATCTTTTGTGTGTATGTATGTTTTTTTTTTTCCAATCTCAATCTCAACTAGATAGCAACCTGAATTCTCTTCACTTTAACACTCAAAAATACTTTTTTTTCAATGGAAAATTCTGTATTAAAACACTTGATATTCTATTTACCACGAATGAAAATGGAGACTTTTTGCAAATGGGGGGTGTGTTTGACAGCGAAAAATGAAGAAAAATGGAAATGAAAGCACCGACCCACTAATATTTTTGAGGAATGATTCTGATTCTGAGAAGAAAAAAAAAAGTGAAAAAGGAGAGAAAGAAAAATGGTGGTGACTGGTGTGGTTGGAGAAGGATGGAAAGTGAAAGCTTTACAACAATGGTATTAATCTTTTTAGTATTATTATTAGTATTAGGATTATGGTACCAAATACAAATACAAATACAAATATGACAGTTGAAGTTAGCTAGATTGAAGGCCCCACACAACATGTCTTCCTATGTTGGTGTTTTTTGTAGCTAAAAAATTAAGGGAAAAAAATGAGAAAAAGAAAACTAGGGTGGATCTAAATTATAATTTTTTTTTTAAATTATGAGTAAGACTCGAATTTGCTACTTTTAAGTGAGAATGAGAAGACCAGAGACGAATCTAGAAAAAATTAACAATGGGGCAAAAATATATAAAATAAAATTTATGTATAAATATTTTATTTTATCTTTTTTTTTTCATAGTATACTCTAACATAATATATCAAGGATTAATCTGTCGTGGATCTGAAATTCATTTAAGAGCCTGTCATTATCTAATAAATTATTATATATACAAAATAAAATTTAAATTCTTGATTCTTGCTTAAATGAACTACTGATGTTCTAAGACATATTTTAAATACCTTCTAATTAATTAGTATCATGAAGCTAATTATTATTATTCTTTTAGTTAATTTATTTATTTATTTTAGGAATAAATATAATATAATAAAAAAATAAATATTAACATTTATATATAATTATATTTTTTTATCAAATTTTTTGTGGGGACAAATAACCCCTCTTACTTCTACTTGGATCCATGCTTGAAGAAGACTATACTATTTAAGTTATAGATCGTTGGCGATCTAAATTATAGTTAGTAAATGAAAGATTTATCAACTTAATCAAGATCATTAACTACTACATACACATGAAGAAGACATAACATTTTATTTAAAAAAATAGTTACATATGTTATTAATTATTAAATAGAAATAAAATATTTAATTTTTATGACAATTATCTTAAGATTTACAACATATCATGAAACAATAACTAATTAGGTGATAACATAAAATATTTTAAACAAGGAGTAGAACTCACTCTTTAATTAAGTCTTATCTAAGCTTTTATATTTTGTTTCTATATGAAGAATTGATTTCTTTATTTCATTAGACTACAATCTTGTTAATTAAGCTAGTTTCTAATTTAATAAGGAGCACCAAGTTTGAAACCATTTTATTTTTATTTTTGAGTAAAGTATCGTTTTTGTCCCAAACGTTTGGGGTAAGTCCCAAAGTTGTTCCTAACGTTTCAATCGTCCTATTTAAGTCCCTAACGTTTCAAAATTGACTCAATGTTGTCCTACGGTTAAGGATCCGTTAATAGAATTGACGGCGGGACAAAATTGAGACGATTTTGAAACGTTAGGGACTTAAATAGGACGAAAACATTGGGGACAAAAACGATACATAAAAATAAATTTTATTTTTATCCTTCAATAATTTTAATTTTTAATATACATAATATTCAATTATTTTTTAAATTACAATTAATCACATTACTTTCATTCTAAATAAATTAATTTGTTTATAATTTTATTCTTAAAGTAATGTAATTTTTTTATAAATAAATAAATTTTACACTTTCATTCTAAATAATGTAATTTTACTTTCATTTCTTAATCACATTACTTATAATTTTTTTAATAATTTTACACTTTCATTCTAAATAAATTAATTTTTTTATAATTTTACATTTAAAGTAATGTAATTTTTTTTATAAACAAATAACTTTTACACTTTCATTTTTAATAATGTAATTTTACTTTTATTACTTAATCACATTATTTTTTTTATAATTTTACACTTTCATTCTAAATAAATTATTTTTTTTTATAATTTTACACTTAAGTAATGTAATTTTTTTATAAATAAATAAATTTTATACTTTCATTCTAAATAATGTAATTTTACTTTCATTACTTAATCACATTATTTATAATTTTTTTTTTATAATTTTACACTTTCATTCTAAATAATGTAATTTTACTTTCATTACTTAATTACATTACTTATATTTTTTTAATAATTTTACACTTTCATTATAAATAAATTAATTTTTTTATAATTTTACGCTTAAAGAAATATAATTTTTTATAAATAAATAAATTTTAAACTTTCATTCTAAATAAATAATGTAATTTTACTTTCATTACTTAATCACATTACTTATATTTTTTTTTATAATTTTATACTTTCATTCTAATCACATTACATTATTTATTTAGAATGAAAGTGTAAAATTTATTTATTTATAAAAAAATTACATTACTTTAAGTGTAAAATTAAAAAAAATAAATTTATTTAGAATGAAAGTAATGTGATTAAGTATAAATGTGATTAAAAATAATTGAATATTATGTACCGTAAGAAATTGATATTATTAAAGAATAAAATTAAAATTTATTTATATGTTTCGTTTTTGTCTCCAACGTTTTCGTTCTATTTAAGTCCCTAACGTTTCAAAATCGTCTCAATTTTGTCCTGTCTTAACAGGCAGGACAACATTGAGTCAATTTTGAAACGTTAAGGACCTAAATAGGACGATTAAAACGTTAGGGACAATTTTAGAACTTACCCCAAACGTTGGAGACAAAAACGATACTTTACTCTTTATTTTTTATTTTGAATGAAGTTCTTTTCTATTTCATGTTTCTAAAGTTGACAAGTCCAAACCACTATGATTGAAGTCATCACCACAATATCCACAAAAACAATGAGAGAGATTGAGAATTTGAGATCACAAGAGGAAAAGAATTAACGTGTACGCCACTAATTTGAGCTTTAACTATGGGATTTCTCTTATTCAAATGATAATTTTACATTGTGCTTGTAATCATAGCTTGTCCATACCTATATTATTATATAAGTAAACCTTAAATTAAATTAAATAGTATATATAAGAAATTGAAATTTAATCACGCCATGGCAATTTTTAATTAAAAATTAAAAATATAGAAAATTATTACAAAATTTTAAAGTTAATTGCTCCCCTATTTAAGGTAGAGCATATAAATGTTGCTTTTGGGGCCTGCGTTGTTATCCACTCCTCGCACTATGATTAATTCACCCTTTCGGGGAGACACATTGAAAAAGAAATAATTTTCTTTTTTTCATAGTCTTCTTATGAAAAAAATTTGAATTGAAATATTTGGGCTTTCCTTTTTCCTGCCTTGAACAAAATGTCATCTCATCATAGAAAATTGAAAATAGAAGATTTCTTCTTTTATTTTGTGGTAGTATTACACAACCTATAGTTTCTAATATAGATAATAAGGAGTTACTTAGATAAAGACATATAAAATATCTTATTTTAAAGATATTTTATAATAATTAAAATTTTACATATATAATTAATTGAAAATTGTGTTATTTCTATAAAAATTAGATCAGACAAATTAATTTGGCCGAAAATTGATGAACTAAATTTAAAGTAAAACTAAATTAATATTCTTTTTTATAAAAAATGACTACAATAATTGAATAATTTTATTTTAAAAAATGACTAAAATATTCATAATATATACATAATAAGAATATTTTAGTCATTTTCATAATAGAGATATTATAGTTATTTCTTATAAAAAAATATTAATTTAGATCGGTTCAAGATTTAGTTCACACCAATTTTTTGGTCAGATCAATTTATCTAATCTAATTTTGACAAAAATAATACGATTTAATTGATTATATATATTGAATTTTAATTATTAAAAAATATCTTAAAAAACGTTCTAAACATCTTTATTTAAGTGATTCTCCAGATAATAAGCTTAAAAATTAATATTCCAATCTTAATTAGGCTACTATATACTAACTATATCATGGAAAATACATGCATATTATATACATTTTTTTTATATATTATTAAATAAAATACTATTTTAATTCTCAATATTTGAAATAAATTCTAATTTAATTTTTAATATTTTAAACATTCTATTTTAATATATTAAAAACTAAACTAAGATATTTAAAAATGTTAAAAATTAAATTAAATTTTAACTTAAATATTAAAAATTAAAATAATACTTTATTTTGTATTATTTATCATGCTCTTCAATTCTTTTCATGTACTTAACTTTTCTTTTCAAATACATCTCCTAAACTAACAATGAAGCAAATAGTATATATATAAGATCCCCAGGTATTAATTTTTTTGTTTTTTTTTTTCCAATGAAGATTTTTTGGCCAAAACAAATTTACTTCACTATTTCAACCGGCTAGGGAGGAGATTCGTATTGTTCTAATTAAATTATATATTAAAAATAGTAATGAAAGCGTAAGTGTGACTTAACTGATCAAATCACTTTAGCATAAACATTGCTTTTTTTGACCCGGTAACTTTCTTGTGTTAACAATTATTACGATAAAAATGATTATGGAGTTCTAAATTCGAATCCTCCGTATTATAACAGGGAAAAAGCAAACTTAAGTATATGAATAATTTTTTAATTAGCAAAACTGGTACTTTTGTTTATTGGTTTTGAAATTTAATGGCCGCGCTTACAATATTAAATATCATAATCATGATGTACCAAATTAGAAGAACAGAATAAAGTGAAAAGAAAATTAAATAAGAATAAGAATAAGTTAAAGTGATTAGAAAAGGAGACCTCATCATAATATATAATGCATGAGTTTAAGGAAATGTAGTAAAATTAATAGCACAAGACTAATCATTAAAAAAATGGACTTAATTGAGAAAACAAAATTAAATCTTAAATAAAATGTATTTACACAAAATAAATAAGTAATAGTAGCTAGTTTGCAGATCAACCACTAAAGTTTGGTTCAATGCTTAACCAAAAATGTTGGGGTTCAGACCTGAACCTAACAAGAAGAATAATAGTGTAACATATGCTTATAGCTTTGTGACTAACTGAGATTGTGTTTAATTTTTTCTGTGACTTAAATAAGCTAAAAAAAGAAAAGAAAAACAAATGAACTGTTTAAATAGAGGGACATATTTAATTAAGATTATTTTTAAATTCCTCCTAAGAAAAAGGCCACTTGATGAAGTTGTAATTTTATCGTCATTTTTGCTATAGTGTTTGTCATTATATTTCTATCTCTCATAATTAAACGAAAATCAATACATTAATTCTAATACATGATATCCCTTATTTTAAGATGATGTATAAGATCATGTTTAATTGTACTTTGTAGGATCCAACTAATTAGAAAATCAACAATGCTAGGGAACCAAGAGGGTATCAGCAAAAAACCAACCAAATGCCTCTGAGTGAATCTAAAACTTCTACGTGAATGGTGTTTATGCTAGGCATTAGGTTGTTTCTTCTATTAAGTATCAGAATGTTTCTTTTTCATACTAAATAGATGTTCTTTTATATATTTTATAAAAATTTTTTATACTAAGAATCGGGATTATTAAAAGTTCCGTGATCCCCACCCCTATTTCTCCAATATATCATTTAGAATTTTAATTTGGGATGAGAAGCAATTAATATCAAATATTATAAATTAAAACAAATAAATTAATTAAATATAATTATAAATTAGTTAAGTTATTTATTTTTTGGCTGATCACCTCTTGATTCGATATACTTTTCCTTAGAAAATAGAGGAAGTAAACCCAAAAAAAAAAAAAGGTAAAAACTGGTTAGATGCTTTATCTAAATGTTTTGCTCCTAACATGTTTCATTAATTGGCTAATAAGGAAAGAAATTAAAGCTATCCTTAGTTGTTGGAAGATCCAACAAAAGGGAAGAGTTTGTGTCATTAACTTCTTATGTGATAGTTTAAGATTATAAAAAGGGCAATTAATTGCTTCCATTTAGAGCAACACTACTCTAGTCAATTAAAGTAACAAAGTATTTAAGTTAACCAAATATCATATTAAAATTGAGCGACTCTATCTCAATGTTAAAATCTAATTCAAAAAGCAATCAACATAAACTTCATACGTATTTTGTTCCTACTTGTAGCACTTGTATATCAAAGAAAGTTGTGGAATCTATTGGAGCCATCGTCCATGGATATGATGCTTTTGTTATTAGATAACAAAAAGTCTTATAGTGTCACATCTTTTGGGACCACATATACCTGGAATCTTATTCCGAATTAACTATAGATAATGCATATATTGGTGCTTATTATATAAAAAATATTTATAGTAATAATAGACTAGATAATATAGGAGACTCTTGCTTTTAAAATAATGTATAATGTTGTTGCACAAAGTAAATAGGAAAATAATCTAATGTGAGTACATACATGGTCCAAAAAAAAAATTGAATAATATTACTCAATTTTAGTTTAAGATAAATTCTATGCAGAAATTTTTAGACAACAATATTTTTAACCATAAATTAGTATTTGTTCGTTACCTGAAGATTTCGAGTACTCGACGGTTCGGGTGACGACGAAAGGGTGAGTGGGCGGGACTCCAGAGTGACTTGGTGCGAGTTTTCGGACGTGAGTTGGAGGCTGGTGATGCCGGAGGTAGAGTGGACGAAGAGGGGGTGACCACCTGCAAAAACACTCCGACGATCAAGTCAGTGTTCGTACGAGGTGATAGTCAAATTGAGTAAGATGATGCGTATCTTGGGGGAGAGAGCTGACTTTTTTCCCTTATATACTGTGCGGGCCCATTAAATGGCCTAGCCTACTGGCCAAGAAACTTTTGTGAGCTGTCCTGGTCCACGTGGAGGGAGCAGATCGCTCCGGACATCGGGTCGGGATTTCGGGTGCTGCCCAATGATACCGACCCGACCGGTTTGCTGGGCGTGGTGACTTGAGCCGTAGTGGCAAGTCGCGCCTGAGGGGCCGACCCGTCGAGTTTCCTTATCCTGGTGATTCGGGCATGGGTCGGAGGCGGTGTCCCCGACTCGCCGGGTGATCGGGCTAGACCTGTGTGGGTCCGTAACAGTATTCTTTTAAATATTTTATCTTTATTAACTTTTTAAATATTGTATAACTAATATATATATGGAGAAAAAAAAAACATTTTTTATGGAGTATTTAAGAATTTGTCCTACTTTGTAAAGAATCTTTGAACAAATATACATATTTAAAATTATAAAATACAGCACTAAATTACTCATAAAACATGTTTCTTTTAATTAAATTATTAAGGCCTCTCTCTCACATTTTTCCTTTCCATACACACACTTGTACCTTTTTACTTTGAGCATGGCAGCATTGAGAAAACAGTCTTTTACTTTGCCTTTAACCTCAAGGAACTCTATATAATTAAAGGTATGAAAGATTGGTGGTGGGTGGTGGAAACCTAACACATTGAGGACCACCAAGAACTAGGAAGTGAGGAACCACTCCAAATTTAATTATTCATAATAAAGCATACATTGTCATCACATGCAAATGCAGATATATCGAGCCATTTTGCCTTTCATTTCAATCTTATTCTCTTTCACCTTTCTCTTGAATTTGTGATATTTTTTTACTATAGTAAGTTGCATTAGGGGAAGGAAGGTGGATGAGTCAGTCAATTGGAAATTCTGCTGATGAATAAGGTCATAGTTACTTGCTGAATTCTCAATCTATCTATAATCTATGTACTTAGGTTGTTAGGTTTATGCTATGTTTGTCCAAAGGGATATTAAGCTGATGGTAGTTAGCCTTTTGTGAACTTTTTTTTTTTCTTTTGTCACTGGGGTTCCTTTTTTTCCCTTTTCTTTCTTTCCTTTTCACATCAATATTTGCACTATAAGAAGTTTGGCTTTAGATCAATATTTGCACTGAGTCTAATATAGTTATTATAGCTTTTATAAGAGTTTTGGTATTTTTTTTTTCTCGTCCCATCAGCTAATTTGTTAGTTGTGTTACATCAATTAAAGTCTAATATAAATCATAATTGTAATTTATCATGCATTTATTAGTTAGGTCACTTTCAAATTAAATGTTGTCAATTTTATGTTATGTTTAAGATATCCAATTATAAGCGTTAAAAGCTATTTTCATAACATCACATCATCTAAAAATATACCGTTAATTATTTTATAAGATTTTGGATTTTTATCAATATAATATTATTTGACTTTTATAATTGAGTTACACGAGTTTATTAATTCTAGTGATTCCAGCATGAAATTATGTCAGTGACAAAGCTAGATATATCCTCCAGTACTAATCATAAAATCCATCCCCTTGGATATATTGTGTGTGAAACTTGTAGTGTAGTTAACTTTATTTCTCTTTGTCCAACTCCAAGCAATGCTGCCTAACTTTCTTTTGACTAATAATAATATCAGGTAGGCTAACTCCAACAACTGGCTTTTAAGCTTTGGATGCCCCTTTTTTGTAATCTCTATCGTTAAAAGTGATCTCAATCCATATGCTATCTAGAATAATAAAGTAAAAGCAAAGTTGCACTGCACTGTGGGGATAAATAAACAAGACTTGAATTGAGATGGGACCAAAATCATTAACAACTGTCCTTGACCAACATGAAAAATTCTTGATAAAAAACTAACAAATTAAAATTAGTTTACGTTTCAACACATTTATTTTTAAAAAACTTAAATTTTGTATTTAAAACAACCTTAACAAATACTTTAAGAACACCTATTTGCAATACCCTTATTTTGTTTACGTTGTTGGTCAATAAAATTTAGAAAAAAAATGGCAAATTATTACATAGTATAACATATGATCAATTTTTTTTACATATTTGTGACCATTTTTATTTGTTGCTTGTATATATTGAGAAACGCTCTGGGACTGAATTAAATTGCTTTGGACAGTAACGGGCTATGATACTACACACTGGACTCGTTAGCAAATATAAATTTCAAGCCCATCCCAATTCCTATTTTGTTAAGCCCATCCCAATTCCTAAAACTAAAAAAAAAGCATGTTGACATTTCTTTTACAAAAAAAGCCATGTCGACATTATCCGACTTTATCAAAAGCGAGAACTTAATTCCCAAAAAAAAAAAGCAAGAACTTAATGATTGATGAAACATGTTACATAGGCATAAGGCACACTACATGATAAACTAGATCACCTAGCTTTGTTGACCCAAGAAAAAAGGGTCACCTTAATGGCTAATGCTTTTGGTTTGACATGCGAGACATGAAGCATATGAGGTTCGTAATAAGCTTAATGATTAGTAATTTGTTTGCTCTGCGTTAAGCTATGGAATAATGAAGCTAAAGCTAGTTAAGGATTCATAAAATCCGAACCTCTTGTGAGCTAAATAGAAGAAACAAGAAATGGTATATGTATATGGGAGTTTCCTTCCACATCTTAAAGCAAAAGTCTTGCCTGCAGAAATGGCATTCACATTCTTAAATATTAAAGCAGCACTTGAAAGAATAAATGAACTTGTAAACTATGGACTTTTGATATTTAAACCTTGGCAGTTGGCAGACATATTATGTAACTGAAAAAATAAGAGTAGAAAGAAAAATTTACTTTCAGTTGATGATTACAGCATAAGAGACCTTCTCTTGCGCCTCCTTGCTTTCTCCAAAATTCGCTGGGTTTCTTCTTGTTCTTCTTTGGTCAAATTAGCAAATAGGTCTGCTCCATTTCCAGGAAACACATCTTTAGTGCAGTTATTGTTTCTATTAAAATAACGATTCTATATTGTATTACTATTATTACTAAACTGAGGATTCAGAAAAGTATTGCCAGAATTTTGATAGAAATCATATTAACACTAGGAAAGAATTTCGTGAATGGAAAAATAATGTTTAATAACTTATATTGAAGTGAGTAAAACAGGTGAAGGAATGAAATTAACAAATTAACAGAGGAAATGTCCTCAAATAGTCTCAATACAATGTAATATTGCTCAATAAATAAATTGTATAAGTATGAGATAAATGAAATAGGCAAATGAGGCAAGTGTGGTGAAAATTCAACAATCATCCATAGCATCAAGGGCCTATTGGAAAGGTAACTGTCCTAGGACATAAATGCCAACATTGGGAGCCACAAACTTATATGGAAAAGGAGACAAAAAAACAAAATGTCCAATTTTCAGTTTACTAAAAAGTTGATAACAATTAGGACAAGGACAAAAAAACGCTTCTCTCTATTGGTTCAGTGTTTGTATTATTTCATTATTTGTTCTAAGAAACTTACCAAATACACTCCCAGTATCTCGGCAAGAAAAGAAAAGCTCAGGGAAAAAGAATTATTAGTCAGAGGGAAAATTTAAACAAGATAAACAGAGGGAAGATTGTACCAATTGGCCGAGGACGAGGGCCTAGCACATACTCCTCCAATTTTGTATTGGGCTTCCTCACTCGTGTGCTTCTCCTCACACCCTCATTCTCTTGGCTAACTGCTGCTTGACCCTCACTAGTAACTAACTTTCTGTTAGTGATTTCCCTTTTTGTTCCTTCTGTGTTGATGTCAGCTAAGACATTCTTTTTGCTCAATGCATTAGCTACAGTTATATACATTAGAAACCAAACAATATGGTAACCTACTCAACTAACTATTAATAGAATAACTAACTTTTAATGTCTGATACTAGGATATAAAAGATTTCATTATTATTTTTGCCAAGTACCTTCCTTTTCTTCAGCCAAGCAGGAGAAACCTTCCTCAAACTCTTCATCAGATTCAATGACAATTGGACTGTCTCTTCCACCCCTTACACACTGTCATTCAACCATGGAAAAAATTCATAAATCATATATAAGATTTCTCAAATTAATTAGGAGAAACATTTTGAATGAAAATGAAGTGAAAGCTGTCACAGTCAAGTGCAGGAAGCAAGACTACCAAAACTAATTTGAGTTAGAAAGTGCGCAGCTTTCTCTGATCAAGAAACCATGATTGGGATGATAGACAAATTTTGAAGATACCTCATTAATGGATGGTTCCTTTTGCTTGTAGTTCTTGGACATTCTGTCTGAAAAGGTGACTTTCACTTGTTTTACTGTCTTCAAACCTCCCATTTCTACCCCTGGAGCTACAGTATCTTCTAAGCTCATAATACCTTTACTGAAGTCATGAAAAATCTTCTGAGCGTTCACAACAAAAGCATTTTCAAAGTGCAGAATTACCAGCAGCAAATAAAAGCATTAATGATATGTGGAAAATCGAAAAGAAAAATAGTATAAAAGAATCATAACACCTGAATAAACACAGACATTTATCAGCTAATATGTAAAAGTGGATAAATAACAGTAATAACATTCATGATTCAAATCTCTTCACATTTGTTGTGAAAACTGAAAAGCATACATGTTCCTGTAAGCAAAGCTTAACAAAGGCTTTCATTAACTAATATAAATAAAGGTATGGAACTTCCTGATTGGGAAGACACATTGGTGTTATACTATTATAGTTATAGGCAAGAGTTGTGCTTACTTAGCAGGAGGCTGATGCATTTCTGGTCTGGCAAACTGACTGCAAATATTCTGCCAGCTAGAATATATCAGATTTTTTCCCCCTGAAACTATGCTGCTCACAGAGGGACCAGGAAAAAAAAAAAAAAAACAAGAGCAAGGTAATCCCTTCACAGTAGGATTTTTTTCCAGAAAAAGGTACAAAATAATCTTCTTTTTACCATAGGAACTATCAAGAAATTCTGTTGAGTTCATAAAGCACCTTTGAAGATTGATTAGACTGTATCAGATCCTTGTCGTTAAGATTTCTAATAGTACGAGAGATTTCCTGCTCATAAGTGAAAGTTTCAGAGTAGAGGTGAGAAAAATGAAAGAACATGCAAGCGAGATGAGGCCGTGACAGAAAACAAATGAAAGGAATTTTAGAGGTTAGCATGCAAAACCCAAAAACTCCCAAATGGGAAACAATATACAATTGACAGTCTGGTATAAGGAAAATTATATAACACTATAAGAAAGTTGAGTTGCGATACTTATAAAGTGATAATGACATGTAGAATTCAATATTATGGCAATTAAATGAAACAGAAATGTTACGGGACTGCAGGACACGTTTAACAACTGGAGAATAGGGATGGCATAGTCTATTATTCCACAAAGTATAACTATGTTTTCCAGTATCCATCATATCTACAGGACCAAATTATTTACAGAATCAGGACTAGGTCCAAAAACTAGTATGAATATTCATTTCACAGAACTCCAACCAGTACTAAAACTAGAAGAAAGCTGAATCTTTAGATGTGGCAGCGGAAAATTGTGAGAAGTTGCACAACCCGTGTGACCTAGTTGTGCCTTAATGAGCCATTGCAGATGGGCGATGGTCAAGGTCTCCCGTTCAATAATATTGAGGGTATGCATATGAAGAGGGATAGGCTGTAGGGTGAACTTCTGACAGAAATTGACGCTGTGAGAGTGGAAGAGGAGCCATGTAACCACCAGGGTGTTGGAGACCGAATTGCTGATATGTACGTGAAGGTTGAAAGATTAGATCATAACCACGATCGCATGCGGCAGCCTCATGACCATGCCTGCCACATACTTGACAGATAACAACTCTAGACCCACCAAATTGTCCGCCACTACAGTCTTGAGGTCCAGAATTTCCAATTCTGCCTCCATGAGCAGGAGCTACTGGTGCTTGATACCCACCAGAACAAGCAAAGCCAGCAGCATGCAAATCAGGTGGATTCATGGAAGGATTAAAAGAGCGTGGTTGCCGAAAAGACTGGTTAAGTGCAACATTACCTGAAAATGCATCATTGGCGTTATCCTTGTGACGCTCATCGAACCATGCTTCGAGGATAAGCAGAAGTGATTCGAGTTTAGGTATAGTCAATCCACTGAATTGGTTATCGGCAGTCGTTACTAAGAGGACAAAATTATTATACTCTCGAGGAAGCCCGTTCAAGATAATTTTGATGTGTTCTTCGGTCGTGATCGGTCTTTTGGCGAAGGCTAATGCGGCCACCAGGGATTTGATGTCGAGAAGGTACTCGCTCACTGTGCGAGAACCCTTTTTGATGTCCCGCAACTCTGAAAGATACTGATGAGCTCTTGCTCCAGCCCGGGAATAAAAAAAATGGTGGATTTCATCCCACAGCTGCTTTGATTGATTGCAGCTAAAAAAATGCACAAGCATTGGCTCAGATATTGACGATAGAAGCCATGTTAGCAGGAGCTGGTCCTTTTGTTGCCATACAAGAAATTCAGGATTCAGAATACCACGAACTTCGTCTTCTTGAGACATGAACTTCGGTGGAAGTTGGGAATCGCTAGCAATGTGTTGCTGCATATTATGGCCACGAATCGCAGGCAACACTTGCTGTTTCCAAAGAAGATAGTTCTCCTTGTTGAGTTTCAATGAAATCGGGTGAGAAGAAATGACAAGATTTGAGTACGCAGTGGACGGAGATGCAGCGGGGGAAGGATTGGCCATGGAAAGAAGCTCAAGATTCCGTGAAAGATTCTGAGCAGAGGAGAGGAGATGAAGGAAAATGCAGGGGAAAGAGAAAGTCAAAGAAAATAGACGAATGGAAAATACCCAGAAAGTTTCTACTGAAATGAGAGTTATAAAGCTCGGATGAGTGGAATCACAACAGCTTCGTAACGAACTAGTAAGTTAGTAACTACTCTACAGCTGTAAAAATCAATCCATAACTGTCTACCGGATTCACAACAAACTCAGAAGTCAGAACCTATAACAGGAACTGCAACAGACTAACCGTTTTCTCCAAATAAAAATCATTTGTAAAGGCAGCATTTGGTTGACAACCATCACGGGGACTTCATTTTATTATTAGAGTCAAAAAGCTTATGAACATGGGATGGCGCCATTGGCATTATATTTTTAAAAAAAAATGTCAAAAGGGTTTCCAACTGAGGGTTTAATTTAAGGACACATTACACTTTAGAAATAAATATCTGTAACTAACATTGACCAAAATGCTAAAAATTTAATAATATGCTTGCATGGATAGTCATTATTATTTGGTCATTGCCATATCATACATGCCTGCATTTCAGTGGCGGAGTTATGGAGATCAATTTGTAGACTTCGGAGAGAAGCTTCAATTAGCTGAGGCAAGGTTGAAACAACCGAATATACTTCCTGTAACTTCTCTTGGTCTGTAGTACCCTTGCTCATTCGTTCCAATAAAGATTTCAAGCTCTCTTCAATTCTTGCCTTAGTTTCTTCTTGTCCGTTGGTCTGATTTAAATCACAGTCAGTCTGCTAAACTTTGATATCCACTGATGTTTAAAATCAGGCAAGTCACGATCTAAATCAGATTCTTACTATTAATTGGAGTGAGTTATCCTGAGCAATCAACTTCTGCTTTATGCATCCCACTGAATTGAAAATGCATAGTTAAAATAATATGCTATGTCATAAAATAACAACCTTCCGTGAATACAATTCCCAAAAAGCTGTTACAAAATATTTTCAATGCATTTGAATATGAATCACTTACTCTCTAGGGTAACTTCCTTTGTTTCTTTGTTTATTTGCATTACGTCGCACTGAACAGAATCCAAGATCATTGCAAACCTCCTCAATGAAGTTTCCATCATGCCAATTCGGTGTTCAAGTCCATCGTTTAATTGACCTGCAGCACAAACAGTATATTTATCAGCTTAATTCACATGCACATGCACATGTAAAAGATAACATCAAACTACAACCTACTTATATATGTCAAATGTGAAAGCTAAAAGGTGTAACCGTAAAAGCTTTTGAAACAAATCTCACACTACTATGAACTAATACCCTTACTTCTATGCTCTGGAGGATTCTGTTTGACCTTCAGATTGGATGAAGATTTTGAGTTCAGTGTTTGACTCTCTTCTCGTGAATATGTAAGATGGGGGAAGCTAGAAATATTCCTCAAAGAGTTCTCCTGCTCTTGAGAACCAACTCTCTAGAAGGATGAAAAGTACATAATAGACGCAGAAACAGTATCAGGCATTGCATATATTTATGTCTATAGAGTAATTTTTACAGTCAAGTTTATTTGTTTTTGTGAGGGGAGGGGGGGGGGGGGTTACCAACTTTAGCTAACTTGTGTAACTGGAAAATGACATTCTTTATGAGAAATTGGAAATCCTGCATAATCTAAGGTTGCAATAGTCAACCTGATAATTCGTCACAGCCTCGTCAAGAGAGTTTTGGGAGAAGTGAGACAACATTCCAGGCTGAGATGAGAGTCCCTGAGAAAATGATAGCTGAGATTGCTGTGACGCTTGCACACCACTTGGCACAGTGTTTGGTCTCCTAGCCCTACAAATTTTTCATCTTTTTTTTATTGCACAACAAATAAGCAAAAGCCACAAGAAATTATCAACACTGTTGAACCGTATCACTACTGGTTCCACAAAATTATCAACACTGATGAACCTTCTTAGTACTGGTTCTTAGTACTTAGTCAGATTCAGACACAGCAAACTCAAAACGTCAGATAAGCATGAGAATTTTGGGTTCTTCTCAGTCCTAAAATCACTTATAGTAAAGCCTTCAAGTACAAGCCATTTTACTCTTAACTAGGAATTATACATCCACATTTGATCAGAGGATCCAAACAGAGCGATAAAGAAAATTGAATGTAGGAAATGCCACTGAGTCAGAAACTCAACAAAGAAAGGGGGAAAAAAGTCTTCAATCAATGAATCAAACAAAAATTGGAATAACATCAGTTCCACCAACAATTTAATATCAAATTTCCTCAACAAATAAAGGGCTAAATGTAGTATATAAGTCATTTTAACCAGGTTTATAGATCCTATAACTTTTCAGAGGAATTCAAACAGATCATTATAAATAATTAATAGAAAGTAACTCAGGCTTGAGTTCAGCGACACAAAAGAAAAAGAGGTCTAAATCTACAATTTTATGTGATTTTTTTTCAACAAATGAAAAGAAGAGATAATTGAAGTATAAGACATTTCAGCTAAGTTTCAAGATCTGATGGCTGTTCGGAGAATCCAAACAGAGATTTAGAGGTAATTGATAACAGGATCTGCAACGAAATCAAAATTTCAGCCAAAAAACAGAATCAAACGTACAACTGGCTGAATGACCTTCAAATCTACAATGCTATCTGAATTTTCTCAGCAGAACTGAAGCTAAGTAGTTAAACCATAAACGAAGTCATTGTATATATAAGCACTAACACGAATCGCAATTTAGGAAGCAATCAGAAAATCAACAAAATGATAAACACAGAAAAATCCTTAATGTAGCAGTTAATAAGAAAATTTTCTCAGCAACAAAATAATCGGATAAATAAATGAATGAACTAGTTGAACATGTGTGAGAGTAAACCAAATCGTAATCGTAAACAAAAAAAAGAGAGGAGAATGCTAAGTGCGTGAAATGACGAAAGGATTGAAGCTGAAGAAACCTTGAGTTGTGAAGGATTGGAGGAGGAGGAAAGACGGGAATGGAGGACAGATCGGAGACCTTGTTTATGCTTATCCTTCTTCTCATCCTCTCGATCTGGATCTGCAGAAGCGTTTGGATGTTGCGATTGCGAATCGGTAATCGTTGTAAGGCTTTTTGCGATTTGGAGAAGAGAGAGGAATGATGAGTTGCAGCTTGCAGTAGCAGTAGAAAGCAGCTCGCAAAATGAGAAGATTGGCGGGAAATGAGTATTTATATCATGCACGTTGGATTTCGGGGTTGTTAACATTTAAATATTTTATCTAAAATGACTTATTAATTATGAAGATAATAAACAACAATCCAAAAATATCTAATAATTTTTTGAACATTAATTAGTTAGAGTTGAGGTAAAACAATTTTAAATTCCAAAAAAGTAAGATGTTTCATATAAATTTCTTTTTTTTTTTGGTTTGCAAGAAGGTTTTTTTTTTTTTGGACAATCCCATGATGGGCTACAAGGAGACAACCCAGAAAATAATTCAGGAAAATAAGAAAATTATATTGTCATGGCCCAACACACATTTAGCCCAATGATACCATCCAAATAGAAACATGACTTAGGTCCAATTAGGCCTAGTAACAAATAGGATACAGTAAAATTTGAATTCTACACTAATTTTATTTTCGGATTTAAATTTTCTATAAAATTTAACTCTATAATCTCTCAACTTTCATTATAATCGCACCCTTAAACTCTACGCCCAACTCTATCTCCAACAAATTAATTTCTTTTTTTCAATTAAATACAATATTTAATCATTCTATATTTCATAAATATATTAATAAAATAGAAAATATAAAATTAATTTTATATTAAAATTAAAAAAAAACTAAATTATAATAAAATTTAAGTTAAAATTACAATATATATATATATATATATATATATATATATATATGAATTTGATATCTATCATCCTCGTTATACATATATAATAATTTTTAATTATATATTATAATATATCAAAAGAACATGTAAATCGGATAGAGTTAAACTTAAATTTATATCAATCTTAAGCATAACTCAACTCATTTTATTCTCAATTCGACCTAATTTAAATTAGATTATCAATTCCTATCTAAATGAGTTAGGTTGAATTGGATACCCATATCATTAGGTTATAATTCTATATATATATATATATATATATATATAACTAATTAGTGACATATTTTGTGTCATTGTATGTATGGTTGAATTTCTTCCTCCAACAGAAGAGAGGAAAGAATCTCTGAGAGGCCAGTTTGTGTTCTTTCTTCCCAAATCACAACATTTATTAGCTCCAAAGCTGAGGAGGAAAATTCAGAGAGGTGTTATGTGGCTGAAGATTCATATGATCATATTCCAAAGAATATTCTAATATGGATAAGGATCTAGTAGACTAATACCCTTTCTAAGAGAGGGTCATACTCATACTTCATTACTTCTATTTATATGGTCATGTACCTCTCTACCTGCAGTTTCCATGCATGTATAATAAAGGCCCACAAAACGTAGATTTTTGCAATCTTGTCTTCATCATTGCCAGCATATTTATCATAATTAAACGTGCATTATTATACAATAAAAATGTCTATATAGTCAAATTTCATTAATTATTAATAACTCTTTTTCAAATACAGATACCCATCTCTGTGATTCTAATTTTGATATATTTACGTATTAAAATATTTTACACAATTGTCTATTCATATTTATTTTGTTTAGTAATTATTTATGCTATTAATAGAAAAAATAGTTATTTTTATTGCAATGACGATGTTACGTGATTACAACTATAAATTAGCAAATCTCACAACATATGTAATTATGTATTAGGAACTAAGAAGCCATCTTTATAACTGATTAAATGTTTCAAAATACAATCATTGAAACTCCAAATCATCTCTATAACTAGGTAATATAACGTATGTCCCGCTGTATCGATAGATTTATATAGTTTTGGTCTCTCTCACCATAACAACTGATAATGAATCATAATACTATTTTTTCCTTATCATTGTATTTGAATAAGTCTTTGCTTTAACGTTGGAGTTTCCTATAAGACATCGTGTGAAAGGGTTCCTATGAAAATCCGAAAGATAGAAGCCAAAATAGAGTGAGCGACAACTTCGGAGCTTCTCTAATAATGTCAAAAAATTAAGGTGGAAACTCATGTATAGTTAACTTCATGTGAAGTTGATAACTGATAGCAGTTAGATAATTTGACTGATTAGCTACATTTTTTATTTAACGACTCTCAACTATCAACTTCATTTTAAATCGATTGCATCTGAGTTTTCACTAAAAATTAAACCAAAGTCACAAGAGTGATGACCACTCTCTGACTCTCACCGTAGAAATAATATTAAGTTGTCTCATTGTCCTCACTTTCTGTTCACTAACCTTAAATGTTGTAAGTATTTCTTCCTCAAAATATCTGATCTTAAATTTGAGTTCTGACAACTGTCATGAAAAAATCAAGGTTAAGAAAAGGATATTCAAAGAATACTTCCAGAGCTTTTGAACAAAAAACAAAAATACTTCAAACTTGCAAGACTTCTGTCACAAAATTTTGTACAATAAATTGACTTCTAGTTCAGTTTGATAATTTTGAAAATATATCTCACAAAAATTCTACTTGACCAATTGAGTTGGTAAACTTTCTAGTTTCTACATACATTTTTATTTTTAATATTGGATTAACAATGGTGCTTTTTTAATTGTAATCTACTGTGATATTTTCCTAAAATGCGGGATGATTTAATTTACGGAATACAAATCGGATCGTCCGATTTTTAAGAGATACAGAAATCGGACCGTCTCCCATTTGTGTACTCCAAATTTTTTTAATTTTTTAGTAACTCCCATAGTTTTAAAAAACACCAAAAATTACCATATTAAGATATAACACTCATCTTACTTCTATATCCAAATTTTTTAGCCAGTTTTTACATTGTATTTTTATTTAAGTTCCAAAGATAAATCTTGGGGTCCACACTCTTTCTGTGAAACTTCCTGTGTGCAGCTGTAACCTGTAAGAGAGGCAAAGGGTGCAACAACATAGAAGAGACAATGAAGTGAAGACAAAACTGGTCCACAAGTTACTTGAACTGTTCATGTCTTCATACAACTACCTAGTTTCCATTCCTTTCCTTTTTTCACATTTCTTTACTTATTTTTTTATATATAATAAGCATTGTCGTCTTTACTTTGTTGCATCCCTCAAAACAAGGATAATCTTTTTTAGCATAATACATACATTATTATATTACTATGATTGGTGTCTATGGTCCAACTTCCAATGAAGATTTCCCAACTTTTTATCATTATATGTCATTTTCATGTTGGTTCTTCTAGCTCTAGGAGAGGCTGAGAGAGAGTACCCTTTACCTTTTCCAATGACTTGCTGATGAAAAGGATTCACCTTTTCACGCACTTTTTGTTCCTATATATGAAGAATTTCATGAAACATGGGAGCAGGACAAACACAGAGTTTTGTGTCCCTATTATGTGCATGTTGTAGATATATAAAGATGCAGATTTTACAGTCTTATTGTTTTTAGTATCTCTTCTTGAGTGGGAATTCTATTCAAGCAGTGGAGTTTGGATTACTTTGTTTAGGAGAGAGTAAAGCAATTTTGATTTTTCTGTGTTCCAGAGAGATCATTTTTGGTGGGTTTGAGAGATTTTGATGACTAAGTTTCAGGGTTTATTGAGATGGAGGGTGTAATAGGGAGAGAATTCCAAATTTTTGGAACAGAAAGTTGAGTTTTTTTTTCCTTGGGAGAAAAGGCCTTTTAAGAGAGTCTACAAGCATGGCTGTGGTGAGTCCTATGAGTCCTGCTATGGCTACAACTCCACACCAGGTCTATCCCACCACGCCTCTTCGCGGAAGCGAGGTTCCATTGATCATGAGTGGCCTGAGAGAAGCTGCAGAGGCATCTAGTCCAAATGTGGTTGATGACATTATCCATGTTGCTGTGGCAAAAGATGTGAAAGATAGCAGGTTGAATCTGATTTGGGCAATACAGAATTCTGGAGGAAAGAGGATTTGCATCCTTTATGTTCATGTGCCAGCAGCTACAATCCCCATAAGTAAAAGTTTACAACATTTGTATCATCCAATTTCTTGATCCTTTTCTTTGATTTGTTTTCCTTAACCTCCTCATTTTGTTATATTGTTGTTGAGAAATGAAAATGGTGTTTAACTTAACAATATGTTTGTCTCTAGTGGGTGCTAATTTTCCAGAAAGTGCAGCCGGAGAGCATCGAGTTCAAGAACATCGAGAAAATGAAGAGCAAGGCATGCGTAATATTCTGAATGACTATCTTCTTATCTGCAGAAGAATGGGGGTAAGTATTTTCAAATTTCTCTCATTGCATAGGTAGTATGGTTTGTGAAACTCTTTGATCTTTGGCTAATTATGATACAGGTAGAGGCAGAGAAACTGCATATTGTTGATAAGGATTGCATTGAAAAAGGGATTGTAGAACTTATCTGCAAGCATAATATCAAGAAGCTTGTGATGGGAGCAGCTTCTGATAAGTACCATTCTAGGTAAGAAGAAGATTACTTGTAGTATTCTCCAATCTCAATAAGTTGATATTAATGTTTTGAACTTTTGATTAACCTCAACTTGCAGGAGAATGACAGAGCTCAGGTCTAGGAAAGCCATTTATGTGAGAGAAAATGCTCCTGCTTATTGTCATATACAGTTCATCTGCAAAGGATACCTCATATACACAAGGTATAAGGAATGCAGTTTTGATTTGAACACTATGCTTAATATTTACTCATCTCAAAAAGCTTGTTTATGGATTTGATTATCTTGGTACTGATGTAAGCAACTCATCAACTCAGGAATCTCAGTTTGGATGGAGGTAATGTAGAGGTCAGGTCTCCTTTGGCACCTCAAACGCCTAGCCGTTCGCCTTCACTTGGACAACAATTATATCGCCGAGTAAGATCTGTTAATGAAAGAAATGGAGGGAGAATGTCACTTGCTTCTCCAATCAGGTTTCTCATGCAACCAAACAGGTTTGGTAGAGAAGGAACTTCTAATGGCTCAGATGTACTGTCTAGGCCAGCAAGTCCTTTGGTTTCATCAAGAAGTTCTGTTAATTTCATTAGTGAGCCAAGTGAGAATGCATCAGCCTTGAATTCGAGTAGTCCTAATGCGATTCAAGCATCTCCTAGCAGGCTGGTATACAAATACTTTTATCTCTCACAGTTTTTGTGATTGCTGTTGGATATGTTCATGTTTCTCTTAAACTTCTTTTCAATTGATGAAGAATGTTTTTCGCTTTCCAGCTAATTCGCATCAACGAATAGATTCTGTAATGTATGATTGTTTGAGCTTTAGGCTGATGTTTTGAATTTTTTCTTTATGGTTTGCTAGCAGGATAGTGAAATGGATGAGACTCTCTATGATCAACTCCAACAGGCCATGGCTGAAGCTGAGAATGCAAGGCAGGATGCTTATCAAGAGAGTATTAGGCGTGGGAATGCTGAAAGGAATGCCATTGAAGCGATTCGCAGGGTAACTTCCCTCTTTTGAGTGCTTCTTATTCATTATGCAATCTGTAAAATGTGCAGCAATTAAATTATTATATCTAGTGTGCTAAAATTGCAGTTTGATTCTCTATCTAATCGCGATCGATGCTTGAAACACCTTTTGACAGGCTAAAGCAGCTGAAATGAAGTATGAAAAGGAGGTGAAATTGAGGAAAGAATTAGAGGAAGCAATAAAAAGAGAAAAGGAAGAAATAGATTGCATGAAAAGCCAAAGAGAGAAGCTTAATGAAGAACTCCAACATGCCTTGCACAAGAATTCATTGCTAGAAAGTAAAATTGCATCAACTCAACTTATGTTAGAGGAGTTAGATCAGAAGAACAAATCTGCTATGGACACATTAGAAAAGTACAAGCAAGAGCGCGAGGATTTGCAAACACAGCGCGATAATGCCTTGAAAGAAGCTGAGGAGTTGAGGAGAGAAAAACAAGGAGAGGCCTCAACCTCACATGTATTTCAACTCTTCTCAGAATTTTCTTTTGCTGAGATTAAAGAAGCTACCAATAACTTCAGTCCATCCCAAAAGATTGGAGAAGGTGGATATGGAAGTATATATAAAGGTATCCTTCGCCAAACCGAGGTAGCTGTGAAAATGTTAAGCCCTGACAGCAAGCAAGGACCTAAAGAGTTTCAACAGGAGGTAGGATAGCTCACTTTTTTTGTGATATTTTCAAAGTGAAAACTCACGTGCAGCTGTCTTCATGTAAAGCTGATAGTCATCTTCGTGCGAGTAGCCAACTAAATTGAAATGCTTAAATTGTTGTATGCCTAGCAACTAAACAAATTTAATAGTGAAACAAGAATATATTGACCATACTTCTGGGTTTGTTTCAGGTTGAGGTACTAAGCAAGTTAAGGCATCCCAATCTGATCACACTAATAGGAACCTGCCCAGAATCTTGGACTCTTGTCTATGAGTATTTATCCAATGGAAGCCTAGAAGATCGTCTCAGCTGCGAGGATAACACACCTCCATTATCATGGCAAACTAGAATTCGCATTGCTGCAGAAGTGTGCTCTACTCTAGTGTGTCTCCATTCTAATAAACCTCACAGCATAGTTCATGGTGATTTAAAACCAGCCAACATTCTCCTTGATGCTAACCTTGTTAGCAAGCTAAGTGACTTTGGAATCTCAAGATTACTATCGTGTCGCGAGGATTCTACTACACAGTTTTGGATAACTGATCCAAAGGGAACTTTTGCATATATGGACCCTGAATTCTTTGCTTCAGGGGAACTTACACCAAAGTCAGATGTTTATTCTTTTGGAATCATATTACTAAAACTGTTGACTGGTAAACCAGCTGTGGGAATAGCAAAGGTAGTTGAATCTGCTTTAGTTGCTGGAAAGTTGAATTCTCTCTTGGATCCCTTGGCCGGAGACTGGCCATTAGCACTGGCCGAAAAGCTTGCTCGCTTGGCTTTGAGGTGTTGCGAAATGGAGCGAAGGAACCGGCCGGATCTTCATCTGGAAGTATGGAGAATACTTGAACCTATGAAGGCTTCTTTGAGTGGAGAAAACACATTAGGACTTGGTTCTCAAGAGCTTTGCCAACCCCCTCCTTATTTCATTTGTCCAATTTTCAAGGTAACTTTTTCTTTCCATCATTTTTTAGTTGGTAGAACCTCACGTGCAGTTGTTTTCAGGTGAAGTTGATAGCTAAGAACTGTTAGATGATTTGACATGTTTGACTAAATTGACAACTACACGTGAGTTTTTACCTTTTTAGTTTATGCATCTTAAAATAAACACTTTAGAAATGATATTTTTGGATCTCTTTATTTGTTGTAATTAGTTTGATATATATGTGAATCATAGAGCTTTAGATAAAGAACATTTGTCTAAGAAATCTCTCCCTCATTAATCATTGTTTCTACTTCACAGGAAGTCATGCGAGATCCTCACATGGCAGCAGATGGTCATACTTATGAAGCCGAGGCCATACGAGGATGGCTGGACAGCGGCCGCGACACTTCGCCGGTGACAAATTCTAAGCTTGTAATGCACAATCTTGTTCCTAACCATGCTCTCCGCTATGCAATCCAAGACTGGCTTGAAAGCTGAAAGTACCTGAACAAGCTTTGTCAAGTTTACTCTGCTCATTTTTTGATTAAATTGTAAGGATCTATCTTGATCCTTATACCAAGTTTTTAGGGGAGGTTTTCTAAGGTAGAAACTCAAGTGCAGTTAATTTCATGTGAAGTTGATAGTGGAGAATCGTTAAATGATTTGACAGGTTTGACTAAATTGTCATTTAATAGCTCTGGACTATCAATTTTATTCGAAGTTAACTGCACCTGAATTTTTTACCTTTATCTAATTGCATGTTCTGTCAGCACTCTTTGGTGTTACATATAACTTTACTTTTGTATAGTTTTTATATCAATGTAATTTCATTATGGTAAACAAATATGTAGCATATATTGCTATACTTATATTAGCAGAACCATAATTTGTTAACTTTTTGTTAATATTGAAGCAAATAGCAACTATTTTGTCACACTTTTTTTTTTGTGTGGCGAGATTTTATTAGTACGAATTTGACTAATCCATCTCAATTTGTCAAGTGACTAAGAACGATATATATACTTGTACTATGCTTTTAACAATTTCAAAGCTGCATTCAAAAGCTCCAAACGCCAAGGGAAGAAGCACTAATATGAGTGAAAAAGAAACAAAAGTGAAAAAAAGGCAAATCAGGTTGCAAGCTTTTGAGTATTGACGCATAGATCCACTATTTTGGTATTATAATAATATAAAACCACCATGAACAGTGCACCATCATTTTTGGTCGGAAAGGCACTTTCTAAATAGATTCTTATATATTAAAAATTTGAATTAAATTCTTATACTTTCAAAAGAAAAAGAAATAATATAATTTAATAAAATTATAAATGATCCATTAGTTATAACTTGGTTTAAAAGAAATCTATAGGCTCAGAATTTAAATAAAGTCAAATAACCAACCTCAAATCATCGCAAGAATCTCTCTACAAATCTCTCTAAACAAATTCAAATTGGTTGCAAAAACGCAGTTACCTGATTAGTCAAAACTCCTTAAAACAGTTACAAAAATACTGATAAATTCCCTAAACACAATAACTTTATAAATTTAAGTGACTCATTGAATCAAATCAAAGGTACGTTATTCACTCTTAATATTACTCTTACTTCCTACATCTTTTTTAACTTGAGTGTTGAAGTACCTTTGTACGTGTTCACCATAACCATTTCTTTGAAGATTCGACGTATATCTCATCTTATTTGAAGAGAAATAAGTTCAAATATCGAAGAACGAGTTATACCTTTTTTTTTGGTCGGTGGATTAGACAACCCCTAATCCTAGGTACACAATACACCGACACACTCTTCACATATTTTATCATATTTTTTCTCAAATACATTCTCTAGAATTTAAACCCTAGACTTTAAGACAAAGAGGAGAGAAAAATGCCATTAAAACCAAGGCTCATTGGCAAGAACGAGTTATACCTTAACGCCGGTTACTCCACACAGGAACAATAGAGATTTTCTTTTTCTGCTGACACTGAGGTTAATGGGCTAAGGATCTCATTAGCATATTGGGCTAAAAATTCCTATTTGGGCCCCACCTATTATTCCGATTTCCAAGTGTGATCTCTGCCACGTGCCGGTTAATGCAATTTGTGATTAAAGTAATAAAACAGAGGTTATGATGCTGTCTTAACAGTACGGTACATACGGAACGCAATAACCGGTATCCGGTAAAATGTACGCAACCTTTTCCGACGCGCGATGTGTGAACTCGAAGAAAGTGGCAAGTGGAATGGACCACACAAATTGTAAAGAAAGCATAATTAATTATTTAATTACTGTATATTACTAATATTCTATTCTTCGTCCACTAAAAATGAATTAGATGTTACAATTATTGTTTGTCAACAACATATATGTTTGAAGATTGTGACAGTAGAAGTGAAAAGCTTCTATTCTTTATCTCAAATATTATCTATTCTTATAAAAAAATTTCTTTAATAATTAATTCGTGTAACGTAGTCTTTATCAAGTTGTTAAATGTTTTGTCACAAGTATTTGTTTATTAAAACTGGAAAACTTTAGAGAATAATATGATATATTATTAAAATGAAATTTTAATGTGTAAAAAAAGGAAATAATATTAAGTAAATTCAATAATCAGATATCATAACTAGATCTAGTGATCTATAGATATAATGTAACTAAGTTAGTTTAGATTTAATTATTTTGTTAGTTTCTATAATTTTATCAAATTTTTAATTAGGTTTTTATAATTTTTTTAATTAAATTTTTATATTATTTTTAATTTTATAATTATGTCTTTTTTATATTAAGAGTAAAGTATCGTTTTTGTCTCCAACGTTTGGAGTAAGTCTCAAAGTTATCCCTAACGTTTGAATCGTCCTATTTAAGTCCCTAACGTTTTAAATTTGACTCAATGTTATCCTGCTGTTAAAAATCTGTTAACGGAATTGACGGCAGGACAAAATTGAGACGCTTTTGAAACGTTAGAGACTTAAATAAGACGAAAACATTGGGGACAAAAATGATACATAGAAATAAATTTTAATTTTATCCTTTACTAATATCAATCTTTTACAGTACATAGTTATTCAATTATTTTTTAATCACATTTAAGTAAATTACACTTAATCAGATTACTTTGATTCTAAATAAATTTATTTTTTTATAATTTTACTCTTAAAGATTTTTACTCATCATGAAATGTTTGTAAAATGACTAAAATCATATTACTTTATCGTTTTTGTCCCCAACGTGTTCGTCATATTTAAGTCCCCAACGTTTCAAAATCGTCTTAATTTTGTCCCGACGTCAATTCTGTTAACAGACTCGTAACGGCAGGACAACATTGAGTCAATTTTAAAACATCAGGGACTTAAACTTACCCCAAACGTTAAGGATAAAAACGATACTTTACTCTTATATTAAAAATATTAAAATTAACATAATATTTTTACTAAAATATATGCTGCCAAAGGTTTAATTAAATTTTTTATTATAAATATTTTTAATTTATAAAAAAATTCAGTTAATTTTAATATTTTTTATACTAAAAAAATTAATTATAAAATTAAAATAATATAAAAATTTAATTAAAAATTCAAAAAATAACCGATATTAGAAGAATAATTAAACCTTTAGTTTACCTAAAGTAGATAGAGATAGAAGTGTTAGTAATAATGAATTAATGAGTTAGTTAGATTTGAGCCGTACAAGAAAAGCATAGCAGTTAATAACTAAGTCAATGTGTGAAGAAGTGAATATTAACCACGCGCAGTCAACATTACCACGCGCTCTATCTACTTCTTTGGACCTTGCTCACTCCTTTTCCCACAAACGACAAAAAAAAAAACTATATATGAAAGCAAACAAAAATTATTAGTAAATAAAATCATTAATTTATTACTTTACAAGATCCTTACGGATTTTTCTAATACACTAATAATAAAGATTAATATTAGAGCATCAACTGATTTTGTTATTTTAAACAAGCAATCAGTAATATATTGTTAAATTGTTAGAATAAAAAAAATTACTGAAAAAAATAATAATAAATTTAGTTAAAAAAAAAACTTAAACTAAAAATGTTTTATTGCTATAATTAATTAATAACTAATCTTCTATTTTCTTATAATATTGCTGTAATCATAATTTAATCATATGATTAAAAAAAATATAGATATAATAACAGCACCGCCACTTTCAGGTCTCGTTTGGCCATTTCCTTTTTGTACCTTCCTCCTCCATTTTCTCTCCATTCTCCACTTTTCTTTTATTATTATTATTTTGGTATCTTTCTAACACCCTCTTTGGTTTTTCTGCTTAAAAAAGCTTTCCAATCTAGAATCTCTCAATTCTCAGTTTGAGTTCTCATCAGCATGGTTCTTCCACATGGTGTGTTCCTTCTCTTCTTCATGCTCTCTTCTGCAACTTTGGCTTTGGCTGGAGACATAGTTCACCATGATGATGTTGCTCCAAGAAGACCTGGTTGTGAGAACAACTTTGTTCTGGTAACATTCAATCACTCTTTCATGCCATCAATAATCACAGTATAGTGCCTTTTGATCTTGGACTTTGATGATGCTTCTGCTTGTGCTTGGAAACTCTTGCAAAAAATGGAGCTGATTTGGAAAAAGGGGAAAATGAAGAATGAAAAAAAAGATTCTTTTTTCTTTTTTAAGTTAATTTTTCAAGTGATGAACTTTTTGGTATTTGATTTGAGGTTTGAGGTTGGGAAGATGAACTTTTTCTGCCTAATTGAAACTCTCTTGAGCTTAAGAAAAAAAAAAATTGAAATGATCAGAAAACACTAATAATATTAACTGAAATGATGATGATGAACTTGCTTGTTGCATATAATGTTTCTTTTTTTCTTATTACCTTGTTATCGTTGCATAGATGATGCTTTTGATTGTTCTAGCTTACTTTGGAAAGTGTGATTATTTCATTTTATTTTTTATAACAAAGATATGCATGATATCTTTGATTCCATTGTTATTTCCCTATCTTTCTCTTCCAATGAATTTCATCATGCCAAGTTACTAAAAGTTAGCATCTTTGGCACTTGTAGTTGTTTCAGGTGTACTTATTTTCTAGATACATCTCAAATACCATTTTTTAAAAAAATTAATTATATATATATATATATATATATATATATATATATATATATATATCATTCTCCCAGTGCTTTTAGCCTTTATTTGTTCCAAACCTCCTTTATATTTTTTATGATTTTTTTCATCTTCAAGAAAGGGAAGGTTATGAAACTGTTGAGTTAACAATCCTAACCTTTCTTTTCTTTTCTGCTCTTCTTTTTATTTTTATTTTTTTTAATTTATTTAAAAGAAGGAAAAAACAACTGTCAAGTTAATTTGAAAACTTGTGGTTTTGGTCTCCCAAATCTAGTTTACACAAGTTGAATTTTATGATTGAAGTTTATTTAAACTCCTCAAAGTCTAGGTGAAGTCTCAAGTGAGATTACCCTGGTGTACAGCTAGATATACTTGTTTATGGTTTTTTGCTTTAACAGCATTGACCAATTTCTTGTCTCTGTTAGGTCAAAGTCCCCACTTGGATTGATGGTGTTGAAAACAGTGAGTATGTAGGTGTTGGTGCAAGATTCGGCCCTACGTTGGAGTCAAAAGAGAAACGTGCCAACCACACTAGAGTTGTCATGGCTGACCCTCCTGATTGTTGTTCCAAGCCTAAGAATAAGGTATTTGTCCTAATTTTGAGCTATGGAAACTTGCCAAGTGAAATTTCACCTGCATGTGAAACACAATTGTCTGTAGAGAAAAATCTAATTTATTTTTGGAATGTAATCTTCATTTCTTTGCACTATTGTTAGCTCACTAGCGAGATCATTGTGGTGCAACGAGGAAAATGTAGTTTCACAACCAAGGCAAATATAGCTGAGGAAGCTGGTGCTTCAGCCATCCTCATTATAAATTATAGGACAGGTAATTCTGTGCATTTTTTAGTCTAAGTCGGTTTTGTTTCTCATTTCTCCAAAAGTTATTTTACTCCTACAAGTGATCTTGGAGATCATAGTTGAAGATAGTGCTAGATAATTTTTAGATAAACAAGATTTTGCAGTAAGCAGTTGCAATCAGTATTCCTTCACCTTTCTTTTTCTTTCTGTATAAATAAGAATTTAGTTTATGTTTGTTTTAACTTTTAAGCAACTATTGTGTGTCCATGCTGTACAGAACTTTTCAAGATGGTTTGTGAAGAGAATGAAACCGATGTTGATATTGGTATACCCGCTGTCATGCTTCCACAATATGCTGGATTAAACATAGAAAAACATATAAAAAACAACTCCACAGGTATGTTTTTCTTTTTACACTCCTCTTATTTGGTTGTTAGTTAGACAGTGTTTCTTTGGCATAGGAAAATATTATTTTCGAAATGAGTACTTTATATTTCGATCCCTGAATTGTTCTTATTGTCTTACTTGATATGCTTTGCCCTCCTGCATGTACCATTCCTGCTTTCAAGTGTCCGTGCAGTTATACTCTCCGCTGCGTCCATTGGTTGATGTTGCGGAAGTATTTCTATGGCTTATGGCCGTTGGAACCATTTTATGTGCTTCTTATTGGTCTGCTTGGACTGCTAGAGAAGCAGCTATTGAGCAAGAGAAGCTTTTAAAGGTTATTGCCTTTTTCATGCTTATAGAGTGAAGAAAGAAAGATTACACAGATGATGAGGACAACATATCCTCCTTGGCAACAATGACACTTAAAAGTTGCTGAAAAGGAGAACTCATCAAAACAATAAATCCCACGTTATATACTATCTATGATTAGTCTCTCTAAAGAAGTAGTTTTATTCTTTTTCAACATTGACCAATTTTCCATTTCTTTGTAAATGAATATTTCTCCTAATATTTGGAAATTCATTATCCTAGTTTCTAATATAAGGATTTACATGCAGGATGCTTCGGATGAATACCTTAGCACACAGAATGTTGGTTCAAGTGGTTATGTGGAAATCAGTACCGTGGCTGCAATTTTATTTGTTGTGATTGCTTCTTGTTTCTTGGTTATGCTTTACAAGTTAATGTCATTCTGGTTTGTTGAAGTTCTGGTGGTTCTATTCTGCATTGGGGGAGTAGAGGTGAGTTATTCTTCTTCCAGGCACGGTTCTTGTTGATTTGAGTTCATCTTGATCCATGTAGCCACCTCTAACTGAAAAAGACAAGGCTTGGTTCTTGTTGTTTTGAAATTCATTTTGATTCATGTAACCAACCCTACTTGAAGGGACAAGGCTTAGTTGTCGTTGTTTAACCATCTTTGCACCAATAGTTACTTAGAGCGAATTCACAATGTACAGTTGATTTCGTTGTTATATAGCTGCTTAATCTATATATATTTTATGTGCTTTCAGGGACTGCAAACTTGTTTGGTGGCTCTTTTATCATGGTTAGTTTTTTTTCTCCTTATTTCCTATATAGTTTTTTTAATGACCATTTGCCATCAAAGACATACTGAATGAAGGTGTTTAGCTGGGACCCTTTTTTGATGAATCATTTGCAAACATTTCTTTCGTTATAAATTTATGGTTGACCTGTTATGTTATAAGTCTTGTGCCTTTTATTATCAACATCTATAAAAAGAAGCATGAAGTCCTTTATATGAAAAGCTAAGGAACTTAATTTCAAAGAACCATATATTGAATTTAATGTAGCTACTGGTGAATATTGCTCAAACATGAATATTACATTATTTTCGTGCAAGGCCTTTTTTCTTTTTACTTTAATGCTATCTTGGATAAATTGATGTTATTAGAGAAGATATTACTTCAGCTCAAGGCTTCTAGCAGTGCAGAGTGCATGGTTTATTCTATTGGAACTTGGAATTGACAGTAAAATGTTTATAGTTTCAGATGGTTTCAACATGCTGCACAAACATTTGTGAAAATTCCCTTCTTTGGAGCCGTCTCATATCTGACATTTGCCGTTACCCCCTTTTGCATAGTGTTCGCTGTGATATGGGCAGTTTATCGTCGTGCTTCGTTTGCTTGGATCGGTCAAGACATTCTTGTAAGATTAACTTACTGCTTTCACCCCCTTTTTTACCATACCATGTCTTCTACTGTTTATTATTTGGCCTGAGCTACCTAGCATATCTTAGTAAAACTATAAAATGTTACTTCTCATCTGAATGTAATATGATACTCATTGCATTTATTTTGAGAATGTTCTTGGTCACTGAGATAGGATATAGCCACTACTAGTTTTTGTGTCCATGTTACTTGTAGTTTCAGGTTCATGTTGATGTTGTGTATTTTCTCTTATCATGTTTTATTTTTCATGATATTAGTTCTCTGTTAATGTTTGATTCAAATAGAAATTGATTTTCTGCTGTTAGGAGTTCTTATTAGTTTTGCACTTCCTTCTTTAAGCCTAAAGCTTCGAATTAAACTTTCAAGATAGAAATGAGTGAATTGATCAAATATTTACCTCTTCAGCCGCCTTCCTGTCATGCAGGGTATCACACTGATAATTACAGTTCTTCAGATTGTACGGATACCGAATCTCAAGGTAACAATTCGTTGTCAAATTCTTCATTATCTATGATATTATATTGTTGGCTGTTTTTTGGGATACTACTGAACTATTAACATACCACTTTTCTTCTTTTCCTCCTTGTCTCTGTATCAGGTTGGAACTGTTCTTCTCAGCTGCGCCTTCCTATACGACATCTTTTGGGTGTTCGTTTCTAAACGGTGGTTCCATGAGAGCGTCATGATAGTGGTGAGTGTTCTAAAGAAATGCTTTCCCTTTCTTTACAAAGCTTGAGTTCAGCCTCAAAAATTATTCTTATCTCAACTTTAAATTATTGCAACATATTTTATTCTATACAGGTAGCTCGAGGTGATAAGAGTGGAGAAGATGGTATCCCAATGCTGCTAAAGATACCACGTTTGTTCGATCCTTGGGGTGGTTACAGCATCATCGGTTTTGGGGACATTATCTTACCAGGGCTTCTAGTAGCATTTTCACTAAGGTTTAATCGGAATTCATTGATAGATAACATAATATGCCCTATAAGTTAACAGATTGAGACTTTAGAGAATATTTAGTATCATATGTTACAGTTAATGGATGATTATTCTGTTGATATCTTTACAGGTATGATTGGTTGGCAAAGAAGAGCCTTCGTGCTGGGTACTTCTTGTGGGCAATGACTGCCTATGGCTTGGGTATATGCTTGATCTGATGCTAGCTCATTGATAAGATCTTTCAACAGAGAAAATAATTTACCTTAAAAATCTTTGGACCTAGTTAAATCAGTAGTATTTGGATCCTTACATAGTAAGGAAACTTGTTTGAAGTTGAATATTATTTCTGTTGCAATGTATTAAGACATAATAAGTTGGTATGTGCTGTATTGTAATCTATAATTTATAAGTGAGGTATATTAATAATTATGCAATTTCTTAACACCTTGATTTAATTAGATCAAGAACTACATTTGTCTTCTTTATGTTCTTATCTTGGCATGCAGAGATGATTTTACATAATCCTTGACTTTCGGTTGATTTGGTCCGCAGGTCTCCTCATCACATACGTGGCTTTGAACTTGATGGATGGACATGTCCAACCAGCTTTGCTTTATATAGTCCCCTTCACACTTGGTAAGTAAAATTATTTGTTTCGGTCGGTTATTAACATTCAAGTACAAATGCTCATTATATCAAGCAGGGATATGATGGTTACTTTGCTCATTTGCTGTTGCAAAGTTTCATCTTTCAGTATCAGTTCTTGTTTGGATTTACAGTAAGAAAATAGTTAAATACTTGAATTCGTCGCAGTATGGACCGGTATTGCTGCTGTGCTAGTACCAAATTCATGTGGACAAATAAGTGAAATGCTTTTATAGTAGTACAGTTCTAGATAGACCACAATAATGTGGACTGGTCCATGTATCTGACATTTAGTTAGGTAATCAAATTGATTGCTATTGCTTTGTCAACTCGATCGACATAACAAACGGTTACAGCATAGCATGTGACAATCCGGGTCCGGTTTCTAAAACCTAACTTCTTGAATCATAAATGCAGGAACCTTTTTGTCATTGGGAAAGAAGAGAGGTGAACTCAAGATTTTATGGACAAGGGGAGAACCAGAGAGACCTTGCCCTCACATGCAAGAAGAGGATCAACAATCACTTAACCAGCATTGATCCCTCTCATCAGATTTGTATCTTAGGTCTATTAGTACATAGGAGAGTGATAACAACTGATAGGAGATTTATGTTACATTTTGTAACTTCTCTTTGTAACAAAAATTACAACCAAAATATATATTATTAGAGATGTCAACCAACTATTTTAATGGTGTATGCATGGAAATGTGGAACTGTATTATGTAAGATTATTATATATCTAGGTGGCATGCATGGACTTCTTCAATCAAAAGGAGGGAAGACATGGTAAAGGATGATAACACTAAGAGGCTCTACCATTTCTACTTTAGCAATAATTTTGTATATTATTATTACTATTATGCATAACAAGTTTGAACTCTTAAGTTAGCTAGCTGAATTTGATTTACATATAATGGTTTCTCATATAGATGATGTGTTTGATATGGGATGAAAATGTTTCATATGAAGCTATTCCATGAAATATTTTCCCTTAAATTTGTTTGTTTAGTTGCATATTTTAATGCACAATCTTCTCAATGAACATTACAATGAGCATGTAACAATTTAAAAATCATGGGGTGTAACTTTATTGTTATATTGATGTGAACAAGCTTGAAACTTACAACTAAAGGTCGTAACAACATTCAATTAAAATCAATCCCACACATAAATGGGGACACCTTGTTCTTGCCACAGAGAAGGAGAAAAAAATTTGTATTCCATACAACAAAAATGGTAGCATACAAACAAGGAAATTTTTTTCCATTATTTGTTACCTAAAAGTACAAGGGACTGGCCCCAGAGAATTAAATGGCACCAGGGTCAAGCACCAAAAATGAACTGTAAAGAATAGACTAAAACAAAAACAAGGTTGGGAAAAAAGAAAAAGAAAAACCACTGACATGCAACACTTTCTTTTTTGGTGCTTGTCAGAATCTCTCAAAATTGTTCTAGCCATATCAGCCATCTGAGGTGCACTTGAAAGGATTCATTTCCATTCTGAGTCCAGTCCTGAAAATAAGACATATTTCCTCAGTTATGAACAACAGCACTATCAATGGTTTGAAATAGTTCAAGTTTTTAGAGCATATGTTCAGAAAAATACAAGGAAGCAATCAGTTTCACTAGTCTTGGTTACCAAATTCTTTAACATATGTAAGTTCCTTTAATGTTTGTCTCACAAGTGAGAAAGCAAGCATCTATCTACCTGTCGCGAATATCTATCCTCAGATTAATAAAGGGCATTATAAACTAGAAAATCAAATTGTAGAAAAATATTAACATAATTTTAGAAAATAGCAGAACAAAAGAAAATAAATTTTGAATCCCATCATGAACACTAATACACCAAAATGCAGATGGTGCAGGAAGACACAAGTGAGAAAAGGCCAGCTTTTGAAAGGAGAAGTTGAATGGGAAATTGAACAGCCAAAATATATATCATGCAGCAAATTCCTAGTGGTGCTAAATAAATAATGAAAAAAAAATCAAATGTAAATTAAAAAAAGGGATTTTCGCACTCATAAGTAATATAAGTGCAACTAGAAAAGCACACTATAGGTAAGGGAAAATATTGAGACGCATTAGGAGAAAGCGTACACGCATGTCGCCTTAGATAACCATTCCCATTGGTAGCAGAAAACGTTGATGTCCTCTCTCTCCCAGATGTTAAAAAATCTTGCATCCTCTCTGTCCAGTCAGAATTTATTCTGCGAGCAAAATCTGCCACCTCCCTGCATCATCAAAGGTTACCATGCACATGAGCTGGGAGAAAACATGCATCTTTGGAAACATACTAGCATAATCACCACACAAATCTTTTACTCAAAATGAGCCAGGGGAAACATGGAAGGAAAATGGGGTGTTGAAAACATAGGCACTACTACTAAGGCTTAGCTCAAGTGGTGCTTAAGTCAAATGGGAAAAAAAAAAAGGAAGAAACATGAGGGTACAGTTCAATAATTCTGGTGTCTTTTCCTCTAAAAGAAAAGCAAGTCACCTGTAACTGAAACTATGCTAAAAGAGTAAAGGTAATGTAAGAACACAAATGTACCTGTCAATTTTTTCCCTAATTGCAGGCTCAATCCCATCATCATCCAAATCTCCATCATCAAAGTCAATCTTAGGAGAAAAGGAGCCATCCTCTTCGTACAGTAAATTTGATGTCTCGCCAATTATATTTCCATCAGAACTTTGGTCACCGGTATCATGCCCATTTAACTCCTATTACAAGGAAAAAGGCAATAACCACTTAGCATTTTGGTAACAAAACAAAAGATTTTTCAACTGAAATCAAAATAACACCAAATAAATGGACTAAACAGCATACAGACAGAAAATTTACAACCACCTTCTTATCCAGTGCAGTATCTTCCTTCAAAGAAGAGTTCTTCTGTTGGTCTTTTTTCTTCCGGTTCTTCTTTTTACTCTTTGAAGTTTTAACCGCCTTTGCATCTGTGACAAAATTATTCACCAGCAGTTTGGAACAAATATAATGGTAGATACAGAACCATGAAGTAAAAACACAGTGACAAGGAAAGCTCACTTACCTCTATCATTTCCATTAATGAAAGTTAAAAGGTCATCAACTGAACGTTCATCTACACGCTCTTCTTCAATTTCGACATTCTGAAACATGTATAGGGCCAACCTCTATTAAAGTCAAAACTAACATACTGTTTAAGATACACAAAACAACTCAACAAAATATCTGCACCAGTTCTAGCTCAGTGAAAAGTGAAAACTCTACCAGCACACAACTCTGTTCCATGTAACACACATGCACACATACACACACACACACACACACACAGAGACACAACTGCAACGGTTTCTGTACACCATTGGCAACAGCAATCTACACAGTTCTCATCAAGAAGCAGATCATCTTTTAGCAGAGATGGTTCTCGACAAGGTATATAGCCTCCAAAATGAAATGATCTAAAATCTGATCCTTGCCACTCTTTACCCTTCTAAATAAACTAAGTTAAATTTCAACACAAGGTAAGTGCAACCCTGCATTTTCCGTTCTTTAAGCCCGATGGGCTCTTCCGTAAGGGGGGTGTTAAGATTATAAAACCCTTCATTTACCTTTAGATAACAATTTAAAAACTTTTAAAAGGCATGGTTCTTAAAACAATAAACCGGAATTACCCATTCAAGGAATATGGACTACAATCAACAATGGGATATATAAAATCTGATGAAAACAAAGTAAGACAATTTGGTGGCACCTTTAACCTTTCACGCTCTTTTAGTTCTTTCCTCTTTTTTGCATATAAACGATTCAAAAGTCTGATCCTTGGGTCATCAGTTATGTTTTTCAAGGGCTCCAACTTCTCTTCCTGCACCAAGAGAATGTATAAGAAATGAAAATTGAAAATCAAAGAAGACATAATCGGCATATAGAGTTCTCACAAGCACCAGACACCTCTGTAAGATCATCAGGCAGATGAAATATTTCACGTATCTCCTCCGGTGTTCTTCCTTCAATTTTTCGAGCAAGTGCACGACTGATGAGATCAACCAATGGCCTTAACTGAAGGCTGTCTGCAGCAGATACCAACTCACAAAGCCTATTTGTGCCCATCCTAACGAACTTCTCGTCATGAGATTTCCGTTCCTATGTAACATGAATAATCCAAAAGTCAAATAACCTTGACATTCATTATTCATATTAGAATCAGTTTTCTAGATAAGTATATAATAACAAGGAAAGTGCATTAAAGAAAGCAGTAATACCTTGTTTGAGCGGCCAGGTACTTGATGAAAGCGACAATAATCAAGAATTAAGCTCAACGTAGAAGGGGTGACTTGTTGAGGAAGAGATATTGCAGAATTCTTTGACGAACCCATGCCTTTTGTTATTATTTCTTGACATATCAGTGGGCAAAACATTGCGATTTCTTGTTCGACTTGTTGGATTGAACCATCAGAAGTCTGAAGCCAAATATATGACTTCATCATCTGTGAATGCAAATAAACAGCAGAAGGCTCTGAGTTTCACTTTAAACAATCACGGAAAGCAATTTCTCAGGTTAAACTATACCGGTAATAGATATTGGAATATGAACATTCTACACTAACTTAATTCGGGGATCCTGGGAAGTAAAACATAGATCACAAGCTTGATCTTCATTAATTTCAAAATCTCTGTTTCTGACTTTTGAGACAAGGAGGGAATTCAATTTTGCAAGGGAACAACATTAAGCATATAAATGGCACGGAATGTGTCCTGGTCCACAAGAAAACTAGACCTATTTAACTTATTTAAATGAAGGAATAAAGTAAAATATGAAACGTTTTGTGAATACGGTCAAAGGATTAATTTAAGCAATACTGCCAAAAGCAAAAAAGGAAGTAAACAAGCAATACAACAAAAATGAAATTTCTATTTTAAAAATAAAAAGAAATCAATTATACACATAATTATCATACCTCAGGTTTAATAACGGCCATGTCAATTTCTGACATCTTGAAAGGATTTGAAAAGCAAAATACGAGGATTCTAGAAGTTTCTTGTCTTTGTGCACTGCAAAATTAATTTTCAAGCCCAAGCAACCACATGATGTCCAGCTTCAGAGAACAACTGCAATCAGGACTATTATTACTCCAGCAACATTGTTCAAATACACATGGTCTATGAGAGAATTTTCAGAGCTACACAACTCTCTATATGACAATACTTCAACCAGTATGCAAAATAGGTGTTAGCTTGCCAAAGAGCAGAATGAAGAATGAATTTGGACCTCTCAAATTCAAATTAAAAGCTGCAAAGGTAAAGAAAATAAGTCAATATGCAAAGCAAATGCAAGGGCGTTAAATTTGCAAATAAGCACAACAACAAAATTAATGATGGCCAAAATGCAAGCATATTGTACAACTACAACTATTTTGGCAACCAAGTGGGTGTTCCATTAAATTGTCTCCAACTTAATGTACTGCTAATTTATGCAAAAAGAAAATTGTCTCTGCATTCCCTATGTACAGACACATCAAACGCACACGGTTTCTTTATAAAAGAAAATTCAGACAAAACTAAAAGTTATTAGTTCATTAAATACTATATTATGCGTTATATATATATATATATATATATATATATATATATGCTCTCACCGGAAATATTATTGGAACTTCCATTCCTGTGGGAAAAAGTAAAAAATAAATATCAATTGAAACGCCTTGAACATCATTTGCTAATGTACTATCAAGGCACTTCCGAGGGCCCAAGGCTGAATAAGTTATGTTGCGCAATTCCACAAAATTTGCAAAAGCAACCTCCTAATTAAAGTTTCCACTTCCCCAAATCTCACTAGCAAACTAGCCCTAAATTTACTTTAACAATTGGCTATTACTTTCCTTAAGAATTCTAACAATAGTAGATTAAAAGCACATGTTTTTTTCTTTTCCACCTTCTCCTTAACCATATTTTACTCATACTCAAATAACAAACAAGATTCAATTCATACAAGGCATTATCTGATTAAAATCACACCCTAATGACAAAAACTAATAAAAAGAAAAAAAAAAATATGAAAACTACTAAAATCACTCATACACATATTGCCACAGTTTATTTCTGAAGCCAAAACCAGTTGAGAACTTTATCATTTCTATGGCCTCGTATCTACCACACAGATTTCCAACTAGCTAAACAACAAAACAAAAAACAATAGATAATAATAAAGCATGGTAGCACAAAAATTAATTAGCATACATGGAGAAATAAAAACGAGATTTTGAATAGAGCCTACAATTCATCAACTCAAACAAACACAAAACAAATGAACCATTCAAGTGTAACAATCAAATCGATGGGGGTTTATCCATTTAAACGAAACGCGTACCTGTTAAAACCCAAAGATGGAGATGTTTCAGAGTAGTAACAAAAAAACCGAAATTTGATGCAGATAAAAGAGGAAATGGAAGGTGGAAGATTTTTCTGTGACGGAAAAATTTTCACTTTCGAGTAGTTTTGTTTGTGCAGTTGGTGTTGTTTGTTTTCTGTGTGTCAAAGTGAAAATGGTGAATAGAGGATGATACAAAGCGAACGGTGTTCGCTAAAACGACGTCGTATATTACCGAAACCCGATTAGGTTTGGTTTTCATTGTTTTGGGCCTAAGGCCCAATAACTGAGCAAAGATTTTGGGCTTGACCAAAAATAGATAAATTCACCTTTATTTTAGGCCCAAAAAGGGATACATCTTGTTGATTGTTTCTATTTTATTTTTGTTTATATATAAGTTTTCAATATTTTTTTTTCATGATTTTTTAAAGAGAGAATTGATATATTTTGAAAACAAAAAAAATTCATGTTTTAACTATTTTTGTTTATTCTTCAAAAAATCCAAAATATATAAAATACTGAATATAAAAATAGAAATCAATTAGGTATGTTTGGTTTAAACTTTGATAAAACTTTCTAAAGAATTAATTTACAATTTTTTTTAAAAAGGTAGATGAATTCATTTGTATTTGGTTTCATTACTTTAAAAGATTTTTTTTCTTTTGGGTACATGTACGATGATAACATTATACATACTATTCAAATTCTTCGTCACTAAACCCACTACAAACAATACATAACATATCTTTATTTGATAAACTTACAATGTAAAATTTAACATCCTTAAAATTATAGAAATATTATTCTAGTTATTTTAATATTAATTATAGTCATTATTTAGGGATAAATACGATTTTGGTCCCTAACGTTAAGGGTCAGAATTGAACTCGTCCCTCTTGTAATTTTGGATTTAAAATCGTCCTTAACGTGTTTTTTTATATTAAAATTGTCCTTTTTTAAAAAAATTTTAATTTTATTCCAAAAATACCCCTTATTTTAATAATAAAAAAATTACAAAATAAAAAAAAAATAAAAGAACACGTTGGGGGGGAGAGGAAACGCGTTTTTGGGGAGTGGGGGGCTGAAAGGAAATGCGAAGGGGGGAGGGGAGGGAGAGGGGGAAGGGGAAGGGGGGGGGGAGAGGGGACGGCGCCGGCGAAGCTTGGAGCTGCCGTCGCCGTCGCCGGAAGAAAGAAGAAAGGAGAGGGGTTGCGACGGGGGAGAAGAGAAGAGGGGAAAGAGAGAGGGAGCGCCGGGAAGAGGGGGAGGAGGAGGGTGAAGGGAAAAGGGGGAGGGGGACGGTGAGCCACTGCCATTGGAGATCACGAGCCTCGCCGCCTCATGCCTCGCCGCCTCCGCCTCATGCCTCTGCCTCGCCGCCTCTGCCTCTGCCTCGCCGCCTCTGCCTCGCCGCCTCGCCGCCTCTGCTTTTGCTTCTGCTTTTTGTTTTCTGCTTTTGGTGTTGTTTGATTTTGTTAAATTTGTGTTTGAATTTTGTTAAATTTGTGCTTCTGGTGTTGTTGATTTTCTGTTTATGTTTCTCTGTGTGGAGGTGGAGATAGAGGTGAGGGGTGGGGGTGGTGGAAGGGAAGACGGGGAGGAGGAGGGGGAAGCAGGGAGGCAGTGAAGGGAAGGGGGAAGCAGGGGAGGCAGTGAGGGGGAGGGGACACGGGGTGGGGGGAAGGGGGAGGCAGTGAGGGTGAGGGGACACGGGGTGAGGGTGAGGGTGAGGGTGAGGGTGAGGGTGGGGGTGGGGGTGGGGTTGGGGGGAAGGGGAAGGCGGGGAGGGGGAGGGGGAGGGGGAGGCGGAGGGGGACGGCGGCAGCGTTGGTGGTGGTGTTGGTGGTGGTGATGGTGATGATGATGTTGATAATGGTGGTGGAGTGGCAGTTGGTGGTGGTGGTGGTGAAGGAGGTAATTATGTTGGTAGTGGTGAGGGTATTTTTGTCCAAAAAAAATTAAAAGGACGATTTTAATATAAAAAAACACGTTAAGGACGATTTTAAATCCAAAATTACAAGAGGGACGATTTCGATTCTGACCCTTAACGTCAGGGACCAAAATCGTAAACTATCAACTAACATGTAGTTTGTGGATAGAGACCGTCCTAATTTTTACTTTTTAAGGTACGGAAATGTAAAATTCATTAAAAAAAAACTTTGTTGTTTAAACTTTAAATAAACTTATTAAGGACTTGGTTTGTGCATGAGGGATTTTAAGGTGAAAAATCGGAAAAGTTCTGTATCTATGTAAAAATTATATGGATGTTATTCAAGTACCTTTCACTACACGTGTTTTCCTCCACCCACACACTTGTTTGTTTTATACGCGCCTCATATAACGTATATAACGTAATCCTTCTTTTGCGTGATCAACCTTTCTCAACGTAAACCTTTCCATATAACGTAATCCAAGTACCTTCTTCTTCTTCTTCAATCTAATTAAATTCGTTGTTCTCCTCTATTCGCGTTTTTCTTCTCTGCATTATAGATCTGGATTGACTTCAACGTAATTAGCTTCGTCGTTCTTCTTCTTCTTCGTTTTCTTCTTCGATCTGCACTTCTGAATTAAAACAATGAATGAATCATCTTCAAATTAGTTGAATGAGTGCGATTTGGATAATTCTTCTAAAACGCATCAATAATTTGATGAGGTTTGGATTATAGAATTTTGAATCGAATTCAATGGAATGCAATTGCTAATTTTATTTGAAGTGAATTGAATGGACTGATGTGATCTATATCTGAATTGAATTGAATTGAATTGATAATATGTAACTGTGAGTAAGTGTGAGTAACTGTTTGGTTCGGTAAGTAATATAGAGTTGTTTCACCATGTGCATGTGTTCGGTTCGGTATGCAGAAAGGAGTCTAAAAAAATAGACAAATATATTGTGTTTTGTTCTCTAAGCACTATATAATTGTTTCACCGTAATTAAGATTTTGGTTCACCATAATTAAGATTTCGGTTCACCGTATAGACCAGCTGTGTTGTGGATGAAAAATTTGTCCCAAATGTGGGAATGATTTTCAAGACACTAGAAGAAGCTGGAAAGTTCTACAAAAATTATTCCAAACTTGCCGGTTTTTCTACGAAAATAAGGAACACGACTCGGGATGGAGACAAGATTAAGAATCAACTAATTGTATGCATCAGAGAGGGGAGGTGGAAATCAAAGATATATCCAACTTTGAAGACAAACCCTTCAGCTGGGTTAAATTGTCCGACCAGAATTTACGTACACATAATGAAGGATGTTAGTCTTTGGACAATTTTCAAAGTTGTTTTGAATCACTCACATCCTTGTTGTCCAGACCAGGCTGAGATGCTCAAACAACACAAGGAGCTTAGCATGTTTGTGCGTCGCACCATCGAAACCTACGAGGAAGCCAGAATCAGATCGAGCAAAACTTACCAATCATTTGTGGCAGCAGCTGGCAGTCACCGTGAACTAGCAGGTTTTATTGAAAAAGACGTCAGGAATTACATCACAAGGGAAGTACGGAATATTTTCGAAGAAGATGATGCCAAAGAATTTGGGAAGTACCTAGTAAGAATGAAAGAGAAGAACTAAATTTTTCAACCTTGAAGGCGATCACTGCATTAAACATGCATTCTGGGCCGATGCAAGAAGCAGGGCTACATTTGAGTATTTCGGAGACGTGGTTTCATTTGACACCATGTATAACACAAACAGGTATTCGGTTCACTCAAATATATTTTGATGTTCAGTGCATGTATATATTTCGGTTCACCACGGTGTGCTTGTTATTTATGCAGGTATAATTTTGTTTTTAGGTTCTTTTGTGGGCGTGAATCACCACGGCCAGTCGACACTTCTAGGATGCGCGCTGATGAAAAATGAGAACATCCAATCATTCAAATGACTATTTGAGTGTTGGCTACATTGCATGGGAGGGAAGGCACCAAAAGGTATTCTTACCGATCAATGTGCATCAATTCAAAGGGCAATTGAGCTGTGCATGCCAACAACAATTCACTGCTGGTGCATCTGGCACATTATGAAAAAGATCCTAAGCAAACTAAACGGCTACAAGGTACACAATGAAATTGAACAAGAGATGAGCCATGTTGTTTGGAACTCGTACGGCCTCGGAGGCAACAAGTGGCTTCCAGGTAATTGATATTTCAATTCGAATTATTTTCATGCTCATATCTTTTTTCCCAAATCATGCACTGTTTTTGGTTCACCACACCTTATCAGTTTGGTTTGTTTTGCAAAGCTGTACGAGGATCAGTATATATGGATTTCAGTTTACTTGGATCACCACTTCTGAGCCGGGATGAGAAGCACACAAAGGAGGTAGAGCATGCATTCATTTTTCAACAAGTTCATCACACGGAATAGCTCCTTGAGACAATTCGTGAAGCAATACGACAATTGCCTAGCAAGCAGAGAGAGAATTCGATACTGCAGATTTTCACACCATGATACCGTGCACAACAAAATCAGCAATAGAGGCACAGTTTCAGCATCTATATACCTATGAGAAGTTAAGGGAAGTTCAAGCTCAATTCAGAGGTAAAGTAAACTGTATCACAAGATCAATGCATTCCATGTTAGGTTTCACAACATATGAAGTCATAGAGTAGGTTTCCAACTCCATATTCAACAAGTTTATCGTCACCTACGATGCAGTATCACGAGATGTAAAGTGCCATTGCTTGCTGTTTGAGTCTAGGGGCATATTGTGCCGCCATTCCCTAAGCGTCCTAAGCTTTGAGCGAGTGGATAACGTGGCACCGAAATACATATTGGAACGTTGGAGCAAGAACATAAAGAAGAGGCATACACACATTAAGAGCAGCCAAGATGAACTTCTACTGGAGCCGAGAAGTAAGAGATTTGACAAATTGGTGTTTCGGTCATACAATATATGCGATTTTGCATCTGAGTCTGAATAGTTGACTGAAATTTTGCACCGAGCATTTGACAAGGTCATGGCGAAGATGGAAGAATATCAAGAGAGAAGCAAAGGAAAAAGTTTGTTAACCTACGAAGAAGCGACATTAAGCAATGTGAATGACCTTCAAAGCCCACCACGTGTCAAAACAAGAGGTCGGCCCAAGAACAAACTTGGATCAAACCTGGAAAAAAATATCTCAAATGCCATGAAGAAAAAGAAAAAGACAGCTCCAAGTGAGGTAAAATTGACTTGCTTTTGATTAGTTGAAAATTCAATAGTTAATTTTGCTAATATACAATTAATTATGTCTTTTGTAGTTGAACCTTTTAGACTTCGGATCATCAATTCAGTCAAGCTCCACTCTTTATAATGCACCAGATATGAATTATCCAAGAGAGGATTGTACAAGTTTTAATTTTATTAATGTAAATTTTTGTTCACCCATGAGCAAATTTCGGTTCACCATGGTTATAGCAGGGTTAATTTTTTATTTTTGTTAGTCTTTAATGAATAGTCACTTTTTTTGTGAAATTCTATATTGATATATGCAGTTTTTTGATTCGTCTAGTGTATTAATTTCAGTGTTCAAGGTTCAGGGTTTAGAGTTTAGAGTTTAGGGTTTAGGGGTTTAGGGTTCAGGGTTTATGGAGAGTTTAGGATTTAGGGTTTAGTGTTTTGGATTTAGGGTTTTAAGATTTTTGGGGTTTAGGTTTTAAGGTTATAAGGTTTTAGGGGTTAGGGTTTAGGGTTTAGGGTTTAGGGTTAAGGGTTCAGGGTTCAGGGTTTAAGGTTTAGGGTTTAGAGTTTAGGGTTTAGGATTTGGGGTTTAGGGGTTAGGGATTCAGGGCTTAGGGTTTTGGGTTTTAAGTGTTTAGAGTTTATGGGTTTAGGGTTCAGGGTTCAGTGTTCATGGTTCAAGGTTCAGGATTTAGGGTTCAAAGTTTGGGTTTAGGGTTTAGGGTTTAGGGTTTAGTGTTTAGAACTTAGAGTTTAGGGTTTAGAGCTTAGGGTTCAGAGGTCCAGGGTTTATGGGTTCAGGGTTCATTGTTTAGGGTTTATGGTTCAAGGTTCAGGGTTTAGAGTTCAGGGTTTAGCTCTCCGAATTTCTGTACAGTGTGTTTGCGACTTTCGGTTCACCGTGTTCTTTTGGTGTTCGTAATGTGTTGGTAAATACACTGACTGCAATCACTGAGAACCTGGAATAAAACAGCAGCCAAACAGTTCCAACAAATATATAAATTAACATCTCAGATGAGTAATCCATCTTGAATCAAATATAAATATTAACATTTGATACATATATACATTGATATTAAGAATAGATATATACATTAACATTGACATATATACATTTGAAAGAAGCATTGTTTGCTTTTTTTAACAAGTTAAACAAAATATTGTTAATTACAACCAGTATGTGCTATTTGCTATCTAAATCCCCATATGTGAATTTACAATAAGGGCTGGAGAGGATAACAGATGGCTTGGAGAGTCTTATTGCTTCAGATTCCCAAATCACTTGGTCTCTGATTTTGTTCATTTCATGCAACAGAAGATTTGGACCATATTGGTATCTAAAGCCATCAATCTCATCCTATATTTCAATTGAAAAGAATTAGTTACATAAGAAATGAACCCAAATGAAATAAGAACAATATCATTCAAAACCCTAATTATACTGTAAAAATGCAATCACAATAACCCTAAACCCTGAACACATTAAATATTAAGTAAATCAAAATCACATTAAATAACAACAAATTTCATTCAAAGCCCTAGTTATACTGTAAAAATGCAATCACAGTAACCCTAAACCCTGAACAAATTAAAAGGAGGCCACCGAATCGAAAAACATTCACTTGGTGAATCAAAATTATAAAGGCCACCGAACTGAACATTGTTTATGTGGTGAATAAATGGTGATCAAATTTCAATCAATAAGAATAGTATTTCTGCATGGAAAAGAACTATTGAACAGAGTAACAACCAACTTCAAAGCCCTAGTTACAATATCAACTGAACTGAATGAAATAAGAAAAGAAAGAAGTTTATTAATTAGAAAGTACTTACTTGTGTCCAAGCTTTATATTTATATCTCTTCCCACTTTTGATTTTTCGTGGATCAATTGTTTCAAGCCATTTTATCACGTATATTCCACAATCATAGTTAAGCAAGAATTGAGTATAATACGATCAATAGTATACAAAATAAAACACATTAAAAATAGCACTATAGAAGAGAAAGATTCTTACTCTGTACGTTGACCATTCAATTGGATATACTCTACTTCCTCTCCCAGTCCATCCTCCATTAAGGGTTTCGCCCCAGCGTACACCCTCATCTGGGAAATTATTAAACCCTGAAAGAGACAAAAAAAATAAATAAAGAGAACCAACAACAGTGAACCAAACTCCTTTCATGTATAGAATAATTTGAATAATTTACAACAAAATAACTTACCACAAATTTGTTCAGTTTCACTCTTGATTCAGGTATATCTTTTTTTGGCTTATTGATAGGGTCAAGGACATAGAATTTCTTTTTGTTGATATCAGCAATCCACAACCACCAATGCGCTCCATTACAAATTGGGATAAATAGCTGAAGTTTCGGAAAATTATAGAATATTTCAGTCGAAACAATAGCAAACAAGAGAATTATCAAAGAATTTTTAAAAATTACAACTTACAAATGGATGCGATGCAAGTTTCCTTTTGTCAAGAAACTGGTGGTGGTGGGCATACTGCTCAATATCAAACCTGTAGGCCTTGTTTGTCTTCTTATCAGTGTACTCCACGCCATGTGTTCCCAACATAAAATTCTGCAAAATGAACATCAGCTAAATTACATTTCCACCAAACCGAACACAATTCATATGCCCACCAAGAAAAAGGTTTTCTTCATGCAAAAGAACTCAATAGAACACATAAGAATCAGGTGAACCAATATTAGCATTCTGACTGAATCGAACAGGAATCAGTAGTGAATAAGAAATTTAGCTTACACAATATCCAGCGGCACAATGTATATTTGTTCCTGATACCGCCGAACTTTGATTTGGTTGAGAATCATGCTATGTATACTGACAACCTACACGAAGAAAAGTTATGAGATATACTGTATAAGAGTGTTTAAAAAAATTATTATTGTTAACGCAATTGGGAAAGAATTTACTGAGGCATGCACTTGTTCTCTGGGCATTAGAGACATGAAATATTCTCTTAACCCCCTTGACGTGCGAAAAATTACCGATTAAGAATTTATAATGAAAATCAACGTTGTGAGTACAATTCTTAACCGATGAAAATTTCGCATATTAATTTAAAAAGAGTTGTCACAATTTAAGAATAAAATACTGGGAGTAAAATTTCCAGGTCGTCTCCCAACGAGTTGCTAAGAGAGTGCAAATTATTGATCAGGGGTTTTCCGAAAATTTTTAGAGTTGAGGAATGGAAAGTAATTGATTATAAATCAAAGCAATGAAAATTAACAATAGATTTTATGTAATTGAAATAAAAGCCTTGGCTAGGAGAAGATTAATCGGAAGTTCTATCCTTGTTGGATTTTCCGAGATTAATAGTAATAGGTTGTTGTTTCTACTTAGTTAACCCTTACCGAATAAAGAAAAGTCAAGTAGTTAAGCTAACTCCAATTCACAAGTCCTAATCCTCTCCCTTGGGAAGGATTAGCATTAGTGACTAGAGAGCCAGCCAACAACTTCCAATTACCTATTAATCCTTGAGTCTTCCAACTCAAGGGTCTCCTATTAATCAACTCCAAAGTCAAGTTGGTAGTCTACTCCATTGACATGGATGCCATTTTCACATTCATGTAAAGGGAGTAGAAATAAGACATGATAATTAGATTGGAATTGAGATAATCAGGCAAATAAAGAAATTAAATAGAAAATACTTTTGCATTAATAAATTCCAAAATTAAAGATATCCATATGTAACTCTGAACAAGGTAAATGGGAAATAAAAGAGTAAGGGAATAGGAAACAAACTAGAATGATAAAAACTTCAACGGAGGTAGTAACTCTTCTCAATATCCAACTCAAAAGCATAAAACTAGAAATATCTGAATATGAAGAACCCCAGAGGAAGTAGTAATATTTTTCCAAGATTCAAAAACTAAAACTAAAACTAATGAATGAGAATGTGAATCTGTGAACGTGCCCTGAGTCTCTATTGTTCCCTGGCTCTAGTCTGTATTTCTGGGCCAAAAACTGGGCCAAACTCAGCCCAAAATCACTCCCAGCATTTTCTGCAAATTCTGCACGTGGCGCATGTCACGTGTACGCGTCAAGTACGCGTATGCGTCGATGGTCTTATGCGCGTGGCACGCGTATGCGTCAAGTGCGCGTCCGCGTCGTTATGGGATGTGCCAAGTTGCGCGTACGCGTCAGGTACGCGTGCGCCTCGATTCTCGCTGGTCAGGTCCTTAGTTTCTTGTGTTCCTTCCATTTTTGCAAGCTTCCTTTCCATCCTCTAAGACATTCCTGCCCTATAAAGCCTGAAAATACTTAACACACGGATTAAGGCATTGAATGGTATAAACGGGAATTAAAAATACATAATTTAAGGGCTTAGGAAGCAAGTTTTCAACCATGGAAAAAAATTAGGAAGGATTTGTAAAACCATGCAAATTGTATGAATAAGTATGCAAAGAATTGATAAAGACTACTCAATTTAGCACAAGATAAACCATAAAATAGTGGTTTATCAATCTCCCCTCACTTAAACATTAGCATGTCCTCATGCTAAGCTCAAGGAGATCAGAAGAATGAATGCGGGAAAGTAAGACTCATGTAATGCAACCTATGTTAATGAATGTAACTATATGCTAAGATGTTTTCTACCTACTTGGTTAAAAGTAAACAAGTTCTCTAAGATAAACATAAATCAGATTCCACTAATTCAAATAACACAATAATAGGCAAGTAAACTTGTAAGAAGATAGCTCATGAAAGCCAGGAACATAGAATCAAGCATTGAACCCTCACTGGAAAAGTATATGCACTCTAATCACTCAGGTGTTTAGGGTTAATCCACTCTAGTCTCCTCTAGTCATGCTTTCTAAAACTTTGCTCTTCATCTAACAAATCAACAAATATCTAGTGTACAAATGCAAACATTATGAGGTCTTTTCAAGGTTGTAATGGGGCTAAGGTAAGGGGGAAGATATATGTATGGCCAAGTGAGCCTTGAATTGAATCCTTGACAATCCTAAGTTCTCACCTAACACATATACACACTCTATATAATTCTAATTTCATGCCTAACTACTCAAAATCTCACTTTTGTATTTTTCTCATACTCATGTATCAAACTTTCTTTAATTTCATCACATATGCATTGATCCTTTTATTGCAACACTTAACATTGGGGTAATTTTTGTCCCCTATTTATCTATTTATTTATTAATTTTTTTAAATAGAAAATATGAAAGCATAGTAAATTAATGCATATGGCTTTTCATGATTTTACATGAGTAGCACCTAATTTCTTAATTCATTTGTCAATAAAAATAATACTCATTCTCATCAACCAAAGTTCCCACATTTTTCCACACTGAATTGACACACAATCTCTATCTTAAGATAACCAAAGATTTAATTAGGGTAATTAATTATTTTTCTGCTTAAGGCTAGTGATGTGGTAAAATAAAGAACAAATGGGGGTAAAAAATGCTCAAAAGTGGCAAACAAAGGTAGATGAAATGGTAGCTATTTGGGATAAGTGAGCTAATAACAAATGATGGCCTCAATCATATGTATGCATGAATATACACTAAACAATGGACATATAAAATGGAACAAACCATAGATTGCAATCATAGAGAAGAAAACACACAAGAATAAAAAATCATGGTTAAATAATGTAACCATATAATTTAAGCTCAAAATCTCACAGGTTGTGTGTTCCTAGCTATAACCCATATTCCAAATTACAATCTTAAAAAAATTTTAACACAAATTTTCAGTTTGAATTAGTGAAATACTCTAAAATAAGGTCTTGAGGAGAAACTCATTATTTCAGCCAAGCAGAATATACATGCAAGCAATTATTATCATGCAGTCTATCCTATCTAATAAAAGAAAAATGACATATTGGTGTTAAGAGAGAGAAATTATCTCTGGAAGTCAGGTACTGACCTCTCCACACTTAAAGTGTGGCACAGTCCTCCGTGCCATTAGTAAGGAGCAAGGTGGGGCTAGTAGCATCACCTCCACTGTCGGGCTCATCATGGCTCCCAGTGTTGGTAGGTGAAGTAGAGTCTGGGGTATCCTTCTCTTCTGGAGGTGGGTGAGTACTAACAATGAACTCCTTTAGATAGGTGTACCGGCGCTTGTTGCGGTGCTCCAGTCGTTCCATCTGCCAGTCTTGCCGGTATAACCTCTGAAGGATCTGAAGGAACATCTGAGTAGTGAATGGTGGAAGAGGTGTGGGTGATGGCGGGGTGGAAGTGGGATGAGTGTCTACAGACGGGCCGGGATGTCGGCTAGCAAAGGGTACTGGGGGTCTGATGTACTTCCCATTCGGGACATACTGATCAGCCACTGGGATCATGGCTTTGGTGTCCCCAGCCCTATAAGAGACTCCTGCTGCAGAGACAAAATCCGAAACCAATGCGGGAAAGGGTAAGTTACCCGCAATCTGTACGTGTCTCATGGCCTGCCGGATGTGCCTTGGTAAATTGAGAGGCTGCTCCGTAAGGATGCACCAGATAAGAACAACCATGTCTGCAGTGAAGGTGGACTCGTGAGTGCTCAGAAATACATAGTGGGACATAATCTGTGCCCACATGCGAGCTTCCAAGGTAAGTGCGGGAGCAGAGATGCTCTTAGGTCGAGTCCGATGCTGTCCATAGATCCAAGTGCTGCCAGGTTGTGCTATAACTCCCAAGACGCTATCCCAGTCAAACTGGTATGTCTGGCGCTTGAGAGAGGCCTCTTGATAGGCGTCCAACCCCTCTGGGTCAGGTGAAAGATCCAATACTCTCTGAATGGCTCCCTCAGAGACAGGGACTTACTTTTAACAAACATAGACAGACTGCAGTGTTGGCAAGTGAAAGTGGGAGTAGAATTCAACTACCCATGATAGATTGGCCACCCGCGGCTGCCTCCTCAAGAATCTCCACTGTCTTCTCTCGATGCGGGGCTCCACAAAATCAACGAGGTGTGTTAGAAGAATGAGTAGGTGTTCATTGTTGTAGTTTCGCTCAGCCAGGATAGGAAACATCTACTCACAGTAATGGTTAGTGAACCGTGCAGAGTCTCTAGCAGGAAACGCCTTTTTCTGCCACATCCACTTTGATGATTCTCTTTATCCGCTTGGTGGGCAGCTTGATGCTTGTAGAAGGTTGTACCTTAGCCAAGGTTCTTTTAGTGCCTTGCCGTGCCGGTGTCTTGTCAATAGCCTTCTCCTTTTCTTTCTTCGTACCCATCCTAAGGAAGAAGGAAAGAGGAAGAATGTTAAATATAGATAGCTAAAACCGGAAGGAAGGAATTCTAAGTAAAAACAAATGCCAAAGGAAATAAACAATGTCCTGAGTGCATGGTAGCTACAGCATGCAGGTAAGACATCAAGGAAGATCATAAAGGTGAGATAAGCCTCAATGTAGTCCCTGAAGTTGCACTCGAGCCTCATAGTAGTCCCTGAACTTAAAAGTTCCTCAGAGTCATCCCCGAACTTGCACTCCGGGACTCAAAGTGGTCCTTCCGGCAATTTCAGCACACGTGGCGCAACCGGAAAGCTTAGCTGGCAGCGTTGGTGACACATGGGACTCACAACGGCTAGCTGATGTGGCAGAGTAAACTCTTCCAACTCAATTTGGTCCCTCAGGTGAAGTTAAAACCATAATCCCCTTTTTTGAAGGCCACATTGTTCACTCTGATGTCTCCTCGTCGGTGTTGTATTCTTCTGTTCTCCCTCTCTGAGGCACGAAGGTTATGGCTAGCACGAGTAATGCAGCTGGGAGCTCGAACAATTCACGATCGTTTGGAAGCATCATGAGGAGAATGAACAGAAACAGAGAAGCTCGTTTGCCAAAAATGAAAAAAATAATCATGGGAAGCTTGGTTTCTCTGAAAGAGGTAAGCCAAAAATGAAAAAAAATGTGGTTCCTCTGTTTTTTGATATTGTTGTTAATCTAATATTCACAAAAGTTCAGGCCGTTTTTTTCGATTGTAATTGGTGGGTATGAACGCCTCTGTTCTGTTCTCTGTGCTAGGGTTTGATCACTACTGGCTTTCGTAGTGGTTTGGCCAAGAAAATTGTAGAGTAGGAGTGTTTCTTGTGTTTTGATGATATGAAAACATGTTCTTTATGTGTTAGGATTTACTGCTCTTAGTGGAGGAGTTTCCAAACTGTTAATGTATTTCAGGACAATGACTCTAATCAATGAATTTGTTAAACAGAATTTGCATGATCACAGTAGAAGTAAAGATCTTTTGGGAGTTGAAATTTTTTGTAACTCTGATAATGGATTCTGAATTTGACTGATTTACCTAATTGCCTTTCTTTGTATTGGGTTGGTTTAGTTAAACTGAATGTAATATGTAACGTTGTTTAGTTAAACTGAGTGTGTGATCATAAAGGATTCTTGCATATATAAGTTAGAGTAATATAAAGTAAGTTTTGCAATTGCTAACGAAGTTAACTTAGCTATTGGAATAGTCAAATTGTTTGATGAATTTGGTCTGGACTAGTAGATTAGTTGTGAAAAAGGGTATGTAAATTTGAATGGTTTGATCCACCAAGATTGAAGTTAGTGTCTAGAGAACTGCTATCCTTAGTTACACCAAAATAATGTTCTTGATTTCACACTTTCTTATGTTCACATGACACAAATCATTAGCAACATGATCAAAATAAAGGTGAAATATTATAACAGTTAACAATTAACAAAGTTAGGCACTCTATTCAATACCCCGGTCCACAATAACATTTTCTAATAAAAATTTTGAAAAAGAAAACTACAAAATAATGGAAGACTTAACTTATATTGTTAATTTGAATATAGTGATAATATAGCACAGTGAAATATTAGAGGGAGAAGGAGAAGTAGAAAAGCAAGGGAGTGGTGCTTTTGTTGTCAACTGTCAAGTAATGAAAAGGAGAGAGTGAGAGTGATGATGAAAATGGTAGAAGAAGGTTAGGACTGAATCAATGCTATGATATGAAGAAGATAACAGATGCCATTTAATGAGCTTTCATTAACTACTATTTACCATTACTATTTCTAGATGGTTTTTCTTGTTTCATCTTGTATATTATTTTATTGTTTTTTAACCTCTCTAGTTAGTGATTACTTTAGCTCCAAATTTGGTAGATTTTCTTTATTTCTGTGTGCCTTTTTTTGTTGGTAGTAAGTTGTAGTTGTATATATATATTTCCCTCAGTTGCAAAAGAAAAAAAAGGGTCTTGGTCTTGGGTTTTGTGGGGAACTACACGGAGAGTGAAGTTTGGTGCCTGTCCTTGTGATTTATTTGCCAGTTTGATTTAAGACACATATTGCTGATTATATATACTGAATTAATCCTGGACTGATTATATGATGTTAATACACTGGGCTGCTGTCTATATATACAGAATTAATCCTGGACTGATTATATGCTACATAATGTTTTGTCAATCTATTGTTACTCATTTATCCTGTTCTGCATAATGTTCTGTAACAGTGCTGTGTAGGGACTAGTTTGATGTCACTTACATAAGTCTAGGGACTAGTTTGATGTCACTTGAACAAGTCTAGGGACTATTTTGATGTCACTTATATAACTGTAGGGACAGTTTTGCTACCCGGAAACAACTATCTGACCCCTTCTTTGGTATCTGAAACAGGGCCTTATAAATGCAGTTAAGGAGGTTTTTCCAGATGTCCATCACAGATTATGTGTTTGGCATATGTGGAAGAACTTCAATAAGCAATGCAAGGATCTCCAGCTTAGAGGGCTACTTTGGGATTGTGCAAGGTGTACTAGCCAAGATGGCTTCCTTGATATCATAAAAAAGATTGAAAGGGTTAATAAGGAAGCCTGGGAGTATTTGAACAAGTGGCCCTATGCAAGGTGCAACACAGGAAACTACTACAAGGCTTACAAATTTCATGAAGTTTGTGCCCAACCCTGGATTCAAGGCACCCAAACACAAAAAATGAAGATTAGGATGATTATGTTTAGGAAAAGCAGGCTGTTTTTTGTATCTATTTTGCTGATGTTGTTTACAATGCCTAAAACATTGTCCCAGTGTTGGAGATTTTAGTATTTGAATTTTATGAAGTCAATATGTCAACAACTTTGATATACTTGGTGTTTTGGCTCTATAATGTCTTTTTTGAATCAAACATTACCAATATGAATTATGAATTATGACTTTATTGAATTGAGTTTTCTCAGCCTTTTGTTTATATCTTATCCTCTATTACAGACTTAAGAGTAGTTCAAATCCTGTCCATTTCTATTTCATTGAAAAGAAGTCCAGGAACAAAAGTATGCATATAATAAAACACTTTAATTTTCATTTCTTTCAAACAAAAGGATAGGAACAAGTACATGAACAAGGAATACATATAACATGCGTGTCATTTGTTTTTTGCTAGATACAGTTGATCCTGCTGTCTATCCAACTTTAATACAAGAACACCAATTACAATCAGCAGCATGAACACAAACATCAAAATTCTCCCCATTTTTAGAACCCTAATTTCAGCTTCTAATTTACCAAATTTCCAAGCCATCTTCATCTTCCATTCTTCATCATCAACTAAATGTCTTGTTCTATCATCACATGGCATGGCATCTTCCAAAACTTTATCAACCCACATAAACAATCCACACCATTTCTTACCCACAGTCTGCACATCAAAGAAAATTCAATCAGCAAAATTTATATCCATAAATACAGCAATCAACAACGATAATACTTACATTGTAGTTCGGGCAACCCAGGAACGGTCTCCCTGGATTAGAATCCGTCCCTGACCACCACAGCACCGGTCTCGACTCGCAGGCACACCATTCTGGCAAACGAGCTTCTCTGTTTCTGTTCATTCTCCTCATGATATGCTTCCAAACAATCGTGGGTTGTTCGAGCTCCCAGCTGCATTGCTCGTGCTAGCCATAACCTTCGGGCTTCAGAAAGGGAGAACAAAAAAACACAGCACCGACGAGGAGACAGCAGAGTGAACAATGTGGCCTTCAAAAAAAGGGATTAGGGTTTTAACTTCACCTGAGGGACCAAATTGAGTCGGAAGAGTTTACTCTGCCACATCAGCTAGCCGTTGTGAGTCACACGTGTTACCAACGCTGTCAGCTAAGCTTTCCGGTTGCGCCACGTGTGCTGAAATTGTTGGATGGACCACTTTGAGTCCCGGAGTGCAAGTTCAGGGATGACTCTGAAGAACTTTTAAGTTCAGGGACTACTACGAGGCTCGAGTGCAACTTCAAGGACTACATTGAGGCTTATCTCAATTGTGAATGATATACTCAATACATGTGGATGGCAAGAGTTGTGAAAAAGAGGCATTGAAGTAGGAAGAGTGTGATAGAAAAGAGTTTAAAATGCCATGTTGGCTTTTTCACAAACACTTGGTGTTCAAGTTAAAATAGGAATAAAGATAAGTAATCCAAGTGTATATGAGATCCATAATAAAATATCAATTATCAAATTACTCCTCATAATATCCACAAGCTCAAATGTAATAAAATAAATGCCCAAATAAATCTCCGACACCAATATAGAAATGCATATTGATTAACTTGAATTTAAATATTTAAATATTATTAGTGTGTGCTATATATTCGTCAAATGTAATATAAATATAACAAAGGTAAAAAATATATTGCTTTAGATATATAAAAAAAAAACTAAAAAAAATTCAATAAGGTATTGCTTTAGATATTAAAAAAAGATAACTACAAATAAACTTAAATAAGTGTTGCTTTAGGTATACAAAGAAAACAACTTAAAAAAACTTGAACAAGTGTTGCTTTAGGTATATAAAAAAAACAACTAAAAAAATTTTATATAAGTGTTATTTTATGTATTAAAAAATACAACTCGTAAAATTAATAATTAGGGATGACCGTCATTCTTCTAACCTTTTCAATAGATTATTTTTATTATATTGAATGATGAAAGCATATTTTCTATACCATCTAATTTATATGATAATCACATCTTATATTACTGTATTTTAGTTTAGATTTTCAATAATCAAAATATATTATTACATATCACATTTTTTTATTTTTTATACCTTAATTGCTTTTTTTTTTACTTGGTTTATTCCATGTTTTGATTTTTCTTTTAAAACTTATTACATTACAAAGACAATATTTAAAATGTTCATGTAAATCTTGAACTAAATCACATGATTCTATTTTTATTGTATTTAATTATTTATAGTTGACTCATTCATAAAGATATATCAATTTGTTCATTCTAATTTCTAAATTTCAAAAAAAAATATACTATTTTTGAGAGATATATATACGATTTCTCATTGCTATTACATATTACATCATGTTTAGTTTTCATAATAAAATTTTAATTAGCTATTTATTTTCACATTTTATAATATATATTTTTAATTTTAATAATTAATATTCATTTAATACGATCATTTCTTTATCATGAATTTAATTCTTTAATTTTATTTCTATTGATCAATTCTCTTTTTCATTAGGTTTTTTTTCGTGGATGATGTTATTTAACCACCTACTACTATGAGGACTTAATCCTCATCTAACTTTCATGTCCAAATAATTTTATTTTTATGTTTATTTATTTTTTTCACTATTTTCTTATTTATAATTTTTTCTCTAAAATTAATTGTAATTCACCTTATTATTTTCTTAGTTATGAATTTTTTTTCTAAAATTAATTGTAATTTTCCTTTAACATCTTAGATAAACATAGTTTTTTTTTTTGACAGAGATAAACATAGTTGTTTGACCGCTTAGTAGAAGTCAGGGACGGACATAAGGGGGCGAGTGGTGGCTTCGCCCCCCAACTTTTTTTAATAGTAATAAGTTATTAGGTATAATTTAAATTTTTTTAAAAAAATATTTAGTATTTAGTCTAATATAAATAAAAGTTCAGTCTAATTTAAATATTAATAATTTTTAGTATCTAAAAAATAAGTAATAATATTAAAAAAAATCTAAAAAAGATATTATTACTAATATTTTTTAATTAAATAAAAGTTTTTAAATCTCATAAAGTGAATTCTTTTTATTTTTGTGGCCTTTTTTTTATTCGTTTGGTATTAATTCTCTCTGTTTCAACTGCTACAATTACAAGATCTTTTTCAACTATGAATATTGTGAAAAATAACTTAAAAAACAAAATAAAAGATGAATTTCTTGCTAATTGTCTTTTAATTATATTGAAAAGAAAATTGTTGAAAATTTTGACACAAATTCTATTATCGGTGAATTTTATGATACGAAGAATCGACCACTTCGTTAGTAAAAAATATACACATATTTTTTTTTACTTAAAATATATTTTCTATCCGTATATTTTTATAATACATCTTATATTATATAATTTTTTTTATATAATTTTTAATATTATATGTGTTATTACCCCCTATAATATTATTTTTGGATCCGTCTCTCGTAGAAGTTCAGATTTTTTGTTTGTAATATATATGTTCAATTTATATATTAATCAGAACTGTATCATAATGTTGACTAATTTTTATTTGAATGAAAATAATTTATTAAATCTGGTAATGCAGCATCCATTTATTCATGTTTTTTATGGGCACGGTACCATTCTTATTTTCTTGTAGTTTTTTTTTTCTTTTATTTATATAAGGCAAGATGTTAATAAACTATTATGCATGCATTATGTAATTTTTAAATTCCAAGCACGAATTCATTCACTAGTATTTTTTATTTTATAAAATTGGTATATATATAATTGTAAATTTAAATTCATATATTAATTAGAAAAATAAAAAATTATTAATTTTTTATATTTTTAATTAATATATAAATGTACTAGTAGTATATTTATCATTACTCGTTTTTTATTTATTTTCTATACGTATTTTCAATAAATTAGTAATTTTGTTCCTATATTTGATGATGAATTGTTTCTTTTTCTATGTAAATTCTTACATATTGTAGTTAATTTAATTTTTATGAAATTATATATAATAATATAAAGTTTGAAATTAATTTTTACATTGTAATTTTTTATGAAAACATTTTAACGTCATAGAATTGTGATGGTATGAGTTGAGAATTAGGAAGAATTTATTCTAGTTATTTTTTATATTTTATGGAATTGGTATATACAAATTTAAATTCATATATTAATTAAAAAAAATAAAAAATTAGAATTAATTTTAATTTTATTTTTATTGAATTTTAATTTTTTTTGACATAGTAATCACCATTAATAAAAAGTGCATTGGACAGGATTTGAAATTTTGAATGGTGTCCTTTGTAATAAACTTAACCAGGTGTTGAGGTCCAATTTGACTGCATAAAACTTTTAGCAAATAAAATAAAAACCAATTAAATAAAATAATGAAAATAATGTCAACTTTTTATTTCTCTCCTTTCACCGCCTCATTCTTCTTTATCCATCCGTTCAACTTTCTCATTCACAAACACAAAGGTAACGTTTGTTTTTGGAAGCTGTCCACTCTTTTATGAAGGACAATGATAAATACGGAATTTAGAAGAGTGGACACGGATAATTTTATAAATTTTGTTTTCTTTTTTTTATACTGTTATTCCTTTTTATTTTTTCTATTGCGTTGTTCAAAGATATTTTATATGCAAAAACTAATTGTTTTTTCATGTAAAAATGGATTTTTTTTAAAATTAATTTTTAATTAAAATTAATTTGGCTTATTAACTTAAACAAAATTTTTTATTAATCAAACCCAAATTTATGTTTTTTGTTAATCTTAACTATATGTATTCCTACATATTAATAATAAATTTTAAAATAAAATAATTATATTTATAAATTTTATTTTAATATAAATACTAATATATTTTTTTATTAAAATTTTTTGCCTCTTCAAATATCTTTTTTAAGTTCCGTCTATACTTCTACGTACTCTCATTTTTTTATTAAATTAATTTGTATTGATGTAGAAAATTTGGAATCACAGGACTATTTTAGTCATTTCATATAATATTTTAGTCTTGTTCATGTGTATCCAAACATAATACTAGACATTACATTAGTGTCTTGTCCATCGTATCCAAATACAATACACAAAAAATAATTTTTAGTGTCTCCGTCCTATTGTCTCTGTTTCAGTATCATATTCTGTCCTGTCTCTAAAAACAAACGCAGCCAAAATGCCCGTTCTCTATACCATCCTTTTCCTTCTTCATTCTTCTCTATTTCCACCATTCCCTTCATTCCTACTTTCCTTCTCTTGCCTCTCTAGGTTAGGGTTTTCCATTCCCCTTTTAAGTTCTGTCTTTTTCCGTTGTCTTTTTGCATTTTGTATGCAAAGTCTTATAAAATTCTTTAATAGTTCTCTAACTTTTTTCTACATCTCCATTTCTTTTTCCAAAAAAAAAATTAATGCTTTTTTTGTATTTTTCTTTTCAAGTTCTATCCTTTTTCCCGTTTTTTGTTAATGTAGCTGTATTCTTTTGGTGATTGTTCACTCCCTCAGCTTTCTTCTATCTGGTTTTACTTCCAGCAAACACTAGGGAGGTAGGAGGCAGACGTACTGCGAGGTTGCCGGCACTAGGAAAAGAAGGTACAAGCTTCTCGCTCTTCCAATGTTGATTTTTATGTGTACTCTATCAAGGTGTCATTTTTAACTATTCTATGAAGTAAAGTGATTCGTCCGTTGGCTATAATTCGGCTCAGGTAAAACTAAAACTATAAATCGGAATCAATCTGGTTAAAACTAAATACATACGTGTAGGAGTACGTGGAGAGTACGTATTTTGTTCTCCTAACAAACTTATCCTATACAATCAAATAACTACGTGCCAACCCAAATGGCACAGGAGTACGTATTTTTATAACTCTTTATATTTTTGTGTTGTATTGTTCGTTATTTGAAAATTAAGTTGAGATTGTTATTTTATTTATTCTTTGAAGTAATTTTAGAATGCATATTATGATGAACATTTCTATTTACGATGAGAATAATACCATTGAATAATACAATCATACCTGAGAATCTCATTGAATATTTTACCTTATATGTATTTCATGAATTATGAACATATTTCTTTTGTGGTATTTTATTCCTTTGATAGGTGATGGCGTCTTTGAAGTAACCCCTCCTGGTTCTTTTGATTGGAAAGTGTTAAAGCCAAAATTTGACTGCATTCCTTTTGCTCGAAATCGATCTAAAAACCGATGCAGTCGTAGTAAGAATTCGTATAACCTAGTATTATATTATAGTGATACATATTTTTATATTTTACCTTTAATTTTGGCTTTTACATATGTTTTTTAGTTTTTAGCTATGTATGGATACTGCATTATCTGATATTGTGGAGCTATTACCTGTGCCATTTGGGTTGGCACGTAGTTATTTGATTGTATAGGATAAGTTTGTTAGGAGAGCAAAATACGTACTCTCCACGTACTCCTGCACGTGTTTATTTAGTTTTAACCAGATTGATTCCGATTTATAGTTTTAGTTTTACCTGAGCCGAATTATAGCCAACGGACGGATCAGAGCGTATAACGAGAGGTTGGTATTTAATTCTAATTAATTGATTTTTAATGTTATTGAATATTAATTGAAATTGATAAATTAAGTAAAATGTAATTGAACCAATTATCAAACTGCCCTAATCATTGATTCATTAACAAATTGAAAATAATAGGAAAGTGGTTACAATAAAAATAAAAATTAATTGAGAAACAATAAATAAAAGATTCATGAAGGCCTTTTTAATTCATATATTTTTTAAACCATTTTCACCTGACTGACATCACCCACGTAACTAGACATCAGCAGTTTTTAGTAAGTTAGCAGTCATATACAAAATATATAAACGGACTAGTTTTTTTTTTTTTGGTCGGTATAAACGGACTAGTTTACTTATAGACTCTCTGAACCAACTCTACGGACCTTTCCCTCGGGTAACAAAATAGGCCGAACCTACCATCTACCAACTCCCCCCTCCCTCTCAAAAAGTGGGTTGAGCTAAGATTTGGAACCAACTAAAACTCATTCTATTATTTGGTTTTTTGTTAACAAAAGAGTGGTCTGTACTACAAGAGCACACACAAAAATTAAGAAGTATGATTTTCAAACACACTTCTTCGACGTTTTTCTTTTTTTTTGTTATTTTTTTTAATTATTTTATTTTTATATTTTTATTCATTTTATTTTCACTCCCATATATATATATATATATGCTCTAAACTATGTCACTTAACTTGTACTTAAATTTAACATGGTTCTTTTATAAACTCTTTTTATTTTTGTGTTGTATTGTTCGTTATTTGAAAATTAAGTTGAGATTGTTATTTTATTTATTCTTTGAAGTAATTTTAGAATGCATATTATGATGAACATTTTTATTTACGATGAGAATAATACCATTGAATAATACAATCATACCTGAGAATCTCATTGAATATTTTACCTTATATGTATTTCATGAATTATGAACATATTTTTTTTGTGGTATTTTATTCCTTTGATAGGTGATGGCGTCTTTGAAGTAACCCCTCCTGGTTCTTTTGATTGGGAAGTGTTAAAGCCAAAATTTGACTGCATTCCTTTTGCTCAAAATCGATCTAAAAATCGATGCAGTCGTAGTAAGAATTCGTATAACCTAGTATTATATTATAGTGATATATATCTTTATATTTTACCTTTAATTTTGGCTTTTACATATGTTTTTTAGTTTTTAGCTATGATTGTTGTTCATACCCTGGCCCAAAAATTAAGGTCCAGGATCCAAGCAAAAAGGACAGTACCAGCCTTCATCCCCAAAAGTCGGTACTGAACACGACCTGCTCCAAAGAAGTCGGATACGAGGGTCAGCTGGCAGATAACACTCATTCGAGTGAGTAACTGCCCCTAGAAACTCTCTAACCACTTCATAGAGCCATATCTTAACCTCCCTAAGATATGGGAACGGTTAAACACCTAAAAAGGTGGCACTACTTCAGCGGTGGTTATTGGTTCACCACTATAAATACACTGACACCATTCAGATATCACCAAGTTCCAATATATACTCTCTAACCTGCTCACACTCTTGCTAACTTAGGCATTGGAGTGTCTTTGCAGGTACCACCCCCCATTCTTTCTCACGTACAAGTCGGACGGAGGAATACCGAGTACCAGGTCCACTCGACAGCTACCTCCTTCACACGTTTGGGCCAACCAACGCCATCCGGCCCATTAATCTCCGGTTACCCACCGTAACATTGGCGCCGTTGCCGGGGACCCGAGAGATCAACCAGTGATGGCGGATAGATATCCTGAAGAGGGTCATGTGGAGACAGATTCTGAACAAGAGAATCTGAACACTGGAAACAATGAGGCAAACCAGACCCTTCACTAGGAAGCCAATGATCAACACAGGGAAGGCACCTCCGGAATCAAAAACCCGAAGGTAAATTCCTCGGAGGGGCGCGAATCAGAAAAAGAAGGACCATCCCACGCAATTGAGCTCATGGGACTAGTCCACAGTCGCCTCGAGCAGCTAGAACAGGAACGGGAACGACAAAAGGAAACCAAAAAGAACCTAAAAGAGGAGATGGAGCGACGAAAAGAGTTAGAAAGAAAACTCTTAAAGTTAGAATCCTCCCTCAAAGGTCAGAACTCCCACGACGGTAGAGAAGATTCGCCCTTAGGGGAGAAAGATCCTTTTAGCGAGGACATAATGAGGGCAAAAGTTCCGAGAAACTTTAGAAGCCCCGATATGGACCTCTACGACGGAACCACTGATCCAAAGCATCATCTGGGCAACTTTAAAAGTCGGATGTATCTGGCTGACGCTTCTGACGCTACGCGATGCAAAGCTTTTCCGACAACCTTGTCAAAAGCAGCGATGAAGTGGTTCGACAACCTCCCTCCGAGGTCAATTACCAGTTTTGAAGACCTCTCAAGAAAGTTCTTGATGAGGTTCTCCATCCAGAAAGACAAAGTAAAACATGCACCAAGTCTCCTGGGAATAAAACAGGAGGTCGGGGAGTCCTTACGGGCCTATATGGAAAAGTTCAACAAAGCATGTTTGGAGATTCAAGACCTGCCCACCGAAGCAGTCATCATGGGGCTAGTCAACGGTCTTAGAGAAGGTCCCTTCTCACAGTCCATATCAAAAAGACACCCCGCCTCTTTAAGTGATGTACAGGAAAGAGCTGAAAAGTACATCAATATGGAAGAAAATGCTAGGCTAAGAGACCCGAGTTGGCAACCTGGTCACCCTCCCTCAACGAAAGAGAGGGAGAGGGAAGCTAAAAAGAAGGAAGAGCTCGGCCTCGATAGGCCAAGAAAATATCACTCTTATACTCCACTGAAAGTTCCTGTAGTGGATGTATACAGAGAAATTTGCAATACCGAAAGGCTGCCTCCTCCCAGGCCCATTAAAAATAAAAGAGGAGGGAGCCGCGATGATTACTGTGAGTACCATAAAATATATGGGCACTCCACAAACGACTGTTATGACCTTAAAAATGTGATAGAAAAACTGGCCAGAGAAGGTCGGCTTGACAGATATCTCATAGAAAGGTCGGACAGTCATGGAAAAAGAAAGCGAGATGATATGGATAGAAGAGACCCACCACCACAAACTCCAGAGAGACATATCCATATGATCTCAGGAGGGTTTGCAGGAGGGGGACTCACAAAATCCTCTCGTAAAAGACATCTCAAAAGAGTTTACCAGATCGAAGAGGGGTCCTCCGACCTTCCAACCATTTCATTCACAAAGGAAGATGGGCGAGGAATAATCCCTGGGCACGACGACCCAGTGGTGATCACCATGATCCTGGCAAATGCCCATCTACACAGAACACTAGTAGACCAAGGAAGCTCGGCGGACATCCTCTTCAAGCCCGCTTTCGACAAACTAGGGTTAGATGAGAAAGAGTTAAGAGCCTACCCCGACACCTTGTACGGATTGGGCGACACGCCAATAAAGCCACTAGGATTTTTGCCCCTCTACACCACCTTTGGAAAGGGGGAGAAATCAAAGACTCTGAGTATAGACTTCATAGTCATCGACGTGGGGTCGGCCTATAATGCTTTAATCGGCAGAGCTACCCTTAATCGACTCGGAGCGGTGGTATCGACGCCCCACCTCTGCATGAAATTCCCGACCTCAGCAGGGATAGCAACGGTGAGGGGAGACCAGAAGCTGGCAAGGAAATGCTACAATAAAAGCCTAAACCTGAGAGGAAAAGGCAAAGAAGCTCACACAATAGAGCTCGGTGGAGCAAGGATTAAAGAAGAGCTGCGACCCCAGCCCGGGGGAAAAACCGAGGAGATTCAGGTCGGCAAAGAGGAAGGAAAAAACACTCACATAGGAGCCAACCTAGGGGAAACCCTAAGACAAGGGTTGACTAAACTCCTAAGTGATAACTCCGATCTCTTCGCCTGGAAGGCCTCCGACATGCCTGAGATAGATCCCGAGCTCATGTCCCACAAGCTTTCGGTCTACTCGGGATCTCGACCTGTACAACAACGAAGACGCAAGCTCGGCCCAGAGCGAGCTCTAATAGTAGAGGAGCAAGTACAAGCGCTCCTAGAAGCCGGTTTCATCAGAGAAGTCAAGTATCCAACATGGCTAGCCAATGTAGTGCTAGTCAAAAAACAAAATGGTAAATGGAGAATGTGCGTCGACTATACCGACTTAAATAAGGCATGTCCCAAGGACCCTTATCCACTACCAAGCATTGATGCCCTAGTAGACTCTAGCTCGGGGTATCAATACTTGTCGTTCATGGACGCCTACTCAGGGTATAACCAAATCCCGATGTATGAACCAGACCAGGAAAAAACATCATTCATCACGCCCAGAGCTAACTTTTGCCACGTGGTCATGCCATTTGGATTGAAAAATGTAGGGGCCACATATCAAAGGCTGATGAATAAGGTGTTTGCCCCTCACTTAGGGAGCTTAATGGAAGTGTACGTCGACGATATGCTGGTAAAGACCAAGAAAGAAGTCGACCTCTTGTCTGACCTTTCACAAGTCTTTGACACCATAAGGTTGCACGGGATGAGACTAAATCCTGCAAAGTGCGCCTTCGCGGTGGAGGCAGGAAAATTTCTAGGATTCATGCTAACACAAAGAGGGATTGAAGCCAATCCCGACAAGTGTAGAGCCATCTTAGAAATGAAAAGTCCGACTTGTTTGAGAGAGGTCCAACAGCTGAATGGCCGACTAGCAGCTCTCTCCAGATTTTTGGCAGGGTCAGCACTAAGATCCCTTCCACTGTTCTCCCTGTTGAGAAAGGGACACCAGTTTGAATGGACTCCCGAATGCGAGGAGACGTTCCAGGAGTTCATTAAGTTTTTGAGCCAACCTCCTATTTTGACCTGACCTGTAGCCGGAAAAGACCTCGTCCTATACTTATCCGTGGCAGACAAGGCTGTCTCAGCAGCCTTGATAAGAGAAGACAAGGATGGTCAACACCCAATCTATTTCATCAGTAAAGTTCTACAGGGCCCTAAGCTAAGGTATCACAAATTAGAAAAGTTTGCCTACTCCTTAGTAATAGCCTCTCGAAGGCTACGGCCTTACTTTCAAGCTCACACAATAAGAGTCCGCACGAACCAACCCATGAAGCAAATCCTCCAAAAGACGGATGTTGCAGGAAGAATGGTTCAATGGGCAATAGAGCTCTCCGAGTTTGACTTGAAGTACGAAACTCGGACGGCGATTAAAGCCCAGTGCCTCGCCGACTTCATTACAGAATATGCAGGGGATCAAGAAGATAAACCAACTACATGGGAACTCTACGTAGATGGATCCTCCAGTAAAACAGGAAGCGGCGCAGGCATAATATTGGTAGATGAAAGGGGAACCCATATAGAGGTCTCCCTCAAGTTTGAGTTCCCAGCTTCGAATAATCAGGCAGAATATGAAGCCTTGATTGCAGGATTGAAGCTGGCGGAAGAAGTCGGTGCTACAAAGGTAATGGTATACAGTGACTCTCAAGTGGTGACCTCCCAAATAAGTGGAGAATATCAGGCAAAAGACCCAAATATGAAGAGATACTTGGAAAAAACTCTGGAGCACCTTGGGCATTTTGCAGAAACCGAGGTCACGCACATAACTCGGGACCTAAATAGCAGAGCAGACGCCCTATCCAAGTTAGCAAGTACCAAGCCAGGGGGAAATAACAGAAGCCTGATCCAAGAAACTCTCCAGGAACCTTCAGTGGTAAAAATGGAAGACAAACAAGAAGTCTTTGAAGTGGTCGGATTAAACCTCGGATGGATGAACCCCTTGGTCGAATACCTGAAATTCGACATCCTCCCCAAGGAGGAAAAGGAGGCCAAAAAAATCCGAAGGGAAGCGCAACACTATACCTTGGTGAAAAATATTCTCTATAGAAGGGGGATATCAACACCATTGTTAAAGTGTGTGCCGACCTCAAGAGCCACCGAGGTATTAGAGGAGGTACACAGTGGAATCTGCGGGAACCATCTCGGAGCGAGGTCATTAGCCAGAAAGGTGATCCGAGCTGGATTCTACTGGCCAACCTTGCAGAAAGATGCCACAGACTTTGTGAAAAAATGCCAACCGTGTCAAATGCATGCAAATTTCCATGTGGCCCCCCCAGAGGAGCTCATCAGTGTCACCTCCCCATGGCCCTTTGCAAAATAGGGAATGGATTTGTTAGGTCCTTTTCCCCAGGCGCCAGGACAAGTCAAATACCTAATAGTGGGAATAGATTATTTCACAAAGTGGATAGAAGCAGAACCACTGGCCACCATCACTGCACAAAGAAGTCGGAGGTTCCTCTACAAAAATATAATCACAAGGTATGGGATACCTTATTCCATTACCACAGATAACGGAACCCAGTTCACCGACTCCACCTTTAGAAGCCTAGTAGCCAGTATGAACATCAAACACCAGTTCACCTCAGTGGAACACCCACAAGCCAATGGGCAAGCCGAAGCAGCCAACAAAGTCATACTGGCAGGACTGAAGAAAAGATTACAAGATGCGAAAGGAGCTTGGGCTGAAGAGCTCCAACAAGTACTATGGGCTTACAGAACAACCCCCCAATCCGCCACTGGAGAAACACCCTTCCGACTAGTTTATGGCGTAGAAGCCATGATCCCAATAGAGGTCAATGAGCAAAGCCCAAGAGTGATTTTCCACGACGAGATCGGGAATATACAGGGGCACAAAGAGGAGCTCGACTTGCTCCCCGAAATCCGAGAAGAAGCCCAGATAAGAGAAGCAGCGTTGAAGCAAAGGATGACCGCGAGATACAACAAAAAAGTCATTCAAAGGAGTTTCACCCCAGATGACTTGGTCCTAATCAGAAACGATATTGGAGTCAACAAATCAGGGGAAGCTCGCTGCTAATTGGAAAGGACCATACAAGATCAACGAGGTCTTAGGAAAGGGCTATTATAAGGTAACCGACTTCGACGGAAACGAGTTACCAAGATCATGGCATGCTTGTAATATGAAAAGGTACTACAGCTAAAAGCGAACCCTACTCCCTGATGTACTCTTTTCCCAATTTCATGATTTTTTCCCAAAATCAAAGGGTTTTTTCTGAAAAGGGTTTTTAACGAGGCATCATAGTAGGGGTAAGGGAAAATAAATAATCAAAAGCCCTTAGTAGCAATAAGGTACCTCCTCAATTAATAAAGATCTCTTTCATTTTAAATATCTCTTTTAAATTCCCTTTTTATTCCCTTTCTACGAAACGCGCTGATTTAAACTCGACAAAACGTGAAAATCCCATGAACCGACCTAGATGGTCGTCAGGATAAAACGACGAGGTACAAGTCGGCGTAAAGAGGCTATAGAAGTCGATCATGATAAACTCGGGAGCCGTCCGACTCATAAGTCGGAATGCGAAACCGAGTAAAATTAAAATGAATCGCAAAAGTAGCCTAAGTCACGAAAAACTCAATAAAACAAAATTGAGTGCTAGGAATAACAAAAAGAGATAGGAAAAAACTAAGAAAAAGTTGTAAGGCTGCCTTAAGGATCAAAGAGATTCAGAAAAGCAGGCAAGCCCCAAAGAAAAGGTTTTTTCCAGAAAAGATCAAGAGTCAAAAGAACCACGAACAGAAAAGCATGCGCGCATAAGGTAACCCAAAACCCTTATCCAAAAAGGGCATTTATTTAAAACGCTAAATTAAACCCTTATTAAAAAAGGGCATCATAAATTGTTTTGTTTACGGCCTTAAAAGGCCAAAAATTGTTCAAACATCAACAAATAAATATAAAGAGTTTAAAAAAGGGGGGTCCACAGGCCGGACCCCCAATAGCCAACAAAATCACTTCTTTGCAAGAGGAGTAGAAGGATCACCACCACCAGGACCAGGAGTTGGAGAGAAAGTCGAAGGAGCAGCAGAAGAACTCGGAGCGTCCTTTGAGCGAGGAGGGGACTCTATGATCCTCTGCCCCCGAGTCTTCAAATCAGACTCGGACTCCACCACGGGGACAGGAGGATCCACGATGGCACCATCAATAACAGGGTCCAAAGGAGAAAGGTCCAAGTCAGGAGTAATGACTCCGACCTGCTCCTTGAAAACCCTCCAAGCCTCATCAGCACCATCCGCAATAGAGTCCTCCAACTCGGTATAGGTCTTCCGAGCATTCAGCAAGTCATTCTTTACAGACACAAGATCAGCAAATAAACTGTTGTAGCTGGCTTGCGCTGCTTTCCTCAAATCCACCTCCATGTTGCATTGGGCTTGCAACTTCTGCTCCTTCTCCCGGAGGCTGTCCCTCTCCTCCTTCAGCTTGGCGACATTCCCCTCCAACTCCCTCTCATGCTCCTGGTATATGCGAAGCCTGCCCTCCAGCTCCTCGACCCTCGAGGTCGTCCCTAAAGAGCTGATAGGAGTCTTCTCAAATATATCCAAGAGTTTGCCACAAACCCCCGCCGTCTTGAGACTCTCCTCAACCACAGTGGTGAGGTAGTGCCGAACAGAAACATCATCCATACTCATACGAGCATGAGGATAGATGTTCTTTCGGACGAACGCAAGAGCGTCCGCCTCACCAGAAGCGCCAGACTCTAAGGTCTTGCGCTTCTTTGGCTCTGGTTCAGGAGTAGGTCGGACAGAAGGGGGTGGCAGAGAGGAAGCAGAGGAAGAAATTACAATAGGTTGGGAAGGAGTCCCAACGTTCCGAGGAGGAGGAGAAGGAGAGACAATCGCCCTAGCACCACCAGATCTGGCACGAGACTTTGCCTTGGCTTCCTGAACCCTCTGGTAAGACTCTTGAGCGTTTTTCTTTGCCATCTCTGCAAAAACAAATTGGTAGCTAAAAGTCAGACAAGTCGGTAAAAGAAATTGCAAGTCGGAAATAAGTGAGAAACGCAAAAAAGCTACCTAGTTGTGACTGGACAAAGGCCGGCGACCCCTGGAGAAATTTTTTAGTATCCAAGTATGGGGCCCTCCCCCACACTTCTCGGAGGAACCCCACAATGGCCGCCTCCACCTCATCCAGGTCGTCAAGACCATATTTTTCAAGGGGAGGCCTCCAACCAGTATAAAGGAAAGCGGGGGGAAGAATTGTCATCCAGGAAAAAGGGGTGGTGACCCTCTACCGCTTGAACTTTGAAAAAATAGTTTTTGAAATCGTGAAAGGATTCGTCAAAAAGGGTAAAAAGCCTCCGACCTTGTATGGCCCGGAAGGACACCCACTGTTGCTTATTATTTAACCCACTGAAGGGTTTGGTCATGTGGAAGAGATAGAAGAAAATCCTCAGAGAAGTCGGGAACTCTAAAGCCTGGCTGATAAATTGGTAAATTTTCAAAAAACCCCAAGAGTTGGGGTGAAGCTGGGTGGGAGCAACCCAGCAATGACGTAACACAGACATTTCAAACTCTGAAAATGGAAGAAAAACGCCCAAACGGGTGACCATACTCTTATACATAAAAAAGAAATGAGGGGCCGCCTCGTCGGCCCTCCCGAAGCAAACCCGGTCTTCTGGACCCGGGACTACCAACTCGTACTTCGGCTCATCCTCTTCAGAAGTACAAATTCTATGATGAGTACGAAGGTGGGTGATAAACTCGGTATTGACTGAAGGCTCCTCCCCTAGAACCGTGACATCAACCCACTGAGAAAGAACATCTACGGAAGCCATTTTCTTTTCTTAAAAAGGGTGACAAGAAACCTACAAAAAGAAAAGAAAAATCAACACACGGTCTCTAAAGGGAGGGAATACGGAACTAAAGCCTACAAACTAGCCTACCTACAAAATAAAGGCACGCAAATAGAAAGCATGTTACAGAAGGGGAAAAAAGCTAACCTTTAAGTCTGAAATCAAGACTGGAGGAAGTAAAAGCCTTCGAAACGCAAGAATGCAGCACGAACAAATGCAAGGAAAATTTGAAAGATTGCAGAAACGAAACAACGAAAGAGAGGGAAAGTATTTATAAGAACGTTAGGGGCATAATGGAAAAACTGGGGCTATCATTAATGAAGATGCACCGTTACCAAGGCCATTAAAATCCCCACGCACACCCCTAACGGACACGACGCTTGATTAGACGTAACTGACAGAACCGAAAGGTCAAGAAAAATCACGTCGGTTCTTAAACCATCACGTCGGTCCTCTTGCAAATCGGCTACGACACCGAATTGAATACTCGAACCCAAATCCTAAAAGGAAATTGGGCTCGAGTAGGGGCACTGTTCATACCCTGGCCCAAAAATTAAGGTCCAGGATCCAAGCAAAAAGGCCCAACCCAAAGGGTTGGCCCTCACCCAGTACCAGCCTTCATCCCCAGAAGTCGGTACTGAACACGACCTGCTCCAAAGAAGTCGGATACGAGGGTCAGCTGGCAGATAACACTCATTCGAGTGAGTAACTGCCTCTAGAAACTCTCTAACCACTTCATAGAGCCATATCTTAACCTCCCTAAGATATGGGAACGGTTAAACACCTAAAAAGGTGGCACTACTTCAGCGGTGGTTATTGGTTCACCACTATAAATACACTGACACCATTCAGGTATCACCAAGTTCCAATATATACTCTCTAACATGCTCACACTCTTGCTAACTTAGGCATTGGAGTGTCTTTGCAGGTACCACCCCCCATTCTTTCTCACGTACAAGTCGGACGGAGGAATACCGAGTACCAGGTCCACTCGACAGCCACCTCCTTCACACGTTTGGGCCAACCAACGCCATCCGGCCCATTAATCTCCGATTACCCACCGTAACAATTGTGATTTGGGATGATGTGATGATTGTACTTAGTTTTATTTCTTATAGACTTGCTATTTTGATTTGATTGAAATTAGGAATTAAAATTTGAATTTTTGACCTTTTTCATCCAATCATATTATATATACATATATAGAATAAATGCTAGTCAATTTAATAAAATTTCCAAGAAACTTACTTTTTAAATAGGGCATTGAAATTTGAATTGAATTGAGTTGAAATTTTTTATTGAAACTTGCATAATTTATACATTGTGGAATATGGTTTTTGAGTTAAAGAACATACAACTTGTGAGTTTTTGAGTCTTATTGTGTGGCTACATAATTTGACTACTTATTTCATTCTTGTATGTTGCTCTTTTCTATCATTGTAATCTTTGATTTGTTTAAATCTATATATCCATTATTTAATGTATATTTATGCATTTATGTGATTGAGGCCATTATTTCTTTATAGCTCACTTAATCCAAATAGTCTACCATTTCATTTATCTTTGTTTACCACTTTGAGCCTATTAATTTCTCTTTTTGTTCTTGATTGAGCACACCACTAGCTATAAGCAACAAAATAATGAACGTCCCTAATTTGAATATTTGAATAGTTTAAGTTAGTGAGATTGTGTAATTTTAAGTGTGGGAAAAGACAGAAAACATTGGTTGATGAAAATATGTGTTTTAATTTTTGTTGAAAAATATTGAAAATTTGGGTACATGCTCATGTAATATTATGAAAATCATATGCATTGATGTGTTGGTATATATACTATGTTCTTGAAAAAAAAAAGAAATAATAAAAAGAGTTCAAAATTACCCCATTATGAAATTCAATAATAATCAATGCATATATAATGGAATTAAATTTGATGCATGAGTGTGTATATGTAAAAAGATCAAAATATCCTCTTAAGATTATTATTGTTTAATTAAATTATAATGTTAACATTCAAATTTAATTTTAAAAAGATTACGATACACTTTAAGATCATTTTAAAATGACAAAAATGCTAGTTATCCAATCAAGGTTGTTTTATTAATTTAAAGAAGAAATTTGTATTTGATTTTAATAGATCCAAATATATTATTTAGTATTCATTTTAAGACTAATTTACTTTGTCAGTTTTTATAATTTCACTAAATTTGTAGTTAAGTATTTATAGTTTAAAATTTTTTAATTGATTTCTTACACTATTTTAAATTTATCTTGTAATTAGGTCATTTCTATGCCAAATTCAATAAAGTTAAAATCCAATCAATCTAACATAATTATATTAAATTTTGTACCCGATGAGTAATCATGTCAAATGAAATTTTATTCATTGTACCCATTTTAATTGGTTTGGATATCAAATTTAAGATTTTACGAACTGAAACTGACCTGATTACTTTACATATTAAAAAAAAATATAAAATTTATATAATTTTTTACTAATCCTAATCTCACTTCAACCTTCGTTCAGCTTTTTTTTATTCTTTTTTTTTTGTTGTAAAATTTTTTCTTTTCTTTTAGAAATTTAATTCTAATTTGCTAATTAAAGGTGTTCATAGATATGAATAACCCAATTATCCATCCGAAACCAATTCAATCTAATTATATTGGTTTTGAACCAAAGGATAATCGGGTCATATCACCATAAACTTTTGTCAAATTTTTTATCAATCCGATTATATTCATATCAAATACTTAAATACTTTTGTAATCATTTTTAAATACCAAAATACCTTTTGTCTTTATATAAATGAACAACAAGTCAAATAACAAATGATATCATAATTAGTAATAAATTTTAATGTTTAGAGTAATTTTATTGTATTGAACTCTAAACTTAATAGCTCATTGGATTAATGTCAAACTAACAAACTTCATCTCAAATTACTTGTTAATTGAAAAAATAAAATAAAATTGTTAACTTTTTCTAACTATTTGATATTTTATAATATGCTAAATTAATAAAGATCACCTCAGATTAAAATTAATATGATGAATAAACAAAATAAAAAAAGTTAGCAATAATATATTGACAAAAAATATAATTATTTATGCGACTAAATTTATTTATTATAATTTATCAAGTTAATCAAAATATAATTTTAGTTATTATCGCTAATGTTATTATAGCCATGTTATTGGATAACTTTCTATTTTATATTTTAGATATTCATATATTAAAATTAAATTATAAAGTAAAGTTAGAAAAATCAAAATAAAGCGTGATGCATAAATTATGTGTACAATTATATAAATATAAATTTTATGTTGATGCATAAATTATTGAAAGTAAATGTACTATATATAAAGCTAGTGAGTTATAACTCAAATGACATAGTCTCTCCATACTTAATTAAGAGGTTGCGGATTCGAGTCTCTTATCTTTGGTAAAAAAAAAAAAATACCATATATAGAGAGCTTAATTTGTGTTGCTTGGAAGATAAAATACGGAAATAAATTAATTTTCTTAGTATGTATTAATTGCTTAACTTACATAATAATAAAATATGTTAAATTTTTAATAATAATCATAATTATCATTTATTGAAAATATAAATTAAAAATTATAATTAATGTATTTGTAGTTTAAAAAAAATTTAATTTTTTTAATAAATATTAATTGCTTAATGACCCCACTAATATATATATATATGTTTAACCAAATTAGTCACAAAAAAAAAAAACCAAATTAATATAGAATTAAAATAAATTTTTAATGGAGTTTTAAAATAGTTTCCTTCATACCCAAATTTTAAGTATTGTTGCATATGATCCAATTATTGTTAAACAACTGGATGAAATAGATAAAAAAAATTAATATCAAATAACATAAATTGCAACAAGCTAAGTAATTAATTGTTTCAATAACTTAACACTATTAAAACTAATAAATACCACAAACTAGGGTATACAAATAACAAATAAACTATGGTTGGTTGAGTTTATTGAGTTGAAATCAATGCTCATTAACGTTGTTTATAATGGTCTTTTTTAATTCATTAGAGAGTCTCAAAATCAAGTCTATAGTAGTTGTGAACTTGTAATTAGTACCTGATTTTTAAAAATTTTTAAAAATCTAAAAGCAGTAAACAAAACAAAAAAAAGCAAATTCAAAATCAAAAAATTACTACAGAACTCAATAAAAACAGTAAATAATAAGGTCTTGCAAAATTTTTAAAATATATAATAAATAAAATTATTGACATTGTCACCTTAGGTGGTATCTTAGGATTGAATAAATATTTCATATGCAACCAGCTTAGTAAAGTAAAAATTGCATACGAATATAGAGAAGAACAAAAACAGAAAAATTAAAAAGAAATTGAGAATTGAATTTATATAATAATAAGACTCAAAGAATATAATATTACACTTTGTTATTTATACAAACACTATTTCTAATAAAATTATTTTACTGCACTAACAAATTATATAGTTCAACAGGTACAATAAAATTCACTAATAATAACTTTTTATACAAAAAAAAAAATAACAACGAACCTGTATTATCAAATTCTAGCTAATTGAATAAATATCAAGTAACAAGCTACACATTTTAATACGGAAAAAAGTTAGCTAATCATTTGACTAAGTGCTTAATTGTCCACCATTATCGGTAATTTTGATCTGTTATAGTATATACAGTGTCATTTCTTATTTGTAACTTTATTATTTTTGTTGCTGGGCCTTCCTGGCATTATTTCCCTATAGCAAGTTGCTTCAATTTTTCTCATACAAGTCACATTGATAATGTTTTGATCTTTCAAAAAAAAAAATATATAGTGGGGTTGGGGGTACAGCAAAATTACGTTGGAAATTTTTTTATTGTGAGTAGAGCTGGAAGTGAGTCAAACTGAGTCGAATTGGATTAAACTCAAGCTCAACTCACAAAATTTGAGCTTGGCTCATTAACAATCAAGTTTATTTCTTAAGCTCAAGCTCAGCTCACCAAAAGCTCACGAGCAGACTCAAATAATAGAAACATAATCTATAATTCTATATCAATAAATTACAATTTATATATTTTAAAAAATATTTAAAAAGATCAATTTTATATATTGTTTATCTATCAATAAATTATAAATTTTTTATTTATGTCCTACAATAAAATTATATATAAAAAATAAATTTTAAATTTTAAATAATTAAGTATATATATATATATATATATATGATCTTAGTTATTTAAAATTAAAATTTATTTTTTATATATAATTTTATATATATTACTATTTCATATGTATATATAAAATATTAAAAGTTTAGTTTAAATGCATATATATATATATATATATATATATATATATATATATATATAATCGAGTCAACTCACGAGCTAATGAGTTGAGTTTATCTAAGCTCAAACTCGACTCATTTAATTTATGAGCTCAATTCCAGGCTCAAGCATGGCTTACCAGCTTACAAGTTTAGCTTATTGAGCTATTAACGAGTCGAATTCGAGCTGGCTCATAAACTGGCTTGACTCACTTCCAACCCTAATTGTGAGATGCTTAGTTGTGTTTAGTACTAGTTGGTAACCCGTGCGAATGCACGACATTAAATAGATTCCTTTAAGTTAATTTTACTTTTAATTCTTTGATTTTAATCAGAATTTAGAATATCCAATTTAGTGTTGCAATTGATAATTGAAGATTGTCACAAATTTACTATATAAATATAAGATAATTGAAGATATTTGGTGTAACACCCTAACTTTCAGCACGTCATGATCGTACCAAAAGTGAGGTGTTACTAACCTATTTTCCGTATTTACTATTTAATACTGAGCCTTTAGTTCGATTTCGCGTTTCAATTTCTAAGAAAAACCCAAAAATTTTGTTTCTATTAATTAAAATCATATATCAAAGATCTCCAAGCAATACTAGTCACGTAGTTATTAATAATAATAAACATAATACAAAGAATTCAAATATAATTCAGATACAACTCCTATTCCTCTGTATAAAATAAAATCTTAACTAATAAAGGCGAGGGAATTCTAGAAAAGCGACTCAACTCATAAACTTAACTCAAATAAGGCTAATAATCGCCCGCAGCTTCAAACTGAGTCCTCGAACCTGTGCCACTGAAAGGGTGGAAGATTTTGGGGTGAGAACAAACCACACGTTCTCAATAGGGAATGGGAATGCCGTAAAAGTAATGAATTTAATGCAAATAATTAACTTACTTAGTAAAACTATTTTGTTAACCCTTTGGAAATACTTTTATTTCTACTTTAGATAAATAATTACTTTTCTTTAAATTTTTAAACTCAAAACAAATTTTAAATATAAAACTAGTCACATTTTCTGTCTATCAGCCACATAGTTAATCCTCAGTCAAATGCCAACTCGTAGTCACTTTAGTACACTCACAAACAAATAGTGCAAGCAAGAGATTCAATTCAATGTACAAGCAAGTCACAACAAGACAAACAATACAATCACAAAGTAATAAAACAAGCAAGCGCAATCAAATGCAAATGTGCAAACAACATAATGCATGTCTATCTCTAACGCAGGCCATGAGCTTATGTGTCGGTTGCCTACCCGCTCCCGATATTACCCGGGCACAAGTCCCAGATATGGCTTTCCAGATGCATCAATGTGCTTATAAGTCGTACGGCTAGGCCGCATCAGTGTGACTTTCCAAATCAATAAGCGTACATCTGGAAAACAGTTCTCAGTGTGTGGGCGTCCCCACTTTACATTTGGCACTAAGGCCCAAACAATGTCACATCTGCTCTCCTGTGGCAGACGTTTCATTAATTAATATGTTCCTTTAATCTTTGTTCTAGAGCAGAGATCCTTTTAGTTAATATGTTCTTTAAATCCTTGTTCTCTGCTCTCCTGTGGTAGAGATTCCTTTTCTTAATAATCCGAGCTCAAATCATTACTTAAAACAAAATCTCTCCTTAGAAGATTGGATTTAAAACATTATATTTTTCTTAATAAATCTAGTTTAAAAATAGAATATACCTTTTCTCAACTAAATAAATCTCAAATAATTTAATTTTTCAAAACCAAATCTTTTAAAATAACTTTTCAAATAAAACTTCAGATTTTTATAAAATTTCGGCAGCACTTCCCCTAAAACTCGGGGTTAGCCACCCTTTTTCGGGTCCCAACTGAACCATTTTCAACCTCTTTTCAATCGAGAAATCAAATACATATTCAGTCACAAACACAACTCAAACTCATTATTCAGTCATTTCAAACAATCATAAATTATCTACAAATACCCACTAGACTTCCATGGCATTCATAGTTTAAAAACAGTTAATTTCAAAACAAAATCCCCTATATCCGTATGAAATCAAAGTCAACGAAAATTCCGGAAGAGCTTTTTGACCGAGCTGATGAAGAATAAAACGTCAGAAATCATCTGTGCCTTCTAGAACTCCAGTTGGCCGAATTCAAAGGGAAGAGGAGCTACGTCACCGTCAGCTTCCACCAAACAAAAATGACGACAATACGTAGAGAAGGAGGATACGAACACTTTTATCGGATTAGATTTTTTATTGGAGTTACAAATCGCTCGAAGTCAGAAATTCAGGTTCCATGGTTTCTCAATCTCTTTCTCTCACGGCCTTTCTTTCATTTTCTTATGGTTTCAGTCATGAATGAGAAGAAATGAAGAAGATTAAGGATAATAGTGATTTGTGGTGGTTAAGGTTGCGTTAGGTGTCAAGGTTGGATATATACATATTGCATTAAAGCCACGTTTCATGATTAAGGGAATGGTTATATGTATTAAAGGGTTACAAGCCACGTTCCCCTATAATGATGATAATGAATTATTATAAGTGAATAGATATATATATGTTATGTATATATGTAACAAATCTTTCTTTGTTTCTTATATAGATATATAATAAATATATATAGTGGCTTATATGTATAATAATGTCCTTCGGCCATTTTTTTTTTCTTTTTGAACAATAATAATAATAATAATAATAATAATAATAATAATAAATTTAGACTGTAACTATCAATATAGTTTCTAATAAATAATTTAAAATAATAGAATAAGTCATAATTAAATTAAATTTTATTTTTAAATTCAAAGCATAAAATTTAATTTTAAAAACTCGGGTTGTTATATTTGGAGTGAAAAGGAGAAAATAATATAATTTAAAATTTAAAATTATATAACAATTTGATTAAAAACTTTTGTGATAAAATCAGTAAATTTCTGAATATGGTTGCAGAATAACTTATTTATCCCCAATAACACAGTTTTATCGAATATTCTTGTTAATTATTATAGATCATTCGGTTCTTTTTCAATAGCTATTAGTTAAAAATTTGTAATTGTCATATAGTCATGTTTGGTTTATATTAAGAGTTATTAGTTTCATCTCTTTTACTTAAAAAATTATTATGCACTATATTTTCTATGGACTCTTTTTGAAAATTCATGTTTCTGTCTTTAGTTCAATTATATTTGAATTTAAATAAAACTTAATTTTCATTCTAGCATTTCTATTCTGTGAACCACTTCTGCATTGTAAGCTAGGCAAGTCCTCATATTTGGAATAATATTGAAAATTATTAGCAAAGGATAAACTCATTCCAATAGAGATAAAATTTATGAATCCCATCAATTTAAAATTTGAAGTGAGACATATTTGAATAAATGAGGGCTTCACTTTACACCCAAACTACTTCATTAAGAATTAATAAATAATTGACTCATTCTGTTCAGCAAAAAAATATCAAGGATTATGAAAAATAGAAACTGATTTTAACAAAAGTCAGAGATACATGAAATAACCAAAGTTAAAATTTAGAAATAACATCAACAGTGAAACTACTATAATTTTCATTCCAACATTTGTCTTTAATATCAATTAAGACATAAATCACTTTATATTTAAGTTATGGCACGAATAACGCAGAGGTTATGATTTATGACATCAGCAATCAAGGATGATGACATAGTGAAATCATATCTAAAATGGATTGCATAACTAAATTTGAGTATCTACTATTTTTAATTGCAATAGAAGGTGGAGATAGTATGCATTTATCCATTATAGTTAAATATCTTAGCGAACCTTCATCTCTATCATATGTGCAATCCTTGTCTCTGAGGTAGCAAGTCCTTCTCTGATCTTTCATATCTGCTTTCATATTTATCACCAGTGTGACGCTTTCCTTTAGAGGACTTTGACTTGAGTTTTCTCGGTTCAAAATTGCTTTCATCCAATTCTTTATGTGATGAGCTGCCTCCATTGTTATGCTCAACCTCTAATGATATTGACTTGGAATGTCTTCTATTGTGATGCTCTGATTTTTTATCTTTACTATCACCCGATTTATCTTTAGTGCGATGCTTCCTTTCAACAGATCTTGATCTGTTTCTTTTAGTGTGATGATGCTTTGACCTATCAGTTTTGATTTTTTTTTCATCCTCTCTTTCATCAATTTCATTTTTATTTTCTGTTGATCTTGATCTGAAACACCTTTTATCACTATGCCTTGACCTTCTATGGTTTTTTTCATCTGATTTCTCAGGAAAGTGCTGCTTATCATCCACAGATTTCGATCTTATCCGCTTATTATGCCTGGATCTACTTTCTAACGCTCCTACTCTTATTCTGTTTTGAAGCAGATGAATGCTTATCAAGGTATCTATCTGAATTCCGTCTTCTGCTTCTATCACTGTATTTTCTGATGTCTTTATAGGACCTTCGATCCCTTTCATAGCTTGAATAAGATGGGATCTGACTGGTGATCTAGACCGACGACCCCTATTGTAGCGAACAGGAAGTGGGAACGAGACCTCTTCCTTCTTCGATAACTAACAGGAAATCTTGACTTTGATTGAGATCTTGCACGAGGAGGAGAAGGAGACCTAAAAATGGAAATTAAATTAATGAATTAAAGACCTTTATTAGCATATAAAAATGAAGGACAAAAAAAATAATATACAAACAAGATTTTGTCATCATAATCTATACTTTCCTTCTTCCACAACCATTCAGCCATATACTTTAAAGATAGATCAACATGCAACAATTTTAAAATACTATGCACAGTAATTGCACACATTATGGGGGGAACCCTTAAGATTGATGACAATGCATATTCACAATAAAGAGATATGCTACTCAACCTCACAGCTATAAAACCTGGTTATGCCGTAATTTATTAAATAATAAATTAAATATGAGCGAATATGGTTAGAAAATTTAGTATTCAAAATTTGATCATTTAAATATAATATTTGGACTCAGTGAATTTTTCTGAATCAAAAAACATAGTTTTCTGCATAAAAACGTGCACTAGAGATTGGACCGTCAGTACCAGCTAAGATCTGTCCGGTACTGCAGTAGAGGATAAGCTGAAATGATTATGTGTATTGAATGTTTAGTGATAATGATATGATTTGAATATGTGTGGTGTTCACTTGATTTTGTTGGTATTGAAATAATGAATGATGATGTGATGATGTTTGAAGAATTTCTGATCATAGCAAAATATATATATATATATATATATATATATATATATATATATATATAGGTTGGTATATTAATGTTTATTGACAAATTTGTGAAGAAGTAAGATGTTATTGAATTGAGAAATGGTAAAATTGTAAAGATTGTTGTTGCAACATGATTTAGCTTAGACTCTTTGTTTTTCCTTTTTTTTGTTTTTATTTTCAGCACCAAAAACAAAATCTTTGACATCATTTGTATACTTTTTCCATGCCTCCTATTTCCTATTTTTTTTTTTTTTTTTTAAATATACTACATATAATCTAACACTTAATTGTAGTGGCTCTGCTCTCCTTCTACATATAAATTGTTGACCAGCCCCGTGCCCTTTAATTTTAATTTGATTTCGACCCATAGACTACAAAAATTAAATGCATGTAACCATCACAAAAAAAGATAGAGCATTGCAAATTAAAGATAGTCCACATCTAGATAAGTATATCAGTCATATTATTTGTACATAAAAAATTAGTCATTAAATAATTATATATATATAATATATATTAAAATATAAATTAAATAATATATATATATGATGAGTAATTTCTTGTGGTCGACATTTTTTATTAGTATGTATACGAACCAATTTGAGCAACTTTCATCGTTCTCCAATTATGTGTCTCTTTTGAAAAATCACATGAATATCTTCTTATTAGAATGAAGCAATTTTATTTATTTTATTATGAAGAGTGTGATAAATTAGTATAATTTTGATAATAAAAAGATAACATTTTAGTTAACACTTTAATAAATTTGATCAATTCAAAAACAACACTATTTATTATTATTATTATTATTATTATTATTATTATTATTATTATTATTATTATTATTATTATATAGTGACGCTTTATCATAACGTATAAAAGTTTTATTGAATGATATACATCAATAAGCACATATTATGTTTTGTAGGTTGACCTATTTTAACCTACTCAAATATGGTGGTGACAAGTTAGAAAGAGTTGGCAATATAATTATTAGTACTTCGGAAGCTAATATAAAAAGAAGAAGCTTCTAATTATTAATTTGCAACTATGCTTAAAAGTCTTCAACATTTATGAAAACGGTTAAGCTACTTAATTAAATTGCATGCATAACGTGCTAATGAATGAAACATTAAATTATAGCCTCGTATCAATCACCACGTACGAGATAACCTAATTGAAAAGTGGGAAAATTATATTAGAAAAAATTTTAATGGTGTCACGGATTTGAGGCACAGAAGATATGAACAATAATAATATTTCATTCACAATATGCATAAGTCAGCTATATGATCTTATGAATCATGCAATTGATATAAATGCATGAAACAAAAGATTAATATATAGGTGTGTAACCGTTAACCAAATAAAAACCATTGTGGTGATTGAAATGGAAGCCACATAATTGTTACATGCACCCATAACTTTATAAATTAAATCACTCAAATAACGCTAGAATTTTAATTAGCATATAGCAGCGGTTTTTTTCCGTCAGTTTTTGAAAACCGCCGCTAAATCCCTTTCAGCGTAAATTCTTATTCAAAGACATGCATAATAACAAAAAAAAATACGGGTTAGAATTTAAAATTTTTAAAATTAATATATATATATATATATATATATATATATATAATAGAAATATTATTTAATTATTTTTATAATAAAATTATTGTAGTCATTTTTTATAAAAAAAATATTAATTTAAATTGATTCTAGGTTTAATTTACCGAATTTTTGGTCAAATCAATTTGTTTGATATAATTTTGATAAAAAATAATATAATTTAATTGATTATATATATTAAATTTGAATTAATAAAAAATATCTTAAAAAAAACATTTTAAGCATGCATCTTTATTTGAGTGGCTTCCTATATACTGATATAGATATTGATGACCTATTATTTTCAGGAGGTTTTATAATTTTATCAACCCATTTTAAATGTAATACTTTATTTAATTTTTTTTAAAAGGAAATTGTCAAACAATTGAAATAATCAAATACATTGCCTTTTAATCTTACCATGATTGACTCAACTAAAATAACTAAATAAGGCATGCATAACTAAATCACCAAATCTCCACTGACAAAAACACCATTTTGCGTATCCGGTTGGTTAATCCATATTATTATGATACTCTTTCATGGAAGTTATTATTTTCGCCCATAGAAAATGTATTTGCTTTAATTAGCTTCATTATTACTTTTCTTACAGTTTGAACATGAATGGTTAGCAACATAACTGTCCCAACTACGATCCATGAAGATTTCACCTAATAATCTACCAATCTTTAAATTTCCCTCTTCCATAGAATTTTCAACATTGTATTCAATGCTTTTGTATTGTCTATTTGACTCTTAACAATTAAGCATAACTCAGCAATAATTATGTATATATATAGATCCAAAAAAATAAAGAGTTATGGCTTATTATGAGTGTACTAAATATTAATACGTACAGCCCACACTTGTTTGCTTTGCCCAATACCAATAGTAATGATGAAGGAATTAACAATATTATTATATGGTAAAAATTCATGTGCAGTTAATTTTACGTGTGAAATTAATAGCTGAAATTTTTTAAAAAATTTGATAAATTTGACTAAATTATTATTTAACGATTCTCAATTATCAACTTCACATAAAGTTAACTGCACTTACATTTTTACTTTTCTTATCCATCAATAATCATTAAGCATTTTTGTTACTTTGTTTATATAGGAGTAAAATAGGATTTATGTTGATTATTGCATAATAATATTCAAGTCTCATTTTCTTTGAAAGTTTTCCCGGAAAGTTGTTTTCTATATTGTAAAAAATGGAATTTGGACTTTATTTTGTTTTGATCTGATGTATATTATTTCTATTGAACTATATATCATCAATTAGTAGTGGTGAGTTCGTGAAAATACTTATAGAGAGATAATGAATTCGGTTTCGTTACGTTACCAACAGCATATCTGTCAATTTCTGCCAATTTTTATTTATAATTGTGTTTCATGGAAGTGTGTTTGTGGATGTGTCTAATAAAAATGTCTTTTTTATAGCTATGTTTAATAGAAGTGTCTTTATAGATATATTTTCTGTATGTGTCTCTTTATATATGTATTTAAAATATATTAATTATTAGACACATCTACGAACACACTTCCATGAAACACAATTATAAATAAGAGTTGGCAGATAATATGTTGGTACCCTATACTTTTCCTAATGAATTATGTGTGAGGTAACTAAAATTTAAATGATGATATTATTAAAGATATAACAATTTATTATATATCACTTTTTATTAGTTTAAATTTTTTGGATAAATAATTTTATAACATAATATTAAATTTTTTTATAATAAAAAATTAAAGAGTTAAATCATTACTAACCCCCAAAATAAAGAAAGAGTTTATGCACGAATCAAATAAAATGACTTTTGCTACAAATATAATTATTTATATATCTTTTTCTATCTATTTATTATATTAAAAACATAGTTTTGTCTTAGTTATTAGGTGCATCAATTATATTCATGAGTTCCAAAATAATTTCCAAAACTAGGGTTGGAAAATCATTTATATGTAAATACATGTAATTGATCTATCTTATATATTACAATATAAGAGTACACATCCCTCTAAAAGTAGCCTTACATAGAAAGGTAAAAACAAATACGTGTTTAAGATTTCTTTCACATATAGGAGTATATAAGACATCAATGGGAATTATTACAATTCTAATATATTAATTGATCGATTCTAATTAAGCATACTAGTGTAAATCAATTAACATGGCCACTTCCATCCGTATTAACTTTTAAAATTTTGTTAAAATTAATTAAGTTTCGCCTTTTGAATACGGAAATATCTTTTAAAAAAGATTATATGTATACTAAAATTAATTATTATATATTTATATATTTTTAATTTATTTGTAATATATATTTTATATTCTAATATGTGTTATTTTATACTAATAACTAATATTTGTGGACCTAGCATAATTAATATCTTTTATATATGTGAACACTACTCATAAAAGAGAGAAAAAATAAAGAAAATAAAAAAAAATGGAGAGAAAAAAAATGCGAATTGAACCTCAAATAAAAAAAGACATACTTAAGGTGGTGAACACATATATTTAAGTTCAAATATCACTTTCTAAAAATAAAATTATCCCTTTAATTTTAATTACTAATTTTTTTTTTTGTTAATCATCTATTTTTATTACTAGCTCAAATTTCTCTCATCTATATATTACTCTCTTAATAGGAGTTGGCACTGAAAAAAAAAACATTATTTTATCTTCTAACAGAAAAATAATCTTTTGTAAATTAAATAATAGTTATTTCAAAACAAAACTAATATTAACTATATATTATCTTTCTTGTCACCCCTTATACCAAGTGTTTTCATTTTAGAAAACTTAAAACACTAATGTTTTTTTTTTTTTAATTTTAATCTATAAATTTTAAAACATTAACGTTGAAGTTAATTAAATTTCCCACCCCAAATAATCCAAGGGTTATCATCAAATTTGTTGAGATGAACATTGAAGTATCTTCACCGTCATTATTATAATTATTTAATAATTTGATTCAGAGATGTCTCCATCATTTTCCTCATTACTTACTTTTTACTACTCTATTGACTTCAAAGCTAAAAGTAAGTTACTAATATTTTGCCCGAAAATGTTTGGTAACCAAAGAAAATCAATCAAAAACAGCTATAATTTATCTTATTTAACATTTATTAATTGTTATTACAATTAATTAATATTAAATAAGACAAATTATGTCTGTTTTTTTTTTGTCTATCTAGCATTAATTTTAATTTCTAGAGCATTCGATAATTATTGTGGTGGCTTTCATTCAAAATAAAGCACCTGTCAATTGTCATTGCTAAAAAGCTAAACATATCATGGCAATTATAATCTCTCTTTTCTAGCAAAATGATGACATTATTCTCTATTACTACTTCAATATTCCCCCATTTTCACGCAATGCATGCATTGGACTATACTTAATTATTAAGTAAAAAATTAAAAATAAAAAATTAAATAGATTATGTAAGTAAAACAATAACAAACATCTTTGATATATATAATATAATTATATATAATATAGTAAAAGATTATGTAAGTAAAAAATTGTACTTAAAAATAAAGTCTAATTAATTCATATAATTTATACTAGTTAAATATTGTAAATAATAGGATAAATATTTTAAAATTAAAACGTTGATTAAAAATTTAATACACATAACTAATCTATCTAAATATTATAAATTATATAAATATTTAAAAATATAACAATATAAGTCATTTTTTACGAGTAAGAGACTATTATGAACTTTAAGATTTAGTTTGGATAAATAGTTTAATTAAGTTTATTTTAAAAAAAAAATTTAAATAATAAATAATTATATTAAAAATAGTTTATAAATAAATTATTTTGTATTTAAATTTTTTATTTTAAAAGTGTTTATTTTATAAAAATGTGATGAAAAATAATAGTATTATGAGATAAGTCATTTTTTTAACTTCTCTATAAACTCCTAAATAATTTTTTAAAAAATTACAATTTAATTTTAAAAATTACACTAAATATTAATATTACTAATTTTTATAAGTTAAAAATTTAAAAAATTACTTTTAAAACTTGTCAAACAGACTTAAATAACCTACTTTCTTCGTCTAATAACAATATAAGTATTTTTTTTATTCAACTTTATTAACTATAAGTATTCTAAAATACATTTGTAAAATTTTAGTACATCGAAAATTCAATATATCTAAACATAATAATTAGATATTTTGAAATAATATATGCCGTGTTTTCTACCTTTTATCTTTTTGCAATTTTATATATATGTTTTTTCTTTTTCGATTTAATTTTAGTATAATTTCAGTTAGAAGAGTTTCACATACATCTTTAAATGTCATGTGAATATTTAAATAAGTTTACTTGCTTCTAGTGTGAGAACCAAGTATTGACATTAATTAAAAAAAAAAAACAGGTTTCACTAATAATTCTTTATAATATAATAGACTTATTATTTCATGTATGATCCAATAATAAGAAAAATAAAAAAAGACTAAGTAAAGAAGTATATTTATAATTTGTGATCAGTAGTTCAACCATATATCTGTATATCTTAGGAATCGTTTTCTTTATTTCATGCGTCCATATACCATAAAGCACTGAAATTAAAATAATCAAGTAAATTAAAGTTGGTCTATCTATTATATATTTCTTTTAAATTATTTTTCTACTTTGTCTTTGCTCTTTTGACCGACATACGTTTTATCTATTATCTTGCTTCTTCTCTTAACTTTCTATGAAATTTACTCCTACTAAATTAAAGTTGGTCTATTATATATTCCATTTAAATTTTTCTTCTTTGTCTTTGCTCTTTAATTTGGACCTACTAATATATATATATATTATCTACCTTTGCATCTTCTTTGAACTTTCATGAAATTTACTACTCCTACTACTACTATACCGTGTTTGAATTCGCTACTCCTATTTCTTTTATGGAGCATGAAACTAAATTAATTAAAAACACTTTAAATGAATAATGATGAATAAAAACAAAAAATACACCATATTAGAGAAAAAGCATCGAAATAGTTAAAGATTACATATTTAAAACCAAAGAATTACTTATGCAAAATTTATCCTACTTAATTATTAATTAAACTTTGTTGTTTCTTCGGATTTATTGTTATTAATTAGAATAAACTACTAATAATTCTGATTATAAAATATTTAAGTATTGACAAATTTAACCATTAAAATTATAAACTAACTCAATAATACTAAAAAAAAGTTTTAATTTGATATAAGATTACTAAATAAATTATCTAGTTTAAATAGTTTTGTTGAAGTAGGCAAGCTCATTTTTATATTTCTTAATTCTTTTTAAATAGTTTACAATATATCTTTTTAGGTGAAAACTCAGGTGAAGTCGACTTTACGTGAAGTTGATAATTGAGAGTCGTTAAATGATTTGAATGATTTGACTAAATTTTCATCTAATAACTTTTAGCTATCAACTTCACGTGAAATCGACTGCACCTGAATTTTCACCATTTTTATAACAGTATGTTTTCGTCTAATCAACTAATAAATAATTTTGTCATGAATCTAAATTTTATCTAAAAATTTGTTTTTAGTCAATACCTTACTCTATATAGGAGAAGAGATGAGATTCAAACTCAAATTTAAACACTTATTTAAGCAGACAAACGAAAATCTAACTTGTCATGAAAATAATTTATATTTATATATCAATTATTAATGGGCGAACAATGAAGATGAGAAGGTGAAGAGGATGTTGAAAAGAGTTCCAACTTCCAAATCACAGTTCATCACACTTTGAGTTTCAGTTTCAGTTTCATGCATGTATTCAATTTTTCTTCTGCCAACGCGACTTTGACTTTTGCCTACTATATCAAACCATGCAAATAATACACTCTCTATTATTAAATTATTCAAATTCCCACAATAAATGACATCAAAGTAGGTCAACTCTGCGTCTGTGATCACTCCTAGAATTTAGTTGTTGCTGTTAATGGTTTCACAATTTTTCTCTCTTACCACTTTTTTTTTTTTTTTTTATTTTCAATATATATACACACTTTTTAATATATATTACTTTTAACTGAATACAGTAATTTAATTTGTATAATTATGGATCAAATCAACAAAGAGTTATTATGAGAATACAGTTCACCCACGTAAATGCTATAAATTGTTGGTAGGTTATTGTTCACCAAAACCATAACCTAAAACCCCACTTACACCACAACACTTGAATTTTTTCCCCAACATTTTTTTAGTGTTCATTATTTTTTTTCCCTAGTTTGGTTATTGATATATAAGATTAAAATAGCCATGATGAGGCACACTCTATTTTGCTCAAAAAGAAAAAGAGTGTAACCTAGCTTCTGTGCACATAAGGTGTTTGTGTTTTTGCTCTGGCCATGTTCCTCAACTACTCTCATTTATTTCCATCCATTCACTCACTCATTCATTCATTGTTATTATTATTGCCTGCCTGGCCTTAACACACTACTCTAAAACACTCTCACACACACAACACTTTAATTTGGTGCATGAAAGAGGGTACTTTTCAATTATATATTTATATATGAATATATATGTATATATATAGTAGTAGTGATATACAGGTTGGTGTATTAATTTGTAGTTAGAGTTTCAACAACCTCCAGAGTGCATTTACTCTTTCATCTACCCCTCACCACCGCAACACTACTATAATAATACAGACTATACTCATCACTTTCTCAGTTTCTGATCTCTTATCTGATCTTCTATCTATATATCTTCTTATATCATCTTTCTCCTTCTTCCTAGCTAGCTTCTTCATTTTCCTTGCTTCTCACTCATTCTTAAGCGAAGAAGCTAGGTATATAGTGTGTATTGTTATGGTTGCTTCATTCATTTAACTTAGCTTAACTAGCTCAAGCTTTGATATGTTCATGAAAGTGTGATTCTCATACATACAGTACCCATTTTTGAAAGGTATGTTTTTTTCTTGTTTTTTCAACTGCCCATTATTTTTCTCTTAGAAAAAAATTGTCTTTTCATAGAAAGAAGAAAAAAAAAAGTTTTTTTTTTTTTTGTTTATTTATTTAACCTGAGGTGAGTTTCTTGTAGGATTGAGCATTGGATTCATTAGGGTAGCGTGGTTTGCAATAAAAATGGAAACTTGTACGGCTCTTCTGCTTTTAACGGCGGTCATTGCTTACCAGCTTTGGCTAACTTTCATCTCACGGTCACTGAAGGGTCCACGTGTCTGGCCTCTATTGGGCAGTCTCCCGGGGCTGATCGAGAATTGTGACCGTATGCATGACTGGATCTCTGATAACCTCCGCGCGTGTGGCGGCACGTACCAGACATGCATCTGTGCAATCCCCTTCCTTGCTAAGAAGCAGGGTCTCGTGACTGTCACGTGCGACCCGAGGAACTTGGAGCACATTCTCAAGACCCGATTCGATAATTACCCGAAAGGGCCCACGTGGCATGCTGTGTTTCATGATCTACTTGGTGATGGAATCTTCAACTCTGATGGTGACACGTGGCTTTTCCAGCGTAAGACGGCTGCATTGGAATTCACCACCCGGACGCTCCGACAAGCCATGGCCCGGTGGGTGACCCGAGCCATCAAGGAACGGCTTTGCTTGATCCTCAAGAAAGCCGAGGAGGAAGCCGGGTCGGTCGATTTGCAAGATCTAATGCTTCGGCTCACTTTTGACAACATTTGCGGCTTGGCTTTTGGGAGGGACCCACAAACTTGTGGCCTAGGCTTGCCGGAGAATAATTTTGCCACTGCTTTCGACCGAGCCACCGAGGCTTCGCTTCAGAGGTTCATATTGCCGGAGGTGCTGTGGAAGGTCAAGAAATGGCTTCGGCTTGGAATGGAAGTCAGCTTGAGCCGAAGCCTTGTTGACGTGGACAAGCATTTATCTAATGTCATCGAAAAGCGCAAAGTGGAATTATTAAGCCACCAAAAGGATGGGACCCACCATGATGATTTGCTGACTAGGTTTATGAGGAAAAAAGAATCCTACTCGGATCAATTTCTCCAACACGTGGCATTGAATTTCATCCTAGCTGGACGTGACACGTCATCAGTCGCATTGAGTTGGTTTTTCTGGTTGGTGATTCAGAATCCAAGTGTGGAAACAAAAATTTTGCGCGAAATATGCACCGTTCTGATTGAGACACGTGGCAGTGACGTGGAAAAGTGGGTTGAGGAACCGTTGGTGTTTGAGGAAATTGATCGTTTGGTTTATCTAAAAGCAGCATTGTCCGAGACACTAAGGTTGTATCCTTCGGTGCCGGAGGATTCGAAGCACGTGGTCGCCGATGATGTGTTGCCGGATGGCACGTTCGTTCCGGCCGGATCATCGGTGACATATTCGATATACTCGGCAGGGAGGTTGAAGTCCACGTGGGGCGAAGATTGCATGGAATTTCGCCCTGAGAGGTGGTTGTCTCAGGATGGAACAAAATTCATCATGCACGACTCTTTCAAGTTTGTTGCTTTCAATGCTGGTCCAAGAATATGCTTAGGAAAGGATTTGGCATACCTACAGATGAAGTCGGTTGCGGCCGCCGTGCTCCTCCGCCACCGGCTCACATTGGTGCCTGGCCACCAGGTTGAGCAGAAGATGTCACTCACATTGTTCATGAAAAATGGACTCAAGGTCAATGTTCATAGCAGGGACTTGAAAGGTTTTGTGGCAAGTTTTCTGAAAGAAAGGGTAGCAGATAATAATGGTAAAGAATCTGCAGGTTTGAGAAGTAATGGTTGTTAATAATAAAAGATTTCCAACACGAATTTAGAGATTTTTGCACCTGGATTTCAAGTTCAACTGAGGAGAATTTAGCTACAACAGAAAAAAAGATTTAAAAAAAAGGCCTTTTAGAGAAAAGGAGTATATTCATGGTGTCTTATATTAAATTCATAATTCATATTAGAAACTGTTTGGGAGATTTCATTTTCTAGGATTGTTAAGATTGATGAAATGTTTTTTTCTCAATCTATATCTGCCTTTGTAGAATACTTGGGAAATATTCATTGTATTCATTATTTCTTGTTATGTTTTTTTCTATTTAATTTTACTGGTTTTCTAAGGTCTTGTCAAAGAGCTAAACTCAAATTTAACAATGTTTGCATGTTCATGATCATCAAATAATATAAAGCCCTTATCTTTGATAGAAATATATGTTTCTGATCTTATGTTTGTAATACCTTCTTGATCATGCTTGATTTGTAAACTCCAAAAATTCTGTGAAATTCACCTGTATAGTTGGTTAATCTTGGCTTCAGATATGAAGAACAATTTAAATATCAGACTTTTCTAAGTTCAACTATGATTCTAATGACAATGCAAGGTGCACAAAATTGAACTACCAATAGTGGGATAAACAAATGTAGATAGATACAAGATAACATTGCATCTATTTCCAAGTCAGGTATGATGTGGTAGAATTACTCATATAACATGTATTTTTCCTTTTAAGCATAAGTATGCTTAAATGAAAATTATACAGTTGGAAACTACCCTTCAACTATCTATACACAAAGCATAATTAGATGATGGTACAAGGCACATGCAAAAGGTGCCAAGTTAATTCATTATCCAAGAATTCTGGGAGAAAATAATAATATAATGGCCTAGCTATTTTTTTGGGTCCAAAATCTGTGTCTCTTCTATGTTTTTCAGCAGGGTGTTTCACTGTTTCTTCCTCCTCTTCCAATTGATTTTGACATGCTTTTTGTCATCTGATTTTAATTCCATCTACTGTTGATACCTCTCTTCATTTAACATCACTGCGTTGATTTTAGTCAAGAACTTTTTCTCCAGTTGAAAAGATGTTCCAGACCAATGTGCCTATTATGTACAACACAACAGCAACCTTAAATACATCATTCCAAGAACCTGCAACAGAAGATAGATTATAAGTAAAAATACCAGAGTCAAAGCAGAAAAGTTGAGCAGGATGAAAATGGATCATTCTTATTTACCTCGTTGGAGTATGAATCCAGTTGCAGCTGTACCGAAGACACCGGCAAGTACACCTGCGGTGTTTGACAGTCCTAGCAATACACCCTGAAATTTATGATAGTATGTGTTCTTATGGATGCATATTTGAAGGTTAAAAAGGTAACAGAGAGAACACAATTGTATGGTGGAAGTATGTCTAGGATTTCAAGCATATGACATTTTGAATGAATAAATAAATTGAAAAAGCACTTGTATGATGAGAAGGAGAGAGATATTTTCATTGAAACTAAATTCAACAACATCAAACTTCTTGGAAAAGGGAGACTGAAAGAGCTAAGGACCTGATTGGTTTTTGTTTTCATTTCGAGTTTTCATTTTAAACATGACATGGAAATAGAAAACATTTTCACTTTTATTTTTCCTTCACAAAATTTGGAAAATGCATTAAAAAAAATGAAAATAGAAACCAATTAGGCCCAAAAATTTTCATTTATCAGGAAGCAAATTGGAGACACAACAAATCTTTGGTTGTTATTGACTCAGTGACCCTGTTCCTGGCAATGTTGATGCAGAAAGATTTTGGCATGTGTCACAGATAAGAGTGTCAGCAAAAAAGAACCTCAGGAGGTTCAATTCCCAAAATGTGTCACCAAACACAAAAGTCAGGAATCTATTGCAGTCTTACTCTTTGCCATCATCAACAAATTTGTTCCTCTTTGGTGACATCTTTTATTTTTTACTTTTAATATATTTATTTGGTCATTTAACTTTCGGTAGCTCCTATGGGTATGGGCTATAAAGAAGCAATTACTCACAGCATAGCGTGGTCCAATGTCTTGATGGTTTGAATATAGACCAGATTGTGAGAATGCATCAGATCCCTGAAAAAGCAAATAATTTTATTTGTGATTATATTAGGTAACTATATTATATAAACATGTAAAGGCTATGCAACGCGGTCATGGTTTCTAGGCTATTATGTATTGTAATAATATCAAACTTAATTAAAGATTGGGGGGAAAAAGAAAAAAAAAAAAAAAACAATTTCCGAATCTAAATTCGGGATGATAAATATTGATCAAGCTCAAACCTGACTGCAAGCCATGCACAGTACTGCCAAAGCTGGTGTTCTAACATGGCTGAGCTGTGTAAGAAAAATGGCGGGACCCAGAAACCCAATTGTTTGCATGATCTGCCACAATAGGAAATATTTAAACAAACTAATGTTAAAGGGTGCAAAAGAGACAAATGAAATATAAAATGCTTCAATTGCCATAACTTAAGATCATTTTTAATCAGGAAAAATATTCTTTTCTCTCTTGAACAAGTGCTGAAAAGAAATCATAACGAAATTTTGCTTCTACTGATGCAGTTAATTTTAGTGTTTCTAAGATGGAAATTATATGCCGTTGATATAGTGTGTTGAAATATTATAAATTTACAAAATTTAAGAGTAGCGCATTTCTTGCCTTTCGAACATTTGTGATGGAAAGGCCTTTGCTCACAAGAGTGTCAGCAATCCAGCCTCCTATATTTGCAAAAACAGCCATTGTCAACCATGGCAGGACACATAAGAGGCCAGATTCTGTAAGGTTGAACTTCAGAACCTGAGAGAATATTCCATTAGCACAGTCATTCAATTGAATAAATAATTCATATAAAGCTTTCTATATATGTATCTTAGTTCCTCTATGCCTTATTAAATCACCTAAAATATTATGTACATGTAATTTGATACAAATGGTAAGAAATGCCTTAACAGCAAAGTGTTCCAGATTGTTAGAATATTTAACAGTATGTTGTTGGCCAAGAATAAATGCATATAGGAATTAGGCTTGTCCATATAGGAATTAGCTCTTATGGAAAATTAACAATTCCATTTATATTATTGTCCCTTATGAATGAGTATAAATAAGTTATGCAGTGTGCCAAACAACATATAACATTCACACAATATATATTCATCAGTTTATACAGCTCTTTCTACTTAAGTTTCTGTGTTTCTATCATGAATTCTAAAGCAGATAACAAAATAAAACTATATGCTAGCAAACAAAAGTGCAATTGGGTTTACCACAATGATTTGTTCTGGTTCAAACTCTTGATTGCAAAGATATAAGCTATTATAAAATGTAGTTCTGAATACTTAAGGAAAAAAAATGAAAAATGTTTTTTTTTTTTTTTAAAAAGAAGGTTTTGTACCTGATTGTAGTAAGTAGGCATCCAGGTTAATAGAATAAATGTTCCCCAATTGTGGCAAAAGTGAGATATAATTAAAGCCCATACAGGTGGCTTTGATAAAATTAGTTTCCAAGGAATAACTGTCACGGCTTCTTTGGATATACTGCCTCCAAGTATGAGCCTTTTCTCCTCTGGTGCAACATCTGGGTCTTCTGTTGGTGAGCTATATGCCTGAGAGAGACCAACATAAGAAAAACTATGGTATAAAAAACAATCATTAATGATGAATTACAAAGTACACCAAACATTTATAGTTGTTCTGTCAAAATTAAGATGTTGCTACCAAAATAAAATTCATGAGTACAGCACAAGGTAACTCATTTTCGTATATATTTGGTGAACGAAACATTGTTTGGTTCTTGCATAAAATATAACGTTGAAATCAAGTGTCATGCGACATATCATGAGACAGTTCACAATATGAAACTATATTTCATTTCATATGGTTGGCAGAGATGAAATAATTGATTTCCTCCCATCATATTTTGATAACAGGAACAAGCACTAATATTTTATTGAAAACAAGTGAAAGATAACTTACTTTTTTCAACCATAAGGCGAACCAGATACTTCCAAGGGATCCAAATGAGTAAAACACTGATGGCCACCCGAATTTCTGGATTAGTATAGGTGAGAATGCCAAGCCTGTGACGGAACCAAGGTACATGCCGCTGTATACGAAGGCAAGCGACCTGCTTCTCTCAGAAACAGGAATCCACTTGGAAAGCAGATTATTCATTGCAGGCATAGCAACACCCTGGAAACAAAGAATAACATAATTGGTTGCTACTTGCTAGACAACAGAAGAAAAAATAATGTCTAGTCTATGCATTTAGTTTCTTCAAACATAAGACCAATTAAACAAAAAATTCTTTCCTAATAGTTTCTTCTTGTGTATTGCCTAGATAAATCAAATCAATATGAATTTAGTTATAAAAACACATAAAATTAGTATATCTGTAAAATAGACAAACCTCGCCAATTCCCATAAAGGCACGCATAACAAGCAGAAAAGGCAGCCCAAGTCTTGCAGCAATAGGAGTTAAAATCGTAGCTATTGACCACCACACAACTCCAAAACCTAGCACTAGCTTTCCACCAAGTTTGTCTGCCCATATGCCACCAAGGATCTAAACCAAGACAGCAATGTATATCAATCAGTTTGAAAGGAATGCATTAGAACTTTTTACGAGCACCGAATGAAATGAAAAGATAATTTGAAGATCATGACATTCATGATTTCTTGCATGTACTCTTGAGAACAGCAAACATCATGGTAGGTTTACCAGAAAGGGTACTCAGACACCTACGCAAGATTAGTATATGAATCCAATTTCTAGTAAAGCTAGAACGTTTTGCATGTATGATATATCAGTCCCACCTGAGTAAGTAGATAACCCCAGAAAAAGGATGACTGAATTAGGCCGACTGTTGCACTGTTCCAGTTGAACTCTTGCGACATTGGAAGTATTGCTATGCTCATATTTACCTACCAATTATAACAAATATGTAAAGCACATAAGTAAGGGACATTAGTAATTAATGTTGAGTTAATCCAAACATGGAAATTAGAAGCACTCCACTAAAGATTATAGAAGTGCTTGTCACAGTTAAAGGAAAAAAAACTTATTAACAGCTTCAGCCAAACAATGCCAGAAAAAAAATGGTAATTAAAACTCCATAGACATATATGTTTTCAACAGTCAACATCTATAGCTATAAGAAATATATGCTTTTTCTATTGCTAGGTTGTGGACAAGAAACATTAAACAAACTAGACTACAAGGATTAAAAATCAACTGCACAATTCATTAAATACTTCAAGTAACTAAAGACCTTCTAATGATAATCAAATGACAAAGATGGAAAGAATATGTCCACAGGAATATGAAACGAGGAAACATGAATCATAAGTACCGTAGAATTCTACTCACACGATCCATGTTACACAGCAGGAATGCTGCAAAACATAGCAGTACAATAACCCAGCGCTTAGGAAACTGCTGCCACCAAGGAGACACTTGTTGAAGATTTCCTCCCAATAGAATGGCTTCACCTGTCCCTTCAGCTGATGGCAGAGAATCCATATTTGCCTCTGTAATGTCATATTCCTCGGACTTGTAGAAAACACGGATCTTATTTTCCTTAATGTGGTTCCTCTTGCTCAAACCTAGTCCACATGCCGCCCTTTGTTCAATATTGCCTCTTCCATAGGGAGCTGAAGAAATGTACGACTGACTTCTTCTACCAGCCTTTAGTTTAAAGTTCATACGGCGAGCAGATTGCCTTGATACTGAAGAACAATGCTCTCCTGCTTCACTGCAAAATGAGAGTGTCTGTCCTGAAACTGTCTCTTCCAACGGGGAGTTAGTTTGAAAATGCATCCTGGGCTGGCATCTTGAAAAATGAGATACTCCAGAAATCCCTCCTCTCTGAAGTGACAGATCCTTTCCAGATCTATATACATTTCCTGCCAATACCAAACAATAGAGATTAATTAAGTTGCAATATCCAAGCATATAGCCTTTGAAGAGGACCGAAAATTCCATCTGAATCCATACAAAACAAACTTTAATTATCAAAATCTCCATGTAGTATATAGCTAATAAACTATGCTCAAAGCAAATTCTAAGTTAAATAAACCTATGTAACTTCCTAGCTACTCCATACTCCATAGTTTCATCATTAATAGTAACTTTTTTCTGACATATCAATAGGTTCCCACAGAACACATGTTGCTCCTCTTGCTAACAAAATTCGTTAAACAAATTACTCAAAACAACAGAATGATCAAGCAGATTAAATTCAAACAAAACAACCATCCTCTAATATAAGCATTTGGTTGTAGACTCTAGTAGTTACTGCCACTCTAATGCAAGGAATCTAACATACACGTACGCATTCATTTCAACAAACACATAAAAGGCAAAACAACAAAACTAGATATTAAATAATTGGATAATTCATAAAATGCAGGCAGCCACCAAAAAAATGGATTTTTTTTGTTCAATTCTAAAAAAAGTAATTAATTTATTAATTTGAAGTCACCTGAGGCAATGAAAGAAGTAGCAAAGTTGCGGTTCGAAACCAAACCACTCATAGCCATTGATACACTCAGCTGAAGCTGCAACAGATGCTGATACTGAGAGAAGTTACGGCAGTTTGAGATTTCAATGGCGAGAAAACCAAAGCTGTCTTCTTTCTTCTTCTTCTTCGTTCTCTTTATACCATATCAGAGTTCAGTTCAGTGTGTGAAATCCAATTCACAAGGACGACGTCGTTTTGAGAGCAAAAGCTCTCTCTTTGACAGTCCCAACGAAGAGAATGGAATGGAAAGATAGAAGATAAGCCAGGCATAGAGGTTCTCTAATTTTCCAGTATCGACCATTTTTATTTTATTTTTCATTTTTTTAAATATTGAGGAATAAAATAAAATAAAGTGAAGTAAAATCCCTGTGACGTTGGAGCCAAGAGAAAGGGGGGTTGATAGCGTGACACGTAGAAGGACATCCACGTTAGGAAAGGCTACAGCGCCGGAATTTTGTGAAGTTACCAAATTACCCTTATAATGAAGTAATGAACGGCTGTTGCATAGGTTAGCTAGGGGTATTATTGGAATTGCAGGGAGAAAAAACGTTAAATCCGGTTGTGCCATCCGAAAAGTGTTTCTTTCTTATATTCGTGATTTTCATTTCTTTTGGACTAATGTCCAATAAAATTAAAATCTTGCAATAAAATTTATTTTTGGATTTTAAAAGTGATGATGGTATTTTTCATGTTCATGGGTGGAATATTCTGCTTCTGACACATGGCTGTTTCCAACCGTCAAAAGTGTGTTGTCGTTTTTCTCTTCGTGGAGAGAAGATATTACTAGAACGGCTGAAATATATTATCAGAAACAGTTGACTTATTAGATTTATAATCTCTCTCTTTTAGTTGATGTAATTTTTATTATTTGTTTCGAATTTGATAGATTTTGTTTTCATTTGCAAAATGAAGACCAACAATAGCATGTTAGATTTTGACAAATATATGAATTTGCATTAGACTACTAATTTACAACTGCACTTTAAGTATTAAAACTGTAAAAGAACCTCCAATGAGTTTCGTCTTTCCATAACAGAGTGAACTTAATTAGAATAATAAGTGGTACAATGATCTTATTAGAAATTGGAATATGTATATAATGAAATATTAATTGAAACCAAGATACTCATTCTTATGGCTGATTATGATTTTCTTTTCCTCCACATACAGGGAAGCACACAAGAAAATGAGGCCATGCATTCACTCATAGCTACCTTGTTTATTTTCTTGCTTAGCAGTCAAATACTCACACTTTGACTATTTAACTACAACTATATTTCATTCCAATGACAAAAAACCCCTCTAAAATCCGAACTTTTCAATATGCATGAATATACTCTGGCAACTGTGTTCATTCTTCTATTAGTATTTAGTAGCACTAGCATTATTGCTCAATTAGTCAATTTGATGAGTCTGACACTATTTTTTTTTTCCCTAATAAAGAACTCAACTGAGTATTGAGTACATACCAAAATGGTATTCCACCAGCTATATCAAGAAAGAAGAGCAGTGATAGATGAACTACAAAAGGGAGTTCAAATTTTATTTTTATGAGGGAAAAAAGGGTGGAAAAAATAGAAAGATAATAAAGAAAAAGTAGAGAAAATAAATATTAAAAAGTAGATTCACTCATTTTTAAGACACCATAAAAAAAAGTAAGACCATCAAAATAGGTAAAATTTATTGGGTCAAACCGTTAACTCATTTAAATAGACAAATTTTATCTTTAAAATTAAGTCCACTTAAATTTTGAACAAAATGAGTTGAGCTCGATTAACCAAAAAAAATGACGGATTAAATGAGTTAATTTATAGGTTAAATGTGTGATTCATTTTTTTTATACTTTTTTTAAGTTGCACTTTTAATCAATATTTTTTTCGATTCAATTTAAAATTTCGATCTATCAACTAAAAAAATACGGTTGTTTAAAGTTTTTAATCTAAAAATAATATTTTTTATTAAAATATTTTTTAATAAATAAAATAAAAAGATAAACAGATTAACTCATTTAATTTATTAGACTAACCACAACCAATACAAACCAAAAAATTATGGTCCACAAAAATGAAATAGACTTAAATGAATTGGGCCTAAATGGACTACGCTGACCCGTTTCACAGCCTTAACAAAAACATTAACTCAAGTGCAATAAGTTTTTGTAAGAAAACAAACATGAACCAAAATCAATAGAAACAACCAAACTACCAAATCATTGACATTCAAATGGATTATTATTCCCCAAATGTCCCATACAGAAAGTTTACAATGCAAACAATCTAAACACTTAAATCATCATTAGTCTAATTCATGCTATGAAAACAAAAAATCCATATCCATATATGCATGTTATTTATATCCATATCCATATCCAGATATATCTTCACTTCTTGGAACTGTACATGGATTCCACCTTCCCATCATTCCCACCCAGCAACATATACTTATCCTTTCTGGTCAGCCCTGTGCACTCAAACCCCAGAACATCCCCCAGCACCTTCTGCACGTGATTCGCCACCTCTATGGACGACTTCCCGCCGGCCTTGCACGACATCTCCTCCGGCAGCCGGTCCAGGAACCGAATCTCGTACACCGGCCTAGGATTCATGAAGAAGAAGTATGGGTCCCAGAACTTCACCCCGCGAACTGTGGTCCCAAAGAACATGCTCTGCTTGCAGTCAACGGCCACCGGCACGATCCTATCACTAAGCTCAGCGAACAATGCACTGAACCGCAGCAAGAAGGGTTCACGGCACGTGGTCCCTTCAGGGCACACAACAAGATCACCTGACAAAAATCATAGCCACTTATTATTAACAATAATGTTTGACAGAATAAAAAAATAGTTCAAACGATTTAAAATCAATTTATTTAATATTTATTAATTATTATTAAAATAATTATACAATTTATACATAAATATATAATTATGGATATGTGTACAAAATTATAAATATTATATTATATACTAACTAAATTTACTGTATTAACTATTATGTATTAGTCATCATGTATTTATGTTTACCTACATATAAATAAACTTTTCTTAGCTTCAGTTAGAATAGGATTTTATTAGGTAAACAATCATTTTATATAAACAATACGTTTTATAATTAGTCCAATAAACTAAAAAAAATTCTATTTTTAAATTATTTTTTAAACTCTAATATCAAAATAACCATTTGTATATCTAATAAATTAAATATTTAACGTATCAATTGTTCATACTATTTAGTATTCTTATTATCTATCAATACTTTTTCTTATCTAATAATACAATTTGTTAGAGAATCAATTAGAATCATTAGAATCAATTTAGATCAATTAGCATCGTCTATATTTATATAGCATATCTGTACATTAATTGTAGGATTCTATGTCTTTATTACTTTGATTTATTTAGCACCTATAAATACCCCTTGTATATTGTACCTGACACACAACTCAATAATACACTTTTCACATCATTCTCTCAGTCTCTTGTTTCTAACATGGTATCAAGAGCTTAGGTCCTTTTTTTTTTTCAATGAATATTAGTTCATAGCCCCTTTGTTTTTTTCTTGTCGGCAGTGTTCTTTGGCCTCCTTTTTCGTACTTTTTTTGACGCTTTGGTTCGTCACCCCCATACCCTTCTTGTTCGTCTCCTCGCCGTGATTCCAACGCAACCAAAACCGTCGCCATCCGCCGCCGGACGCGCCTCCACGCGCCGCCTAAAGACGTCGTCACGACCAGGTTGATCTTTCACCCGTGCCTCTTTGCTCGCGATTTTCGAGCTGTTTCCGACGCTTTGGTTCGTCACCTCCGGTATCATCGTGTTCTTCTCTCCGTCAGCTTTCCAACGCCGCCAAGATCGCCGCCAACGACCACCACACGCGCCTCCACGCGCCGTCAGAACATTGCTGCCGACCACCATTCTTTCTCATCCGGAGGCTTCAGCAGCCGTTGGATCTTCGTGCAGATCGGACGTCCCTGGAGCGTCCACGTGTCACAAGGTAAGCTGGTTGGGCAACCCGACCCGCGACGACCCGACCCGACCCGCCCTGAGACCCGCGTGCCACCTGTGCGCCAGCGTGTCTCCATCCGCCTCTCCCGTGCTGACACGTGTCATCACCCGCTGACGTGGCGCTGACGCATTGCTGACGTGGCGCTGACGCATCGCTGACGTGGCTGCCAAGTGGACCATCCCTAAGGTTTTTTGGTGAGCTCTTTCCGATTCCGCGCTCTGTTTTCTCGTTTTCTGCCCCGAATTTGCAGTTTTCTTCTTCCTTTGCTATTTCTTCTATTACTATGGAAAAACCGGATGTCTTTCAGCCTATCCCTGTTATTCTTAATGGCTCCAACTATGCACATTGGGTTGAAGCCATGCGAGGATTTCTTAAAGGGAGAAAATTATGGCGATATGTAACTGGTGATATTGCTTGTCCTGTTAAGCCAACTGTATCCAAAGATGGTACCTCCAAATCCAAGGAGGATGCTGAGAAGGAGAAGGACTATGCAGAGAAATTGGAAGATTGGGATAGTAAAAATCATCAGATTATCACTTGGTTCCGCAACACTTCTACTCCTGGCATTCACTTACAATTTGGGCGTTTTGAAACTGCTAAAGAGGTATGGGATCATTTGGCGAAACGTTACACTATCTCTGATCTCTCTCATCAGTACCAACTGCTTAAGGAACTTCATAGCCTTAAGCAAGAACGTGGCCAAGCAGTTTTTGATTTTCTTGCTCAAATGGAGATTATTTGGGATCAGTTGACCTCCTGTGAGCCTGTTCTTAAAGATCCCACTGATGCTAAGGCATATGAGGATTATCGGAACCGGACACGTCTCATCCAATTTCTGATGGCACTTACTGATGACTATGAGCCGGTCAGGGCTTCTCTTCTTCATCAGAATCCCTTGCCTAGTCTTGAAGATGCTCTTCCTCGTCTTAAGTCTGAAGAAACGCGCTTGGGATTGCTTCGTTCTAAAAGTGAAACTGTCTTTGCTGCCACCGACAGAAAGGGAAAAATCTGTCGCAATTGTAATCGACCTGGGCATTCCTTCTCCGACTGTCCTTCTATTGAATGTCGTAAGTGCAAACAAAAAGGCCACATTGGCTCCAATTGCCCGAAACTGTTCTGCCATTATTGTAAGCTCTCGGGTCACTTGATTGCTACCTGTCCTACTCGACCACCACGCTCAGATCAGAACAAGTATCAACCTCGTCCCAACCACTCTTCGCATGTGCCTGCCTCTGCTGCTGCTGCTACTGAGTCCACCTCTTCCACATCTCTCAACACACCTTCTGTCTCTCCATCAGATATCGAAACCCTTCTTCGGCAACTTCTCTCTTTCTCTGGTAATACCCCCGCTACTCTTTCCACCCCTCCAGGTAATTCTAAATGGTATTTTGATTCTGGTTGTTTCAATCATATGTCTCCTTTGCGTCATCTTTTTTCGTCGTTGTCTCCCACTACAAATGCACCTTCTGTTAACACTGCTAATGGTTCCCTCTTGCATGCAACACATCACGGGGTTATTTCACAGTCCAATATTCATCTTTCTGATGCTTATTTTATTCCAAAATTGAATTTTAATCTTATCTCTGTCGGTCAGCTTGTTGAACTTGGTTTTGATGTCATTTTTTCAAATTCTGGATGTCGTGTGCAGGATCGTCGGACGGGAAAGATCATCGGGACTGGATGTAAGGTTGGACGCTTATTTGAGCTCGAGAACCTTCATGTTCCCTCTACCCATATATGTGCTGCTTCCTCTCCATCTACTCTTCACTTGTGGCACCGACGTCTTGCCCATAGCTCCTTAGGCAAATTACGTCCTCTTATATCTACGGGTGTTTTAGGTCAAGTTCAAAATGAGTCTTTAGATTGCATTTCTTGTCACACTGCAAAACAACCTGCCTTATCCTTTAATAATAATTCCTCTATTGCATGCTCTCCTTTTGATCTTATTCATTCTGATGTTTGGGGACCCGCTCCCACCGCTTCTATGGGAGGGGCTCGATATTTTGTCCTCTTTATTGATGATTATTCCCGTTTTACTTGGGTCTATTTGATGACTAATCGTTGTGAGTTGCCTCAGATTTATATTAACTTTGCCACTATGGTTCGAACTCAGTTTTCAAAGGTCATTAAAATTTTCAGACGTGATAATGCTATGGAATATCGTGACTCCAAACTTTTAAATTTTCTCGCTGAACAGGGTACTTTGTCCGAGTTTTCTTGTCCTGGTACCTCTCAACAAAATGGCAGAGCTGAGCGTAAACACCGTCATATTCTTGACTCTGTCCGTGCGATGCTTATTTCCTCTTCCTGTCCTGAGCGTGCTTGGGGTGAAGCTGTCCTCACTGCTGTTCATGCTATCAATAGACTCCCTTCTTCTGTTCTTGGTAACACTACTCCCTTTGAGCGTCTTTATCGTACTTCTCCCGATTACAGTTCTCTCCGTGTTTTTGGTTGTGTCTGTTTTGTCCTTCTTCAGCCTCATGAACATAATAAGCTTGAACCTCGGGCTCGCATGTGTTGTTTTCTTGGGTATGCTTCTGAACATAAGGGTTATCGTTGTTGGGATCCTATCTCTCGCCGTATTCGTATATCTCGTCATGTTGTCTTCTGGGAACATCACATGTTCTCTAGTTTCTCCTCCTTTGAGTCCATTCCTTCTACTCCATCACCGTTTTTTACTAACCCAAATGTTGATCTCTTTCCTAGTGATGATACTACAGGGTCTACCCCAAGTCCACCACTCGAGGCTCCTGATCCTCCACCTTCTCCATCTCCCGATGATTCCAGTCCGGACGGCGATCCCACTCCTAGCGTCATGCCTCCTCCTCCCACTCGTTCTTCTAGAGTAAGGAATCCCCCTCCTCATCTTCTTGATTATCATTGCTTTTCTACTATTCTTCATCAACATGAACCTAAGTCATTCAGAGAAGCCTCCACAAATCCAAATTGGCAACAAGCAATGCAGGAAGAAATACAGGCACTTGAAAAAGCACACACTTGGGATTTGGTTGATCCTCCTTCTGATCAGGAAGTTGTGGGCAGTAGATGGGTATACAAGATCAAGACTCGCTCTGATGGCTCTATTGACCGTTATAAGGCACGATTGGTTGCTCAAGGTTGTACGCAAGAGTATGGTATTGATTATGAAGAGACTTTTGCTCCTGTTGCTCGCCTTACGTCTGTTAGAGCTCTCCTTGCCATTGCTGCGGTTAAAAGATGGTCTCTCAGTCAGATGGATGTGAAGAATGCATTTCTTAATGGGGATTTGAAACAGAGAGTCTATATGAAACCACCTCCAGGATATCCTTGTCCTTCCAGTAAGGTTTGTCTCCTTCGCAAGGCACTTTATGGACTTAAGCAAGCTCCTCGTGAATGGTTTGACAAGTTCAGCACTACCATATGCAGTCTTGGCTTTATTTCTAGTCCTCATGAGAATGCGCTTTTCATTCGTAAAAGCGACCGTGGAGTTGTTCTTCTACTTTTGTATGTTGATGACATGATTATTACTGGAGATGATGTTGATGGTATCTCTGATCTCAAGACCTCACTTCAGCGTACCTTTGAGATGAAGGATCTTGGTTCTCTCAGCTATTTTCTTGGTCTCGAGGTCATCTCCACAGATGATGGCATTTATCTCTCTCAGGCTAAGTATGCTTCAGATCTCCTTGCCCGCGCTGGGATTACAGATAGTCGCACCGAGTCTACTCCTCTTGAGCCTAATGTTCGATTTACCCCTATGGATGGCACTGTTTTGGATAATCCGACACTTTATCGTCAATTAGTTGGCGGTCTCGTCTACTTGACTGTCACCCGACCAGACATTGCCTATCCAGTTCATGTCCTCAGCCAGTTCTTGTCTGCTCCCCGTACTACTCACTATGCGGCAGTTCTTCGCATTCTTCGGTATGTCAAAGGCACTCTTTTTCATGGCCTTTATTTTTCTGCCCATTCCTCTTTGACCCTTCAGGCATACTCTGATGCTGATTGGGCTGGTGATCCCACTGATCGTCGTTCTACTACTGGTTATTGTTTGTTTCTTGGCGACGCTCTCATCTCTTGGCGTGCTAAGAAGCAAACGTTCACTGCTCGCTCAAGCACAGAAGCTGAGTACCGTGCCCTTGCTGACACCACTGCTGAGGTTATCTCGGTTCGTTGGCTTCTCGAAGATCTGGGTGCTCCTCAGTCGTCCCCTACTGATGTCTTTTGTGATAACCGCAGTGCTATTCAGATTGCCCATAATGATGTGTTTCATGAACGCACCAAACACATTGAGATTGATTGTCATTTTGTTCGGCAACGAATTCTTATTGATGCTGTTCGTCTCGTTGCTGTTGGGACACTGGATCAGACTGCTGATATCTTCACGAAAGCTCATCACCCGACTCGCTTTCGGATTTTGTTATCCAAACTCAAGCTGGTATCCTTAGCTCCCACTTGAGTTTGAGGGGGGATGTTAGAGAATCAATTAGAATCATTAGAATCAATTTAGATCAATTAGCATCGTCTATATTTATATAGCATATCTGTACATTAATTGTAGGATTCTATGTCTTTATTACTTTGATTTATTTAGCACCTATAAATACCCCTTGTATATTGTACCTGACACACAACTCAATAATACACTTTTCACATCATTCTCTCAGTCTCTTGTTTCTAACACAATTAATTAATGAATTAATTATGTTTTGAAGATGGCATGATTCCACACTAAATAATCTCTACTCATAATATTATGTAGCATATCACGCGAGTTTTCTTCCACTCAAACATAGAAAGATCTGAAGTTGGATCCAGGGTCGTGTATATTATTACCTTTTTGGAGGAGGTCCTTGATGCGAGCAGCGTCGGCGGCACGGTCGCGGGTGAGGGCAACGGCGGGGATGGGGGAGAGGAAGCGGGAGAGCTTGCTGACGGAGTAGGTGACGCAAGAGACCTTGCGGCCGAGGGCAATGGCAATGACAATGGGGTCAAGAGCTGTTCGGTGGTTGCAGACGTAGAGGTTTCCGGGGGTGCCAGGGGAGGGAGGAGGAGGACGGTGACCGCTGATGACGAGGTGGATGCCAAGGAGCTCGTAGGTGTAGCGGACAATGCGTTCAGGGAGAGGGAGGTTGAAGTAGACGCGGAAGATGGAAAGTGCAAAGCCAAAGGGGATCCAGAGGAAGGTGAAGAGGGCGTTGAGTGGGTCTGGGCGTTGTACGAAGCGGCCGTCGTGGAAGATCAGTCGGCTCTTCAGGCGGTCTCTTGGGACCGGTTTTGCTGATTTGCTTGGGGGAACCATGTATCCTTCCTGTATTGTTATTATATATCCATCAAAACTATGCTTTGTTAGATAATAATCATTTAACTTACGGAAATGTTTGGTAACCAAAGAAAATTAGCCAAAAGCAGCTATAACTTGCCTTATTTAACATTCATTAAATGTTACGACAATTAATAAATGCTAAATAAGGTAAATTTTGGTTATTTTTTTTGTCTCCCTAGCATTACCCTTAACTTAAAGTAGAATAATAAAATTTCCTCTAATTAATGTGAAACTTTTAGAGAAGGTTATATGTAACATAAGGTGGAATATATAAGAATTTTTCGAATATATGTAGGATATGTTTTGTATACAATTCATTTATACTAAGAGTGATCAAAGTTGGTTAGCTCATTGAAATGTCATATAACACCACCGTATATTCAATCACAACAAATGTTGCACAAATTTTGAATGTGTAAATTTTTTTAGCTAAAATTTTTTAGTATTGACGTAAACGAGGTCCGCTAATTAATTGATTAATCGAATGAACAAAAGCTATTATGATCATATTTGGTACAGTGGAAGTACGATTGGGGTTAAAGATTACTATTGTCGATAAGCCAGAAGAAGATTGGTTCGATAATTAAATGTTAATGTCATTTTCTCTTCCCACTGTCAATCTTTCTTCGACATAGAAATTGTTAATTTCAACACTTTAGTGGGTTTTCCACGGAAATGAGAAACTACGAATCATCATCCTACTAGGGACATGCATCAATATCATATGTACGCTAAGGAAGCTCTTGAGGAGGGGAGGCCTAACAACCCATGACTACATTAATTAAAATACTCTTAGCATATGCAACATTAATGGACCACCCCAGAATGCACAAGTTGGCAGTTGGTTGGGGATTGTAAATAGAGTGGGTCCCTTTGGGTTCATATTGGTTAAAGAGATAAATAAGAGGCAAATTCTATAATACCTCTTATTTATTATCTAATTTTTATTTAACTTATTTTTTATAATAAATTTTAAATATTTAAAATGTATTAATTTTTATATTTTTAAATTAAATATTAATTATTTAATACTTTAGTAATTAGACAACAATTTTTAAGTACCCTAACAAATACCTAATTAAAAGCTAAGAGTTCACACACATCTATGGACTTTATGGAAGTTAATGCAGCTACATTGAGTTGCTCCCACCCCATCCCAGCCATACATTAACTATCACATGCATACGCTTTTATAGCTTCACAGATCAATCCAGGAAAAAAGTTTCATGCATCATCATATGGATGCTGATCAAAATTATTCAAGTCAGTTGCATAACATATTATGGGAATTTTTCGCACATAGTATAAATTTGGTTATAGTAATAATATCATATAATTTTGTTTATTATTTTCCCCTTTAATTATGATATAAACCTCTTACATTATTAATGACTAATGAGTAATTTAAAAGAGGATTTTGGTGCCTATATGCACATAATAAGATAGACCAAAAGACTTGATGAAGGACTTAGTTCTTTGGACAGGTCCCGCATATATATGCTTCTCAAGTTATCTAAAATATAAATTAATTATTTGCTTGTAATATGTCATCACGCTTATCAAAGTAAATTAGGTAGATCAACCATATCTCAATATGTAACGCAAAAATATATTATTTATATACTAAAATTAATTATTATATATTATTTAACTTATTTTTAATATATATTTTTGTATTTTAATATGCAATAGTTAACATGGTTGATAAGGCAGGACCATATATAGAAGATAGCTTGTCCAACTATATCATTCATTACACATACACCACAGGCACGCAATCAATGCATGCAAACGCGTATATATTAAACTATTAATTAATTATTTACTAATTATATAACTAAAAAACCAAAGTAATGCTTTCTAAGTAATGGTCCTACGCAAGTAGAATCAATCACTCCACTATAATTTTTCGATCAATCCGCAGACAATGTTTCTTTCAATTTTTTCTCTGATTTTTAATTATTCCAATCGACACATACATATGGTTCACTCAAGTGGCACACAATATATAATACTGTGCTTATCAACATTTCCATACAGTAGCAATGCTAAAATTTCTTGCTCAAAAGTTTTATATAGGTTAAAAAATCATACATATAAGACGGTGGAAGTTAGTCTCATATATATAGTTCAGATATGCTCCTATAATATTTTTAAGGAAATACGTACATGATGATATTTTTATATGAAAATGATATTGTGAATCCTTAAATTAATCAAAATATCAACTCATTTAATAGTTTATACTCTACAATACTATTTTTATGTGAAAATATTACGATAAGAGTATTCACCATATTTATATAGCTATATATGTAGAGCTACACAAATGTCTTATAAATGAGATACAAATTTTTTAATTATTTTTTGAGGAGTGTTAGGGACCAGTAACTTTTGTTATTTGTACTTATCAAATAGCCATCAATGATAATTTTAATGGTGTGAAATTTTATTCAATAATTCACTTTTTTTGGTTGGTTATGGCCAGAATTTGAAAAAGTTATTGGCCTAGACTCTTCCTTATTTTTTTTGTTCATTTTGGTTACTCGAACTAAAACAAAATATCTTACTAAAAGATTAGAGTATCTATTACTTTATCAATATCACATTGATTGAAATAGCATGCACATTTTTTGACCTATTTAATTGTGATTTAAATAAGGAACATTATTACGAATTAAACCATATAACCGGCGATTTAATCCTCTTTATAAAAACGTTGATAATTAATCGCATAAACATAGCATGGTGACTGATAAAGCAAACCTTGCAAGCAGACATGAAATCGTGGTCCGATTCACGGTCACCGAGTCCAATATCCGGCGAAGTAGTCTCACCGAACTCTTTGAGAATCGCCAACCGCTTCAGCTTCCCGACGAGCACGCCAGGCTTCTTCACGAACCCCGTAGCCTTTTTCGTCTTTGGATTCACCTCGATCTCCGTTCCAAGTACCTTATCACCTCCAAGAAAGTCCTTCACGAACGGCTCCACCATCACCGTCGGATTCGCCGTCACCACAACCTTCCTCTTGCAACTATCAAACACTTCAAAACTCTCCTTCCTCACATCCGCAGAATAAAACCTAACAACAAAATCGAAAACGAAAAATCAGAACAACAAAACGCGAAGAGAAGTGAATATACTAAATCGGAATCTATAGCGAGAGTGTCAGTGTTGTGTGCCTAGGGAGAACAGCGCGTGAGGCGAGCTCGATGTCACGGATCTTGAGTCCGGCGAAGGAGATGAAGATGAGGATCTGGATTCCGATGGCTTCGGAGATGAAGAGGTATGCGATGATGACGAACGGGACGGAGAGGAGGAGGATGAAGCCGCGGAGCAGGCTGCCGGCCTCGACGGCGACTAGCATGAAGTAAGGGAAGGAGCTACGGGAGATGAGCAAGGTTCCGTCGAGATCGGCAGCTACGGATTCTCTCGGCGACGAGGGAGAGTTTCCGTTGCATTCTGTTACCGGCGGGAAGGTTCGTTTCGGTTTCGGCGCTGCCATTTTCTGTTACGCCGTTACAACTGCACCCTCTGCTTCTGGTTTTGGCTTTCTAATTTGAAGAGAGAGAGAGAGAGAAGGTTGGGAGGGACTGAGAGAGAGGAGGGAGCAAAGAGTAGAGAGGGAACGTTGGGTTTTAAATGTGACTTCTGCCTTTTCAAATGACGAAATTGTCCTTCATATTTCCCGCGATTTATATATTTATTATATTTAAAATTATATAATTATTTTAGTAATAATGATTAATTATAAATGTAAAATAAAATAATTTTAGACGATTTAAATTAATTTTTTATTATTTTTAAAATATTATTAAAATGAATAAAAAAATAATAAATCAAGTTTCTAAATTTATTGTGGAGGATTTGATGTTGATGAGGGTAAAGTTGGACAAATTTATGGGGCAGACAGAAACAGTTAATGTTGTTTGCCAAATGTAGTTGAGCTAGCTGGGCTTCACCGTAAGGATTGACTTATCGCTTATATTGTTAGGGAATGCACAAAGCTAGGGGGCCAAAACTAATGTACTAAAACCAATCCTTAATATATTTGAATATAAATTATTCTGAAAATTATCTGAAACGTTAATTTATTTGTTAATATTTATTAGTTATGAGTTTATATTTATGTGTGATGTAATAAATTCTTTTCTAATGTGATTACATGGTATACACTAATACTACTCTCGTGTAAAATAGGTTTAATTAAGGTAAGTTTGATGAGCGGCCATTCTTAATTAATTGCTCAGCATAAAATTTTTGGTTAGTTAGTAATTGGTTTCAGCATAAAACCTATGGGTCCCTGCCATCTGTTTTTTTTTTTTTTTTAAACTTTATTTAAGTCAAAAGTGACTATATACACAAGCAATGCTATGAATGGATGAATAATAATGAGATGTCACCATAAGTTCTCTGTGTGGAATATGAGAGGAACCCATGTGGTAATTGTGATCATACATTTATTTGTACAGCTATATCTATCTTTTTTTATTTTTAGTATTAGTAAGTGGTTATTATATATATATATATATGTTAGCTAGTGTTACGTGGGTAACCTGAAATTAGTGGATTGGGTTTGTTAGATTGGCCCGAACGTTAAGAGGAGGTGGTCTCCAACTTAGTATGTGGGGCCGTCGTCCGACTTGTATGTATGAAAGAATGGGGGGTGGTACCTGCAAAGATACTCCGATGCCTAAGTCAGTAAGGAGGTAAGCATGTAGGTTTAGAGATTATTGAAACTTAGTGATACCTGAAATGTGTCAGTGTATTAACCACCGTTTGAGTAGTTCCACCTTTTAAGGTGAATATATGTCCATTTATCTTAGGGTAGTTGGGATATGGCTCCTAAAAGTGGGTTGAGAGATTTTATGAGCAGTTACTTATTTGAATAAGCGTTATTTGCCAACTATCGCTCAAGCCCAACTTTTTTGAGGTGGAGTCTATGTTAAATCCGACCTCTTTTGAGAAAGTCGGTAGGTGGTGAAAGCCAATTTTTAAATTGGATCTTTTAGCGTGTTTGAACTTGGGTTATAGTATTTAGGTCAGGTATGCACAGTTAAGAATGATAAATTTTTTTAAATATTTATAAGTAAGGGTTTTTTTTTTTACATTAAATTTGTCAATTTAATTCTTAAATAGCATCAAAATCCATTTGGACGTAAAAAATATAAATAGTTAATTAGTTATTTCTATGAAAATATATAAAAATAATTTTATAGATTATTAGATGATTTAGTTATTTCAATTAAATATATTAAATCATGTAGTGGTTTATAATCATATTATTTTTATATAAACATGTCTTAATATATATAACCACAAAAAATATATCTCAATTTTATATCTCTCAAGGAGAGCTCAAATTTAAGATGTTGTTGTCATATAATTAATTAGTCAAATAATTGTAAGCCATGCAAACTATTTCATTGGCCAAAAGCTAAGGTATCCCCAAAACTAAATATCTGTTTTTTTTTTTTTTTTCTGGCTTTCTAAATTAGGTTGTTGCCCCTACCTACTTTGGTTGCTAAATCTTATTCTTGCACAACATGCTTTAATTAATTATTCAAAGTTTGACATGCATCCATATGTTTCAAAGTTTGATACACAACATATATACATTGCTTTTTCTTGTTTCCTTATTCTAATTAAGGGGTAAGAAAGTTTTTTATTTTCATTTTTTTAACATGAATAGGTATTTTAACCCGGCACAAATAAAAAAAAATTAAAATGCCTACATTTTAGTTACATAATATCATACAAGAACTTATAGACTTTTTTTTTTTTAATTTTATCCTTAATAAATTTCAATTTAATTTTATTTCTTTAGTTTTGTTGTCAAAGCTAAGGGTATGCATGCATTCTATTTAATGAAATCCCTGTATCCAGATTAAAGTTAGATGAGAGTAATTAAGAATGTCACATTATTTGTATTTGGCCCACAGACTCATAGACCATAGTCTATGTCTATCTTGTTGGTAGATGCAGCGCCCAACAGCACCAATATTCAATTACTTGTAACCATGGAACAAATTTTAATTTATATATAGTAGTAACATATAATACGGTGAAAACTTTGTTTTCATATAAAGTTGATATTTAATTAGTTCAATTAAATTATTATTTAATATATTTTAATTATTAATTTCATATGAAGACATATATTTGTGAATTTTTATTATATAATATATAGTTATGTATATATAGCAATAGCTAAGTTGTGTTTGTTTTTGAGAATAAGATAAGACAAGACATTAAGAATAGGACAAGACACTGATAGATAGAGACATTAAATTTTGTATTTTTATATTCTATTTGGTGATAAACTAGAACAAATTATGAAAATTTAATTTATTTTTTTTTCAAAAAATTTGAGATGAAAAATATAATAATAAAAAATATAATTATGAAAAATTAACAAGAATAATGAAAGAAAAAATGAAAAATAAATTGTGTCCCTTGTTAGTGTTTCTGTGTCCTTCTTGTCAGGATAGACACAAAATACACTAATTTTGTGTCTGTTTCAGTATCCTGTCTTTATAAACAAACGCAACCCTATTGACCTATGTAGGATTAATAATTATTAATAATTTATTTATACTGTATTTCTAGTCAATTTTTTAAGATATGAAAATGAAATTAATTAAATTTATTATAGTCCGACATACTTATAAAATTGTCAACTTCATTTGATGTTGAAACCAAATAATATAATAAATGACCGATTAAATGGATATGATAATTGCCTGGTGGGATGGCCTATAATGAATTAAACATAGCAATATCTATATATAATGTTTCCAAACTTAGATGGAGAGTAATGGAAATTTCTCAAAAGGGCTCAGTGTATATATATGAGACAATTCTTTATTAATTAAGATGTTCATTTTCTTTAATTAGAAGTCTTGGTTCAAATTCTGAGTATAAAAAATCAATATTAAAATAGTCATATTTCTTACAAAATCTCGAGTATAAAAAAAATTGTATTTGTTGGTTTCTCGCTGACTAATGGGTTGCTGTATGCATAAAACGGGATTCAAACTCCCGATAATAAACGAGTGAACTGACCACTCGACCAACCTAAATTAGTTAAAAATCTGTGTTTGTTGACTGCAAGTAATTCAACTAAAAATCCTATAAAGAGTTAAGACTTAAGAGTCTCACAATGAGATTTTTCTTTAAAAAAAAACGTGTGTATTCAATTTCAGTCATTAATGACTAATTATTCACTTATACTCTGTTCTTTCCTTTTTATTTTTTCCTCCTAAATTGGGCGAGTCACTTATATTAAAAGGGCTAAAACAAACAATGAAGCTATACAATTAAGATATTTTGGTAACTAAATTTAATTAAATTGGTCAAATAATTTATTGTGTAATAAATATCAATTAAAAAAAGATGAATAAAAAAGAATTAGTCAAATTTGATTATAAAATAATTTTGTCATGTAATATTTTTTTAAAGACGAGTACAGCTCACTAAATTTGGTTCCATCCCAAAGTGGATGCATGCATGGAATTTGGAATGAAAATGGATTGAAGAGAGTATCGATTATTTAATAATTAAATTCGGCCACTCTTGGGGCCTATCTAGGAAGCTACAAGTAATCACAATGGGCCATGAGATTTCTTGTTAAGCCCAATGCCTCAGTGGAAGCCCAAAAAGCTTTAAAAAATAACAGACGGTTGATGAAAAATATTTAGATTTAGAATCACTCAATGTCCTATAAACTCTGCTGCTAGATACTTAGAAATGAATATTAATAGAGGTGTTCTGAAATGTCTTGGTCGAACAGAAGTAGAAACCACCATAAACGAGTTACATGATGGAATCTGCGGACACCACACTGGAAGTAGGAGCCTAGCCACAAGAATACTCCAAGCAGGATATTTTTGGCCGATATTGAGAAAAGATTGCAGAAATAAGGTACAAAACTACGATGCATGTTAAAGATGCGCACCGCTCATCCACAGCCCAGCCGAGTTATTACATACCACCTCAGATGTCAGCTGGTCGTCCACAAGTGGGGGATGGACATACTCGGACCATTCCCAATCTCAACAGGACAGGTAAAATTTCTTCTGGTAGCTGTCGATTATTTCACAAAATGGATAAAAGCACAGCCTTTTGCGAAAATTACAGCCGAAAAGGGACAAAAGTTCATTTGGAAATCAATTATATGTAGATTCGGTTTACCTAGGAAAATCGTATCTGATAATGGCAGACAGTTTATGGATAAAAAGATCGCGTCATATCTAACCGACCTACATATCAAGCACCGTTTTTTCTCCGTCGAACACCCACAAACCAACGGGCTCGCGGAGGCAGCTAACAAAGTTATCTTGCAGGCCCTAAAAAAGAAACTAACAGATGCTAAGGGACGATGGGCCGAGCTTATACCAGAAGTGTTGTGGAGTTATAACACAATACCCCACACAACAACAAATGAAAGCCCATTCCGACTAGTATATGGTGCAGACTGCATGACACCCATAGAGATCAGCCAAGGGTCCACTCGGACCGAATACTTTGATGAGCAAGACAACTCGGAAGCCAGATCAACTGATCTCGATCTGATAAACGAAGAACGAAGCCTCACCGAACTAAGGCAGCAAGCCATGCAAGCGACAATACGAAAGCAATACAACAAAAAGGTGAAACCAAGAACATTACAAGAGGGAGACTTGGTCATACGACAAATGGAGGAAGTCTGAAAACCACCAGGACACGGGAAGCTAGCTGCCAACTGGGAAGGCCCTTTCCGCGTCTCCAAAGTCATCGGAAAAGGAGCATACTCCCTCAAAACACTAGAAGGAATACCCCTTCTTAACACTTGGAACATTTCATCTTTAAAAATTTATTACAGTTGAATTTTTATGTAAATATGAAATGGCCATGTACTCTTTTTCCTGATCACGAGGTTTTATCCCTAAGGAGGGTTTTACTCGGACAGGTTTTAACGAGGCCGACCACTTCATACCTTCCTTAAATGATTGATTCGTATATTAATGAATTTCACATTCCGCTAAACTATCTATACTTCAAACAATACTAAATGCATATCAATCAAATTGACAAATCAGCGTTGGAAATCGCGACCATCTAATAAATCGAACCGACCACATAAGTCGGGAACACCAATTCAGAATATCATCAAAGATAAAAACCTATCCAAAACTATTACTAAAATCAACATCTATTATCTAACTAGCAAACAAAAGCTAGAATTCACATTCATCCACATAAGAGTTTTCATAAGTAGTTAAAACCGACACCAAAATGGTCGGGCAACACAAATCCAAAATATTCCGATCGAACCAGAAACCAGCTACAAACACAATTAAAAGTACAAACGTTTTTTAAGAAGGAGGAGGAATGCTCTCAGCTTGCTCCTCGCAAGCCTCATCATTAGCAAGTTCACCATTAACAACAATCTTCGCCACATTGAGTTTCCTTACATCACAGTTCGGAGAAAACAATGTGACTTGGCTGACGGCACGATCAAACCCAGCTACGAACATATCCATTTTCTCCTCCTCAAGCTCGTTAATACGAGCAGCCATTTCACCTTTGGTCTGATCATTCTCCTTAACTTCAGCTTGCAGCAATCTAATTTGTTCTTGGAGACTGCCGACTTCATCTTCCCTCTCCTTCATCTTCGCGGTCACGTCAACGACAACCTCTTCCCTATCTTTCAGCCAGCGCTCAAGAGACGATGCCTTCTCCATCATTACCTGTTGCTCCGAACCTAACAACTCAGTAGCACGACCAACACACAACAGTCGAGAAGCAATAATCTACAGAGACAACAACAAAACTAATTAAAAAAAACCTTACAGGGACGAAAGAAAAGGGAATAAAGAGAAAATCCAACCTGAATAAACTTGCCCATCCCCTCGACTCCAGTCTGACGTGTAAGACCCATAACTCCAGAATATTGGGATACACGATCCGTATGCTCGGAAATCGGAAATTGGTCTCTCCACAGAGAATGCGAGTTCGCCCCAGGAATAAAACCATGCAATCTTCGTTACCTTTCAAAAACAAACTTCACAGCAGCAGTTTGGTCACCTTCAGAGATCACTTCCAAGGACTTTTCCGACTCAATCTTTCTCCTTTTTGGAGAAGGAGGAGGCTGAGCAGCAGAAAAAACAGCATTTCCATCTGTCTCTTTAACAGCCCCGGAAGTACTACCACCTTTCTCACCTTTCTTTTTCAAGTACGCTTGAAACTTGGCAGCATTCAAGTTCAAAACCCTACTACCTACCACAACAAAAAAAGCAAAAAGATGAATAAATAGGCAATCAGACAAAATCAAAGCATATAAAAACAAAATTACATATATACAATTCCAACCGTTCGTTGTCGTTTTCCTCTTCATATCTTAATAAATCAGGAATAGACAAATATTCTCCAGCAGCAAAGTTGTCAATTAAAAAATCTAACAAACAGTCCTCTTCCTCACTTCTCTCACTAGTTTCGAGGATTTGCAACGGTTCCGAACACCAGTATAAAGGAAATTTTCTATCAGCTCATTATCCAAATAAAAAGGATATTCAGACTCCAAAGAGAGAACTTTTACAAACATCGATTTAAAATTTTTAAAGGAAGATTTATACAATAAGAAGAGAGAGCAGCCAGGGAAGCTACTCAGAAACACCCAAAGCCCTCTGTAAACCCCGGTTAAATTAGTAGATAATTAGTTAATAAATTAGTTTTTAATAAAAAAATTAGAAATGCAAAAATAATATCAAATTAGGATATAGCACATCGAAACGAGAATTTTGACACCAATTTCGAAGAAATCGGTCCAAGATTGGACCAAACCGGTTGAACCAGGTCCGAATCGGGCCGTCGGTCCAACTGGACCAGCCTATTAAATGAACCCAGCCTTCTCATTCTCCCCATTTTAGCAATACACAGTGCTGAAGCAAACAGGGGAAGGAGAAGAGAAGTTCGCCAAAAACCTTATGGTAACTTCAACTCACCGTAACTTTCCGATCCGAGCTCCGATTGCCGCACTGTATACGGCCATACGTCCACCGCGTCAAGCTCTACGTTTCTACCAGAACAATTTCTTTGGTAAGCCATTAATCACTTCCAGCCATTCTTTTCCCCAATTTTCGAAATATTGGAGGGGATGTTGAATTTCTTTGATTTCTGATGTTTTAGGATCCAATTAGCTTGAGAAAAACATTCACTCTTGCTTATGTGAAGCTTGGGTAAGGAGAGGATACGATAATTCTATTTTAATTTCATTGAATTTGAGCTTTGAGTATTAAATTGGGTATATATGTGTTATAAATGTGTATTAGGTTGTGAATAAATAATTGGAGTTTGGAATTGTGAAAATTGGAACTTGGAGGAAGCTGAGCCTAGTGTTTAATGAATTCTGGAAGGGCTGTGTTTACATTAATTAAAATTGTCTTGAACGTTACGTGGGAATCGGCCAAGGTATGGTTTAGGTTTCTTGTATTTAATATATAATGTTCTGTGAAAACTTAGGCTAGATGACCATAAGATAAGTTGGAATGCAGGTGTATATTTAATGTTTAGCAATTTGTTGATGAATATATTTGGTTGGTGTTTGTTGAACAATGAGTGATTGATTATGGATGGAGATGGTTATTATGATAATTTGGAATGAATCATGGTTGAATTATTGCTTATTTGAGTATAGGTATATTGAAGAAAAGCTTGATGGGTTTGTTGAGATATGAAATTGTGTAATCCTTTAGGTTTTCATGTTTCCCTTGTTTGATTGTGCTGAGGTAGTCCGAATCCCTCACATAGATTTTGGATGCTGCGAAATGATTGATAAACAGCTTTTGTCAAAGCTGGTTATGGATCCTGCAGGCAAATTAGAAACCATAATAAAGCAGCTCCATCTAAAAAAGTTGGAAAAGAACGGCACCGGATGGGATCGGAGTCACTATTGAGGAATATCATGGACTCGAATTTCGTGACATGAACTTTAGGATCTCCGATCCCTTTATATGGCGTAAGGGTCATAGGAAGTGTAAAGTTCTTAGGCATTTTGAAACTCATTATCTCTTCGGAAAATGGGTTGGTTCGCCGTCTTCCGATTTTGGGGGGTGTTTCCCCTGTTTTGAGTTGGATTTCGACTGGTGCTATTGATCAGCGTTTGTTTTTTTACTGTCGACTTTTCGTTCTCCATTATTCTGCACTGTTGCTAACAGCTCGGCCATCCACTAATTTTCTGCTAGGAGGGCGGCGTTAGCGGCCATGAGGTCGGCATTAGTTTGAGGGTGTTGCTGAGTCTCGGAGAGATCGGTCATGCTTCCTTTTCTGCAAAGAGAAAGGGGTACAAGGCAGATATGGATAGGTTATAAAGATTAAAGTATCGGGATGGGGTGAAGTTAAACTCTTCGAGCCCCACGGTGGGCGCCAAATGTTCTTGCAAGGATATTCTTTCCGAGCTATACGTCGGCTCCTTGCTGATCTTGGTGTGCCTGATAGCTCTGGCCGAATCGGGAATACCCTCGTGAACTTGGACCCGAGCATGGTACCTGCAAAAAGGACTCCGACGCCCACGTCAGTAAAGGAATAATTTAAACAAAGAGCGTGTATGCGATTGTGGATATTATTCCGTAGTATGTTATCATGAGACGAATTATTTGTGTGTTTTATCATTGACACCGTGCTCGTTTTATAGCTTGGTGTGGAGTTTAACAGTTTGCTTCGTTCAAGATTCTAGTGACTGATTTCCTTCCGAAATTGTGGGGAGCATTCTGTTGAGATAGAGCCATTGTGTCGAGGTATGACTCGGTTTTATCCGAGATCTTAGGGGTACAGTACAAGAGAAAATCACTAAAAGTATGTTTGAAAATTATTTAACATAAAAAAGAATTTTTTTTCATGAAAAAATTTATTTTTATTTAAAATTTAATTTTATAATTTGAAATGACTATAATATATTAATAGAATATAAATCAAATTTAAAGAATGTATAAGTAGATTTAGAAATCAAATTTTTTTAGTCTGACTTATAAATGAAAGAAAATAAAAATTAAAATTTTCAAAAAAATTTAAATAATTTATTTTTAATTATTCTAAAATAAAAAAAAATTAAACTCTTAAATAAATTTTAATTCTTAATATTTTAAACAACCTCTAATAATTGTGCAGGCCGGGTCAGTTCTCTAGCCTTAAGCCAGGTAAAAAAAAAATTACTCAATGTCCAAAAAAAAAAGATTTAGAATCACTTAAATCCAACTAATTTTAATTAGTAAAGTGATCCTCATCCTATCATAAAAAAAAAAAAAAAGTGATCCTCATCCGCTCCTTGCTCCGTTTATGTAAGTATTGGATTCAAATCTCGCTTTTTTAATGTTTGATTATAAATTTATTTTAACTTTTGGTATTGTTAGAAATGTTGATTAATTTGAAGCTGATTAACTTGATTTATCTGATATTGTTGTTATTATGACCGATTAATTGATTTCTCTAGATTATATGAGCGTGATAGCTTCGAAATCGAAGCTTCGGAGCTCAAAAAAATGGAATCGCCGATTGCCTCTCTGGAGAACCGACCCGCCATCTTCGTCATCGGATCCTCCAACGTCGGAAAACGCACCATCCTTTCCCGTATCTTTTTCTTTCCCTTTCTTTTCTTTTATTTTTTTCAAAAAGCGTTTTTGGTTTTCCAATTTTATCTGTGATTGGACTATTAACTTGGTTGTTCTAATTTTAGTGCTTCATATTCATAGATATTGTTTTGAAGTAACACTCTCATCATAATTTGTTCTTAGATACTATAGTTCGTTTTTTACTTCAAGTAGTATTAGTTATGACTTCTGAAGTTCAATTGGTGTGCAAATGCAATAAGGTTTAGTTAATTTAAAGTGTATTATGTAGTCATTACTCATTAGATTCTATTGTATCAAATGTGTGTGTGATTGTCAGGATATGGATTGCAACAGTAAAATCCTCATTATGTGTTGATATTTGATTTGGCAATGCTTAATTTAGTTGGATAGCAACTGCATCAAAATCTCTTTTTTTTAATCAGTTGGAAAACATATCAATGGTGTGCTATGTCTGCTTTGCAATTGTTTCTTAATTTAGTTCTTCTGATATATTTTTACATCTAGTAATGTGGATTTAGTTTCATTTGATGTCAATTTTAGGGTTGCTCTCTGTTGACAATGAAGATGCTTTTGATTCTGCTTTTGAAGTGAATGTACGTGGGTATGTTGACTGTGAGTCACTTTTATTTTATCGAACTGATTCTGCAGCATAATTTTAAATCTTATTTGGTGTGTATTTTACTTTGGATTGAACAGATGGACTATCAACACTAAGTACTATACTGCTGATGTTTCTGTATGGATGGCTCATCTTCATGATGATTTTTCTGTTCAGAACCTGCCTGTGTTTCAACAGGCGGCAGCGTTGGTGATGGTTTTTGACATGAATAATGTTAGTTCCTTAACTTGACTCTTCCTCAATTTGTTTTTTGGACAGTGATTATTTAATCCATGACAAAATCTTCGGTTACTTTCACAGTTTTAGTGTGTTTGTTGTTTTGGCCATGAAGATCTCAAACAATGGTTTGAAGCAAGCAGACCAAGTTTCAACTTATTTTGACATGTTCAGCAACATTATGTTTGAGCTATATTCTAACATGGCTTTTACCCATGAATTATAGATTGGACAGAAGTTTAAAAAGTTTTCTTTCTTGTTAGACCGAACCTTGGTTTGCAAATTATAAACAAAACAAGTCAATATTCATGTGACTATTCTTCGGCTACTTTTTTTTATTCTGCCTGCCTTAAGTATGCATTTGTAGGGACATATGCATATAATGTTAATTTGATTTTCTTGTTATATGCAGCCATCTTCTCTAACTGCACTTCAAGATTGGGTATCTTGCACTGTCATTCAAAACTTTGAGATATTATTATGCATTGGAAACAAAGTGGACCTCCTTCCAGGTCATCCGGTTCATGCTGAATACAGAAGACGGTTATTGAAACTTGAAGACTCTACTATTGATCCTTATTCAGAGCTCCCTGAGTATGGAATATCTGAATCTGAAGGAACTAGTTTACTGGGAGATGAAGAACCATCATGGGATATCAGAAGGTCCTGCTTGGAGTGGTGCACCGAGCACAATATCGAATTCATTGAGGCTTGTGCTTCTAATGCTGATTTCGACAAATGTAAATTTTTCCTTCCTGTTTTAAAGCCAGCGCAAACAATTGAACAATAGTCTGATTTTTGCTCTGGCAAATGCTGATAAAAGAACCACCGATTGCAGGTTTGTCTATAGATGGTGATTTACAAGGAGTTGAACGGCTTTATGGTGCTCTTTCTGCTCATATGTGGCCTGGAATGATATTGAAATCTGGTGATAGGATTAGTCAACCATCATTTCCTACAAAGGAGGGTACTTTTCTTCTCCTACATTTCTTAAAGTGTGCTGTGTGGCACTTTTATTGATGTCAAATATATGCCAGGCAGTGCAATACAAGCACTAATTTTGGTTATCTGTTTTTCTTTAGAGTTATCTTCAGAAGAATCTGATTATGAACAAGAATATGAAGTTTTGTCAGCTGGTTCAGCTGATCCCTGGGATGGAACTGAACAAGAATGGGTATCTGCAACTTCTTTGGATGCTGGGGGATTGGTTCCTCAAAACAATACAAATACAAATTGTGAATACAAGATCGAAATTAAATCTGATAAAGATATCCCACCCACAACCTCAAGCACTGGGCCTGAAGATGAAGGTGACCAGAAAGTCTCACACAATATCATGCATTCTGAAGATGAGAATAAATGTCTTGAATTAGATGATTTGGAGCAGTTGATGTCTGAGATTGGAAACATGCGTGCAGGTATACGGTTGATGCCTGATTTCCAAAGAAGAGACATGGCTGCCAAGCTTGCTATGAAAATGGCTTCCTTATTTGGGGGTGAGAGTGATGAAGAGGAAACTTAGTTCATATTAGATGTTAACCCGACGTAATTCGGTTATAGGTTTGATGGAAACATCAATGCATGTCTTTCATGGTACTTCTATTTGGGCATTACTTGGAACTTGGAAGACATGCAACCTCTAGAACCCCGTCAACAAGGATTGGTTCCTTCTTCATGCTACCCTTGGTAACTGCTGAACATGGTTAAAATATTATGATGTGTGGCCATGTTCATGGTACTTTAACATGAATATGGTGTTGTTTGGGAAACTATGGTGCGCCCTGGGTCACATTCTGCAGTTCTGTAAGCTGAAGAGTTGATTGAAAAGTACTCACAAATCAAAATGCTTTCATTCACTTAGCTATAACAACCAAAAAATGGCATAGTCAAACTAGGTGATTAGTTGTTTTTCAAAGGATAAATTAGTTTCTTTACTTTCCTTATGACTCTTGCTATTTTTTAACATATGAACGATGCTGCATAGACTACCTAATATCTTTCAGAAACAATTGTCACATAGGTGGCAGCATATTTAGCGGATGGAAGAAGTTATGGTGGTTAAAAAGATAAAATTGCTCCTATCATAACTGCTCACATAATCCTAGCAAGTAGCAAGCATATTCTAGTAAGAGTCGAAGGTTGAGAAGCAGGCAGAAATGGCAGAGGAAGAAGAGTCGAAGGTGAATGCCTGCTGAAGAAGCGGAGCGATCACATAAAATTTTATTAGGCGGCTATATATTAAATTATTAATATATCCGGACAAAAGGTGCCATGTACAAAATTATATTTGTTAAAATATATATTTAAATATAAAATACATATTAAAATAAAATAAATTATATATATTTGTATATAAATATATAATAGTTAATTTTAGTAATTAATTTTTTATTATTATTTTTAATTATTAATTTAATTTTTTTAGTCTAATAATTTAATAATATATTTTAGTTTATACTTTTAAATATTGATGTAAAAAATAATAAATTTTAATAATTTTTTAATATTTTTTCTTTTTGATATACAATATACGAAAAAACGTTCCTGTGAAGGTATATGGATAATTTATTTTATTAAAGTAGGAAAATCGTATTTGAATATATATATATATATTTTAAGGAAAATCTTATTTTCCTAATCGGTCTTCATCTAACGGTTTCAAATTCAATTCATGGATAGTCACCAAAAAAAAAATTCAATTCATGGATTAAAAGTGATGATAAAATAAATAAATAAAATAAAAAATTATTATCCTAGGAGACAGGCGATTCCTCAAGGCAGGTCAGGTTAATTGTATGACTGCTAACAGATTGCAAATATTTGTAACAAAGAAAGAAAAATGTATATACTTCTCTGGAATATATAAATAGTGAATGCTGTGATGTTTAAAAAGTAATATTTAATTTAAAAGATATACAAATAAATAATTTTTAAAAAATTAAAATTTATTATAAAAAAAATAAGTTAGACAAAATTTAGGTTTCGATTCATAGACACCATAGAATTGGTCATATAATAAATAATTAAGTATCCCCCAATCATATCAACTTTTATATTTTTATAATACCAATAACCAATGAGGGGGAAAATCAGTGCAATGAGAGAGACAATTCTTTAAGTGAAATTAATTAAACTTTTAATATTTGATTTTAAATCATGTGCTAAGAGCCTAAGATTCCTTACAAATCTAGCTAGTTAGTCAAAAAATAATTAACCCACCATGTGCTATGATTCCTTACAAAAGCGTCGTCATCCATGGTTGAAATTTGAACACTGTATCTCATAAAATAAACAAAATTAATGGTCCTATATAAAAGGTGATATCTATATTATACAGAAGAACACATAGCAGCCTCTGCAAGTTGCCTTACCAGTTGCCATCATTTCTTGTCTCCTCTAATAAAAGCAAAATTGAACTCTTCTAGCTCCACTATATTTATATGTATAGTTCATGCATGTATCAGGTTCTATATACTCATTCCAAATCAAGTCTAACAATGGCTGCTATTAGGAGCTTAATCAACAAAAGGGTTTCTTCATCAGATGCTATGATGAGTAGATTATTCTACACTACCTTATCAGCTGAACCCATTAGAGATCTAGCAAATGATCTTCCCAAAACCAACATCAAGAATCATGTCTCCCATGTAATTAATATAATAACCTTGCTTATTTCATTTCATATTTATCAATACTATGAAACACAATAACTCATCACTCTTGTTTTCTTTTCAGCTCATTGGGAGAACTCCACTTGTTTATCTTAACAAAGTAACTCAAGGTTGTGGAGCTTTTATTGCTGCCAAGCAAGAAATGATGCAACCCACTGCCAGTGTCAAAGACAGGTCTTAATTCTATTTTAACTATGCTAGTATGGTTTAATTACTTTTTTTTTAAATTAAGTTCTTATACTGCTTTTAATTTTGTAATTAGGTTATTTTTGGTGTAAAAAAGATAGAGTTAACTGAAGGTTTAATTACTCTGTCACTGATTTTTTTTTATTAGGTTCTTATACTTTTTTTTTTCTTTTCGATTGAGTCAATATACCGTGACAAAAATGGTTGAATTATCATAATTTTTCGTTAAATAAAACGAATATGTCTAACACTTGATTGAATATTCGGTATAGTTTAACAGAATAATCTGTTAATTTCAACGTTTTTGTCACGGTAGAGACTTACTTACAAAAGCTAATATTGTATAGAGACCTAATTGAAAAAGAAAAAAGTATAGAGACCTAATTGAAAATTTGGTAAAACTATAGGGACTGATACAATAATTAAATCTTAACTGAATATTTCTCTACAAATTGAAGTATCCATAATTAAGAACCTAATTAGATCTTTAACTACATATTTTTTGAGAAAAATATTCCGTTAATTTTAATGTTTTTGACATGAAAATGATCCAATTACAAAATTAAAAGCACTATAAAGACTCATTTGAAAAGAAAAAAGTATAGGGACCTAATTGCAAATTCGGTAAAACTATGAGACCAACCGAATAATTAAACCCATTATATATACATCTGTCTTCGCCTATCAGTTTTAAATTATAAATAATTTTCTTAATGGACAGAGCTGCATATGCTATGATCACAGATGCAGAGAAAGAGAATTTGATATCACCAGGAAAGGTTGGCCAAACTGGTTTATTTTGTGGCAACATCATCAATTTTTTACTTTACTAAGCTATTAACATATTGTTGAAGATTCTCATATTTGATTTAATTAATTATTTATTATGGTTTAATATGGTGTGTAGACAACTCTTATTGAGCCTACTTCTGGAAACATGGGAATAAGCTTGGCATTTATGGGTGCTTTGAGAGGATACAAGATTATTTTGACCATGCCATCTTACACAAGTTTGGAGAGAAGAGTTACCATGAAAGCTTTTGGAGCTGAGTTAGTACTCACTGATCCAACCAAGGGAATGGGTGGAACTGTTAAGAAGGCTTATCAACTTCTAGAAACCACACCAAATGCTCACATGCTACAACAATTTTCAAACCCAGCCAATAGTCAAGTAAGTACTTCAATATTATACACCACACATCACTAAGATTTAAGTTATATGTATATAATGTACATTTTTTAGGATATGTATACCAGATCAAAGGGTGTTAATGTTGGTGAATTTGGATCCTCTAAATTTTAAATTTTAACTTTAGAGGATATAGTGTGATCTGTTACCGTTTATTTCATAAGTAGGATCAAGAGAAAATATAAGAGAAAAACTATTCAAAGGTGAGAGATCACACTTTATCCTCTAAAGTAAAATTCAAAATTTAGAGAATACAAATCCAACATTGTATATTATATAAATTAGGTAGTGTTTGCTTTCATAGACTAAAACTGAGACTATGGGACTGGGATTCAATATTGTGTTTGGTGGCCACAGACTAAAACCAAAATTTCAATATTTTCAGTACCTCTAGAAAGTGGGAACACAGATACTTAAATTTTAATAATATTTCTTCTCAAAAATATCTCCATTTAACTTTTAACATTCAAAATCTACTCAATCTTCATATTTATCTTAAATTAAATATAATATTAAGACATAACTCAATCCAATATATTTTACACTAAACACAATATAAAGACTTAATTAGTCTCTGTCTCCCAGTCACAGTCTCTTAGGTAGCGTTTGGTGGAGAGACAGAGACAGAAAGACTGAGACCGAGAGACAGAGACTAAGAAACAGGAATTGAAATAAATCTCAGTATTTTGTTTGGTGCAAAATGAGAGACAGGAATTGAAACAAGAATGAAACTCTAATTTAATTTGCACAAAGGATAAAATTAGAATTAATTAATTGAAATGAAAATATTTTAGGTATAAAATGTTATTAAAGTTTCAATCTCCATCTCTAAAAATTTCAGTCCCCTATGTCCCTACTTTTTGGAGGTACTGAAATACTGAAATTTTAGAGATAGAGACAGAAATTTTAGTACCAGTCTCTGAACTAACAAACACGATACTGAGTCTCAGTCTCTCAGTCTCCTTTCCAAACGTAGTCTTATTTAACTTTAGAAAAAAAATATGTTATTTGTCCTTAACTATTTATCGCTATAAGAAATTTGTTGAATAGCAACCGATTCAGTAACCGATAGACAAACATAAGCGACCAATTCAGTAACAAGCTATTTTAGTTGCTAAATAGGTCACTAATTTATAATTGAATTACCGGTTCAAACCAGATGTTAATTAGTTAATTACTAAATTGAATGTTTTTAGTGGATTTCTTGTAGTGATATATGTTTAGAAAAATGAAATATTTTGATGATTCAAAATTGGAATGTCATGAAATGCTTTGAAATTGGAAAAAGAATTGATTGTTAAAAGAAAAATGGTTGGGGAATCAGGTGCACTTTGAGACAACAGGTCCAGAGATATGGGAGGAAACAAATGGACAAGTTGACATATTTGTCATGGGAATAGGCAGTGGAGGCACAGTCACTGGTGTAGGAAGATACCTTAAATCCAAGAATCCTAATGTTAAGGTCAGTTTAATTATTTCTTTTCTTAACATCCTATAGTGAAGTATTCAATTTTCACTCATCAAATTAAATTCCTTGAATAATTATTATTTTGTTGTGTCATTAGATATATGGTGTGGAGCCAGCTGAAAGTAATGTTCTAAATGGTGGTAAACCTGGTAAATATCATGCTTACCCTTTTCATTTATTTATTTATTTTTGTGAAACTTTGGCTTTTCATAGTTATTTATGATTATTCATATGATATAGGTCCTCATGAAATTGCTGGAAATGGAGTTGGATTCAAACCAGATATACTGGACATGGATATAATGGACAAAGTTATTGAAGTAAGCATATATATATTAGGTTAAAGTTTTCTAATTTTTTGTACCCATAATTATTATTGGTCACTTATCAATTACTTGCATGTTAGGTCCGAAGTGAAGATGCAATTAACATGGCTAGGCAATTGGCCTTAAAGGAAGGACTCATGGTAAGTATTCAAATGACTCTGTTTTTCTTCTTTTTCTTTTTTTTTTTTAGAAAAAATGACAAATAAGTCTTTAACTAGTTGAAAATACAAAAACGCCTCTCATCTTTTAAAATACAAGAAGTTTGTCCGTCCAAAATATATAAAGACAAGTAAATCCCTCGCAAAAACTTAGATATCTCACATTTTAAAATGTAAAGAACGCTTTTGATTTTCTATTAGTCAATCACTTATTTGTTTTCCAATTAAAAGTCAGTGACATATTTATTCTTTTTTTTTTTTTTTTGAAAAAGTTGTATTGATTTGAGTTGACTTGGACTATTATAAGGACAAAATTTAATTTCCATCCTAATTTAATTTTATCTATTAAAAATTAAAGGATTAAGACTGGCTGAGATCTTTTGTTTAAAGAAATGAAATGTTAAACCACTTGAACCAGCAAAATGTTCATATTCAAATGATGATTATATTAATGGAGTAATATATCAAAGTTATATCTATGATTACAATGTAACTTTACTTTTATTTTAACTTTTTTTCTTCTTTCCCTAATTGTTTTGCAGGTAGGGATATCATCTGGAGCTAACACAGTTGCAGCACTCAAACTAGCCAGCATGCCTGAGAACAAAGGCAAACTCATTGTGGTAAGAATAGTAATGGAACCATTTATATATCTAATAAATTATTTACTCTACTCTAACTTGGTTTCAAAATACTTATTCTTTTCAACAAAGTAGTTTAATACATTCAAAAGTTAATATATATTTAAACACAATTTGTATCTAAATATATTAGCTTTTTAAGTTAAAAAAAAAATATAAGTCTCTTTAGGTCACTAACAATCATTGAAAATACAAAATATATAAATTCTTCTGTTGACTAAAAAATTAATTTGTCATTATTTTTACCTTTTTAAATGTGTCATTTTACCCAAAATATGCTCTTATTTTATTAAAAAAATGAGAAAAGTACCCAATATATATTTAAGGGAACAAGTTTCTTACTATTACTTAGTTGCTAAGTAACACTTATTAGTAAAATGATGTTGATGTTGATTGTTATGTTATCTCAGACTGTTCATCCAAGCTTTGGAGAGAGATACTTGTCTTCTATTCTGTTCCAAGAGCTTAGGAGAGAAGCTGAAAACATGCAGCCAGTATCTGTTGATTAATTAAATTAAATTGCCTATTATTACAAGGAACCATTTTGTTTTTTTTTTTTTTTTTTAATTTTGGTGTAACCCCTTTTTTTATTTGATAATACTAATATTTATCATATCTTGTAATCAAGCATTGCCAAATTTATATATTTAATTTTGCCACCTCTGTTTTTGAGAGCATAACACACCATTTATTTTAAAGATATCAATAACTGAGTCTACTAATTGAACTTAAAAATTTTACATAAAGAATTGGTGATAGTGATAACAACTGTTACTGTTCTGAAACAAAAGCATGAAGTTTATTCTTTCTAAAGTCCTCTAAGGAGAACATATCCTTTAACTTCAATCAAAGTCTATATGTTATGTTGAAATCTCATAATGTAAAAGACACTATATGAATTTTAGAGATGTAATTGAGTTTTATACACTTTATAAATGGTATTTTGAGATTGGTAGAAAAAAAGCAAGCAAAATAAATAAATAAAAGGATAAATTTCAAAACAACAAGAAATGAATAAGAATTTGTATTAGATTTTTTCAATAAAGAATTGCATTTTCAATACAAAACAGAGTCAAAGTGCTATGTTAATAGTTCAAGAACAGCATTGTGATTGGTCCAAAATGAAAAAACACATGACAAATTCAGCAATTTAGGGTTTGGACTAATGATTTTCTATCCTTTCAATAGGTAACAAAATCTGGTTGCTCCCTAACTAAGCATCGATTTTGACATATCATGATACAGTGATTTCTAATTGGCTTGAATGAGTTGTTTGAAGATTTCATTGTAAACGTTGAAAACAAAGCGATCTTTGGCTGCAGTTCTATGCAATTTATTGTACTTGCAAAAATACCTCAAATCTTCTAAATTGCAGAACCCTATGAACTGACCTAACCAAAGAAACAACCAATTGATGGAGTGTTCCTTCCGGTTTCCAATAACAGGCTTCACGCTTTTTTCTTGGCCGCAGAATTTGCATGCAATCGGATTAGGGTTCCTCCACTCTTTTGGACCTCTACTATGCAAGGAAGCTCTATGATCCTTCAAGAACTTTCCATGCTCTGCAGCCTTTTTATTTAAATCAAACTCCATTTCGAATCTTTCGCCACAGCTTCCGCATTGAACGTCTCCGTTGATTGTTAAGATCTTGTTTTGGTTGAGATATTGGAGTGTGTGGATTTTCGCTGGACGATCAGTGGCCCATGGAAACGGAGGAGTGATGACTATGTTGAGGTCGTCGGTAACGGCCCGTGCCGGTGGTGGCGATGAAAACTCTGGATCTTGTGAATGATTGGAAGAAGGTGAAGGTTCGGTAGGGAAGAGAGAGAGTGTCTGCAATTCTCTGATTTCTTGATCTTGAGGCTCTGGATTGGGAGGAGTAACCGCCGCAAGCTTTGGTTTCACGTTGCGGTGGCGGTGGTGGTGGTGGTGGTTGGTGGAGGCTGATGAAGGTTGATCTTTTCTCTTGTTATTCTTGTTCTCCATTGTTTTGGAGTTCTTTGATTGTTCTTGAATTTTCTATAATCTTTCTTCGATGGTTTTGAGTTTTTGGAGAATGAATGTGTCTAAATCCGTTTGTAATAACTTTTTGAATCTCAATTTGAATTTAATTATATATATATATATATATTATTCATACAAATCAGGTAATAATAATAAATAATACATTAATTAGATAAATTAGATTTATAAGTAATGTTTTAGCAATTAAGTTGACATAATTTTTATAGGAGGAGTGTTAAGTAACCAATAATATTTTTGAACAATATGAACAATTATCAATTAAATAAAAATATATTATATTTTTAAATTATTTATCTAAATTTTAATATTAAAATAACCATCGTACACTTAGTGAAATGAACATCCAACTTTACATTGTTTAATATTTTTATTATCTACTTATACTTTTCCTTTTTGCAAACATAACTTTGCTAGAATTATTATCTAGGCCAATTATATCGTAACTGTAAATTGGTATCTAATTATTTAAAATTTAAGTCAAATTTAAAAAGATAGAAATAGTCAAATAAGTCAATTAATTTAAATTGATTTATTAGTTAGTTTACTTTAAATAAATATAAAAAATTTGAATTTAAATCTAATAATATTAGACAATTCTATAATGATAATAAATTTTGTGTCTAAATTATTTAAATATAAATATTAAGAGATAAGACTTACTTTTTTATAAAAAATAAAACGTGTATTTTACAAATATCATGAAACATATCATAACATTATGTCAATTGATTTTTGGCTTTAGCCAAGAATAATAAAGATAGAAATTAAGATATCGTGGAATAATTACTCAATATGGATTTGGATCCTCTAAAGTTTGAATTTCACTTTAGAGAGTAAAGTGTGATCTCTCACCATTGATTTCATAGGTGGGACCAAAAATAAATATGAAAGAGAAACTATTCAAGGGTAGAAGATCACACTTTACTCTCTAAAGTGAAATTCAAACTTTAGAGGATCCAAATCCACTCAATATAACAACTGCATGCATATTTGGTGCATATATACTATTTTTTATCATTGTTATAATGTCAAACATGGTTTACATTTTTTTTATCTACAAATAAAAGAATTTAAATTATAAATATTAATAGAATGAACTTTGTTTATTTGACCATTTAATAATAATAATAATAATAATAATAATAAATAATTTATATTTCGTCGTGTATCTAGCACTGGCAATATATATCATATTCGCAGGTATTCAATTCGCACCAACTCGTTCGAATAGAGTTGTCTACCCGATTTGCTACAGATAGGGTGTGGTGTAGTGCGAGTTTTCTATGAACATTCTTTGATGGTTTTGAATATTCGGAGAATGAATATGTCTAATTTAAAGTAACTGATTTGAAATTTGAACTCTAAATCCGTTTGTAACAACTTTTAAATTTTAATTTAAAAAGACAAAATGAATAAAACGATGGCTTATTTTTAGTTATATGTGTTATTATTCATACAAATCGGGCAATATAGTAATAAATAATACATTAATTAGATAAATTATATATCATGCCTTAATAATTAAGTTGACGTATGTTTTACAAACATAAATTTATCAGAGTTGTTATCTAGGCCAATTATATCGTAACTGTAAATTGGTACCTAATTATTTAAAGTTTATGTCAAGTATAAAAAGATAAAAATAGTCAAATAAATCAATCAATTTGAATTGATTTATTGGTTAGTTCACTTTAAATAGATACCAAGAATTTAAATTCAAATCTAATGATATTAGACAATTCTATAATGACAATAAATTTTGTGTCTAAATTATTTAAACTAGCGACTCAATAGGCATCAACCACTTTTTTATTATTTTGGAGAGAATAATTTTTATAATTTTATTTTTAAAATTATAAATTTAATAAAGTGCTATGTTAATAGTTCAAGAGCAGTATTGTTATTCGTCCAAAATCAAAAACACATGACAATTTAAGAAATTTATTATTGTTTGAATATGAACAATATAACACAAAACCGACCTTAGCTCAGTTGGTAGAGCGGAGGACTGTAGTGGGTTAATAACTCTCAGATATCCTTAGGTCGCTGGTTCGAATCCGGCAGGTCGGATTTCTTTTATTTTTTCAATATTTTTAAGATGCTATCAACAAATAGAATAGGAATTTTAATATTTTATAAGCATATAAGAAAAGAAAAAGCAAAAGAATAGCAACTTCTCGGAGTTAGCTTGTTAATATAGTTGGAAACTTGGAATGCACTTTATTAGTTTATTTCACTCCTCACTTCTTTACTTGGTAGAGTGGACTGGTATATGCTATTGAATTTTCTACAATAAGTCAATAACAAAGATTGTGACTTGTGACTTGTGTATCATGGCCATAAATAGTTCAGACTTCAGAGGCTTCTGGGCTATGGTGTATTTTTTTTTTTTTTTTGTAAAGTTAGGAATGAGGTTTAAATTCGAAATTTTTAGGTGAAGATAGAAAATTTATACCATTTGAATTATAAGTCGTTATAATTAATTAATATTTAGATTGGTTTTAAGCTAATCTATTATATTTGAAATATACGACAAAAATATTATTTTTAGTGATATAGTTAGAAAAATGCTTCTTCTCATAATCGCAAGCTTAAAAATACTGCTTTCATTTATAAATTGTCAACTTCAATTATAATTTTTTATCCAAATTCCAAATATAATGTTTTTTTTTTTTTGAAAAATCCTTTTCAACTTGAATTTAAAAAAAAAAAAAACATTTTGCAATGATTCCAAACATGCCCTAATCAGAACAAATATTATACGTTCCTTAATTGAAGATGCCAGATACCATGGCAGATACCAATTCTGGTTGGTACGGTGGATGCATATTCTCTAATGTTGCACATGTCTGCATTGTTTCCCCATTGTTTGTGGTGTGTCCCAATTTGCTAATGCAACTATTTATTTTCTCTATGTTTAATTGGAAGCTTTTGATGCCCTACACATGTTGTTCACACTTCACTACTGCATTTATTTTTGGACAAAGTCTTATTTGTAATTTTTTTCGTATGAAGTTAATAATCGAGAATCGTCAGATCATTTAACATATTTTACTAAATTATTATCTAATATTTTTTTATTATCAACTTTACCTGAAGGTAAGGCTCAATTTTATGGTTATAGAAGCCTTGTATGTGATGTGTCTTAATATGGATTTATGAGGTACAAGACAAATCTGTGAGATAGCTTTTTATGAGTGTCAGAATGTAGAACTCAAATTCTACGAGTTATTTGATTTAAAAATTTTGTTGAACAAATCGAATGGTCTGATTTGGAACTGAAGAAATTTATTCTCTGTGTTCTTTACATGTCAAAATTTTTATATGAATGGGAAAATCAAATCGCACGGTTTAACAATTCGGACCGTCCGTTTATCATGAAGGAACTCGCATGGTCCGAATTCTCTGTTACTCTGATACCACACAAATATGAAGTACCTGTATTTTTTATAACCCAATCCAATTCCATTGTTACTTTCATATTCAAATTTAAAAAGGTGAAGGTAACGGTATGCGAGTTTCTACCTCCTTTTTTCGAACTTTGTTTTGATATATTTTTTTCTTATATCTTCTCTTGTTTGAATTTTAAAGGCAATAGTATTAGTTTGGGTTAGTTGAGTTCACAAATTAATATATAACAGTTTGTGTGTATGTTATATTTAAGTTTGTGATTTAACATTCCTGACCCTAATTTTACTACATCTCTTCAAACAAATAATGCTAACTTTGTTTTACTCGAATTCTATTATTAATTAAGGTTTGCATTGTTAATGAAGCAAGCATAATAGGCACAAAAAAAAAATGCTGAAATATAGGAATGAATGTCCCCTTCAAAAAGGGTATTCAATAGTACAAATTACAGAGCTTCTATAAAGTGAAAATATCAAAAGAATAATAATGAAGATGAATTCAAATTTTGCAAGCTTGTTAGTTCATGGATGAGGATGACATTGACCTCAATAGTAGCATATAGGATAATTTTAAAATCAGAGTTTCTCAAATGATTTTGACTATATGCCAAATTGGGTCAATACTTCAATCTAACTTGAAAATTATTCATACTTAGAACTCGAATTCAAAATCACTATTATACATTCATAAAGGGAAAATAACATTGTCATTTGAATCAACTACCAAGTGCTAGCTTCTTGAGGGCATATTCAATAGTTAACAAACTTATTAAGGGTTCAAACATACATACATAAATTTAAAATTTTTATGGTATTTCATAAATTGACTATCAAAAATTAATACATTATAGATTTAAATTTTATTTAAAAATTTGTATTGATTACTGTATAAATAGAATTCAAAATTTTGACACTTAATTAAAAAAATAAGTGAATTACCATTTCAGCCAACCTAAATTGATGAATTTGGAGTTAATTCTTAAAGTGATTATTGAAATTTGTCGCTTCCATTTAAAAGATTATTGAAATTTTAATTACACTAATAAAATCATCGCGACTGAAAAAATTGCACCATGACAATCTCCCATCCCTTTACGTCAAGTTACTCTTCACGTCGTTAGTGATCTCACACATACCCTTCCATGTTGAATTAGAGAAAATAATGTGACTTTAGTTATCGGGCTAAATACTTGATTAAACGATGTTGTTTATTCTTAATGAGTCATAAAACATCTTATTTTTCACAAAAAAATATATATGACCATTAAAATTAAATGAAATTTCATAAAAAATTTAACGTTAAAACTACAACAACAATGTTTTATCTAAGAAAGAGAATAAATGATTAACATGATACAATCTTTTCAATCTTAGAAACGTTTATATAATACAATTGAAATTTTAAAATTGTTTCTTTAAACAGCCAATCTCAAAAACTACTTTAATATTTAACTCGTTAATTTAATTTCTCAAATATGTAATATTTTATCTTTTGAAAATAGATATATCTTTTCAATAAATTTTACTAAACTCATAATTATTATTAGAGCACCTTGTTACCAATAAAATTGAAAGTTTTAAACTTGAAATATAAACAAATAATTATTTTTAAAAATTCATTCTAACCATTTAATTAACCTAATAAATATTTTTAGGGTACATTTAACATACTTTTAATTAGATATTAAAGCATATTACTCCTCAAAGTAAATTAAAAAAAAAATAAATAAAGGGTAACTCCACTTCCATATATAAATTAAAAAGAGTTTTAAGTATATTAAAAAAATTAATATTTTAATTATTTTAACAGTTGATTTTAATTATAAAAAAAAATATATATAATATATATTAATTAAAATTAACGATTAAAATAATTTTAATACTGATATTTTGGATACACTTAAATTTTTTTGTTTGTAGATTATAGAGTATAGATTAGAGAACAAGATGATGTAATTTTGGGAAAAAGGAGGGGCAATCTCAATGGATACCTTCCGTTAAAAAGGAACCAAAGCAAACCCGACCCAACTATCATTGTCATTTTTTTAAGACACAGAGAGAGATTTTAATCTTTCTCTCACTACCGAGTACCAACCTCAACCCAAAATTAAAAAAAAAAAAAAGAAATCAATTTTATTAAAAAAATTAAAAAGAAAGTTAGGGTTTGACCAGAAAAAAATTGCACACAATCGCGTGCGACCCACATAGTGGAATTCACCGATTCGGACAAGCCTCGTTCCTCTCAGTGAACCTTCGCCCCCCTCTCACCAAAGATCCACACCCACTTACCCCTCTTCTTCTTCCGAAATTCGCGGCTTTTTTTGGAGAGAGAAAATCGGAGCTTTTTAGAGAGAGAAAAAATGGCAGATGCTTCTATACCCTGAATCCAGAACAACGAAAAGATTGGGCCTTTCTTCAATTTTGTACTGATTTGAGGCTTTTTTAACCTTGTGGGCTCTCCAATTTTGATGATTTTTGAGTTTTTCTGTTTTCTTGAATGATGGGGTGTTTGTACTGTGAGTGATCTAAATTTGGGGGTTGGGGAATTTGGTGGGTGGATTTGTGCTCCATGCAGTCAGGTGGCGGTGGCCGGAACCCTGGGGTTGGCCGGACGGGCTCCACGGCGACGTCGTCAGCTGCGGCGTCGCCGTCGTCTTCGTCTTCGGCATCCCAATTGGGGCTTGATCAGCATCATCTTCAGCAGCAGCAGCAGCAACAGCAGCAGCAGCAGATAAGTTCTAGTAGACAGGTGTGGATTTTTTATGGAGGGTTTTGAAGCTGAATTTCTATGATTTTTTTTTTCCGTAAAAATGTGCTCTTGAACAATGTTATGGTTTTGGATAACATGGCTTATCGGTAGTGTGATTGTGTGAGTGAGGGGTGTGGTTTATGCCTTTATGGGGTGTGTGTGTGTGTGTGTTTTTTTTTTTTTTGGCCAGTATTATCATTAGCAACTAATTTGACTTGATTCTGAGTCAGCTATTTTGCAGTTGCTTTTGGATTTTTTGTTTCTTCGGTTTATAGGATATGGCTTCAGCAATTAATTTGACTTGAGAATGCAACTGCTGATAGTGAATTTATGGAGCTTAATTATTTTGTAACAGTTGGTTTGGGGAGGGGACTTGGGAATTGGGAGTGCCGTTGATTTTGGAAATTGGGATGCAGTGGAATTTGCATTTGTTTATTTTATTTAAATTTATGACAACCTCGTACCTATCTTGTTTTGTTGGTCCGGTTTTGGTTCGTTTTGGTTTTTCTCTCTTTCCTTCCTTTTAAAGACCAATTAAATTTTTGTGTACTATGAGTCAAACTAGGCATGTTTCAGTTCAGTGGAGTGCTGCTAGGTAATGTTGTCAGCTTTTGAGTCAGAAGTTTCCATTTGATCACACAAACAATATGAACTTTGCTGTGGTTTTTGAATTTCTTAGCTAATTTGTCTTCTTACATTTATTTTTATGTTCATATGGGATCTAAAATTATTGGCAACGGAAAACATTAACCCTTTTTGTGTAAACTACTTTTCTGAAATGTTGGTGCATTTGCTTTTTGGACTTAAATGACGATTAGATAATTATATGAATGATTTTCTGCATGTCATATTGTCAAGGTGGTTTGGAATCAGCTATATTGTTTCTGGTTTTATATTGTCACTTAAGTGGAGGGCACTGTCTGCTTTTTTTCTTCTTATGTACTGTAATTGTATAGGGCATATTATCCATGGAATTTTCATTTCTACTTACACCTTTAACCTTAAAATATCTAAAATCACCAGTACAATTGTGTAAAACTTTCCACTGAATGAACTTGTTATACTTAATATTTTTTTGGTGGTTATTTCAACCTTGATATTGATGAAATTCGCATTATCACCTTACATCTTTGTGTTCTTTTAAACTTCAGAAAGAAACGATTAATGGTTTCGGGGTCATGACCTTTTTCCCGGTTTTGTATATGCAGTCATTTCAACAACAGTTACTTAGAAAACCTGAAGGGAATGAAGCTTTCTTAGCATATCAAGCTGGGCTCCAGGGTGCCTTTGGGAATAACAATTTCTCATCTCCTGGTGCCATGCAATTGCCCCAGCAGTCTCGAAAGTTCATGGAATTAGCTCAACATGGTGCCAGCCAAGATGGCCAGTTCAGGGCTCAAGGTGTTGAGCAGCAAATGATGAATCCTATGCATCAAGCATACCTTCAATATGCACTTGCACAACAAAAATCTGCGATGGGAATTCAGTCGCAGCAGCAAGCTAAAATGGGAATGTTAAACCCATCTCTGAAGGATCAGGAAATGCGCGTGGCAAATCTGAAAATGCAGGAAATGATGGCTATGCAGGCTATGCATCAAGCTCAAGGATCATCATCTAGGAATTCTTCCGAACATGTGTCACGTGGGGAAAAACAGATCGAGCCAGGACCGCAGACAGCTCCTGATCAGAAGACTGAAGGAAAGCCTTTATCCCAAGGACCAGCTATTGGACATGTAATGCCTGGCAATGTGGTGAGACCAATGCATGTGCCAGAATCTCAGCAGGGAATTCAAAATTTTATGGCAATGTCTGCGCAATACCAGGCTATGCAGGCATGGGCACGCGAACGCAACATAGATTTGTCGCATCCTGCAAATGCTAACATAATGTCGCAGCTCATTCCAATGATGCAGGCAAGGATGGCCTCCCAACAAAAGGTCAACGAGAGCAACGTTGGTGTTCAGTCAACACCTGTTCCTGTTTCAAGGCAGCAGGTCACTTCTCCAGCTGTTGGAAGTGAGGGTTCTGCACATGCTAATTCGTCAAGTGAAGCATCTGGGCAGTCAGGTTCTTCAAAAGCCAGGCAGTCAGTTCCACCCGGCCATTTTGGCTCCACAACAAATTCTGGCATAGGCAGTGGCTCCAGTGACATGGTGATGCAGCAACTTGGTGCTCAAGGAAGAGAGTCTCCAGCTTCTTTGAGGCAACCAGTCTCAGTGGGAAATGGAATGCCCTCTGTGCATCCTCATCAGTCTTCTGCCAACAGGAACTCAGGTGCAGAACATCCCATGGGTGCAAAAACTTCATCATCTGGTTCAGAACCCCCGCAAATGCAAAACTTAAGGCAGTTAAACCAATCCTCATCTCAGGCCGGAGTTCCAACAAATGAAGGTGGCTCGGGAAGTCATGCTAAATCTCAAACGGCACCACCAGCTCAGATGCCTCAGCATCGGACAGGAAGCGTGTTTACCAAGCAGCAGCTTCATGTTCTTAAAGCCCAAATACTTGCATTTAGGCGGCTGAAGGTTAGATCTCTGCTTCATTTCATTCTATCTGTCTGAGTGTGTTTGCATTATTTGTGCATGAGCTATTTATATATTCCTATTAAAATATGCTGCCTATAATCTAATTTTGCCTTTTCTATTTGTTGATAGAAAGGGGAAGGTACTCTGCCTCAAGAACTTCTACGTGCTATTGCTCCGCCGCCTCTTGAGATGCAGGTGCAACATTCAAATCATCCCACAGGAGGACAAAATCAAGACAAACCTTCTGGCAGTATCGCGGCAGAACAACCAAGGCACACTGAACCCAATGCAAAGGATTCACAATCTATCCCAGCTATTAATGGACAGAGTTCTTTAAAGCAGGAACCCTTTCCCAGAGAAGAGAAATCCGTTGTACCACCGGTTCCTGTGCAAGCTGTTATGCCACCTGCACCAAAGGAATCTGCTCCAACATTATCTGCTGGAAAGGAAGAGCAGAAATCAGTTGCATGCCCTGATAAGTCAGACCAGGACAGGGACAGTGATCGTGGAAAGAACAGAACTCCTCCTAGGAATGATTTAGTGCTAGATAGGGGAAAGGCGGTTGCACCGCAGGCTTCTGTATCCGACTCAACCCAAATTAAGAAATCGGCACAAACAAGCACTGTTTCCCAGCCAAAGGATGCGGCATCTACTAGAAAATATTGCGGACCCCTATTTGATTTTCCTTCATTCACTAGGAAACATGACTCTTTTGGGTCATCGATGATGGTAAACAATAATAATAATCTGTCACTGGCATATGATGTCAAAGATCTTCTTTTAGAGGAAGGCATGGAAGTACTTAACAAGAAACGTACAGAAAATTTAAAGAAGATTGAAGGGTTGTTGGCAGTGAACTTAGAGAGGAAAAGGATTAGGCCAGATCTTGTGTTAAGGCTACAGATTGAAGAAAAAAAGCTTCGCCTTGTAGACCTTCAGGCACGTTTAAGGGACGAGATTGATCAACAGCAACAAGAGATAATGGCAATGCCGGATAGGCCATATCGTAAGTTTGTAAGGCTGTGTGAGCGTCAGCGTATGGAACTTGCTAGACAAGTGCAGGCATCTCAGAGAGCTTTGAGGGAGAAGCAGCTTAAATCTATATTTCAATGGCGTAAGAAGCTTCTTGAGACACATTGGGCTATTCGTGATGCCCGTACTGCCCGCAACAGGGGTGTGGGTAAATATCACGAGAGGATGATGAGGGAATTTTCAAAACGTAAAGATGATGACAGAAACAAAAGGATGGAAGCTTTAAAGAACAATGATGTTGACCGATATAGAGAGATGTTACTGGAGCAACAGACTAGCATGCCAGGCGATGCTGCAGAAAGATATGCTGTTCTCTCAACTTTCTTAAGTCAGACAGAAGAGTATCTGCATAAATTAGGAAGTAAGATAACTGCTGCCAAAAATCAACAGGAAGTGGAGGAGGCAGCAAAATCTGCTGCTGCTGCTGCACGATTGCAGGTATGCTTCATCAACTTTTCCCCCTCCGATGTTCTGAGAACTTTCCGTAGTGTGTTGTTGTCAGGGTTCTGGTTTTTTGATGGCTTCTAATGCACTATTTGAACTTATTATGTGAGATTTTTTCTATGCCAGTGATCCATTATTTGTGTTTTTAACTCTAGGGTCTTTCTGAGGAAGAAGTAAGAGCTGCTGCAGCTTGTGCAGGGGAGGAAGTAATGATTAGAAATCGTTTTCTGGAGATGAATGCTCCTAGGGACAGTTCATCTGTCAACAAGTGAGTTTGTGTTAGTTAATCTCTATTTAATATGCATGTTTATGATGATTTGTTTTGTTGCAAAAATGCTTGGGAGATTGTAACTTTAGCAAATGTTGCTCAAGATATTTTTGCTTATTTTATTCAATTTTCAAGTGCCCTGATCTTGTTTATAATGTTTTTTTTAGAATTTTATTAAATTGGCCTTGTTATGTGTAACAATGCTTCGGGTGCTTGATTGTCACCATTATTGGCTTCTCTTCAGGTATTACAACCTTGCTCATGCTGTGAGTGAAACTGTGATTAGGCAACCATCAATGTTACGTGCTGGAACATTGAGAGACTATCAACTTGTAGGTTGCTAAATCATATGAAATACTCATTGAGTGGTTGTTTTATTTTTTACCCACTCAAGCAAACTTTCAGGATTTAACATGTTATTTTTTCAAGGTTGGTTTACAATGGATGCTTTCTTTGTACAATAACAAGTTGAATGGAATTTTGGCGGATGAGATGGGTCTTGGAAAAACTGTGCAGGTTAGTAATTCCTTAAGATGGAAACAAGGTTTATTATGTACTTCTTTGAGTGACTTCACAATTCATAATAAATTTTTTATGTTGATCATTACATGATTGTTTGTCCTTGTAAGGTTTAAGGCTAATGCATGATCATTTAATGAGTTCTTGTGTGTGTATAATGCTAAAGTATTTCCTTTACAGGTTATGGCATTGATTGCATACTTGATGGAATTTAAAGGAAACTATGGCCCGCATCTTATAATAGTACCGAATGCTGTTTTAGTTAACTGGAAGGTGAGTTTTCAACTTTTTCACTAAGGATATCCTTATTTGTGTGGTTATGCGTGCTTTTTGACATGAAAAACTGTGTTCATTATGCAGAGCGAGTTTTATAATTGGCTACCATCTGTGTCGTGCATTTTTTATGTTGGAAGCAAGGATCAACGGTCAAAATTATTTTCACAAGTAAGCATGCCTTATCTTATTCATAAATGTAGGGAGAGTGCTTCATCTTCACTGCCAATTTCCTTCTCTGTTACATTTTTGCAGGAGGTTTGTGCTATGAAGTTTAATGTCCTTGTGACTACTTATGAGTTCATCATGTATGATCGATCAAAGCTTTCAAAAGTCGATTGGAAGTATATCATAATTGATGAAGCACAGAGAATGAAGGATAGGGATTCAGTCCTGGCCCGTGATCTTGATAGATACCGTTGTCAAAGGCGCCTGCTTTTGACAGGAACACCATTACAGGTCTGATATGATTTGATACATTTTGCTTTGATGTATATATTAGTATCTAGATTGAATGCATTCATTTATTTTTGTTGTGCTTGCCCATTCGCTTGAAGAATTAATCAACTTGCTATAAGAGAGAAAAAGAACTTTACACAGTATGTTTATGCTATACATTTTGTTGACGGAACTATTTATGCTCTGATATCACTGCAGAACGATTTGAAGGAACTCTGGTCACTTCTAAATTTACTTCTTCCTGAGGTTTTTGACAATAGGAAAGCCTTCCATGATTGGTTCTCTAAACCATTTCAAAAGGAAGGTCCTGCTCCAACCCAAAATGGGGAGGATGATTGGCTCGAGACTGAGAAGAAAGTTATCATTATCCACCGACTTCATCAGATTCTTGAGCCTTTCATGCTCAGGCGTCGTGTTGAAGATGTTGAAGGCTCACTTCCACCTAAGGTGCGACTAAAATAGCCTTCTTGACAAGTTGCACTGTATCTGTGGCGCTGGACTAATATTTTTTCTGCATTGCAGGTCTCGATAGTTCTAAAATGCAAAATGTCCGCTGTTCAAAGTGCAATTTATGATTGGGTCAAATCAACTGGTACCCTTCGTCTTGATCCTGAGGATGAGAAGCGTAGGGTTCTAAAGAATCCGGTCTACCAGGTGAAGCAATATAAAACTTTAAACAACAGATGCATGGAGCTCCGCAAAACTTGCAATCATCCGTTGCTTAATTATCCCTTCTTCAATGACTTATCTAAAGATTTCCTTGTAAAGTCTTGTGGAAAATTGTGGATCCTGGATAGAATTCTCATTAAACTTCAAAGAACAGGACATCGTGTTCTACTGTTTAGTACCATGACAAAACTCCTAGACATCTTGGAAGAATACCTGCAATGGCGAAGACTTGTGTACAGAAGAATTGATGGTACAACCAGTTTGGAAGATCGTGAGTCGGCTATAGTTGACTTCAATAGCCCTGATTCAGATTGCTTCATCTTCTTGCTTAGCATTCGAGCTGCTGGACGAGGTCTGAACCTTCAGTCTGCTGATACAGTTGTTATATATGATCCTGATCCGAACCCTAAAAATGAGGAGCAGGCTGTTGCCCGAGCTCATCGGATTGGACAGAAAAGAGAGGTTAAAGTTATCTATATGGAAGCCGTTGTTGACAAGATCGCTAGCCATCAGAAGGAGGATGAAATGAGAAGTGGAGGCACTGTTGACATGGAGGATGAACTTGCAGGTAAGGATCGCTACATAGGATCTATTGAGAGCCTCATAAGGAACAATATTCAACAATATAAGATAGATATGGCTGATGAGGTTATTAATGCTGGACGCTTTGATCAAAGAACAACACATGAAGAGAGGCGTTTGACACTTGAGACATTATTGCATGATGAAGAGAGGTATCAAGAAACTGTCCATGACGTTCCATCATTGCAGGAGGTAAATCGAATGATTGCCAGGAGCGAAGAGGAAGTGGAACTGTTTGATCAAATGGATGAAGAGGAGGATTGGATTGAGGAGATGACAAGGTTTGATCAAGTACCCAAGTGGCTTCGAGCCAATACAAGGGAGGTGAATGCTGCTGTTGCTGCGCTGTCAAAAAGACCGTCAAAGAACATTTTAACTGGTGGTACAATACCTGTGGAACCTGGTGAAGAAAGGAAAAGAGGACGGCCCAAGGGGAAAAAGCATCTAAGTTACAAAGAAGTAGATGATGAGAATGGAGAGTACTCCGAAGCAAGCTCTGATGAAAGAAATGGATATGCACATGAAGAAGGTGAAATAGGAGAATTTGAAGACGATGGGTATAGTGGTCCTGATGGACCTCAACCCATCGATAAAGATCAGTTGGAAGATGGTATACTTTGCGAGGCTGCCGGTTATGCATTTCCTAGATCTTTGGAAAGTGCTGGAAATAATCAGATGGTTGAAGAGGCTGGTTCCTCAGGATCATCCTCAGACAGTCAAAGATTGATCCAGACGGTATCTCCATCAGTTTCCTCTCAGAAATTTGGTTCACTTTCTGCACTAGATGCCAGGCCAAGTTCGATACCAAGAAAGATGGTATGTGCATTGATTTGCATCTTGAATTTTCCATTTATTGTTTGTCTTGCTCTATCTTATTCTGATTAAATGTCTTGTAACTGTTTTTGCCAGACAGATGAGTTGGAAGAAGGGGAAATTGCTGTTTCTGGTGATTCTCACATGGATCATCAACAGTCTGGCAGTTGGATTCATGATCGTGATGAAGGTGAGGATGAACAAGTTTTGCAGCAACCCAAGATTAAACGTAAACGTAGCATGCGTGTTCGACCCCGTCCTGTTGCTGATAAACATGAAGAAAAGCCTGTCAATGAAATGGCATCTCATTTAGCAATACAAGCAGAACATAAATATCAATCACAGCCAATGGCCGACATAGAATCAAAACGATTGGTTGAATCCAAACCAGGCAGGCATGATTTAAATGCATCATTAAAAAATAAGCGAAGTTTACCTCAAAGGAGAGTTGCCAATACATCCAAATTACATGGCTCACCAAAGTCTAGTCGGTTGAATAGCATTCCTGCCCCTTCAGAGGATGGTGGTGAACATTCCAGAGAAAGTTGGGAGGTGAAGACCATCAATTCAAGTGGATCTTCGGCTCATGGCACTAAAATGACCGAAATCATCCAGAGAAGGGTATGTGTCATCAATTGACTGTTTTGATGTCTTTTTCTACAATGACAGTCTTTTTTGTTAGCATGGTTGGAGCGGATCTTGCGTGTTACGAGAACAGGAATTACTAATTTTCTAAGCTTAATTGACAATAAACCACTAAATAATTTGATGCCAAAGTAACACTTCACCTTGACAAAAGACTTCTGCATTTGATTCCTGTTGCCTTATGGTAGGTCATGTGTAAATATATTGTAAGCCCTTGCCTAGGCTAGTAACATGCCCTAACCTTTGTTGGAATGGAGCAACTCCCCTATACTTCCATGTACCAAATATAAATAGGGGGAAGAAAAAAGAGTACAAGTTCCTTAGGTATCTGATTGGAGGTATATTTTTTATCGGCTGCAATCCCGTTAATATTTAACTTTTTCGTTTCCTTTCTCACTAGGACGTTTCATGTTAGTGGTCTCCATCGATATCATCTTAGACATTAGTGTCTGCTTGCTCAGTGTCTTTAAGTATTTAAAGTCTTACTACTTCTACATTTGCAGTGCAAAAATGTAATTAGCAAGCTACAAAGGCGAATAGACAAGGAAGGTCAACAAATTGTGCCCTTGTTAACAGATTTGTGGAAGAGAATTGAGAATTCTGGGTACAGTAGTGGATCCGGGAACAGCCTGTTGGATTTAAGAAAGATTGACCAGCGGATTGATAGATTGGAGTATAATGGAGCAACAGAGCTTGTATTTGATGTGCAGTTCATGCTAAAGAGCGCAATGCAATTTTACGGCTTTTCGCATGAGGTGAGATTTCTGTCATTTTGCACAATGAATTGGTGGTACTTTGGCCTTTTGGTGGCAGCTGTAGCACTGTTTTGGTGTATGTGTTCTTCTTAACTCTTGCATGCAAAATTTTGATCTGTTGAAATATTGTTGCAAAATTTTACTATCAGGTAAGAACTGAAGCGAGGAAGGTTCATGATCTATTTTTCGATATCTTGAAAATCGCATTTCCTGATACGGACTTCCGAGATGCAAGAAGTGCGCTTTCTTTCGCCGCCAGTACTGTAACATCCCCAAGGCAAGGAGCTGTTGGTCTAGGCAAGAGGCACCGGCTGATAAATGAGGTGGAAGCCGATCAATACCCTTCACCGAAGCCACTGCAACGCGGTTCAGCTTCTGGTGGTGAAAACAGTCGGGTCAAAGGCCATGGCCTGCAAAAGGAATCAAGGGCCGGAAGTGGCAGCACCCGGGAACAGCTTCAGCCGGACGATTATCCAGTGCTGACTCATCCAGGTGAACTTGTGGTTTGCAAGAAGAGAAGGAACGATAGGGGGGAGAAATCATTGGTGAAGCTGAGGACCGGCCCTGTGTCGCCAACTAGCATGGTTCCGGCTATGCGAAGCCCGGGGTCAGGTTCGACTCCTAGGGATGCTAGACTAGCGCATCAGTCTCCTCATGCACAAGGGTTGGTTGGCCAGCCATTTCAGCAGCCAAACGGCTCCGGTGGTTCGGTTGGTTGGGCAAACCCCGTAAAGCGACTACGGACGGATTCTGGGAAGAGGAGACCAAGCCATATGTAGATTTTCTCTCAAAGAACACAAAAGTCATGGTATATAATGAACATATTGCTCCTAGTTTCAGAAAGAGTTTTTGGTGGCCCTTAATCTTGATAGAGTTTACCCCTCATACTGTTAATATAGAATTTAGGCCCTGAGTTTGTATTTTATGGCCACCTTAATGTACTTGAATGTAACTTGTTTCTTCCATTTTTCTTTGGATATCTGCATCCTGCAGGTATTGCTTTTCTTTTTAGATAGTTGAAACTCTTGTATAGTAAATTCTCTGGTTCATGTTAGTCCATCAAAATTTCCCCTCTACAAAGTGCTCTGGAATTTATGACTTCTTTGTGTCTTAGTAAACTAAAGAGAAGGAAAATTAATCCATTTTCAATACTTATAAAATAATAATGACCTAAAATTATAAATAAACTATGGATGAAGTATTATTAAACTTTGTAAGAGAATTAGATATATTTTATATAACAATTGCATAGATCTGTAGTAGATAGGTATCACATTTACACCTAATATTTTATGAAAGCTTATGACATGAGAGCAATTTAAAACATATTTTATATTTTAGTCATATAAAATGTATTCTCATAAATTTAAATCTGGCATAGATCAAATACAAAATAACTATTTCAATTTTAGTTTTGGCATAGATCAAATACAAAATAATTATTTCAATTTTAGTCTTTCTATTGTAGTTTTTTTCAGAAATAATTTTCAAATCATTGTTGGAAACCTGTGTTTCACTTATTCCCTTTTTCCATTTGATGTTTTTGGAAAAAATAGAACAAAACAATGAGTTACCCACAGGTGTCATGTGTCATGAGTTACCTTACAAATTTGAACCAAACCTTGTTCAAATGTAAAGTGGAATTCCATGTTGTTTTGCAATCACTGATGAAAAGACTTATTCTGCATGATTTTGTTTCCCATTAATTAGAAATTAGAAAAAAGTCTTAATATTGAGCAATCCCATAATTGTTTACCATAAAAGTTTGACACATAGTTTAACAATCAATAATCATATAATTATTATATCATGCTCCTAAATTTTAAATAAAGAAATAAACTGTTTTTTTGTTATAGTTTTTTATGATATCAAATTAAATATATTTTAACCAACTTGGGTTGGTCGAATGGTTATCTCAAGCGTCCGCTTAAGCAAGTGTCGGAAATTCGAACCCCGCCTTGTGCATACAGTAATTCATTAGCCAGCGGCAGACTCTTAAATGGAGCTCAAATCCACGACGGATTAGTCCTTAACCTGTCGGGTTGGGGGATACTGTTTGGGTAAATCTAAATATATATATATATATATATATATATTTTAACATTTTATCTTATTTTGAATAGGTTGAACTATACATTTTTCTTTTACAATTCTAGATGGATTTAATATTTATTTTACAGAAGTTTCATGAAGTTGATATCAATGGCTAGAACTATTTTCAACTGTTATCTTTTCAGTTTTCACACAATCCAAAGGATTCTAGAACTTCTATTTGGCTTTTTGGGATGATCATTTACAAGGTGAATTAATTTCCTTTAAAGAAAAGCTTTTTCCTTATCAAATGTCAAGGCCCACATAGCATGACTTTTTCATTTGTCAAGTCCTACATTAGGATCAATCAACTTTGTTGGCACAAAAGCAATTTGAGACTCATAAATAGGCATTTTTTATTTGAACAATTTAAAGCAATTTTACAACTAATCACTACAAGAAGAATGAGAAAGAAGTCAAAATAAACGCAAGTTAAAAGTGCCATAATAATAATTATAAATGTTAAAATTTTACAACTTATATATATTAAGATTCTTACTATTATATTATTTAGTTTGCTTATACATATTACGTAAAATTTTTACTCTTTTTTATTTTTTAATCTCTCATATCAATTGACAAAAGTTCATCTAAATAAGTTTAAATTTGACATATTTTTTTACTAAATAAATTTATTTTTACTCTTTTTTATATTATATTTTTTGTATTTTTTATTTTTATTTATTTTTTTAACTCAAATAAGTTTAAATTTGAGACATCTTCTTACTATATATATTTAAATATATTATGATTATAAACTTAATTTATAATTTTATATTACGTTTTTAGTTTTTCTCATTCTCATTCATTTTTTCTAATTTTTTTTCTTTAATTATTTATAAACCAAAGAACACCGTATGAGAAAATGAAATATGACACCTAAAATAAATGTAAAAATGGAAGCAACAAATGAAGATACCTATGTCTTTTCTAAAAATAAATGAATTCAAATTCTTAAAATAATAAACTATATTTCAATTTATATTATATTTTAGTTGAATAATTATATAGAATTATATACAAATTATCAAATAAATATTCTGTAAAATATTTTAATATAAAATAATTCAAATAAATATTAATTTATATATTATCTAATCAATTTCTAAATAATATAACACTTATTAGAACACATTATATAATATAACTAATTTTTCTCTCCACACATTGTATGGAACTCACTCTAATTTAAATAATGGTTGGAAGACATGGATGTGCTAGATATTCCTCTTGGTGGTCACAAATATACTTAGAAAAATGGAAAGATTGCTAGTAAATTAGATAGGTTTCCGGTGTGGTTTCAAAAGCTACTTGGTATCAAGTTAAGAGCGTTGAAATACTCTAAGTGCTTTTTTGGGCGTCATTATTTTGATAAAAAAATATTTTTTTTTAATGAAAAAAGATTTTTTTCTTTTATTTTTTAGCGTGTTTGACAAATTTCTAATAGTAAAAGTATAAATACTAGAATAATAAAAAAAATATCTTTTTTTTAGAAGCTGTAATTTACATCTTTTTTTAAAAGATCTTTTTCTCTTAAAAAAAATGTTTTTCATGTAATAAATAAACAAAAAAATATTTTTATATTTTTATACCCAAACATAATTAATAGATAAAAAAATCTTTTTGCACGAGATACTCAAACATAAAATTACTTTTACTTTTCCTTAAGATCTTTTAAAAAAATATAACTTAAAAAAAGATCTTTTTTTAAAAGCTCACCCAAACAAGTTCTAAATCAAATCATGCTGCGTTCATATTTTAAGCCTTTTTTTAAAAAGAACTTATTTAAAAAATTTACTTAAATTGGACCTTATTTTGAGGAAGAATGGAGAGATTAGGGACCAAAATGGTTCAAAGCACTTGATGTGTGGTTCTTTCATTCTTAATTTAAGATGTTTAGCTAATGGTGGAGGAAGGTGGAGGGTAGAACACTGGCAGAAAAAATAAAAAAATATAAAGGGGCTTATTATAAAGTATGGAATAAGGATAAATTTGGCAAGATCAAATAAAAAAAAAAGCTTTAGAGTTTAGAGAGAAAAAGAAAGATTTAATAATTACCAAAAAAACAAGGAAAGATTTAATATCTTTAAAAATGTTCTTGTTTAGGAGTTTAAAGGAAGGACAATGAAAAAAGTTCTTTTATTGTTAAGGCATTTTATGATTTACTAAAATAATTTATTAAAAAAATTTAGCTAATTATGACATTTTAATGCTTTTGATGTATTCAATGCATTAATAAAAATATAAAACATTTAATTTTTCAACAATTTTTATAAAAAAAATTTCTTTTTATGATGTTTTTAACTCTCTGCCCTAAGGATTTAACAAAATCTTTATTAGAATTACTATTACAATAAATGTAACTTCTAAATGTGACATAATTGATAATTCAAAGATTAAATAATACTAGAGACAATATTTTAATATTTAATTATCTAAATGTGAATGAATAAATCAATAAATGAGTATAACACTTTAGATTTTTTTTTAATGATTACCAAATTGACAAACCAAAATGTTCAGTAACAAAAAAAAACAGCTAAAATATGCCTTATTTAACCTTTATTAATTGTCGCAACAATTAATGAATGCTAAATAAATTTTTTTTTTTGTCTCCGCAGCATTACTGATGATTACCAAATTACTGCAAAAATAGCTTATGGATTGAACAAGAGAACTACATTACATTAGGAAATCAAATGTTGCATCATTATTTACATTGACTAGCTAAGAACAAGGGAGGAGAATTCCCCCCCTACCAATAACAACAATCAAAGTTCATTTCCATGTAATGAGGATGTTAATTAACATATAATAACTAGAACATAATTTACATTTTACAGGTAATAATTAACATTACATTGTGATTTGTGAGTGAACAATGGCATCATAATAAGGCTACTATGGATCTGCCTTACCAGCCACTTGTTCATCACTTGAATCATATTCATCTTCAGTTAGTTCCTCATCATCACTAGACTTGTCTTCTGTTGCATCTCCTATGTCTTCAGCCTTAGCATACTTCTCACAATATTCTAAACAATTTCAAGCCAAAAGCATAGATACCAACAAGTGTTAAATTCAGATATGTTTTGGTTCTGAAATACAAGCCAGAAGTTAAAGAGAAATCGACTCTTATAAGCTAGTTCTCGAACCGTCGAAGTTAACTGTTATGAGTTTGGGGAAACATCTCGGATGCATCGGGTTGAACTTGCTGCATCATGCAACAATGTAATCCAATGGTACAAATATGAATTATAAGAATGAACCATCATGATTTAGATCTATACCATTGGATTATCTTTGTGCATGATGCATTATAGCATTGTCCTCATAAACCAACCAATATCTTATTGTCTTGGAAGCATCAACTTTAGAACTTGGTGCAATAGTGCATCATGTACTTAGGTAATTCAATGGTTAGATTTAGATCATGAGTGTGATATTAATCATGATTCAAGTCTACACCACTGAATCACCTTAGTGTATGATACATCAAGTTCAACCTAGTGCATCATAGCATTATCCAAAGTGAGTATTGAATCAACAAAAGACAGGTACTAATTTCTATACTTGCCATATATGAATGATATACAAATACCATGAGAGATATGTGACTGCTTCGGTTGACACGGTGTAAAAGAGGCCACAAAGAAGAAGAAGAAGGTCATGTAATTGAGATGTAAATTATGTTCATCAACAATCTCAATCAAGGGTTTACTTCAATTGTGATAGCAAGCAGATATCATCTTTTTATCTACTTGCACAAGTGGTAATATACATAACAAAGATGGAGATAAGATTGTATCTTCTTTTTCACAAGAAAATTTAACACCTAAAGGTCCATTTGGTTTTAAAGAAATTAAAGGATTGAGAATTAGTTACGAAAATGTCACTTTAAAAGTTAGGTGCATTCATAACTCGATGTATTTTGACATAAATTGTATCTAGATGCATTGAATTGATAATGTATCAAATTTCCAAAGTGAGAAATACTTTGAAACAAAGGAAGTAGTTGAATTATATCCCTCCTGGTTTAGACTTTAGAGTTCACTTGTAGCCACGGTTAAAAAGAAAGAAAGAAAAACAGCAAAGAAAACATAATAGGCGCGTATTGCTCGAAAGGGGTAAGCTCACATGATCTAATGGTCTAGTACAAACAAGAGATGAACATTCAGCAAAGGATCAATACCTTTAACCCTTTGATCATAAGAAGCTCGATCACGCATCATTAAAGCAGCAGCTTCTCCATTCAAGGGGTCTGATGGATTCGGATATAACAGAAGTTGTGGAAGAAAAACCTCAAACACATTGACAAGATCTAGAAAAGTGCAGATTTTGACATAAGACAATGAACCAAAAAGATCAAACTGAAATTGAATAAAACCACAAGTTTTCTCAGAGGCTTGTCGAAAAAGATCATTACCAAACATGGGGCTCCAGGTTTGATTGATAACATCTAGACAAACCGATCCTGACCTGAAACAATTGTTATTTCAAGATGATCATTCACTTAGTAAACACCTCAAGACAGAAAGTTTCAAATTCAAAGCATTAATATGATTGATATTCTTACATCTCATCGACATTTGGATGATAGATCTTATTAACAAAGCCTATGGAAGGAGATTTATAAGGATAAGCATCTGGCAGCTCAACTCTTACTTTCCAAACACCTCCATGATAAGGACCTACCAAGAGCCATCAAGGAGATCAAAAGCAGAGATTGAATTAAAAGAAAAAAACAAAGAACAATCACCTTTCTCAAAATCAAACATTCCAACTCAGTTTAACATCTTGAAACCAGAACAAAACAATAAGCAAATGGGAAAATCTATCAATCATGGTAACTGGTAAATAATTGGTTATATTATATAAAGCAAAAATCCAAGAAAAAAAATCATACAAATATTTTTATGTCTAGAAGTAAATGTCATATTCCTAATGAAAATGTCAAAACAAGCATAAGGGAAAATCAACAAGGAACACTTAACAGGTAATTGAGTTGCAAAATAAGAACCAAAACTCATTTTGCTGCCCCAAATTAATATTCAGCACCACAAGCAATCAATCAGTGAATCAACCAAAACATCAGTCACAACATAAGCATCATATTGCTGCAACCCCAAATCCAAATCCAGAGCTACCAAAGTCAAACATCCACCATCAACAATAAAATAAACAGTGTTTAAAAAAAATAGATAAAGAATCAAAAAAAGGAGAAGAGTTTACTCTCATTAGGTCCATTGAAATGGACATAAAACTCTTGCATTCCATCATTGATCATCTCCACCTTGTAATCACTCATCATCCTACAAGAAAAAAAAAATTAAAAGAGAAAAAATCAGAAGAAAAAAAAATCAAAATCAAAAACAGAATTTGAAGTCAAACCAGGACACCCAACAGGTAAAAGATTAAAACTTGAATGACAAATAATAAAAAAAAAATAAGTTGGGAATTAACAGTTTCATAAGGTCCATCTCTCGCCGCTTGCTTGGGGAGGACATGTTTTTTCCCTTTTTTTTCTCTTTCACTTTGTTCTTTACTTCTCTTTAGAGAGAGAGAGAGAGAGAGAGAGAGAGAGAGAGAGAGAAATGGAATTGGGAGAAGATGAAGTTTTGTAGGGAGAGACTTGCTTATGCAAGTAGAAGAAGCAAAATTGGTTCAAGCTCAATTGCAGAAATCAATAAAATTAGTGATCTTCTTATGGATAGATAATAATAATATTATTATTATTATTCTAATCAAATTATTCTAATTCTTTTTATGTATATCATTATTCTTTTTCTTTTTTGTTAATCTGCCATTTTATTTAAAATGTATATAATTATTAAGAAACTTAAAACTAATAAAACATATAGATGTAATATTATTAAATATTTTTAAATTAATAGAAAGAGAAAAAAATAAAAAACTTCAATACCTTTATAAATTGAGAATATAATTTTTATAATTAAATAAAAAATGTTACATTAAAAAAAGTTAAAAGTAACATATATTGTAAAAGAAAATTAAAATTACAAATAAAAGAAAAAGTGTCACAGGTGTGGATCTCCAGTATTTCAGGAAATCGATATTATAACACCTTTATTTATCCCTATCACTCTATCAATCTTTTTATAGGGTGAGATTTAATGTGTTCGAGCAAAACTTGGTATTATAAGATTGAGTCTTTTTTTTACTATAAGAAATTCTCGTAGATCCTATTCATGTCATATTCGGATGAGTAAGATCCTTTTAAGACAGAGACAATCTCAAAACATACTTAATGATACTGGATGAGAAAGAAGAAAATAACACTAGCTAAGTTTTTAGAGAGAGAAAAGAGATTTAGAACATTTTTTGTAAAGTAGAAAAAGTGGATACGTTGAGGTTGAAGTGAGCTCCTCCTTTTTTAGAGATCTCTAGATGACAATAATATCTTACAAAATTTAAACAAGACTATTATATAATGCGAGCTGGAGGATAATAATAAGTTTTATCTCTTTCTGACTTTATCTAGACAAGTGACAAATATCACTTTATTTTATTGCACTCAATAATTATACATAGTAACGACATTACATTAATAAATAGACAATTTAAAATAATATTTTAAAAGGATCTTATTACCATCTAAAAAGGATGATGTATCATCAAAGGCCAAATTAACCGCTCTAATATTCATGTCGGAATTCTATAAATAGGTAAACGAATCTTTAATATTTTCTTCATTAGGATCTTGAACATTTTATAGATATGGATCATATAGTTCTGAATATGAATTTTCAGTATCCTTAGATATTTCTGCATCAATTCTAGTTAAATTTGATAGTAAAACATATATTCTACCACCTAAATTTTCAGAATTCAGATCTTTATCAAAATTTCTATTTGTTGTTGGTATACGTCTCAACGTACTTGACTGTTAAAAAAAAATTTTCTCTGTTCTTAGAGTGTAAAAAAGAATATTATCCAAATTGATTAGTTATACATAATATGAATTTGGACCGAAACTTTTAGAGTGTATACATCTTAATTCTTAAACTAATAAAACTAATGTATCAAGACACAATCTAATCTAAATACCTTAACTTTTTTATTTTGGGTAAAAAACGGATACCAAGTACATGCTTTATGTTTATATCTAAGTTCATTGAATTGAATTAGAGATATACTACTTTATACAAAAATAATACTCAATAGAAGAGCTTTTTTTCGATATCTTTTAATTCGGTAGACAAAAAATTAGTTTATTACAAATTAAAATTTTATTTAATAATTTGTTATTAATTAATAAATTACTAAATATTTAAATTAATACTCAAAATTTTAAATTTAAATATTTATTTAAGTAGAATAATAAATTAATTGCTAAATCAACTTAGATTCGTTTAATGTAGTCAGTAATTTATTACCACTTTAGATGCCTTGCACGTGTAAGATTCTTCATATGCAATTACCATGCTGCCCTTTCCTATGTGATTCACATTTCACAGTAAAAAAACAACCAACTCCTTTAGCTATTAAATTCCTTTAATTCATCGTTTTGGATAAAATATTTTTGAATTTACCTTTACTAATAGAATAACAAATTAAAAATATTTCAAAAGCTTTAAATTATTTTTCAATAATTTGATTATAACATAAAAAGGGTAAAATTTATAAAAGTTGCATTGTCATGGAAACTAGCTAGTTTAATGTTTTTATGGTTTTTGAAAAAATTAATCCAACCATAAAAACATTCCACATATTAATTAATATAACGACAAATGAGTTAGTAATAATTTAGAAGACAAATTTAAAGGACAGAGTCCTAACTTCACTGAAGATCATTTTGCTTTTGACAGACAAATTTTTGGGCGGTGAGCATTTTCTTTTGTTTTGATATAAAATAATGATAATGATAATGGAAGCATTTGCGTGTGAAAGTGAAAGTGTGATTCACTTCATTTCTTGGGTTATGGATTTCTAGCTGGACACAAATTTTGGATCACAAATATCACACTTTTTCTTTTTGACATTGTGATTTGTGAATAGGGTAAAAAACTAAAAATATACAATTGTTAATAATAATCAATAGAAATTGTTTATTATTATACATTCAAATTTTTTGTTTAAGGGAATCAATTAACATTCTTCTAAAATAATACAAGATTAAAATTGGTTGCATCAGCTAGATTTTAAGTAGCATTTAAAAAAAAAAACAGAGACCGAAAGACTGAAACTAAAAAATAAAAATTAAAAGATAGAAATTAAAATAAAGTTTAGTATTGTATTTTGTGTAAAATAAAAGATAAAAATTAAAATAAGAATGAAGTTCTGATTTAATTTATACAAAAGATAAAATTAAAATTAATTAATTAAAATAAGAATATTTTAAGAATAAAATATTATTAAAGTTTTAGTTTCCGTTCTAAAAAAATTTAGTCTCTTCTGTCCTCACTTTTTGGAAGTACAAAAATACTGAAATTTTAGAGACAAAGACTAAAATTTTAGTACCAATTTTTGGATTAACAAATATGATACTAAGTTCCAGTTTTTTTCAGTTTCTGTCTTAATACCTTAAAACAAACGTTACGATTTTTTATTTTAATAAATAAATAAATTATAATAATTACCGAAATAAATAATTTATAAAATATTTACCGAAATAAATATTTTTCTCTTATCTCATTTATACTGTAAACGAGACAATTTTGTATGTATCTTGTTTACGGTATAAACGAGATAAGACAGGTGGACGCGAAACGTGTATATCTCATTTACAGTGTAAACGAGATATACACATATTTCGATAATTATTATAATTAGTTTATTTATTAAAATAAAAAATCCTAGTAAAGTGTCTTTTTATTTTATTTTATTTTATTTATTGAAAACGTGATTAGTAGCTAGTAAATGTTAATTTAGGAGTTTATAGGTTTTAATAAAGAAAAGACCAAAATAAATTAAAATAGTGGTGATGATGGTAAGGTGGATTCAACTAAACAAATGGATCCACTTGTAAGAGATATTAAGAAAAGTGGAAGAAAACAAGAAAGATTTCAACTTTGACATTGAATTGTTCTTTTAACAAATTAATTAAATATGATATGATTATGGTGTTATAGGACATTAGACATATAAGGGAAGTATATAAATATGAAAATTTAATTTTGGATTCTCCTCAATAATGCGAATTCCATTTTAAGCTAAGTTTCAATTCAATAATGATATCTACAGTAATTAAAAACTATTAGATTCTTAATCAGTGGAATCTGGCCCATATTGAATTAGCAATATCGATGATTGATTGATTCATTATTTCAATTTTTTAGTCAAATTAAAGTGGGTGTCTTAAAAAATATGTACGAAAGAAATCAAGTTCATTTAAATAATTAATAATAATTACTCGCCGTTTTTATTGATTCATGTGTTTTAGACCTTTTAGTAACTGTATATAAAAAATTAATTATTAAATTATTTATTTATATAAAATATATATTAAAAATAATTTAAATATCACATATATTTTTATATAAATATATAATAACTAAATTTTAGTATAAAATAAACTAGCTTATATGATTAACAAAAAATAACTATTACATACATAATTCTAATAATATGTATGTGAATTGAATTATCAATTTGATCATAATCTATCTGTTTTTAATTAAGTGTCCCTTTTAAAAAATTACATTTTTTTTACAAATAATTATTCACTAAGCAAATCAGTTTAAAATAACTTTTCATCAATATGAAAATACAAAATGTTTTCATTTTTTTTCTTTTAATTCATATGTCTTGGTGCATCTAAAACTTTATTCAGCTATTTGAACTAATCAATCATCATTAGTTTCAAATCAAATATACTATTCTAATCCAGCTCTGTGGAAGTTTTGATGTTAATTATGGAGAAGAATATTAAAACAAACAAATAAAAAAAAAGAAATTTTTTTTAAGATATCTGTTTTATTTTAGAAGAATGTTACATACATTATACACACACATATATAATTAAATAATATTTCTCTCTATTTTATATATTCTTCCTTTTACTTTAGTTTATGTTCATACAAAAGTTATCAAGAGTTTGTGTCAAATTAAAGTTTGATTTCCCACTGGTGACTCACCCTTATTTTATTTGTAGTGTTGGATTCTGGTTTTCTGGATAAGTCTGACATGTTCTTTTTCTGAACAATTAAGTTTGTACTATAATTCCATGAACAAAAAAAACACAAGTTTTGTACTATATATAATTTAACAAAGTAATGATTATCTGGCAATCATTTTGTCAAACTTGAATTATATATAATTAAAGTTTAATAAAGTTTATGCTTATGTTTTTTAAAATTCAATATAGCAAATTGATTCAATATGATCTACCAAACAAGTTCAGATTTATACTCTTGGAAAATTTTCATGTATAAATATATTAATATTTCAATAATTTTTAACTGTCAATCTAATTAAAAAAAATTTATGTATAAATATATTAATATTTCAGTAATTTTTAATTATCAATCTAATTATTAATATAATTAAAATTGACAAAAAAAATTACTGAAATATCGATATATCGATATATTTATAATTTTTTTTATATTTTTATGTTAAATTTGTTATGAATGAAAATAATAATATTAAAAAGATAAAAAAAATTAATTTATTTTATTTAATATTTATTAATTTTAATAATAATTAATAAATATTAAATAAAATAAATATTAACTATTTTTAATTAATTTTTTTATTATTAAATATTTTCGAAATAAAAAATAGCATTTTCAAACACGTGGACTTGCTATATTTGATCTTTGCTGGGCTGGCACCTTTTCTTGAACAAATGCACATTTATTTTCCAAAAAACCCACAAATAAATTAGTGCATTAAATTCTCCATCATAATTGGTTAAAATTAATGTTTCTATGTCCGTGATTAGTGGGTTGGGGAGATGGTTGTTGTTAGATATTAATACATTAATAATCTATTATTCCTAAAAAAAAAATATAATTAAACATTATAATATCTATGAAACTATGATGATTATTGAACAATGCTTCACTCACTATGCTTTAATTTTAGACCTTTCTCTATGAAAAATAGCTGCAAATGCAAAACTAAAAGACATTCATTGATATAAATTTGATGCAACTTGATACACTTTTGGACCATGTTGAATAATTGTGGGGCTAAATCTTAAATTCATAAGAAGCATCATAATGTTGAGTGTTCATAGGGCTTCTTTTCAGATACATTGAAAAATGGGTGGCTCTCATTTAGATAAAGAACTCAATCAACCTACCTTTTCATCTCCATCAATCAAAATCTAATAGATAACATTAAAAATTTGATGTTTCATATAATTAGATCATGACTTGGGTACTCAAAAATTTGAGATAATAATAAGAAGAATTAAAAAAAGCTATAATGTTATGTTAACATATTTTGTATATACACATTTTCAGGTTTTCATGTTTTTTGTCCATTTATTCTTGTAAAGTACCTAAAGATAAAAATAATATGCTTAAATGGAATAAAAAGACTGTCCATAAAAAAAATTAAAGAGAAAGAAAAATGCAATTGAGTAATGGTCATCTTCTAATGTGAGAGTATTTGGTACTTATATATACACAATATGTAAATATCATACAACTTAATAATTAATTCATTATCACGCATTTTAATTATTACAAAATTATTATATAGCAACAGTATTTATATGATTAATTTTTTTCTTGATTAGTTTAGTGTTTTTTTTTGTGTACACTTTTGGTTTTGGTTTGGACTTCTAGATTTGCAGTTTTCGCAATCAAATGCTATTTAGGCACAGATTTGAGCCAGGTTCAGTCAAGAAGCCCAGCCCAATTTGGTGTCACATTTCAAGGATATACCAAAAAGATAGACAGAAGGATGCTACTAATTGAAGGACTAAAAAAAAAATATTGCTAATACCAATTTATGTACCACAATATAATAATGGTAATGCACTGTTATTACTTATTTGCACACTGAATCACATACACTTTGCTAAGTTGTCGTATTCACGTATTAGATATATTTTAGACATGACATTTATCAACATTTGTTTGAGATATGTGTTCGTCGTATTCAACCGCATTTTAATAAAAAATAAAAAATATTTTAAACACAATTGGACATATCAAAATACTATCACGTGTATTTTTGACATAAATTTAAAAATAATATATTATTATTTATTAAAACAAAAATATTTTAAATATTTTATATAATTAAAAGAAAATATTAAAAACAGTTAAAAAATATTTTATATTTTAATATTAATAAAATATAAAAAAATATTATAATTTATCTAAAAGATATTTTATATTTTATATATATACCGTATCCTGTGTTTTATAAGATTTTAAAATTTGTGTGTTTGCATGTTCCGTGTGATATCATATTCCATTTCGTCTTCATGTTAATATCATCATAGTTAACACATGATCGATTTAAATAGCACATATTTCTTTTTTTTTAAATAGTGGTTTCGAATTCAAAATTAGATTTAGACAGGATCAAATTTGCATGATCATAGTTGAATCTACATTTAAACTATTTTTAAGAGAATATATAATAAGATATACATATACTAGGGCACTGGGCACACATCCGAATAAACCAAGCTTATTACTAAAAAGAAATTATAGATATGGTTTATATTCTAAACAAGAAGCTAATTAAGTAGGCAAAAGTCCAATCATCATACTGAAAGGCTTACAAACTTAATAAAGAAGCCTTCATTTTGAGAAGTGCAAGCAGTCTATTATATTATTCAGGACATTATTCTTTTTGCATCTAACTTTTTAAAGTACATTTAATGTGTGTCATAAAGTTATTTACAATCACTTCTTTTATTACTTGAAGCATTTCATAAATTTTGTTAAAAAGTTAAGAATAAATGATTGTAAATATTTTTGCAACACACATTATTAAATATACCCTATATTTCTTATTCTTCCTCTTCTTCCTCACTTAACAAATTTCTCGTATCTGCTCTTGATTTGTCCAAATCCAACTCATAAAAAGCTCTACCTGTGTTTTATATATATACATGCAAAAATGAGTAATTGGTAATTAATATTATTAATTATGATGCTTATAATTAGCCGAGTCTTATTAGTTTGTGTTTTTGAGTCAAAAAAATGAGTAGCAAACGTACATTAATTCATTCTCCGCTTTTTTTTCTAGTATTAAGAAATTAATAAATAATTTAAATAAGTACAAATTAAAAAAAATGTATTGGTAAAAAAAAAAATCAACCAAATCCTGAAATACTAATAACATAGCAAGACAACACAATGTAACTTATCACATTATTTAATTCATTATGTGATTATTTACTGATGTATGTTAGGGGTTAAAATAAAACATGTTCATCTTTTATTTAGAGTTTTAGAAAGATAAAAAGAAATTACAAATATCAAGCTATTTAACCTAGTTTAAGCATTGATAAAGGGAGAAATAATGTTACGTGTAAATAAATGATTTTGACAACGATATGCATGTGATAATAAATACACCGAAAACAAGAAACATGTATTTTGGACTTATTATCAAAAATTCAAAACTAAATAATTAGTTACGTAACATGCTTTTTTTACTAATAAATTATTTAAATGGTAAAATATATTTTCTGTCTTTTAAATTTATCAAAAATTTTAAATGTATTCCTAAATTTTATTTTATTTTATTTTATTTCAATTTTATCTAAATAATTTTTATTTGCATTAAATATATCATTGACAATTAAATTTTTAAAATATTTAAGATTAATTCAGCAATAATGTATGATAATTATCTCTAATTTACTTATGTTGATGGTTATTTTTATAAAATTACTGCTGAATTGATCCTAATTTTTTTAAAAAATTAGCTGTCAACAATATATTTGATACAAATAAAAAAAATTTGGGATAAAATAAATTAAAACAAAATAAAATTTAAAAATATTTTAACAAATTTTAAAGAAAAAAAAAACTTTTCTCAGCTATGCTTTTAGTAAACTCACGTTTATGCAATTATTTTTATGTAAAATTAATAATTATTAGACGATAATTTAACTAAATATGTTAAATTATCTAATTATTTTCAACTATTAACTTTAAATAAAGATAACTGCATATAAATTTTTACCTCAAACAAATAATCAAAATGCTTACCTAATTCAAGCTTGAGTTTAGTCCTTTTCTCAGCAACATGAAATCCAACACAATCTACTAAACCTCGTGCCGAGCAGTCACATGAGTCTTGTCTTCCTTTTCCAATGGGATCCCTTTCAATCACAACTCTTGGATTCATTCCATCTTTTAATGGCCATATTCTTGTCCCTGACCACTTTGACTCGCTCTCCGAGGAAGCCGCGCCACCGCCGTTCCATTCCGGCACCATAACTTGGTGTCTTAGACCTATAGGGACATGCTTTACTCTCACATGTCGATCAAAAAACGATTTTTGTTTAGAATTGTTAGGCACTTTTTTTACTATATGTTTTTTTTCTTGTTGTTCTTCAGAATCATCAGGATCCAATGATGTATTTGAAGAAGGACGAATACAAAATGTGGATTTTTTAGTTGAAAATCTCCCATTATTATTTTTCTTGAGCTTCTTTCTAAGGTTATACATTCCATCCTTAGGCTCTTCTTCGTACAATGATGGACACATCTTCTGACTCTACAAAATGATGACACCAATATTTTGGATTAATAAGTATATATAATGTTATAGCTTATCTATACCAATATATAAAGCCAATACCAGAGTTTGGTGTCCAATTTTTATAGACACCATTTGCCCTCAAATAATTCATTTTACAAATCAAATTAATGGACAAAATAGTAATAATACATTTTTGTTTATAATTAAAAAAAAGTCATTAACCCATTAAATAACTGCTGCAATCGTGAGGAAATTAAATAACTGTTCCACTTACAAATATTCCTCACTGTTGTCGATCCTTTTTTCTGCATCTTGCTATCTTTTGATTCTAACATGCATTTACTAAGAAAGGGACACCTGCAAATCATCGTGAGAGGATTTGACAAGGAAGTTGATACAATTTCTATGCCAATTCCAATGCCAAATACAGGTATCTTTTGAAAAATAATAATAGACGTTATGATAATACAAGTGATTGGTATTTTATATTTACGGTTTATTTTAGTTTTGAGTACTAATTTTTAATTTTTTAAAAAAAATTTAAAGGACAAGTACTCTTTATCTTATTCCATTTTTACATCTAAAATTTATATTTTTTTTGTATAAGTATAGATCGAGCACTACTACTAAAACTATACCAATATATAAAGCCAATACCAGAGTTTGGTGTCCAATTTTTATAGACATCATTTGCCCTCAAATAATTCATTTTACAAATCAAATTTATGGACAAAATAATAATAATACATTTTTGTTTATAATTAAAAAAAAATCATTAACCCATTAAATAACTGCTACAATCGTGAGGAAATTAAATAACTGCTCCACTTACAAATATTTCTCACTGTTGTCGATCCTTTTTTCTGCATCTTGCTATCTTTTGATTCTGACATTTACTAAGAAAGGGACACCTACAAATCATCGTGAGAGGATTTGACAAGGAAGTTGATACAATTTCTATGCCAATTCCAATGCCAAATACAGGTACCTTTTGAAAAATAATAATAGACGTTATGATAATACAAGTGATTGTTATTTTATATTTACGGTTTATTTTATTTTTGAGTACTAATTTTTAATTTTTAAAAAAAAATTTAAAGGACAAGTACTCTTTATCTTATTCCATTTTTACACCTAAAATTTGTATTTTTTTTGTATAATTATAGATCGAGCACTACTACTAAAATATATTCTATATTACTAAAATTTATCCATAAATATATTCTATATTTATTAAAATTTATCAATATTTTTTTTGTATTGTTTGATACGTATTATCAAAGTCTATGTTTATTAATTGATATGTATTATTAAAGTCTATGTTTATAATTTTCTAAACTATCTAAACTATTAATTATGTAGAATATTAAATTTGACATTTATTTATAAAAAGTACTAAAATTGACATTTACTAATTTTTTAAATTATTGCAAAAAGATTAATTAATTTAATATTATTCATCTGTCATACGATTGGCATATAAAAGATGTAAAAAAATTTATACTTACCAATGGTAAAATGAAAAATCTCTACGTATATTTTGTTAATTTTTTTCTTTATTTTTAATATGCTCTATATTAAAAAATATTATTTTTTATTAATTATTAGATTGACATATAACACAATAAATATAATAAATATAGTAAGATACGAACTTTGTTAATTAATTTTTTAAATAATCTGATAACTTAAGATAAGAACTTTGTTAATTGATTTTGTTAATCTCTTTCTTATTTTTAATCTATTTTACATTGGATAATATTATTTTTTATTAATTATTAGATTGACATATAACATTTAAATGTGTTAAGATAAGAACTGTGTTATATATTTTTCGTTATTTCAACTTTCATGTTTATTTCGTTCTCTTTATTTTTCTATGTCATAAGCCAAATAAGTTTTAATTTATTATTTTTCTTTTATATATATATATATATATTTTAAAAATTATTTTATTTTTTTAGGTTTTCTAATATGTTTTATTGTATTTTTCTTTTACTTTAAAAATTTTATGGTCTGAAGATCTTCTGTTAAACGATTCTAACCATATGATCAAGGAAGAAGTTCAAGATAATAAGTTTGAATTTTGGTAATTTATTGAGTCTAATTGAAATAAACACATTGAAATACAATAAACAGAATCATTAATGCAACATTTATTAATGAATAATTACTAAAAAAAATATTATCTATATCAATATCAATATCAATATATAATGGGGATATGTAATTGTGGTATCCAATTTTTTCTTCTTATTTTACCCTGTTTTCTTTTTATTAAAAATTGGCTTTATCCTATGACAGACTTAAAAACAGATTTCAATAAAAAAAAATTGCTACTATGTACGTACTCAATTCTTTTTATTTTATTTTATTTTTTCAAAAATTGGCTTTAACCCACGACAAATTTAAAACTGATTCAATTTCAACCCACGACAGAATTTAAAGAATTTAAAGTTGATTCACTTTCAATAAAAAAAACTATTAATACGTACTCAATTTAAATACCGATTCACTTTCAATAACAAAAACTTCTGCGCCTTCAATCGTACTTTACTCAAGAGAGTTAAATACCGATTCACTTCCAATTTTTTTTAGACTTCGTATATCCTTACATAATTTATTTCATAAAATAAATTTAGTAGACAAAATAATAATTTTTTTAATATTTCATCTATATCATACAGTATATAAATAATTAAAAAATTAAAATAAACAATGTATTCATAAAACTAATAATAACAAATAGAATAAAAAAAATATTAACATATCGCTTATTTTTTGTCATGTGTATTTTTAAATTTGAGTGATTAAATATATTTTACAAAATAATAACTATAAAATGAAAATAAATTTATTGTTCTAAATTATTAAAAGAAGTATTGAGTACTCTTTAACTAAAACTTTTATTATAAATTTATTACAAAAAAAATATATTTATGTTTCAAATTAATGTAGATGCTTAGGGTAAAATATTAAAAATAACAAAATATGCATTTGCATTCTCATATTAAAAAAATAAATGAAGTCATTTTAAACACAAAAATACTACGTTATAAGATAATTATAAAAAGTCGTCGAACATAATAATTTTATTATTAAAATAATATTTATATATTGTGTTAGATTAATGTAACATAATGATTTTCAATATACTTTAATTTAATTTTTTTAGTTTTTATTTTAATTTATATATTTTCATATTTTAAAATTTTGGTAATAATATATATTTTTTATAATTTTAAAATAAAACCAGGAGAAATCTGAGTTAAATACAAATATAATGATAGAAGAAGAATACAAGAATATTGATATTTCATCTCATGTATTTAAATACATGACATAAATAAAAATTAATCCTTCTTATTATAAAATTATTTTCCATTTAAAAATTTAGCAAATGCCAAAATTTGATCATGGTAAAATGGATCATAATTTTATAAAAAATCTAAATACTATATTAAATATTACAAACAGTGATTGGATAAATAATTTTTAAATTCTAAAATTAAAAACATAGATAACGCTTTACATATTTATATGAGTTACTGAATCAATTTTTATTGAATAACTATCTTAAATATCAATTATAAAAAAATGCTACTATATCAGCTAATAATAATAATAATAATAATCATGAGACACGTAACATTATTTATTGTAAAAAATATATTAATTTAATAATATTAAATATGTAATAAATTTCTAATGTGAAATGTTAAAATATAAACACAAAAAATAAAGGTAAACTAGAGTATAACAAATAAACTATTTTTTAAAAAATATTTCTGAAATCTTAACGGACAAAATACTCATCATATTGTTAATTTATCATAATAAATTAAAAAAATAAATTTAAAAATATCACAAATTAATGGACGATATTCAGACTTTGAAAAAATTAATGAAAAAAATATAATAGAAGAATATTATTTTTAAAACATTCTCTGTTTCAGAATAAAATTAAACAAATTAAAAATAATTAAAATCACCTTTATATGCGACATAAAAGTTAACTTTAATCATGATAACTAATTTTAATCTTATGAATTCAAATTATGCTTATTATCTGTATTGCTCTTTAAAAATATAGGTCTTTAAAAATATAGGTCTGGAATCACATCATAATGAAGTTGTTCAAGTAAAAGATGTGGTCATGTCCTAACTGGTTAGTACCCTATATATTTAAAACATCTAATAACGTCGTTTTAAGTCATTTTGCCTATACATTAAATCTTAGTATAGAAGATTAACAAAATTAATTAACTTAATTTACTCGATTTGATTTGATTTCTGAGAACTAATTTTTAATTCTTTTAAGATAATCTACAACATATTAAGTTTGTATTTTTTTTTTTGTATTAGTGTAGATCGAGATATACACCACTGCTACTAATTCAATGCCTCAATCAAACTAAGAGGTTTGATATTAAATAGGCAATACATTCATAAGACTAATAATAACAATAACTTTGTAATAAAATTTTGGTAACAACATATATATTTTAAAATTAAATAGTAAAATTAGAAAAGATCTACCTTAAACACAAAATAACAACTATTGAAAAATAGTACAAAAATATGTCTTATTTTATCTCATGTATTTATTAATGTATTGTATAAATTATATGGATCCTTTTTATTATAGAATCTTTACCCAATTAAAAATTTAATAGATAGTAAAATTTGGTCATGGCAAAATGTGTTCTAATTTTTTAAAAAATATCAAAATACTATATTAAATTTTATAAGTCAATAGATAACTAAACTAAAAAACCTCAAATTAAAAATATAGATAACATTGTATATATTTTTATGAGTTACCGGACAAATTTTTATTGAATAACTAATTTAAGTACAAACTAAAAAAATGCTACTACAAATATTATTTAATGGCAATAACCGTAATACACATAACATTATTTAGTGATAAAAAATAAATCTTAATTAAATTACAGTAACTAAATAATAAGTCCTTGATGATAAAAAGATTATCAAATTAAAATTTAATAATGTATGGAATAAAACATAAACACTAAAAAAAAAAACAAAATAAAGTACAATGAATAAACTAATTTTTAAAAATATTTTCGTAATTTTAGCGGACAAAATCTTCATCATATCGTTATTTTGTCATAATAAATTTAAAAAATTAAATTAAAAATATTATAAATTAATAGACGACATTCAAAACTTTTAAAGAAACACAATAGAAGCATTATCATTCTGAAAATACTTTTTGTATATTTTAAAATAATTGAGAATAAAAATTTACTCTATCGAATATTTCACCTCATATATTACCTTATATTACCTCTTTATTGTATGGTTTTATAATTTAAACATTTTAAAGTGTTTTATAGTAATTTTAATTTCAACAAAATATGATATAAATAAGATCACATCAATATTAAAATAAAAAATATTTATCTAATAAATTTGAAAAGTAAATAATATATTAACAGAAAAATAAAATTAATTTCTTAAAAACAATAGAAAAGCGGCTGAACAGGCACGTTAGTGCCTGTTGAGCCGCTAGTAAGTATAATTTGTTTACAAATTTTGATTTTATTGAAGTATATAATAAATTGCAACATTGATAAAAAAAAATTTAAAGTATATATATAATAAGTTTGAACATTTTTTTTAATAGTTACAATCACTCATTTAAGCTCAAAACATTGAAATAAGAGACATTTAAATCAGCATAAATAAAAAATTAACCGATCAAAAACTACAAATAAAACACCAACAGCTTAAAAAATCAATGAAACTAGATATTAAAAAATATTACAAAAGAAAAAATATTTGGATAAAAAATATTAAAAGACATCATGATAAACATCATATTACAAAAAAAAATGTTGTACACAACCAAAGTTTTGATACTAAAATGAAGAGACATTTATTGAAAATGGATTTTAAGATTTTTATTATCCAACTACAATAGTGATTTAATTTCTAAAATAAATTAAATAATTCTGATGATATTTCTCTGGATATTATATAGAGTTGAAAATCTTCATTATCCAAAATACATGGAATATAATCTATCAATTTGAAAATTAATTCTTTTTCATGATAACTTAATAGATTAACTAATAGTAGAATAGTTAAACTAACATATTGGGAATATAATCTATCAAAAATTGATTCACACAGATATGTCTTTAATTATCAAAAAAAAAAAAAACTTTTTCATAAAATAAACAATTGAAGTTACCTTCCAAAATTGTTGTTCCCTGCTTGACCTAAATTTTTTCTTGTTGGAGGCAGCCTCTCTATACGACAAAACCTTCTTCTTCTTAGGGTTTTTATTATTACAAGTTAAACCAACTTTAGATTCACCATAAGAATTCACCGCAACATTTTTAACCCAACTCAATAATTCCATTGAATTATTGTCACCTTTTCTGTTATTATCATTGTCGTCACAACCACCACATTTTTTATCTTCAACATCAAATTCTTTCAACACTTGTATTTCATCGTCACTACTATCTCCTCCTTCTTTTCTACCATACTCGGCGAGAATTGAGTCGTCGAGAATGAATTGATTCAATACACATACCGTTGTATCTACATCCAGATCATGATGATGATATTCTTGGTTAGGAACTCCCTTATCTTCCTCATCACTTGACTCTGATGATGATGAACTCACAAGATTCACATAGTTACCACTATGAATATTTTTCGATGTTGTCATTGTTTGATCACTACCGATATCTATAAAGAATTGTGTCCAATATATATATTAGTTTCATAGATTATATATAAAATGTTATTGGTCAAATTATCTTGACTGATCATTAAATAACTATATTATTTAGTCAAATAATTATCTTCAATAGTTATGTAACATATTAATTATAAAAAATAATAATTTAAAATATATAAAATAATATAAAAAAATTTATGAGACAGGATCTCATCTTTGAATATTTTATAGGTCCTTATTTAATTTTTTTGTTGCAAATAATTTTTGCATATATCTATTTTGAATATCATTTTCAAGTCAAACCATAGAAATTGACACGCTTAAAACTTTTTCAATACATACCAAAGTAATATAACTTTAATTGATATTCTTAAATTTTATTTTATTAAGATGAGAAAAGATTTATGTATACTTGAATTATTGATGTGCAAATTTAGTTGCAAAAATTAAAATATCTACCGACTTTAATTAATAACTATATATATATATATATATATAATTTTTTATGATATTTTCTAACTCAAGATAACAAAAAAAAATTGAATATTCAATATAAATCTGAACTTTAACAACTCTGCATAAAATCCACACGATTCAACTCGTAGATATTAAAATATTAAATCTTAATCCACCTTCGTAGATATTCAGTCTATTCTGTTTTGTCTCATTCTATTTCTTCTCTAATTGTTTCTATATTTATTAAAATTTAACGAATAAAAATAAATTTTAAAATTTATATAATCATCATTACTTATATAACCTAAATTAAAACAAAAATTTAAATATAATACAATATTATTAATTATTTTAGATATATATATTTATATATATTATATGTCGGAGTGAATATTACTTAAATCCGACTCCGTTCGTTAAAATCTCGATTTGAGCAGGTAGAGGCGCGATGAATACTTTTGAATAGTGTTGTAATTCTTAAATAAGTCAAATCTTTTTATACTTATTTAGACATATGAGTAAATTAACTATTTAACCAAACAAAATTAATTCGATGTGACATATATTAAAATTTGTGATTATTCTAGAGTAGGTGGTGGAATAAAATATATATTTCTTATTAGATATTTTAAAAATATTTTTTTGTTCTTTAAAAAGAATATTTATGACCATTATTTTAATTTATAGTATTAAATTTATATTAAAATAATTATTTTTTATAATTCTGTAAATATATAGATATGTCAATAGTCAATATAAACCTAGAAAAAGAGAAAAGAAAATGGGCTTTTGTTAATAAAAAATCAGTTTTAATCTCACCATTTTTTTTAATTTTTGTTGTGCAGAACGAATATTAATCATAAGAAGAGAAAGAGAAAGGACTAAAACTCTAAAATAGACAATAAAAGAGAGAGAGAGAGGGAGAGACAAAGACATACCAGTTTCTAGAGAGAGACAAAGAGAGAATCGAAAATTGAAAAGAAGATTTTATTAGTGGGTCTTTTGATGAGTGTTTTAGTTTGAGAAAGGACTAAAAGTCTAAAACAGAGAATAAAAGACAAAGAGGGAGAGAGACAAAGATATACTAGTTTCTGGAGAAAGACAGAGAAAAAGAGAGAATCGAAAATTGAAAAGAAGATTTTATTATATAGCATAATATTTATATAATTAATTTTTTCTTGATTAGTTTAGTGTATTTATTTTTGGTTTGGACTTCTGGCAGCTTTTTTAGTTTTCGCAATCAAATGCTAGTTAGGCACAGATTTGGGCCAGGTTCAGTCCAGAAGCCCAGCCCAATTTGGTGGCCCATTTGAAAGATATACGAAAAAGATAGACAGAAGGATGCTACTAATTGAAGGACTAAAAAAAATGTTGCTAATACCAATTTATGTACCACAATATAATAGTGGTAATGTACTGTTATTAATTATTAACACACACTTTGCTAATTTGTTGTATCTGAGTATTAGATATATTTTAGATACGATATTTATTAATACTTGTTTGACACACGTGTCTATTGTGTTCATCTGTATTTTAATAAAAAAAAATTCTTTCTAGACATACCAAAATACCTTCACGTGTATTTTTGACATGAATTTAAAAATAATATATTATATTTATTAAAACAAAAATATTTTAAATACTTTATATAATTAAAAATATTAAAAACAGTTAAAAAATTATCAAGCATTGTAATTTATCTAAAAGATACTTCATATTTTATATATATACCGTGTTGTGTGTCTTATAAAATTTTAAAATTCGTACATCTACATGTTCTGTATCATATCGTATTCCGTTCTGTATTCATGTCAATATCAGTGTCTATGCATTATAATTAATACATCGATTGAAATAATATATATTTTTTTTTTCTTAAATAGTGGTTTCGAATTTAAAATTATTTTTAGCTAGGATCAAATTTGCATGACCATAGTTGAATCTACACTTAAACTATTTTTAAGAGAATAATAAGATATACATATACTAGGACACACATCCGAATAAACCAAGCTTATTACTAAAAAGAAATGATAGATATGGTTTATATTCTAAACAAGAAGCTAATTAAGTAGGCAAAAGTCCAATCATCATTCTGAAAGGCTTACAAACTTAATAAAGAAGCCTTCATTTTGAGAAGTGCAAGCAGTCTATTATATTATTATCAGGACATTATTCTTTTTGCATCTAACTTTTTAAAGTACATTTAATGTGTGTCATAAAGTCATTTACAATCACTTTTTCTTATCACTTGAAGCATTTCATAAATTTTGTTAAAAAGTTAACAATAAATGATTGTAAATATTTTTGCAACACACATTATTAAATATACCCTAAAAATATTTATCATATATATATATTTTTTCTCTTCTTATTCTTCCTCTTCTTTTTCACTTAACAAATTTTTCGTATATGCTCTTGGTTTGTCCAAATCCAACTCATAAAAAACTCTACCTGTGTTATATATACATGCAAAAATGAGTAATTGATAATAGTGTTAATTATAATACTTATAATTAGCTGAGTCTTAATTATTTGTGTCTTTTGAGTCTAAAATGAGCAGCAAATATACATTAATTCATTTTCCATTTTTTTTCTAGTATTAAGAAATTAATAAATAATTTAAATGAGTATAAATTTAATTGTCTTTATATAAAATTAATAATTAAAAATTATTAGATGATAATTTAGTTAAATATATTAAATTATTTAACTATTCTTAATTATCCATTTCAAATGAAGATAACTGCAGGTAAATTTTTGTCTTAAACAAATAATCAAAATACTTACCTAACTCAAGCTTGAGTTTAGTCCTTTTCTCAGCAACATGAAATCCAACACAATCTACTAAACCTCGTGCCAAGCAGTCACATAAATCTTGTCTTCCTTTTCCAATGGGATCCCTTTCAATCACAACTCTTGGATTCATTCCATCCTTTAATGGCCATATTCTTGTCCCTAACCACTTTGAGCCGCTCTCCGACAAAGCTGCGCCGCCGCCGTTCCATTCCGGCATTATAACTTGGTGTCTTAGACCTATAGGCACATGCTTTACTCTCACGTGTCGATCAAAAAACGATTTTTGTTTGGAATTGTTAGGCACTTTTTTGACTATATGTTTTTTTTCTTCTTGTTCTTCAGGATCAAATGACGAATTTGAAGAATTACAAATAGAAAATGTGGATTTTTTAGTTGAAAATCTCCCATTATTATTTTTCTTGAGCTTCTTTCTAAGGTTATACATTCCATCTTTAGGCTCTTCTTCATACAATGATGGACACATCTTCTGACTCTACAAAATAATTACACCAATATTTTGGTTTAATAAGTATATATAATGTTATAGCTTATAAGTATATATGTTTACAAATTTTGATTTAATGGAAGTATTAATAAGTTGCAACATTGATAAAAAAAATTAAAGTATATAATAAATTTGAACATTTTTTTTAATAGTTACAATCACTCATTTAAGGTCAAAACATTGAAAAAAGAGACATTTAATTAAATCAGCATAAATAAAAAATTAACCGATCAAAAACCACAAATAAAACACCAACAACTTAAAAAAATCAATGAAACTAGATATTAAAAAATATTACAAAAAAATATTTGGATAAAAAATATTAAGAGACATTTATTGAAAATGGGTTTTAAGATTTTTATTATCCAACTACAATAGTGATTTAATTTCTAAAATAAATTAAATAATTCTAATAATATTTCTCTGGATATTATATAGAGTTGAAAATCTTCATTATCCAAAATACATGGAATATAATCTATCAATTTGAAAATTAATTCTTTCTCATGATAACTTAATAGATTCACTAATAACAGAATAACTAAACTAACATATTGGGAATATAATCTATCAAAAATTGATTACAGATATGTCTTTAATTATCTAAAAAAAAAAAAAAAAAACTTTTTCATAAAATAAACAATTGAAGTTACCTTCCAAAATTGTTGTTCCCTGCTTGATCTAAATCTTTTCTTGTTGGAGGCAGCCTCTCTATACGACAAAACCTTCTTCTTCTCAGAATTTTTATTATTACAAGTTAAACCAACTTTAGATTCACCATAAGAATTCACCGCAACATTTTTAACCCAACTCAATAATTCCATTGAATTATTGTCACCTTTTCTGTTATTATCATTGCCGTCACAACCACCACATTTTTTATCTTCAACATCAAATTCCTTCAACACTTGTATTTCATCGTCACTACTATCTCCTCCTTCTTTTCTACCATACTCGGCGAGAATTGAGTCGTCGAGAATGAATTGATTCAATACACATACCGTTGTATCTACATCCAGATCATGATGATGATATTCTTGGTTAGGAACTCCCTTGTCTTCCTCATCACTTGACTCTGATGATGATGAACTCACAAGATTCACATAGTTACCACTATGAATATTTTTTGATGTTGTCATTGTTTGATCACCACTGATATCTATAAAGAATTGTGTCCAATATATATATTAGTTTCATAGATTATATATAAAATGTTATTGGTCAAATTATCTTGACTGATCATTGAATAACTATATTATTTAGTCAAATAATTCTCTTGAATAGTTAAATTTATTTCAATTTTATCTACTCTCTTATGATTGTAAACCCATTTTTTGTTTTTTGGTGACTGATTGTAAACCCATTTAGTCAAGCTAAATTGAATCCTAAATTAATATTGAATTCTTTTGACCAGTGAGAGCATCTTTTTAATGCTTTTATGTTAAAATAAAACAATTTATTTTTTTTTTAACATACTAACATAATATATATATTATATCAGAAAATTTTGATAATTTTACCTTCGTAGAGATTAAATAAATTTATATAGGGTGAGTATTTATATTCTTCTCCTTTTCTCTATTTATTTATGAGACAGAATTTTATCTCTGTGAATATTTCATAGGTCCTTATTTAATTATTTTTGTTGCAAATAATTTCTGCATATATCTATTTTGGATTTCATTTTCAAGTCAAACCCTAGAAATTGACACGTTTAAAACTTTTTCAATGCATACCAAAGTAATATATCTTTAATTGACATTCTTGAAATTTTTTTATTAAGATGAGAGAAGATTTATATATACTTGAATTATTGATGTGAAAATTTAGTTGCAAAAATTAAAATATCTACCGGCATTAATTAATAACTATTTATCATTATATATATATATATATTATTTATTATGATATTTTCTAACTCAAGATAACAAAAAAAATTGAATATTCAATATAAATCTGAACTTTAACAACTCTGCATAAAATTCACACCGATTCGACTTGTGGACATTAAAAAATTAAATCTTAATCTACCTTCGTAGATATCCAGTCTATTCTGTTTTGTCTCATTGTATTTCTTCTCTAATTGTTTCTATAGTTATTAAAATTTAACGAATAAAATTAACTTTTAAAATTTATATAATCATCATTACTTATATAACATAAATTAAAATAAAAATTTAAATATAATACAATATTATTTATTATTTTACATATATATATATATATATATTTATATATATTATATATCGGAGCGAATATTACTTAAATCCGATTCCGTTCGTTAAAATATCGATTTGAGCAAGTAGAGACGCGATGGATACTTTTGAATAGTGTTATAATTCTTAAATAGGTCAAATCTTTTGATACTTATTTAGACATATGAGTGAATTAACTATTTAATCAAACAAAATTAATTCGATGTGATATATATTAAAATTTGTGATTATTCTAGGGCAGGTGGTGGAATAAAATAAATATTTCTTATTAGATATTTTAAAAATATTTTTTTGTTCTTTAAAAAGAATATTTATGACCATTATTTTAATTTATAGTATTAAATTTATATTAAAATAATTATTTTTTATAATTCTATAAATACATAGATATGTCAATAGTCAATATAAACCTAGAAAAAGAGAAAAGAAAAGGGGCTTTTTGTTAGTAAAAAATCAGTTTTAATCTCACCATTTTTTTTAATTTTTGTTGTGCAGAACGAATATTAATCGTAAGAAGAGAAAGAGAAAGGACTAAAACTCTAAAATAGACAATAAAAGAGAGAGAGAGAGAGGGAGAGACAAAGACATACCAGTTTCTAGAGAGAGACAAAGAGAGAATCGAAAATTGAAAAGAAAATTTTATTAGTGGGTCTTTTGATGAGTGTTTTAGTTTGAGAAAAGACTAAAAGTCTAAAACAGAGAATAAAAGACAAAGAGGGAGAGAGACAAAGATATACTAGTTTCTGGAGAAAGACAAAGAAAAAGAGAGAATCGAAAATTGAAAAGAAGATTTTATTATATAGCATAGTATTTATATAATTAATTTTTTCTTGATTAGTTTAGTGTATTTATTTTTGGTTTGAACTTCTCGCAGCTTTTTTAGTTTTCGCAATCAAATGCTAGTTAGGCACAGATTTGGGCCAGGTTCAGTCCAGAAGCCCAGCCCAATTTGGTGGCCCATTTCAAAGATATACCAAAAAGGTAGACAGAAGGATGCTACTAATTGAAGGACTAAAAAAAATGTTGCTAATACCAATTTATGTACCACAATATAATAATGGTGATGAATTGTTATTACTTATTAACACACTATGAATTAAAGACACTTTGCTAATTTGTTGTATCTGTCTGTTGGACATATTTTAGACACGATATTTATTAATACTTGTTTGACATATGTGTCTGTTGTGTTCAACTGTATTTTAATAAAAAAAATTTTTTCTGAACATACCAAAATACCTTCACGTGTATTCTTGACATGAATTTAAAAATAATATATTATATTTATTAAAATAAAAATATTTTAAAATACTTTATATAATTAAAAATATTAAAAACAGTTAAAAAGTTATTAAGCAATGTAATTTATCTAAAAGATACTTCATATTTTATATATATACCGTGTTGTGTGTCTTATAAAATTTTAGAATTCGTATATCTACATATTCTATATCATATTGTATTCCGTTCTGTATTCATATCAATATCAGTGTCCGTGCATTATAATTAATACATCGATTGAAATAACATATATTTCTTTTTCTTAAATAGTGGTTTCGAATTCAAAATTATTTTTAGCTAGAATCAAATTTGCATGATCATAATTGAATCTACACTTAAACTATTTTCAAGAGAATAATAAGATATACATATACTAGGACACACATCCGAATAAACCAAGCTTATTACTAAAAACAAACGATATATATGGTTTATATTCTAAACAAGAAGCTAATTAAGTAGGCAAAAGTTCAATCATCATCATACTGAAAGGCTTACAAACTTAATAAAGAACCCTTCATTTTGAGAAGTGCAAGTAGTCTATTATATTATTCAGGACATTATTCTTTTTGCATCTAATTTTTTAAAGTACATTTAATGTGTGTCATAAAGTCATTTACAATCACTTTTTTATCACTTGAAGCATTTCATAAATTTTGTTAAAAAGCTAACAATAAATGATTGTAAATATTTTTGCAACACACATTATTAAATATACCCTAAAAATATTTATCATATATTTATTTCTTTTCTTCTATTCTTCCTCTTCTTCCTCACTTAACAAATTTTTCGTATCTGCTCTTGGTTTGTCCAAATCCAACTCATAAAAAGCTCTACCTGCGTTATATATACATGCAAAAACGAGTAATTGGTAATAGTGTTAATTATAGAAAGATTTTCAAGTATATCGTCATACCGGTGTATCAGTGATTTTTAACCGTTGATCTTAATTATATATATTATATATATTTTTTATAATTAAGATCAATAGTTAAAAATAACTGAAACACCGGTATGACGGTACACTTGAAAATCTTCCTTAATTATAATGCTTATAATTAGCTGAGTCTTATTAGTTTGTGTTTTTGAGTCAAAAAAAATGAGTAGCAAATGTACATTAATTTATTCTCCACTTTTTTTTTTCTAGTATTAAGAAATTAATAAATTATTTAAATAAGTACAAATTAAAAAAAATGTATTGGTAAAAAAAAATCAACAAAATCCTAAAATGCTAATAACATAGAAAGACAAGACAATGTAACTTATCACATTATTTAATCCGTTATGCGAGTATTTACTGATGTATGTTGGGGGTTAAAATAATAAAACATGTTCATCTTTTATTTAGACAGATAAAAAGAAATTACAAATATCAAACTATTTAACCTAGTTTAAGCATTGATAAAGAGAGAAATGTTACATAAATAAATGATTTTGACAACGATATGCTTGTGACAATAATTACACCAAAAACAAGAAACATGTATTTTGGACTTATTATCAAAAGTTCAAAACTAATTAGTTACGTAACATACATTTTTTACTAATAAATTATTTAAAAGGTAGAATATATTTTTTATCTTTTAAATTTATCAAAAATTTTAAATATATTCTTAAATTTTATTTTGTTTCAATTTTATTCCAAAAAAAAATTTATTTGTATCAAATATATCATTGACAATTAAATTTTTAAAAAATTTAAGATTAATCCAGTAATATTGTATGATAATTATCTCTAATTTATTTGTGTTGATGATTATTTTTATAAAATTTATGCTAAATTGATCTTAAATTTTTTAAAAAATTAGTGATCAACAGTACATTTGATACAAATAGAAAATTTTGAAGATAAAATTAAAATAAAATAAAATTTAAAAATATTTTAAAATTTATTTAGCAAATTTTAAGGAAAAAAATATACTTTTCTCGGCTATACCTTTAACAACCTCACATGTAATTGGCTTGATGTGAAATTAATAATTAAGAATTATTAGATGATAATTTAATTAAATATGTTAAATTATATAACTATTTTTAACTATTAATTTAAACGAAGATAACTGCATGTAAATTTTCGTCAAAAAGAAATAATCAAAATGCTTACCTAATTCAAGCTTGAGTTTAGTTCTTTTCTCAGCAACATGAAATCCAACACAATCTACTAAACCTCGTGGCGAGCAGCCACATGAATCTTGTCTTCCTTTTCCAATGGGATCCCTTTCAATCATAACTCTTGGATTCATTCCATCTTTTAATGGCCATATTCTTGTTCCAAACCACTTTGAGTCGCTCTCCGAGGAAGCCGCGCCGCCGCCGTTCCATTCCGGCACCATAATTTGGTGTCTTGGACCTATAGGCACATGCTTTACTCTCACGTGTCGATCAAAAAACGATTTTTGTTTGGAATTGTTAGACACTTTTTTGACCATATGTTTTTTTTCTTGTTGTTCTTCAGAATCATCAGGATCCAATGATGCATTTGAAGAAGTACGAATAGAAAATGTGGATTTTTTAGATGAAAATCTCCCATTATTATTTTTCTTGAGCTTCTTCCTAAGGTTATACATTCCATCCTTAGGCTCTTCTTCATACAATGATGGACACATCTTCTGACTCTACAAAATGATGACATCAATATTTTGGTTTAATAAATATATATAATGTTATAGCTTATAAGTATAATTTGTTTACAAATTTTGATTTTATTGAAGTATATAATAAGTTGCAACATTGATAGAAAAAATTTAAAGTATATATATAATAAGTTTGAACATTTTTTTTAATAGTTACAATCATTTATTTAAACTCAAAACATTGAAATAAGAGACATTTAAATCAGCATAAAATAAAAAATTAACCGATCAAAAACTACAAATAAAACACCAACAGCTTAAAAAATCAATGAAACTAGATATTAAAAAATATTACAAAAAAAATATTTAGATAAAAAATATTGAAAGACATCTTGATAAACATCATATTACAAAGGAAAATGTTGTACACAATCAAAGTTTTGATACCAAAATGAAGAGACATTTATTGAAAATGAATTTTAAGATTTTTATTATCCAACTACAATAGTGATTTAATTTCTAAAATAAATTAAATAATTCTAATGATATTTCTCTGGATATTATATAGAGTTGAAAATCTTTATTATCCAAAATACATGGAATATAATCTATCAATTTGAAAATTAATTCTTTTTCATGATAACTTAATAGATTAACTAATAGCAGAATAACTAAACTAACATATTGGGAATATAATCTATCAAAAATTGATTCACACAGATATGTCTTTAATTATCCAAAAAAAAAAAACTTTTTCATAAAATAAACAATTGAAGTTACCTTCCAAAATTGTTGTTCCCTGCTTGACTTAAATCTTTTCTTGTTGGAGGCAGCCTCTCTATACGACAAAACCTTCTTCTTCTTAGGGTTTTTATTATTACAAGTTAAACCAACTTTAGATTCACCATAAGAATTCACCGCAACATTTTTAACCCAACTCAATAATTCCATTGAATTATTGTCACCTTTTCTGTTATTATCATTGTCGTCACAACCACCACATTTTTTATCTTCAACATCAAATTCCTTCAACACTTGTATTTCATCGTCACTACTATCTTCTCCTTCTTTTCTACCATACTCGGCGAGAATTGAGTCGTCGAGAATGAATTGATTCAATACACATACCGTTGTATCTACATCCAGATCATGATGATGATATTCTTGGTTAGAAACTCCCTTGTCTTCCTCATCACTTGACTCTGATGATGATGAACTCACAAGATTCACATAGTTACCACTATGAATATTTTTCGATGTTGTCATTGTTTGATCACCACCGATACCTATAAAGAATTGTGTCCAATATATATATTAGTTTCATAGATAATATATAAAATGTTATTGGTCAAATTATCTTGACTGATCATTGAATAACTATATTATTTAATCAAATAATTATCTTCAATAGTTATGTAACATATTAATTATAAAAAATAATAATTTAAAATATATAAAATAATATAAAAAAATTTATGAGACAGGATCTCATCTTTGAATATTTTATAGGTCCTTATTTAATTTTTTCGTTGCAAATAATTTTTGTATATATCTGTTTTGGATATCATTTTCAAGTCAAACCATAGAAATTGACACGCTTAAAACTTTTTCAATACATACCAAAATAATATAACTTTAATTGATATTCTTAAATTTTTTTTATTAAGATGAGAGAAGATTTATATATACTTGAATTATTGATGTGCAAATTTAGTTGCAAAAATTAAAATATCTACCGCCTTTAATTAATAACTATTTATCATTATTTATATATATATATATATATATATTGTTTTCTATGATATTTTCTAACTTAAGATAACAAAAAAAATTGAATATTCAATATAAATCTGAACTTTAACAACTCTGCATAAAATCCACACCGATTCGACTCGTGGACATTAAAAAATTAAATCTTAATCCACCTTCATAGATATCCAGTCTATTCTGTTTTGTCTCATTCTATTTCTTCTTTAATTGTTTCTATATTTATTAAAATTTAACGAATAAAATTAAATTTTAAAATTTATATAATCATCATTACTTATATAACATAAATTAAAATAAAAATTTAAATATAATACAATATTATTAATTATTTTACATATATATATTTATATATATTATATATCGGAGTGAATATTACTTAAATCCGACTCCATTCGTTAAAATCTCGATTTGAGCAGGTAGAAGCGCGATGGATGCTTTTGAATAGTGTTGTAATTCTTAAATAGGTCAAATCTTTTTATACTTATTTAGACATATGAGTAAATTAACTATTTAACCAAACAAAATTAATTCGATGTGACATATATTAAAATTTGTGATTATTCTCGAGTAGGTGGTGGAATAAAATAAATATTTCTTATTAGATATTTTAAAAATATTTTTTTGTTCTTTAAAAAGAATACTTATGACCATTATTTTAATTTATAGTATTAAATTTATATTAAAATAATTATTTTTTATAATTCTGTAAATATATAGATATGTCAATAGTCAATATGAACCTAGAAAAAGAGAAAAGAAAAGGGGCTTTTGCTTGTTAGTGAAAAATCAGTTTTAATCTCACCATTTTTTTTCTTTTTATTTTTGTTGTGCAGAACGAATATTAATCGTAAGAAGAGAAAGAGAAAGGACTAAAACTCTAAAACAGAAAATAAAAGACAGAGAGAGGGAGAGACAAAGACATACCAGATTCTAGAGAGAGACAAAGAGAGAATCGAAAATTGAAAAGAAGATTTTATTAGTAGGTCTTTTGATGAGTGTTTTAGTTTGAGAAAGGACTAAAAGTCTAAAACAGAGAATAAAAGATAAAGAGAGAGGGAGAGACAAAGACATACTAATTTCTAGAGAATCGAAAATTGAAAAGAAGATTTTATTAGTGGGTCTCTTTGATGAGTGTTTTAGTTTGAGTTGACATCTTCTGTGAAACTATAAAATATATATTAAGAGTTTTTGACTATAAAGGTGTTTCTGGAATTTGTTAATTTAAATAAAGGATAAACTATTAACATTATATCTAAAAATTTATGTCATTGACAAAAATATTTTTTTAAAATATAAATGATAAATAAAATTTTAAATAATTTAAAAATATAACAAAAATATTTATTAATAAATATTATTTTTTTTAAGTGACAAAATTTTTTTATATTTAACAAATGAATTCTTATTCATTTGATTCAAATTTTTGTAGCCACATTTGAATAAATGAATAACTATTTAAAAGACTCACAAAAAGATAGAACAAAATTTAATCTCTAATTTTTTTATTTTTTAATAAACCTTAATCAAACATAATAAAATTATTTTTAAAAAATATTCATTTAACAGAAAATTATCAATTTTTAAAAAATAAAATATTTTATTTTTCTATTAATACTTGCAAAAAATATCAAAATTTGATCTCTAAAATTTTTTTAGAATATATATTTAATATATAATTATTTTTTATGTTTTAAAATATTTTAAGAACTTATTTATCGTTTGTATCGTTTTTGAGTTGTTTTTGTCAATGGTATAAATTTTTGGTCATCATTTTATTATTTTACCCTAAATACAAAAAATATATTTAAGGACAAAATTAACTCTCAAGAATATAATTGTCATCAGCATTTCTGTTAATAGTATTTACTCTGATCTCAAAGGTATAATTGAAACATATTTAAAATTTTAAGAATAAAATTAAAATAAATTAAATATTAATGATATATTTTAATTTTTTTTAAATATTAAGAACAAAAAGAGACAAAATTTTACCCTATTGTCAATTTTGACCTAAAATAATTGCTAAATACTAAGAGATTATCATTTTTATAAATAATTATATTATAAAAATGGTAAAGTAATTAAAAAAGGAATAAAATCATGTAATAATAATGGCAATTTTCAAAATACATTTGAAATATTTTTCTTTATCTCAAGATATTATTTTGTTATAATAATCCTATGTATATACTAAAATTTAGCTACTAATAAGCCAATATATATATATTTGGCATCTTAATTTTTTATCATACTATTGTAAATAATTTTGATTATTCCAGTAAAATATTTTAGGTTTGGTTATTCTATTATGATAAATTTTATTATTTTAATGAATAATTATTTAATTAAAATTAAAAATTATATAAATTGATGTATAAATATAGACAAATATATAATAACTAATTTAATAGCTATTTTTTTTTTGCACAAAATATTTTTAATTTAGTTAATACTTGCTTTAGTATCAAATAATTTTCAATTTTTAAAATTTTATTTTTCAATTTCAACCTATGTTGGTGCCATTTAAGAATTTGATGGGTTTTAAAATAATCTCAATAGTTATGATCTTGCCTCATATATGAAAAAAGTCGTTTTAAAATAAACAACTTAGGACGATATTTTTTAAACCCAGCGTTTAATTTATGTACCCATTTATAATCTAATAATGAAACATTAACTTTGAATTATTGCTACCTGAAAAACTACTATTCACTATTCAGTAACTTTTATACTGACATCAATAATGATATTTTATTACCATATAATATCTTCCTTTTATTCACAGCTAGAGAGTAGTATTTAGTTTGTAAAATTGTTTAAATAAATAGCTTGAAAGATCCATATTTTTATTATTAATTTATTATATGATCTTTTGTGATTTTGGATCCGTTATTCTTTCACTAAATTTTGGTGATAGTAAATACACTAGAGGGTGTAAATCCCAAATATTCTTTCACTATATGATCTTTTTAGTTTTTGCAATCAAATGCTAGTTAGGCACAGATTTGGGCCAGGTTCAGTCCAAAAGCCAGCCCAATTTGGTGGCCCATTTCAAAGATATACCAAAAAGGTAGACAGAAGGATGCTACTAATTGAAGGACTATAAAAAAAGGGATTGCTAATACCAATTTATGTACCACAATATAATAATGGTAATGCACTGTTACTACTTATAAACCCACTATAAAACACGAATACTACAATAGCTATGTGTTAGATACATTTTAGATATAATAGTCGTTAACACTCATTTGATACACGTGTCTGTTCTATTTAATTGTATTTTAATAAAAAATAATTTTTTTTGTCTAAACATATCTAAATATTATCACGTATATTCTTAATATGAGTTTAGAAATAATATATTATTATTTATTAAAAACAAAAAATATTTTATATTATATATATATACCATGTTCCGTGTCTTATAAGATTTTAGAATTGCTATATCTGCGTATCTATGTTATGTTTCCGTTCGTGTCAATATCAGTCTTTGCATCATAGTTAACACATAATCAATTAAAATAACATATATTTCTTTTTCTTAAATAGTGGTTTCGAATTCAAAATTATTTTTATCCAGGATCAAATATTCAAATTTGCATGATCATAGTTGAATCTACACTTAAACTATTTTTAAGAGAATATATAATAAGATATACATATACTAGGGCACACATCCGAATAAACCAAGCTTATTACTAAAAATTAAACAAACGATATATATGGTTTATATTCTAAACAAGAAGCTAATTAAGTAGGCAAAAGTCCAATCATCATACTGAAAGGCTTACAAACTTAATAAAGAAGCCTTCATTTTGAGAAGTGCAAGCAGCCAAGCAGTCTATTATATTATTCAGGAGATTATTCTTTTTGCATCTAATTTTTTCAAGTACATTTAATGTGTGTCATAAAGTTATTTACAATCACTTTTTTTTATCACTTGAAGCATTTCATAAATTTTGTTAAAAAAGTTAAGAATAAATGATTGTAAATATTTTTGCAACACACATTATTAAATATACCCTAAAAATATTTATCATATATATATATTTCTTCTCTTCTTATTCTTCCTCTTCTTCCTCACTTAACAAATTTCTCGTATCTGCTCTTGGTTTGTCCAAATCCAACTCATAAAAAGCTCTACCTGTGTTATATATACATGCAAATTAAAAATGAGTAAATGGTAATAGTGTTAACTATAATACTTATTAGCTGAGTCTTATTAGTTTGTGCTTTTGAGTCTAAAATGAGTAGCAAATGTACATTAATTCATTCTCTACTTTTTTTTTCTAGTATTAAGAAATTAATAAATGATTTAAATAAGTACAAATTTTTAAAAAACAAAATGTATTGGTAGAAAATAAAAAATCAACCAAATGCTAAAATACTAATAACATAGCAAGACAAGACAGCAGTGTAACTTATCACATTATTTAATTCATTATGTGATTATTTACTGATGTATCTTAGGGGTTAAAATAAAACATGTTCATCTTTTATTTAGAGTTTTAGACAGATAAAAAGAAATTACAAATATCAAGCTATTTAACCTAGTTTAAGCATTGATAAAGGGAGAAATAATGTTACGTAAATAAATGATTTTGACAAGGATATGCATGTGATAATAAATACACCGAAAACAAGAAACATGTATTTTGGACTTATTATCAAAAATTCAAAACTAATTAATTAGTTACGTAACATGCTTTTTTTACTAATAAATTATTTAAATGATAAAATATATTTTTTGTCTTTTAAATTTGTCAAAAATTTTAAACATATTCCTAAATTTTATTTTGTTTCAATTTTATTCAAATAATTTTTATTTGCATCAAATATACCATTGACAATTAAATTTTCAAAAAATTTAAGATTAATCCAACAATAATGTATGATAACTATCTCTAATTTACTTGTGTTGATGGTTATTTTTGTAAAATTACTGCTGAATTGATCCTAAATTTTTTTAAAAATTAGCTGTCAACAATATATTTGATACAAATAAAATTTTTTTAGAATAAAACTAAAACAAAATAAAATTTAAAAATATTTTTAGCAAATTTTAAGAAAAAAAATACTTTTCTCAGCTATGCTTTTAATAAACTCACGTTTATACAATTATTTTTATATAAACTTAATAATTATTAGACGATAATTTAACTAAATATGTTAAATTATATCTTACTATTCTCAATTATTAACTTTAAATAAAGATAACTACATATAAATTTTCGCATGAAACAAATAATCAAAATGCTTACCTAATTCAAGCTTGAGTTTAGTCCTTTTCTCAGCAACATGAAATCCAACACAATCTACTAAACCTCGTGCCGAGCAGCCACATGAATCTTGTCTTCCTTTTCCAATGGGATCCCTTTCAATCATAACTCTTGGATTCATTCCATCTTTTAATGGCCATATTCTTGTTCCGAACCACTTTGAGTCGCTCTCCGAGGAAGTCGCGCCGCCGCCGTTCCATTCCGGCACCATAATTTGGTGTTTTGGACCTATAGGCACATGCTTTACTCTCACGTGTCGATCAAAAAACGATTTTTGTTTGGAATTGTTAGACACTTTTTTGACCATATGTTTTTTTTCTTGTTGTTCTTCAGAATCATCAGGATCCAATGATGCATTTGAAGAAGTACGAATAGAAAATGTGGATTTTTTAGGTGAAAATTTTCCATTGTTATTTTTCTTGAGTTTCTTTCTAAGGTTATAAATTCCATCCTTAAGCTCTTCTTCATACAATGATGGACACATCTTCTGACTCTACAAAATAATGACACCAATATTTTGGTTTAATAAGTATATATAATGTTATAGCTTATAAGTATATGTTTACAAATTTTGATTTTATTGAAGTATATAATAAGTTGCAACATTAATAGAAAAAAATTTAAAGTATATATATAATAAGTTTGAACATTTTTTTTAATAGTTACAATCACTCATTTAAACTCAAAACATTGAAATAAGAGATATTTAAATCAGCATAAATAAAAAATTAATCGATCAAAAACTACAAATAAAACACCAACAGCTTAAAAAATCAATGAAACTAGATATTAAAAAATATTACAAAAGAAAAAATATTTGGATAAAAAATATTGAAAGACATCTTGATAAACATCATATTACAAAGAAAAATGTTGTACACAACCAAAGTTTTGATACCAAAATGAAGAGACATTTATTGAAAATGGATTTTAAGATTTTTATTATCCAACTACAATAGTGATTTAATTTCTAAAATAAATTAAATAATTCTGATGATATTTCTCTGAATATTATATAGAGTTAAAAATCTTCATTATCCAAAATACATGGAATATAATCTATCAATTTGCAAATTAATTCTTTTTCATGATAACTTAATAGATTAACTAATAGCAGAATAACTAAATTAACATATTGGGAATATAATCTATCAAAAATTGATTCACACAGATATGTCTTTAATTATCCAAAAAAAAAAAAAACTTTTTCATAAAATAAACAATTGAAGTTACCTTCCAAAATTGTTGTTCCCTGCTTGACTTAAATCTTTTCTTGTTGGAGGCAGCCTCTCTATACGACAAAACCTTCTTTTTCTTAGGGTTTTTATTATTACAAGTTAAACCAACTTTAGATTTACCATAAGAATTCACCGCAACATTTTTAACCCAACTCAATAACTCCATTGAATTATTGTCACCTTTTCTGTTATTATCATTATCGTCACAACCACCACATTTTTTATCTTCAACATCAAATTTCTTCAACACTTGTATTTCATCGTCACTACTATCTCCTCCTTCTTTTCTACCATACTCGGCGAGAATTGAGTCATCGAGAATGAATTGATTCAATACACATACCGTTGTATCTACATCCAGATCATGATGATGATATTCTTGGTTAAGAACTCTCTTGTCTTCCTCATCACTTGACTCCGATGATGATGAACTCACAAGATTCACATAGTTACCACTATGAATATTTTTTTATGTTGTCATTGTTTGATCACCACCGATATCTATAAAGAATTGTATCCAATATATATATTAGTTTCATAGATTATATATAAAATGTTATTGGTCAAATTATCTTGACTGATCATTGAATAACTATATTATTTAGTCAAATAATTATCTTTAATAGTTATGTAACATATTAATTATAAATAATAATAATTTAAAATATATAAAATAATATAAAAAAATTTATGAGACAGGATCTCATCTTTGAATATTTTATAGGTCCTTATTTAATTTTTTTGTTGCAAATAATTTTTGCATATATCTGTTTTGGATATTATTTTCAAGTCAAATCATAGAAATTGACACGCTTAAAACTTTTTCAATACATACCAAAGTAATATAACTTTAATTGATATTCTTAATTTTTTTTTTATTAAGATGAGAGAAGATTTATGTATACTTGAATTATTGATGTGCAAATTTAGTTGCAAAAATTAAAATATCTACCGACTTTAATTAATAACTATTTATCATTATATATATATATATATATTATTTTTTATGATATTTTCTAACTCAAGATAACAAAAAAAATTGAATATTCAATATAAATCTGAACTTTAACAACTCTGCATAAAATCCACACCGATTCGACTCGTGGACATTAAAAAATTAAATCTTAATCCACTTTCGTAGATATCCAGTCTATTCTGTTTTGTCTCATTCTATTTCTTCTCTAATTGTTTCTATATTTATTAAAATTTAACGAATAAAATTAAATTTTAAAATTTATATAATCATCATTACTTATATAACATAAATTAAAACAAAAATTTAAATATAATACAATATTATTAATTATTTTACATATATATATATATATATATATATATTATATATCGGAGTGAATATTACTTAAATCCGACTCCATTCGTTAAAATCTCGATTTGAGCAGGTAGAGGCGCGATGGATACTTTTGAATAGTGTTGTAATTCTTAAATAGGTCAAATCTTTATATACTTATTTAGACATATGAGTAAATTAACTATTTAACCAAACAAAATTAATTCGATGTGACATATATTAAAATTTGTGATTATTCTAGAGTAGGTGGTGGAATAAAATAAATATTTCTTATTAGATATTTTAAAAATATTTTTTTGTTCATTAAAAAGAATATTTATGACCATTATTTTAATTTATAGTATTAAATTTATATTAAAATAATTATTTTTTATAATTCTGTAAATACATAGATATGTCAATAGTCAATATGAACCTAGAAAAAGAGAAAAGAAAAGGGGCTTTTGCTTGTTAGTGAAAAATCAGTTTTAATCTCACCATTTTTTTCTTTTTACTTTTGTTGTGCAGAACGAATATTAATTGTAAGAAGAGAAAGAGAAAGGACTAAAATTCTAAAATAGAAAATAAAAGACAGAGAGAGGGAGAGACAAAGACATACCAGTTTTTAGAGAGAGACGAAGAGAGAATCGAAAATTAAAAAGAAGATTTTATTAGTGGATCTTTTGATGAGTGTTTTAGTTTGAGAAAGGACTAAAAGTCTAAAACAGAGAATAAAAGACAAAGAGAGAGAGAGACAAAGACATACTAGTTTCTAGAGAAAGACAAAGAGAGAATCGAAAATTGAAAAGAAGATTTTATTAGTGGGTCTTTTGATGAGTGTTTTAGTTTGAGAAAGGACTAAAAGTCTAAAACAGAGAATAAAAGATAAAGAGAGAGAGACAAAGACATACTAGTTTCTAGAGAATCGAAAATTGAAAAGAAGATTTTATTAGTGGGTCTCTTTGATGAGTGTTTTAGTTTGAGTTGACCTCTTTCGTGAAACTATAAAATATATATTAAGGGTTTTTGACTATGAGGATGTTTCTGAAATTTGTTAATTTAAATAAAGGATAAACTATTAACATTATATCTGAAAATTTATGTCATTGACAAAAATATTTTTTTAAAATATAAATGATAAATAAAATTTTAAATAATTTAAAAATATAACAAAAATATTTATTAATAAATATTATTTTTTTTAAGTGACAAAATTTTTTTATATTTAACAAATGAATTCTTATTCGTTTGATTCAAATTTTTGTAGCCACATTTAAATAAATGAATAACTATTTAAAAGACTCACAAAAAAAATAGAACAAAATTTAATCTCTAATTTTTTTATTTTTTAATAAACCTTAATCAAACATAATAAAATTATTTTTAAAAAATATTCATTTAACAGAAAATTATCAATTTTTTAAAAATAAAATATTTTATTTTTCTATTAATACTTGCAAAAAATATCAAAATTTGATCTCTAAAATTTTTTTTAGAATATATATTTAATATATAATTATTTTTTTATGTTTTAAAATATTTTAAGAACTTAGTTATCGTTTGTATTGTTTTTGAGTTGTTTTTGTCAATGGTATAAATTTTCGGTCATCATTTTATTATTTTACCCTAAATACAAAAAATATATTTAGGGACAAAATTAACTCTCAAGAATATAATTGTTATCAGTATTTCTGTTAATAGTATTTACTCTGATCTCAAAGGTATAATTGAAACATATTTAAAATTTTAAGAATAAAATTAAAACAAATTAAATATTAATGATATATTTTAATTTTTTTTAAATATTAAGAACAAAAAGAGACAAAATTTTACCCTATTGTCAATTTTGACCTAAAATAATTGCTAAGTACTAAGAGATTATCATTTTTATAAATAATTATATTATAAAAATGGTAAAGTAATTAAAAAAGGAATAAAATCATGTAATAATAATGGCAATTTTCAAAATACATTTGAAATATTTTTCTTTATCTCGAGATATTATTTTGTTATAATAATTCTATGTATATACTAAAAATTTAGCTACTAATAAGCCTATATATATATTTGACATCTTAATTTTTTATCATACTATTGTAAATAATTTTGATTATTCCAGTAAAATATTTTAGGTTTGGTTATTGAGTTATTCTATTATGATAAATTTTATTATTTTAATGAATAATTATTTAATTAAAATTAAAAATTATATAAATTGATGTATAAATATAGACAAATATATAATAACTAATTTAATAGCTAAATTTTTTTGCACAAAATATTTTTAATTTAGTTAATACTTTTTCTAGTATCAAATAATTTTCAATTTTAAAAATTTTATTTTTCAATTTCAACCTATGTTGGTGCCATTTAAGAATTTGATGGGTTTTAAAATAATCTCAATAGTTATGATCTTGCCTCATATATGAAAAAAGTCGTTTTAAAATAAACAACTTAGGACAATATTTTTTAAACCCAGCGTTTAATTTATGTACCCATTTATAATCTAGTAATGAAACATTAACTTTGAATTGTTGCTACCTTAGAAACTACTATTCACTATTCAGTAACTTTTATACTGACATCAATAATGATATTTTATTACCATGTAATATCTTCCTTTTATTCACAGCTAGAGAGTAGTATTTAGTTTGTAAAATTGTTTAAATAAATAGCTTCAAAGATCCATATTTTTATTATTAATTTATTATATGATCTTTTATGATTTTGGATCCGTTATTCTTTCACTAAATTTTGGTGATAGTAAATACACTAGAGGGTGTAAAATCCCAAATATTGTAACTTAAGCCTTTTATGAATAAGACTATATTACTATAGATTACAAAATTTGATCTGTCTTTCTTCGTTGGTAAAGCCGAGAAGATTCGTGATGAGTTGATAAATACATTTTATTAAGGTTAAAGAATTTAAATATGAAAAAAATATGTATTTTTTTAGAAAATGGACTTTTTTTTGTGTATATACAAGCAGGTGGACGTAATAGAGGTACATGACTAACATATAGGTAACGTGCTGATTCAGCACACAACCCACGTGTTGAACATTTGTCAAAATCTGAAGCAACACACAAGTTCCGTGTTGACACGTGTCAACCTTCCATCAACACGCCTGATGCGTAATTCCAACGTGGTAGCAACACGCAAGTTGCATGTTGACACGTGGTGGACGTTGGTTGGACAGTTTTGTAACACGTTGTCTGCGAGGTGAGTCTTCCGTCTATAAAAAGCAATGTATCTATGTCCAGATCATGATGATGATATTCTTGGTTAGGAACTCCCTTGTCTTCCTCATCACTTGACTCTGATGATGATGAACTCACAAGATTCAGATAGTTACCACCATGAATATTTTTTGATGTTGTTATTGTTTGATCACCACCGATATCTATAAAGAATTGTCTCCAATATATATATTAGTTTCATAGATTATATATAAAATGTTATTGGTCAAATTATCTTGACTGATCATTGAATAACTATATTATTTAGTCAAATAATTATCTTCAATAGTTATATAACATATTAATTATAAAAAATAATAATTTAAAATATATAAAATAATATAAAAAAAATTGAGACAGGATTTCATCTTTGAATATTTCATAAGTCTTTATTTAATTTTTTTGTTGCAAATAAGTTTTGCATATATCTGTTTTAGATATCATTTTCAAGTCAAACCATAGAAATTGATATGCTTAAAACTTTTTCAATACATACCAAAATAATATATCTTTAATTGACATTCTTGAATTTTTTTTTTTTTATTAAGATGAGAGAAGATTTATATATGTATACTTGAATTATTGATGTGCAAATTTAGTTGCAAAAATTAAAATATCTACCGGCTTTAATTAATAACTATTTATCATTATATATTATTTTTTATGATATTTTGATTATTTTCTAACTCAAGATAATAAAAAATAATTGAATATTCAATATAAATCTGAACTTTAACAACTCACATAAAAAGCCATACCGATTCGACTCGTGGACATTAAAAAATTAAATCTTAATCCACTTTCGTAGATATCTAGTCTGTTCTGGTTATCTTCGTCGATATCTGATCTGTTCTGTTTTGTTTCATCTTATTTTTTTCTAATTGTTTCTATAATTATTAAAATTCAACGAATAAAATTAAATTTTAAATTTTATATAATCATCATTACTTATATAACATAAATTAAAATAAAAATTTATATATAATATAATATTATTAATTATTTTACATATATATATTAAAATAATATATATTTTTATATATTATATATAGGAGTAAATATTACTTAAATCCGACCCGTTTGTTGAAATCTTGATTTGAGCAGGTGGAGACACAATGGATACCTTCCAATAGTGTTGTCATTCTTAAATAGGTCAATTCTTTTGATACTTATTTAGACATATGAGTGAATTAACTATTTAACCAAACAAAATTAATTCAATGTAATATATATTACAATTTGTGATTATTCTAGGGTAGGTGGTGGAATAAAATAAATATTTCTTAGATATTTTAAAAATATTTTTAATGTTCTCTAAAAAGAATATTTATGACCATTATTTTAATTTATAATATTAAATTTATATTGAAATAATCATTTTTTATATTTCTGTAAAGTACATTATTATGAACCTGCTGGAAAAAGAGAAAAAAAGGGGGCTTTTGCTTGTTAATGAAAAATCAGTTTTAATCTCACCGTTTGTTGTTTGTTTTTTTTTATTTTTTATTTTTTTGCTGTGCAGAACAAATATTAATAGTAAAAAGAAAAAGAAAAATGACTAAAAGTCTAAATCGTCAGAAAATAAAAGATAAAGAGAGAGAAAGACATACCAATTTCTAGAGAGACAAAGAAAAAGAAAAAATTAAAAATTGAAAAGAAGATTTTATTATTTGTGAGTCTCTTTGATGAGTGTTTTAGTTTATTAATTTAAAAAAGGAATAAACTATTAATATTATATCTGAGAATTTATGTCGTTGACAAAAATAATTTTTAAAAATATAAATGATAAATAAATTTTTAAATAATTTAAAAATATGATAAAATATTTAATAAATATTATATTTTTTAAGTGACAAAATTTTTTATATTTAACAAATAAACTTTTATTCGTTTGATCCAAATTTTTGTAGTGACATTTGAATAAGTGAATAACTATTAAAAAGACTTTAAAAAAAGAACAATATTTAATCTCTAGTTTTTTTATTTTTTAATAAACCTTAGTCAAACATAATAAAATTATTTTTAAAAAATATTCACTTTAACACAAAATTATCAAATTTTAAAAAATAAAATATTTTATTTTTTTATTAATACTTGTAAAAAAAATATCAAAATTTAATCTTTAAAGTCTATTTTAAAATATATATTTAATATATAATTATTTTTTTACGTTTTAAAATATTTTAGGAGCTTATTTATCGCTTGTATTGTTTTGAGTTATTTTTGTCAATGATATAAATTTTTGGTCATTATTTTATTATTTTACCCTAAATACAATAAATATATTTAGGGACAAAATTAACTTTCAAGGATATAATTGTCATCAGTATTTCTGTTAATAGTATTTATTCTGATTTTAAGGGTATAACTGAAACATATTTAAAATTTTAAAAATAAAATTAAAATAAATTAAATGTTAATGATACATTTTTTTTAAATATTAGGGACAAAAAGAGACAAAATTTTACCCTATTATCAATTTTGATCTAAAATAATTGCTAAGTACTAAGAGATTATCATTTTTTAAATAATTATATTATAAAAATGGTAAAATAATTAAAAAAGGAATAAAATCATGTATAATAATGGCAATTTTCAAAATACATTTGAAATATTTTTCTTTATCTCAAGATATTATTTTATTATAATTATCCTACGTATATACTAAAAATTAGCTACTAATATGCCAATATATATTTGGCATCTTAATTTTTTATCGTACTATTGTAAATAATTTTGATTATTCCACTAAAATATTTTAGGTTTGGTTATCCTATTATGATAAATTTGATTATTTTAATGAATAATTATTTAGTTAAAATTAAAAATGATTATTTTAATACTTCTTCTAGGATCAAATTTGCATGATCATAGTTGAATCTACACTTAAACTATTTTCAAGAGAATAATAAAGATATACATATACTAGGACACACATCCGAATAAACCAAGCTTATTATTAAAAACAAATGATATATATGTTTATATTCTAAACAAGAAGCTAATTAAGTAGGCAAAAGTCCAATCATCATACTGAAAGGCTTACAAACTTATTAATAAAGAAGCCTTCATTTTGAGAAGTGCAAGTAGTCTATTATATTATTCAGGACATTATTCTGTTTGCATCTAATTTTTTAAAGTACATTTAATGTGTGTCATAAAGTCGTTTACAATCACTTTTTTATCACTTGAAGCATTTCATAAATTTTGTTAAAAAGTTAACAATAAATGATTGTAAATATTTTTGCGACACACATTATTAAATATACCCTTATATCTTCATTTCTTATTCTTCTTCTTCCTCACTTAACAATCTTTTCGTATCTGCTCTTGGTTTGTCCAAATCCAACTCATAAAAAGCTCTACCTGTGTTATATATATATATATATATACATGCAAAAATGAGTAATTGGTAATTAATAGTATTAATTATAATAATTATAATGCTTATAATTAGCCGAGTCTTATTAGTTTGTGTTTTTGAGTAAAAAAAAATGAGTAGCAAATGTACATTAATTCATTCTCCACTTTTTTTTTCTAGTATTAAGAAATTAATAAATAATTTAAATAAGTACAAATTTTTAAAAAACAAAATGTATTGGTAAAAAATAAAAAGTCAACCAAATCCTAAAATACTAATAACATAGCAAGACAAGACAATGTAACTTATCACATTATTTAATTCATTATGTGATTATTTACTGATGTATGTTAGGGGTTAAAATAAAACATGTTCATCTTTTATTCAGAGTTTTAGACAGATAAAAAGAAATTACAAATATCAAGCTATTTAACCTAGTTTAAGCATTGATAAAGGGAAAAATAATGTTACGTGTAAATAAATGATGTTGACACCGATATGCATGTGATAATAAATACACCGAAAACAAGAAACATGTATTTTGGACTTATTATCAAAGTTCAAAACTAATTAATTAGTTACGTAACATGCTTTTTTACTAATAAATTATTTAAATGGTAAAATATATTTTTTGTCTTTTAAATTTGTCAAAAATTTTAAATATATTTCTAAATTTTATTTTATTTTATTTCAATTTTATCCAAATAATTTTTATTTGCATTAAATATATCATTGGTAATTAAATTTTCAAAAAATTTAGGATTAATCCAACAATAATATATGATAACTATCTCTAATTTAGTTGTGTTGATAGTTATTTTTGTAAAATTACTGCTGAATTGATCCTAAATTTTTTTAAAAATTAGCTGTCAACAATATATTTGATACAAATAAAATTTTTTTAGAATAAAACTAAAGCAAAATAAAATTTAAAAATATTTTTAACAAATTTTAAGAAAAAAAAATACTTTTCTCAACTATGCTTTTAATAAACTCACGTTTATACAATTATTTTTATATAAACTTAATAATTATCAGACGATAATTTAACTAAATATGTTAAATTATATCTGACTATTCTTAATTATTAACTTTAAATAAAGATAACTGCATATAAATTTTTGCATGAAACAAATAATCAAAATGCTTACCTAATTCAAGCTTGAGTTTAGTCCTTTTCTCAGCAACATGAAATCCAACACAATCTACTAAACCTCGTGCCGAGCAGCCACATGAATCTTGTCTTCCTTTTCCAATGGGATCCCTTTCAATCATAACTCTAGGATTCATTCCATCTTTTAATGGCCATATTCTTGTTCCAAACCACTTTGAGTCACTCTCCGAGGAAGCCGCGCCGCCGCCGTTCCATTCCGGCACCATAATTTGGTGTCTTGGACCTATAGGCACATGCTTTACTCTCACGTGTCGATCAAAAAATGATTTTTGTTTGGAATTGTTAGACACTTTTTTGACCATATGTTTTTTTTCTTGTTGTTCTTTAGAATCATCAGGATCCAACGATGCAATTAAAGAAGTACGAATAGAAAATGTGGATTTTTTAGATGAAAATCTCCCATTATTATTTTTCTTGAGCTTCTTCCTAAGGTTATACATTCCATCCTTAGGCTCTTCTTCATACAATGATGGACACATCTTCTGACTCTACAAAATGATGACACCAATATTTTAGTTTAATAAGTATATATAATGTTATAGCTTATAAATATAATTTGTTTACAAATTTTGATTTTATTGAAGTATATAATAAGTTGCAACATTAATAGAAAAAAATTTAAAGTATATATATAATAAGTTTGAACATTTTTTTTAATAGTTACAATCACTCATTTAAGCTCAAAACATTGAAATAAGAGACATTTAAATCAGCATAAATAAAAAATTAACCGATCAAAAACTACAAATAAAACACCAACAGCTTAAAAAATCAATGAAACTAGATATTAAAAAATATTATAAAAGAAAAAATATTTGGATAAAAAATATTGAAAGACATCTTGATAAACATCATATTACAAAGGAAAATGTTGTACACAACCAAAGTTTTGATACCAAAATAAAGAGACATTATTGAAAATGAATTTTAAGATTTTTATTATCCATCTACAATAGTGATTTAATTTCTAAAATAAATTAAATAATTTTGATGATATTTCTCTGGATATTATATAGAGTTGAAAATTTTCATTATCCAAAATACATGGAATATAATCTATCAATTTAAAAATTAATTCTTTTTCATGATAACTTAATAGATTAACTAATAGCAGAATAACTAAACTAACATATTGGGAATATAATCTATCAAAAATTGATTCACACAGATATGTCTTTAATTATCCAAAAAAAATTTTGTTTTTTCATAAAATAAACAATTGAAGTTACCTTCCAAAATTGTTGTTCCCTGCTTGACCTAAATCTTTTCTTGTTGGAGGCAGCCTCTCTATACGACAAAACCTTCTTCTTCTTAGGGTTTTTATTATTACAAGTTAAACTAACTTTAGATTCACCATAAGAATTCACCGCAACATTTTTAACCCAACTCAATAATTCCATTGAATTATTGTCACCTTTTCTGTTATTATCATTGTCGTCACAACCACCACATTTTTTATCTTCAACATCAAATTCCTTCAACACTTGTATTTCATCGTCACTACTATCTCCTCCTTCTTTTCTACCATACTCGGCGAGAATTGAGTCATCGAGAATGAATTGATTCAATACACATACCGTTGTATCTATATCCAGATCATGATGATGATATTTTTGGTTAGGAACTCCCTTGTCTTCCTCATCACTTGACTCTGATGATGATGAACTCACAAGATTCACATAGTTATCACTATGAATATTTTTCGATGTTGTCATTGTTTGATCACCGTCGATATCTATAAAAAATTGTGTCCAATATATATATTAGTTTCATAGATTATATATAAAATGTTATTGGTCAAATTATCTTGACTGATCATTGAATAACTATATTATTTAGTCAAATAATTATCTTCAATAGTTATGTAACATATTAATTATAAAAAATAATAATTTAAAATATATAAAATAATATAAAAAAATTTATGAGATAGGATCTCATCTTTAAATATTTTATAGGTCCTTATTTAATTTTTTTGTTGCAAAAAATTTTTGCATATATCTGTTTTGGATATCATTTTCAAGTCAAACCATAGAAATTGACACGCTTAAAACTTTCATACCAAAGTAATATAACTTTAATTGATATTCTTAAATTTTTTTTTATTAAGATGAGAGAAGATTTATGTATACTTGAATTATTGATGTGCAAATTTAGTTGCAAAAATTAAAATATCTACCGGCTTTAATTAATAACTATTTATCATTATTTATATATATATATATATATATTATTTTTTATGATATTTTCTAACTCAAGATAACAAAAAAAATTGAATATTCAATATAAATCTGGACTTTAACAACTCTGCATAAAATCCACACCGATTCGACTCGTGGACATTAAAAAATTAAATCTTAATCCACCTTCGTAGATATCCAGTCTATTCTGTTTTGTCTCATTCTATTTCTTCTCTAATTGTTTTTATATTTATTAAAATTTAACGAATAAAATTAAATTTTAAAATTTATATAATCATCATTACTTATATAACATAAATTAAAACAAAAATTTAAATATAATACAATATTATTAATTATTTTACATATATATATATATATATATATATATATATATATATATATATATATCGGAGTGAATATTACTTAAATTCGACTCCGTTCGTTAAAATCTCAATTTGAGCAGGTAGAGGCAGGATGGATACTTTTGAATAGTGTTGTAATTCTTAAATAGGTCAAAATTTTTTATACTTATTTAGACATATGAGTAAATTAACTATTTAACCAAACAAAATTAATTCGATGTGACATATATTAAAATTTGTGATTATTCTAGAGTAGGTGGTGGAATAAAATAAATATTTCATATTAGATATTTTAAAAATATTCTTTTGTTCTTTAAAAAGAATATTTATGACCATTATTTTAATTTATAGTATTAAATTTATATTAAAATAATTATTTTTTATAATTCTGTAAATATATAGATATGTCAATAGTCAATATGAACCTAGAAAAAGAGAAAAGAAAAGGGGCTTTTGCTTGTTAGTGAAAAATCAGTTTTAATCTCACCATTTTTTTCTTTTTATTTTTGTTGTGCAGAACGAATATTAATCGTAAGAAGAGAAAGAGAAAGGACTAAAACTCTAAAACAGAAAATAAAAGACAGAGAGAGGGAGAGACAAAGACATACCAGTTTCTAGAGAGAGAAAGAGAGAATCGAAAATTGAAATGAAGATTTTATTGGTGGGTCTTTTGATGAGTGTTTTAGTTTGAGAAATGACTAAAAGTCTAAAACAGAGAATAAAAGACGAAGAGAGAGAGAGAGACAAAGACATACTAGTTTCTAGAGAAAGACAAAGAGAGAAAGAGAGAATCGAAAATTGAAAAGAAGATTTTATTAGTGGGTCTCTTTGATGAGTGTTTTAGTTTGAGTTGACCTCTTCCGTGAAACTACAAAATATATATTAAGGGTTTTTTACTATGAGGGTGTTTTTGGAATTTGTTAATTTAAATAAAGGATAAACTATTAACATTATATCTGAAAATTTATGTCATTGACAAAAATATTTTTTAAAAATATAAATGATAAATAAAATTTTAAATAATTAAAAAATATAATAAAAATATTTATTAATAAATATTATATTTTTTTAAGTGACAAAATTTTTTTATATTTAGCAAATGAATTCTTATTCATTTGATCCAAGTTTTTGTAGCCACATTTGAATAAATGAATAACTATTTAAAAGGCTCACAAAAAATAGAACAAAATTTAATCTCTAATTTTTTTATTTTTTAATAAACCTTAATCAAACATAATAAAATTATTTTTAAAAAATATTCATTTAACAGAAAATTATCAATTTTTAAAAAATAAAATATTTTATTTTTCTATTAATACTTACAAAAAATATCAAAATTTAATCTCTAAAATTTTTTTTAGAATATATATTTAATATATAATTATTTTTTTATGTTTTAAAATATTTTAAGAACTTATTTATCGTTTATATCGTTTTTGAGTTGTTTTTGTCAATGGTATAAATTTTTGGTCATTATTTTGTTATTTTACCCTAAATACAAAAAATATATTTAGGGACAAAATTAACTCAAGGATATAATTATCATTAGCATTTCTGTTAATAGTATTTACTCTGATCTCAAAGGTATAATTGAAACATATTTAAAATTTTAAGAATAAAATTAAAATAAATTAAATATTAATGATATATATATATTTTTTAATATTAGGAACAAAAAGAGACAAAATTTTACCCTATTGTCAATTTTGACCTAAAATAATTGCTAAGTACTAAGAGATTATCATTTTTATAAATAATTATATTATAAAAATGGTAAAGTAATTAAAAAAGGAATAAAATCATGTAATAATAATGACAATTTTCAAAATAAATTTGAAATATTTTTCTTTATCTCAAGATATTATTTTGTTATAATAATCCTATGTATATACTAAAATTTAACTACACTAGTAAGCCAATATATATATTTGGCATCTTAATTTTTAAACCCAAAGTTTAATTTATGTACCCATTTATAATCTGGTAACGAAACATTAACTTTGAATTGTCGCTACCTTATATAGAAACTACTATTCACTATGCAGTAACTTTTATACTGACATCAATAATGATATTTTATTACCATGTAATATCTTCTTTTTATTCATAGCTAGAGAGTAGTTTTTGGTTTGTTAAAATTGTTTAAATAGATAACTTCAAAGATTCATATTTTTATTATTAATTTATTATATGATCTATTGTGAGTTTAGATCCATTATTCTATCTAGGGGTGTTCAAATCCAAACCGATCCAAATTAAACCGCTCATTCAATCCAATTCAAACTGAAAATCGATTAAAACCGCACTAATTCGAATTTGATTAGATTCTATTTTTTACAAACCGTTGGATTGGATCGGATTTCGGATCTGCTTTTTATAACCGATCAAATCCAATCCAAACCGTACAATGTGTTATAATATTATTATTTTATTATTATATCTACAATTATACTTATAACATGTTCAATTTGTTATACATTTTTCTATTATTCATCTATTATTATTATTTAATAAATATTTTATGTTAAAAATGTTATTTATTTATTTATTTTAACTAACCTATAATTTTATTTCTATTGTTATGTTATCATTAGTTTTTTAAGATATTATTAAGACTTGCTATGTCATTGTTGATTAAAATTTGATGTTGAGACTTGTTATATGTATTTGATTTTTTTTATTTAAAAACCGCAAATCCAAACCGATTCAAACCGCTTGTAATCGGATCGGATTTTCAAAAAAATTTCATCCAATTCAAACCGCACCGCACATAAATTAAGCGTTCGGATCGAATGATTTTTTCCTTTAAAATCGAACCAAACCGCACCGCAAACACCCCTAAATTTCTATCACTAAATTTTGGTGACGATAATAAATACATTAGAGGGTGTAAAATCTCAAATAATGTAACTTAGGCCTTTTTTTGAATAAGACTATATTACTATAGATTATAAAATTTGACGTGTCTTTTTTCGTTGGCAAAGCCGAGAAAATTCATGATGAGTTGATAAATATATTTTATTAATTTAGATACAATAAAATCTAAGAAAATATGCTATAAAGTTAACGTTAGGAATGGTAAAATTCTTAGATCCTAGCAGGGGACGTCCAAATAGGGTCTGACTATAGGAAATTTTTTCGTGAGAATAGAGTTGGAAGGTAAAATTTCTCAGAAGCATGTGCGGAGATTTGAACGAGAATCTTTACTCTGTTTTTGTTAATATCTGAAATTTATAAATTTATTTAATTATTTTTAATAATTTATTTTTTTTATATTTTTTAGTCATTTCACATGTCTCAGAGAAAAAAATTCTAAATTTTTAATCTTCATTTACATAATTCTTCTTTAATTTAGATATTTTCAGTGCCGTTCATAATTTATGCAATATTCTTTCATATCGAAGAACGAAAACAGAGATAATAAGCAAATCTGTAAGTGAAAAGAAAAAATAGAATGACATTCTCCACTTCCACTCTTAGAATTTTTATTATTACAAGTTAAACCAACTTTAGATTCACCACAAGGATTCACCGTAACATTTTTAACCCAACTCAATAATTTTATTGAAATATTGTCACCTTTTCTGGTATTATCATCTCCGTCACAACCACCACAATTTTTATTTTTAACATTAAATTCCTCCAACACTTGTATTTCATCGTCACTACTATCTCCTCTTCCTTTTCCATCATAATTGGCGAGAATTGAGTCGTCGAGAATGAATTGATTCAATACACATACCGTTGTATCTACGTCCAGATCATGATGATGATATTCTTGGTTAAGAACTCCCTTGTCTTCTTCATCACTTGACTTTGATGATGATGAACTCACAAGATTCAAATAGTTACCACCATGAATCTTTTTCATTGTTGTCATTGTTCGATCACCACCCATATCTATAAAAAATTGTATCATATATATATATATAGGTTAAATTATCTTGACTGAACATTTAATAATAACTATATTATTTAGTCAAATAATTTTTTTGAATAGTTAAATTTATTTCAATTTTATCTACTCTCTTATGATTATGATTGTAAACCCATTTAGTCAAGCTAAATTGAATCCTAAATTAATACTTAATTCTTTTGACTAGTGAGAGCATCTTTTTAATGCTTTTATGTTAAAATAAAATAATTTAATTTTTTTTTAACATACTAACATAATATATATTATATCAGAAAAATTTAATAATTTTACATTATTCGTAGAGATTAAATGAATTTATATACGGTGAGTATTTATATTTCTGTCTCTCTCTATTTATTTATGAGATAGGATTTTATTTCTGTGAATACTTCATAGGTCCTTATTTAATTCTTTTGTTACAAATAATTTCTGCATATATCTGTTTTGGATATATCATTTTCAAGTCAAACCCTAAAAATTGACACGCTTCAAACTTTTTCAATACATACCAAAGTAATATATCTTTAATTGGCATTCTTAAAATTTTTTTATTAAGATAAGAGAAAATTTATGTATACTTGAATTATTGATGTGCAAATTTAGTTGCAAAAATTAAAATATCTACCGGCATTAATTAATAATTATTTATAGTTATATATATATATATATATATATATATATATATTATTTTTATGATATTTTTTAACTCAAGATAATAAAAAATAATTGAATATTCAATATAAATCTGAACTTTAACAACTCACATAAAATCCACACCAATTCGACTGGTAGACATTAAAAAATTAAACCTTAATCCACTTTCATAGATATCTAGTCTGTTCTATTTATCTTTATAGATATTTAGTCTGTTCTGTTTTGTCTCATTTTATTTTTTTTAACTATTTCTATAATTATTAAAATTCAACAAATAAAATTAAATTTTAAAATTTATATAACCATCATTACTTATATAACGTAAATTAAAATAAAAATTTAAATATAATATAATATTATTAATTATTTTACATATATATATTAAAATAACATATATTTATATATATTATATATCGGAGTGGATATTACTTAAATCCGACGACTCCATTTATGAAAATCTCGATTTGAGCAGGTAGAGGCATGATAGATATCTTCAAATAGTGTTGTCATTTTTAAATAGGTCAAATCTTTTGATACTTATTTAGACATATGAGTGAATTAACTATTTAACTAAACAAAATTAATTCGATGTGATATATATTAAAATTTGTGATTATTCTAGGGTAGGTGGTGGCATAAAATAAATATTTCTTAGATATTTTAAATTTTTTTTTGTTCTTTAAAAATAATATTTATGACCATTATTTTAATTTATAGTATTAAATTTATATTAAAATAATTATTTTTTATATTTCTATAATATATAGATATATCAATAGTCCTGAAAAAAGAGAAAAGAAAAGGAGTTTTTGTTTGTTAGTAAAAAATAAGTTTTAATCTCATCGGTTTATTTTTATTTTTATTTTTTTTATGCTATGCAAAATAAATATTTAATCGTAAGAAGAGAAAGAGAAAGGACTAAAAGTCTAAAATAGAAAATAGAAAATAAAAGATAAAAAGAGAGAGAAAGAAATACCAGTTTCTAGAGAGAGACAAAGAGAGAAAGAGAAAATCTAAAATTGAAAAAAAAATTTTATTAGTGGGTCTCTTTGATGAGTGTTTTAATTTGAGTTGATCTATTCTATAAAACTACAAAATATATATTAAAGATTTTTTATGACGAGGGTGTTTCTAGAATTTGTTAATTTAAATAAAAGATAAATTATTAATATTATATCTAAAAATTTATGACGTTGACACAAAATAATTTTTAAGAATACAAATGATAAATAAATTTTGGAATGATTTAAAAGTATGGTAAAAGTATTTAATAAATATTATATTTTTTTAAAGTGGCAAATTTTTTTTATATTTAGCAAATGAATTCTATTTTGTTTGATCCAAATTTTTGTAGCCACATTTAAATAACTATTTAAAAGATACACAAAAATATAGAACAAAACTTCATTTATAATTTTTTTATTTTTCAATATAAACCTTAGTCAAATATAATAAAATTAGTTTTAAAAAAATTCACTTAACACAAAATTATCAAATTTTAAAAATAAAATATTTTATTTTTATACTAATACTTGCAAAAAAAATTAAAATTTGATCTCTAAATTTTTTTTTAAAATATATATTTAATATATAATTTTTTGTATTTTAAAACTTTTTAAGAATTTATTTATCGTTTATATTTTTTTAAGTTATTTTTATCAATGATATAAAGTTTTGGACATCATTTTATTATTTTACCCTAAATACAACAAATATATTTAGGGACAAAATTAATTCTCAAGGATATAATTATCATCAGCATTTCTGTTAACAGTATTTACTCTCAAGGGTATAATTAAAAAATATTTAAAATTTTAGAGACAAAATTAAAATAAATTAAATATTAATGATATATTTTAAAACTTTTTAAAAGTATCAGGGACAAAAGAGACTAAATTTTATCCTATTATCAATTTTGATCCAAAATAATTGCTAAGTACTAAGAGAGATGATCATTTTTATAAATAATTGTATTATAAAAATGGTAAAGTAATTAAAAAAGGAATAAAATCATGTAATAATAATGGCAATTTTCAAAATACATTTTAAATATTTTTCTATTTCTCAAAATACTATTTTGTTATAATCATCCTATGTTACCAAAATTTAGTTAATAATCAGCCAATATATATATATATATATATATATATATATATATATATATATATATATATATATATATATATATATATATATTTGGCATCTTAATTTTTTATCATACTATGATAAATAATTTTGATTATTCTACTAAAATATTTTAGGTTTAGTTATCCTATTACGATAGATTTGATTATTTAAATGAATAATTATTTAATTTAAATTAAAAAATATATAAATTGATGCGTGTATAAAATATACACAAATATATCGTAAATAATTTAATAGCTAAATTTTCTTACACAAAATATTTTTAATTTAGTTAATACTTCCTCTAGTATCAAATAATTTTTAATTTTTAAAATTTTATTTTTCAATTTCAACCTATGTTGGTGCTATTTAAGAATTTGATGGGTTTTAACTTTTAAAGTAATCTTAATAGTTATGGTCTTGCCTCATATATGAAAAAAGTCGTTTTAAAATAAACAACCTAGGACGATAATTTTTAAACCCAAAGTTTAATTTATGTACCCATTTATATAATCTGGTAACAAAAGTCATTTTAAAATAAACAATCTAGGACGATAATTTTTAAACCCAAAGTTTAATTTATGTACCCATTTATAATCTGGTAACAAACATTAACTTTGAATTGTTGCTACCTTACTATTCACTATTCAGTAACTTTTATACTGACATCAATAATGATATTTTATTACCATATAATTAATATCTTCCTTTTATTCATAGCTAGAGAGTAGTCTTTGGTTTGTTAAAATTGTTTAAATAGATAATTTCAAAGATCCATATTTTTATGATTAATTTATTATATGATCTATTGTGACTTTGGATCCGGTATTCTATCACTAATTTTTGGTGATGGTAAATACACAAGAGGGTGTAAAATCTCAAATAATGTAACTTTAGGTCTTTTTTGAATAACTATAGATTACAAAATTTTAGGTGTCTTTTTTTGTTGGCAAAGCCCATAAGATTCATGAATTTGGATACAATAAAATCTAAGAAAATATGCTATAAAGTTAACGTTAGTTAGAAATAGTAAAACTCTTTTTTTTTTTTAATTTTTTTTTTGCCAATGAATTATGGCATAGACTCCCCATACTCAATTAAGAGGTTGCAGGTTCGAGTCACAGTTCTCATACTCAATTAAGAGTCTCCTATCTTTCCAAATTTAAGCCAATAAGTAATAGCTCAAATGGCATAGTCTCCCCATACTCAATTAAGAGGTTGCGGGTTCGAGTCTCCTATCTATGCCATTTAAGCTATAACTCAAATGGGGTTTGAATATAGGAGATTTTTTTAGTGAGAATAGAGACGGAAGGTAAGATTTTTTAGAAAATTTGAACGAGAATTTTTACTCTATCTTTACTAATATCTGAAATTTATAAATTTATTTAATTATCTTTAATAATTTATTTTTTATATATATTTTTAGTCATTTTACATGCGGTATATATATAGAGAAAAATACTAAATTTTTAATCTTCATTTGCATATTCTTTTTTCAATTTAAAAATTCTTAGTGCGTACTCTGTAACTTTTATGCAGCCATCTCTTTTGTCACTTTCCCTTCTTACTGTCCCGCCATCTCTCACGGTGTCATCACTCTTACCGTCTCGTTCTTTTTGTTTGCAATGTTGTTTTTCTTCTTTAAGGGTGCGTTCATTTTTTTTTATGCAACTCTGTTGTCGTATCCATTCTCATTTTTGCTGTCGCGTCTCCCATCTCATTCACTGTTCTGTGTTTTAACTTGCATCATTTCGAAAGAAGTCGTCGTCCTACCGTTTAGATTTTTTGTATAAAATTTTATTGTTTGTGTATAGGATAGATATTTGGAGCTCTATTCTTATGAAAATTAATAATTAATTAGAACTATCGAAAAAATGGAAGTGAAATTCCACAAAGAATAGGACTCTGTAAAAAATGGAATGGGGGACAATATTTCCCATTTCGGAGAACGAGAACCAAGACGGTGAGCAAATCTAAAGGTAGAAACAAAGAACAGAGAGACATCCCCTGCTTCTACCCTATTTTGTTACCATCCCTAATTAACATAATAATAGTTCATGTATGAAAGAAAAGATTTATCAACAAATATTCTGTATATGCGATTTAGATTCAGATGAAAGTTTAGTAGGATATGCAATCATTTTGTATATACTCCAATGCATATATAGCCTTTGAAACTGATTTGTATTTGTGGAGAATGACATAAGCATTACATACATAAAGTTACAATATTTGTTTGGTGTGTAATAGAGAAAGAAATAAAAAAACAAGAAAAAATAGCAAATAACACAACTAGGAAGTTGAAAGTTTTTTTAAATTTTCTTAGATTAACCTTCTAATATACTCATTATTCTTTGTAGCATTTTTGGCTAATGAGTTAACAACAATATTAGCAGAACGTAATACCGAATTAATCGAAGCACACCATTCTCTCACCAGCAAATTCTGAAATTTTTTTACAATATCTTTATTCATGACATGAACAGAGACATTTGTACTTGAATAAGAAGAACAATCTGAAACAATCCGTTTCACAAATAACATCGCGAATATCTATCTTTTAAGTTAGAGTCAAACCTCTTCAAACAACGAAAAATTCTCCTCTAAGAATTGATCCAAATAGAAGAGGACTATCACAACTTTTCAAATTCCGCTAAACTAATATCCTCCACAAAACTGGCATTACAATTTATCTTAAACTTATTCAAAGATGAAACCATCCAATCAGTCAACAAAAAAAAAGAAGAACAGCAGCTTCTCAAACATGAACTGAATTGATATACTAAAAAAAACATCCAAAACTAAAATACCATGATATACATAAAGTTACATGCCTACATGTGAAGGGTTTAATACATGTTTATGATTAATTCAAGGATCAATTACTATGTCAATAAGATATTGGACTAACTTAATTGAATTTGATTACGCTTGAAATTAAAAAATATATAAAATCAAAACAAAACTATTAATTCATGTATATTATTCTTTATTTATTAATTAATAGATATTGATAAGAAAGAGATGGAGAGAGTTATGCAATTTCATTTTTCATATTCTATAATAACAACATAATTATAGTCTTTCTTTTGGTGAGGGTACTTCAATGGCATGGAGCCATGGAGGTGGTTGTTGTTGGCCGCCGTGGTGGCGAAGGCGGCAACCGAGCACTAAAGTTTCTCAGAGGCAACTCTCCAGAATCATCCTCAAAATTGAGGGCATAGCTGGAAGGATCATAGCTAAAATCCGCAGATAGCGATTGGCGATGGTGGTGGTGGTGGTTGTTGTTGTTGCTGTTATGCCTACGAAGCCACCGTGACGTTGAGCCCGGTGAGGTGGCGGGTGATGATGACGACGACTTTGGTGTCTTAGACATCGGAGTGTTAATGTTCAACATATTATTATTATTGTCTAATGATTCCTGTACCTTGCCCATGAAGCAACACATTGAAGATTTCAATTTCTCTTTTAGAGAACTTTCATGATGCACTCCACCTTGCATTATCAATCACTAATAATAATGATGATACTTTTTATGTTGAAATCAAAACAAAACAAGAATTTTCTGAGATTTTTGGTTGTCGGAAAGATAGAAAAATCTCATTTTCATTACCAGGTATGACGTGTCACGTGTGTGAGTTAATATTAATAGATAATAATATTTTAAGAGAATGAATGTGAGTTATTGATGAGTTGGAAAAGTCCGAAAAATAATGCATATAATAAGCGTAACTGCGAATTTCTTGTGAAACAAATGTTTTAGTTATATGTAAATTTAAGTATTAACGGTTAAAATTTCTAATTTAGTACAAGATTTAAGTAGTGAAAAAGAAAAACAGTTTAGAATTTTTGTTTCTGCCATCTGTTTTTTCTTCTGATGTTTAATGTTTAAATCTAGTGTTTATCCTTATCAACTTTTTCAATAATGGATATTTATATTGCAGTTAATAAAATTAAGACAGAACATATGAAACACAAGAATATAAGGTTGGTTGATTCTTCTGTTGTGAAGTGGAAAGCTATGAACTGTTTTACATGTTTTACAGAATAAATATGTATCAAGATTTTTCAGCATTTGTTGTGCCTTGTGAAAATGGTTTATTTAGATTTTATTGACAAATTAAAATCCATTACTTAAAAAGTTAAAATTCTAAACTGGTCTCATTAGTATGCAATAAAAAGAAGCAAATAATATTATAGCCTTGTCAAATCATACCTTGCAACATCAAAGGAAACCAACCTTTGGAAATAAATAAATAAATAATAATAATAATAAGGAAATAATAAATTTAAGAATCTGATGAACAACCTTTGGAAAGATCTTATTCTATGGTCAGCTACCAGGCTGTCTGCAACTAGATACAGTCAACAACAGCCAGAATTCCACATCTACCTACACTTTTTGTATAAACTTTTCTTTTTATTTTATTAATATTTTTTTCCCTCTTTTGTACTTCTTTAAACATTAAATAAATTTTGCATTTTGCAACCCACAGTTCTTCTAGAATCTAGATACTAAAATGTAACACAAGCATCAAAATTGAGTCAAGATCATTGCTCTTATGTTACAATAAAATTACAAGTTGAAAATGATTTGACAAATTTAAAATCTCTGCTTATCTGCTCAATTGAAACAAGAAAATTTGAAACTATTACAGTATTACTACAATATATAATCTGGAAAATCCACTTCATGTTTCAGGATCCTAATCCCAAGCATTGTAAGATTCAATGAACAAAGTTAACTAACTAATTTACATCCACATCCCATTTTCTTTTTCAACTTTCTTCTTCCAATTCATCTCCTTAGGAAGTAACTAAAAAAACAAACAAGGAGGAAAAGGGAAAGAGATGAGGTATACTAACTTAAAATGCTATGATCTTGTTGGACTAATTAACAATTTACCATAACCTTTGTTATCTAACATCAACATTGACATTCACATCCATTGGGGAGGGAAATGCATCTCCAACATATGATTCTGAATCAGCAATTGACACTTCCAAGTTGCCGCCGGATAAGCCTCCGCCGGTGGAAATCTCATTGCCTGAATCAGACTTGACGCCTTGAAAGGACTCGCCGGTAACCAATGCTTGTAGCAAATTCGGCAGTGGAGGATCCCTAATTTCCACTAACCCTTTCAACATTTTCACCACCATATCCATTGTAGGCCTAATAGCTTCATCATCTTGAATGCACCAAACTGCTACCAAACTAACCCTTCTAGCCTCCTCAATGTTATATGCATCTCCAAGTTTCTTATCGATCACGGAGGCCACATTGCCGTCGATTATCTGCCGTGCCGCCCAAGGAGGAAAGAACCATCTCTCTCCCATCTCACAACCACTCTCTTTGCCTCTGTCACAACCACCAGCAGATGGCAGTGTCTCAATGTTTCGGCGACCACCAATTAGTTCAAGCAATGTCATTCCATAACTATAAACATCAGCCTTCGCAGTAATTGCCACCCCGGAAATCCACTCCGGAGCAACATACCCCCAAGTACCCCTCATGGTTGCCAACACCCTACTGAAATCCCTCCCCATGAGCTTTGCCAAACCGAAATCCGAAACCTTTGCATTGAAACCACTATCCAAAAGGATATTCTCAGGTTTGATATCACAATGTATAATGCAGTTCCTACACTCCTCATGTAAATATGCAATCCCTTTGGCTGTTCCAACTGCAACTCGAAATCTAACATCCCAGCTCAAACTAGGCCCTTCCCTGCGCAGATAAGCGCTCAATGCGCCATTTTGCATGAACTCATAAACCAAAAGCCTATGAGCATTCTCAGAACAAAAGCCTCTAAGCCTCACAAGATTAACATGCTGAATGTTCCCAATTGTCGAAACCTCGGCCCTGAACTCTTTCTCCCCACTCCCTGGCCTCTCCAACCTCTTCACAGCAACAAGAGTTGAATCACTCAATTCACCTTGAAATACAGTCCCAAATCCACCATGCCCAACTTTCTCCGAAAAACCCCTTGTTGCCAATTGAAGCTCCTTGTAAGAAAACATCCTCAAATTCAACATTTGAATAAATCTATCTTCCTCCTCCAACTCCTTCTTCCTCTTCTTCTTCACCAACACCAACAAAGTCACCACCACAACACCCAAAACTGCCACCGACCCAACAAGGACAGCAACAATCAAAACTTTACTATCCAAACCCTTCTCATTCCCATCTCTTGGCACCCTCACATACAAGGCACCACCACCATCACCAACACCAAGACCAACAGAACTCACATTCTGAAAATCAAACACTGAACCATAAAAGTTCTTACACAAACCACTCCCTTCACTAAAAGTTAACCCAACACACTCACAAGATCCCAAACATTTACTCTCACAAAAGCTCCTAGACTTAGCTTTCGAAAAATTCACACTACCAGATCCAAATTTCACCAACCCCATATCCTGAAAACCATCCCTTTTATCACAAGAATCCATTTTTTTACGAACACAACCCATAGTGTAATCCCCATTCCCCCAACCCACTTCATCAGAAGGCCCAAACCCATCAACACAAACACAAAGTTCAGAACTTTCATGACCTTTGCAAACTCCGAACCTCCCACAAAGCCCCCGAACCTGACAAACCTCAGGCTTGAACCAAAACTTGTTCCACGCACCAGCCTGCTTCCACCACGTGTACTGCTGAACCTGACCGTGAGGCTCCAAACGGAACATCGTCGGAACAAAGCCACTATCCGAAGTCGTCTCTGTGAACCCAAACGACGCAGCTGCAGTAAAAGGCTCCTCGAAATGGAACCGGTAAATGTACGGATTCGTCATCTCAGGAATTCCGGTGAAAAAATTACCGGTCCAGTTTCCGGTGGACCAGTACGAATCGGTGCCGTTGAAAACAAGCTCAAGCTCACCGTAATCCGGTGGTTTCAGCCGCAGAGAGTAAAGCCCCGGCGAAGGGTCCGTTTCGGTTTTCCACGAAACAAGAGATTGGGTTCGGGTCAAGTTCATACCCGGAAGCCACTTGTCAGTTGGTTCGTCGAAGCTCTGCCACAAAACGGTGCCATTTTCGGAAGAGAGAAGAACCAAGTTTCCATTTTCCAGTAACTGAACATTGCAAGAAGAAAAGGAAGGGCCTTTTGGAGTTGGGGTTTGCCATAGAGGTAGTGAGGTTTGGGGGTGAGTGAGGCTGAGGTGGCACGTGGTGGTGGTGTTGGTGAGCTGAAGGGTGGTATTGGTTTGGGTTGGGGAGGGTTGACGGCGGTTAGCGACCCAAATGAGGGTTTGTTTTGAGAGTGAAGCGTAGCGGATTGCGAGGTAGAAGTTGTTGGAAGATGGCAAGTTGAAGATTCCGAGTTCGAAGGTGTTGTTTGGGCTTCGGAGTGTGGTGCTTCCTTCTAGAATAATGGTGGTGGAAGAGGTTGCAATGGTGAAGGTTAGAATGCGTTGAAGGAAGAAGAAGAAGAAGAGAGTGTAAGAGAGTGGCATGTTTTTTTGTGGGGGTTGGGAGAGTGAAGAGAAGGTGTTTGTGTTTTTGTCAGTGAGAAAGAAAGAGAGAGAAAGTATGTGTGTTTTGGTGGCAGTAAAAAGGTGACATTATTATTAGCAAACAATAGATTGTGGTGGCGTTGATTTTGTCGTTTTCTTAGTTGTTTCTCTGTGTTATGTTATCTTCTTACCAGTTTTATGAAGTGTTACTACCATGGGAAATTGGATTTGCATTACTATGTTTGAAGTTTCAAGTTACTACTACCTTACAAATTCTCATGGTACTCATTACTCAAGTGGAATCATTTATGAGCTACTACATATTAGGTTCAATTTAAGCTTGATTTAGAAAAAGTACACACATTATTTAGTTTTGTATGTAGGAAATAAATAAATAAATATATATATATATATATATATATATATATATATATATATATACTTAGTTTTGCTATTTTTAAAAAGTTATAGATAATTTTAAAAATATTAAAATTCACATATAAAGATTGTTAGTTGAGACTGTTAGATAATAATTTAGTCAAGGTGAAAACTCATATGAAGTTGACTTTACGTGAAGTTGATATCTAAGAGCCGTTAATTGAAAATTTAGTCAAATCAGTTAAATTATCTAACGACTCTCAAGTTTCAACTTTACGTGAAGTCGACTACACTTAAATTTTTATCTTTAGTCAAACATATCAAATTATTTAACAGTTTTTAATTAATAATTTTACATTCAGATAATTGCACGTAAATTTTTACTTATTTAAAATTAGTTTATATTTATCAAAAGTAAAAAAATTTAATTTCATTTTAAATATAAACAAGATGAAAATCCAAAAGCAAGGGTGTGCCTTTTAAATTGTAACTACTTGGTTATAAAACTCAACATAAATTAAGATTACAATGTTGAGTGATTTTTTTTTCCATACTTTTTCTATAATTTGTATTTTTTCTCTCTCTCTCTCTCTTTCAATAATGTATACTTTTTTTAGATACACATAAATAATTTTGAGATAGAATTTAAAATCACCCACATACTCAAACTCTTGCTATTACTTAGGTTGGACCAACATGTCTTTGGTTAGCATTTTTTTAGTAATTTAATTAAGTTCTTGTCAACAACTCAAATAAAACAATTTCTATTCTTCAAAAAAGTGTGAGCCATAAATATATGTTGTAAATGTCATAAAAACTTCTTGTTTTGGTTAATCTTTGTTGAAAACGAATCTTACTAAAACAATGTTAAAAAACATAATTAAGAGCTGCAATCATCGCTTCCAAATGATTCCTTCATTTAGGCAAGCTTATCCTCAAAATCTAAATTAAAGTCAAAATTATATTCTCAAATCTTGTTTAGTAGGTGCGAATGATCAAAGCTTTGAATAATAGTATTGAGTAGCGGGGATTAAATAATTAAGTAACAAATATAGTAGGTTTACGGTTAGATCAATGATCACAATAATATTAAATATACAATTTTATTTGATAATATTTGTATCATGTAAGAATTAAATAAAAAAGTTTAAATTAGAAGAATTTGATTGAAACTTTTATACAACATATATGCTTAATTAAAATTTTATTATAAATTGAAAATTTTAATCGGAAAATTGAATAAAATAAAATAAAAAAAATCTCTAACTTAATTAAACCGGAAAGAAAAAATATCTAAAATGGCTGTGGTAAACCTATAAATTCTAATTTTAGAGCTTTATTTATTTATTTATCTAATTTAATTTATTTATTTGGTAAAAAGACAAGTTGGAGAATGAGAGTGAAAGGTGGTGGTAGACAACTGTTTCTGATATCCACTCAACCAAGGTTTTTTTTTTTTTTAAATATTTTTCAACGTAAGGCATGGGAAAAAAATAATTATTAAACGGTAAAAATTTAAGTGCAGTCGAATTCATATAAAATTGATAGTTGAGAGCAATTAAATAATTTGATTGATTTGACTAAATTTTCATCTAATAACTTTCGATTATTAATTTCACGTGAAATCGACTGCACCTGAGTTTTCACCAATTCGCCGTATTAAATTATATAATTCTTTTTTAACTCTTTTACGACAACAGCAAAGGGCCAAAAGGTATCTCATATCTTTAAAATTCAATAATTTATGAACTTAAAAAGGTAGAAATAATTAGAGCATGCAGAAAAAAAAAAACTGGGACCATGGAAATCAGGAAAAAGCAGCAATTGAATAATTGACAAAACTTTTATGAAACCAAACTAAGAAAAACAGTCTCTTATTCTTATATATATTCATATTCAGAAGCGTGTCAATAATTAATTGGTTGCAATTTATTTACGCTATACGATTTAATTTAACTAGACTCTTCTAAAATAAACTTTATGTTTAGCCACAAAAATGCAATAACTTTATGTTTATCTTTAAAATATATCACCTTGTTAAAAAAAATTGTATTTTTTTCTTTTCTTCTTTTTAGTTTTTATTTACAATGTGGCGTTAAATTTAAAAAATAACAAAATGAATAAGTATTTATTTTGAAAATTAGACTTTTATTTTACATTACCGAAAAATTATAAAAAATAAATAATTTCAAAAAACAAAATCATGCTATCTAATAATATAATAGTCTTTATAAATATAAAATAATTTTCACGTAAAAAATATTAAAAATTTTCAAAATTTATTATTATTTTCAGTTATTATGTAATTATTAATTTAACTTTTTTATTTAATTTTTTAATCTAATAATTTAATAATATATTTTATCATATATTTTTAAATATTAATAATTAATTAATAACTAAAAACAAAAAATTCTAATAACCGTATAATATTCCTCCACTCGGATAAAAAAAATTTGAAGCCACAACTCTAGGACTTTATAAAAATATTAGCAGGTCTCTGTCCCTTTTAATTTTGGGGAATAGAAAAATAGTTGGATAGTAGAAACGTGAGCTGTCTTAAAGTGCAACGTCTATTTAGTATATATCATATAGTAAGCATTATTTTTATGTGTGACATCATCATATCATATATTTATCTTGAAATATATACATACAGCCTACGTTTTATTAAATTAAGAAATAATAAACAAAAATATATATCCACTGTATGTTAAAATAATTTGCTCTAAGCCACCCACTTTTTTTTCAAAAATCATTGTGTTGTTTATGCCTTGAAAAATAAAACAATATCAACAGCAATAGCAAGCTTTGTAGGGTGTAGTTTATTACGTTTAGTTTAAATTCTTAATCTCATTTTTATAATATAGTGCATGAAACATTTCAATACAAAATCTAATATAATTGTATAATATATTTTCAAAATTAACTTCAATTTGCTTTACTTTGATTGAAATTATTGTAGTTTTACCAACCAATTCTTCCTTCGAATTCATGCTTATTGGTAGGAATCTGACTTTAATTTCTAAAGTGTAATCTGAATTTCAGAAGATAAAACGAATAATTATATATATATAGTCAATTAATTACTATAATAAGATGCAGCCAAGGAATAATTACTATCATATATTCATGTCTCTATGGCTGCTCATTCCAGCTATCATATTAATTAGTTGGTATGGGTTAGCTAGGTTAGGGTTAGGGTTAGACTCATGCACTTTGATTGAATATATTATCTCACTATCCTTTTATTAATATAGTTTTTTTTTTGTTTAAAATCTTTGTTTAAAGTATTTGACTTCTATTGTCCAAAAATTTGATTAATCTAATTTAAAATTTGTTGATGATGACATTAGGTAACAAAATATAAAAAGCTAAGAAGAAATTTTGCTGTTGTTTAGCATGCTTATCAATCAATTAGAATATTTTGAGTGCAACATCATCATGAAGAGGGTCTTCATTGACTACAATTGCTACTCTTTTCTATCTTGCTACTTTTGCTTAACCAATAATAATTAAGGAAAAGTTATAAGATATAATTTTTCTCAAGATTTGAAACCTAACCTGTGGGCTGTGGTTAGAGTTTACAATGCTAGTGACAAATTAGTATTATTAAAGCAATTATTAGGGGAACATATTAAGAGCATGCTTGGAAACATTAAAAAAAAAAGACTTTTTTTTGAAAAAAAATATTTTGCTATAAATTAATCACATTTAGGTAAAATTTTGAAAATAGATTATAATTGAAATTAACAAGTTTAAATTAAAAAAAACTTATAAATAAAAGCAATATTTTGAAACTTATGATTATAAACAAAGCTTATTATTTTTGAATTGCAATGATTTTATGAATTTAATCTCAACTATCAAATATCAAATAATATAAACAATCATTTTATACCCATTTTTTAATTATACTAGTTGAGAATAATTTTTTCGTAAATTTCAAACACAATATATTATCCTAAAACCACTTTTTAGCTAAGTATCTAAATATAAGTTAATTTTCACATAATCAATTATTTAAAAAAATTAATACAAACAAGAATTACTAAAATAAATATAATTTTAATTTTAAACATTTTCAAACTCAGTCTAAATAATGCCGTTAAATCCACTATACTCCTAACTAAAATAGTTTTTTCATAATATTTGAGGGAAAATGTGTATCACACTATCACCTACTGACATTGAAAATAATGTGTCATTGTTTGACCATCATTTTCATAAATACCATGTGAAATTAATTAATCTGAGTAAAGAGAAATTATTGGTCCTTCCAAATGTTTATTATTGATTTATTGCTTACTTCAATCATATTACTCTTGAATCTAATAACAAGATTTTTTTCCATTATTAATCATCTCACCATGTTTACTATATTAACTAAAAATGGCATCAAAATCCATAACTATATATATATCAATGTCCCACATAGCCAAATGACATTCTCTTCCTTATCTCATATTTTTTTTTTTTTAATTTGTCACTGTCATTTTTTATAGAAATATTTATTTACATTGATAAAAAATTGCCAATAATTCATAGTCAGATAAATTAATAAAAAGATTAAGTGACATTAATTAAAAACAGGAATCAAACAGAATATAATATTATAGATACAAATATCAAATGCCTTAGAAAATCTCTTGGAAAAGGTAAGGAAATATTAATGGTGGCATGGTGCATGTTGACATGATTTAGCTATTAGCATGCTTAAAAATCTCAAGTGAAATTATAGACTATAGACTATAAAAACAACAACAATAAATTTGATCCTTAAAAAAAAAAAGTATAATATAACATATACATTGAAAATGTGAAGCAAACTTGATTTATAAAATCTATACATCTTTCTTTTTTGTTTCCTTTTTCCCCTTTTTCTGCAGCATAGAGAAACAACAAACAAACAAATATGAACAAATTTGTACAACAAAGATCCAAACATTAGGGAATTGCAGTGAGAGATGCATCCATGCATGCAATTTGGTGTAGCATTCTGTCAAAAACTCTTCATTCATTCTTCTTCTTCTTCTGATAGATTGTGTGATCACTAGAACAATGACTTCTTAAAATTGCATGATGAATTGAAAAATGAATTCACTTATCAAACAATGAGTTTCATATATCTTCCATTGCATTTAGCAGAAATTTTTTCTTGTAAACCAATCGAACTAATCCAGTGGCTGGTCAAAGATCATCTCCTGCAAACATTAGATAACAGCATTTAGGACATAAACTTGCTCAGATAGATTGAATCTTATGTTCGACAATAGCCGAAAATCCAAAGGATTCGGATGCGTTTTTCATGTAGTTATTGATGACTTGACACGAAAGAAACCAAACCTGATCACATATGGGACACGAGTCGCTTCTTTCCATCCACTCGAGAATGCATGACAGGTGAAAGTGGTGGTCGCATTTCGTCAGTGTTTTGGGATTCTCAGCATCATATTCTGCAGCGAAAAATGAAAAAATCAACTGAAAAGGTTACAGAGAAGGAGAGTTGGAACATCCTGATCTGTTCACTAAAACAACACAATCTAGCCGAGTTAGCAATTATACCTTCTAGACAAATTGGACATACATCCTCTTCTTCTGTCACCAATGCATGAGATTCATTTGATTTTAAAGGTTCCGGCTTCCTTGGAGACAAGGGTGCCGATTTAGGTTGAGCTTTACAATCTGATTCTTCAAGATCTTCACATGTAACTAAAATTTCGAAACTACTACCACTAATGGTTTCTCTACCTGACTCGGAATCTGTTGATGCAGGACCTCTCAGGACAGTATCATACGGTAGAGGCGCAGGAGGCGACTGGTAAGTATCTGGTATGGATGATTCCAAGTTCAAGCCGATGAGCAGTCCGGTGGTGAGTGAAGCAGCTGTCCCATTACCGTCGTTAGAGGTTAGAGACTCGCGCTCTTCCAAAGCTGGCGAACACTGCAAACAGGATACCTTTCAGATTACATAGATTTGTTCACACATATCAAGCAATCATCTAAATAATTAATGTACGGAAAATGTTGCGGCGTTTTAAGGTAATTAGAAATAGGAAAGCATAGGTATTATCTGGCAAGAGCTAGAGTTGTAAATTGCATAGAATCTGCCATTAACAATTTTGCTTAAGCTCCAAACAAATTTTATGCAAGTTGCAATATGCTAATGAAGTTTCTCCCTTACAGAAACCATTTCGAAGGATTCAGCATAGTGTTGAATATGAAATAATTTAAACTTTCCTTCGATGACCAGTAAAATCTAAGATTATAGAAGTAACATATTTACTTGATTGAACTTGAACCATTAAAATGACTTCGATTATGTTCGACTTTATTAAAGGGTTTCTAACTTCTAATTGGTTTCATCAAAGAGGATAAACCCCATACTGAATGAATCTTCAAGGCTTCAAGTTGATATTCAATAATTTCTTACTTAAATTTTACTTTTTGTCAAAATCGCTTTTAAAATGAATTGCCAAACATATATCACTTTACCTCAAAATTCATTCCAACTAAATCAATTCTACCAAAAACAGAACTAAACACACAGAACTACAGATTAAGAGAGCACAAAAATTTACTAACATAGTAATACACCGGCGTTCCGTGAAGATGAGGTTTTCTGGCAGAACAACAGCAACCTCCCATTTTTCCAGCAGTTCGCTTCGGTTATTTAGTTCAACTGACCAATGATACTCTCATCCTCTTCTGTTACTTGGAATTTATGGAGAATTAGATAATATCAAACTCTATGCATCCATTTCTGCAACCACAAATAAAAAAGAGAGGATCAATTGGTCATTTTCACACTAGAAATGAACTTCAACAAGCCATGACATGAATGGAAGCTAGAAAATTATGCAAGATAACATAAAGTGATCAAATTCAATTAATTACAAAGTTATGATAACCAATACCTTCAATTCAGATTTCAGAAACAAAATTACATCATTACAAGTTACATAAGGACTTAAAGAACATGATTAAAGATACTATTCAATAGATGCAAAAGGAAAAAAAAATTCACAGCTTCATGCCTATACTTCAGGTTCAACCAAACTCATCAACCCAGTTGTAGAATACTATAATTAGCATAAAAAATATAACTTTTTCACATAACAAACAATCTACACAATCAATAAGAAGCAAAAAGGAAACAGGAAACAGGAAACAGAAGTAATCAAATTAAGTCCAAACCAGCCCAGAATTCATCATTCACCAGTCACGCAACTAAACATGCCAAACTGAGTGAACTGTTTCAATGAAAATTGGGAGCATAAACCCTAATTTGATGAAAGGGGAAAAGGGGTAGTGAATTAGCAGTTACAGTTCATAAAAAAACTACCTTTATGGAAAATAGAGAAGTGTTGGAATTGGGTTCCGAGAAAAGGAGAGATTTTTTTAGGGAAGGATGGTGATTTTTGTGCACTGGGAAGAAAAGAAACCTTTGATTCAGTGCAAAATTTGATGTTGGTTGAATATTGTTGATTTTGTTGTAGTTGAGGTTGTTGCAGAGTATGTAGTGAGAGAAAGGTTTGTCTTTTGTTGGAACTTGGAAGTGTGCAAGTAGAACTAGAAAGTACAGAAACAAAAGTCAACTCAAGGTCTCAAGTTGTTCATTCACCTCTCAACCATGGTCTGAAAACCGGACCGGTTCAACTGCAAACTGATGGTATTAATGGTCCGATTAAAAATATAACACCCTTACTATTAGAATATTATCATGATATTACTAATGATAAAACCGTAAAAGTACTACTTGTGTTTTCTGTATTATCCATTTATGTATTTTAGGAGCCTTTAAAAATCCAGCTCAAAACGCTTTTTTTTTTTCTAGAAACATATAAATACATAATACATACTTATAAGTTATATCTTTTATTTATCTCAATAAAATCAATAATTACTACAATCTAATAGCTACATCAATTGACATGACATGAATAAAATACATCAAGTATACTTTAATATATATATATATAGTATACATATAACAAATAATTTCTATTTCAAGTCACCAAAAAAAATAATTCCTATTTCTCTATACAAAATTTATAACAATACCGTAAAATCGGTGGAGAACCGCTGAGCCGACCGAAAACCTGCCGATTGGACCGGACTAGAAACGGTTCAAAGAAAACGGCGTCGTTTTTGGCTTAAACGGTTAAACAACCATGCTCTCTTCAGTCTTCACATCTCACATCTTCAAGCTGCAGAACTCTGAATCACTCCCACTTCTCCAACCTAGCTGCTGCCGCCGGCGGTCCGTCGATCCACTGCCGCCGCCCGTCCGTCGAGTTCGGCCGCCGTCCATCCGTGTAGCCACTGCCCCCAAGTCTCCAGCCCCTGCTCTCTTCTTCCGCGAGCTCTCGGCCCATCCGTCGTCTGGTCGGCGTCGTCCGTCAATCAACAGTCTGTCGGCGTCGTCTTCAAGGTCAGTGGCTCGGTCGCTTGTTCTTTGTTTTTTTGTTTTTACTTTTTTCTGCTCTGTGGTTCGAAGCTTGTGGATTTGTGGTTGTGTTTTTAATTTTTGGTGAACGATTACTTGCTTATTGATTCGCTTTGGTTCTGCTATGCTGCTGTTTTGTGATTTTATTACTTTAATTTACTGATTATTGATTTGCTCACTGCTGGTGTTTTGTGTTTTCATTGATTGATTATTGATTAAGAGATGTGTTGCTTTTTTTTTTTTTTTTTTGACTTAATTGTGCTTGGATTAATTGGATGCTCAGTCAGTGTTCTTGGTTGATTGGCTTTGCTCACTGCTTGATGATAAATTTTAACTCTATTACTGGCTTGTTCTTGACTGTCAAACACTTCTTAAAAAGAACCTCATCTATGTATTCTTAAGTAATACCTACGAGCAAAAATTCTTGAAAACAACTGAACTGTTTAAAAAATAATAATAAATATTTATAAAAATATCTTCATATAAATAGTTAAATATAATATGATATTCTAGTGTTTCTTTGATTAGGGTTCTTCGGATCATTATGATATGATATTCTAGTGGTTTTTGAACTTTGAATTAAGATTTACTCTTTTCTAAAAAAAAAACTCTGTAGGAAGTTGGAACCTTCGTTGCTATTTGTGATCGTGCGTTTTGATAATTGATACATTGTTTCTGTGGGGATATGGTTTGATTATCCTGTTGCTTGCAGTGAATATGAATCGACGTGGAGGAGGAGGGTTTGGTGGTGGTGCTGGTGGTGGTAGGGATCCATTCTTTGATTTTGGTGGTGACCCTTTTGGTGGTGGTTTTGGAGGAGGGTTTGGTCCCTTTGGACCTCCTGGAAGCTTAATTTCGAGCTTCTTTGGGGGAAGGGACCCTTTTGATGACCCTTTCTTCAGAAGTCCTTTTGGTGGAGGCATGTTTGGTTCTAGCCCCTTTGGTGCTGCCCCTGCTGGATTCCCTAGGTTCCCTTTCTCCCAGGATATGCATCCAGCTGGGTTTCTTGACCAGCATCAGGCTCAGGCTCAGGCTCCGGCTCCCGAGTCTAGCGCGCGAAGGGGGCCTATCATTGAGGAATTGAAATCTGATGATGATGATGATGAGAGTGGGGATGTGAAAGACGGAAACAAGGCAAAGAAAGAGAATCCACGAAAGCATGGCAGGTCGAGCAGTGAGCCCTTCATTGAACATCCAAACGGAGGAATTGAAGGTAATGGGAAGCTGTTGGTTGGTACTTTTGCTTTTTCTCTTCCTGAAATCAGATGGTTGGTTTGTTCATGCTAAAAGTTTATATTAACAGGGAAGAAAAGCAGACACCTGCAGGCTAGGAATGAGTACAACAATGAATTCAACAACAGATTCAATGTGGCTAGGGCTGAACCTCAAACTCACAGCTTCTGCTTCCAGAGCTCAACCGTACACTATGGTGGTGCTAATGGAACATACTATACTTCGTCAACGACAAGGAGGACCGGCAGTGATGGGGTGAGCATTTAGAATCTGGTTAAATAACTCTCTACTCTCTAGAGTGAATTAGTGTATTGTTGGTTTTCTGATGCCATCTTCAATATATTAGGTGACATTTGAAGAGGCCAAAGAAGCTGATAGTTCTACAAGGGAAGCTTCTCACAGAGTTTCCAGAGGCATTCATGGCAAGGTATTCATATACTATTTCTTTGGTATCATATTAATAATATTGGATTAAGTTGCTTCGGTTATAGCTGTGTATTTGTAATTGCCCTGCTTATTAAATTTATTTCACTTGGTCTGGTACTTCATAGGGACATTCCCTTTCAAGAAAACTTAATTCGGATGGTAGAGTGGACAGCATGCAGACCTTGCACAATCTGAATGAAGGTATATCTTGGATTCAATATTCATGATTTCGATGGTGTGATGTCTACTGTAGCAGTTCCATACTTCCATGCCCTTCTATGTTAATGTTACTGAAGGATTTGTGTTGTTAATTTGTCATCTTGTAGATGAACTTGCTGGCTTTGAAGATGATTGGAAACAAAAAGGTCAAAAGTATTTGCCTGAATGGACTGGGAATATTGGTCAGTTGCCGAATATTCTTTTTGTTACTTAAGGGCGGGGATGATTAATCTCTAGAATATATCATCTTATCTTTAATTTGTTTCTCTTTTCTGTTTTAGGAGCTCTTGATAACCAGCAAACTGCACAGGCCAGGCAGGTTGGGTGGGCTCTCCCTTCTTCGGCGCATGGCCATCCTGCTCAAACAATGTCTGAAGCTCAAGATAGAACAGGCTCTTCTCGCACACAGGAGAGAGCAAGGATAGATTCCGGTGAGAGGAGCGCATCTCATCCACGGGGACGGGGCAGAAACTAAGGCATCTTGTTGCTTTCAAGGTGTCAAGTCTGGTATCCCCTCGTCAATGTACTTCCATATTATGTCCCTGTTGTTTCTTCTTCTAACCCCTTCCCTTATAGAGGTCTATGATGATTTTGGCGGGGTTATAATCCTTGGTTGAGTGGGTTTTCCCATTTGGATTTGTGATGGTGATGCTAAGAGTCTGAGACTTGCACATTAGGAGCTGATTGAATTACAAACCAGTAGTTAATGGTTTATATTTGTTGGTATTCATGCCTCATGTTGTATAATTACTGGTATGCATTACAAACCAGTAATTAATATGTATTATTAATTATTATTAAAATATTATCTAAAATAATTTATATAATTAAAAATGTTAAAAATATGAAAAAGTAAGTTTGTATATTAATAATTTACTATTAATAAAATATCAATGTTTATTAAAAAATCATAATAAGTCATAACAGGACTTAAGGAGGCCCACACGTTTTAGTGGGACTTAGACACTTAGTTAGTAGACTCCCAAAACAAAATAATTATGACCATAATAATAAAGGAAAATACCACCAATTTTCTTTTCTATTTTTTATTTTTCGAGAATCATTGAATCTCCACCAAAAAGGCAAAAAGTACATGCATATTTTAAAAGGAACTGACATGTTAAATAGACAATAAGCATACAAAGGGGAAAAAATGCCAATTATGTTTCAAACAACTATTTTTATATAGGGAATGGATTAGGAATCAAAAAACTTTTTTCTCCTTGTTTGGATCGAAAATATATATACCAATGATTTAAAAAAAATTCATGTAATTTCGTTTGTGACCAAATAATTATTCTTTATCTTTTTATTTGTATTGAAAATCCTTTTTATCCAAAATGGATATTTAAGAAACTGAAATTCATCTCACACTAATAAAAGATTTTACGAGCTCTCATTCATGTTGATGATACTTCTAGAACTCTTTTTTGACACAATTATTTCAAATTATGACTCTTAGCTGCTTTGTGAATTTTACAAAGGAATAATGGTGGCTTTAAACCCAAATTCTTCTCAACATAATGATGCTAATTATTAAAGTATAAGAATTATAATTACACCAGAATAAATTTTTTAATAGTAAACAAATCAGAGAAGAATAAAAGCTAGTAAATTCACATAAGAAAAAAAAGGAAGGAAAGGAGATAGTAAGGAATAAAATTATTATTATAATATAAAACATTTCTACTTAGTACAGAGTAGAAAATGCCAAAGACTAAAAACGCCGGCCTCTTTTAGGCACCGAAACGCTAAAAACTTATTTGGTTTATTGGTGCGCGTTTTCAATAGGAAGCCATTATATTTTTTATATTTTTTTAGTTCAACAGTAAAGATTATCCTAAATGTAGTTTGATGTAATTGGTTATTTAATATTTTTTTCAGCTTTTGTGTCAGTGGGTTGCTTTAAAAATATTGTTTTCTTGATGGTTATTGTTGTTATATCAGAAATATTATGTTAAGTGCCACCTTCAACTCCTTCAATCTTTCAGCAACAAAGCTAAACCGTCCATTCTTCAATGTTTCCCTAACACTCTCCAACATCTCATTGCGCACCTCGACATCAACCATCTAGTCGGAGATGATCTTGAGGACTCTGGCGTGGTTGTCGGATAAAAGCTGGGATTGAAAAACGGCACTATTGGTAAGAGAAAAGAGTGACTCGAAGTTGTGGCAGTGGGAGAGGATGTAGGATTGGACCTTAGATCAGATCTGAAGGGAATGCGATTAGTCGCTGGATGAGGAGGCAGAGATTTAGTGTGGAGAGCGGCATTGTTAGATCGGAGAGGTCGCGCGTCGAGAGGTCTCATAGCAGAGATAAATTCCGTAATCTCCACCATCGAGTAAACACGCGCCACTCCAGGGTCACTGCAGTAGGAGTTCTTGCCAGAGCTGGAGGAGGGAGTGTGTCGGAAAAGACGGTGCCGCCATGGGAGGGCGCCGGAGAAGATGGTGTCGAAGCTGCCATGGCCGAGTGGAGAGGAGAAGGAGTTGGTGGCGCGACGAAAGAGTGAGTAGGAGAGGCGGTGGAGAGGTTTGTTGTTGTCGCCGGCGGTGAAGATAATAAAAGAGGTGGTGTGCTTACGACGGTGGAAGAAGAGAACGAGGAAGAAGAGAGAGATGGCGGTGACAGTAACAAGAGGGAGAAAAATACTGTGGTAGTGGTGGTGATAAGGAAAATTCGGTATTAGTTTTTGGAAGTTCAACATGAAAAATAAGGGTGAAAAAGTTAGAAGACATGGAAACTGACGAGAAGATCCTAAATTCATAATGGAATAGACACCGTGATTAAAGTAAATAAAATAAAAAAATATAAAAAAAAGATAAAAACATCCCTTTTTTAAAAAATTATAACAAAAAGGATTCATTAAAGTAAAATATTTTATTTTGACCAATTTGACTTATCAGTATGCCAAATCAATTTTTGTCGTTTCGATATCCAAAAGAGACCGACGTACCGAATCCGTGTCCGACTAAAGCACAGGGAAAAGAAAAGCACGTCAAACCAAGATGATTATATCAGAGAAGAATAAAAGCTAGTAAATTCACATAAGATAAAAGAAAAGGAAGGAAAAGAAAGGAGATCTAGTGAGATAGTAAGGAATAAAAATTTTTGAGATAATACTCAATTTGGTTTCTGAAATTACACGCGAGTCTCAATTTAGTTCTTGAAGTTTCAATTGCCTCTATTTAGTTCCCAAATTTTGTGAGCATAACTCATGTTAGTCCTTGAAACAATTTTCAACGTACAAATCTTAACGAAACACTGTCGTGACAGCCGGATGCCATACTAAACTTTGTAAAATGATGTCGTTTTGGTTTTGGCACTCAAATAACCTAAAAACAACATCTTAAATGGTGTTTATTAAAATTTTACCTAACAAAATAAGTAATACGATGCCGTTTTTGACCTATTTAAATGTCAAAACCAAAAATCAACTTGGGTTAGTTGAGTGGTCAGCTCACTCGTCTGCTTAAGCAAGTGTCGGGGGTTCAAATCCTGCCTTATGCATGCAACAGACCCACATTTATAAACTTCAAAAACTAAATAGAGGCAATTAAAACCTCATGAACTAAATTGAAACTCGCGTGCAAATATAAAACATCTCTACTTAGTACAGAGTAGAAAATGCCAATGTGCCAAAGACTAAAGCATAGGAGAAAAAAGCACGTCAAACCAAGATGATTATATCATCCCAAGAGAAATGAATATAGAAAAATGCTTTAGATATTTATTTTTGTCTTGTATGTCAAATTCATATATCTTTTTAGTTTTTATTATTAAATTAAAAATAAAATTATCTCATAATATATGAATTTCAAACATAATCCAATAATAAACAGGTATATAATTAGAATACAAAATAAAATATCAAATTCTACTTTTTATTTTGAATATTAGATTAATAATAGTATTTTTTTGAATTGTAGAATAATAGACATTAATATTAAATATGAAGCAGTTTAATTTAAAGTGTAAAAATTGAATCTTTCAATTTTTAATAAATACATAAATCAAACTCTCTAATTTCTGTTTAAAAAAATTAAAAAAATGTGACGTACAAAATTAAATTCCAATTTTAATACTTCTCATAATTTTAAAAATAACAAAAATTATAATATTAAAGTATATTACTCCCGATCCTCCCACGAAGAAAACCTAGGTGCCACCAAATCCACAGGTATGCAGAAGTTTATAACATGAAATTTTCAGGGTTCAGTTGTAATTTTATCTTTTTAATTTTTATCCTATGTTCTTCAAATCCCATTTCAAAAAACAGTTCCTTTTCCCTCCAACACTTTTCTCATTTGTAACTCAATGCTTCAGTAACTATTCTCATGAACCACATCCATGTAATCATTCGCTTAGCAGACTCAAAGCTTTTGTTCCAATCCCTAATGAACCCAACTTCAGGGACCCTGAAATTGTTCATTTGTTTTGTGCTAAAGCCCTCAAAGTTGCTGCTATAAGGGCTTTTCTCCCTGAAGGGAAACAGTTGCATGCCCATTTGATAAAGTTTGGTTTTTGTCATGTTCTGTCATTGCAAAATCAGTTCTTGAGTATTTACCTTAAATGCAAGGAAACCAAAGATGCACTTAAACTGTTTGATGAATTGCCTGGGAGAAATGTGGTCTCGTGGAATATTGTGATCCGTGGCATTGTTGGATGTGGAAATGAAAATGACTTGAATCCTCATCTGGGGTTTTCTTATTTCAAGCGGATGTTGTTCGAAAAGGTGGCTCCGGATGATATAACATTGAATGCTTTGATTGGTGTGTGTGCAAAGCTTCATGATATCGAAATTGGAGTACAACTGCACTGTTTTGCAATGAAAAGAGGACTTGATTTGGATTGTTTTGTAGGTAGTGCTTTGGTTGATTTTTATGCAAAATTTGGTTTGGTTGAGAATTCAAGGAAGGTTTTTTGTGCTGTTACACATAGAGATTTGGTTATGTTGAATGTCATGATTTCTTGTTATGCCCTGAATTGTTTACCAGAAGAGGCCTTTAGCATTTTCAACTCAATGAGATTGGATGGTGCTAATGGCGACGAATTCACTTTTAGCTGCCTGCTAAGTATATGTGATATTTTAGAATATTATGATTTTGGAAAGCAAGCTCATAGTCTTATTCTGAAACTGTCACTTGAATCCGATATTCTAGTGGCGAGTGCATTAATCAATATGTACGCAAAAAATGAAGATGTCATTGATGCAAAGAGAGTGTTTGACAAGATGGCGATTCGAAATGTTGTGGCATGGAATACCATGATTGTTGGGTGTGGAAATAGTGGCAAAGTGATTGATGTTATGAAGATTCTCAGAGATATGTTACTCGAAGGAATTTTCCCCGATGAACTCACTATTTCCAGCGTTCTTAGCTCGTGTGGCTATGCTTCTGCCATAACTGAAACTCAGCAAGCTCATGCCTTAGCAGTTAAGCTGTCATTTCAAGAATTTGTATCTGTTTCCAATTCTTTGATTACTGCATACTCCAAGTGTGGTAACATAACTAATGCATTCAAATGCTTCAGATTGATGTTAGAACCTGATCTTGTTACATACACTTCATTGATAAATGCATATGCATTCCATGGTCTTGGCAAAGAAGCAACTGAGATGTTTGAGAAGATGATATCTTGCGGCATAAAACCTGACCGGATTTCTTTTCTTGGCATTCTCTCTGCTTGTGTGCATTGTGGATTCGTGAACGCAGGACTGCACTACTTCAAATTAATGACAGATGTGTATCGTATTATTCCTGATTCAGATCACTATACTTGCCTTATTGATCTCCTTGGAAGACATGGTTACATAAACGAAGCCTTTGAATTCTTGAAATCAATTCCAATTCAAGCTGAATCGAACATGTTAGGAGCATTCATTGGGTCTTGTAAACTGCATGAAAATATAGAACTGGCTAAATTGGCAGCAGGAAAGCTTTTTGCAATAGTTCCAGAGAAGATTGTGAACTATGCTGTCATGGCTAACATTTATGCTTCTCATAATCACTGGCTTGATGCTGAAAGAGTTCGAAAAACCATGAGGGACAAGGATGTTGCTAAATTCCCAGGCTGTAGCTGGATACAGGTTGGTAATCAAGTTCATTCATTTGTGTCTAGTGATAAGGTACACCCTAAACTTTTGCAAATTTATGCTACACTAAAAATGTTGCTTAGGTCAATGAAAGAAGAAAATGGTGTGAAATTGTAAATGGTATATAGATCATGATCAATAATAAATTGGGAAATATTTTTTGGTTTTTCTAAAGTTGTATCAACAAGGATTTGATTAAAAGTTTGTGTTGTACTTGTACCCGAAGTAAGTTTATCCAAACACAACCTATGTGGTGATAAGATTTCTGGAATAGCACATATAAGACTTCTCTCTTGTAATGAATATCCAAGCCAATTCTACTAGGTTTTTCAATCAATGTCTAGGACTAGAACTGAGAGTAATACCTCCTTTTATAGTCTCTAATCAACCATTTAACCCCCTAATGGGACTATAAATTTACATGTAAGACTGATTTAGGTAAAATTTATCTCCTATTTTAATCCCTAACCAAACATATCCTTAGTGTTTCACTGTTTTGACCTTTGTTGTTTCTTCATTGAATATGTAACTGTTCTACAGCATGTCTAAAGTTGCAAACAAAATAAGCATGACATTTAACAACTTACAAATAATTCTATTTTAAAAAGTAACCTCGAAGACAGCAACCACGTGAAGCTCATGTCCGAACTCGATTGCCAAGAAATTTTAACCTTATATTATTAGTATTACTTACCATGATTCATGTGCAGCTACATGTTCTTAGATTTATGTAATTGATTAATCTATCTATTTTTATTATATAAAAATTGATATCTAATTTCTTATACAATAAGTTTAAGTCATATTTTCTTTTTTAATGATGTCATTAACAATTTTAATAACTTAACAAAACTTAAAAATTAACTAGTGAATTTTTTTAAAAAGATTAAAAGAAAAAACTCTTATTTATTATTATTTATTAAAACATAAAGTACTATTAAATACGGTAAGTATACATTAAAAGTGTCATAATAATAATAATTATTATAAAAGTTTCAGTTACGAATATTAAAATTGTACAACTTAATACTTTTATTACTACATTATTTGGGCTACTTTTGCATATCATATAAGATTCTTATTACTCTTTATTTCTTAATTTTTAATACCAATTAGCAAAAACTCTTTCAAATAAGTTTAAATTTGTCATATTTTTTTACTAAGTATATTCAAATATACCATGATTATAAAATTTATTCATAAATTTATATTATATTTTTGGTATTTTTTATTTTCATTCATTTTTTTAAACCCAAATAAGATTAAATTTGGTACATCTCCTTACTAAGTATATTCAAATATATCATGATTATAAAACTAATTTATAATTTTATATTCTATTTTTGGTGTTTTTTAATCTCATTCATTTTTTTAATTTTTCTTTAATTATTTGTAAAGCAAAGAATACCATATGAAAAGACAAAGTATGACAACTAAAGCAAATGTAAAAATAAAAGCAACAAATAAATATTTAGTTTTGTACAATTTTAATATAAAAGGCCTATGCTTTTTTAAAAGGAGTAAAATATCGGTTTTTGTCCCTAACGTTTGGGTAAGTCTCAAAATTGTCTCTAACGTTTGAATCGTCCTATTTAAGTCCCTAACGTTTTAAAATTGACTCAATGTTGTCCTACCGTTAGGAATTTGTTAACGGAATTGACGACGGGACAAAATTGAGATGATTTTGAAACGTTAGGAGTTAAATAGGACGAAAACGTTAGAGACAAAAACGATACATAGAAATAAGTTTTAATTTTATCCTTCACTAATATCAATCTTTTATCGTACATAGTTATTCAATTATTTTTTAATCACATTTAAGTAAATTACACTTAATCACACTACTTTGATTATAATTTTACTCTTAAAGATTTTTACTCATCATGAAATGTTTATAAAATGACTAGAATAGAATCACATTACTTTATTACTTATCCCAAACGTTAGAGACAAAAACAATACTTTTCTCTTTCTAAAAATAAATGAATTCAAATTTTTAGACTAATAAATTATATTTTAATTGACATTATATTTTAGTTGAATAATTATATGAAATTATATACAAATTATCAAATAAATATTCTATAAAATATTTTTAATATAACTAATTTAAATTTAATATTAATTTATATATTATTTAATCAATTTCTAAATAATATAACACTTATTAAAATATACTATGCAGTATAATTAATTTATTTCTCCGCGCATCGCAGTTACCGTTGCTCACGTTGCTCACATTGAAACAACAACACTATTTCTATTTAATAATCTGTTGCATCTTTCAAACAAGAATTGAAAAATGAAGAGTTAGTACAAAGCCAGCTAGGAACTCCACTGCTTAGAATAATTTTAAGTTACCTCGGAGACCCATACCATGTCTTCTTGCTAAGGAATCATTGACTCCTCCTAAGCATTACCCTACTTGATTGTTTGAAAAATTTAGCAGTTCACTACACTGCAACAATTGTTCTCTTACCTTTCTCTGAAAATCCATTCACTTTGCTGTTGTTGAGATCATATCATCATGGCTGGTGCACTTGTTGGTGGAGCTTTCCTTTCTGGCTTCATTAACGTTGTCTTTGACAGGTTGCTCACAACGGATACGGTCAACAGGGTCTTGGGCAAGAAACTTGGCCCTGGCTTGGTTGAGAGGCTGAAAATTTCTCTGCATGCTGCTGAAGCTGTGCTCGATGATGCTGAGTACAAGCAACTGGGTGACAATCGTGTGAGGGATTGGCTCAACTGTCTGAGAGATGCTGTTTATGATGCTGATGACTTTCTCGAAGCTGTACTCACCAAAGCTGCCACTCAAAAGGAGGTACGTTCTTTGTTGCCTAGTTTCTTCCTCAACCGACATAGGAAGATGGTAGATAACATGGAAGGGGTGGTTTCAAGAATAGAATTTCTTGTAAGGCAAAAAGATATCCTTGGTCTTCAAAAGAATACCAAGGATAATAACTTGTCATCATCATCATCATCATCATCATGGCGAGAAACCACATGTCTGATGGAAGGGAGCATATATGGCAGGGAGGATGATCAACAAGCTTTAATCAAGACAATAAATGACAACAGTGAATCTCAGTTGTCTGTGATTCCCATTGTTGGCATGGGTGGGGTTGGTAAAACTACCTTAGCCAAATGGGCATACAGTGTCGCGGAAGGATTTGATCTCAAAGCATGGGTCTGCATCTCTGAAACATTTGATGTCGCTGAGATTACAAAGAAAACCATTGAGGAGATTACCAAAAATTCTTGTACCCTTGGGAGTTTAAATTTGCTTCAAAATAAACTGCAGGAAATGTTGTCGGGAAAGAAGTTCTTTTTTGTTCTAGACGATGTCTGGAGCGAAGATGCCGATAAGTGGAAGCAATTTATAGCTCCTTTTCACTGTGGGGCTAAGGGCAGTTCAATTCTTCTTACAACTCGTATGAAAGAGGTTGCTTCAGTAGTTCAAACATGTCCCGCTCACTTTCTTAATGAATTGTTAGAAGAGTCTTGTTGGTTATTGTTTGCAGCCAATGCATGTTTTCCGGAGTCAAACGGTAATCCAACATTAGAGGAAATCGGTAGAAAGATTGTCAAGAAGTGTAAAGGGTTGCCATTAGCTGTTGAAACACTTGGGCGCTTGTTGCGAGGAAAGGATGATGCTAAAGAATGGAATGCTGTTTTAAGGAGTGACATCTGGGAATTTTCCTTGAAAAATTGTAAAATTATTCCAGCATTGTTAATAAGCTACTTCCAGCTCCCTGCCTATTTAAAGCGTTGCTTCGTTTATTGTGCATTGTTTCCCAAAGATTACAAATTTTATAAAGATAAACTAATTTTGCTGTGGATGGCTGAAGATCTTTTAAGGTTACCAAAGAGAGGAGAGAGTTTAGAAGAGGTTGGTTCTGAGTGTTTTGAAGAATTAACTTCAAGGTTTTTTTTTAAACCAACCAAGTTTTTTTATGAGAGTTACGTGATGCATGATCTCTTGCATGACTTGGCAATATTCCTTGCTGGAGACTTCTATTGTAGAATAGAAGAGCTTCATGAACAAGAAAAGAAGAAGATTCTCACTCGTCATTTGTCACAGTTGCCAAATGGAAGGTTAGATCATCCAATCTCAAAAGTCTTTAAGTCCATTGTGAAATCAGAATCTTTGAGGACATCTTTGTATATCGATGATTTGTTAAGCATGAAAAGCAGAGCATCAAAGTTGAAATACTTGAGAGTTTTATCCTTTTGTCGACTTGGTGCATTACCTGATTCAATAGGTAAATTGATTCATCTACGCTATTTGAATCTCTCTAGGACCTTTGTGAACACATTACCAGAGTCATTATGCAATTTGTATAATCTACAAACATTAATATTGTATAAATGTTCTAACCTGACCATGTTGCCCAATGGCATGCATAAACTTGTGAATTTACGGCATCTTGATCTTAGGGGAACTTCTTTGAAAGAAATGCCTAGAGGAATAAGTAATTTGAAAATGCCTATTTTAGATTACTTTGTGCTGGGCAAGCACAAAGACAATGGAATCCAGGAATTAGGAGGGATCTCAAATCTTGAAGGATCATTTGAGATTAAGAAGTTGGAGAATGTTGCTGATGTGAGACAAGCCAGGAGTGCAAGGATGTCGGAGAAGAACCACATTGACAAGTTATTGTTGGAATGGTCTTGGGATCGTGAGATGGTTTCAAACACAGAGACTGAGAGAGATATACTCGATGGCTTGCAACCGCACACTGGCTTGAAAGAGTTGAGAATCAAGCGATATATTGGTGAAAGATTTCCAGATTGGGTGGGACAGTCTTCTTACAACAATATGACAAGTGTAACACTAGCATCTTGCAAGAATTGCTGCATGCTGCCTTCACTTGGACAACTGCCATCTCTCAAGTCCCTGCGCATTGAAGGTTTTCGTCAGCTCAAGCGTATTGGTGATGAGTTTTACAAGAGTGACAGCGATCATCATTTTTTGCCTACTGCACCGTTTCCTTCACTCGAGGAATTGGTGTTTCGTGAGATGCCATGCTGGGAGGAGTGGTACGTACCTGACCCAGAAGCATTTCCTCAGCTTAGGAGACTTGTAATAAAATATTGTGGAATGTTAAAGGGAGATGTGCTTAACAGCATATTGTGGAGAAGGGTTTCTTGTTTGCGGGAAGATGATGAAGGAAGGTCTGATGAGATGGTAGGTGGTGGGGATGCTTTATCAATAAGGGCATGTGAATCATTCAATGCAAGGAGCAATTGGTTACCCAAATCTCTGCAAAAGCTGAAAATCTTGTGGTTCCCAAAATTTGAATTCCTCGAGCACAAGTATGATTTGGTAGAGCTACGAATAAGATACAGCTGTGATTCACTGAGCTCCTTGTCGTTGGATGTCTTTCCCAATCTCAAGAATTTGGAGATAATAAAGTGTAGGAATCTGGAATCAGTGTCAATGTCAGAGGCACCACACTCTGCTCTTGAACGTATCTCCATCTATGATTGCCCTGAATTAGTGTTATTTGGAGGAGAAGGACTGGCTGCACCCAACTTGACTCATCTCACCATCTCTGATTGTCCTGAGTTAGTGTCATTTGCGGGTGAAGGACTGGCTACACCCAACTTGACTCATCTCAGCCTTATACGATGCGGGAAGTTGGAGGCATTACCACGTGACATGAAGAGTCTACTCCGAAATCTACACTCTCTTCATATATCTGGTTGCCCAAACATTTGCAGGTTGGCAGAGGGTGGTTTGCCGCCTAACTTGAAAGAGCTTCATGTGGGATTTTGCAAGCAACAAATGAGGGATCTATCATGGATGCCCAACTTGCATGCCCTCACTCATCTCACAATTGTTGGTTGTCATTGTGATAGCGTGACGTCATACGCAGAAGTGGGTTCGCTGCCTCACCTTCCCTCCCTTACCACTCTCAAGATATGCTCCTTTCCTAACATGGAGACATTGGAGTGCAACGAGCTTCTCCACCTCACCTCCCTTCAACAATTGCACATTAAGTACTGCAAGAAGCTGGAGAATATGGAAGGAGAAAAGCTGCCTTCCTCTCTCTTGCTACTGATAATTGAAGACTGTGGATTGCTGGGAGAACACTGCAGGAACAAGCATCAACTAATCTGGCCCAAAATTTCCCACATCCCCACCGTTAAAGTTTCTGATTAGAGTTTTCTGAGCCGGTAATTCTCTAATCTTCATGTTTCTCATGCTACCACAATTAAATTCACAAACGCATAAATTTCCATTTCCTTCAAGACAAAAAAGACAATTGAACTCGTATGCCAAATTGCATTCTTTTCTTTCATTTATCTGGGAAGCTCTCACTTTGCAGTTGTAGTTCAAGAAGTCTTTTGTTTCTTTCACAAACTCATTGCTCTCTCTAATACTTAGTAACATTCATATTCCAATAAAATCACATTTACAAAACAAGATAAGAATTAACATGAAACAAAAATTGAAGGACAGTGAACATCTTTTTTGTTGAAAAGATTCTTTTTTTGTTGGTATGTTTCTCTCTTCCTCTCTATAATTTTATTTTTGCTGTTTTGCACAGAAAGAATAAAATAATAGCTTGATTTGTGGAGAGAAAAGAGTTACAAATGGTGTTTCTGTCTTTGCCAATTCTTTATGATAATCAGAGCCAGTTGTTGTGCTGCAAGATTCATGTAGGAATAATAAAAGGAATCAGCATGCATGAGGTATATAAGCTTTCAAAATAGAAGGATCAAGTTATTGTTATGTAGTCTGTTTTTTTTTTCTTACCACAGTTTGAATCATTACATAAAATGAATAGTATTAGATACCTAAAATAAACTATTTCTAATACTAAGAGAAAACATTCTATAATAATAACTATTTCTTCCTTTCTGGATTTGGATACATCATCAGACAAATTCACAAGGCGATGAAGGTATGTAGCTAATGCAGACATGATTCAAGAATATGCTTTCCACATTTAAAGATGACAATCCTGTACCTGAAATAGTCATTAGAAGGTGAAGTTCTGGTGATGCCATCAGGAGCAATTTCATTCCTATCAACTTCACTCATTGATCTTTATCTTGGTATGTGCAGTTTGTACATATATTAACCTGCAGTGGGATTCAAATTATTCAAGAAAAAGCATTGTCATAGAATATTTGATCTTTTTGGACTGAATTGAAGAGGATAGCTACAAATATACAGGGTTATTGTTATGTAAATTCAGGGTATTATGTGTATGGAAAAATTTTTCTTTTATAACTTGTAGTATTATAGCCAACAATCACTCTTGTTTCTTTATAATTTTTCTTTTATAACTTGTAGTATATAACCATCAAATTTTCTGAATACAGATTTCTGAGCTGGTAATTATCTAACTTCACGGTTCTCATACCACCACAATTAAATTATACATGCATAAATTTCCTTCTCCTCAAAAGAAAATACCTCTCTCTTTCTTTAGACATTATGAACTAGTTGGACTGATATAAATTTGCATTCTTTTTTTTTTTCATTCATTCGGAAACCTCTCACTTTGTAGTTGTACTTGAAAGAAATATCCTCTGTTATTCTCAGAAAAGGTCATTCTTATAAATTCAAAGATACGGAATATATATATTGTGCATCCAACATTTGAGAATTTCTTTACATACATCGATAAATGAAATTTACTGTTTTCATCCATCTTCTGCAGGTACATTGTTATGAAGTAAAAGTGCCAAAACGGCAGAGATTTCATCATATATAATCTTATACAAATATTTTAGCTACAGGTTGGTAAATTTACTCTACTTCATTCCATTATAGAATTTACTTTTACTCTTCTGTTGGGAAAAAGAAAAATGTTATCAAAACTTGATTTTAGAAGAATTAGATATTAGATATATGCCCTTAATGGTAAAATTGTGTTTCTGCATTTGCCACTATTTGATGTTTGTGGCTTTATGCTGAACTAATTGGTACTGCCATGTAGTAACTTAAATTTGATTCTTTAACTGTTTTTGGAATCTCTAAATTATACTTTCTGTTACGATGCTATTTACTGTCGATCATTCATAATTTTAGCAGAGAAATAAATTGAAATCCTTTAAAAACATTCGGAGTAAAATTAAAACTTTCGCCAAACACTAGGGACATTTGGTATGGTTTTCCTTGTTTCCTTTTCTTCTATTCTTTAATCTTCTTTTAAAGTTATTTTTACAATATAACACAACAGGATGCGGTTTGCAACTTTGATCCAACATTGTGTTCATGAGGTTTCAGATAATTGCAGTATTATATGCGTACCTACCAAAGAGATATACAAAATGAAAAAAAGAAAGACCATAGAATGATAAATTGATAATAATGCATTTTGGTTTTTGTGATGACAAACACTTAGTCATGAAATGTTTTTAATTTGTGTAACCTCTGAATTCTGCAGGAGATACAAGGAGGATTAAGCAGAGAAAGTCAAAAGATTATGAAACTGTTAGGGACTTGGGTATTATGGGGTGCTCAAAGTCGCACATCGAGTAGTATGGGATGCTTGATATTGTATATAAGGAGAGTGGTTCTTCCCCCTTAACAGATAGCTTTTAAGGTGTGGTTTTCCACTTTCCTTAGATACTTAACAATGGTATCAGAGCGTGGTTCTCGGCGCCATGGAAAGGGCTACCTATAGGTTGGATTAAGGTGAATACCGAATACTGATAGACTAAAAAGTCATCTCTAATTTTCCAACTACCTCTTTTTCCCATTTGGTATTTATGCTGTTCATATTGTAAACATTATTTGATCTTTGTTTGGTAAGTATTAAGCTCGATGGAGTGTAAGCTTGAAAACACTTCATCAGAAGTTGTTTGTTTTACTTTCTTGGAAGAAGAGTCTTCGGGTTAAAGTGAAACACTGTTGTAGTTGTACTAGCTTAGCTTCTTGGTGGTGTTGTTTGACTGAAATTTGTATGTTGGAGCTTCATTATCCATCTGTAAATAAATAAATAATAATTTATATATTACTTCCAGGGGAAGAATTTCTTATCCCTATATTATACCCTCCACATTTTTCATTGAGTTCACTTTATTTTCCTTTAGCTCTTCTCAATAAAGCTGTATGAGGTACCTTCCTCTGCAATTAAACATTAGTGCTTTGCTTCAATGTTGGGACCCATAGGTGGTTGTTTGGTTAGCAATAGCAGTCATGTTTGAACTTTGAACCAACATGCTAAACAAGGGTTATATCAAATTTGTATTGTAGTGCTTTTTTCTTTTTTTTTTTTTTTTTTTTTTTTTTTGGGCTAAATTTACAATTCAAAGCCATGATGATTATAACTTCATTGAACCAAGCTGAAGTAGTGTTACTTGTATGTTAAAGCTATGAGAATCTACCTCTTACCAGCGTGAGGCAGTTAATTAGTTAACTGATTAAAGATAGGTACAATAGCTTTGATAATTAATCCCTTGGAAATATGTATATGACAAAAATAAAAGTAACTTCCATTGTTATTAATACTCGAATTTTGGGCATTTCTTATGTATCATGTAGATGCAGGTCTTCTTTTTCCAATAAGTTAGACCAATAATACCATGAACTGATATTTTATCAATGGACTTCAAAGTATTAGTGTAATTTATTTAGGAGTATCTCTCAAAGAGGATTTTATTTTATTTCAGTAGAAACAAATTAAAAGCAAAAAGAGAAAAAAAAAGAGAGAGTAGTAACTAACATGCTATTATCATAACTAATGCTACTGATGCATTTGAGAGAGATTAGTAATTTAGTAAAGTAATAAATTAGTATAGTAGTACTATTGAGCCTGGTCACATTAATTGAAACTTCCAACAAGATGCAATAATGTTGCAACCACCAAATAAATTAGAATCAAGGACAAAGTAAGTGTGATCGAGCTAGATGCTAGGCAATTCTAATAACTCAATTCATACAATTTTTCCATGGACAGAGATGTTGGGATGACTTGAAGTCAATGTCCTTTAGCTAACAAGTAAGGAGCACCACACGATCAAGAAGGGAATACAATGAATAAAGCTGAATTATTTGAACTTGGAAGGAGCAACTCTTCATCACATCAAATTACATGCAGCATATCTGATCTATTAATTTGTTCTACAAATTACAATGTGTGGATTAAAGCAACTTCTCCAATAAGAATATTTTTGTTATAAAGAATTTGTTACCTAAAAGAAGAAGGCTAAGTAACAAAGTAGACCTTATTTTACCAATTGCATAATTTTTTACCATGATTCGCAACTTGCTCATTATGATACTGATAATGTATCTGACGTCAAGGACGAAATTTCCACAATGACTATAACTCTACGTCCTGCAATCACATGGCTTGACAACCACTTGTATGCTATAGAAAAATTTTCAAATAATACCATCAGTCTTAATTTAATGCTGAATAGTAGCTAATATGCTATAGAAAAATTTTCAAGTATTCCGAAAATATTGATGTTTTGGTAGTTTTGGCTATTGATCTCCACCATGTACATATTTATTATAATTCAAATCAATTATTAAAACCACTGAAACACTAGTATTCCTGAAATATTTGAAATGCCTCCTCTGCTATTTACCATAACTAATGCAATTTGATGTATTTGAGAGAGATTAGTATAGTAGTACTATTGAATCTGCTCCCATAAGTCATAACAAAACACATTAAAATGAAACTTCCAACAAGATTCAAAAATGTTAGAATGAAGGACAAAGTTAGTGTGAGCCAGCTAGAAGCTAGGCAATTCAAATAACCCAATTCGTACAATTTTTCCATGGACAGAGATGTTGGGACGACTGGAGGTCAATGTCTTTCAGCAAACAAGGAATGAGCACCACACAATCTAAAAGGGAATACAGTAAATCAAGCTGAATCAATGTCCTTCAGCTGAATTATTGAACTGCATCTGCATCATTATTTTACCGTGACCCACAACCAGCTCATTATGATAATGTATCTGACATCAATGGCAAAAATAATTATGCCAGTTTTGAAAAAATAAATAAATAAAAACTTAAAAAGTAACAAACAGTAAGAAATAAAGGCAAAAATGAAAATTACGTTTTTTTTTTTTCCAAATTGCAAAATCACTTTCAAGCACGTAAAATTAGTAGAGAGCCAGCAAGACACTCCCCACTAATTAAGGAGACCAACGTTTTATTGAGTCAACAGTCTTTGTCTTTTTGCCATCAAATTATTGACAACTACTTCTTCACAATAAGCTTTCATACACCTACACACAGTTCACTTACAAACCCTGCAAAATCTACATTTTCACTCTCCTTCATACCTGAATTCTGATCACTTGTTTGAGATAATATCATGGCTGTTGCAGTTGTTGGTGGAGCTTTGCTTAACGTTGTCTTTGAAAGGTTGCTCACAAAGGATACGGTCAACTTGGTCTTGGGCAAGAAGCTTGGCTCTGACTTGCTTGAAAAGCTGAAGATTTCACTGCTTGCTGCTGAAGCTTTGCTTGATGATGCTGAGTACAAGCAACTGGGCGACGATCGTGTGAGGGATTGGCTCAACCGTCTGAGAGATGCTGTTTATGATGCTGATGACTTTCTGTACGCTGTACTCACCAAAGCCGCCACTCAAAAGGAGGTACGTTCTTTGTTGCCTAGTTGCTTCCGTAACCGACATAGGAAGATGGTAGATAACATGGAAGACGTGGTTACAAGAATAGATATTCTTGTAAGTAAAAAAGATATTCTTGGACTTCAACAGAGTACCAAGGATAATAACTTGTCATCATCATCATCATCATCATCAAAATGGCGAGAAACCACATGTCTGATGGAAGGGAAAATATATGGCAGGGAGGATGATCAACAAGCTTTAACCAAAATAATAGAAGACAACAGTGAATCTCAGTTATCTGTGATTCCTATTGTTGGCATGGGCGGGGTTGGTAAAACAACCTTAGCCAAATGGGCGTACAGTGTCGCAGAAGGATTTGATCTCAAAGCATGGGTCTGCATCTCTGAAACATTTGATGTTGCTGATATTACAAAGAAAACCATTGAGGACATTACTAAAAATTCTTGTGCCCTCGGGACTTTAAATTTGCTACAAAATAAACTGCAGGAAGTCTTGTCAGGAAAGAAGTTCTTTATTGTTCTAGACGATGTCTGGAGCGATGATGCCGATGAGTGGAAGCAATTTATAACTCCTTTTCACTGTGGGGCTCAGGGTAGTTCAATTCTTCTTACAACTCGTATGAAAGAGGTTGCCTCAGTAGTTAAAACATGTTCCTCTCACTTTCTTAACGAGTTGTTAGAAGAGTACTGTTGGTCATTGTTTAAAGACAATGCATGTTTTCTGGAGTCCAACGGGAACCCAACACTAGTTGATGTCGGTAGACAAATTGTCAACAAGTGTAAGGGCTTGCCATTAGCTGTAGAAACACTTGGCCGCATGTTGCAAGGAAAGAACGATGCTGAAGAATGGAAAGCTGTTTTAAGGAGTGCCATCTGGGACTTTCCTATGAAAAATTGTAAAATTATTCCAGCATTGTTAATAAGCTACTTCCAGCTACCTCCTTACTTGAAGTGTTGTTTTGTTTATTGTTCCTTGTTTCCCAAAGATCATTACTTTGAGAAAAATGAACTAGTTTTGCTGTGGATGGCTGAAGATCTTTTAAGGCTACCAAAGAGAGGAGAGAGTTTAGAAGAGGTTGGTTGTGAGTGTTTTGAAGAATTAACTTCCAGATTATTTTTTAAACCAGCGGATCATCCTCGTGAAAGGTATGTGATGCATGATCTCTTGCATGACTTGGCAATATTCCTTGCTGGAGACTTCTATTGTAGAATAGAAGAGTTTCGTGAACAACAAAAGAAGGAGGTTCTCACTCGTCATTTGTCATGTTTTTCATATGGAAGCTTAGATAATCCAATCTCAAAAGTCTTCAAGTCCGTTGTGAAAGCAGAATCTTTGAGGACATCGTTGTATATCAATGATTTGTTAAGCATGGAAAGCAGAGCATCAAAGTTGAAATACTTGAGAGTTTTATCCTTTCGTGGACTTGGTGCATTACCAGATTCAATAGGTAAATTGATTCATCTACGCTATTTGAATCTCTCTAGGACCTATGTGAAGACATTACCAGAGTCATTATGCAACTTGTATAATCTACAAACATTAATATTGCATGATTGTTATGACCTGACCATGTTGCCCAATGGCATGCATAAACTTGTGAATTTACGGCATCTTGATCTTAGGGGAACTTGTTTGAAAGAAATGCCTAGAGGAATAAGTAAATTGAAACACTTGCACACCTTAAGTTCGTTTGTGGTGGGCAAGCACAAAGACAATGGAATCCAGGAATTAGGAGGGCTCTCAAATCTTCATGGATCATTTGAGATTCAGAAGTTGGAGAATGTTGTTGATGTGAGACAAGCCAGGGGTGCAAGGATGTCGGAGAAGAACCACATTTACAACTTATCGTTGAGGTGGTCTTGGCTTCGTGAGATGGTTCCAAACACAGAGACTGAGAGAGATATGCTCGAAGGCTTGCAACCGCACAATGGGTTGAAAGAGTTGAGAATGGAGGGATACGAGGGCAAAAGATTTCCAGATTGGGTGGGACACTGTTCTTACAACAAAATGACAAGAGTAACACTAACATCTTGCAAGAATTGCTGCATGCTGCCTTCACTTGGACAACTGCCATCTCTCAAGTCCCTGCGCATTCAAGGTTTTCTTGAGCTCAAGCGTATTGGTGATGAGTTTTACAAGAATGACAGCGATCATCATTCTTTGCCTATTGCTCCATTTCCCTCACTGGAGACGTTGGAATTTGATAAGATGCCATGCTGGGAGGAGTGGCACGTACCTCACCCAGAAGCTTTTCCTCGGCTTAGGAGACTTGAAATAAGAAATTGTCCAATGTTAACCGGAGATATGCTTAACGACATATTATGGAGAAGGGATTGTTGTTTGCGGGAAGATGAAGAAGGAAGGTCTGATGAGATGGTAGGTGGTGGGGATGCTTTATCAATAAGGCCATCTCAATCATTTAATGCAAGGAGCAATTGCTTACCCAAATCGCTGCAAAAGCTGAAAATCTCGAGGTGCCCAAAATTTGAATTCCTGGAGCAACAGCAGCGCAAGTGTGATTTGGTAGACCTACAAATACAATACAGCTGTGATTCACTGAGCTCCTTGTCGTTGGATGTCTTTCCCAATCTCAAGAATTTGGAGATAGAAGGGTGTAGGAATCTGGAATCAGTGTCAATGTCAGACGCACCACACGCTGCTCTTCAACGTCTCTCCATCTATGATTGCCCTAAATTAGTGTCATTAGCAGGAGAAGGACTGGCTGCACCCAACTTGACTTATCTCAATGTTAGCAAATGCTACTGGTTGGAGGCATTGCCACAGGACATGAATAATCTTCTCCCAAGTTTACAGTTTCTGGATATATATGGTTGCTCGAAAATTTGTAGCAGGTTGCCAGAGGGTGGTTTGCCGCCTAACTTGAAATCACTTACTGTGGGAGGTTGCGAGGAACACATGAGGAGTCTATCATGGATCGGCAACTTGGACGCCCTCACTCATCTTACCATTCATGGGTGTGAGAACATAAAGTCATACCCAGAGGTGGGTTCGCTGCCTCACCTTCCCTCCCTTACCACTCTACATATCCAAGACTTTGATAATCTGGAGACATTGGAGTGCAACGAGCTTCTCCGCCTCACCTCCCTTCAACAATTGCACATTGAGTTCTGCCACAAGCTGGAGAATATGGAAGGAGAAAAGCTGCCTCCCTCTCTCTTGCGACTTAAACTTTATTATTGTGGTTTGCTGGGAGAACACTGCAAGAAGAAGCATCAACTAATCTGGCCCAAAATTTCCCACATCCAAACCATTGAAGTCAATTACAACAAAATTTCCTGAATAGAGATTTCTGAGCAGGTAATAATCTAACTTCACGGTTCTGATGCCACCACAATTCAATTATACATGCATCAATTTCCTTTTCCTAAAAAGAAAAGACTTCTCTCTTTCTTTACACATTATTAACTAGTTGAACTGATAAATTTGCATTCTTTATTTTCATTCGTTGGGAAACCTCTCACTTTGTAGTTGTAGAAATATCCTCTGTTATTCTAAAAAAAATCATTCTTATAAATTCAAAGACAGGGAATGTATATATATATTGTGTATCCAACATTTGAGAATTTCTTTACATAATCGATAAATGAAATTTACTGTTTTTTAAAAATAATTTTTCAAGAATAAATATTTGATTATGTGAGCCTTTCTAGTTTCTATTCAAGATTAATGATTTGCAAAGGGTATCTATTCTTTGTTGAGTTCTTAGACGTCATCTGCTCTATATGTCACAGCATCCATCTATATTTTATTTTTGTTAAAAATGTAATTATTCATTCTTGAAACTGTAAATTTATCAAAAATATTTATAACCTTATTTATGTTATATTCGAATCTGTTAGGCTTGCTAGGGGACTATTTTCCTGAGCGCCAATCATGACTCATTTTAGGCTGTGACATGTTTTTGCCATCTTTTGCAGGTAAAAAGTTCACAGATGTTAGAGATTACATTGCACATGTATATCTATATATATATATATATATGGAGATGTAAAGTGGATTAATGTATTGGGAAGCAGTAGTGTTTTCTGATTTCAGCTTTCATTGTAATTGGTATGTACACTAGTTTAAATTAATGACTGATGTGTATCATATGATTCATATCCACACTACTTGTGATGTGGACTTGCTTGGATTATTCAATTCAATGCTTTGCTTCAAAGACAGAACCATAGATGGTTGTTTGGTTATCAATGGCAATCATGTTTGAACTTCGAACCAACATGCTAAACAAATGAGTTTCAATATCTAATGCAAGGGTTGTATCAAACTTGAATTGTAGGCTTTTTCTTTCTTCTTTTTTTTTTTATTTATTAAATTTATAATTCAAAGGCATGATGATGATTAACATCATTATTGAAGCTAGCTGAAGTAGTGTTACTTATATGTTAAAGCTATGATAATCTACATCTTACCAAGCATGAAACAGTTAATTTAATTAACTTCTAATCAAAGGTAGGTGCAACAGCTTTCATAATCCCTTGGAAACACATATGACAAAAATAAAGTAACTTCCATTGTTAGTAATACAAGTTTTTTCATTTGTGTAAATATAAATCTATGTTTTTTGTTTTCTTATGTCTAATAAAAAATCCATTATTCTTTTGCTTAGAGTTTGTGCGCATTCGTGCAAAATTGTAAAATGCGTATGACAAAAAATAATTAATAGAAATGAGACTCACATATGTTGTAAAATGCGTATGACATAAAATTGTAATACTTAGAGTTTTTTCTTTTCTTATGATATTATTTAAATTGTTTAGACATTGGATAACTATATATCTTATTTATGTCATTGCCTACATTTTTAGCCTTAGTGTACTCTTCTATTCATATATAATTAACCAAAAAAAAATTAAAAGTTTTCTTGTCAACTATATGGATTCTCTTAGTCTAGGAAAAGTATATCATGTGATCATGTCCTTTTGAAATTTTTAATTTAATATTACTTTATCGTCTTCCATTGATTTTTTTAAGTTTATACGAATAAGAAAATAAGGTGAAAAATCAATCAAATTATTCAACTTGTTTACTAATTATCACACTGAAAGGAACGCAGTTTATGCTTATCTAGAATTACAAGATTTTTGCATTTTAAAAACAAGTTAAGGTTGGTAATCATATCTTTCTTGTCTTCATTCAATTCGAAGTTCATTTGAGGTGGTAAATTGGATTGATATGTCAGAACCAGAAGCAATGTATAAGAAATGAAGACATGATGGAGAAAGTTGGAGTAGCAGTTAAAAGGTTTTGTTGTTGGTATCATTACTCTGTCGTTTTCCATAATTTTATCTTTTTTCTATTTTGAAAAAAAAAATTACAGCTTGATTTGTGGAAAGAAATCATTTACAAAATGGTGATCCTGTCTTTGTCAAATCTTTATATTTATGCTTAACCAAATTCATGGTACATAGCAAATTAAACAGGTCTATTAAACAGATGATTGCAGAATGTCTGATAGCTTTTTCATCAGTTAGTAGGACAATAAAAGGAATCTGCATGAGGTGTATAATGCTTTCAAAATAAAAGGATCAAATTATTGTTGTGTAGTCTTTTTTAACCATAGATTGAATCATGAGATAATATTAAAAGTAGATGCCTATATAAGCTATTTCTAATACTAAGAATAGGGGGCTTAATAATAATTATTTCTTCCTTGTCTTGTTTGTATGCAGATATATATGTGTCAACATGCTATCTAAATTTTGGTAACATATTTTTACAGTATCTATCCTTATCATCAGCTAGAACTAAACGAATAGGTTGGGATTTTTGCCTTCAACTGCTTGCTAGATTTATAACTGTTAAGTTGAATTCTACACTCATCTAGTGCCTTGAATAACTTGTTTTATCAAATTGTTTTCCCAACCTGATGAAGATATAGCTAATGTAATTAGAAGGTCAAGTTGAGTTCATGCCATTAGACGACAATTTAGTTTCTATCAACTTTATTTATTGGTGAATTTCTTTATTCTTCTTCTTTTTCTTTTCTCTTTTTTTTTAAATAAAATGAAAAATTGGCATACCAAGAATAAATCCTGATATGTGCAGTTTGTAATAACTACATATATTAAGCTGCATAGGATCAGAATAAATATATTATTCTTACATGTAAAATTATTCAAGAAGAAATCTTGTCATAGAATATTTGATCATTTGGGACTTAAAAGAGGATGGCTACAAGTATTCTCTTCTTAAATGTCTGTATTGAAAACTTTTTCTCCTAACTTGTAATATTATGTCAATCAAATCATGCTTGTGATCACTTTCTTTTCTATCTAATTGCACTGCTGTTTTTAACTTCCTCTTTTGCAATTTCATTTTTTGGCGCATTTCTGTTTGTTAAATATACTTTCAGTGCTGATCCTCAAATCAATACAGTGATCCAATCCAACATAGCTGTTGTACTATGCATTCTCACAAAAAGGTGTAGAAAATAAAATTTGTAGAATGATAAGTGTCTTTGGTTTTTGTGATGACAAGCACTTAGTCTTGAAATGTTATTAATTTGTGTATTAGTGTTTCCGGATAAGTCCTGAAATCGGAAGAGTTGTTTTTTTATTTTAGCTTCAAGTTGGTAAATTGAAACCCTTTAACATGTTTTTCCTTGTTTCCTTTTCTTCTTTTCTTTAATCTGCTTACCATGCATGTAGCAGTTAAATTAACTAACTTCTAATCTAAGGTAGGTACAACAGCTTTAATAATCCCTTTGAAAATATATGACACAAAAATAAAGTACCTTCCGTTGTCATTAATACTCGAATTTTGGGCATTTCTTACATATCATGTAGATGTATGTCTTCTTTTTCCAGTTAGTTAGACCAATAATGCCATGAACTAATGTTCTTATCATTGATGTTCAACAAACTAAAACCAATTGAATGACTCAAAGCAATTAAAACAGTACTTCAGAAAACAAAATATGCTCGTGATCTATAGACATTATTCTCTTCAAATTGAACGTGTAATTTGTTTAGGAATCTCTCAAAAAGAGGTTTTATTTTATCTCATATAGAAACAAATTAAAAGTATATAGAATATAGAAGCTCCTTCAGTCACTATATTTTAAAAGTTGAAACGCTTGAAATTCTGTTGCTTCTTTAACAGAGTTAAAAACAAAAAATTATGAGTATTTTCGAGGGGGGAAAAAAGCTCTTGAATCCAACTGAGTCAATAACTTTGCTTGATAATCACTTGTAAAGTAGTAATAGTTGAAATAGAAGCATAACTCTTAATTTAATACTGAGTGGTAACTAATATAACATGCTATAGACATAACTAATGTGATTTGATGTATTTGAGTGAGATTAATAATTTAATATAGTAGTAATATTGAGCCTGGTCCCATAAGTCACAAGATAATACATTAATTGAAACTTCCAATAAGATGCAATTATGTTGCATCGATCAAATAAATTAGAATCAAGGACAAAGTTAGTGTGAGCCAACTAGATGCTAGGCAAATCAAATAACTCAATTCATACAAATTTTTCATGGACAGAGATGAGGGCTTGAAGTGAATGTCTTTACTCTTTAAGCTAAGAAGTAAGGAACACGACACAATCAAGAAGGGAATACAGTGAATGAAGCTGAATTATTGGAACTTGGAAGGAGCAAAGCAATTGCACTGCATCTGCATTATTATTTTAGCATGACCCACGACCAGCTCATTATGATAATGTATCTGACATCAAAGGCAAAAATAATGATGCCAGTTTTGAAAAAATAAATAAATAAAAGGTAACAAGCAGTAATAATCAAAGGCAAAAATGAAAATTACGTTCCTTCCAAATACATAAAATTAGTACAGAACCAGCAAGACACTCCCACTAATTAAGGAGACCAACTTTTTTATTGAGTCAACAGTCTTTGTCTTTTTGCCATCATATTATTGACAACTACTTCTTCACAATAAGCTTTCATACACCTACACACAGTTCACTTACAAACCCTGCAAAATCTGCATTTTCACTCTCCTTCATACCCGAATTCTGATCACTTGTTTGAGATCATATCATGGCTAGTGGAGCTTTCCTTGATGGCTTCATTAAAGTTGTGTTTCAAAGGTTGCTCACAATGGATACGGTCAACCAGGTCTTGGGCAAGAAGCTTGGCCCTGACTTGGTTGAGAGGCTGGAAATTTCTCTGAAAGCTGCTGAAGCTGTGCTTGATGATGCTGAGTACAAGCAACTGGGCGACGATGGTGTGAGGGTGTGGCTCAACAAACTGAGAGATGCTGTTTATGATGCTGATGATTTTCTGGACGCTCTACTCACCAAAGCCGCCACTCAAAAGAAGGTACATTCTTTATTGCCTAGTTTCTTCCTCAACCGACATAGAAAGATGGTAGATAACATGGAAGGAGTGGTTTCAAGAATAGAATTTCTTGTAAGGCAAAAGGATATCCTTGGTCTTCAAAAGACTATCAAGGATAATAACTTGTCATCATGGCGAGAAACCACATGCCTGATGGAAGGGAACATATATGGCAGGGAGCATGATCAACAAGCTCTAATCAAAACAATAAATGACAACAGTGAATCTCAGTTATCTGTGATTCCTATTGTTGGCATGGGTGGGGTTGGTAAAACAACCTTAGCCAAATGGGTGTACAGTGTCGCGGAAGGGTTTGATCTGAAAGCATGGGTCTGCATCTCTGAAACATTTGATGTTGCTGAGATTACAAAGAAAACCATTGAGGAGATTACTAAAAATTCTTGTACCCTTGGGACTTTAAATTTGCTTCAAAATAAACTGCAGGAAATCTTGTCGGGAAAGAAGTTCTTTGTTGTTCTAGACGATGTCTGGAGTGATGATGCCGATAAGTGGAAGCAATTTCTAACTCCTTTTCATTGTGGGGCTAAGGGTAGGACAATTCTTCTAACAACTCGCAATCAAAAGGTTGCTTCAGTAGTTCAAACATGTCCCTCTTGCACTCTTAATGAGTTGTCCGAAGAGTCTTGCTGGTTATTGTTTGCAGCCAATGCATGTTTTCCGGAGTTAAACGGGAACCCAACACTAGAGGATGTCGGTAGAAAGATTGTCAAGAAGTGTAAGGGGTTGCCATTAGCTGTAGAAACACTTGGGCGTTCGTTGCGAGGAAAGGATGATGTTAAAGAATGGAATGTTGTTTTAATGAATGACATTTGGGAATTGAAAAATAGTAAAATTATTCCAGCATTGTTAATAAGCTACTTCCAACTACCTCCTTACATGAAGCGTTGTTTCGTTTATTGTTCATTGTTTCCCAAAGATCATAAGTTTGAGAAAAATGAACTAGTTTTGCTGTGGATGGCTGAAGATCTTTTAAGGCTACCAAATGGAGGAGAGAGTTTAGAAGAGGTTGGTTCTGAGTGTTTTGAAGAATTAGCTTCGAGGTTATTCTTTAAAAAGCTTCAAGACAATGACAAGTATTTTGTGATGCATGATCTCTTGCATGACTTGGCAATATTCCTTGCTGGAGACTTCTATTATAGAATAGAAGAGCTTGATGAACAAGAAAAGAAGAAGGTTCTCACTCGTCATTTGTCACATTTGCCATATGGAAGCTTAGATCATCCAATCTCAAAAGTCTTTAAGTCCGATATGAAATCAGAATCTTTGAGGACATCATTGTATATCGATGATTTGTTAAGCAAGAAAAGCAGAGCATCAAAGTTGAAATACTTGAGAGTTTTATCCTTTCGTCAACTTGGTGCATTACCTGATTCAATAGGTAAATTGATTCATCTACGCTATTTGAATCTCTCTAGGACCTATGTGAAGACATTACCAGAGTCATTATGCAACTTGTATAATCTACAAACATTAATATTGTATCAATGTCGTTACCTGACCATGTTGCCCAATGGCATGCATAAACTTGTGAATTTACGGCATCTTGATCTTAGGGGAACTTCTTTGAAAGAAATGCCTAGAGGAATAAGTAAATTGAAACACATGCCTATTTTAGATTACTTTGTGGTGGGCAAGCACAAAGACAATGGAATGGAGGAATTAGGAGGGCTCTCAAATCTTGAAGGATCATTTGAGATTAAGAAGTTGGAGAATGTTGCTGATGTCAGACAAGCCAAGAGTGCAAGGATGTTGGAGAAGAACCGCATTGACAACTTATCGTTGGAATGGTCTTCAGGTAATAAGATGGTTTCAAACATAGAGACTTTGAGAGATATACTCGATAATTTGCAACCGCACAATGGGTTGAAAGAGTTGAAAATCAAGGGATACAAGGGCGAAAGATTTCCAGATTGGGTGGGGCACTGTTCTTACAACAATATGACAAGTGTAACACTAGCATCTTGCAAGAATTGTTGCATGCTGCCTTCACTTGGACAACTGCCATCTCTAAAGTCCCTGCGCATTGAAGGTTTTGATCAGCTCAAGCGTATTGGTGATGAGTTTTACAAGAGTGACAGCGATCATCATTCTTCGCCTACTGCACCGTTTCCCTCACTGGTGACGTTGGAATTTCATAAGATGCCATGCTGGGAGGAGTGGCACGTACCTGACCCAGAAGCTTTTCCTCGGCTTAGGACACTTGAAATAGTAGATTGTCCAATGTTAAATGTTTCCAAAGTAGAAATGGGGGAAGATGATGAAGAAAGGTGTGATGAGATGGTAGGTGGTGGGGATGCTTTATCAATAAGGCCATCTCAATCATTTAATGCAACCACCATCAACCATCTATGTTGCCTCCAAGAACTATGTATTGCTGGGTGTCTCTCTATTGTATCCTTTCTGGGCAATTGTTTACCCAAATCTCTGCAAAGGCTGGAAATCTGGTGTTGCCCAAAATTTGAATTCCCCAAGCAACAGCAGCACAACTATGATTTGGTAGAGCTACAGATAGTTTTCAGCTGCGATTCACTGACCTCGTTTTCTTTAGATGCCTTTCCCAATCTCAAGAATCTCCAGATAGAATGGTGTAGGAATCTGGAATCAGTGTCAATGTCAGAGGCACCACACGCTGCTCTTGAAGAAGTCACCATCATTGACTGCTCCAAATTAGTGACATTTGCAGGAGAAGGACTGGCTGCACCCAACTTGACTCATCTTCAAGTCAGATGGTGCGAGAAGTTGGAGGCATTACCACGTGACATGAAGAGTCTACTCCCAAGTTTACTCTCTCTCCAGATATATGGTTGCCCAAACATTTGCAGGTTGGCAGAGGGTGATTTGCCGTCTAACTTGAAAGAACTTGAAGTAGGAATTTGCGAGGAACAAATGAGGGATCTATCATGGATGCCCAACTTGCACGCCCTCACTCGTCTTGAAATTTATGGTTCTTACTGCAACAACATAAAGTCATACCCAGAGGTGCGTTCGCTGCCTCACCTTCCCTCCCTTACCACTCTTGAGATATGGGGGTTCAAGAATCTGGAGACATTGGAGTGCAACGAGCTTCTCCGCCTCACCTCCCTTCAACAATTGCACATTGTGGGCTGCGAGAAGCTGGAGAATATGGAAGGAGAAAAGCTGCCTCCCTCTCTCTTGCGACTTGAAGTTGATTTTTGTGATTTGCTGGGAGAACACTGCAAGAACAAGCATCAACTAATCTGGCCCAAAATTTCCCACATCCCCACCATTCAAGTCGATTTCAAACATATTTCCTAAATAGAGATTTCTGAGCAGGTAATTATCTAACTTCACAGTTCTCATGCCACCACAATTCAATTATACTCGAAAGAAATATCCTGGGTTATTCTCAGAAAAGGTCATTTTTAAAAATTCAAAGACACGGAATATATATATTGTGCATCTAACATTTGAGAATTTCTTTACATACATCGATATATGAAATTTACCGTTTTCATCCTTCTTCTGCAGGTACATTGTTATCAAGTAAAAGTGCCCAAATGACGGAGATTTCATCATATATAATCTTATACAAATATTTTAGCTTCAAGTTGGTAAATTTACTCTACTTCATTCCATTCTAGAATTTACTTTTCCTCTTCTGTTAGGAAAAAGAAAAATGTTATCAAACTTGATTTTAGAAGAATTAGATATTAGATATATGCCCTTAATGGTAAAATTGTGTTTCTGCCTTTGACACTATTTGATATTTATGGCTTTATGCTGAACTAATTCGTACTGCCATGTAGTAACTTAAATTTGATTCTTTAACTGTTTTTGGAATATATAAATTGTACTTTTTGTTATTTTTTATTGTTCATTCGTAATTTTAGCAGAAAGATCAATTAAAATCTTTTAAAAATATTTGAAATAAAATTAAAACTTTCACCAAATATTAGGATATTTTTTAATATGATCTACCTTGTTTCCTTTTTCTTCTATTCTTTAATCTTCTTTTAAAGTTTTTTACAATATAATACAACATGATATGGTTTGCCACTTAGAATGATAGGCTAAAAGAAAATAAAGTTTATTGTCTTGCCTCAAAATGGAAAGTGAAGCTTCAAAAGAATTTAATAATTTTTTTCCTACTGTTTTTGATATCTTTTGCAGGTAAAAAGTTCAGAAATGTTAGAGATTTCATTGCACATGTATATATATGGAGATGTAAAGTGGATTAATGTGTTGGGAAGCAGTAATGTTTTCTGATTTCAGCTTTCATTTTAAATGGTATCTACACTAGTTTAAATTAATGACTGATGTGTATCATATGATTCATATCCACACTACATGTGGAGTTGCTTGGATTATTGAATTCAATGCTTTGCTTCAAAGATAGGAACATAAGATGGTTGTTTGGTTATCAATAGCAGTCATGTTTGAACTTTGAACCAACATGCTAAACAAATGAATTTCAATATCTAACGCAAGGGTCGTATCAAACTTGAATTGTAGGCTTTTTCTTTTTTTTCTTCTATTTCTTTTTTTTTTTTTGGGTTAAATTTACAATTCAATGGCATGATGATGATTAACATCATTATTGAAGCTAGCGGAAGTAGTGTTACTTATATGTTAGAGCTATGATAATCTACATCTTACCAAGCATGAAACAGTTAATTTAATTAGCTTCTAATCAAAGGTAGGTGCAACAGCTTTCATAATCCCTTGAAAACATATATGACAAAAAATAAAGTAACTTCCATTGTTAGTAATATAGGTATGTGCGCATCCGTGCAAAATTGTAAAAATAAGGTGAGAAATCAATCAAATTATTCAACTTGTGTACTAAATATCACACCGAAAGGAACACAGTTTATGCCTATATAGAATTACAGATTTTTGCATTTTAAAAACAAGGTTTTTGACTTTGAATACATTTTTGAGATTTCATTGTACTTGTGTATATCTGGAGATTTAATCCTATACAGTGGCAATCATATCTTCATTATCTTCATTCAATTCGAAGTTCATCTGAGGTGGTAAATTGGATTGATATGTCGGAACCAGAAGGAATGTATAAGAAATGAAGAAATGATGGAGAAAGTTGGAGTAGTCGTTAAAAGGTTTTGTTATTGGTATCTTTTGCCCCTTCCCATAATTTTATCTTTTCCTATTTTGCAATGGAAAGAAAAAATGACAGCTTGATCAGTGGAAAGAAATCATTTATAAAATGGTGATCCTGTCTTTGCCAAATCTTTATATATATGCCTAACCAAATTCAAATTAAATAAGGCTAATAAACTGGTTTCCAGGATTGAAATGTACTTGTTTTTAACAAGAGCAAAGCTTCAGATGATTGCAGAATGTCTAATAGCTTTTTCATCAGAGTCAGTAGGATAATAAAAGGAATCTGCATGAGGTGTACAATACTTTCAAAATAAAAGGATCAAGTTATTGTTGTGTAGTTTTTTTAACCATAGATTGAATCATGAGATAATATTAAAAGTAGATGCCTATATAAGCTATTTCTAATACAAAGGATAGGGGCTTAACAATAACCATTTCTTCCTTGTCTTGTTTATATGTGTCAACATGCTATCTAAATTTTGGTAACATATTTGTACAGTATCTATCCTTATCATCAGCTAGAACTAAAAGAGTGGAATTTTTGCCTTCAACTGCTTGTAACTGTTAATTTGTTTATCAAATTGTTTTCCCAAGGTGATGAAGATATAGCTAATGTCATTAGAAGCATCAGACAACAATTTAGTTTCTATCAACTTTATTTATTGGTGAGATTCTTTATTCTTCTTCTTCTTCTTTTTCTCTTCTTTTTTTATAAAAAAAATGAAAAATAGGCATTTTTTTATGCAAAATGAAAAAGAGGCATACCATGAATAAATCCTCCTATGTGCAGTTTGTAATAACTACATATATTAAGCTGCATAGGATCAAAATAAATATATTATTCTTACATGTAAAATTATTCAAGAAGAAATCTTGTCTTAGAATATTTGATCATTTGGGACTTAGAGAGGATGGCTACAAGTATTCTGTTCTGAAATGTCTGTATTAAAAACTTTTTCTTCTAACTTGTAATATTATGTCAATCAAATCATGCTTGTGATAACTTTCTTTTCTATCTAACTGCACTGCTGTTTTTGTTAGTGTTGCAAGTGTGAGGAGTGTTAGTGTTGCAAGTGTGAGGAGTGTTGAAGTTAGTCCCACATCAAAGAAAGCATGGAAGAGTGAGGAGTTTATAAGATGAGAGACCCATTAACTTGACACCTTAAGGTTTTGAGTTGGATGTGGTGTCTTCTCATTTTATGTTCTCTCACTTGATTCCTCCCCGAATTCTCCCCGGTTGTCGAGAGCTCTCCACGGTTGGCCCAACAAGTGGTATCAGAGCCGATGGTTTAATCGGTCTGGTTTTAAGGGGTATTCAAGGTGAAGCATCGAAAGTCTTCCCGGCAAAGGTGGTTCGGGCGGCGTGTCCCGCGGTGTTTTGCGGCGGTGTGATGGACGAATACTCGTGGTGGTGGAGGAGCTAGAAAGAGGGTGTTTTGCGGCGGTGTGATGGACGAATACTCGTGGTGGTGGAGGAGCTAGAAAGAGGGGGAGTTGGTGCTTGATGTGGAGGCTCACACTTGAGGGGGAGATTGTTAGTGTTGCAAGTGTGTGCAAGTGTGAGGAGTGTTAGTGTTGCAAGTGTGAGGAGTGTTGAAGTTAGTCCCACATCAAAGAAAGCATGGAAGAGTGAGGAGTTTATAAGATGAGAGACCCATTAACTTGACACCTTAAGGTTTTGAGTTGGATGTGGTGTCTTCTCATTTTATGTTCTCTCACTTGATTCCTCCCCGAATTCTCCCCGGTTGTCGAGAGCTCTCCACGGTTGGCCCAACAGTTTTTAACTTCCTCTTTTGCAATTTCATTTTTTGGTGGCATTTCTGTTTGTTAAATATACTTTCAGTGCTGTAGAAAGCAAAACGGTAGAAAATAAAATAAAATAAAATAAACAGAAAAACTGTAGAATGATAAGTGTCTTTGGTTTTCGTGATGACAAGCACTTAGTCTTGAAATGTTATTAATTTGTGTATTAGTGTTTCAGGATAAGTCCCGAAATCAGAGTTGTTGTTTTTTTATTTTATCAAATCATGCTTGTGATAACTTTCTTTTTTATCTAACTGCACTGCTGTTTTAGCTTCAAGTTGATAACTTTACTAAATTCCATTCTCGAATTTACTTTTCCTGTTCTGCTGGGTAAAAGAAAAAGTTATGAAGCATGATCTGAGAAGGAATTAGTTAAAAGTTCACAGATGTTCGGGATTTCATTATACATGTATATATGTGGAGATGTAAACTGGATTAATGTGTTGGGATGCAGAAGCAGTGTTTTCTGATTTCAGCTTTCATATCTACACTACATGTGGACTTGCTTGGATTATTCAATTCAATTTTTTGCTTGAAAGATGGGAACTATATCTGGTTGTTTGGTTATCAATAGCAGTCATGTTTGAACTTTGAACCAACAATGTAAACAAATGCTTCTCTCTCTAATGCAAGGGTTATATCAATTTTGAATTGTATTTTTTTTGGGGCTAAATTTACAATTCAAATCCATGATGATTAAGATCATTGAACCTAGCTGAAGTAGTGTTATTATATGTTAAAGCTATGATAATCTACATCTTACCAAGCATGCAGCAGTTAAATTAATTAACTTCTAATCAAAGGTAGGTACATCAGCTTTGATAATCCCTTTGGAAATATATAACACAAAAATAAATAACTTTCGTTGTCATTAATACTCGAATTTTGGGCATTTCTTACATATCATGTAGATGTAGGTCTTCTTTTTCCAATTAGTTAGACCAATAATACCATGAACTAATGTTCTTATCAATGAAGTTCAGCAAATTAAAACCAATAAGGGAATGACTCAAAGCAATTAAGACAGTACTTCAGAAAACAAAATAAGCTCATGATCCTATAGACATTGTTCTCTTCAAAATTGATAGTGTAATTTATTTAGGAGTATCTCTGAAAGAGGACTTTATTTTATTGTGTATAAACAAATTGAAAGTAAAAAAAAAAAAAAAACGAAATCATCATATGTCCCTTATTAACAGCATAGAAGCTCTTGCAGTCACTAAATTTATTGTAGAAAACCGTACTATTACCTTGCTTATACAAAAGTTGAAAGCCTTGAATGTAATAGCTCCAAAAAAAAAAAAAAAAAACAAAAAAACAAATTTGTGGGTCACTCTTCCTTTACTTTTTCCCTAACCCTAATCACACAAAAACACTCTCTCAACCCTCAGTCCCTCACTAGCCGTCGAGCTCCCACCCCCACTCCTCCCACACCCTCTTCGTAGAAACACACACTCATGGACGCACTCCCCTCGCTCATCCTCACGCCGTCGCTCATCCCCACACACACGCACCTACACTGACGCGGAGAAGAGAGGGAGGTCGCTGCTGCCGTTCATGCCCATCGTTGCCAACTGCGCCGTCGCGGAGGAGCGTCTCTGTCATCGCGAGCTGCAACCGCCGCCATTGAAGCCACCCTCGCCGTCGCGGAGGAGCGTCTCTGTCATCGCGAGCTGCAACCGCCGCCATTGAGCGCCAGTGAGAGGGAGAGCTCGAGGAAGAGAGGAACGCTGTCCCGCCATGCACCGTCGTCACTGGAGCTGCACCGCCGCCGAAGGCCCGCCGCCGTCCGTGGAGAGTCGTCACCGTCTGGGTCGCTGCCGGAGGAAGAGAGCTTGCACAAGGGGTTGCTGGAGTGGCTCGCTGCTGCCGCAAGAGCCACTGCACCTCTGGCCGCTGGAAAGTCACATTGAGGTCGCCGTTCTTCTGCCGCCGCCGCTGTCGGGGTTTCTGGTCAATGGGTATGGCGCTGTTGTTGCCGGAACCACCACCGGTGCTGCCGCTACTTGTTTCCCTTAAGTCCGAGTCGTTGTAGTTGCTGAGAAAGTGATTTGGAGCTGAGGTTGTGGCTGCCGCAATTTCGGGTTGAGAGGAAAGGTTCCGTCGGTGCGTTCGGATTATAGTTTTAACAATCGAGAACTATAGCCAGCTCTATCTTGTCGCTACTCCGGTTCAAATTCTACGCTCATTCGTTCCATCCCACTTCAATCCTCCTTACCTTGAATTTGGCACTCTGGGTTTGGTATCTTCGGTCCCTAGGGACTACGTTGTGAGTAGGCTTTACATTTATGATTGTTTGATTGTGCATCTACAATTATTTTGATATCTATTATGATCTTTGAATTATAGCTATATTTGCTTTGAACGGTTTTGAATTGATTAAAATAATTGATTTATTAGAATTAAATAACTCATTTTTATGAAGTTTATACTTTTGGAAACTATACATGAGACTATATATATTTTTGATGAAGTTTTGCATTATTCTAAAATGTTTGATTTTATTTGAATATTTGTTTTTGAAGCATTGAAGTATTTGTTGATACTCACTCTAAAAATTGTGAAATATATTTGAAATCTCTCATGGTTGAAAAAGTATGATTGAGAAAAGATTTCTGATGAAAAAGTATGATTTAATTTTATTTGATTCGATTCGATTCGATACCTTATATATTTGAAAGATCAAATATTTGTTGTATTTGAAATTATATGTTTTGAATTGGTTTGGGAGGCTCGTATTAGAAAACCGTAGTTAACGGCGGTTATGACGTTAACTTAGATGCATCTAACTCAGACTCCAGCTAGCAGGGGTGTTGCTAGCCTAACGTATAGGCCACACGTTAGATCTGTTATTCTGTTAGGACACACAAGAGGAAAGGGCTACCCATAGAGGTGGAGCCGCCCAAGTGTGGACTTTTGATTTGATTTCTGTATGAGAACTCCCTTATTGATTCACTTATTATTATCAACTATTATTTTCTAATTAAAATTATTTTAATGATAATGTTTGTATAGTCTCATGTTGATTATAGATGTATTGTCTGGTCACTGAGTTGCAAAACTCACCCCGTTTTTCTAAAAATATTTTTCAGGAACAAATATTTGACTGTGTGAGACTTTCTATTCAAGAGTAACGGTCTGCAATGAGTACCTATTCTTTGTCGAATTCCTAGAAGTGTATGCTCCATATGTCACAGGCAGGACCAACCATTCTTAGTTATTTTAATTTTTTGTTAAAAGTATATAACTATTTATTTTAGAACTTGTAAAATATTAGTACTTGCTTATTGAACTTATATTTGACTATGTTAGGCTTGCTATAGGATTATTTTCCTGAGCGCCAGTCATGGCTCATTTTGGGTCGTGACATTGAAATTTTTCGCTTCTTCATAGAGATAAAAAAAACACAAAATTATGAATTTTTTAAGAAGATTGTGGGGTGATTGAAGCTCTGGAATCCAACTCTGAATCAATAACTTTGCTTGATAATCACTTGTAATAGTTGAAAGAGTAGCATAACTCTTAATTTAATATTAAGTAGTAACTAACATGCTCTATACCATAACTAATGTGATTTGATGCATTTGAGAGAGATTAGTAATTTGGTATAGTAATACTATTGAGCCTGGTCCCATAACTCACAAGATAACACTTTAATTGAAACTGCCAACAAGACGTAAGGTGTGTTTGGCAAACACGTTGGAGATGATAAAAGTGCGTGCTTTGAACGCTGTTCTTTGATGTTTGGCAACTTTTTTTCTCTAAACGCAGAAGTAACTTTGCATCCAAAAGCCGATTCCCTTGAAGCAAGAAATAAAAAATTAATTATTAGAGTTATAAATACTTTAATTATTTTTACTTTTTTATACTTTTTATATTATTTTATAATACTTTATATATAATATTGTATTTTAATATCGTAAAATAACTTTGAGGCACATAAAATTAGCAAAGAGCCAGCAAGATACTCCCACTAGTTAAGAAGACCAACTTTTTGTTGAGTCAACCGTCTTTGTCTTGTTGTCATCAAATTATTGAGAACTACTTCTTCACAATATGCTTTGATAGACCTACACACAGTTCAGTTACAAACCCTGCAAAATCTGCATTTTCACTCTTCTTCATACCCGAATTCTGATCACTTGTTTGAGATCATATCATGGCTGGTTCACTTGTTGGTGGAGCTTTTCTTTCTGGCTTCATTAACGTTGTCTTTGACAGGCTCCTTACAAAAGATGCGGTCAACTTGGTGTTGGGCAAGAAGCTTGACCCTGACTTGGTTAAGAGGCTGAAGATTTCTCTGCATGCTGCTGAAGCTGTGCTTGATGATGCTGAGTACAAGCAACTGGGCAACGAATCCGTGAGGGAGTGGCTCAACGATCTTAGAGATGCTGTTTATGAGGCTGATGACTTGCTGGACGCTGTCCTCACCAAAGAGGCTATTCCAAAGGAGGGAAGTTCTTACTGGCCTGATTACTTCCTCAACCGCGAAAGGGAGATGGTAGATGAGATGGAAAGGGTGGTTACAAAGATAGAATTTCTTGAACAACAAAAAGATTTCCTTGGTCTTCAAAAGACTACCAATATCTTGTCATCATCATGGAGAGAATCCACATCTCTGGTGGAAGGGAATATATATGGGAGGGAGGATGATCAACAAGCCTTACTCAAAGTAATAAATGACAGCAGTGAAAGTGAGTTATCTGTGATCCCTATTGTTGGTATGGGTGGGGTTGGTAAAACAACTTTAGCAAAATGGGTGTACAATACCACAGAGGGATTTGATTTCAAAGCATGGGTTTGCATCTCTGAAACATTTGATGTTGTTGAGATTACAAGGAAAACCATTGAGGAAATTACTAAAACTACTTGTTCCCTTGGGAGTTTGAATTTGCTTCAGAATAAATTGCTAGAGATCTTGTCGGGGAAGAAGTTCTTTGTTGTTCTAGACGATGTCTGGAGCGATGATACTGATAACTGGAAGAAGTTTATAACTCCTTTTCACTGTGGGGGTAAGGGTAGTATGATTCTTCTAACAACTCGCATTAAAGAGGTTGCTTCAGTTGTTCAGACATGTTCCTCTTACTTTCTTAATGAGTTGTCCGAAGATTCTTGTTGGTTACTCTTTGCAGAGAATGCCATTTTTCCGGAGTCAAATGGGAACCCAATACTAGTTGATGTCGGTAGACAGATTGTCAACAAGTGTAAGGGCTTGCCATTAGCTGTAGAAACACTTGGGCGCTTGTTGCAAGGAAAGGATGATGCTAAAGAATGGAATGCTGTTTTAAGCAGTGACATCTGGGAATTTCCTATGAAAAATAGTAAAATTATTCCAGCATTGCTAATAAGCTACTTCCAGCTCCCTGCCTATTTGAAGCGATGTTTCGTTTATTGTTCATTATATCCCAAAGATTATCTTTTTGAAAAAGATGAACTGATCCTGCTATGGATGGCTGAAGATCTTTTAAGGCCACCAACGAGAGGGGAGAGTTTAAAAGAAGTTGGTTGCAAATGTTTTGAAGAACTAGCTTCCAGGTTATTTTTTAAACAAGATTTGTATTCTTATTATAAGATGCATGATCTATTGCATGACCTGGCAATTTTCCTTGCTGGAGACTTCTACTGTTCATTAGAAGAGCATGGTAAAGCAAAAGATGTGACTACTTTGACTCGTCATTTGTCCTATGAAGACTTGAATCATGTGCTCTCACAAAATTTTGATTCCATAACTAAAGTTAAATCCTTGAGGACATTCCTCCCAAGCAGTTTCAGTATCTATTCTCTATTCAACGAAGTTGATGGCAATACTATCGATATCTTGATAAAGAAGTTCAAATATTTGAGAGTTTTGTCATTTGACTCGTTTAAGAATCTTGATTTTTTTTCATTTGGCTCGTTCAGTAAACTTGATATATTGCTTGATTCAGTAGGTGAATTGATTCATCTACGCTATTTGAATCTCTCTTGGACAGACATCACCACATTGCCAGAGTCATTGTGCAACTTGCATAATCTACAAACATTAATATTGTATGAATGTACTAGGCTGACTAAGTTACCTAGTGGCATGCATAATCTTGTGAATTTACAGCACCTTGATCTTAGGCGAACTTGTTTGGAAGAAATGCCAGGAGGAATAGGTAAGTTGAAACACTTGCCTATTTTAGATTATTTTGTGGTGGGCAGGCATGAAGACAATGGAATCCAAGAATTAGCAGGGCTCTCAAATCTTCATGGATCATTTGAGATTAAGAAATTAGAGAATGTTGTTGATGCCAGACAAGCAAGGGGTGCAAGGATGTTGGAGAAGAACCAAATTAACAACTTATTGTTGGAATGGTGTTCAGACGATGAGATGGTTACAAGCACAGAGACTCTGACAGATATACTCGACGGATTGCAACCGCACAATGGGTTGAAAGAGTTGAAAATCAAGGGATACAAGGGTACAATATTTCCAGATTGGTTGGGGGGCTGTTCCTACAACAATATGACTCATGTATCTCTAGAGTCTTGCAAGAATTGCTGCATGCTGCCTTCACTTGGACAGCTGCCATCTCTTAAGTCCCTGCGCATTGAAGGTTTTGATCAGCTCAAGCGTATTGGTGATGAGTTTTACAAGAATGAAAGAGATCATGATTCTTTGCCTACTGCACCGTTTCCCTCACTGGAGACATTGGAATTTCATAACATTCCATGCTTGCAGGAGTGGCACGTAATTGACCCAGAAGCTTTTCCTCAGCTTAAGAGACTTCGAATAAAAGACTGTCCAATGTTAAAGGAAGATATGCTTAATGGCATATTCTTGAGAATGGTTTCTTCTTCATCGAATGCTTCCAAAATTCGCAAACTGGAAATACGGGGAGATCATGAAAAAAGGTCTAATGAGATTCTACCTCGTGGGGATGCTTTATCAATAAGGGGATGTGAATCCTTGGTGAAGTCTGCATTTAATGCAAGGAGCATCAACCATCTATGTTGTCTCCAAGAAGTACATATTTATTACTGTTTGTCTGCTGTATCCTTTCCGGACAATTGTTTACCCAAATCTCTGCAAAAGCTCACAATCTACTGGTGCCCAAAATTTGAATTCCCGGAGCAACAGCAGCACAAGTATGATTTGGTAGAGCTACAAATAGAAGCCAGCTGTGATTCACTGACCTCGTTTTCTTTGGATACCTTTCCCAATCTCAAGAATCTCGAGATAAGAGACTGTAGGAATCTGGAATCAGTGTCAATGTCAGAGGCACCACACGCTGCTCTTGAACGTCTCATAATCAGTGGGTGCTCCAAATTAGTGTCATTAGCAGGAGAAGGACTGGCTGCACCCAACTTGACTCATCTTCAAGTCAGATGGTGCACAAAGTTGGAGGCATTACCACGTGACATGAAGAGTCTACTCCCAAGTTTACAGTCTCTCCAGATATATGGTTGCCCAAACATTTACAGGTTGCCAGAGGGTGATTTGCCGCCTAACTTGAAATCTCTTGGTGTGGGAGGTTGCGAGGAACAAATGAGGATTCTATCATGGATGGGCAACTTGGACACCATCACTCATCTCACCATTTCTGGTAGTGGGTGTGTGAGCACAATAAAGTCATACCCCGAGGTGGATTCCCTGCCTCATCTACCCTCCCTTACCACTCTACATATCAACAACTTTGATAATCTAGAGGCATTGGAGTGCAACGAGCTTCTCCGCCTCACCTCCCTTCAACAATTGCACATTGAGTACTGCTACAAGCTGGAGAATATGGAAGGAGAAACTCTGCCTTCCTCTCTCATCCTACTTCAAATTGAAGGGTGTCATTTGCTAGAAGAACACTGCAAGAACAAGCATCAACTAATCTGGCCCAAAATTTCACACATTCCAACCATTAAAGTCAATGATAAACAAATTTTCTGAATATAAATTTCTGAGCAGGTAATTATCTAACTTCACGGTTCTCATGCCACCACAATTCAATTATACTTGCATCAATTTCCTTTTCCTCAAAAGAAAAGACTTCTCTCTTTCTTTACACATTACTAACTAGTTGGACTGATAATCTGATTCGCCAACAATAAAATTTGCAGTCTTTTTTTTCAGTCATTGGGAAACCTCTCAGTCTGTAGCTGTACTCAAAAGAAATATCCTCTGTTATTCTCAAAAAAGGTCATTCTTACAAATTGGAAGATAGGGAATATATATGTGCATCTATATATTCTATATCTAACATTTGAGAATTTCTATATTCTATATCCAATAGCAGTCATGTTTGAACTTTGAACCAACATGCTAAACAAATGAGTTTCAATATCTAATGCAAGGGTTATATCAAACTTGAATTGTAGGCTCTTTTTTTGGGTTAAATTTACAATTTGAAGGCATCATGATGATTGATATCATTATTGAACCTAGCTGAAATATTGTTACGTATATGTTAAAGCTATGATAATCTACATCTTACCAAGCATGAAACAGTTAATTAATTAACTTCTATTCAAAGGTAGGTATAACAGCTTTGATATTCCCTTGGAATTATATGACACAAAAATAAAGATTTCATTAAGAGAACGGTATACTTTTAATAATTGATCATTTAAACTTTACAATTTTGTTGACTTGCTGTGTTCTACGGTTCATGCCAGACAAAAAGCTTAGAATTATTTTTTGTTGATTAAAACATGAAACTATTTACAAAATATCATATTAAATGAATTGTAGATCCTATACTAACTCTTTCTAATATGAAATTGTATGCTGCCATGTGCTTATTATGTAATAGTTTGACTGATATAATAAGATATTCTTTGCAAGCCTAATTTGGATTCATTGGCATATTATCGTTCTCTTACTAGTTATTTTTTGTAAAATATTTGCGTCATATGATATTATGTCAGCCTCAACTTCCATTGCAGTATTGTTATATTGATCTCAATTTTTTTCTCAAGCTGAATTTCTGCCTTTCAAGTTTCAATTCTGTTTTTGAATCTAAAAAGGAAGCCAATAATGTTGAAGAAGTGCTCTTTCTCCATTTACTAAATTGCTCATATGATTGTGTATTTATCATGTAGGTTCTGGTCATTTTCCTGTGTAGTAGGCCCAAGCCAAAACTTTCTGAAGTGTCTCTACATTCCCGTTAGTGTTTGAACCTAATCAGATTTGGATGAACTTGAGTGGACACAACCAATTGAGCAAAGAGAAGAAAAGTTGAGAGGAGATGCTAATTTTGCAGGGGCAGTAACTTGTTTTCATCAAGTGAAAGATCGGATGGTCAAATCTTATTGAGCTGAACCTATAACTGGAGATTCTGCACTCACAGTTCTTCAATTTGGAGGATTGATTTGAGAACTTAGATCCCTAATATATATAACTACCTGAAATCATGAACAGTAGCTGCTTTTCTGGTGAAATTTGAACACTCTTACATTTTTGTTGCATCACTCAGATTTAAAAACACAAATTAAAAGCTCCAAACAAACTATTATACTAAGACTAAGACATTAGCAACGTACAAATTATTAAAATAAGACAACTAACATGAATTATTGTTATTAATAACCTCATAATATGTTACCATGATATACATACAAAAATGTGGCGCCAAAATGTTCCTAGTTTTATATAGTTTCGGCAGAGACTAGTAGTGTCCGTTGGTGACACGGAAACAGCACCACTTGCAAGAAAGAATTAAAAAATGAAAAGTTAGAGTAAATCCAATTAAACACTCCAAGCTATGAATTTTCTAAGTTATCTCGGAGACTGATACCATGTTTTGTTGCTAAGAAATCATTGACTCCTTGCCTCCTTGGCATACACTACTTGATTGAGAAAAACTTAGTAGTTCACTACACTGCAACCATTGTTCTCTTACCTTTCTCTGAAAATCCATTCACTTTGCTGTTGTTGAGTTCATATCATCATGGCTGGTGCAGTTGTTGGTGGAGCTTTTCTCTCGGGATTCATTAACATTGTCATTAACAAGTCCCTTAGAGAGGATGTGGTCAACTTGGTGTTGGGCAAGAAGCTTGGCTCTGACTTAGTTGAAAGGCTGAAGATTTCTCTGTTCGCTGCTGAAGCTGTGCTTGATGATGCTGAGTACAAGCAACTGGGCGACGATCGTGTGAGGGATTGGCTCAACTGTCTCAGGGATGCTGTTTATGACGCTGATGACTTTCTGGACGCTGTCCTCACCAAAGCTGCCACTCAAAAGGAGGTACGTTCATTCTTGCCTGGTTTCTTCCTCAACCGACATAGGAAGATGGCAGATAACATGGAAGGGGTGGTTGCAAGAATAGAATTTCTTGTAAACCAAAAAGATAACCTTGGTCTTCAAAAGAGTACCAAGGATAATAACTTGTCATCATCATCATCATCATGGCGAGAAACCACATGTCTGATGGAAGGGAACATATATGGCAGGGAGAATGATCAACAAGCTTTAATCAAAATAATAAATGACAAGAGTGAATCTCAGTTATCTGTGATTCCTATTGTTGGCATGGGTGGGGTTGGTAAAACAACCTTAGCCAAATGGGCATACAGTGTCGTGGAAGGATTTGATCTGAAAGCATGGGTCTGCATCTCTGAAACATTTGATGTTGATGAGATTACAAAGAAAACCATTGAGGAAATTACAAAAACTACTTGTAGCCTTGGGAGTTTAAATTTACTTCAAAATGAATTGCAGAAAATCTTGTCGGGAAAGAAGTTCTTTATTGTTCTAGATGATGTCTGGAGCGAAGATGCCAATAAGTGGAAGCAATTTATAACTCCTTTTCAATGCGGGGCTAAGGGTAGTACAATTCTTCTAACAACTCGCAATCAAGAGGTTGCTTCAGTAGTTCAAACATGTCCCTCTTGCACTCTTAATGAGTTGTCGGAAGAGTCTTGTTGGTTATTGTTTGCAGCCAATGCATGTTTTCCAGAGTCAAACAGGAACCCAACACTAGTTGATGTCGGTAGACAAATTGTCAACAAGTGTAAGGGTTTGCCATTAGCTGTAGAAACACTTGGCCGCATGTTGGGAGGAAAGGATGATGTGGAAGAATGGAAAGCTGTTTTAAGGAGTGCCATCTGGGACTTTCCTATGAAGAATAGTAAAATTATTCCAGCATTGTTAATAAGCTACTTCCAGCTACCTCCTTACTTGAAGCGTTGTTTCGTTTATTGTTCTTTGTTTCCCAAAGATTACTATTTCAATAAAGACAAACTAATTTTGCTGTGGATGGCTGAAGATCTTTTAAGGCTACCGAAGAGAGGAGAGAGTTTAGAAGAGGTTGGTTCTCAGTGTTTTGAAGAATTGGCTTCAAGGTTATTTTTTAAACCATACAAGTTTTCCTCTAAGATTTTCCTGATGCATGATCTCTTGCATGACTTGGCAATATTCCTTGCTGGAGACTTCTATGGTAGAATAGAAGAACTTGGTGAACAAGAAGAGAAGAAGCTTCTCACTCGTCATTTGTCACATATCTCACGTGGAAGCTTAGGTCCTCCAATCTCAAAAGTCTTTAACTCCGATATGAAATCAGAATCTTTGAGGACATCGTTGTATATCAAAGATTTGTTAAGCATGAAAAGCAAAGCATCAAAGTTGAAATACTTGAGGGTTTTATCCTTTCGTTAAGTTGATGTATTACCAGATTCAATAGGTAAATTGATTCATCTACGCTATTTGAATCTCTCTGGGACCGATGTTAAGGCATTACCAGAGTCATTATGCAACTTGTTTAATCTACAAACATTAATATTGAGTGGATGTTCTATGCTGACCATGTTGCCCAATGACATGCATAAACTTGTGAATTTACGGCATCTTGATCTTAGGAGAACTTCTTTGAAAGAAATGCCTAGAGGAATAAGTAAATTGACACACATGCGTAATTTAGATTACTTTGTGGTGGGCAAGCACAAAGACAATGGAATCCAGGAATTAGGAGGGCTCTCAAAACTTGAAGGATCATTTAAGATTAAGAAGTTGGAGAATGTTGTTGATGCCGGACAAGCAAGGAGTGCTAAGATGGAGGACAAGAACCACATTGACAAGTTGTCGTTGAAATGGCGTTCAGATGATAAGATGGTTTCAAATAAGGAGACTTTGAGAGATATTCTAGACGGCTTGCAACCGCACACTGGCTTGAAAGAGTTGAAAATCAAGAGATACAAGGGCGAAAGATTTCCAGATTGGGTGGGCCGCTGTTCCTACAACAATATGACAAGCGTATCTCTGGTGTCTTGCAAGGATTGCTGCATGCTGCCGTCACTTGGACAACTGCCATCTCTAAAGTCCCTGCGCATTGAAGGTTTTCTACAGCTCAAGCGTATTGGTGATGAGTTTTACAAGAATGACTGCGATCATCATTCTTCGCCTACTGCACCGTTTCCCTCACTGGAGACGTTGGAATTTAATAATATGCCATGCTGGGAGGAGTGGCACGTACCTGACCCAGAAGCTTTTCCTCGGCTTAGGACACTTGAAATAGAAGATTGTGGAATGTTAAAGGGAGATATGCTTAACGGCGTATTGTGGAGAAGGGTTTGTTGTTTGCGGGAAGATGATGAAGGAAGGTCTGATGAGATGGTGGGTGGTGGGGATGCTTTATCAATAAGGCCATCTCCATCATTTAATGCAAGAAGCAATTGGTTACCCAAATCTCTGCAAAAGCTGAAAATCTTGATGTTCCCAAAATTTGAATTCCTCGAGCACAAGTATGATTTGGTAGAGCTACAAATAGAATACAGCTGTGATTCACTGACTTCCTTGTCGTTGGATGTCTTTCCCAATCTCAAGAATTTGGAGATAAGAGGGTGTAGGAATCTGGAATCAGTGTCAATGTCAGAGGCACCACACGCTGCTCTTCAACGTCTCTCCATTACTTCCTGCCACAAATTAGTGTCATTTGCAGGAGAAGGACTCGCTGCACCCAACTTGACTCATCTTCATGTCAGCTTTTGCTCGAAGTTGGAGGCATTACCATGTGATATGAAGAGTCTACTCCCAAGTCTCCAGTCTCTCAAGATATGTGATTGCTCAGACATGTGCAGGTTGGCAGAGGGTGGTTTACCGCCTAACTTGAAAGAACTTGAAGTGGGAATTGGTGAGCAACAATTGAGGGATCTATCATGGATGCCCAACTTCTACGCCCTCACTCGTCTCACAATTATTGGTTTTAATTGTGATAGCGTGACGTCATACCCAGAGGTGGGTTCGCTGCCTCACCTTCCCTCCCTTACCACTCTTTATATTGAATTCTTTGATAATCTGGAGACATTGAAGTGCAACGAGCTTCTCCGCCTCACCTCCCTCCAACAACTACACATTCTTTTGTGTCCAAAGCTGGAGAATATGGTTGGAGAAAAGCTGCCTCCCTCCCTCTTGCTACTCGACATTGAAGGGTGTGGTTTGTTGGGAGAACACTGCAAGAACAAGCATCAACTAATCTGGCCCAAAATTTCCCACATCCCTAACGTTAGAGTCAAACAGAGATTTCTGAGCAGGTAATTATCTAACTTCACGGTTCTTTTGCCACCACTATTCAATTATACATGCATAAATTTCCTTTTCCTCAAAAGAAAATACCTCCCTCTTTCTTTACACATTATTAACTAGTTGAACTGATATAAATTTGCATTGTTTTTTTTTCATTCATTGGGAAACTTCTCACTTTGTAGTTGTACTCAAAAGAAATATCCTCTGTTATTCTCAAAAAAGAGTCATTCTTATAAATTCGAGGACAGGGAATGTGTGTAAATATTGTACACATAACACATTGTATAAATATTCCATAAATATTCAAGGACAGTATTATATCTCTAATACTCCATAAACCTCCATTGTACACATTGTATAAATATTCCATTGGCTCATCATACTTTCCTGTTTATATATTGTGTATCCAACATTTGAGAATTTCTTTACATAATCAATAAATGAAATTTATAGTTTTCATCCATGTTCTGCAGGTAGATTGTAATGAAGTAAAAGTTCCCAAGAGTGGAGATTTCATCTTATACAATATTTTAGCTTCAGGTTGGTAAATTTACTCCACTCCATTCCATTCTAGAATTCACTTTTCCTGTTTTGTTGGGAAAAAGAAAAATGTTATGAAAGCTTGATATAGTTACATGCACTGAATGGTAAAATTGTCTTTCTGCCTTTGCCACTATTTGATGTTTATGATGAACTTATTGGTATTGCCATATAGTGACTTAAATTTACACCACTCCATTCCATTCTAGAATTTACTTTTCCTGTTCTGTTGGGAAAAAGAAAAATGTTATAAAAACTTGATTTCAGAATAAATTAGTTATGTGCACTTAATGGATAAATTGTATTTCTGCCTTTGCCACTGTTTAATGTTTACGCTGAACTAATTGGTATTGCCATTTAGTAAATAAATTTGACCCTTTATCTGTTTTTATAACATTCATAATTACCATTCATAATTTAAGCAGAGAGATAAATTGAAATCCTTTAAAAATATTCGAGGTAAAATTAAAACTTTCGCCAAACACTAGGGATAGTTGATATGGTTTTCCTTGTTTCCTTTTCTTCTATTCTCTAATCTTCATTTAAAATTTGTTTACAATATAACACAACATGTTTTGGTTTGCGACTTTGAGTGATAGGCTAAAAGAAAATAAAGCTTACTGTTTTGCCTAAAATGGAAAGTGAAGCTTCAAAATAATTAAACAATTTTGTTTCTGTTTTTGCCATCTTTTGCAGGTAAAAGTTCAAAGATGTTCCAGATTTCATTGTACTTGTATATATATATGAAGATGTGTAAACTGGATTAATATGTTGGGAAGCAGTAGTGTTATCAGATTTCAGCTTTCATGTTAATTGGTATCTACACTAGTTTAAATTAATAACTGATGTTTAATTATCATATCTACATTACATGTGGACTTGCTTGGATTATTCAATGCTTTGCTTCAAAGATGGGAACCAGATATAGGTGGCTGTTTGGCTATCAATAGCAGTCATGTTTGAACTTTGAACCAACATGCTAAACAAATGAGTTTCAGTATCTAATGCAAGGGTTATATCAAACTTGAATCCTAGTTTTTTTTTTTTTTGGGTTAAATTTACAATTCAAAGCCATCATGATGATCAACATCATTATTGAACGTAGCTGAAGTAGTGTTACTTATATGTTAAAGCTATGATAGTCTACATCTTACCAGCATGAAACAGTTAATTAAGTAACTTCTAATCAAAGGTAGGTACAACAGCTTTCATAATCCCTTTATGACACAAAAATGATTTTATTAAGAGAATGGTATACTTTTAATAAATTGATCATTTAAACTTTACAATTTTGTGATCATATTTTTGTTTACTTGCTGGGTTCTATGGTTCATGCCAAACAAAAAGCTCAAAGTATTGCTTTAGAATTCTTTTGTTGATTATAACATGCAATTATTCCACTAAAATGTACTGGCGGCCTCTATGCCAATGGCAAGTTGGTGGGCATGTAACTACTTTTGCAAAATATTTGTGTCAAATTTTTCTCAAGCTAAATTTGTGCCTTTTCAAATTTCAATTCTGTTTTTTGAATCTAAAAAGGAAGCCAATAATGTTGAATAAGTGCTCTTTCTTCATTTACTAAATTGCTCATATGATTGTGTATTTATCATGAAGGTTCTGGTCATTTTCCTGTGTGGTAGGCCCCAAGCTAAAACTTTCTGAAGTGTCTCTACATTCCCGTTAGTGTATGAACCTAATCAGATTTGGATTAACTTCAGTGGACAGAACCAATTGAGCAAAGAGAAGAAAAGTTGAGAGGAGATGCTAACTTTGCAGGGGCAGTAACTTGTTTTCATCAAGTGAAAGATCGGACGGTCAAATCTTATTGAGCTGAATCTTTAACTGGAGATTCTTCACCCATAGTTCTTCAATTTAGAGGATTGATTTGCAATCTGAGCTCTGTAGTATATATAACTGCCAGAAATAATGAACAGCAGCTGCTTTTGTAGTTGCTGCATTTAGGTAACCATTTGCTCAGTGTAGAAGAGATTATGAGTACAATAGTATGATGAGGTTGTTGCCAAACCAAGCTATGTACTGAATATTATTAATGCTGTTAGTTTATTGGTTATTATTTTGTACGATGATCCACCAAAATTCATGGTCTTTATTATTAGTTGGTTTACTAAAAATGATATATCATTCATACTGATAAACAAATATATACATAAGTTCTCATTGTTTTTCTAGGCTAACCTAACCTTACAGTTCACACTAATAAATTCTTATTACTATGATGCATATATGTGCCGAACCAGCAAAAAAACATAATACAATTGATATTTGCAAAATAAAAGACCAAAATGTCATGATCATGTTTCTATGGTTTAATAAACTAAAATTGGTTCATCTTACTAATCACCTAATATGACTTGGATATGCCTTGCATATTCCCAAGTCATGACTCATGCAACAGTTGAAACCTGCCTCAACTTGCAGTTTTGTTGCATCACTCAGATTTAAAAACACAAATTAAAAGCTCCAAGCAAACTATTAAACTAAGACTAAGACATTAGCAACGTACAAATTATTAAAATAAGACAACTAACATGCATCATTGTTATTAATAACCTCATAATATGTTACCATGATATCCATACAAAAATGTGGCGCCAAAACGTTCCTAGTTTTATATAGTTACACGGAAACAGCGTCACTTGCAAGAAAGAATTAAAAAATGAAAAGTTAGAGCGAATCCAATTAAGCACTCCAAGCAATGAATTTTCTATGTTATCTCGGAGACCGATACCATGTCTTGTTGCTAAGGAATCATTGACTCCTCCTTTGCATACACTACTTGATTGAGAAAAACTTAGTAGTTCACTACACTGCAAACCATTGTTCTCTTACCTTTCTCTGAAAATCCATTCACTTTGCTGTTGTTGAGATCATATCATCATGGCTGGTGCACTTGTTGCTGGAGCTTTGCTCTCTGGATTCATTAACATTGTCATTAACAAATCCCTTAGAGAGGATGTGGTCAACCGGGTCTTGGGCAAGAAACTTGGCCCTGGCTTGGTTGAGAGGCTGAAAATTTCTCTGCATGCTGCTGAAGCTGTGCTTGATGATGCTGAGTACAAGCAACTGGGTGACGAACGCGTGAGGGATTGGCTCAACAGTCTGAGAGATGCTGTTTATGATGCTGATGACTTTCTGGATTCTGTACTCACCAAAGCCGCCACTCAAAAGGAGGTATGTTCTTTCTTGCCTAGTTTCTTTCTCAACCGATATAGGAAGATGGTAGATAACATGGAAGGGGTGGTTGCAAGAATAGAATTTCTTGTAAGTCAAAAAGATATCCTTGGTCTTCAAAAGAATACCAAGGATAATAACCTGTCATCATCATCATCATCATCATCATCATGGCGAGAAACCACATGTCTGATGGAAGGGAACATATATGGCAGGGAGGATGATCAACAAGCTTTAATCAAAATAATAAATGACAACAGTGAATCTCAGTTATCTGTGATTCCAATTGTTGGCATGGGTGGGGTTGGTAAAACAACCTTAGCCAAATGGGCGTACAGTGTCGCGGAGGGATTTGATCTCAAAGCATGGATCTGCATCTCTGAAACATTTGATGTTGCTGAGATTACAAGGAAAACCGTGGAGGAAATTACTAAAAGTTCTTGTGACCTTCGGAGTTTAAATTTGCTTCAAAATGAATTGCAGGAAATCTTGTCGGGAAAGAAGTGCTTTATTGTTCTAGACGATGTCTGGAGCGAAGATGCCGATAAGTGGAAGCAATTTATAACTCCTTTTCAAGGTGGGGCTAAGGGTAGTACAATTCTTCTAACAACTCGCAATCAAGAGGTTGCTTCAGTAGTTCAAACATGTCCCTCTTGCACTCTTAATGAGTTGTCCGAAGAGTCTTGTTGGTTATTGTTTGCAGCCAATGCATGTTTTCCGGTGTTAAACAGGAACCCAACACTAGAGGATGTCGGTAGAAAGATTGTCAAGAAGTGTAAGGGGTTGCCATTAGCTGTAGAAACACTTGGGCGTTTGTTGCAAGGAAAGGATGATGTTAAAGAATGGAATGTTGTTTTAATGAATGACATTTGGGAATTGAAAAATAGTAAAATTATTCCAGCATTGTTAATAAGCTACTTCCAGCTACCTCCTTACTTGAAGCGTTGTTTCGTTTATTGTTCATTGTTCCCCAAAGATTACTATTTTGATAAACTCAAACTAATTTTGCTGTGGATGGCTGAAGATCTTTTAAGGCCACCAAAGAGAGGAGAGAGTTTAGAAGAGGTTGGTTCTCAGTGTTTTGAAGAGTTAGCTTCAAGGTTATTTTTTAAACCAGCTGCTAAGGATTTTCCCGAGAATTACGTGATGCATGATCTCTTGCATGACTTGGCAGTATTCCTTGCTGGAGACTTCTATTGTAGAATAGAAGAGTTTGGTGAACAAGAAGAGAAGAAGGTTCTCATTCGTCATTTGTCACATTTGACATATGGAAGCTTAGTTCATCCAATCTCAAAAGCTTTTAAATTCATTGTGAAATCAGAATCTTTGAGGACATCTTTGTATATCGATGATTTGTTAAGCCTGAAAAGCAGAGCATCAAAGTTGAAATACTTGAGAGTTTTATCCTTTAGTAAACTTGATGTATTACCAGATTCAATAGGTAAATTGATTCATCTACGCTATTTGAATCTCTTTAGGACCAATGTTAAGACATTACCAGAGTCATTATGCAACTTGTATAATCTACAAACATTAATATTGTATGAATGTTCTAAACTGGCCATGTTGCCCGATGGCATGCATAAACTCGTGAAATTACGGCATCTTCTCCTTGGTGGAACTTGTTTGAAAGAAATGCCTAGAGGAATAAGTAAATTGAAACACATGCATATTTTAGATTACTTTGTGGTGGGCAAGCACAAAGACAATGGAATCCAGGAATTAGGAGGGCTCTCAAATCTTGAAGGATTATTTGAGATTAGGAAGTTGGAGAATGTTGCTGATGTCAGACAAGCCAGGAGTGCAAGGATGTTGGAGAAGGACCGCATTGACAAGTTATTGTTGGAATGGTCTTGGGATCATGAGATGGTTTCAAACACAGAGACTGAGAGAGATATACTCGACGGCTTGCAACCGCACAATGGCTTGAAAGAGTTGAAAATCATGGGATACAAGGGCGAAAGATTTCCAGATTGGGTGGGGCACTCTTCTTACAACAATATGACAACTGTATGGCTATCTTGCAAGAATTGCTGCATGCTGCCTTCACTTGGACAGCTGCCATCTCTAAAGTCCCTGCGCATTGAAGGTTTTCTTGAGCTCAAGCGTATTGGTGATGAGTTTTACAAGAGTGACAGCCATCATGATTCTTCGCCTACTGCACCGTTTCCCTCACTGGAGACGTTGGAATTTCATAAGATGCCATGCTGGGAGGAGTGGCACGTACCTGACCCAGAAGCTTTTCCTCAGCTTAAGATACTTCGAATAGAACGTTGTCCAATGTTCAAGGGAGATATGCTTAATGGCATATTCAGGAGAAGGGTTTCTTGTTTGTCGGATGTTTCGAAAGTAGAAATGCGGGAAGATGATGAAGCTGGTGGGGATGATTTATCAATAAGGGGATCTCAATCATTTAATGCAAGGACGATCAACCATCTGTGTTGCCTCCAAGAACTACGTATTTCAGGGTGTCCGTCAATTGTATCCTTTCCGGGTAATTGTATTCCCAAATCTTTGCAAAAGCTGAAACTCTGCAAGTGTAGTAAACTAGAATTCCCGGAGCAACAGCAGCACAAGTATGATTTGGTAGAGCTACAAATAGAAGAGAGCTGTGATTCACTGACCTCCTTGTCGTTGGATGTCTTTCCCAATCTCAAGAATTTGGAGATATTCAGTTGTAGGAATCTGGAATCAGTGTCAATTTCAGATCCACCACACGCTGCTCTTCAACGTCTCATATTCAGGAGGTGCTCCAATTTAGTGTCATTTGCAGGAGGACTGGCTGCACCCAACTTGACTCAGCTCACCATCTTTGATTGTCCGGAGTTAGTCTCATTTGCAGGAGAAGGAGTGGCTGCACCCAACTTGACTCATCTCGGCCTCTCAAAATGCGACAAGTTGGAGGCATTACCACGTGATATGAAGAGTCTACTCCCAAGTTTACACTCTCTCCTGATATCTGGCTCAGATATGTGCTGGATGGCGGAGGGTGGTTTACCGCCAAACTTGAAATCACTTTTTGTGGGAACTAGCGAGCAACAAATGAGGGATCTATCATGGATGGGCAACTTGCACGCCCTCACTCATCTTACCATTTATGGTTCTTACTGCGACAACATAAAGTCATACCCAGAGGTGGGTTCATTGCCTCACCTTCCCTCCCTTACCACTCTACATATCAAAGAGTTTGATAATCTGGAGACATTGGAGTGCAACGAGCTTCTCCGCCTCACCTCCCTTCAACAACTACATATTAATTCGTGTCCAAGGCTGGAGAATATGGAAGGAGAAAAGCTGCCTCCCTCTCTCTTGCTACTCAAAATGGAATACTGTGGTTTGCTGGGAGAACACTGCAAGAATAAGCATCAACTAATCTGGCCCAAAATTTCCCACATCCCCACCATTCAAGTTGATGACAAACAAATTTTCTGAATAAAGATTTCTGAACAGGTAATCATCTAACTTCACGGTTCGCATGCCACCACAATTCAATTATACATGTATAAATTTCCTTTAACTCCAAAGAAAATAGTTCTCTCTTTCTTTACACATTATTAACTAGTTGGACTCATTATCTGATTCGCCAACAACAAAATTTGCATTCTTTTTTTTTCATTCATTGGAAATCTCTCAATTTGTACTTGTACTCAAAAGAAATATCCTCTGTTATTCTCAAATGTCACTGTTATTTATATTGTGTATTTATTTGAGAATTTCTTCCATAAATAGATATTGAAATCTTCTGTTTTCATCTATCCTCTGCAGGTAGATTGTAATAAAGTAAAAGTCCCCAAATGGCGGAGATTTCATCTTATACAAGGTTTCAGCTTCAGGTTGGTCAATTTACTCCACTTCATTCCATTCTAGAATTTACTTTTCCTCTTCTGTTGGGAAAAAAAAAATGTTATGAAAGCTTGATTTTAGAGGAAATTAGTTATTAGTTATATGCAGTTAATGGTAAAATTATGTTTCTGCCTTTGCTACTATTTGATGTTTATGCCTTAATGCTGAACTAATTTGTATTGCCATGTAGTAGCTTAAGTTTGATTCTTTAACTGTTTTTGCAATCTATAAATTGTACTTTTTTGTTACAATTCTATTTACTGTCGTTCATTCATAATTTTATCAAAAAGATAAATTGAAATCCTTTAAAAATATTTGAGGTAAAATTAAAATTTGTGCCAAACATTTGATATGATTTTTCCTTGTTTTCTCTTCTTCTATTCTTTAATCTTCTTTTAAAGCTCTTTTACAATATAACATGTTTTGGTTTGCGACTTTGAGTGAAGGCTAAAAGAAAATAAAGCTTATTGTCTTGGCTAGAAAACTGAAGCTTCAAAATAATTTAACAATTTTTTTCCTACTGTTTTTGCCATCATTTTCAGGTAAAAGTTCACAGATGTTCGAGATTTCATTGCACATGTATATCTATCTATATATATAGATATATGGAGATGTAAACTGGATTAATGTGTTGGGAAGCAGCAGTGTTTTCTGATTTCAGCTTTTATTTTAGTTGGTATCTACACTAGTTTAAATGAATGACTGATGTGTATCATATTGACACTACATGTGGAGTTGCTTGGATTATTGAATTCAATGCTTTGCTTCAAAGATAGGAACTATAGATGGTTGTTTGGTTATCAATAGCAGATGTTTGAACTTTGATCCAATATGCTAAACAAATGAGTTTCAATATCTAATGCAAGGGTTGTATGAGTATCAAACTTGAATTGTAGGCTTTTTCTTTCTTTTTTTTTTTCTGTTAAATTTATAATTCAAAGGCATGATGATGATTAACATCATTGTTGAACCTAGCTGAAGTAGTGTTACTTATATGTTAAAGTTATGATAATCTGCATCTTACCAAGCATGAAGGAGTTAAATTAATTAACTTCTTATCAAAGGTAGGTGCAACAGCTTTCATAATCCCTTGGAAACATATGTATAACAAAAACATACCATTGTTAGTAATACAAGTTTTTTCATTTGTTAGTAATACCATTTGCTTACTTGACAAAATGTTAGAATCAACCAATCAAATCTTGCCAAATCAACTTTGTCACGGCCCAAAATGAGCCATGATCGGCGCTCAGGAAATAATCCCTAAGCAAGCCTAACCGACTCAAATATAAGTTGAATAAGAAAATTACAAATATTTTAAATAAATTTACAATGTCTAAAATAAATAATTACATATTTTTAACAAACAAAAAATAAAATAAATATGGGTGGATCCTGCCTGTGACATATGGAGCAGATGACGTCTAAGAACTCAACAACGAATAGATACCCATTGCAGATCATTACTCTTGAATAGAAAGACTCACATAATCAAATATTTATTCCTGAAAAATATTTTTAGAAAAACGGAGTGAGTTTTGCAACCCAGTGACTAGACAGTACATCTATAATTCACATGAGACCATATAAATATAATTTTAGTTAGAAGATAATAATTTATATAAATAAGTGAATCAATAAGGGAGTTCTCATACAGAAATCAAATCAAAAGTCCACACTTGGGCAACTCCACCTCTATGGGTAGCCCTTTCCTCTTGTGTGTCCTAACGGAATATCAGATCTAACGTGTGGCCTACACGTTAGGCTAGCAACACCCCTGCTAGCTGGAGTCTGAGTCAGATGCATCTAAGTTAACGTCATAACCGCCGTTAACTACGGTTTTCTAATACGAGCCTCCCAAACCAATTCAAAACATATAGTTTCAAATACAATAATTCTTTAATCTCTCAAATATATAAGGTATCGAATCAAATCAATCAGATAATACTTTTTTATCAGAAATATTTTCAAATCATACTTTTTCAATCATAGAAACATATTTCATAATTTCAAAGTCAATAAGTACTAACAAATACTTCAATGCTTCAAAAGTATATATTCGAGTAAAATCAAATGTTCTAAAATAATATAAAACTTCATCAAATATATATATAGTCTCATGTAAAATTTCTAAGATATGAACTTTATAAAAATATTTTTTTCAATTATAATAAATTAATTATTTTAATCAAATCAAAGTTCTTCAACAATAATTTTATAAATGTAATTAGAAACTCAGAATAGCATAAACCAACAAAATTAACGGTTATAAATATAAAGCCTACTCACAAATTGGTTCCAAAGGACCGAAGAAACCAAACCAGAGTGCCAAGGAAGGTTGAAGTAGAACGGAATGAAAGAGCACGAAATTTGGACCGAGGTAGTAGCAACAACTTCGATTTCTCACTGCAGCAACCTCAACAACAGCCCTAGTATCAATAACATAGAGCAACCCCAATAACAATGGCAGCGAATCTAATAGCCTACGGTGGTTTAAAACAAAGCAAAGATAAAAGGGACAGCAAACATGATAGGATAGAGTCAATAATAGAGCTTTATGGCAAGACAAGGTAGAACAAGTTTAGTCTTACCAAAGGAAATAAGAGGATGGAGCATCAGCAGCTCCGGTGACCCCCCACCGGCAAGGACAGAACAGGCAGAAGCAAAGCTGAGCTAGGGCAAACTTGCAGAGGTTCCAACAGCGGCTTCCGGCGATGTCAGCGCGATCCCCGGTGACCAGAGGCACGGTGGCGCAGCTTGCGACAACGGCGGAGGCGTACCAGCTCCCCCTCCTCGCGAGACTCTCCTCTCGCTAGCCATTGTGTTTCTCTCTCTCTCTGAGAGCTCCTCTCTCTCTCTTCGAAGCCCCATACCTGCAGCCGCGACAGCAACAACGAAGCTCCCCTTCCAGCGGTAGGGACGGTCTCCAGGGACAGCACCTCCTCTCTCGCGCATCTTCCTTTCTCCTTCCCCCATTCCCTGTTTCGAACTCCTTCTCCCTCTCCCTACCTGATCCGCAGCAACGACGGCGACGTCCAGCCTCACCGGTGTCACCCCCTTCTCCCCCTCTTCTTCCTTTCTTCTCCCTCTCTGTTTTCTCTCGCTATTTTTCTTTCTTTCATTCTCAGCAGGGTATGTGTGTGTGTTAGGAGAGGGTTAGGGTTTAGAAAAGGGGTAAAGGATAGTTTAGGTATTTTGATAAAATTAAAGGGTATATGTAAAATGTTTCAAAATATCTTGAGATGTTACATTCTACCCCCCTAAAAAAAATTTTCGCCCTCGAAAATTGATACTGTATGAAAAATGTTAAATGGTTTTAGCCCTTTTTCCAAACATGAGAAAGAAGTATAATCGGGTGCAAAAATTACAGCATAGGTGTGTGTTAAAATGATGCGGTTGACATTTACGCCCTCTTATTCTCTTGATAAGTCAAACACACATGGCGCTTTTCACTTTGTCCATCACTTCCAAAGTACATTCTAAAGTCAAACGTCAACACTAACTTTTCAACTTGTACCAAAATCTCCTTAACTTCCTCCTCGAAATACTCTTAATTCATAATCTTCTTGACGTCGCCATGTCCTAAAACTAACGTATTGCTCGCTGTATCTAGAGATTACACGTTAACCAATAGAATCTCGAGTTTACTCAAAGGAATACAAAACTTAGGAAGAGAAGAACAAGCATCTCAGATGCTGTTCGCAGGAATTCGAAAGGATGTGTAAGATCGCAATAATTAAACAAGGATGTACAGAAACAATGAAATGTGCCAAAAGAGAGATAAGCCACATATTAACAAGGAAATTTGAATCGAGGGACTTCGATGGAAGCAATAAAAGGGAAGATGGAGTATTAGGTCGGAACAAGTTCAAAATGAATAAAAGAAGTACAAAGCGCACAAGAGATGGCCACTAAAGTCGATGACAATGTTCACAAGGATTTAAAAGAAAGATTAGAAACACAATCAAATAAGACATCCATCAACAATGAATAAAACTAAGAATTATTTCACATCCTCAAGGAAAAATATGAGACAAACATTTCAAAAGAAATAATAAAAGCATAAAGTTATCACGTCACACAAATTCAAGTTGAAACAAAAAGATTCAAGGTTTATGAATTTAAGATTAATAGCAATCAAGGGCAAAGGTTTTTTTTTTTTCAAGAACCTTGGGGGATACTAGATGCACAATCAAGCGAGGATATGCATTAGTAAAAAGACAAAATCAACAACAGAGAAAGCAAGCAAAACATAAATTAAAATAAGATAACACATTCTGGAATAGACAACTTAACAGTCATAAAATAAAAAAATAGTAACTATCACAAAGTCGGCATGCTTCTTTTCCCTTTCTATAGAAATCTTCGACTAAGTACCTTTGGGATTATTAGTTTATTACCATGACTTTGGACCTTAAATAATTACATCAATATAAAATTTGATATCTCCTAACTCAAAATAGTAGAAAGTTATGTAATACATGGCAAGAAATGTAATTGATCTCCTTGTTGTCCCTTAAGCAAGAATTTACATATACATTTAGGTATTTAACTCCTTATGGTCGCTGTTGGTAAAATACAGTCATGTGATTTCTTATAATCATGCAGCTAGACTTAGTATGAAGTTCTAAATAAATTCACAAATAAAATACTGATAATAATAAAACTAAACTTTGAAGTACTGCCAATTAATATACTAAAATCAGTTAAAATAACTATTTTTTTTTAAATATAATCCAACACATAGTAAAAGAATTTTAGAAAATTGGTATGAGGTCATATTTTTTATAAAGATAAAACACCAAAAAGAAAATTCACCTTCATAAATAGTCAAGTGAACTTAAAGCTCATAAACTTAGGACAAACTCAAATACATATATTAAATCTAAATATTTGAAAATATATCTCCCAAATCCTTGTCGTATCTTGGAAAATATATAAAGAAAAAAAAAATTTTTTTTTTGGTATATATGGAGCCTTTCACAAATTTCCAACCCAGAAGTGAGACTAAGAAACCCAAAAATAACCATTACATACAAATCAAGAAACTCAACAGTCCAATCACCAAAGAAATTGACTTGCTTGTTACTTAAAAAATCTCAATGATCTCTGTTAATATTAGTCATATAACCACATTTTGGGTTAAATCATAGTAGAAATCCATTTATCACTTTTTTCTTCATATACATTATTGTCTTGAGTGCACATGTATACAAATTGTAAGCTTGTAGCTTTCTAAGAAACATTTAGCTCATGTTATATTTTATTATCTTATTATCAAAATATAAGAAAAATCAATCAAAATTACAAAATTAATATTTAGTATACTATAATAAAATTAATGTAAAATATCAGTTAGATTATCAAAATCAAAGTACAAGATCTGGCAAGACAAACTGGAAAGGATGCAATTTCAGTGTATTAGAAAGTATAAGAGATTTATTGGCAACTCTCTACTTTAGGTCAAACGTTCTTGTATTTTCTATCACAAGAATAGCATTTAAGTATATACACAAAATACAAAAACCAAAAAACAACTATATCACATGAATGGCAAGAGAAATGACAAGTGTGGTACGTGTCAATGTCTTTGTTGTAAGAATTAATAAGAAGAAAAGAATTTTTTTTTTTTTGGAAAAGATTACACCAATTAATTCATGGTGATAAAAAAAATCATAAAAAAAGTAGCATTGTCCCATGCACTCCATTAATATAACACTTAACAATAAAACTCCCAACATATGCAACAATTCAAGGTTCAAACCAGAACATGATTAACTTGCACAAGGTAAAGTAACTTGAAGCAAAATGCTTATTTTTTTTTTTGGATCATAAATTTAAAACAAGAAACAACTGAAAATCAGTAAACAGATTAGGAACTTGTAAGTAAAGGGTCTTCAATAAAAATTCAAACAAGCAAAGCATTGCAGAAGTGCGAGAGTAAAACTTGCATTGATTAAAAGTTTAAAACAAAGATCTATAAAGGAAGGAATCTTAAACATTCAAAGCACTTTCCCATAAAATAAATAATGTTACAGTATTCAAAAATCAAACAAATAAAATGCATAAAAAGAGAGAACTAACCAACAAGTATAAGTTCAAAACTTTTGAAAGGTATTGAACACAATGCTCAATTCGAGCGTTGAAAAACAACAAAGAATTTTAGATTTCAGAACATGATTGAAAAACAAATTTAGGAGGAAAGAAAGACCTTCTTCAAAATTCAATACAATATTCAATACACAATAAACTAAACTGGTTTGAGTTATTTTTCACAGCAAGATAAGAGTATTAATCCAAAGCAGCATCAACCAGTAGGAAAACAAAAAGAAAAAGAAAAAGAAAGCACGGGTTTTAAAGAAGTGATTACTACACAGAAATTTCTATACACAAAATTCATGCCCCATAATTTGCACGCTATTTTGAGTTTTCTTACCATGAAAAATATGAAGCGTTGTCAGTATAGAGCAGAAGCAAAATGAGTCAAAGTTGAAATCCAAAAATTTTAGAATTAAAGGAATCCTAAGATTGAAAAGAGAAGAACTTGAAGGTTCCCAGAAAAAATAGTACCCTTGAAAGAAAAGCCACGTTCAACAAACAAAACCATAGCAGAACAAATTATCAAACAAAAAGCTCAATCAAACTTTCAGATAGAAAAAGATCTTCAAATCAGCTAACACATCATAAAAAAAATTTGCCACACCTAAACAGAGAAAATTATAATTCCAATCTAGCAAACAAGAATAACACTCCATATATATGTTTGTCACGTAGTTCTTCTACCAGAGCAACCGAATAACAGTTTTTAAATTTATTGATTCGAAAGAAAGAATCACAAGTGGTTCAAAATTCTGTTAACTTCAAAGATCATCAACATAAGAAGAACAAACTTGTTTTATTGAAATCCAGAACAAAGCATCTAAATCAGCAGCTAAGTAAATCCACAATCCACAAATCTAAATACAATTCTATAACAGGAATAAGATAAAAATTCACAGCAAAAACATATCGAATCTTCTAGATAATGGATGAAATCTTGAAATCAAAAACCATAGAAAGCAACATGAATATGAAGAATATTAAAGCAAATATTCACAAAAACGAGGAAGATTGGAACTAGCTACAAGGCAGGAATCGAGAACCAAAACCGAAACTAAAGTCATTGCAAAAGCTAGTTCAAGAAAAGCTACCAAATAATAACTCAAGGTTGGGTACAAAGAAGAGGAAAGAGGTGTCAAGAATCGACAGATGACTCATGATGACAAGAACCAGAAACCAAGAATGACAGAAAGACAAGGATGACATTCCTATAGGCCTCTGATAGTGCCACAATTTGTACAAATAGGCGCGCTTCTATTTATACAATTGTGATCCTACCATAGGACACTTGCTCCATATTACACAGATTAAACCTAAGCTCTGATACCACTTTGCCACGGCCCAAAATGAGCCATGATCGGCGCTCAGGAAATAATCCCTAAGCAAGCCTAACCGACTCAAATATAAGTTGAATAAGAAAATTACAAATATTTTAAATAAATTTACAATGTCTAAAATAAATAATTACATATTTTTAACAAACAAAAAATAAAATAAATATGGGTGGATCCTGCCTGTGACATATGGAGCAGATGACGTCTAAGAACTCAACAACGAATAGATACCCATTGCAGATCATTACTCTTGAATAGAAAGACTCACATAATCAAATATTTATTCCTGAAAAATATTTTTAGAAAAACGGAGTGAGTTTTGCAACCCAGTGACTAGACAGTACATCTATAATTCACATGAGACCATATAAATATAATTTTAGTTAGAAGATAATAATTTATATAAATAAGTGAATCAATAAGGGAGTTCTCATACAGAAATCAAATCAAAAGTCCACACTTGGGCAGCTCCACCTCTATGGGTAGCCCTTTCCTCTTGTGTGTCCTAACGGAATATCAGATCTAACGTGTGGCCTACACGTTAGGCTAGCAACACCCCTGCTAGCTGGAGTCTGAGTCAGATGCATCTAAGTTAACGTCATAACCGCCGTTAACTACGGTTTTCTAATACGAGCCTCCCAAACCAATTCAAAACATATAGTTTCAAATACAATAATTCTTTAATCTCTCAAATATATAAGGTATCGAATCAAATCAATCAGATAATACTTTTTTATCAGAAATATTTTCAAATCATACTTTTTCAATCATAGAAACATATTTCATAATTTCAAAGTCAATAAGTACTAACAAATACTTCAATGCTTCAAAAGTATATATTCGAGTAAAATCAAATGTTCTAAAATAATATAAAACTTCATCAAATATATATATAGTCTCATGTAAAATTTCTAAGTTATGAACTTTATAAAAATATTTTTTTCAATTATAATAAATTAATTATTTTAATCAAATCAAAGTTCTTCAACAATAATTTTATAAATGTAATTAGAAACTCAGAATAGCATAAACCAACAAAATTAACGGTTATAAATATAAAGCCTACTCACAAATTGGTTCCAAGGGACCGAAGAAACCAAACCAGAGTGCCAAGGAAGGTTGAAGTAGAACGGAATGAAAGAGCACGAAATTTGGACCGAGGTAGTAGCAACAACTTCGATTTCTCACTGCAGCAACCTCAACAACAGCCCTAGTATCAATAACATAGAGCAACCCCAATAACAATGGCAGCGAATCTAATAGCCTACGGTGGTTTAAAACAAAGCAAAGATAAAAGGGACAGCAAACATGATAGGATAGAGTCAATAATAGAGCTTTATGGCAAGACAAGGTAGAACAAGTTTAGTCTTACCAAAGGAAATAAGAGGATGGAGCATCAGCAGCTCCGGTGACCCCCCACCGGCAAGGACAGAACAGGCAGAAGCAAAGCTGAGCTAGGGCAAACTTGCAGAGGTTCCAACAGCGGCTTCCGGCGATGTCAGCGCGATCCCCGGTGACCAGAGGCACGGTGGCGCAGCTTGCGACAACGGCGGAGGCGTACCAGCTCCCCCTCCTCGCGAGACTCTCCTCTCGCTAGCCATTGTGTTTCTCTCTCTCTCTGAGAGCTCCTCTCTCTCTCTTCGAAGCCCCATACCTGCAGCCGCGACAGCAACAACGAAGCTCCCCTTCCAGCGGTAGGGACGGTCTCCAGGGACAGCACCTCCTCTCTCGCGCATCTTCCTTTCTCCTTCCCCCATTCCCTGTTTCGAACTCCTTCTCCCTCTCCCTACCTGATCCGCAGCAACGACGGCGACGTCCAGCCTCACCGGTGTCACCCCCTTCTCCCCCTCTTCTTCCTTTCTTCTCCCTCTCTGTTTTCTCTCGCTATTTTTCTTTCTTTCATTCTCAGCAGGGTATGTGTGTGTGTTAGGAGAGGGTTAGGGTTTAGAAAAGGGGTAAAGGATAGTTTAGGTATTTTGATAAAATTAAAGGGTATATGTAAAATGTTTCAAAATATCTTGAGATGTTACAAACTTTTATTTTCAAACAAAAAAATACAAAACAAAACTAAAAAACACAATAAAAACCAACAACTTAACTTTTTCCAAATCAATCCTTATTTCTAAAAAACAAAAACACAAATTAACATTTACCCCAAAAAAAACCGCTTACCTTTCTCATACTTCTAGAAACCCTCCTCTTCTTCGCACCTCTCCGTACCATCCCATGAGCCATTGTTTTTTCCTACCTACATCCTCTTCCGGTCCTATGAGCCATTGTTTTTTTCTCGAAACAAATTGTCCATCGCAATGTCCATCTTCAATGGAGCCACATTGCATAAATTGCAGAAACCAGGCCAAACTCTATTCCTCCTGTTGCGGTTTTCCTGTCGGAGCTCGATTCTGGATCTCAGCAGTGGTAATGACAGACTGGAAGAGTTAATACCCAAAATTGCTAGATTAAAGAGGCGAAAAACAATCCTTTCAAAAAAAAAAAAAAAGAAGACAAGAAGATATGTACCTCCGACATATGATTCTGCAGCTTGATTTGTTTAACATAATTTTTATTGCACCTTTCTTATTTTATTGTAAATTGATTCATAAGGTAATTTTGATGCCTATTTTAAAAATGTAGAAACACAATTATTTAAAACACTTAGATCTATCCAATTTAGACAATGCAAAATGAGGAGAAAGCAATATCTCCGGTCGAAGAGGAGTGCCAATTTAGCTTCCAGTCCAGGTTAGTACAAAAGAGTCTTATAACATATTTTGTTCTTTTTTTGTATTGATTTTTGGTACGAATAGAAAAAAAATTCTTTTGTAATTGTTTAGAAATCATTGTAGGATTTAAATAAAATATTTTGTATTATATTTAAAATCATAAAAATCGGTGAAAAAAGGATAATTTTTGGGTAAAAAAATCACATGAATAGTAATTTTGCAATCCATAAAAAAATATGAATATCTTTCCAATTTTATTGTGTAATAAGATTGTCCAATCCATTAGTTAAATCAAATTGTTGAGAAAGAAATTGAGAAGCCTATTTGTATTTTTAATATTTCATGGGATAATTTAAAAAAAAATTACTTCAATAATAATTTTACAACCCTTGAAGAGAAAGCTATGTCTTAGATTAATAAATATTGCCAATTCAGCTTTCACTTTAGGTGTGTATAAATTATTTTATAACATGTTTTATTCTAATTGTTGCTACTCATAGCTAATTAATAGGAAAAAATCCGTATAATTTGTTGTAATTGTTTGCTATGTAGGATAAAAATGAAATCTTTTGCATGTATCTATCTATCTATCTATCTATTTAAAAGCTAAAACCAACTCTATCAACAATGAGTTTAAGCCATCTTTTCTTTGCTAATGATGCCACATCAACAATTCTAATGACATTGACAAAAGATGAAAATCAATCAATCACTATTTAGTAAAATGTTTTAAAAAAATTAAAACAAAAAACTCTTATATATTATTATTCAATTGAAACATCAAGTACTAATTAAATGCAATAAACATACATTAAAAGTGTCATAATAATAATAGTTATAAAAACTTTCAGTTACAAATATTCAAATTCTACAACTTATACATATTAAGACTTACTACTCTTCATTTCTTAATCTCTCATACTAATTGTCAAAAATTTTTTAAATTTAATATAATATCCACAATGAGTTTAAGCCGTCTTTTCTTTGCTAATGATGACACATCAACAATTCTAATGACTTGGCAAAAGATGAAAATCGACCAATCACTATTTAGTAAAATGTTTTAAAAAAATTAAAACAAAAAACTCTTATCTATTATTATTCAATTGAAACATCAAGTATTAATTAAATGCAATAAACATGCATACATAAAAGTGTCATAATAATAATAATAATTATAAAAAATTTCAGTTACAAATATTCAAATTCTATAACTTATACATATTAAAATTCTTACTACTCTTCATTTTTTAATCTCTCATACTAATTGTCAAAAATTCTTTAAATTTAATATAACATTTTTATATATTTTTCATTCTCATTTATTTATTATTTTTAATTATTTACAAACAAAAAAACTACCAAAAAAACAAAATGTAGCCATTAATGTAAATCAAAAAATAAAAAAAATAAAAAATGCAGTTTTGTATAACTTTAATATAAATAACTTATGTCTCTAAAATATTTTTAATATAACATTTATTAAAATATACTATATAGTATAAATAATCTACCTCTCCGCACATTGCGTGGGTCTCACTCTAGTTGTTAGTAATAAAAAAAAGTCAATTCAAGTTGTTCATTCACCTCTCAACTCGATGCTTTGCTACTATGTTGTGATAATATGATATCATATCAATCATCCACAATAATTTGACTCCATTGGGAACATTAATTAATCAATGAATTTTGGGGTAGGAAATGAATACGAAAAATTTTGATTCGATGAACGATTTGTGTATTTGATCTAAATATTTTAAAATAAGTATTTAGAAGTTATATAAAAAAATCATAGTAAACTTTAATTTTTTAATTTTTTTATACTCTAAAAAATTTTTCAATCATTAAAAAAGGACAAAAACTTCATTTAAGTAAAATTTCCAAAATTTAAGTATTAAAATATTTTATTTTCTAATTATGTCTGTATAAAAATATCAAATCCAATATCAAAATTTTTTTGAGAATATATATTTAATATATAATTATTTTTGTAATATTTTAAAATATTTTAAGACTTCTTTTAAAATTATTTCTATCCACAATATGAATTATTAGATGCCATTTTGATGATTTATCCAAATTTGTATAATAATTAATAAATATATTTTGTGAGTGTAATTTTTTATTATTATCTTAAAAATACTTTCATTTGGATCTATAAGATAATAATTATTTTGATATGACACTCATTTAATACTCTTTTCACACGCATGATTTTGGTATTTAATGGTGTCAAGTACTCTTTCAAACACATTTTTAGACAAATCCAAATATAATTACCTATTGACGTGTCTAATTTTATTTTTAATTTTTTTTAATAAATTTAAAAACAATATGTATTATCAACTATTATAATATAAACAAATTAGAGAAGAATAAAAGCTAGTAAAAAATTCACATAAGAAAAAAAAAGGAAGAAAAAGAAAGGAGATAGTAAGGAATAAAAATTATTATCACCCAAAAAAAAATAAAAATTATTATAATATAAAACATCTTTACTTTGTGTTTGTTTGGACGTTATTATCTATTTTTAATATATAAAAGTAGATACATAAGTTTATTCACATTACTTTTAAGACATGTTTCTCCTCCTACTAATGACATGTCAGCAACATCGCTTATATGGCAAAATTTTAGAATTAACCACTCAATTTTTACCAAATTACCTATTATTTTTAAATCAGCAAAGACATTAAATGCATATCCTTATATTTATTATATCTTACCATTATAAACAATACAATAAGTTTATAACCACCAATAACTAATTTCTGTAAATAACTCATTAAATGTAATAAATATCCATATTACAAATGTCATAATAATATTATTAATCATAATAAATTTTACGTTACAAATATTCAAATTTCATACTATTTATAAGTCTCTTATCACTATTCCTTTAAATAACATCAAATTTAGCACAAGAAATTTATTTCCGAACTACACAACATCTCAAACTCATCTCAAACTTACTTAATGAAGCATCATTCTTTGGACAATATTACCAAACAAACAGACAATTGGTTTATCAAAGTTTGCATGGTTCGTCTATGAAAAATATTAACAACCACAAACGAAGAGGAGCCTCTTTGCTTAGAAATGATTATATTAGATAAAAATGAGACAACTACATTTGTGGAACATGTAATCAAACACCACAATATCCAACAATAAGGTAACCCTATATACTTTTCATAATCTCATCTATCAAATTATTAGTTACTAACCCAATACTTATTTCAAATCAAAGTGTTACAACAATTTTTGTACTGTTTGATGGCGAAGAAAAAAAAAAGTGTTGGGCATAAGTGCTTCAAATCTAATGACACTAAAAAAAGTAATGAGATTGAAACACCACTCCAATTGAAAAATTTGTGTAACCTTACACTTATATCTGAAGTCAAAGTAAATAATTTTAATCTCAAAAAATATTGTCAACAATACACTGTTACCAAGACATTTATTCCAACAAAAAATACTGAACCTCAACATCCACTACAACAAATAAAACAGGTAATACTCCAGACAAAATTCACTTATTCAAGACATTATTTTTATTTCTAATTTAAATTATTCATTGATTATAGGAACCAACTTCGCCAACACTAATATCATGACGAAGATCACATACCCATTAAGAGATTAAGGAGAAAGAAAATTATACAAATTCAAGACACATGTTCAGAAGAAGAACATACTTGCAAAGATGGAACAAACAACACAATAAAAAGTGTATACAACTCAACAATTCATAAAAAATATGCCTTCACAAGAATCTACGACAGAAAGAAGAAAGCAAACAACTCTAACAACAACCAATAAAGAAAAAGGAGGACGAACACTACATAAGAAGGCTAAGTCCATCAACAAAAGCAAATATAAAAATCAAACCACCAAATAAAAATGTCACTTTATACAATTCTAACATCCAAATCTTTTGTACTACAAATTATTTTAAATAAAATACCTTTTAAATTTAATTTTAGTTTACACATATTTAATTTAATTCTACAAAACATAGTAATTTTTAATATTTATTATATACTATCATTAATTTACCGTCCTGCGCATCGCGCGGGTCTCATTCTAGTTTTGATAAAAAAAAAAGATATCTAGTAGTAAAAGTAAAAGCACTAGAAAAATAAAATAAAATAAAAAACATCTTTTTTGAAAGCTGTAATTTACATCTTTTTTTAAAAGATATTTTTCACATAATAAATTAACAAAAAAGTACTTTTATATTGAAAAAGTCTAGGGGGCCAGCAATTTTATTAAATTTTGGCCAGCATGTAACAAGCAGAAAAAGGTGAGCCATTGGATGAAATCTCACACCAATCTCACACCATTAAATCATCATTGATGGCTATTTGATGGCTACTAATCACAAAAGTTGCTGGCCTCCTAGTATTGCTCTTTTATATTATTATACCCAAACATAATTGATAAATAAAAAGATTTTTTTACATGAGATATCTAAATATAAAATTACTTTTACTTTTTCATAAAATCTTTTAAAAAAAAAGATAACTCGAAAAAATATATTTTGTTAGAAGCTCACCCAAACAAACCCTTAGTACAAAATAAAAAATGCCAATCTGCCAATGACTAAAGTATACGAAAAAAAAGCATGTCAAACCAAAATGATTATATCATCCCAAGAGAAATGAATATAGAAAAATGCTTTAGATATTTATTTTTGTCTTGTATGTCAAATTCATATATCTTTTTACCATTAAATTAAAAACAAAATTTATCTTATAACATATATGAATTTCAAACATAATCCAATAATAAACAGGTATATAGAGTACAAAATAAAATATCAAATTTTTACTTTTTAATTTTGATATTAGATTAACAATAATATTTTTTTGCCAAAAAATTATAATTCAAATGATATAGTTTCTTCATATTCACATAAGAGGTCGCGTGTTTGAGTATCCTATCTTCGGTTAAAAAAAAAATAATAGTATTTTGCATTAATCTCAAACATGAAACGGTTTAATTTGAAGAGTAGTAATCGGACATAAATTATTTTTTTTTATGGACTGTGTGTTGGTGTATTGGCGGGTTATTGGCCAAAGAGGGGAATTGCGGATGGGTGGAGCTCACCCTCAACACGCCAGGGGCGTGGTGGCTGAACGGGAGAGCGAGGTGGCAGCACGCCTGCAACACCCGGGGGCGTGCTGACTCACCATGCAGGGGCATAGTACATGGAGGACCGTGAAGCGCAGCAGAATTGACTGCGGAGTTCCAATGCTGCTGCTGCACCACACGGGGGCGTGTTGCCAGACCTGCCTGCATGCAGGGGACAGCCCCCACCCCGAGAACCAGCGCCAGTTTGAGACCTTGATATATATATGCATTCGGTGAGCTTCTCCTCCATTCATGATGTATTTCTTCTCATCTTATTGAGCTGAAGCTAAAATAAGAGAGAAGGAAAAAAGGAAGTGTGTGTTTGTGTTAGTCTGTAGGTACTAGTGAAGAGAGTGTAGTGAGTAGTAGTGAATAGTGGTGAGTTTAAAAAAAAATATTAGTTCTAAAGATTAAAAAAAATGGTACGTAATTATCTGGCGCCTGAAGAATATATTATCAACTATTTGGATCATCCTATTTATGTAAGTGGATAAATTTATTTTTTTGCTGTATTTAAAGTTTATTTTATTTTTTATGTGTTTCTATTTTTGTATGCATATATATTTTGTAATGAGAATATTATTGTGTAATTTATAAATATTTTAAGAATATAACAATGGTTTTTATAAAATAAACATTAATAATAATAATAAGATGTATAATTTGTTATAATTTTTGTTATTATGAATATGTTGATGAATAAAAAAAATATTTTGACTTTGTAAAAAAATATATGTTGCGTATGAGTAAGTAAAAAAAGTATATTATATTATATTATATTGTGCATCCAACATTTGAGAATTTCTTTACATACATGATAAATGAAATTTACTGTTTTCATCCATCTTCTCCAGGTACATTGTTATGAAGTAAAAGTGCCAAAACTGCAGATATTTCATCATATATAATCTTATACAAATATTTTAGCTACGGGTTGGTAAATTTACTCTACTTCATTCCATTCTAGAATTTACTTTTCCTCTTCTGTTGGGAAAAAGAAAAATGTTATCAAAACTTGATTTTAGAAGAATTAGATATTAGATATATGCCCTTAATGGTAAAATTGTGTTTATGCATTTGCCACTATTTGATTTTTGTGGCTTTATGCTGAACTAATTGGTACTGCCATGTAGTAACTTAAATTTGATTCTTTAACTGTTTTTGGAATCTCTAAATTGTACTTTCTGTTACGATGCTATTTACTGTCGATCATTCATAATTTTAGCAGAGAAATAAATTGAAATCCTTTAAAAATATTCTGAGTAAAATTACAACTTTTGCCAAACACTAGGGACATTTGGTATGGTTTTCCTTGTTTCCTTTTCTTCTATTATTTAATCTTCTTTTAAAGTTATTTTTACAATATAACATAACACGGTGTGGTTTGCGACTTTGATCCAACATTGTGTTCATGAGGTTTCAGATAATTGCAGTACTATATGCGTACCCACCAAAGAGATATACAAATGAAAAAAAGAAAAAAGAAAGACCATAGAATGATAAATTGATAATAATGCCTTTTGGTTTTTGTGATGACAAACACTTAGTCATGAAATGTTTTTAATTTGTGTAACCTCTGAATTCTGCAGGAGATACAAGGAGGATTAAGCAGAGAAAAACAAAGATTATGAAACTGTTAGGGACTTGGGTATTATGGGGTGCTCAAAGTTGCACATCGAGTAGTATGGGATGTTTGATATTGTATATAAGGAGAGTGGTTCTTCCCCCTTAACAGCTAGCTTTTAAGGTGTGGTTTTCCACTTTCCTTAGATACTTAACAATGGTATCAGAGCGTGGTTCTCGGCGCCATGGAAAGCGCTGGCAAAGTGGCTACCGGTGTCGATAGAGTGAATCCTAGTGGCATATACACATTAAAAAGTCATCTCTAATTTGTATGTAATTTATATATTACTTACAGGGGAAGAATTTCTTATCCCTATATTATACCCTCCACATTTTTCATTGAGTTCACTTTATTTTCCTTTAGCTCTTCTCAATAAAGCTGTATGAGGTACCTTCCTCTGCAATTGAACATTATTGCTTTGCTTCAATGTTGGGACCCATAGGTGGTTGTTTGGTTATCAATAGCAGTCATGTTTGAACTTTGAACCAACATGCTAAACAAATGCTTCACTATCTAATACAAGGGTTATATCAAATTTGAATTGTAGTGCTTTTTTCTTTTTTTTTTTTTTTTGGGCTAAATTTACAATTCAAAGCCATGATGATTATAACATCATTGAACCAAGCTGAAGTAGTGTTACTTGTATGTTAAAGCTATGAGAATCTACCTCTTACCAGCGTGAGGCAGTTAATTAGTTAACTTATCAAAGATAGGTACAATAGCTTTCATAATTAATCCCTTGGAAATATGTATATGACACAAAAATAAAGTAACTTTCATTGTTATTAATACTCAAATTTTGGACATTTCTTACATATCATGTAGATGCAGGTCTTCTTTTTCCAATAAGTTAGACCAATAATACCATGAACTGATGTTTTATCAATGAACTTCAAAGTATTAGTGTAATTTATATAGGAGTATCTCTCAAAGAGGATTTTATTTTATTTCAGTAGAAACAAATTAAAAGCAAAAAGAGAAAAAAAAAAAGAGAGTAGTAACTAACATGCTATTATCATAACTAATGCGATTGATGCATTTGAGAGAGATTATTAATTTAGTAAAGTAATAAATTAGTATAATAGTACTATTGAGCCTGGTCACATTAATTGAAACTTCCAACAAGATGCAATAATGTTGCAACCACCAAATGAATTAGAATCAAGGACAAAGTAAGTGTGATCCAGCTAGATGCTAGGCAATTCTAATAACTCAATTCATACAATTTTTCCATCAACAGAGATGTTGGGATGACTTGAAGTCAATGTCCTTTAGCTAACAAGTAAGGAGCACCACACAATCAAGAAGGGAATACAATGAATAAAGCTGAATTAATGGAACTTAGAAGGAGCAACTCTTCATCACATCAAATTACATGCAGCATATCTGATCTACTAATTTGTTCTACAAATTAAAGAGAGAAAAACTTACAATGTGTGGATTAAAGCAATTTCTCCAATAAGAATATTTTTGTTATAAAGAATTTGTTACCTAAAAGAAGAAGGTTAAGTAACAAAGTAGACCTTATTTTATCAAATGCATAATTTTTTACCATGATCCACAACAAGCTCATTATGATAATGATAATGTATCTGACATCAAGGACGAAATTTCCACAAGGACTATAACTCTACGTCTTGCAATCACATGGCTTGACAACCACTTGTAACAGTTCAAATAATACCATCAGTCTTAATTTAATGCTGAATAGTAACTAATATCACAATATGCTATAGGAAAATTTTCAAGTATTCCGAAAATATTGATGTTTCGGTAGTTTTGGCTATTGATTTCCACCATGTACATATTTTATAATTCAGATCAATTATTAAAACTACTGAAACACTAGTATTCCTGAAATATTTGAAATGCCTCCTCTGCTATTTACCATAACTAATGCAATTTGATGTATTTGAGAGAGATTAGTATAGTAGTACTATTGAATCTGCTCCCATAAGTCATAACAAAACACATTAAAATGAAACTTCCAACAAGATTCAAAAATGTTGCATCCATCAAATAAATTAGAATCAAGGAAAGTTAGTGTGAGCCAACTAGAAGCTAGAAGGTAATTCAAATAACCCAATTCGTACAATTTTTTCATGGACAGAGATGTTGGGACGACTTGAGGTCAATGTCTTTCAGCTAACAAGGAAGGAGCACCACACAATCTAAAAGGGAATACAGTGAATCAAGCTGAATCAATGTCCTTCAGCTGAATTATTGCACTGCATCTGCAACATTATTTTACCATGACCCACAACCAGCTCATTATATTAATGTATCTGACATCAAAGGCAAAAATAATGATGCCAGTTTTGAAAAAATAAATAAATAAAAACTTAAAAAGTAACAAACAGTAAGAAATAAAGGCAAAAATGAAAATTACGTTTTTTTTTTTTTCACATTGCAAAATCACTTTCAAGTTTCAAGCACATAAAATTAGTACAGAGCCAGCAAGACACTCCCACTAAGTAAGGAGACCAACGTTTTATTGAGTCAACAGTCTTTGTCTTTTTGCCATCAAATTATTGACAACTACTTCTTCACAATAAGCTTTCATACACCTACACACAGTTCACTTACAAACCCTGCAAAATCTACATTTTCACTCTCCTTCATACCTGAATTCTGATCACTTGTTTGAGATAATATCATGGCTGATGCACTTGTTGGTGGAGCTTTACTTAATGGCTTCATTAACGTTGTCTTTGACAGGTTGCTCACAAAGGATACGGTCAACTTGGTCTTGGGCAAGAAGCTTGGCTCTGACTTGCTTGAAAGGCTGAAGATTTCACTGCTTGCTGCTGATGCTTTGCTTGATGATGCTGAGTACAAGCAACTGGGCAACAATCGTGTGAGGGAGTGGCTCAACAGTCTAAGAGATGCTGTTTATGATGCTGATGACTTTCTGGACGCTGTCCTCACCAAAGCCGCCACTGAAAAGAAGGTACGTTCTTTGTTGCCTAGTTTCTTCCTCGACCGACATAGGAAGATGGTAGATAACATGGAAGGGGTGGTTAAAAGAATAGAATTTCTTGTAAGTCAAAAAGATATCCTTGGTCTTCAAAAGACTACCAAGGATAATAACTTGTCATCATCATCATTATCATCATCATCATCATGGCGAGAAACCACATGTCTGATGGAAGGGAACATATATGGAAGGGAGGATGATCAACAAGCTCTAATCAAAACAATTGACAACAATGAATCTCAGTTATCTGTGATTCCTATTGTTGGCATGGGTGGGGTTGGTAAAACAACCTTAGCCAAATGGGTGTACAGTGTCGCGGAGGGATTTGATCTGAAAGCATGGGTCTGCATCTCTGAAACATTTCATGTTGCTGACATTACAAAGAAAACCATTGAGGAAACTACAAAAACTACTTGTAGCCCTGGGAGTTTAAATTTGCTTCAAAATAAACTGCAGGAAATCTTGTCGGGAAAGAAGTTCTTTATTGTTCTAGACGATGTCTGGAGCGATGATGCCGATAAGTGGAAGCAATTTATAACTCCTTTTCAATGTGGGGCTAAGGGTAGTTCAATTCTTCTTACAACTCGTATGAAAGAGGTTGCTTCAGTAGTTCAAACATGTCCCTCTCACTTTCTTAACGAGTTGTTAGAAGAGTACTGTTGGTCATTGTTTAAAGACAAAGCATGTTTTCCGGAGTCAAACGGTATTCCAACATTAGAGGAAATCGGTAGAAATATTGTCAAGAAGTGTAAAGGGTTGCCATTAGCTATTGAAACACTTGGGCGCTTGTTGCAAGGAAAGCGTGATGCTAAAGAATGGAATGCTGTTTTAAGGAGTGACATCTGGGAAATTTCTACGAAAAATAGTAAAATTATTCCAGCATTGTTAATAAGCTACTTCCAGCTACCTCCTTACTTGAAGCGTTGTTTCGTTTATTGTTCATTGTTTCCCAAAGATTATGAGTTTGAGAAAAATGAACTAGTTTTGCTGTGGATGGCTGAAGATCTTTTAAGGCTACCAAAGAGAGGAGAGTGTTTAGAAGAGGTTGGTTCTCAGTGTTTTGAAGAATTGGCTTCAAGGTTATTTTTTAAACCAGCTGAGTATGAGAGGTACGTGATGCATGATCTGTTGCATGACTTGGCAATATTCCTTGCTGGAGACTTCTATTGTAGAATAGAAGAGTTTGGTGAACAAGAAGAGAAGAAGGTTCTCATTCGTCATTTGTCACATTTCGGAAGCTTAGATCATCTAATCTCAAAAGTCTTTAAGTCCAGTGTGAAAGCAGAATCTTTGAGGACATCGTTGTATATCAAAGATTTGTTAAGCATGGAAAGCAGAGCATCAAAGTTGAAATACTTGAGAGTTTTATCCTTTTGCGAACTTGATGCATTACCAGGTTCAATAGGTAAATTGATTCATCTACGCTATTTGGATCTCTCTTGGGCCAAGGTTAAGACATTACCAGAGTCATTATGCAACTTGTTTAATCTACAAACATTGATCTTGTATCAATGTCGTTCCCTGACCATGTTGCCCAATGACATGCATAAACTTGTGAATTTACGGCATCTTGATCTTAGGGGAACTTTTTTGGAAGAAATGCCTAGGGGAATAGGTAAATTGAAACACTTGCACACCTTAAGTTCGTTTGTGGTGGGCAAGCACAAAGACAATGGAATGGAGGAATTAGGAGGGCTCTCAAATCTTGAAGGATCATTTGAGATTAAGAAGTTGGAGAATGTTGCTGATGGCAGACAAGCCAGGAGTGCAAGGATGTTGGAGAAGAACCACATTGACTACTTATTGTTGGAATGGTCTCGGGGCCATGAGATAGTTTCAAACACGGAGACTGAGAGAGATATACTCGACGGCTTGCAACCGCACACTGGCTTGAAAGAGTTGAGAATCGAGGGATACAAGGGCGAAAGATTTCCAGATTGGGTGGGACACTGTTCCTACAACAATATGACAAGTGTATCTCTACTGAATTGCAAGAATTGCTGCATGCTGCCTTCACTTGGACAACTGCCATCTCTAAAGTCCCTGAGCATTTACGGTTTTCTTGAGCTCAAGCGTATTGGTGATGAGTTTTACAAGAATGACAGCGATCATCATTCCTCGCCTATTCCACCGTTTCCTTCACTCGAGGAATTGGTGTTTGCTTACATGCCACGGTGGGAGGAGTGGCACGTACCTGACCCAGAAGCTTTTCCTCGGCTTAGGAGACTTGATATAGATGATTGTCCATTGCTAAAGGGAGATATGCTTAACGACATATTGTGGAGAAGGGATTGTTGTTTGCGGGAAGATGAAGAAGGAAGGTCTGATGAGATGGTAGGTGGTGGGGATGCTTTATCAATAAGGCCATCTCAATCATTTAATGCAACCACCATCAACCATCAACCACACGCTGCTCTTCAACGTCTCTCCATTTCTTGGTGCTCGAAATTAGTGTCATTAGCAGGAGAAGGACTGGCTGCACCCAACTTGACTCATCTAAAAGTCACAATGTGCTTGAAGTTGGAGGCGTTACCACGTGACATGAAGAGTCTATTCCCAAGTCTACGGTCTCTCGTGATAGGTGGTTGCTCAGACATGTTCAGGTTGGCAGAGGGTGATTTGCCGCCTAACTTGAAAGAACTTGAAGTGGGAATTAGCGAGCAACAAATGAGGGATCTATCATGGATGGGCAACTTGCACGCCCTCACTCGTCTTGTTATTAATGGTTATTATACGTGTAAGAACATAAAGTCATACCCAGAGGTGGGTTCGCTGCCTCACCTTCCCTCCCTTACCACTCTGAGACTCTATCATTTTCCAAATCTGGAGACATTGGAGTGCAACGAGCTTCTCCGCCTCACCTCCCTTCAACAACTACACATTGATTGGTGTCCAAAGCTGGAGAATATGGAAGGAGAAAAGCTGCCTCCCTCTCTCTTGCTACTCAAAATTGAAGGCTGTCCGTTGCAAGAACACTGCAAGAACAAGCATCAACTAATCTGGCCCAAAATTTCCCACATCCCAACCATTCAATTCAATCGAGATTTCTGAGCAGGTAAATCATCTAACTTCACGGCTCTGATGCCACCACAATTCAATTATACATGCATCAATTTCCTTTTCCTCAAAAGAAAAGACTTCTCTCTTTCTTTACACATTATTAACTACTTGGACTGATATGAATTTGCATTCATGGAAAACCTCTCACTTTGTAGTTGTACTCAAAAGAAATATCCTCTGTTATTCTCAGAGAAAGTCATTCTTATAAATTCAAAGACACGGAATATATATATTGTGCATCCAACATTTGAGAATTTCTTTACATACATCGATAAATGAAATTTACTGTTTTCATCCATCTTCTGCAGGTACATTGTAATGAAGTAAAAGTGCCCAAATGGCAGAGATGTCATCATATAAATCTTATACAAATATTTTAGCTTCAGGTTGGTAAATTTACTCTACTTCATTCCATTCTAGAATTTACTTTTCCTCTTCTGTTGGGAAAAAGAAAAATGTTATCAAAACTTGATTTTAGAAGAACTAGATATATGCTCTTAATGGTAAAATTGTGTTTCTGCCTTTTGATGTTTATGACTTTATGCTGAACTAATCGGTACTACCATGTAGTAACTTAAATTTGATTCTTTTAACTGTTTTTGGAATCTATAAATTGTACTTTCTGTTACGATTCTATTTCTTGTCGTTCATTCATAATTTTAGCAAAGAGATCAATTCAAATCTTTCAAAAATATTCGAAAAGAAATTAAAACTTTCACCAAATACTAGGGACATCTAATATGGTTTTTCTTGTTTCCTTTTCTTCTATCCTTTAATCTCTTTTTAAAATTTTCTACAATATAACACAACATGATGCAGTTTGCAACTTCTTTTAAAAATAAAGCTTATTGTCTTGCCTGAAATAGAAAATGAAGCTTTAAAATAATTTAACAATTTTTTTCCTTCTGTTTTTGCCATCTTTTGCAGGTGAAAAGTTCACGGATGTTAGAGATTTCATTGCATATATATATAATGGAGATGTAAAGTGGATTAATGTGTTGGGAAGCAGTAGTGTGTTTTTATTTCAGGTTTCATTTTAATTGATATCTACACTAGTAAATTAATGACTGATGTGTATCATATCCACACTACATGTGGACTTGCTTGGATTATTCAATTCAATGCTTTGCTTCGAAGATAGGAACCATAGATGGTTGTTTGGTTATCAATATGCTACACAAATGAGTTTCAATATCTAATGCAAAGGTTGTATCAAACTTGAATTGAAGGCTTTTCTTTCTCTGTCTTTTTTTTTTTTTTTGGTTAAATTTACAATTCAAAGGTATGATGATGATTAACTTCATTTCATTATTGAAGCTAGCTGAAGTAGTGTTACTTATATGTTAAAGTTATGATAATCTACATCTTATCAAGCATGAAACAGTTAATTTAATTAACTTCTAATCAAAGGTAGGTGCAACAGCTTTCATAACCCCTTTGAAACATATATGACACAAAAATAAAGTAACTTCCATTGTTAGTAATACAAGTTTTTCCATTTGTATTAATATAAACATATGTTTTTTGTTTTTTTATGTCCAATAAAAAAATCCATTATTCTTTTGCTTAGAGTTTGTGCGAATCCGTGCAAAATTGTAAAATGCATATAACATAAAATAATTAATAAAAATGAGACTCACATATGTTGGTTATTTCTCTGACTCTTAAATATAATGTAACTATTATATTTGTTTAAAAAGTTTTCTTTTCTTATTATATTATTTAAATTGTTTAAATATCGGATAAGTATATATCTTATTTATGTCATTTGCTACATTTTTCACCTTAGTGTACTCTTCTATTCATATATAATCAACCCAAAAAATTTAACCAAAAAAATATGGAAGTTTTCTAGTCAACTATTTGGATTCTCTTAGTCTACGAAAAGTTTTGAAATTTTTAAGTTTATACTAATATGAAAATAAGGTGAGAAATCAATCAAATTATTCAACTTGTGTACTAATTATCACACTGAAAGCAACGCAGTTTATGCTTATCTAGAGTTACAAGATTTTTGCATTTTAAAAACAAGTTAAGGTTTTTGACTTTGAATACTAGCACAATGAAATGAAGAATATATTTTATGGCTATGTTCATTTTTAAATCCGCAAAGTCTAATTTAAAATTCTTCAAACTCTTTAATATTTAATGCCGGCACTGTTTGTTAACAACCTAGAAAATGAGTGGGTTGAACACTAGCAAAAACCATTATTCGCTCATATTGTTTTAATAAATGCATAAAAAATTCTATCATCACGGCATGGAAATTTCTTATTAACTTGGTTTATGTATAAAAGTATATTTTGTTCTTTGTATTCTTGAAAGACCAAAATAGACACTCATCAAAGGTTTGTCTCTATAGTTTATAGCATATATAGTTCATCGCTTTATATATTTGATTCATGAAAAGTTGCTTTACTTTACTTTTCAATTATTGTGATATTCTTGACTGATGTGTATCATATGATTCATATCCTCACTACATGTGGAGTTGCTTGGATTATTCATTCAATGCTTTGCTTCATAGATAGGAACCATATATAGATGGTTGTTTGGTTATCAATAGCAGTCATTTTTGAACTTTGAACCAATATGCTAAACAAATGAGTTTTCAGTATCTAATGCAAGGGTTGTATCAAACTTGAATTGTAGGTTTTTTCTTTCTTTTCTTTTTATTTTTTTTTTTTGTGTTAAATTTACAATTGGAAGGCATGATGATGATTAACATCATTATTGAAGCTAGCTGAAGTAGTGTTACTTATATGTTAAAGCTATGATAATCTGCATCTTACCAGCATGAAACAGTTAATTAATTAACTTCTAATCAAAGGTAGATACAACAGCTTTCATAATTCCTTGGAATTATATGACACAAAAATAAGGATTTCATTAAGAGAATGGTATACTTTTAATAAATTCATCATTCAAACTTTACAATTTTGTGATCATATTTTTGTTGGCTTGCTGTGTTCTATGGTTCATGCCGAACAAAAAGCTAAAAGTGTTGCTTTAGAATTATTTTTTGTTGATTAAAACATGCAATTATTTACAAAATATCATATTAAATGAATTGTAGATCCTATACTAACTCGTTCTAATATGTAATTGTAAGCTGCCATGTGCTTACTATGCAGTTTGGCTGATACAATAAGATGTTCTTTGCAAGCTTAATTTGGATTCATTGGCATATTGTCGTTCTCTTACTAGTTATTTTCTGCAACCATTAGAATGTGCATTGGCAGCCTCTATGCCAATGGCAAGTTAGTGAGCATGTAACTACTTCCATTGCAGTATTGTTATATTGATGTCAAATTTTTCTCAAGATGAATTTGTGCCTCACTGCCTCTCAAGTTTCAATTCTGTTTTTGAATCTAAAACGGAAGCCAATAATGTTGAATAAGTGCTCTTTCTCCATTTACTGAATTGCTCATATGATTGTGTATTTATCATGCAGGTTCTGGTAATCTTCTTGTATGTGAGGCCCAAGCCAAAACTTTCTGGAGTGTCTCTACATTCCCATTAGTTTATGAACTTAATCAGATTTGGATTAACTTCAAAGGACGCAACCGATTTTAAGGCAATGAATTTAAGGCAATGAGCTTTAACCATTTTACTTGTCTCCAAGAAATACGCATCGCAGGGTGCACATCTGTTGTATCCTTTCCGGGAAATTGTTTACCCGAATCTTTGAAAAAACTGACAGCCATTGGTTGCAAAAATCTGGAATTCCAAGCAAGAGCAGCAGAAATTCAATTTAGAGAAGCTAAAGATAGACAGCTATGATTCACTGACCTCATTATCATTGGATGCCTTTCCCAGTCTCAAGACTCAAGATAAGAATGTGTGTGAATGTGGAATCAGTTTCAATGTCACAGTCACCACACACTGCTCTTCACAGTTCACACTCTTATCATCTCTTTCTGCTCCAAATTTGTGTCTTTTCCAGGAGAAGGACTGGCTGTCCCCAACTTAACTCATTTTGATGTTAGCTTCTGTGAGAAATTGGAAGCATTGCCTCATGACATGAATACTCTTCTCCTCAATTTGCAGTCTCTCGAGATAGAAGGCTGCCCGGAAATTTGTAGGTTGCCAGAGGGTGGTTTGCCGCCTAACTTGAAACGACTTCGTGTCGGAGGTTGCGAGAAACAATTGAGGGGTCTATCATCCATGGGAAACTTGGAGGCCATCAGTCATCTTGAAATTTCAGGTGTTGACTGTGAGAGCTTCAAGTCATACCCTGATGTGGGTTTGCTGCCTCACCTTCCCAAGGTGATGAAAGATATAGCCAATGTCATTAGAAGGTCAAGTTGTGGTCATGCCATCAGACAACAATTTAGTTTCTATCAACTTTATTTATTGGTGAGTTTCTTTATTCTTCTTCTTTTTCTTTTCTTTTTTTTTAACAAAATGAAAATAGGCATACCATGAATAAATCCTGATATGTGCAGTTTGTAATAACTACATATATTAAGCTGCATAGGATCAGAATAAATATATTATTCTTACATGTAAAATTATTCAAGAAGAAATCTTGTCATAGAATATTTCATCGTTTGGGATTTAAAGAGGATGGCTACAAGTATTCTGTTCTGAAATGTCTATTGAAGACTTTTTCTTCTAACTTGTAATATTATGTCAATCAAATCATGCTTGTGATCACTTTCTTTTTTGTCTAACTGCACTGCTGTTTTAGCTTCAAGTTGGTAACTTTACTAAATTCCATTCTCAAATTTACTTTTCCTGTTCTGTTGGGTGAAAGAAAAAGTTATGAAGCTTGATTTGAGATGGAATTAATTATATGCGCTTAATGACAAAATTGTGTTTCTGCATTTGCCACTATTTCATGTTTATGCTGAATGAGTGAATGGTATTGCTATATAGGCTATATAGCAACTCAAATTTGATTCTTTAACTGTTTTTCGAATCTGTAAAATGGACTTTTTGTTACAATGCCAATTACCTTTGATCATTAATAATTTTAGCAGGAGGCTAAATTGAAATCCTTTAATATGGTTTTCCTTGTTTCTTATTCTTCTTTTCTTTAATATTCTTATATTTATTTATTTAATTTTTTTTACAATATAACACAACATGTGCAGTCTGGGACTTTGAGTGATAGGCTAAATGAGAATAAAGCTTATGGTCTTTTCTTAGTTTCTAGTCCACAAAAATATATATATATATATATATATATCTTATGGTCTCGCCTAAAATGGAAAGTGAAGCCTCAATAATTTAACAATTTTATTTCTGTTTTTTTTTCCCAACTTTTGGGAGTAAAAGTTCACAGATGTTTGGGATTTCATTATACATGTATATATGTGAAGATGTAAACTGGATTAATGTGTTGGGAAGCAGAAGCAGTGTTTTCTGACTTCAGCTTTCATGTATATCCATTTTGAATTGTAAATTTTTTTTTTTTTGGCTAAATTTACAATTCAAAGCCATGATGATTAAGATCATTGAACCTAGATGTAGTAGTGTTATTATATGTTAAAGCTATGATAATCTACATCTTACCAAGCATGCAGTTAAATTAACTAACTTCTAATCAAAGGTAGGTACAACAGGTTTAATAATCCCTTTGGAAATATATAACACAAAAATCAAGTAACTTCCATTGTCATTAATACTCGAATTTTGTGCATTTCTTACATATCATGTAGACGTAGGTCTTCTTTTTTCAATTAGTTAGACCAATAATACCCTGAACTGATGTTTTTTATCAATGAAGTTCAACAAATTAAAACCAATAAGGAAATGACTCAAAGTTATTAACAGAAAACAAAATAAGTCGTGATCCTATAGGCATTATTCTCTCAAAATTTATAGTGTAATTTATTTAGGAGTATCTCTCGAAGAGGGTTTTGTTTTATTTTGTGTAGAAACAAATTGAAAGTTGAAAAAAAAAATCCAAGTCCCTTACTAATAGCATAGAAGCTTCTGCACTCACTATATTTATTTAGAAAACCATACTATTACCTTGCTCATACAAAAGTTGAAAGCCTTGAAATTTTGTTGCTTCTTTCATAGACTTAAAAAAGATATACAAAATTATGAATATTTTAAGGAGAGGGGTGGAGGTGTGGGGAAGCTCTGGAATCCAACTCTGAATCAATAACTTAGTTTGATAATCAATTGTAATGGTTGAAATAGTAGCATAACTCTTAATTTGATACTGAGTAGTAACTAATATGCTATATACCATAACTAATGAGATTTGATGTATTTGAGAGAATTAGTAATTTAGTATAGTAATTAATTTTGAGTTGGTCTAGTAATCAGTTCACTCGTTTGTTTAAGCAAGTGTTGGAGGTTCAAATCTTTCCCATCTTATGTATATAGCAACTCATTAATTGAAACTTCTAACAAGATGCAATTATGTTGCATCAAGGGGGCCAAGCCACCCAACAAAGGTTAGTGGCTTGGCTCGTTTTAGGCTCAGCTGATTTTATTTAACAATTCAAGTGGACATAGGCCTTAAAATAAGCCTACGAAACTTGTTAGGCTAGCTTGTGAAAAAAAATTTTTGTAAAATAAATTATTTTTAGTTTACACTTTCAAATATTCACCCATAAAACAAAACCAAAAAAATTAATAGTCAAAGACTAGTAAAGATTGTAGTTTTTTTTTTTAAAGAAAAGATTTATGATTATGGATTAATATAAATTCTAGAATGTATTTAACTATTTATAACTCACCAAACAGATTTTTTAAATAGACTCTATGAGTTTGTCGGCTTTTATACAGGCTGGACTCAAACCTAAAAAAAAACTTATGAGAGGTAACAGATTTAGACTTGGGCCATCTATTTACAACCTGGGGCAACCTCATCTAAGCCAAAGCTTGGCTCATTTCCACCCCCTAGTTGCATCCATCAAATAAATTAGAGAATCAAGGGACAAAGTTAGTGTGAGCCAATGGACAGAGATAATTCAAATAACTCAATTCATACAAATTTTCCATGGACAGAGATGTTGGGACGACTTGGAGTCAATGTCTTTAAGCTAACAAGTTGGGAGCACCACACAATCAAGAAGGGAATACAGTGAATGAAGCTTTATTATTGGAACTTGAAGGAGAAATTGAACTTTGAACTTTGAACCAATAGCAGTCATGTTTGAACTTTGAACCAATAGCAGCCATGTTTGAACTTTGAACCAACATGCTAACAAATGCTTCACTATCTAATACAAGGGTTATATCAAATTTGAATTGTAGTGCTTTCTTCTTCTTCTTCTTTTGGCTAAATTTACAATTCAAAGCTGTGATGATTATAACATCATTGAACCAAAATATGTATATGACACAAAAGTAAAAGTAACTTCCATTGTTATTAATACTCGAATTTTGGGCATTTCTTACATATCATGTAGATGCAGGTCTTCTTTTTCCAATAAGTTAGACCAATAATACCATGATCTGATGTTTTATCAATGAAGTAAAAATTAAAAGTAAAAAGAAAAAAAAGAGAAAGAGAAATCATCAGACTCCCTTACTAATAGCACAGAAGCTGCCTTAGTCACTAATAGAAATAAATTGTATAAAAAATCTTACTTTTTACCTTGCTCATACAAAAGTTGAAACACTTGAAATTTTGTTGCTTCTTTGATAGATTTAAAAACACCAAAATTATGAGTTTCTTAGTGGGGGGAAAAAAGCTCTGGAATCAAACTCTAAAACAATAACTCTACTTGACAACCACTTGTAATAGTTCAAATAATACCATCAGTCTTAATTTAATGCTGAGTAGTAACTAATATGCTATAGGAAATTTTTCAAGTATTCTGAGAATATTGATTATGTAGTTTTGGCTATTGATCTCCACCATGCATATATTTTATAAATCAGATCAATTATTAAAACTACTGAAACACTAGTATTCCTGAAATATTTGAAATGCCTCCTATAGGAAATTCTAATAACTCAGTTCATACAAGTAAGGAGCACCACACAATCAAGAAGGGAACACAAAGCATGAAGCTGAATTATTTGAACTTGGAAGGAGCAATTGCCCTGCATCTGCATCACTATTTTGCCATGACCCACAACCAGCTCAATATGATGATGATAACGTAATATGACATTAGAGACGAAATTTCCACAAAGACTACAACTCACACGTCTTGGAATCACATACCTTGTTTTGAAAAAAAAATGAAAATTACATGGAATGCACCTTCCGAATTCCAAAATAACATTCAAACACATAAAATTAGTAGACCCTCTTTTTATTGAGTCAGTCGTCTTTGTCTTTTTGCCATCAAATTATTGAGGACTACTTCTTCACAATAAGCTTTGATACACCTACACCCAGTTCAGTTACAAACCCTGCAAAATCTTCATTTTCACTCTCCTTCATACCCAATTCTGATCACTTGTTTGAGATCATATCATAATGGCTAGTGTAGTTGGTGGAGCTTTCCTCTCTGGCTTTATTAGCATTGTCATTAACAAGTCCCTTAGAGAGGATGCGGTCAACCAGGTCTTCGGCAAGAAACTTGGCCCTGGCTTGGTTGAGAGGCTGAAGATTTCACTGCTTGCTGCCGAAGCTGTGCTTGATGATGCTGAGTACAAGCAACTGGGCGATGATCGTGTGAGGGATTGGCTCAACTGTCTGAGAGATTCTGTTTATGATGCTGATGACTTTCTGGACGCTGTACACACCAAAGCCGCCACTCAAAAGGAGGTACGTTCTTCCAAGCTTAGTTTCTTCCGTAACCGACATAGGAAGATGGTAGATAACATGGAAGAGGTGGTTGCAAGAATAGAATTTCTTGTAAAGCAGAAAGATGACCTTGGTCTTCAAAAGAGTACCAAGGATAATAACTTGTCATCATCATCATCATCATCATGGCGAGAAACCACATGTCTGATGCAAGGGAAAATATATGGCAGGGAGGATGATCAACAAGCTTTAACCAAAATAATAAAGGACAACAGTGAATCTCAGTTATCTGTGATTCCTATTGTTGGCATGGGCGGGGTTGGTAAAACAACCTTAGCCAAATGGGTGTACAATTTCACAGAGGGATTTGATGATGATAAAAAAGTATGGGTCTGCATCTCTGAAACATTTGATGTTGCTGAGATTACAAAGAAAACCATTGAGGAGATCACTAAAACACCTTGTACCCTTGGGAGTTTAAATTCGCTTCAAAACGAATTGAAGAAAAACTTGTCGGGAAAGAAGTTCTTTATTGTTCTAGACGATGTCTGGAGCGAAGATGCCGATAAGTGGGAGCAATTTATAACTCCTTTTCACTATGGGGCTAAGGGTAGTACAATTCTTCTAACAACTCGCAATCAAGAGGTTGCTTCAGTAGTTCACACATGTCCCTCTTACATTCTTAATGGGTTGTCGGAAGAGTCTTGTTGGTTATTGTTTGCAGCCAATGCATGTTTTCCAGTGTCAAACGGGAACCGAAAACTAGAGGATGTCGGTAGAAAGATTGTCAAGAGGTGTAAGGGGTTGCCATTAGCTGTTGAAACACTTGGGCGTTTGTTGCGAGGAAAGGACGATGTTAAAGAATGGAATGCTGTTTTAAGGAGTGACATCTGGGAATATTCTACGAAAAATAGTAAAATTATTCCAGCATTGTTAATAAGCTACTTCCAGCTACCTCCTTACTTGAAGCGTTGTTTCGTTTATTGTTCATTGTTTCCCAAAGATCACAGGTTTGAGAAAAATGAACTAGTTTTGCTGTGGATGGCTGAAGATCTTTTAAGGGTACCAAAGAGAGGAGAGAGTTTAGAAGAGGTTGGTTCTCAGTGTTTTGAAGAATTAGCTTCAAGGTTATTCTTTAAAAAGCTTCAAGACAATTACAAGTATATTAAAGATTTAGCTTCATGGTTATTTTTTGAACGATCTCGGTTTTTCTCTGAGAGGTTCGTGATGCATGATCTCTTGCATGACTTGGCAATATTCCTTGCTGGAGACTTCTATTGTAAAATAGAAGAACTTGGTGAACAAGAAAGAAAGAAGGTTCTCACTCGTCATTTGTCACATTTGCGAGGTGGAAGCTTAGATCATCCAATCTCAAAAGTCTTCAAGTCCATCGTGAAGTCAGAATCTTTGAGGACATCTTTGTATGTCGATGATTTGTTAAGCAAGAAAAGCAGAGCAACAAAGTTGAAATACTTGAGAGTTTTATCCTTTGATAAACTTGATGTATTACCAGATTCAATAGGTGAATTGATTCATCTACGCTATTTGAATCTCTCTCAGACCGATGTTAAGACATTACCAGAGTCACTATGCAACTTGTATAATCTACAAACATTAATATTGTATGCATGTTATAAGCTGACCATGTTGCCCAATGACATGCATAAACTTGTGAATTTACGGCATCTTGATCTTAGGGGAACTTCTTTGGAAGAAATGACTAGAGGAATAAGTAAATTGAAACACAAGCCTATTTTAGATTACTTTGCGGTGGGCAAGCACGAAGACAATGGAATACAGGAATTAGGAGGGCTCCCAAATCTTGAAGGATCATTTGAGATTAAGAAGTTGGAGAATGTTGTTGATGCGAGACAAGCAAGGAGTGCAAGGATGTTGGAGAAGAACCACATTGACAAGTTATCGTTGGAATGGTCTTCAGGTAGTGAGATGGTTTCCAACATAGAGACTGAGAGAGATATACTCGATGACTTGCAACCGCACAATGGCTTGAAAGAGTTGAGAATGAAGGGATACAAGGGCGAAACATTTCCAGTTTGGGTGGGGGACTGTTCCTACAACAATATGACAAGCGTAACACTAGCATCTTGCAAGAATTGCTGCATGCTACCTTCACTTGGACAGCTGCCATCTCTTAAGTACCTGAGCATTAAAGGTTTGGATCAGCTGAGGATTATTGGCGAAGAGTTTTACAATAATGACAGCGGTCATCATTCTTCGCCTATTGCACCGTTTCCTTCACTCGAGGAATTGGTGTTTGCTAACATGCCATGCTGGGAGGAGTGGCACGTACCTCACCCAGAAGCTTTTCCTCGGCTTAGGAAACTTCGAATAAAAGAGTGTCCAACGTTAAAGGGAGATATGCTTAATGCCATATCCTTGAGAATGGTTTCTTCTTTGTCGGATGCTTCCGAAGTTCGCAAGCTGGAAATACGGGGAGATCATGAAGAAAGGTATGATGAGATGCTATATCGGGATACTTTATCAATTGGGGGATGTGAATCCGCAGTGAAGTCTGCATTAAACCTTCTAGCTTGCTTCCCAGAAATATGTATCGGGGGGTGTTCGTCTGCTGTATCCTTTCCGGGCAATTGTTTACCTAAATCTCTGCAAAAGCTGATAATCAATGATTGCAGAAACTTGGAATTTCCTGAGCAACAACAGCAGAAGTATGATTTGGTAGAGCTAAAAATACAACACAGCTGTGATTCACTGACCTCCTTGTCGTTGGATGTCTTTCCCAATCTCAAGACTCTCGATATATATGGGTGTAGGAATCTGGAATCAGTGTCAATGTCAGAGGCACCACACGCTGCTCTTGAAGAAGTCACCATCAATGACTGCTCCAAATTAGTGTCATTAGCAGGAGAAGGACTGGCTGCACCCAACTTGACTTATCTCAATGTTAGCAAATGCTACAGGTTGGAGGCATTGCCACAGGACATGAATAATCTTCTCCCAAGTTTACGGTCTCTGGATATATATAGTTGCTCGAAAATTTGTAGCAGGTTGCCAGAGGGTGGTTTGCCGCCTAACTTGAAAGAGCTTAGTGCGGGAGGTTGCGAGGAACAAATGAGGAGTCTATCATGGATGGGCAACTTGGACACCCTCACTCATCTTACCATTCATGGTTCTGATTGTGATAGCGTGACGTCATTCCTAGGTTCGCTGCCTCACCTTCCCTCCCTTACCACTCTTGAGATATCATTCTTCAAGAATCTGGAGACATTGGAGTGCAACGAGCTTCTCCGCCTCACCTCCCTTCAACAATTGCACATTCAGTGCTGCCACAAGCTGGAGAATATGGAAGGAGAAAAGCTGCCTCCCTCTCTCTTGCGACTTAAACTTTATTATTGTGGTTTGCTGGGAGAACACTGCAAGAACAAGCATCAACTAATCTGGCCCAAAATTTCCCACATCCCCACCATTCAAGTCGATTTCAAACATATTTCCTAAATAGAGATTTCTGAGCAGGTAATTATTTAACTTCACAGTTCTCATGCCACCACAATTCAATTATACATGCATCAATTTCCTTTTCCTAAAAAGAAAAGACCTCCTTCTTTCTTTAGACATTATTAACTAGTTGAACCGATAAATTTGCATTCTTTTTTTTCATTCATTGGGAAACCTCTCACTTTGTAGTTGTAGAAATATCCTCTGTTATTCTAAAAAAAATCATTCTTATAAATTCAAAGACAGGGAATGTATATATATATATATTGTGTATCCAACATTTGAGAATTTCTTTACATAATCGATAAATGAAATTTACTGTTTTTTAAAAATAAATTTTCAAGAATAAATATTTGATTATGTGAGCTTTTCTATTCAAGATTAATGATTTGCAAGGGGTATCTATTCTTTGTTGAGTTTTTAGACATCATCTGCTCTATATGTCACAGCATCCATCTATATTTTATTTTTGTTAAAAATGTAATTATTCATTCTTGAAACTGTAAATTTATCAAAAATATTTGTAACCTTATTTATCTTATATTCGAATCTTGTTAGGCTTGGTAGGGGACTATTTTCCTGAGCGCCAATCATGGCTCATTTTAGGCTGTGACATGTTTTTGCCATCTTTTGCAGGTAAAAAGTTCACAGATGTTAGAGATTACATTGCACATGTATATCTATATATATATATATATATGGAGATGTAAAGTGGATTAATGTATTGGGAAGCAGTAGTGTTTTCTGATTTCAGCTTTCATTGTAATTGGTATGTACACTAGTTTAAATTAATGACTGATGTGTATCATATGATTCATATCCACACTACTTGTGATGTGGACTTGCTTGGATTATTCAATTCAATGCTTTGCTTCAAAGACAGAACCATAGATGGTTGTTTGGTTATCAATAGCAGTCATGTTTGAACTTCGAACCAACATGCTAAACAAATGAGTTTCAATATTTAATGCAAGGGTTGTATCAAACTTGAATTGTAGGCTTTTTCTTTCTTTTTTTTTTTTTTTATTAAATTTATAATTCAAAGGCATGATGATGATTAACATCATTATTGAAGCTAGCTGAAGTAGTGTTACTTATATGTTAAAGCTATGATAATCTACATCTTACCAAGCATGAAACAGTTAATTTAATTAACTTCTAATCAAAGGTAGGTGCAACAGCTTTCATAATCCCTTGGAAACATATATCACACAAAAATAAAGTAATTTCCATTGTTAGTATTTAGTAATACAAGTTTTTTCATTTGTATAAATATAAATCTATGTGTTTTGTTTTTTATGTCTAATAAAAAAATCCATTATTCTTTTGCTTAGAGTTTGTGGGCATCCGTGCAAAATCGTAAAATGCATATGACATAAAATAATTAATAAAAATGAGACTCAAATGTGTTGGTTATTTCTCTAACTCTTAAGTATAATGTAGTTATTATATTTGTTTAAAAAATTTTCTTTTCTTATTATATTATTTAAAATGTTTAGACATTGGATAAGTATATATCTTATTTATGTCATTGGCTACATTTTTCACCTTAGTGTACTCTTCTATTCATATATAATCAACCCAAAAAATTAAAAAAAAAAATAAAAAAAAAAACATTGAATGTTTTCTAGTCAATTATATGATGGATTCTCTTAGTCTGCGAAAAGTATATCATGTGATCATGTCATTTTTAATTTAATATTGTTTTACTTTTATCGTCTTCCAATTTCCATTGATTTTTTTTAAGTTTATACCAATGTAAAAATAAGGTGTGAAATCAATCAAATTATTCAACTTATATACTAATTATCACACTGAAAGGAACGCAATTTATGCTTATCTAGAATTACAAATTTTTTGCATTTTAAAAACAAGTTAAGGTTTTTGACTTTGAATACTAGCACAATGAAATGAAGAATATATGTTCATTTTTAAATCCGCAAAGTCTAATTTAAAATTCTTCAAACTCTTTAATATTTAATGCCGGCACTGTTTGTTAACAACCTAGAAAATGAGAGGGTTGAACACTAGCAAAAACCATTAATCGTTCATATTGTTTTAATAAATGCATAAAAAATTCTATCATCACGGCATGGAAATTTCTTATTAACTTGGTTTATTTATAAAAAGTATATTTTGTTCTTTGTATTCTTGAAAGACCAAAATAGACACTCATCAAAGGTTTGTCTGATCTCTATGGTTTATAGTTCATCACTTTATATATTTGATGCATGAAAAGTTGCTTTACTTTACTTTTCAATTATTCTGATATTCTTGACTTTTCAATCATTGCCGACTTTTTAAAATTGAAATTTTCTCAAACACAAACAAAATTCAATTCATACTTTAATTTTAGATACATAATAATACATTCACAATGAAATTAGTCAGACTTATAAATAAGTACTTATTCATTTAATAAAGTTATAAAAAATTATTGTAAATTTCTCTAAATATAAGGTGTTAAATAGTTTACATAAAAAATATCTCTATCTATGTAAAATTATTTTTTGGAACACATTCCTTCTCCAATGCTTCCAACCACACCCAATCAAGAAAAAGATAGCTTTAAGTTTTGAGATATATCCCTTTCATTTCTAAGCATAGACTCAACCGCGAATAATAAAGTTATAGTCTTATATATTTTTTTAATGATTTTATAATATATATATATATATATGTTAAATATAATTACAAAAATAAACTATACATTATATTAAAATTTCCATGTCTAATAAGTAATAATTAAATTTATTCAATTATTATATTTATACATTTTCTATATAATAAATATATAATTCAAAATTGCTATAAATAAAAAGCAGAAAATTTTCCACGGCGCACGATAGCGTCAACTACCTTTTAAATTCTAAAAGACGCTAAGTCGTTGCTACGTTAAAATTTTTCTCTTTCACTTTCTCTCTCTAAAAGTCTTCAGCTGCGCGCCCATTTTCTCTCTCTAACAAACACAGGCCATGAAAGGTCGCCGGAACTCCAGCTCCGACTACCGGAGTACGCCGGAACGCGGTGGATATTCTCCTGGATACGCGTCTTCCGAGGTCAGCGCCAAGTCAACCTCTTCCTCCACCGCCTCCGGTGGCCGGAGTTCGGTCTCCTCCGCCGCTAGGTCTGTAGCCGGAATCTTCACCGCCTGCTTCGCGCCGCCGGAAGCCACCATCAGAAGCTCCAAGAGCTTCGGGGATTCTGAGGAGTTCAAAGCTCCATCTGGTAGTGGTTTGATTTTTTCTTACTCAATTTTGCTGCCATTGAATGTGTTGGAAAAATTCATTTTCTTTTTTGTTTAACAAAAAATTTGATATTTTTGGTGGTGGAAATTGGTAGTGTATTGTTTTGGATCTGGTGCGATGAAAATTTCCCCCTTTTTTTTTGCTGTGGATAGTGTTTGGATGCTGAGAAAATGGCAAAGAAAACTTGTTAAATTTTTTATTTTTAGTGCTGATTTTTGTTTCCACGATTTTAATTTCAGGTTGCAGTTAGAATTGTATTATAATAACTCTGAATTTGTGATCACAGTTTATAACCAAAAAAAATTATTGATATGGTCGGAATTGTTGTTGCACTGCAAAATCTTGCTTTCAGTTAAGACTTCAGAATGGTAGTTTGATTCAGCTATTTTAATTTGATAAGAGACTGAGAATTTATTGAAGTTCAATTTCTCAAAATCAGGGCTTTTCTGTATTTAGAGATTATAGATTCTGCAATCCCAATCTTTTTTTTTTTTTTTTGCATGAATGTGTGGTTAAGATTGCAAGGAAGTGCTTGGTTAAATTTTTGTTTAGTAAGTTCTGTATTATCATCAACATTGTGGATTTTGAGTGTAGCAAGTGAATTATTATAAGCTGTTCAATGTGTTTCTTAGTTGCATCGGATGTTTCGAGAGCTAGTAGTCAGAAAGGGCGCGGCTCGAATCGAGGCATCAACATCAGCACAAATAAAGAGCCTGGCACTGTAAAATTCACCATGGAGGAAATCCAGAAAGCCACAAGAAACTTCTCCTCTTCTTTCAAGATTGGCCAAGGTGGTTTTGGTACTGTCTACAAGGCCAAACTATTGGATGGAACAGTGGTTGCAGTAAAGCGTGCAAAGAAGGTTGTTTAGATGTTGTTTTCATAGCCTAATCATCTGCTTGGTTAATGTCTGATCATGTAAGCATCTGACAGTTAATGATTAATTGCATTGCTTTGTAGAGTCTATATGAGAAGCATTTGGGTGTAGAGTTCCAGAGTGAGATACAAACACTATCAAGGGTTGAACATTTGAACTTGGTCAAGTTCTATGGATATTTGGAGCAAGGGGATGAAAGAATTATTGTTGTGGAGCATGTTCCAAATGGAAACCTAAGAGAACATTTGGATTGTACGTTTATTTAGCCTCCTTTTATTATTATTATTATTATTTTTTTTTTTTTTGCTATTTTGTGCGTTTAGGATTTAAGATTTAGGATTTAACTCGATTAGAGATGATCATTGCAGGCATTCATGGAAAAGTTCTTGACCTTCCTACACGTCTAGACATTGCAATTGATGTAGCTCATGCCATCACCTATCTTCATATGTATATAGGTACATTGTTTTGACACCATTCAAATCATTTTCAGTCTTGGCAAACTGCGTTGTGGTTAGTCCTTGATGACAGAGGTTTTATGCAGATCATCCTATCATTCATAGAGACGTTAAATCTTCCAACATTCTGCTGACCGAAAATTTTCGAGCTAAGGTAGCAGATTTTGGTTTTGCAAAACAAGCACCAGATAGTGACTCCGGCATGACTCATGTATCCACCCAAGTTAAAGGAACAGCAGGCTACTTGGACCCTGAATACCTGAAAACATATCAACTGACTGAAAAGAGTGATGTGTATTCATTTGGTGTTTTGCTTGTTGAACTCACCACAGGGAGACGTCCCATTGAACCGAAATTCGAACTCAGAGAGCGAATAACTGCAAAATGGGTGTGTTATACACTTATACTTATATCCTTTATTCACCTCTTCTTTTCTGCATTTGAATCTTCTAAAGTGATATCTTTTCTAAAGTAAGAAAGTAATGGCTTATTAATTCTTCGATCTGATAAATTGCATGAATTCTACCATATTTTTTCAGGATGAATAATCTTTCACTTCCTCACTTTAAGATTATCCGAATCCTTTTCTCTTAAAACTTCTCATCATTGTTCAAAACTGCATAAAAAGCAATCAGTTCTGTGCTAATCCAATAATAAGTGTCAAATTAACAAAATTGGTAAAACCAAACATTACTGCATATGAACATAATTTATATACAAATATATGAATTTTTAGATGTGTTACTTTTGTCAGTTTGTCACTTGTACTTATTATTGGACAGAGAGATTGATTAATTATTTCTTCAATGCTAACTAGTTTGCCATAAGTGCAGGCTATGAAGAAATTTGTGGATGGAGAAGCTACCACTGTCTTGGATCCAAGACTTGATCAAACTGCAGCAAATACACTTGCACTTGAAAAGATTCTTGAACTAGCATTGCAGTGTTTGGCACCTCGGAGACAAAACAGGCCTAACATGAAGAGATGCGCCGAGATCCTTTGGACTATCCGCAAGGATTACAGGGAGCTATCAGCCTCAGATTTTCGCTCGTTTTCTTCTACTTCCCAGAGGAGCTCTTCAATAAGAGACTGAGAATGCTAAATATTCATCTCAGGCATGATGAGGCAACAGAAACAACATGAAGCACTTGCATCAGAGAGTGCAAGTTAATGCCAAATCATATAACCAGAGGGGAAAACCATTCTTCTGTGTTATGATCAAGCAATTTCAGCATCTTTGGGAAAGTCCCTTTTGGATCACAGTGACATGTGTAGGTAGAGTTCATATTTTGTCAAATCTGTTCATAAGAATTTTTGTTTCTGTATATAGGAACTAGGAAGCACACTCAGACAAAAAGTTGCCTCCTTCCTTGATTGATTGTGTATTATTATTACTATTTTTTTTTGGGGTGGGTTTTTTCTATTATTATTTTGAATTAAATGTATTTCTTTATCTTAGCTTCTATTGCTGGTTGGAGATTTGATTATTGCATTTTCACATAGGATATCATTCCATTTACAATTAAATATGTCTATTGTAATTCTTCTAAGTTCCTTTTATTTGTCATTGCGAATATTAAATAGATCTTTATATCAATGAGCAATACTACATGATAAATAAAATTTATTATTTATTATTAATATTTAGCTAATTCTGATATTAAAGATTAAATTTTAAATTCTAAATTTTAATAATATAAAAATAAGATATTAACAAAAAATATTGGCTCATATTAAAAAAAGATGTTAGCAGTAGTTAGCCCCTAATATTTTGCTAATATAATTTTATTTCTCAAATATATTTCAATGTAATTTATATATATTGATTGAACGAATTTATCATTTTAAAGTGAGAGATAAAAGAAATAGGAAATAATTATATCTAAGTCAAATAGAACTCTTCTAACATTTTTTTTTTTCATCATTAAGATTCTCATGTGAGATTTTCTTGTCTGAAGAGAACAAGTTCCAAGCACTTTGTCTAAGTGTAGTGTTGGTTGTACTATCATTGTTCCTTTTCTATCCTAATATAATGGAGTATATTAACAAGAAATTGTGAGAATTATTATTTTCACAGTTTCATAAAATGAAGCATTTAATTAACCTATATCTTGATCTTTACAAGAGATTAGTCCTCTGATTTACATTTTTATTTTCTAGTTTTTTAATGTTTTTTATTTTATAAAAAATAAAAAATTATTATTTTCATTGATTTTTCCTTTTTATTCATAAAATATCGAAAATACAAATCGAAAATAAAAATACAAACAAAACTAACATGAATACATAACATTAGGTGCGTTTGGTTTGCGTTTTTATTTTCTACTTTTATTTTTAATGTTTTTTATTTTCTGGATTTTATAAAAAAAAAAGTAAAATCAGTAAAAATAATACAATCTTATTTTCGGTTTTCACCTCTTATTTTTATTTTTATTTTTTTCACAAAATCTAAAAAATAAAAAATACTAAAAAAAAAAACGCAAACCAAACACATGCTTCCCAGTTGTCCATGAATTCCTTGATCTTCTATGGGATCAGGAAGAAATAAATAATGGCTTACATTAATGGCATTTATATTCTTCAGAAACAAATTGGCCACTTGCTCGTACCAACACCAAGTACATGGTGCATTGACTAACATGGTTGTATCATCACATTTCCATTGTATTTGTGTGGCAGAAAATGAACGCTATCAATCTATCATGTTTTTCATTTATGGTGGAAACTCAAGTGAAGTCAACTTCACGTGAAGTTGATAACTGAGAGTCGTTAGATGATTTGACTGATTTGACTAAATTTTCTTTTAACGACTCTCAGCTATCAACCGACTACACCTGAGTTTTCACCTTCATTTATACCACCATCTCTTACTCACTAATGATATAAAGAAAGAAACATTGGTAAGCAACTTGTACATCCAAGTTCCAGCTCTAAATTTTAAAATAAATCTCATTCAACTTAGTGTTTAACCTTGTTCGTTTTGCTAAGTCTTAATAGGGTTATTGTTAGTTAATTATTCAGTTCAATTTAGTTAATCCTAACTTTTACTAATTAATTATTGGATCTTTCTAACATATGTCCTAGGAACACATCTTAAGAATATTATAAAAAGAAATAATTTGCTAAAAAATTTAATACATTGAATAAACTAAGAATTTAAAATATTTTTATTGTTATGTTCTTAAAATATGCTTCATTAGTGTCATAGTTGGATAAAAACTTCATTGAATGTTAGGTCATTAGTGTCATTTCAACATATCTTATCTCTCAAAAAATAAAACAAAATAAAATAAAGATAAAATGGCTAGCTAAAATTGGCCAAGTGATAAACAAATTCATCTTTTCTCAATTATTCAGTTCAAATTCTTAGAATAAAAAATATTTTTGTTGAGAGAAATTACAACCACAGGTCTTAAACATGGATTATTAATAAGCATATGTGGAAAGATAAAAAGAAAAAAGAAAAATATAGTTAAAATTAAATTTTGTAAAGTTCTCAGATAATAAGTAATAGAGCAATACCACATGACTAATAAAAATTTATCTTTGTTAACAATTGGTTAACGAAAATATTTTTATACTAAATTATAAATTGTAAATCCTAGTATAAAAATAAAGTGTTAATTCAAAATATTAATTAATATTGATAAAAAAATATTATTCTCCTAACACTTTTTAATTGCCCTTAAATTATGTAACAATACCAATGAAAACTAGTATATAAAAAGCATATTAACATTCTTCTCAATGGCATGCTTGTACTCTATTTTTAATTGTTTATAGGACAAGAAAACAAGTCTCTATCAACTTGGTCGTGTTACTTTAAGCATACCTACTTTGATACTTAAGTACCATCCAACAACTTTTCAAAGAATAGGATTTATTATCATTAATTCAGTATTTTGTATATTATATTGTTATCTACTCAATCAATGCTTATAAAAATGAACTCCTTTCATAATGGGTTGGTTAAAAATAATACAATTCAATGCTAGAAATCAAAGCAATCTAATAATATAATAGCAGCATAGTGTATATTTTAAGACCCAACATTTGGTTTGCCTTGAGAGTTTTTCATTGAGAATGCTTAAGCATAAATGTTAAATAGAAGTATCTTCCAATATGAAAGGGAATATTTCACTATACACACTCATGCCTTAAGCCTCAAATATTTACTGCTATGAAAAAATATATATATAAACTCTAAATTCCTAATGGTAAGTGTCATATGAGGGGTAAAAATCAAAACTAAAAAATATATATCTAGGATTAGTTCTCTGTACAATTTTTCCAATAAACCTTATACATGAATTTTAAATCCTAACATTTACTCTCATGACAAAAGGTAAAGAATTTACAAGAGACTATGACCTGTTGTTGATACCTTGCTCTCATTTTTTGCCTCAATGTTCACTTCAGTTTTGATTTCTGATTCCAATTCCCCTATCATGTTTGTGTCAACCAAAATTTTAAGACTCGCTTCTCGAAAACGAGTCTTGGCGAGTAAGCGCATAGTTTTCCGTCGTAGGTAGCTGATCCTCCTCTGCATCCACATTACTTGCTTTTGAGCAAAGAAAGAAGAAAGATGATGTGTATATTGTGACATGCCAAAAGCTGCAAAAACGGTTTGAAAGCGCGAATGTTAGTTGAGGAAGGGCGGAGAAACAACGACGAAAAGAAGGTCGAAAATAAGTACCTATGCCATATCCAGTAGGTTGAACTGGTTTCAAGTACCCAGCTTGTTGCTGCCATGGCTAACGCGATGAAACCGGCCAATGCAAAACCCCAATGGAACCGCCTCCAAAGCGACATGACAAGCTTATAGAGCCAATCCTTTATAGTTAACAAGCTGCAATAGAACCTCACTGTTACAGTTTTTCAATAACGATTATGCGAATAGACAAATCTACCATCTACGATACACAAATACTTCGTTTTTACTCGCGAATATCTGCATTAATTACTGCTACCTCAAACATCTTAACCTTGTGAGAAATTTTCATAGAATGGTTGTATTCATGAATCGTATCGTATCGTATTATACTCAATACTAGTATTTGTATTTGTAGTTTTGTACTCACCTTTGAGGGAAACTTGGTGAGAATCTGAATGAAAATGAAAGGGACCTATACTTTGATGAGACCTCTATCAACCAACCGATTAGAAGACCAATAGCTCCAAGCACAAACACAAGAACAATATTCGAAGATCTGTTGCAATCGAAATCACAATCAATGTAAGATAAACATGAACAAACTAAAGAGCTTAAAAGCTTCGATCAGCAAATGCATGCACGCGTCAAAGTCGAAGTTGTTTTCGTCAACATTGAGAGTACCTGGTTGCCTTGGTTGCAGCCATGAGTGCAGTAAAGATAGCAACAGCTGTGTGGATTGCCCTCTTATGTGTTTCATTGATCGAGGCTAAGTACACGAAAGTGCTAACCACGGCCATGAAAGAAAGCCAAAAGTCCATGAACTGAAATAACAATGTTTAAAACAGCGAAATTTAAGCCCAGACAGCATAATTCATCCAATAAGGAACACAAATCCTATCAGAAACTCAGATGTCAGATTGTATAGGATTATTGAAGCTCGAAACGATTACACAGGAGACTTAAATGTTATGTTTGTCAATCCAATCTAATAACATCTTTTACTTTCATGGTCTGAAAACAAAACTAAAAAATTTAAGAAAATGAGGAAAAGAGAGAATGAAGGCAGAGCAGTAACCTGAAGAACATTATAGGTCAAGGGACACCAAGTGCCTACATCACATGCATGATAAATCGCACTCGAAATTCCACTCGAAGTGAACAAAATCCATTCTGCGTATGCCTGCATAAAGGGTCCCATCATCGTCCATACAATAAGTCACTTTATTCGTCGAAAATTTGGATGAAATGCTCTCTCATTCAACAATACGAGTACTAATGGTGAATCAAAGCTGTGTCTCCGTTAGTTTAAATAAAGTAAAGAATAAAGAACCACCTTCTGCCGAAGGGCCCAATAGGCAGGAAGCATTGCTGCTGCATTCGATGCAATGAGAAAAATCGATTGCACTATGTGCCCTGCAAAAATTTTAGTAACTAAGTTTTAAGAGCAAAAATATATAACAAACTGAATTGAAACATAACAGGAAATTTATATTTAACAAACTGAATTGGAAACAAGCAAGAAAAACATTCTCAAGCTTTAGATTAATATATTTGGAATGAAGTTTCCAAACTAAACTACTCAAGGAATAAAAAATACATTTACATAGTATGTTAAATAAACATTCATGTCGATCTCGGTGAAGAGAAAAGTAAACAAAAAAGATGATTGACCAGAAATATGTTTATTAACTACATGGTTTGAACTAATACGCTTACAAGAAGCACCACTTAGAATGATTTACCTTTATGCGATACAATTTCAACGCTACAGTCAAAGCCCCCGTGGTTCCGATCACAAGAGCAGAAGCTGAGGACAAGAAGTAAAAACAATTTGTAAGAAAAGTATCAAGGAAATTGGAAACCAGAACAAAACACTCAATCCAATAAACTATGAAACTTAGCATCTGATTCTTTACACAAAATTTAGCAAAACAAATGAGAGGTAAATAGGGATGATAAATTAGATAAATAGAAAGGGTCTAACGTATACCTATACGATGTCAATCCGCTAGCATCAAAAGAATATCTACAGTCACCATGAGACGAGCAATGTTTCGGGCATCCTTCAAGTGAAATAGACATGGCAGTTTGTGCTTTCAAAGAATTGCCGCTTGCATTAAGATGTCTTAAACCAAAACCCCATGTTCCTTCTCTAGCATAAATAATGTAAAAATCAACATTGTCATCTTTTGAACTATATAGCATGAAAAACGCCGATTCGTCGCTCTTCCTTGTCTTGTTAGCATAATAATAGTCCCAACTCTCAAGAGAAGGTAATCCACCAAATCGAGCATAAAATTCATAATTAATCTTCACATCTGAGGATAGCCGTACATGAATATTTCGTCCAGCTGCACCACGAGGAATGTCCAAAATAAAGTAAGTCCAAATGTTATCAGTTTCTCCTTGGTTCATTGTGTTGTTTGAAAGTGGCTCAAGAGGAAAATTTGCCGACTCTGCCATTTCTACCTCACCAACTGGTAAATAATATGATTCGAACGGCATTGGAATTCTACTTAGGACTGTCTGCAGACAACCATTATTATTTTTTCAATAAACTATTCACGCAAGAAAATATATTCAAGCTTTAAGATATAGAACTGATTCTGTTGCAAGATGTTCTTGAATTAAATATTTGAAAAACTTCAACTGTTTAGCTTCATTGTATTCTTCTGACATGATTTGGAAATAATCTTTAATTTCTTGGAAAAAAGAAAAAGAAATACTTAAAAGGGACAAGAAAAAAGGAATTATATCAAGAGTAACATCTTGCAATTAATACTACCTGAAGTGTATAGCTATCCATTGTGCAATTCGGTCCAGCTTTACCAAGAGGGCACTGAACCACTTGTGTTTCCATTGAATAGCAAACTTTGGCATTGCCATCCTGAGTTCCATCTAACGTTTTTGCCAGATTAACCGGTAATATACTAATGTATAGACGACCAATCTGTGGAGCACGAATAACAAGAGGGGATTTACTCAAATCACTGGAATAATCATGCGAAGTCTCTGAAGGAATTGCACCATGGCGAGCATAACACATTAACTTAAAATCATCTGCACTAGAAGTGCTATTTGAAGATGTAGAGTTGAATTTGACATTTGCTGCTGTAATGGTCAATTCTTCTGCCATATTTGTTATATCCAAGGAATAGAACTGTGGTACGCCTTCCTGAACACACGAAGTTTCGAAGTTATTTTTGCAGGTCAGAGCATTTTCCATCATCGGCTTCTTCACCTCTGTAGCATCCAAATCATAATATTTAAAGACATTGGACGATGTGCATGAAAGTGGATAGACTGTACTGTTACAGAACACCCCCTTCATCATCGAATTCGTGCATGCTTCCACACTTATATTAGCAATGAAGGAGTATGATGAGCCTCGGTTAATCTGCAAAGACAAAGAAGTAATATTATTCATACATATGCAGCCAGTGGATTGGTACTTTGATAGGAATAGAATGAGTCAAGCATAGAGGAGTTAGGAAGTATGTATTGACAATTTGACATAATTCTTATTTGACTAAAGATGACAACTAAATTCAACTCAACAAGGCAGAACCGAAAGGAAAAGAAATATTGCAGCAAGTAACAAGGTATACTTGAAATATTCAGAGTTCTTCATGATAAAAGTAATATTTGGATAATAAACTGTACCATCTTTGATTGTGTTCTTGTCGCTCCAATGCCATTGAATAGACCAATGTACCAAGCGCCTGCAGATATCTAAACAATAATTCGTGTTTACGGTCTATACAGCAATAAGTAAAATCACTTGTGAGCTTTATAGGATGCAGGAAAGAAAACACCGAGCTTGAAGGTATAATACCAACATAAGAGAATAAAGAAATGAATGACAATACCTGTTCATTTGTCAATCTCATAGTGATATTCTTCTGCATAGGAAAACACTGCTCCACATCAAGATCATTTATTCCTGAAGAAACAACAAAAACAAGAAGTAATTATAACGTGGAACTAATTATTTTACAGGCAGAAAGAGTACTTGATCTTTTTTCGTGGTCAAGAATACGGAGAACAAGATGCTGAACAATTGCTGCTGATCATAATGTAGGATAGAAAATCTTCTAACAATTTGAAAAACATCTCTCAAAGAAATTTAAGATAGAACTTATATACTCAAACTTTAACCTTAGAAAACAGATTTATTAGAATATGTTTCGGTACGGGCTTCTACCTGAGACAACTGAATCTTTCAGAGTTGTGTTTAAGGCATCTGGCAGAGGAGGGCTGCCATCTCTGAAACATATTATTGGCAGTGAGCTTTTTGGAATTCGATCGACCCTTGAAAGATCCTGAAAAAATAATTAAGAACATCTGAGTTTCATCAGAACTAAACCATTAGCATCTCCGGATCATGCCATATGAGGCAGAATAAGACTAAAATCAATGTCAAAATAGAAGCAAATGACATTAATTTAATCTAAAAGAAATGGCTCCCCAGCAAGATCCACCAACACTGAATACCAATGCTAGTGTTCTAAGGTGCTCCTATGTAAAACATTAAAAAAAAAAAGAAAAAAGTTACAGATATACTTACAAGATCTACATCTGAATTCAATGCTATGGACACAGCAGAAAACGATGGCGGTATATCAACTGCAACATAAGAAACCATCAAGAGACAAGTCAGTAAGATCATCGATAAGTCTAACAAAGATTTTATTCCTCCAAACTAACAGTGCTTAGTATCTTATACCAAATTGAATCACTAAAACATTAGACAGGAAAAATGTTACAGAAGTTAGATATAAACACAACATTATAAGAAGTGCCAGTGGTTTTAAACCTATCCATACATACATTTGATTCTTGAATAACTAAGCAATGGTAGGTAGGTAAAGAGAAAGAGGCACAAAAATGAGGCAGCACAATGATCACAAATCAACTATCACAAACTTACAATCAGAACTATATCAACAAGTCATCAAGGCAAAAATTAACTCAATGGCCCCACAATGATAGGCTATTGCCATCAACATATTCATCTACTTCTTCAATGTCAACTTACACAAAAGTTAACAGAAAACCAAAACACTCATATGATCAAAAGGGTTTAACTTTGACCTTAAACCCTTGTCATAGAAAGATCAAACATGAAAATTGCATAATTAAACAACTACCCAATTCCTCAGAGTTCAAAACCAACAACAATTTGAAGACTAGGAACTATATACCACTATAAAACATCAACAGAAAAGAAAGATGAACTTAAAGAGAAAATACTATCACACAAATTCAAGTATACTTCAAAAATCCAATTTTGACACATCATAATTTACACTAGCAAACACTTCATGAGCAACAACAACAACAACACAGAAATTCATAGCATAAAAGAGAAACTTTTGTCACACAGAGCGAAAGTATCAAAGTATAGTTAAAAATCCAATTTTGACACATCAAAATTCACACTGGAACAATGCTTCTTAAGGAGAAACAACACAACCACCACAGAAATTCATATAGCATAAAAGAGAAGCTTTTTATTACACAAAGTGAAAGTATAGTTCAAAAAACCAATTTTGACCCATCAAAAAGCTTCATGAGCAACAAAAACAGAACAATTCATAGCATATGAACAAAAGGGTCAATGCCAATTGATTCATAAACCTCGGATATAGCGCAAATCAAAGGGCTTGATAGTCGTCTCAGGGTAGCTGAAGCTGGAAACGGTGAAGAAGTTGCCACCAGAAACCGTTGTTCCAACAAGTTCACCTTCACTTGCAGAAGTGCAGAGAGAAGAACCAAACAGTAACAAAACAGTGAGAAGAATCAGTTTTGGATGACACCACAGAATCGAATTGAAAGACATTTTTTTTTTGTGATTCCGAGGTGGTTCTCTCAGAAGTCAGAACATGGGATTGCAGAAAGTGTGAAAGCTGAATAATATTGTTTAAAAGACCAATTAATTAAGTAGGGTACAAGGGTATTAGAAATTTCAAATTTGTGAACAAACTTAGATTAAAAAAAAAATCTTTGTTGACTTTGACTTAATTTGATTTGGTAAAATTTTTATTTTTTAAAATTAACCATTTTGACTTAGTTGAATTCGATAGAATTTTTATTTTTTTAAAATAATTTATAAAATTTAGTTTTTAAAAGATAATTTTTTTAAAAATTATAGTATTTATATTGAATAAATTAAATTAAAAATGACTTTAATAAATACAAATAATAATAAATATATTTAATAAAATAATTTTTAAATTTTAAAATATTATAATAAATATTAATATTAAAAGTTATATTTAGATATTAATGAATGTATAAGATTATATTAGATTCTTTTACTTTAATAAGCACAAAACATATTTTAAAAGTTCCATTTTAAATTTTTTTTCAAAAGCATCTTTATCTTTTAAAATGTTATAAATATGAGATTTATTAGATACAAAATAAAAAATTTATGCTTTTAAAAAATATAAACACCTTTTTTAAAATTTTTACAAATCAAACCTAAATAAAAAAATTATTACTTTTTGTGTTTAATGTGCCAAAATTTTTATATATAGTATTTTTTGAAAGGAATATATTTTGTGCTTCTGCTTGAAAAATGTATAGCTTGACTAGATAAAAAATAAACTAATACGTGGTCAGGAAGGCATTTTTGTCATTTTAGAGTTAAGGAATAGAATGGTAATTTCGTCACATTCAAATATCTGAATACTAGAAGAATCAGACCATGCCAGACTTGGACATCTAGAAAACCAAGAGTTCGTCTCAAAAACAGTAATGCTGAAAGGGCGACAACTCATAAGGCACAATAGGCTAAGTCAGGACAATAAGAAGCCCAATAATACTTTTCAAATTCAATAGGAGGCATAATTTATTATTTATTTCGAATTTATTAGGCTTTTATTTTAATTTATTTTTCTGTTAGAGTTTGTTAGAAGATTTAATTTAGTTATAATTTGTTTAGTAGTATTTTTAGGATTTTAAAATTTAAATCAAATCTGATCTAATCCAATAAGATCAAATCTGATTTAAATTAGTTATCATATCTTTAGGATTTTAAAATTTAAATCAAATCTGATCTAATCCAATAAGATCAAATCTGATTTAAATTAAGTTATCTTATCTTATCTTTTAGTTTGTTAGGTGCCTATTTAAGCACCTTCTGGTGAGACAATTTACATAACTTTGATGAATAAAATTTCCTTAGTGCTTTATGCATGTTTTTTAGTGTGATTAAGTGAGGTGAGTGATTTGCTTTGCTTGTTGCATGGAGAAAATTGAGTGATTCAATTTTCATCCCTCTGATCTAGGTTGTCAAGGACAGGTTCTTTGAAGGTCTAGTAGGAAATCCTTTCCGGTGACCTAGGTTGCTAAGAACAAGTGTCTCTTTATGCCAATAAATTCCTCTTCTTGATGTCATTCTTTTCTTATCCCCTTCCATTAGGATTTTATTACTTTGAATGTATTAAACCCTTAAATCCCAATTAAATTCTTATCATAAACTCAGGTTCAAATTATTTAAAATGTTTAAAATTTTTAATAAGCAAAATTTAAACTTATAAAATAGATTATTTAATCAATCAGTCTAAGTTTTTAAAAATATATAAATATATAATTTTATTATACTAAAAAGTATAATAATAAATTTTTAATTTTATATCTTTTATTATATTTAAAGATTTTTATATATTAATATTTTTTAATTATTAATTTTTATTGTATTTATTATTTTTTTTTTTACTAAAGATAGGAGACTCGAACCCGCAACCTTTTTTAATTATATATATTTTTATTTTATACTGTATTTAATATTTTTATTTTATTTTATTATTTAGTTATTTTATTATTTTTTAAAAATAACAAAATTTTTAGTAGATATTAGGTCAAACTAAAGCCAAACTTAATACTTGATAAATAATCTATATCAAATTAAAAACTTGGCTCAGGATAATAAATTTTATTGAAAGCCTATCTTATTAAGATGAAGTTTGACATGTTATAATTTATTTCCACCCTTATTTAGATTATATCATTTTTATCCCTAATAACATAAAATAGATGAGATAAAGATCATCTAAATTTAAATTTTAAATTACTATAAAATAATGATAACATAAGTCAATTGAGCAAATGTAAAAATAATAATTAAGAAGTAGGGTATATTAGAAGTTTGTGAACTAAATTATATTAAATAATAAGATCTTTGTTTATTAAACGAGAAAATTGGTTGTATTTCATAGTATTATTACCTTTTCTTTTTTGTTGTTAATCTACCAAAAAAGATATATATTACCTTTTGTGCTTCTATTTTAAAAATCAATTTAATTTGGATAATGTATAGCTCAAATGTGGTATAGATAAGATCAAGTTCATCTAAAATAATAGTACATATGTATAAGTAAAATAGTTAAATAACATAAAAGTAAATATAAATTAGTTAACGAGCTATAATTTAAATAATATAGTCTCTACATACTCATTTAAAAGTTGTAAGTTTAAGTTTCATTCCTAACTTAAAAAAAAAATAAATTAAATCTTATTATTGTGTAAGTTGGTTTAGACAATTTAAATACAATTTGTTTTATTTTCTAGTAATTTTTTTTATTTTTAAATGAGAAGAGTTATATTTCGATGGCAAAAGAATAAAAAAAAGTGAATTCTTCATTATACAAAGTCTTTCGATATTTAAATTGATACGTGAAATAATAATATTAAAGCTAAATAAATAAAATAAATATTTTTTTGTATCTTTATTTTGTATGTCCTTATTATTTTATAGGCAAAACATATCTCATTATCGTTTTTATCAGTTATGATTATGCTAACAATGTGAATAATGATATTTTCTTTGTTTTAATGATTTTGTAATGTAGTAGTTGCAATAACCGAGTTATAATGTAATGTTATAATGGATATATCTATGAAAAAATATATATATACATGAATAATAACATGTGTATAATATAGAGTAAATTAATTTATTATAAGTAAAAGTATATATTACAATAAATTTCATATATTTCTACTCAGTTGAAATTGAATTTGTTTTTGGTACATAAGATGGAATTGATTGGATCAATTTTATATTTTTATTAATCCAATTCGAATTATAACCAGTCATGGATAGTCCGTGAGCACATGCTAATTGATAAATAATTTTTAATATCTAAAAATAAAAAAGGCATAATTAACTTATTTTCCCCTGGTATAATTTATTTAAATGATTAATTAAACATATATTTATTAATTTTTAATCATTATAATCGTTGCCTTTTGACCAAAAAAAAAAAAAAAAGCAGCCAAAGTTGAATGGCATTGCAATGATCCACAGACAATTCAAGGTGTTTAGGTATGAACTTTGTGTGGGTCAGAAATGGTGCTAGAATTTATATGGAAAAAAAAATTGATAACAAAGTTGGAATATTAAGAAACAAAAGAAAGAATAATTTCGCCAAAGGAAGTGATGGAAACAAAAAAAAAAATTAGCCTTATTAGGGGTCGTTTTCTTTTGTAAACGCAATAAACTCTTACATTACGTTATAATTTGTAGTAATTTGTTATATACATCAAAATCTTTATAATTTTTAGTAATTTTTTTTATATACATATCAAAATCAATATATATAATATCTACAAAATATCGTAACCATATCAAGTGGTATATATATTTGTATGAAAATAATATTCACACTGAACTCAAAATACTTGAATGAAGAGATCAAAATATCTTCCATTTTGATTAATTTGGAGAAGGTAAAAAATAAGGTTTATTCTAATAAAAATATTAAAAATATTTTTTTATAAAAAACAATTGTATTAACAGTATGACTTATTTGTTTAATTATACTTTGGATAAAAGTAATATTTTTATTATATATCAAAATTAAATCATATAATTTATTATCTAATAATAAAATAAAAAAATCTTGAAGTAAAAACAATTATAAATTGTTTATTAAATTATCTTAAAAAAAAGTATACATATAGTTTAGACTTTAGACAAAACTTAACTAGAAAGCAAGGAAAATGTAAGTGGTGTCATTTAAAACCTAGAAATGTTGGTGCCTTAAAAGGAAGGGTTTCTCAATTTGGAAAGAAAAGAAAAAAAAAAGTGTGTGAAATTGAAAGGAACCCTGTGTGATTGGTAATAATAATATAACACTGTAATCATGCAATATTTGTGAATAGTGAGCTGTACTTAAGAGTGTATAAATAAAGATTTATTTGTATATTCCTATATATTAAACTATATTAATATGTGTTAATGTATTATTTCATATTTTTCTTTTTGTTTTTAATAATATCCATTCCTTACAACCATGACTAATTATCTTGCTATTCTAATTTCCAATTTTTATAAATATTTATAATTTTTATTTTTTAAATTAAATAGTATTATAAATAAATTAAGTAATTATAAATAGAGTATACATTAAATAATGCATTTAAAAAATACATGATGAAGACTTTTCTTTGCAATTAGTTGATTTTGAAATCGATAAAAGTATATTTTTGTTTTTAATATTTTTTAAATATTTTAAATATTAATTAGATTTATTTTATTTCTAATATTTAAAATGAAATTAATTTTACCATTTTATTAATTTTTTTTATAATTAACTATTAGCTAAAATATTTTATTTTTTCAATATTCCTCCTCGAAACCACATCACCATCCTCATCATGAACATCACCATCACCATCACTCATCAAGAATTCATATAAAAAAGCCAGAAATCATGGCTGGGAATATATATATAGATTGAATTGAAGCCTGAAAAACTATTGTACCCTCCAACAAGAGTAACAATCTTATGCATGAATTCATATAAAACACACTGCAGACATAGCTTCTAAATTAATATCTTTTTGATGTAACATCACTCCTAGAAATTATAATAGAGTGTCCCACACTATATATATTAAAAAATAATATGGGTCATTTTAGTATGATTATATTTATAATAATTATCATCACGATTATAGTATTTTTAAAAGTGTAGTTAAAATTAAAATAATAATTTTTTATTATTAAACAACATTTTTTAAAAAAGTATTACTTAAAAAAAATATAATTAAAATATAAAAAAATATGACCTTAATTTTAACAATACTTGTATAATTAAATATAACTACCGTAGTATAGTCATATACTAAAATTCATCAAATAATATATCTATTATTTTTAATATGTTAGAATTCTTAGATTTTTTAATTCAAAAATTATTCATATTAAATTATTAAAAAAAATGTATGAGAGCGAAAGTATATTTAAATTTGCGATAACTTCCCATTTCATTAATGACACTTCTAGTTTAAATTGTTTAATTTAAAAGCATAAAATAGGAACTTAAATGTTGAAAGAAATATTATTATAGCAGTAATAATTGAGTGTTGAATTATGACATATAAAAAGTTAGTTGTAAATAATTTCTCTTTGGCTTTGGCACATTACTTTATTATTAAGTTGTTCATCGCTAACCACTCACATCACAAGTCACAGGTACTATCACTTATTTATTGTAGGCTCTAGCATCTTCCTTATGATACCATACTTTAATTTAACTTCTTTCATGTACAATAGTAGGGTAGGTCCATTTCCTGCATGCTGAAATAAATTTTAAATGGGTTTAACTAACAATTATTTTCAGAATATATATTAAAATTTGTTTTTAACTAAAAATAGGAAAACTCAAACTTATGATTTTTTAGATGAATATAAAGAAATTATGTCATTTAAACATATATAGATTTAAATCTTGCTAATACATTTGTATACATTTACATTTATTAAAATAAAAATTTAAAAAATTTTACTAATAAAAATTTTAATATGTATTTAAGATATATGTTAACTATTTTTTGTACAATATTAATCAGTCTTTAATCAGCCTTTAATCAGATTTAAATAATATTTAATTATTTTTTTAGTGTAATATGTTTCTATTTTGTAGATACATATCTATAATTAAATTTTAATTTAAATTTAAATTTTAAAACACACCTACTTCATTGGTGGTTACGGTGACTTTGCTTTACTTTCGTAACTTTACGTAACAGTTTTTTAAATTTCTTATTTTACGGGACATTCACACGCATTAGTGAATCCCAAACCAAAAAGGACGCTGCCAGCTGAATTCTCCATCTCGTCTTCATTGGTGAAGACTATCACCACCTTCCAGCTGAAGCACTCTCTCATTTTGCATTGGTGAAAGGTATCATTATTTTCCACACATGTGTTTATGTAATTTGTTAAGAAATATCATGTTCAACATTTTTAATTATATTTTAATTTAAACATAAAAACACTCTGCTGATTTAATTGGAACAAGGTTGATCTTATTTAATTTTATTAATAAAATTGTTGCAAATAAAGTACTTTCTATGTAAGTAATTTGAGCAAAGAAGCAAAAAAAATCTGAAATTTAAGAGAGAAGATGTAATTGATATGGTCATAAAAATTCTGTTGTTATTTATCAATTATAACACATGATAGTATGATATTTTATTCAAAATATTTTTAAAACGCATCCAAAATCAGGCTAACTTTAAATATTTAAATTTAAACGTTAATAATACAATTAATCTTTTAATTTTTTATTCGATCAAATGAATATAATATTTATCATTTAAATTATTAGTTGAATTTTTTTTAGATATTTATTAGTTTTCAAAATTATTATAATCAACAATTAATTTAAAATTGTGTTATTATAACACATCTAAGAGATTTTTACGATTTTAGATGTGTTTTAAAATATTTTGTATATAATATCATACTATTATATGTGTTATCATTGAAAAGTAACGAAAAAATCCAAACCAATAATTTAAATAATAAATATTAGATACATTTTATCGAATCAAAAATCAAAAGATTAATTGTATTATGTACGTTTTTATTTAAAAACTAGAATTTAACGATTTTGAAAACGTTTATATCTAAAAACTAGATTTTTATCATTTTAGATGTGTTTTAAGAATATTTTGTATATAATATCATACTATTAGATGTGTTATAATTGAAAAATAAAAACACAATTTTTTATGACTATACCAGCTACATCTTTTCTTATAAATTCTAGATTACTTTTTGCTTCTTTACTCAAACTAATTAAGTACACGTCCTGAATCGTAATCATCCACGCTAATTACTTGTACAAGTTCTTATCTTTATTCTCATTCCAACAAATAGATGTATTTCTTTTAATTTCAGTGTAACCAGCTCATGCAACAAAAATAACATCTTTCGATCATTAACACACTACTAAATAGAACTTAATCATAATTTCTTTGTACCCGTCAGGGTTAATCCATTCTAAAAAGTAAAAAACCTTTAGAATTTTAAAAGTTAAATTTTAAATTTTGAGTAATTTGAATTTTAGATGTGTATTTAAATTATAAAATATTATTATATTAAATATATTAAATTTAAAACAGAAATTTAAGATTTAAATTTTAAATGTTAGTTTGATTTAATTTGAATTTTAAATATGAATTTAATTTTTAAAGACACTAAATCTATTTATAATTGTTAGATGTGTTAGTTTTATTTTGTTTGAATTACGGTAAGAAAAGGCTGAAAATTGTACCATATTTGAAGGATAGCTAGTTGAACCGCTTTTAAAATTTATGACTATGAATATTTATATAAGATGACTCACCTTAGTTTGCGTCCTATAAACTCCCATGACGAGATAAGATAATTTATCGTGACGTAAGCATAATTGTCGTTTTTTAACTTAAAAAGCATTTTCAATATACTAAAATTTAAAATGATAAATATTTAAAATTAATAAAGTGTCATCTTTTAACGCATTATTCCGTGATGAAGTATATTTCCAAATTTTATGGTTTTTTATATAATTAAATTAAAATTTTTCTCTCTCACACATATTTCAATTAATTTTCAAAAATTTTTAAATCAAATATTTTTAATTTTTAACAAAATTTTAATATTTTAAAAGTTATATATCTTTGTCTAAGATAATTAATTTGTCTTAGTAATATTTTTTTAATGTTTTTAATATATTAAAAATTTATTTATTTAACACATATTTTAAAAATTTTATTAAAATAATAAAAAATCTATTTATTTGGACAGAATTAAAAACTGATATATTTAAGCTAAAATTCACTGATCAATATATATATGTACGGTGATAAAGATTCTCTTGAATGCGGAGATTCGATGAGCAAAAGCTGGTTTTACTTAAGATTCCAAAGAACTCGAGACAGTGTACTGAGTGTAGTGCTGAATCAGTGAATCCTTTACATTTTATAATCTATATAATCAAATATTTATAAAATTTACACAAATATATCAAAAGTAATTTCTTTTTTTTTTATATTTTTTATAAAAAAATTAATAAAGTTAACTATATTTTTTAATGTATTTTACCCGTTGGCTGTTGCTCGTTGGTGGACCCCACATAGACCCATAGATGTAGCAACAAAGTGAATCTAACTCGTTTAAGAATTAAGTTACCTCATTATGGATGCTCCTTCGTATTCTTTGATGATGATTGAAAATTCTTACTAAATTAATATAATATATGTATATTGTATATAATTTTTTTTGTAAATATTTATAAGAATAAAGTGATAAATAAATTTATGAAGATTTATATTTTAGATATATTAGTTTTTTTAAAAAAATATTAATAAAGTTTTTTAAGATAGTAAATAGACATCTTATTTTAAATTAGTTCCTATAATTAAGATAGAAAGTCTTAATTTAAATTAATTTGTCTACGTTTATTATCTTATAGAACTTTATTGATATTTTTTTTAAACTAATCTGTCTGAAATATAAATTTTTAAGAGTTTATTGGTATTTTTATGAGGAGGAGTGTTAGAGGACCAGCAAATTTTGTAATTTATAGCCATCAATTAACTATTATTAGTGGTTTTAATAGTGTGAGATTTCATCTAATGGTGTGAAATTATTCTCTCTTCTTTTACTAGTTAAGTATTTGCCAAATTTTAATAGAAATGCTGCCCTCTAGACTTTGTCTTTTACCAGAACTATGAATTTGTATTGAAAAGAAATGTGAGAATAGAGAAAATGGCACAATGAATGAAATTGTTATTGATTCTGCAAGCACTGATTCATATACATATACATGAGGTTGCTTGTACAGTAAGCATTATTACCCGTAATAACTAACTCTAACTGTCACTAACTAACTCTAACTACTTCCAACCAACTAAAACTAACTTAACTAACTAGTTGATAGATAACGAAGTGTTAACAGAGACTTCATGTACAATGGAACAAGTTATTAGGATGTGGATCAAGTTAGTCTTTGAAAGTTTTAAATCTAAAAGATTTGTCATTATGGTATGCAAATTTTTTCTAACCTCATCTTGGCTTCTACACTCATGTATAATTTTAGATTCCTTTTGAATTGTGTCTTAAACATAAATACAGAGGCAAATTAAGAACAAAAAGAGACATAAAAGTGCTTTGAAGGACAGATAGAGACAAATGCACAGAAACTTTTTTTTATTCCTTACGGTATCCTCCAACCCAATAGGTCAAGTACTAATTCGTTGCGGATCGAAGCTCCATTTAAAGGTCTGCCACTGGCCAATAAGTTGCTGCATGTATAACGCGGGATTCAAACCTGCGACACTTACTTAAGCAGACGAGTGAGCTGACCACTCAACCAACTCAAGTTGGTTTTTTTAGAACCTTCTTTTATCCTCACAAGAATATCAAATTTATAAGTTTTAACTCTTGTATTCGCTCTCTTCTTTATATATTTTTTTCTATTTTAAGAAAAAAAATCTAATTTGAGTTTTTATTTAAGTTGATGATTTAGATGTTATATTTTTATTAGATTTGTGAATTTTGATTTGGGTTGATGATCTTTGCAGAGTAGTGGTGGAAGAAGGTTAAGAGTTGTTTATTGTAAGAGAAAGATGGATAAAAATGACTTTTACAATTTTTTTTGGTATTTATATCTATATTTTTACCAAACAAAACATATAGAGACTAATTTTAATAGAATTTCAAAAATTTTAATGGATGGATACTTTGAAATAAACCATACCCCTTTATGTATTCTGCATATTTTAGAATGTGTTATGCAGCATCCTATCCTGAACTTCAAAACTGTTATTTTTTCTTTAATGTGAATTATTCATATATTTTAACACCAAATGTAGATCTTAAAGAATAATACCAAGTTCCAAAAATTTTTTATTTTTAGGATTTTTCTAACTGGTGTCCAAAAGAACAAATCGTTTTAACTTTTTAAATAAAGTAATCCCCTTATAATTTATGAAACATTTGTGATTATATTTTTCACTACTCTTCTGTTATGGCAAACGTAGATAATTTGGATAATGTATTATAAGCATATTTTGAGAATAATATAAGGAGGGGTATGAAAAATTATCTTAGCCATTTAGCACTTTTATTTTTAAGTGAGACCAGAGCATGATATTAACTAATAAATTTGTAGATCTAACATTACTGATACATCAATTAGAACAGAGTTATAGTTGTGATAGGATATAATCTATCTTAAGCCTTTGTTGATGATTTATTGAGTTTTGTTTATTCTGTTTTATATGTGTTGATAGTGCAGATAATATGTACCATGGTATTAACTTAAGTAGATGCCTCCAAATTTGTTAAATTGAGTGCACACATGTTTTCAGCTTCTTAGTTTATTATATTATTTATGTAATTGTGATCCTTTAGTTTGTTAGCTTTGATGCTGCTCTATTTATTATTTTCTCTGTGGCAAAATTGTTTTAGAACTAGATCAACTATGGTGAGCTCTCCCTGCTCTTTATTTCGTGTATATGTTTGAATTATAGGATTGATTTTTCACCAAAAGTGTAATTTTATTATGTGTGAATAATCATATGATGATCAAAGCAGAGTTAAAAGGAGAATAATTTTTTTTATATGAATATTAGACTAAAATGATGAAATTATCTTTAAGTAAAAATTAAATTGATAAAAATAAACTGGTTTAATTTAAATTAAAAAATATTATTTAATTAAAAATAAAATAAGCTAGACGTCTTTTCGTAAATATGTCATGAGCATTTCTTTATTTTAGACACTCATCTAAAGGAATATTTAAAATAGTGTCAGGAACTATTTAAATTATCTTATTTAGTGACTATTAAAAGAGAAAAAGTTAAGGGAATCATCACTTTTATCAAAATCTGATCAGTACTTAGTTAGATGTAATCTCACACCATTAAAAATACTAATGATAACTAATTAATGACTATAAATTATAAAATCTACTAATCCCTATCACTTTTTATTAAAAAAAATAAAAATATTTTAAATATGTCATTGTCAATACAAAAATATGTGTTATCACTTCAGATAAAATATGATATACCATAAAAACGATTTTATTTTCTCACTTTTTTCCTTCACTCCTTTAGATTTTTTTAGACATTGTGAGAACATTTTTTCACTTGCTTTACCATCCTCTAATTTTTTTTTATTGTTCTTTATTTGATAAAAAGAAACAAAATAAGAGAACTAACAAATCAATTTTTGGTGTTATATTGAAAAACAGGAGAGAATGTATAAATTTCTGTGGTTTTGAAAAGCTCTTTCATTTACTTTTGACATTAATAAAGATTTTAACAATTATTACATTATTATTATTATTATTTCATATCTTTAGTTTTTTGTATTGCTTATAAGTCATTATTAGAGGTGTATTTTTCTAAAATTTATTTACCTTTAACCTCTTCTCATAATTTTTATTTATTTTTTTCACAAAACTTCATCCATATCAATGATTTAAAATTTCTAATACATCTTTATACTAACTATTACACCTCATTTTGGTGTTGTTACTTAGATTATTTTTCATTAGTAATAGAAATTAGTTATTTAATTTATGGTTATAATTAATGTTTTTAGTAAGAGTACATAAAAAGTACATAAGAAAAGATGTAACTACTAAACAAATTTTTTTTTTTCAAGTCACTAATCATGAAATAGGAACTTTCATTACAGAATAATACATGAAATGTACAAAATATACCCAAGAAAATGTCCCTATAATATGGTTTGACATACTATGACTCTTTATATAACTATAAATAAACTGTAAACAACCATGAATGACTAATATTTATACAGAAATATCTTTCTGGTGTATGTAAGGTCAGAGATAATTACCCTCAAGTAGGACCTTAAGGCCATGTTATTCTCAAAAGAAACTGGGTTAAGTCAGAGCCAACTTTAACTTATATACTGATATGACATGATTTAACCTTATTCACAATTTCATCTGCTTCATCCACAGCGACCACTTAACAGCTTCTAAAAATTTATCATTTCTGCGCAGCGCGGTGATAAGATTAGTGTAAGTTATCTTGTCTGGTTCAATTCCATTATCTCTCATTTCCTTGATCAAATCTACAGCATCTTCAACCATCCCTGCAACTCCATAAGCCTTAATCAATGTGTTATAGCTGTACAAATCAAGTCCAAGGCCACATTCTTTCAATTCAGTGTGAACATTAGCAACTTCTTCGATCCATCCTTGCTCCCCATAGATATTGATCATGGTGTTGTATGTGTAGTGGTCAGAGGCACAGTTTGATTCCTTCATCTTCTGCAATATGGATCTAAAAGTTTCCATTTGACCATCTTTCCCGTAAGCATCCAGCATAGAATTGTAGGCTTCAAGGGAAACTGAAAACCCATCAAATTGCATCTTGTCAACCATCCATGACATGTTTTTGAAGTCTTTATTTTTACCGAATGCTGCAATGATAGTATTGTAAGAGATCGCATCAACCAGACCTTGCTTCTTAGCCATGCAGAAAATCCTATTAACCTTCTTGAAGAGCCTAGCTTTTCCAAAGATGTCAAGCATGACATTGAAAGTGATCGTGTTAGGGGTAAATCCACGGTCTAGCATCTCTTCAAAAAGCCTGGAAAGCTCGTCTACTGGCAGAGCCTGCGCACAGCAGTTTAGGACACAATTATATAGTTCCTGATCCCAATCCACACGATCTTTCGAGACTTTGTAGTAAAGGGCAGTTAACTTATCCACCTTGTTGCATCTTTGGTAAATACGAAACATATCACGTAGCAAAAAGATGTCTGGCACGATGTCTGGTAGCTTGTCAATTTCATCCAGAACAGAGCAAGCATCTTTCAGCGATCCAGCTTTGACATACATTCTAACAACAATGCTAAAGGCAATCATATCCAATTGAATCCCTGAAGACTTCAACTGCATATACAACATCTCTGCCTCATTGAAGAGGCCCATGACACTGTAAATGTCAATCATGGTGCACAAAATATGCATGTTAGGCTTATCAACATTCTTGTGAATTTGATTATATATCTTAACAGCATTCTCCAGCATACCTGCCTCTTTGCACGAGCAAATCAAAAGATGACACAAGTTATCCTCATAAGGCTCGTCACACCACTTCTTCTCTTTCAACACTTTAATAGCATCTTCTATCAGCTTGTGTTTTACATAAGCCATGACCAGAGAGGAGCAAGAATGTTGATTAACAAGAATGTGTTCATAGCAGCTCCTGTTCATGTTCAACAAAAGCGGCAATTTATCAACCCTGCCAGTACTCTCATAAGCATGTAATAGAGTGCCAAGCATAGAAGAGTACTGGCATCCAGCCTCCACCATATCTCCAAGAGTTCCAACAGCACCCTCTTCGTCTCCATGTTTGGCCTGCAACTTTAACATAGTGTACAAATTCGACGAATTCGGTTTGTACCCTAACCGCTTGAGCTCCTTATAATACCACATGGCTTCTACATAATTATCAACTCTACCCCATCCCTCAATCATAGAACGGAAAGTGGTCTCATCAGGGTCCAACCCAACATTCTTCAGTTTCACAAACAACTTCTGAGCAGCATCCATATTGGAAGCTTTTCCATACCCAGTTATCATAATATTATATGCAACAATATTGGGACTGAACCCTGCCTCTTCCATTGACACCAAAACCTTCTCAGCATCCCTCAATTTTCCTTGCTGGCTATAAGCATTCAGCATCACCAACCAATTCTCCATATTAGGAACAATTTTGTCTTCTCTCATCAAGCTAATTATGTCTTCTGCCTTTTCATACAATCTAAAACGGGTGTATATCGTAATCATACCTGAATATGCCGGTTCAAACAACATCCCTAACTGCCTCATCTGAGAAAACATGAACTCTGCCTCCTCAATGTTCCATCCTTTCCTGTAAAGCCCCATCAACATGCTGAACGTCGCCGCATTCGGCGCCACACCGGAATCCAACATCAGTCGGAACCACTTCGCCCCCAGTTCCACTAAACCCCGCCTCCGACAAGCGTATATGAGAGTGTTGAAAGCCTGCAAGCTCAATTCGGACCCGAATTTGGTTCTCATTTCCAAAACTAGTTTCTTTGCAGCTTCCCAATCTTCCTTCTTGCTCAGCAAACGAAGGACGATGTTGTAAGCACGGTCGTTTTGCTCTAATTTCCCCATTCCTCTCATCCACTCAAAAAACGACATCGTTTTGGCGTCGTCGCTCGTCCTCTCAAGCACTCTCAAGATCGCATTGCAATGCTCCGTGCTTAGTTCAGGACCAACTGAAGAGTAATCCACGTCAGCATCGTCGCCGTCACGGCGCACGAGGAACTTATCAATTTCTAGTGGAGCACTGTTCTTGGCTTCGTAGCCCAACCTAAATTCAGCTCCGATTTGTGGGTTTGGCACTCGCTTCGCCACCCGAGCCTTGTTCCGAACCTTAGGCTTAGAACTGAAGTTCGCGTCGATCTGAATGTACTTCGTTTTGGGTAGGGATTTGAAAGGGAAAGCTCCGTAACAAGATACAGTAGGGATTGAGGTCTTTGAATCGAAAGTATCTATGAAAATAGAAAATCTGAGAGAAGCCATGAAAGAGAAAAGAAAAGAAGTAGATAGAGTGTTGTGGTTGTAACCGGTGGTGATGGAACCACCTCATTTTGCTCTCATCTCATCGCTTAATCATGTTGCCTCTGACCTAACCCTGCTTCTTGTGAGAATAAAATGGCTTTTTTTGGTACTTACATTTATGTGTTATTTATGTACTTTTATTGAAAAAATTAATTATAATTATAAATTAAATAATTAATTTTTATTTCTAATAGAAAATAATCTACATTACAGGTGTAACGATGTTTAAACATTATTGTTATTATGCTCATTGTTATTTCAATTTAAATTCCATAATTGAGCACTACTTAAATTTCAACCTCTTCTTTTTTATATCTGTCAAATGTATTGGAGTACCAAATTAAGTGGCTAAATAAGTAAATATAATATGACATAACATAGGTCAAAGGGAAGGGCCAAAAATTTTATTTCTATTATGTTACCATTAACTTGAGGAAACAAATTGATAGGAACCACAAATGTCCTTTATAAGGAAAAAAAAATAAACTATTAACTTGATCCTTGTCTATTTTTTTAGAATGGCAATGCAATCTTTTAAAATAAAAGTGTTCTATTTCAATTTTTGTGGATATTTTTCTGTTAAGTTCTGACAAAAAATGATGACATATCAAATTACATGACTAAACTGTTTTGCCGAAAAAAATTTTGTATGTCAACGTGGACAATCAAAAATGAATAAGAGTTTAATTATCTCTTATTTCAAATTAGTTAGGAGTTTATTTATTTTTTAAATTATTTTTTATTTATTATATTAATATTTTTTTAATAAATTATTTAAATTTAAAAATATCATTTATTATGAAACTAAATAAATAATTTTGAATATAATTTTTAAATATATAAATAATAAATATTAAAATACAATTAATATATTAATAATAATAACCCTATGATATATTACTAGTATTATGATACAGATAATTATCGCAATAAAATAGAAATTAAAGAATACATTATTTGATATATAGTAAAATTTTTTTGAGTAACAATAAACTTAATTTTTTATCTCTTTAAACTAAATTAATAATTCTATTTGATATCTTTGCACTAAAATATACTATTAGCGAGCTATTAATATTAAATGAAATTACACACACACGGATATATATATATATATTTGTTCTAATTTCATCTTGGCTTTTACCCTCATGTATAATTTTAGACTCCTTTTGAATTGTGACTTAATACAAATAGAAAAGCAAATTAAGAACAAAGGGAGACACAAAAATGATTAGGAGTGATAGAGACAAATACACACAAAAAATTCTTCTATTCCAAAAGTTAAGACACAAATTTGGTAAAGAGATATAAATTTTTGAGAACCTTTTTTATCCTCAAAACAATGTTGAATTTCGGATTTTTAACTCTTATTCTCTCTCTATTTTTTTCCCTTTTTTAAAGAAAAAACTAATTTGAATTTTTTATTTAAATTGATGATTTAGATGTTACATTCTTAGATTTGTGAATTTCGACTAAATAAACCACTATTATTCAAGTCACTGCCGCGAACTGAATTTAGAAAGACATTATTTTACTTCCTACATTCTCTGTTTAGCAATAGTTATAATCTATTATGGATAAAGTAGATAATTAGGATAATGTATTATAAGTACATTTTGAGAATAATATAAGTAGGGTAAGAAAAATTATCTTAGTCATTTAGCACTTTAATTTTTAAGTGAAACCAGAGCATGATATTAACTAATATATTTGTAGATCTAACATTACTGATACATCAATTAAAACAGAGAGTTATACTTGTGATAGGATATAATCTATCTTAAGCCTTTGTTGATGATTCATTGGGTTTTGTTTATTCTGTTTTATATGTGTTGATAGTGCAGATAATATGTACCATGGTATTAACTTAAGTAGATGCCTTCAAATTTGATAAATTGAGTGCACACATGTTTTCAGCTTCTTTGTTTATTAAGATTATTTATGTGATTGTGATTCTTTAGTTTGTTAGCTTTGATGCTGCTCTATTTATTATTTTCTATGTGGGAAAATTGTTTTAGAATCAGATCAAATATGATGAGCTCTCTTCTGGTTTTTTATTTCGTGTATATAGTTTGAATTATATGATTGATTTTATACTTAAAATTGTAATTTTATTATGTGTGAATAATTATATGATGACCAAAGCATAGTTAAAAAGAAAATATTTTTAAGTATAAATTAAATTAGTAGAAGTAAATTGGTTAAATTTGAATTATAAAAAAAATATTTAATTAAAAATTAATTAAACTAAATATCTCTTCGTTAATATGTGAGATCTTTTTTACATATTTATCGAAAATAATATTTAAAATAGTGTCAGAACTATTTAAATTATCTTATTTAATGACTAATTTTAAAAAAAATCGAGAATATAGTCAATAAAAAAAAATGTCCTTATACAAAAAACACATTGTGTTGTCACTTCAAATAAAAAAACATGATCCTATAAGTCTATAAAAAAGATTTTATTCCTCACTTTTCTCCTTCACTCCTTTAGATTTTTTCTAGATATTGTGAAGAGCATTTCTTTACTTGTTCCACTCTTCTCTCATCCCTCTTATGTTCTTTATTTTATAAAAAGAAACAAAACAAGAGAACTAAAAAAATCAGCCTTTGGTATTCTATTGAAAGACCAGAGAGAATGTATCTAAATTTCTTTCACTTTGAAAAACTCATTCATTTACTTTTGACTTTAATAAAGGTTTCAATATTTGTTTTACATTATTATTTCATATGTTTAGTTTTTTTTGTATTGTTTATAAGACATTATTAGATGTGTGTTTCTCAAAAATTTATTTACTCTTAATCTCTTTTCATAATTTTTTTTTTTCACAAAACTTCATCCGTATCAATGATTTAAAATTACTCTTGTTTGGTTGATTTATTTTTACCTAATAGATTAATAAGCACTAATGTGTCCATTAATAATTTATTTTATATAATGTGTATAATAGTAACAAATTTTTTATTAGTTAAAATGTAAACACTCTTTTCTTTTTAATAAATAACTTTGTGAATAACACAAATACTTTGAGAAAAATTATATATTAAATTTCTCTTCATTCCTTTTGTATACCGTAAATATTACTAGATTCAAATATAACAAATACTACTGTAATAATTAATGTATTAATAGGCACTAATTTATCTTTTTATACATTATATATATATATATATCAAATATGAAGATAGTCAACATGGTAATAAATATCTTATATTCTAACTAAAAAAATATTAGTATCAATTCTTCAAAATAAGAGTTCTTTTTAAGTTATTATAAATATCTAAGCTCAGACAGATCAATGGCTAATCCATCCAATACTTGTTTAAGCGGACGAGTGAGCTGACTACTCGACCAACCTAAGTTGATTGGCTTCTCATGTTATTCAATAAGTATATAGATTTATTTTTTTTTAAATGATTCATAATTTGTGTTTTTTTTTTCCATAAATGAAAGCTATGAACTTGTGTTGAAAAGAAATGTTAGAATAGAGAAGAGAGGAAAAGGTAGAATGAATGAGATTGTTATTGATTCTGCATGCACTGATTCATATATATACATGAAGTTGCTTGTACAGTAAGCATTGTTACCAGTAATAACTAACTCTAACCGTCACTAACTCTAACTACTTCCAACCAACTGAAACTAACTTAACTAACTAATTGATAGACAATGAAGTGTTAACAGAGACTTCATGTTTAGGTTGTGGATCAAGTTACTCTTCATCTTAGCTTCTACATTTATGTATAATTTTATATTTCTTTTGATTTGTGACTTAAAACAGAAATACAGAGGCAAATTAAGAACAAAGAGAAACATAAAAGTGTTTAGAAGGAAAGATAGAGACAAATACACACAAAAAATTCTTCTATTCCAAAAGCTAGGACACAAATTTGGTTAAGAGATATAAATTTTTGAGAACTTTTTTTATCTTCACAAGAATATCAAATTTACAGGTTTAACTCTTGTATTCTCTCCCTTCTTTTTATGTTTTTTTCCTATTTGAAGAAAAAATCTAGTTTGAGGTTTTATTTAAGTTGATCATTTAGATGTTATATTTTTAGATTTGTGAATTTTGATTTGGATTGGTGATCTTTGCAGAGTAGTGGTGGAAGAAGGTTAAGAGTTGTTTAATGTAAGAGAAAAATGGGTAAAAAGGACTTTTATAATTTTTTTTTTGGTATTTATAGTTATATTTTTACCAAACAAAATATATAGATACAATTTTTTTTGTCTGTCTCTAATTTTTTCACTTTTGCCTTCTTTGTCTCTGGACAAAAGTCAAATAGAACTTTAAAAATTTTAATGGATACTTTGAAATAATTATATTTCCATAATTTATGAAACATGTGTGATTCTATTTTCACTAATCTTCTGTTATGGAGAACGTAGATAATTAGGATAATGTATTGTTATAAGTACATATTGAGAATAATATAAGGAGGGTAAGAAAAATTATCTTAGTCATTTAGCACTTTTATTTTTGAGTGAGACCAGAGCATGATATGAACTAATAAATTTGTAGATCTAACATTATTGATACATCAATTAAAACAGAGAGTTATACTTGTGATAGGATATAATCTATCTTAAGCCTTTGTTGATGATTTATTGGGTTTCGTTTATTCTGTTTTTTATGTGTTGATAGTGCAGATAATATGTACCATGGTATTAACTTAAGTAGATGCCTCCATATTTGATAATTTGAGTGCACACATGTTTTCGGCTTCTTAGTTTATTATATTATTTATGTGATTATGATCCTTTAGTTTGTTAGCCTTGATGCTGCTCTATTTATTATTTTTTCTCTGGCAAAATTGTTTTAGAATCAGATCAAATATGATGAGCTCTCCCCTGCTATTTTATTTTGTGTATATAGTTTGAATTATATGATTGATTTTATACTTAAGAGTGTAATTTTCTTATGTGTGAATAATTATATGATGTCCAAAGCATAGTTAAAAAGAGAATATTTTTAAGTTTAAATTAAATTGGTAGGAGTAAATTGGTTAAATTTAAATTAAAAAAATATTTAATTAAAAATAAATTAAACTAAATATTTTTTTGTTAATATATTAAGGGTATTTTTTTTAAATATTCATTAAAAAAATATTTAAAATAATGTCAGAACTATTTAAATTATCTTATTTAGTGACTAATTTTAATAAAAAACGAGAATAAATTAACTGTGTCCACCCCATGACCTTATCATTAAAAAACAATCTATGTGTTGTCATTTCAAATAAAAAAAAAACATGATACTAGAAGTCTATAAAAAAGATTTTATTCCTCACTTTTCTCCTTCACTCCTTTAGATTTTTTCTAGACATTATGAGAACATTTCTTGGCTTGCTCCACTCTTCTCTAGTCCCTCTTATGTTCTTTATTTTATAAAAAGAAACAAAACAAGAGAACTAAAAAATTAGTCTTTGATGTTCTATTGAAAGACAGGAGAGATTGAGAGAATGTATCTAAATTTCTTCCACTTTGAAAAGCTTATTCATTTACTTAATTACCTCATTCAAATCAAACACAATTACATTGATTCTAAAAAAAGCCTAACTCCGTTTGATTTTTTCCTTTGAATAAAATCCGTAATGCATTTTTAATTTCCGACACAAATAGTCATGCTAACTATTATTACATCTAATTTTGGTGCAATTATGTTTAACATTATTGGTATTATGCATTTATGCTTATTGTTATTTCAATTTCAATTCCATAATTTAGCACTACATAAACTTCAAGCTCTTCTTTCTCATTTCTGCCAAATGATTTGTTTTGGAGCATCAAATTAGAAAAGTGGCTAAATAAGTAAATATAACATGACATAACATAGGTCAAGAGAAAGGTCCAAAAATTTTTATTTCTATTATGTTATTATTAACTTGAGGAAACAAATGGATAAGAATCACAAATGCCCTTTATAAGGCACAAAAAAGTGTAAGAGAGGCCAAAGGCCTATAAGAGGAAGTTACTTTCAAAATATGCCTTATGTGGCCCACATCTATATTTATGCTTACTCTTATGCATGAGCCAAATATATATGAAAAAAATACCCTAAACCCAATTTACCATTATACCCTTCTCCTTTCAAAGGTTTGACTCACACTGTTTTCACGGTCCACCTCCTTCCCACTTTATAATATCCAACGGCCATGATTTAATTAAAGGTCATAGATTTTATGTAAAAGAATATTTAAAATTTAATTTTAACCTCAGCCACGTGGCCAACACACATCATCATAACGTACCATATAATATGCATATATATATATATATCCATATGAAACCAAAATTAACATTATGATTTCCATAACCCTAAATATTGATTCATAAGAGAGGGAGAGGAACATACAACACCACCAAATACAACACAAACCCCCACCCTACCATACATAATAATAATAATAATAATAATAATAATATTCCAAAACAACAACAACAACAATAACATTACATTGATTGAACCCCAACCCTCGATCTTATACTATATGATATTATTATATATATAATCACATAAGAGATTTAAGAGACCTAGCTTTAACTGGCTTCCTCATTCTCTTCTTGTTCCCAATCTCTTCATCATCGTTGATGTTATCCTCTTCTTCTTCTTCGTCGTCATCATCAATCTCCACATAATCCAATTCCCCAACATTCACTAAAGAATAACCAACAACACTATCTTCCATGCCACTACCTTTATTATTATTATTATTAACACTAACAACATTTGTAACATTATTATTAATATTAATATTATTATTATTATTATTATTATTATTATTATTATTATTACCACCTTCTACTTCTGCGGCTTCGGCTTCATTCATGATAGTAACGATTTTCGATGGTTCCTCCAATGCTCGATTATTGTTATGATTATTCTCATTTCCGTTACCATGGCTGTTCTTGCTTTCGTCTTCTCCTCCTCCGCCACCGCCGCCATGTCTGCCGCCTCTTCTCCGCCCCCATAGCGGTCCAAACCCTGAATAGTAGTAAAATTCGTACGGATTACTCGACGCCGGTGGTGGTTTCTTGCTGCCAGCGGCGGCGGGAGGAGGACCACCACGATTCTTATTGGCGCGGCTGCTGCGAGCTCCTCCAGCAGCTGCCGCCGGTGTCTTCTTGCTGTAACCAGCTCCGCCGTTCGCGGCGGCAACTTTTGCTCCCTTTCCACTATCGCGACGATGGACAGCCGTCATTGCCGCCACGGCTGCATCGTCGTCTTGAAGAGCAACCATCTTGGTTTTGTCGTCAATGTCCATCATCGAAGCGACGCTGATAGATTCAGATTCGAGCAGAGAGCAAAGAAGGAGAAGAAGAGAGAAATAAACGAATAAAGCACGCAAATTTTTGGCATAATCGAACAAATGCAGAAACAAAAAAAACCCTAATGTTGATAACACGAACTGAAAGAGAAGAAGAAGAAGCAAACAGAAAAATCGAGAGGAATGATAATTGATACGTTTACCTTTCAACAGGTCCAACGGAATCTGCAGCATTTACAGAAGCGTGGGTGGTGGTGGTGGTGGTGGTGGTGGTGAGGAAGGTGGTGTTGTTATTGTTGTGGCATTCGAACTGGGTAGAGAAAAATAGTGAGAAATGAGGGGTACCCAATAACCTAATTGGGTGTTTGAATTGAAAGGGAACGATTTCACGTGGAAAATTTGTGTGTTTGTGAAGAACCCTAAATGAGGTAAAGCTGAATAATAATAATGAATAACGAATAATGAATAATGAATAATAATAAGAAACCCAAAAGATAAAAACCCTAAAAAATGAAACTTTTTTTTCGGGTTATTATTATGTGGGTAGATCTGAGAATAAGAGAATGAAGGAGGAACCTGGATGGAATCAGAGTCAAAGGGGATCACATCCCATGGAGACTGGTTCAGCTGGCACACGTGGGTATGACGAAATGAGAATGAAGAACAAGAACCTGTTCCTCCTTCTGAGGAAGATGAGCTTAATAACTCTAAAGATGAGAACTTCGCGTTCTTGCGGATCCTCATGTTGAACCAGCACCACCAGCAGAAGCAGTAGCAGAAGAAAATGGTGTGTGAAGAAGAGAAGAGAAAGAAAGAAATAAAGGTTTCAGATTTTTTGGTTTTTTGTTTGGTGTGTGAATAATGAAATGAAAGGAACGAAATCGAATGGGAAGAGAACGAAGGAATGGGAATTTATATTTTCATTTTTGTATTTAGTATTTATATTTTTTATATTTTAGATTTATGCTTATTTATTTATTTAGGTCACTTTTTTGGTGGTGTTGTTTTGTTTTGTGCTGTGTTGTGTTGCTGCTACCTCAAACTTAGAGAGAGATTAGTGAGTAGTGAGTTAAAAGGGACCTCTTTTTTTGGTGTTTGGTTCTTTTTTTTCTCTATTGTTTTTACAGATCTCTCTCTCTTTCTGAATTTCAAGACTAATTAGTAATTAAAAAATAAGGTTCTTCTCTCTATTTTTTTATCCCTTTTTTGTGTTATGATTTTTTGCTTTTTATGAATTTGGATTTGGGGATTGTTTGTTAGGACTATGATGCCCTTAGGTTAAGTGTGTATTTACAATGATTTGGAGAAAAAATTGGTACGGCTGCTTTTGCCACTATTTTGCTCAAAAGGAACCACGTCACTCTCTTATGAGTTTGGTTGTCCAAAAAAAGCACACAATTTTTATTTATATTTTTATTTTTCCATTAAAATTAAAAAGGAAACTATATGGGAATGATCATGTCAGGACAAGACCACAGTGAAACCTTGTGCATCCCAAAGCACCCCACTATTCCTAACTTGAATCAAGTTCAACCTAGAACTAACTATACTACTATAGACTATAGTAGTAGTAGTAGTAGAAGAGTAAAAATTAAAAAAAAAAAATGAAATTAAAAAACTGTGTTGTTGTACTTGAAAAACGAATTTTATATTTGGGGTTTAATTAATTATATTTTTCTTTTTTCTTTTTTTGTTCTCTCTCTTCTTTTTATAAGTGTTGGATATTAAAAAAAAGTTTAAATAACAAAATTATTTGTATTTTTATGTCTTTGGATATTAAATTGATTCTATTTCTACATATACTAATTTAGCATATAATATTATATATATAAAATTGAAAATTAGGTCAACTCACTTCTCTTTACTGTTTAATGGTTGGTACCCACATGATGGAAGATAATGAATTAGCTTTGGTGGGACTGTGTTCAATGCAAAAGAATACAAATATCATAATGACATAAAATAAAACGAGTATAATTTAATTTTTACAAGAAAATAATATAAATTTTTTTTTGTTATCATTTAGTTTAACTAAATTTATTTTTTTTAATAATTATTTAAGTAATATGTTTGAAATTAGTTATTTTTATTGTATTTAAAAGTTGTTTTATTTTATTTAGCCATTTTTGAAATTTGGTCAAAATTTTTACTATCTTTTTTAAATTGTTCAGTACTCTTAATAATATTAAGTGGATATTACTTTTTAGTCTATTTTTTTCTTCAATATTCACTTACTACTAGTTGTTACGTATTCGTTATTACAACGAATCACCAACGGCGGCGCGTGAGGACAACGTGGTGGATCCGATACCGGCGATTGGGTGGGACTGGCCAACAATATGATATGGCCCACTGAAGGATTAAAAACAATTATCAAAATCAGATGGACTATTTTGTAATTGTGATGGGGCCCATATGGGCATATAGAAGCCCAAAATTGATGAACGGTTGTAATGGTTCAAAACTGAAGTAGTGTCAAAATTATCAAAATACTTGATCTACATGCAAAATATTTATGCTTTTTTTATATAAAAAAAAAACACTTTTGTATCAAAATTATCAAAAACATTACCGAAATGGGAGTGAGCCTGCTTTGGGAAGTTAATTTATGCGTCTTTATAAAGATTAAAAAACTACGAGAAAAATCAACTTGGATTGGTTGAGTGGTCTGCTCACTCGTTCGCTTAAGCAAGTGTCAGGAATTTGAACCCTGTCTTGTGCATGCAGCAACTCATTGGCCAACGACAAACCCTTAAATGGAACTCAAATCCGCGACGGATTAATCCTTAACCTGTGAGGTAAACCAAAAAAAAAAAAAACTACAAGAAATCCTAGAAATGATTTATTTACCAGTTGGCAGGCATCAAAGTAACCAAGCAAAATTTTCTACGGTCTTTTTCCGAAACACTCACTCTCAAGCTACACACGAGATAATTGGAGCCACCAATTTCAAGAAAAACAATGCTTTGGATAGATAACTTTGGTGCCAAAATAAGCCATAACCGGAGAGGAAAGGAGAAATTTAAAATAGTAATTGATAGAGTTCAAAATAAATTGAAGGGTTGAAAAAACAAGTGTTTATTCTTTACTGGAAAAATTACTTTACCTAAATCAATGATTAATTTTAGTGTTAATTTTGAAATGTAACACTGCATAGTTTCGAAAAGAATTTGCAGGAAAATTGAAAAAATGCAACGAAGTTTTATCTAAGAAGAAACTAAAAACAAGAGAAGAACGCATAAATGCAAACCAAAATATGAGGGAGGCCTAGAGTTGAGAAACCTTATTAGTTCAATGAATGATGCTTTTCTTTTGAAGATTATTTGGCAACTAAGAGACAAACTTAATTAGCTATGAACAGAGGTTATGATTTACAAATACTGCAATGACAATGACAATAACAATATTATAGAACCAAAAGTAGGAGTAGCAATGAATAGAATAGGTAGGGTTTGGATTTAATTTTAACTCTATTTTATTTGTAGGTTGAAAATATCCCAACGTCAATCCTATTCATTTTTAATCTGTAGGTATCTGATTTTATCTATGAAATAAAAAAAATCAATATTATTATATAATTTAATGATAATTTAAAATAGAATTAATTTTTATGTAAAAGAATATTAAATTATCAATAATGATCTTCTTTGGTTCAACATTCACTTGAAACATATTTTTATATAAGTATATAATATATACATATATAGAGTGCGAGTTGGTCGGATAGGATTGAGACTCAATTTACACTCTACTCTATTCGCTGCAGATCGGGTTGGCAACCCTACCCAACTGGGTTTAGTCGGATTGAGTACTTGCGGATAGTGTGCATGTTGCCACCTCTAACTAGAAACAAAAAAGTCAGCACCTCTTTAGAAGGAGCTTATGAAACTTTGGCCCCTGTTCAAAAAGTACTCAATCAACTTCATAAGAGATGGGCTTAAAACTAATTTTCGGCTTGATCCCTGGGTAGATGAAACTAGAAACCTGCTAGAATTTGCAACCCTAACAATAATAGATCGTGAAAATTCAATCTAAGAATGGACTGATAATTCAGACAATCGGGACAAATTCAAAAAATTTTTACTAAAAAATTATATGTAGAAAATTCTAATTTCACCAGCACTGTCACATGATAAAGGAGAAGACAGAATTGGATGAAGACATACAGAAGATAAAGATTTTTCTATAAGAACTACAAATAAAGTTCTACAACACTGGGTAAAATCCAGTCAAAATTATTGGACACAAACTTGGAAGTGGCAATAAATAGAATAGGTAGGGTTTGGATCTAGTTTTAATCTATCTTATTTGTAGGTTGAAAATATCTCAATTTTAATCCTATTTGTTTTTAACCTTTGGATACTCGACTCTATCTATGGATTAAAAAAAGATGCAATATTATTATATAATTTAATGATAATTTAAAATAAAATTAATTTTTATGTAAAAGAATATTAAATTATCAATAACGATCTTCTTTTAGTGATTAAAAATCTTTTGCATTTAATAAGAGGTCTTTGGTTCAACATCTACTTGAAACATATTTTTATATATAACATATACATATATATACATATATAGAGTGCGAGTTGGTCGGATAGGGTTGAGACTCAATCTGCACTCTACCCTATCCGTTGCGGATCGGGTTGGCAATCCTATCCGACTAGATTTAGTCGGATTGGGTACTTGCGGGTAGTGTACATTTTGCCACCTCTAACCAGAAGCAAGAAAGTCAGACTCACCTCTTTAGAAGGAGCTTATGAAACTTTGGCCCGTGTTTAAAAAGCACTCAATCAACTTCATAAGAGATGGGCTTAACACCAATTTTTGGCTTGATCTCTGGGTAGATGAAACTAGAAACCTGCTAGAATTTGCAACCCTAACAATAATAGATTATGAAAGTTCAATCTAAGAATGGACTGATAATTCAAATAATTGGTACACTAATAAATTTAAAAACTGCTTACCAAAAGACTATATGTAGAAAATTCTTATTTCACCAGCACTGTCACATGACAAAGGAGAAGACAGAATTTGATGGAGACATATAGAACATAAAGATTTTTCTGTAAGAACTACAAATAAAGTTCTACAACACTAGACAAAACCCAGTCAAAATTATAGGACAAAAACTTGGAAATGGGAGGGACCCTAAAAAGGTGATACATGTTTCAAATGTTCGTAATATGAAAAGTTCAAGTGCTATTTATTAGTTTATATTTTTAGAATGTTTTAATTTAATTTAATTTATTTTGATTTTGTTTATTTAATTACTAGATTGGGCATTATGTTTGTGGGTTTAGGATTTTTTATATTTTAACCTAATAAAAGGTTATAAATACCTCATAAACTAAGATAGGCGTAGTATAGAATGATTTAGAGGTTTGAAAGCCTCTTTTTTGGTTTCGTGATGAAACCATGATGTGGACTATAACAATCAAATTTCCAGTACGTCATGATCATACTGAAAATCAAGTGTCACCAATTTGTTCACCTAAAATTTTAGCTAATTATTATTAAGCCTATAATCGTGTTAGCACGAGATCGATTTTTCTTGAAAATTTTCTCCTTTTTACGTGAAAATTTTGGTACGAAAACGGCGGGTCTCAGAAAGCTTAAACATTCACATATAGAATTGCAGGCAACAAATGAGTAAAGCAGCAACTAAGATAAGTAGAATAATATATATCAAACAAGAGTCACACAGGAGTCAAGTCAATGTACCAACTTATACCGCTTGTTACTATATATATATATATATATATATATATATATATATATATATATATATATATATATATATGTGTGAGTTCTGTGGTGACTTATTGTTCAGTGGCTAATGGTGACTTTCTTTTGACTATCCAATGAAATAAGGACACGTGCAGCAAGTAATCAAATGAAAGAGTGCACTAACTTTCGGTCAAAACTAGCCGTTAGTGCTAAGTAGGGTAACATTAATAGTTTACTGCAGGGGCATGGGTGAAATTTTGGGTTCCAAAAACAACACTTTGACAAGGGCCAAAATTTGGGTCTGACAAAAACGTCCAATTGAAAAACTGGTTGGATGACCAAAAAATTTTTAGACAATAACTAAGGTTTATAATCTAATTTATAAATTCAGTGCATGTAGCATTTCAAAGAGAGTTGAGCATTAAAGGAAGAAGAAGGAAGATTGAGGCAGAAATCCGGTGCAACCCCCACCACATGGATGGATCAAAATCAATACAGATGGTTCCTCTCTTGAAAATTCGGGATTTGCTGGATGCGAAAGACTCATTAGAGATGAACACGGCAGATAGGTAGCAGGATTTATGCACAATATTGGTACTTACTCTGCTTCTCAAGCAGAGATGTGGAGTTTGAAAAATGGCCTTAATATGACATGGGAAGTTGGATTTAGAAAAGTTGTTGTGGAGATGGATTCGAGTGTTGTCCTGGATTTGATTTCTAACAAGAGAAGTGCAGAGACCAACCTGATCCCATAATCAGAAGTATTGATGGTCTAATAAATAGAGAATGGATGATTGAATTCAATCACACCTTTCGTGAAGGTAATAGAGGTGCAAATTTTTTTGCTAAGGAGAGTCTTAAGTGTCCTCCAGGCTTTCAATTTGTGGATCTCCCTTCCCCGCTTTACAGCTCATTCTAAATGATGATTGTAGAGGAATTTCTATCCCCAAATTAATCTCAGTTTTGTAATCCTTTTTGGGCTCTTAGCCCTGATGTTTAACCAAAAAAAATAATCTAATTTATAAATTATCTTATTTAATATTTAATAATAATTATTAAAATAATTATATAATTTTAAATATAATAAATATATATTTATAGATGTATAATAAAATAATTGATTAAATTAAAATTTTTTCATACTAAAAATTTTTTGTTATCGTAAATCATAAATAATCTTAAATTTTAATTTAATTAGTTTGAAAATTTTATATTTGTAAAATTCAATAATAATCAAGACACTTCAGACAATGCACACGCTTTTTCAATAATAAAATGTTGGCTTAAACTAAAAGCGTGTGCATTGTCCGAAGAGTCTTGATTATTGTTGAATTTTATAAATACAAAATTTTTAAACCAATTAAATTAAAACTTAAGATTACTTATGCTTTATGATAACAAAAAATCTTTAATATTAGAAAATTCTAATTTAATCAATTATTTTATTATACATCTATAATTACATATTTGTTATATTTAAATTATATAATTATTTATATTAAATTAATTTTATTATTTTCTAAATATTATTGATATAATTAATACTGCTACGTAACTTGTCTCCTTAAAAGCAACGAAAGGTTCTTTTAGAATTTTTCTCACTCAAGTTTTAGCTTCCAACACAATAAACAAATTCTTATTCTCAAAGAAGTACTTTAAATTTTAAAATTACAACGATGAATTATTTTTTTTTCAATTGAATCTAATACTTAAATTAATATAACTAAATTTTATTTTCAAACTTGTTTTTATGATTTTCATTTCATACCTTAATCATGCTGCACAGAATCTATAATTAATTTGAGTCAGCAAGTCAACAACCGAATATCATTCTTAAAGCTTATCCTAATTAACATAACAAAAAATTATTGCATGATTTTTTTTCTTTTCTTTTTAAATCAGACATATAAGAACCACTTTTATCCTCTTTTTTTAAATTTTGTCTACAACGGAATTCATAATTTACCTCTCCTTTTGGGCTATAAATCTTAGTTATTGTCTAAGAAATTTTTAGATATCCAGCCAATTTTTCAACTATATGTTTTTGTCAGACCCAAACTTTGGCCCATATCAAAGTCTTGTTTTTAGAACCCAAAATTTCGCTCATGTCTCTGGAGTAAATATTTAATGTTACCGCACTTAACATTCATTGCTAGCTTTGACAAAAAGTTGGTGCACTCTTTCGTTTGACTGTCTACTGCACATGTGCCCCTATATTATTGGATGGTCAAAAGAAAGTCATTCTTAGTCACCAAACAACAAGCCACCACAGAAGGCACCATATATATATATATATAACGCTTTGGGTCTTGTCCCATAAAGAAAGTCCCTAATCTGGAACCCGAACTAACCTAGTCAGTCTGAACAACTCCTAGTCTCTTGGTGGATCTATCCAAATGTGAGAGAGTAACTCGAAATTTCTAAACTAAGCTGAAGGAGCCACCCAAAAAAATGCTACCAACTGTTGATCATTGCAGCCAAAAGACGATATTTCTTTCACCTTCATATCCTGCTGTGGGTCCCATTTTTGTCTGAAGGGGAAGAAGGAAAGGGTAAGAAATGGGGAGTTCTTAGTAAGGTCGGAGTTAGAAGTTAAGTTCGTTTCATTATATTCTCAATCAATAATAACAGTCAACAAAGTATAATCCAACTCAGCAATTACAGAATATAGAATCCAATTACAAGCACACACAATCATAGAAAACATAATCACAAACCAATATGCACAAACAAGTACGATGCATGTCTAGTCCTATACAGGCCATGAGCTCATTGTCGGTTTGTTACCCCATTCCCGACACTGGTCCTAAGATAAGCGTTTCGTACCGCCATCCTTATCTCAGCTAACGTCCCCTCCATGAGCATTACGCATCGCCATCCTCATGGGGGAACCTTCCTTTCGGTCTCCAGTGAGTGTTACGCATCACCGTCTTTATTGAGCCGTCCCTATAGTGTCAAGTGAGCGTTACGCACCGCCGTCCTCACTAGACACTTGGCACTAAGGCCCAACATCACTCAAATTCTTTTTAATCTTTGCTCTCTACTCTACTGCGACAGAGATTCCTTTAATTAATCTTCTTTTCTATCTGCTCTACTGTGACAGACGTTTATTAGAATCTTCTAATCTTTGCGATCTGCTCTTCTGTGACAGAAATTCTTTTACTTAATATATCATTCTCTTCTTGTTCTTCTTCTTTTCTTTTCTTTCTCATCTTTCTCTTTTGTTTTCTTACTTCTTTTCTTTAATCTTTTAATTCTTTATCATAACTCAACTTCACATTCTTCTCTCGTCTTTCCCTAAGTGTCTTATGAAAAAGAATTATAAAGTACTTTAATTAAGTCTGCGTTCTCTAAAACTTTTAAGATTACTCTGCTTGCTTGCTTTCTCATCAATAGTACACATTATGATATTTTTACGAGGTAATATCTTTGATAAATACCTTTTCTAAAATTAAAACATAACCACAATTAATACTAATATTGTCTAATAGCACTAAATATTTAAGTCAATACAAACAACACAATATTATGCATTAGTCTTAAAGTCTTATGCATTCTAAATATAAAATATTAACTTAGTCTTATAATAACTAAACAAATCATAATATTAAAGTTTACAAAACAATAATTCCACATGAATAACCATCATCCATCAATAGCCATTAATATTGTCAACTTGTTCCTTGTGATGTGGATGCATTAGTGAAACCTACAAAACATATAAAGTTACTCATTTTTCATATAAAAGATTATTACTTGAAATTTATAATCCTCTTTTGTAACTTCCATTCGTCATCAACAAAATGTGCAGTCAAGCTCATATAATTATAATTTTGATTTGATGTCCAGCAATCAGTTGTCAAACAAACCCGAGCACATGACTTTGTCAACCATTCTTTTAGCTTTTTCTTCTCATCTAAATACAGTTGAAAGCAATCTCTTGAGACTGTCCACCTAGATGGTACCGTAAATCTTGGTTCAAATCGATTTAACATCTTGCGAAACCCAATCCCCTCAACAACTTTAAATGGCATTTCATCTAGTACAACAAACTCAGCTACAAACTTCTTACAATCTTCCAAGTTATAACCCTTAAAGGCTTTGCATAGATCCTCTTCTTCCTCAATTTTGGGTATATAGCCATAAAGTGTCCCCTTCTTTCCCGCTTTAGTAAATATCCACTTATGCGCACCCTTTAAGCACTTATTTAAAGAATTTGTTCCATGTTTAGTAGGACGACAACCGTATTTTTTCTGACAATGATTACATTTGGCCTGGTGCTGTCCCTTTGTCTCAGCCAACGGAAGTTCAGTAAAATACTGCCAAACATACGATTTCTTTCCCCTACGAGAAGCTTCTGGATTCTCAATGTTTATATCCTTATCTTCTTCATTAACTTGTGGTTCAGCAGGAGTTGTGGCGACATCAATAGCAGAAGCAGAAAGATTTTTAGCAGAAGCAGCAGGATTTTCAGCAGAAGCAACAGGATTTTGAGCTTCAATTTTCATTCTTGTATGCTCCTCAATCATAAAGATAGAAACCTTATAATAATGCATGAAGAATAAAACAATAATCAACTAAACAGTAGACTGAACAAAACAATAATCAACTAAACAAATTAGCAAAAAAAATCAGTAAACACCAAACGCATCAACAATTTAACATCTCTAAATTCACAATAATCAAAGTTCACAACAATAAAGAATCAACACCAACAACCTTAATCAGAATTATAATAATCAAAATCAACAACCACATCCCTAAATTCACAATAATCAAAGTTCACAATAATAAAGAATCAACACACACAACCTTAATCAGAATTCTAATAATCAAAATCAACAACTACATCCCTAAATTCACAATAATCAAAGTTCACAATAATAAAGAATCAACACACACAACCTTAATCAGAATTCTAATAATCAAAATCAACAACCACATCCCTAAATTCACAATAATCAAAGTTCACAATAATAAAGAATCAACACCCACAACCTTAATCAGAATTCTAATAATCAAAATCAATAACCACATCCCTAAATTCACAAATTTTTATAATCAAATTATCAAAATCCCTAATCCCTAATCAGAATATTAATTAAATAACAAAATTAATTATTTACCTGAGAAGAAGACCGGAGAAAAGAGCGGAACAGAAGGAGAAGGACTAGCAGAGAAGCAGGGAAGAAGACGACCGAGCCAAGCACAGATGCGACACGTCACGAGAAGCAGGGCAGCACCGTCGTCCGTCGAACGAACGGCTTCGCCAGAGATTCAAGACTGGGGTAGTGGGGTAAGACTGCCTGGTGCGTGCTTGTTGGGAAGACGAGGACGGAGTAGCGGGCTAGCTACTGCTGGGAGTGTGTCGTCCGTGGCCGCTTGCTGGGAGACTGAGAGTGGACCGTGGGAGAGAAGATGAGGTCAGGGGTCACTGGGTCAGCGTCGGCCGTGGGAAGTGGGGAAGTGGAGACTGCCGAACTGGGGAGTGGGGAGTGGGGGCTGAGGACTGGGCGAGTGAGGTTGAATGGATGAGAGAGTGAGGTTGAATTTCTCAGATCTGAATGCGTTAAACGTTAATGCCCTAGCCCCTTTTCCCCTTGAATTATGCGCTTATAATTGAGTTACCGGGCCGCCGGGCTGGGTCCGGGTGACCCGAGCCATGGCCCGGTCCCGGTTTCACTAAGTTCTAAGGTTTCATTTTTTCCTCTTGGGTCAACTACGGGTCTGTTCGGGTCCGGGTCTTCATGACCCAAATTTCATTGGGTCTCGGGCCGGGTCTTGGGCCGGACTGGGCCGTGCTCACCCCTAGAGCAAACAATCATTAGCAAAAAACACCTTAGAAATGACAAAATACACCTAAAAATATTATTTACTTTTTAGCTGTTCTAGTGGGTTGTTTCCTTGTTTTTGTTGGTTCCTCTGAGTCTTGTTCAGACTCAGACTCAAAGAAAAAAGCAAAATCACTCTCCGATGAACTTATCTTCTTCTTTTTTGTCTTTTTCTTTTTTCTTTCTTTTCTTTCTCTTTCATTTTCTTCAATTTCTTTTTTACTTCCAGTTTCTTGACAATGTCCTGAAACAATTGAAACGTTATTCTACACCATCTACATAAATAAAATACACCCAAATTAGAGAAAGTATTCTGTTCAGTTACTATATGACCATCAATTTCTGCTCTGATCCTTGCAACCAGTAGCTCCCTATTCCAATGGCTAACCCAGGGCAGTCCAGTGATTACTTTTTCTTTCTTGTATGTGTGTATTGTTAGATGAAAATATACTATTATCAAGGCATAGAGGCAGCCATCAATCGATTTTCTCTTTTTCAAACAGTAATTGGTTATGCCTTTGATGATGAAATTGAGTACATGACTGTCCCAATTACACTCTGTTATGTTGTCCATTCAAAAAATTGGAGCCATGTGGACAGGAGAAACTTTGTTTATCATAGTTGGCAACAAGAACGCCATTTGAATTTAGAGGATGAAAATCCGCTTGAACATTAGGTGATCTTGATTGTTGTCAACACCGATATCCATCATCTGATCGGTCAGATTCTTTAATATTTTCTTCTAGAACCTTCTAAAAATTTCTTTGTTCTCCTCAGAAAGTTCTTTAAAACTCAATTTCTTGAAAAATAGGTCTCCTATTAAAAAGAAAACTAATTATACTCGAAATCACTTGAAATACACCCAAATAACAGTCATATACACCTAAATTTATTTTTTGATTACATAAGATCAGAATAATATATTACAAAAAATAGATTACAAAGAATATAAGTATAAAGGTTTTCTGTAATCTGTTACCTTATGCATTAAGGCCAAGGCAGCTCCTATTTTTTGGGTTTAATTTTCAACGAACCATGCCTTGTGTCCAATTTATTTTTGACCAAATTAAAGGAATTAGCCAACTCCTTCAACAGTTTGTGTGGCACATTCATCGGCAGGATGTGCATCAGACCACCAAATCCTAATTCTCGAATGATGGCCTTCTTTGCCTCGCTCATTTTTTCAAACTTTTCATTCAATAGTCGTGTAGAGCATTTTAAATCCTTGGTTTGCTGTAAAAAAAAAAAAAAAAAAAACAAAATGAGAGTTATTTAAAAAAGCTATATTTATACTACGAAAATTTGACTTAGTCTAGGATGTGTGCGCGCGCACGCGCGCTCACGCTTACATTGTATTTTTTTTCACCTTCGCTCTTGCTTGTCATTTTTATTGTAAGGAGTAAAAAATATTGTTAATAAATAAAAATACCAGCCAAGTAACAGTCACATACACCCAAATACCAGCCACATATACGCAAATACTAGTAACATATACCCAAATAACTGCGAGATACAACTAAATACCAGCCACATATACTCAAATTCAGTCCATACACATTTATTATTTTTTCAATTACATGACATTATATGAGTTAAAAATGATATTTCAAGTAAACCAAACATACATACAATAACACTACAAGGTCAAGCACAAATACAATAGCACAAGTTACACTTGAATACTTTTGATATATATACGAGACACATACACCTGTATTTTTTTTAGATTACATGACATTATATGAATTCAAAATAATATTTAAGTTCAAACTGTCACTAAAACCACCAGTCACATTCGAATTCGATTGATATACATCCAAAAATCGGCCATGTACACCCAAATATGAGTTCACTTGAAATACAGTACAAAGTTTATATGTATACAAACTCACTTCAAACATGCAAACACGCACAAAAACAGATAAAAAAAAATACGTTAAACTATTCACTAAAAGTATGTAAAACAGTATAACCTACTTGAACAGTTTCACCAGAAGTGTAATATCTACTTTAAACCAAGAACATATAATGAATCTACTTAATAAAAAAGAAATACGACGATATAACGCTTTGCCTTCGAAATCAGAAAGAGAAATCTGAAAAACCTAGAAGATTAGTGAAACAGTACCTTGAATAATGTTTCTTCTTTCTTTTCGGTATTTTTTGATGGAGATTTTGATGTTTCTTGTTGAGTTCGTCGATTGTTAGCGAGAAATTTAAAAGTTTCTTCAGAGTTTTTGAATGTGCCTTGAATTTCGACGGTTGTGGATTTGATTGAGGAAGAAGAAGAAAAGTCATTCATAATAGTGAGTAGCGCGCTTTAGAAACAGTTGAGTAACACACGTGTTTAACATGCTTAAATTGGATGAAAGTAGTTTTTGTTAGATTTGGTCCAACTTATAAGACTTATAAACTAAAAAATTTATATATGTAACATATCTGATCTGAGTTATCCATTAATAGATTACCATAAAAAAAAAAAGAGAGGATACCCACATTAATTAGATGGACTCCCGACCACAGATAGCTTTAAAGATGAACGACTCAAAGGGACGGAAACACGGGCAAAGTTGGCTGCGGGAGATTGCTACTAGATGCGTACGGAAGATGGATAGCAGGTTTCTCCGTTTCTCTCATTTTGTTGGGAATTATTCGACGTACAAGGCAAAATTTTAGGGTATTCATAAAGGAATTGAACTTGTATGAATAATGGACAATAGAAAATTACTAGTGCAGTGTGACTTTCAAACGGTAATTAGCAAAATTAATGGGAAAGGGGATTTGAGCTAACATCCAAATGCCCCTTTTGAGAAGTATTAGTTGTTGTAATTTTTTTTTTCCTAAATATATACCGATAGTAAAATAGATATGCTGACTTTTTAACTTAAATTATCTTAGATCTTGAGATAGAATTTTACTTTTGAAATATACTTCTTAGAGAGATCATTAAGATCTTAAATGATGATGAACAAAATATTTTTTTACCTTTTAATTTGTAATTCATTTTTTTGGACAATTTTTTAGCTTGTTATAATACCAAAAAAAAAATTCTTTATATAAATATATAAGGTAATTATATTATATTTATTTATAATATTTTATTCTAATAAAACTTTATTATTAATAATTTCAAAATACTTTTTTATTTAATTTGATTTGACTTTTTTTTGTTAATTTTAAATGATATAGAGGAAAGAAGAAATTGAAATTTCCTTCCTATAAAAGTGAAAATTAAAATAATCTATTTTGAGCAGTTAAAATTTAAAATTTTTCCCTACTAATTATGCAAATACATTATTTTAGCATAAAGTAATTTAAATACTCCTGTAAATTACATCCCCTTCCTCAAATTACATTCCCTTTCTTAAGGAATTTTCTAAATGCATCGATGATATCTTTAATAAAATTAAAACTTAAAATTTTAAATAAAAAGACAATCCTAACAATTATATTCATATAAAACTTGTTATCAAAAGCTCATTTTTTTTTTTTTGGCCAATGAGTAATAGCTCAAATGGCATAGTCTCCCCATACTCAATTAAGAGGTTACGGGTTCGAGTCTCCTATCTTTGATAAAACAAAAAAAAAAAGCTCATTTTTTTGGGGAAAAAAAAAATAGTTTGAAATTGAAGAAGGGTTAATAGTATATAATGAAAGTGACATTGAGGAGGGTTTACAAGAATGCAAGAAGAGCCTTGTTGGGAAGCTCATAACAGAGGAGAAAAGCAGAGAGATTTAGGGTTGTATGTAGAGACTAAATTTCTTTTAAGAATGTTGCATTAGTTTTTGTGATTCTCTATTAGCCACATGAGTCATAACTCTAATGGTGCAACCATGTTTCTTAGATTCAGCTAATTCCTAGCTAAACATTTATTACAAGTCATAATCATGGGGTAAACTTTATTTATCATTAGATATGTTAGGCAAAGATGATTATGTTGTGATATATACTAAGTGAAGACCTTGTATTGCACAATGACACCAATTCCAATGTCGCTGTAAGCTAAGGGGTTATTCTAATCGATGACCATCATTAAATATTTATTTTTTTTAACTACAAGCACTAAAATATCGACAAATCAATAAATGGTTACATACATGATATAATATTCAAATTTCCGACCATTAGCTACATAGACGAATAACATGATTATTTAACTAATTTAAGTTATGTTATAATTAAATTTAAAAAAATATGTTACTTTTAATTTTAATTATTAAAATTAAATTAGATCGATCGATTTGATTGAAAAATTAATAAATCGAATACTAAATTAGTAGGGTTTAGTATTCTAATCGTTTAAAAAAAATAAGTTAAAATCATATAAAATTAATTAAAATTAGACAAAATTAATCAAAATTAGTATAAATCGATCAAAATTGTAAGTCAATAATTAATAAAAAAAAAAGGTAATGTTAGAGAGACAAAAAAAAACAGACAGAACTTGCTTTATTTAGCATTCATTAATTGTCGCACCAATTAATAAATGCTAAATAAGGCAAGTTATGACTATTTTTGGCTGATTTTTTTCAGTTACTAAATATTTTCGTAAAAAAAATTCCTTAATTTTAAATTTAAGTCTTCTTGCATGTGCAACAACTTAATTACTTACTGAGTCCCCAAAAAAAACTTAATTACTTACTGATTGAACGAATAAATTAATAAATCAATAGTCTGTTCAATCATAAATTCATTTCTCACAACTATGCTTTTAACTCTGTTTAAAAGCAAAGACATCGTTGTGCAAATATTTGACTTGAATGACAAAAATATGTTCATTTCCCTTGATGTATAAGACTAAAGTGAATAAAAATTCTCTATATATATTTAAAAAAAAAAACGTGAATACAAATAGACATCTCTTTATCTTGTGGATATAGCAAAGTAAAGTAACATTGAGTACATAAACAAAGAGATATCTTTGCTGCAAGTGGGAGTGACTTGCAAGCATATATTAATCTCTCTATTATTTGTGTGGATCGGATCTTTACCAAAGAACTAAACAATCTATTGAACATTTATTTCAGTGATGTTATACATGATACTAAATATATATTTAAGTCAGCAATAGTAGGCAATGTCATTAAATAAAAATCCAATTGCACATTTCCGCGGTAATTAACCATAGACATATAATTGATCAACGGTTCAAATTCAACTATTCCAAAAATGCTCGCACTAATTTCTATTAAAAGATCATGTACGATTCAGTTTAGCTTCTAAATAGTATAATGTCTTGGATAATTATCAAAAGATATCTAAGGTGAATAATATATGTTACTAATGTGTTAATGTTAAGTGTTACATGTAATATGCTAATGAGTTATAGTTCAAATAGCATAATCTCTCTGTACTCTCTTAAAAGGTCGCGGACTTGCGGACTCGAGTAAAAAAAAAAGTATTACATATTGCATGTCATGTTAGTGACAAATTTTATTTCATATATCAACCTTTAAAAATGATACTATATAAAAAAAATTGGAAAAAATATAGAAACATAATTTTTAGTCAATAATTTAATTAATTTTAGATTTAAAATTTATAATTTAAAATGTAAAATTAAAAGTTTATGATTTAGTATCTAAAATTAAAAATAAGTAAAATAATTTTAAAAAACTGACCAATATTAATTAAAAAAATTGATTATCTAATATTACTCAAAAAGTTAACAAAAAAATTAACTTAGCTACTCACGTGTTAATATCTTTGAAGGGACTAAATTAAAGTGTTATATGTTTTAAGATCAATTAGTTCATATAGTTTTTTCTTTCATCTCTATACACTACCCAGGAATAGTAGAGAATATGGAAACTAGGTTATATTTTGTGATAGAATTTTTTTTTTTTTTTCTTAGGGTAAAGAGTCAAATTTTAAGATAGAATTAAATGGTTATTTTATATTTAAAAAATATATATATACAAAAAGTACATATAATATTTTTATTAAATATATTTAACGTGAAACAGTATTTGCACACGCCTGTTACGTTGTTCAATATATATTATCAAGTATCAACACTTTTTTATAAATAAATAAGAGAAATATAATATACTAATCAAAACCTTTCTCTCTCTCTAAATATACTGCTTTGGATCTATGAAAAGAACAAAACTATACTAGTCATTTATTTGGATAGTACTGTTTTAATAATCGGACAAGTAAAGTCACTATCCTGAAATCATATCACTACCTCCAAAAAAAATTAAAATAAAATAAAATAAGGAAGAAGGGTGCTATTATTTCAAATTAAGAATGAGTTCTTAGAATGAATCATGAAGTGATCATATATATATAATTATTTCAAACAATTCCTTTGCAATATGTCAAAAGGTAAATCTTAAGATACATAATAATATTCAATGAATGACCTCTCCCTTTGAAATCATACAGTTCACAATCATTGAAGAGAGAACATTTTTATTTTCTCTTTCAAATAAACAAATCATATATGTTTCATCAATAATTTAGATCTATCCTCCATTATTAACTATATAGGGTCATATATACACACTACTTTTTCTCCACAATGTAACTAAAAAAGGGACTTTTATCCCTACAAAATTTAACGGTATAAATACTTTGTCTAGTATTTATGGTTAAGAAGTAGTCATGTAACATACTACTAACAAAAAATATTATTTAATTATGGTAAAGTTTATATCTAAATTACAACCATACATAGAGAAAGTATTATACTGATATATGCTTATATAAAAGGAAAGGTACCCAACAATATTCCATTTTTTCTCCTCCTTTATTTTTGGTTTCGTTATATATATACACTTTATGATTCCATTAGCCCCACGGCCACCACCCACCAGGAGAGAGAGAAACTAAATTAATAAAAATAAAATAAAATAAAATAAAATTTTCTTTTAGAGACACAATGCAAAAATTTCACTACTAAATTTTTTGCTGTAAAACTAATATAATAATACAGTTATTTATTTTCAAATAAATGGGTGAAATAGCCAATGAGTTATAGCTCAAATGACATAGTCTCTCCATACTCAATTAAAAGGTTGCGGGTTCGAATCTCCTATTTTTTGTATAAAAAATAAATAAATAAATGGGTGAAACATATCATCTTATTTCTAGTAACCATAATAAGAATTTAACTTATTGTATATTTGTATATAAATATATATTATATAATTTATTTTTAATATATATTTATATTTTAATCTCTATTGTATATGTGTTGTTAATTTGAGGATTGATTTTTTGGGGGGCGTAAAGTAACATGGTTTTGTTATAGATTGTCATAATAATTATACACAAATTAAACTCCAATACTAGTATACCACAATAATTGAGCAAAGAAGTTCAAGAAACATTTCAAGTACACCGGGAAGTATCAGTACACCAGTTATTTTAACCGTTGATTTTAATATATATTATATATATTTTTTATAATTCAGATCAACGGTTAAAATAACTAGAATACCGGTACTCCCGGTACACTTGAAATGTTTCCAGAAATTCATATATGATGTATACAAAACCTTAAAGTAAGCAATGGTAGGATAAAATTCTTTAAAAAATGGTAAAAAAAAAAAAACCTTAGCTCATTTAATTTCCTAATATTATATATACTCAAATCTAGTATATATATATATATATATATATATATATATATATATATATATATATATATATAAACTAACTAACTTGAATTGGTTTAAACGTCTGTTCATTTAGTTCGCTTAAACAAGTATCGAAAAATTAAAAAAATTTAATTCGGTAACCAATTAATTCTTAGTTATAAAACTTATATATATATATATACTATTTTAATTTGTCTGAATTAAATTACGGAAATTATACAAGTTTGATTTCAGCTCAGTTATTATATATATATATATTCTCAGCTCAATGCAAGTTAACTTTCTCTTTTTTCTAATTTTTTTTTGTATTCACAACAAAAAAAAGTATAGGGAAAAATCAATGGTGGACAGCGAAGAGAAACCTAAAGTGTAAGAAAAAGAGAGTTGTGTTTATGTGGTTACTTAGAGAGAAGTGTAATCTACGTAGAACTCACTAACACCAGAAGCAGCCCACAACCGTTGATTATACTGATCAACCATTTCATCAGGAACAAACGACGTCCTACAAAGCGGACACGTCTTCTGATCGTGATCAATCCAACGGTCCACACACTCCCTGTGGAACACGTGCTTGCAGTTACGCAACCACCGGATCTCGTCCTCCATAACTAATTCCGTTAGGCAAACCGCGCAGCTGCCAGTTAGTTGAGGCGATGCCACGTCATCGTTAGCCAGGATTTCTCTGAAGGTTACGACGGGGAGGAACTCGCGGATGAGGATGGCGGAGAGGGATGGTGTACGGTCGACGGCGGAGGGGGTCCGGGTTGGGTTGGGGTTGTGGTTGTAGTAGTTGTTGTTGTTGTCGGTGGTGGTGTCGATGAGGAGTTCAGAGAGTCCGAGGAGGCGGAAGAGGTGGAAGACGAGGTTACGGAGGAGGCCGAGGAAGGTGAGTAAGCGGAGGAAGAGGTGAGGGAAGAAAACCTCCGTGTAGCCCACCGGAAAACCCATTGAAAATAGTATGGAGGGTGTTTTTGTAATTTCGGTGTGGGTTTTGTCTGGTTGTTAGAGGAGAGAGAAAGTGGGATGTGTGTGAGAAGGTTCTGACTGGGAGAGAGAGGGTGGGATTTATAGTGTGGAAGAAGAGGAGATTGGGATTCGGTTACTGGGCTGTTATGTGCCCAGTGGTGAAGGTCAAACTAGCATTAACCTGAATTGGGAAATTTTTTAGAGTAATATTGTAAAGAGGAAGTATTAGGAGCCAATGGAATATCTGTACAGTGTGTATAATGAGATTTAAGGATGTTTGATTTAGTAGGATATCAGATATTTATTATCCTTGATACTCAGATGGTTATTCTGGATAGTATGAGTGTATTGTGTTTGAAAAATTAATAGTATTTTATTTTGGATGTTCATTTTTTAATTCATATTGGGCCAAATAAATAACCTATTGTACACATTGTACAAATACTTCATTAGCTCCCTAGCGAATTCGTAAAGAGAATTAATAACCAACTTAGATTCCTCGTGTTAGGTCACTTATTCGCTTAAATCAGTGTCGAAATTTGAATCTTACCTTGTGCAAGTAATAATTTATTGACCAGTAATAGACTTTTAAATAGAATTTAGATCTGTAACGAATTAGTCTTTGATCTGTTGAACTAGAAGATACTGTGAACAACCAAAAAAAAATTCTAAATTAATTTTTTATTTTTTACAAAATATATTATTTTCATCAAAATTTAATTATTTATGTCAAATAATTTATTGGTAATTGTTTTGATATTTTCAAAGTTAGGGAGAATATTATTGTCTACTAAAGTTACATAATTGATATATTTTTAACACATAAAACAATTATATATTTAATTAATTTAACATATAGTTAAAATTTTGATAAAAATAAATTTTTAAAACATGTATTAATTTAAAATATAATATTCTTTATTTAAATAAAATATATAAAAAAAACTTATTTCATGTGTTAAATAATATGTGTACAATTATATTCATTATATAAAAAATTTAAACTTTTTAAAGAATTTTACGTTTTATTATCTATATAATTATTTAATTTTGTCTACTCTTTAGTAGAATTTGATTCGAAAATTGATTTATCTAGCAAAATACAAAAAGTAAAAACTGATTTATTAATTAGAACGTGTTGGATATATATATATATATATGTCTAAAATCTACAATTTTATTGGATAATTCGTATATTTTCAATAAAGAAAAAATAAAGTGAAAATGTATAATTACTTGAGAATTGATATCATCTAGATGAATTATTATATCTCACGTGTCTCCCAATTTATTTATATTCTAAGTAGTAAGTATGATCCAAAGATTTGATTATAAGAAGTGCAGTGCACCCGTGCAATAAGATAGAAGGGTAGGGGTTGAAAGATTTATTCAATTCAATACAAGGCTGCGCTTCCATTATTATTCTCATTCACAAAATTGTTCTAAAAAATTTTAAGAAGGATAACATCTTGTATGCTTTTAGGATTTAAATATTAGTTGTTCTTGTATGGATATCTGAAGGGAGAGTTCGGTTTTTGGGAGTCAACGCCGAATTATTATCTCCGGTGTTGACTTTTGAGTCTTGTGGTAATCTGAACTTTACTTTGAAGGGATATCTAATTGCGTAGAGCATGAACAAAAAATAAAGGAGAAATATAGCTGTAAAGGCACTCCGAAACTTAAGTCAGTTATTGAGAATTCCATGTGTCCCTTTAAGGATATCTCCTAAATTGATGAATAGTTATTGAGTCTCAATAAACAATGATATTCGATTGGACGTTATGATTCTTAGGATGTATTCCGTTAAGCCGAGTTATAACGTAAATTATCGAGTTATAATGTGTAATGCCGAATTATAATACCGATCTTGTAACGGTCCGATCATTAATGATAAAGATTAAAAGTATAATTAAATCGTCATGATTTTAACTTATACTATCTACATAAACAATTTGATCTATAAATTTAATTTAGAGAGTATATGTTAAATGTGCTAAAAAAGGATATGAAAGATGTAAAAATTATTTCTCTTTATTTGAAGATAAGTGACACGTGCTTTTTAATCTTAACCATTATCTTCATTTGTCTGATAATTTAATTATCCATCATAGTCATGTATAGATTCATAATTGACTTTTATACATACGGGCAGACGATAATTAATTAGGGGGGAATCATATACACATGTTTTAATCCAAGGCGTACGTGCGTTGTATATATATTTAAAAAAAAAATATGGAGAGCAATTTCATAGTACATATATAACAACTATATTACGTATCTACTAAAATTAATTATTAAAATCAGTCACTAATATAATAAATTAAATTATATATATTTATATATAAATATACTGTGACTAATTTTTATAATTAATTTTGATATTCAAATAATATTTTTGTATATATAATTACGTTGGTAATTAACATTTTTTTTTCCGGGTGGAACCAAGAGTATTTACTACTCCAATCCAACCTAGCTACCTTATATTGATAATTAATAACATCTTAAATGCTAAAATTCTAACATATAATAGAGGCAATATGGCTATACAATTTAATGATCAGATAGGACATTCTCTTAGTACACTACAGTAGCTACATATATACATTAATTTAATAATTAGCTAATAATAATTATGTTTGCTTTGATTCTGCTTTGTGTTGGCCAGAAGGAGTATATAATATTGTAAATCTACGAAACTAAAAACAATACATTTATTGTACTGAAAACAAGGAGTAAAGGTGCACATTTTGTTTAAGAAATTCTTAACATCTTGCATCACTAACTATATAAACTATTAATTTAGGACCATTTTAATATTGTCTTGGAGACACAACTTAAAAAAAAATATATAAAAAAATACATATTCTATATTTTTTTAACACAATGAAAAAAGATGTATCTTTTTTTCTGTATCTAAAAGAGACTCCAAATATAACTAATAATATAAGATTTAAATTCTCCACACTTATTTAAACAAACGAGTAGTGAGTTGACTACTCGACTAATTCAAGTTAATTTTTTTTGATTGCCCACAGTATTTCTCAATCCGACAGGCCAAGAACTAATCCGTCGGGTCTGTCGCTGGCCAATGAGTTGCTGCATGCACAAGGCGGGATTCGAACCTCCGACACTTGTTTAAGTGGACGAGTGAGCTGACTACTCGACCAACCCAAGTTGGTTAATCCAAGTTAATTTTATTAAGAGTATTACTAATTTACTTGAATACCATGCCATATATCTATAAGTTACTAGCCAAGAATAAATGAATTTGAAAATAATTTTAAGGAAATTGGTTAGAAGTTTACTGATGATAATTGAACATGTAAATTAAACTATAGCTTTTAGTATTTTCCTGTGTATTTTTATTTTTAATTTCATTGGTGTAATTTGCAATTATATTTTAAATATTATTTCCAATTTTAGTCCCATATAAGATTTATTAGTATGTTGAATCATTTTCCTGATTCTAGAAGGACACAAAACTAGAAATTAATGTCCCCAACTGTCTAAACCTAATTTCTACTTTGGAGTTAACTGTTCAGTGTTAATGATGCCTTTCTAATCATCCTCGCTGTCATAAAAATATAGGTAAACGACAAATTTTAATAGGAAAAGATAGATCATATTGACATTAATTTAATTATTAGGTTACTTCTTTTTTTCCAAAAGATAATTATTAGGTTACTTAATATCTTAGAAATTTCAAAATTTGTATTATTTATGTATTTTTTTAATTAAGTTCTCATAAGTATATATCTCTGAATATTCTGTTTTTCTTAATTTTTTTTATAGGCAAAGATCTCATTACAAAAAATTTTAAGTACAAAAAAAATTCCAATCACAATTTTTTAAAATATAGAAATCTATTTACAAAATTGATGAAATTATGAGCTAGGACTTTGTAATTAATTAAATATTTTGAATAATATGGATAAGTTTGCTTAATTAATTAAATATATGCCAATAATTTTGGGTATCATAATTAGAATTCAATTTCATACATGATTATAGATCAGAAAAATTTTTAAGTGTGTCATCATATCGGTATTTGAGTAATTTTTAACCGTTGATCTTACTTATAAATATATATATATATATATATATATATATATATATATAATTAAGATCAACGGTTAAAAATCACTGATACACCGATATGACGGTACACTTAAAAATCTTCTTATAGATCATGCCTTTTAGGTTGCATTTGATATTATTTTGAAATATAAATATAAAGATAATAAACACATAAATTTATTATGAAAATTGAAATAAATTAAAGCATAAGGCTTATTTTAAAAAAAATATTGTATTTTTTTTTGTACTTTAATTTTTATAAATATGAAACAGAGATCGGAATCTTATAGTGTTCATACATCATATGTCGTTGTCTAATTGTCTTCAATAATGTTATACAAAGCAAAAACAGTTGATTCTTGCTCTCAAAAACTGTGCAATACCGAAATAGAAAAATCTGGAAACTAAACTAAGTTATCCCTTATGGTAATTAACTTTTTAATCTCTAACATTAAAAAGTGTCCCCTCATTGTTCAACTAGTCTTTTCACTCACCAAACTTGATTAATAATTAACTTTAAATGCCCATGGCAAGTGTCATGAAAATGTTTCACTTTAGCATGAAATGGTGGGGGGTTAAAACCGCCCAAGGCATGCATAACATGGGTTATTTCAGGAGAGGAAAACAAGCATAAAAATAAATTAAAGGGGACAGAATTTCCATGCAGATTTAGTTTCATGACATTGAAACTTGGCCTACCTACTTTCACGAAATGTCCTCTAAATTATTGGCATTTACACTGTAGTCAGTACCAATAATATTTAACTAGCTAGTTCAAATAATCTCAATCAATTTGAAATTTATAAAATAATTTTGAGAGTTAAATTAGATTGATTCAATTCTAATATAATATTAAAGTATATCTTGTATTTTAGTATTAATTTAATTTTCATAAATAATACGACCTGTGTTTAGATGATTTTTTAAACAATATTAATTATTTTTGTTGATATAATAATAGATAATTCTTGGATGTGAATTTATTTGGCAAGTGTGGTGTGTATGGTTAGCTCATCTTGACAGACTAGTCCATTTTCGATATTTTGAAGGAACATTTTTAAAGCTGGACAGATGCAACTTGTAACAAAGAGGAGCGCAAGAAATAATTCATATGTTTCTTTGCGATAATTTGAAACTTCTGGATCGAAAGGAATATGAGGATATTTTATAATAAAGGAAAGGGTAGAAGAGATCATTAACATGTCTAGTCTTAGTTACTCGGAGTGGAGGTGTGATGATTTCTTTTGTTGTTGATGGCAATACTGAAAATGACAAAGAAGCACAGTATCGCTTGATAAGTTGCTAGGTCGTTACGATTTATGTTGACTAGTTTTTTCTTTGTTTCTTCGTTCTACTTTGTGTGTTGAGCTCTTTTGTTTAAAAAAAAAAGATAATTTTGTATAATACTTTTGTATGTTGGTAATACATAAAAATTAAATTTTTTAAGTATTTTTTTGGAATTTTTCCTTTTAATTTTTTTTTTGTTTCACACGGTATCTTCCAACCCGATAAATCAAGAATTAATCAGTTGTAGATCAGAGCTCTATTTAAGATTTTGCTGCTGGTTAATAGATTACTGTATGTATAAAGCGGGATTCGAACTCCTGATACTTACTCAAACGAACTAGTGAGCTAACGACTAGACCAACCCAACTTGATTTTTTAACCTAATTTAAGCACTAGAAAGAGAGATGATGAAATAGAAAGTGTGGGGTATAATTGAGAAAAGGTGGAAGTGCATGAGAAGCATGGTGGAGAGGACAAAGGGAATATGAAGAGAGGTATTCATAAGGAAGAAAGTGAAGGATAAGAGACATAGACAACAAAATATGGACCGTCGGTGATGCTAACCCTCGCCAACCAGCACCCCCATCATGGTTGGCCATGCATCACCCCTTTCATTTCAAAAACATATGTGGGATAAAAATAAAGTATATTCAATAACTACTAATTCAGATCAATATTCCAAATCTTCACGTTCATCTTCATTTTCTTCTTCAAAAATTTAATATATCAATTTATATATTTGAAGGTAGCTAAAGGGTAGCAAACAGATTGAAACCTGCTAAATCGACTTACTTATAACTCGAAAAAAAAAAAAAAGACGAATCTAGTTAATATTTTAGAATTGTCAATTAATTCAAAAAATTCGTCTAATTCGCACCGTTTATATAACAGATTTATTCAATAGAAACCATTATTAATGGGACGAATTTTTAGCGGAACAGATTAAGTCGTGCAACTTCTATTTAAAAGATATAAATATGAATTAAGTTAATCTTTTTATTAACTGCATACAAATATTTTATTGGTAATTATTAATATGCAAAAGACAAAACTTGTCACGTATTAGTTTTTAACATATAATATGATTGATCTCATATTAGCAGAAAATTAACAGAAGAAACAACTTTAACTCATATTAATCTCTTTATAGGTGGAAATCAAACTCATATAATACAAGAGGAATTTAGATCTAATTAGTCATATATAGATTAAAAACTATTGAGGCTTGATTGGAATTCAAAATTTTGGGCGTGCCTGGCCAAGCCAAGACACTAATGACCCAAGTGTCACCACCAATCATTATGTGGAAAATTAAAGCATTATGGGTAGGTACGTAAATTCACTATTCAACCATTATAGCATGTTGTATGTTTATCATACTAATTATTTTAAGTATTGAAAATTAATTAGTGCCTAGTGCCTACTGCCTAGTGGCATCAATGTCATTAAGATATGGTATCATTAATTAGATATACTTGTATGGTTATATCTTTCTTCACAACTCAATTATTGAATTTTACCATAATAATAATAAGGATGCCCCCTTAATATAAAAGAATACGATGTTGTTTCATGGAAGAAAGTAAAAAAAAAAAAAAAGAAAAAAAAAAAAAACTTAATAAAAGGAGTAAATATTGTTTTGGTCCCTAATGTTGATGGTTAGAATTGAAACCGTCTCCAACGTAATTTTTTATTTAGAATCATCCTTAATATTTTTTTCTGTATTGAAATCATCCTTTTAACTTTGTACAGACAAAAATACCCTTTACCACCACCACCTCCCTTACTCCACCACCACCACCTCCCTTACTCCCATTAAATACTAATAATCAAAATCATAAGCAGAAACAACATCAAATTCTACGAGTACCCAATTCAAAAACATCAAATTCAGAATCAACAATATTAAATTCAACAACAAAATCAACACACAAAATCAAAATCAGAAGCAAAATCAAAGCAGATGCAGAAGCCAAAGCAGAAGAAGAAGCAGATGCAGAAGAAAAAGCAGATGCAGAAGCCGAAGCAGAACTACCGGCAGTTCGTAGACGACGGAGCGACGACGGCTGGGCAGATCGGCGGTGGTAGGAACCCAACTCAACCTTAGATCTCTCTCTCTCTCCTTTGTGCGCCGCCCTCCTCGCGTCGGGCTCCCCCTCCCGACGACGCACTCCACAGCAGCAGAAGCATGCATGAACGGCGGCGACGTCTTCCTCTGTTCGCGGTTCTGGCGGCGGCTCGTGGGCGGACCGGCGACGATGCAGGTGTCGCGATGGTGGCGGCGACTATGGCAGCAGCCTCCTCCCTCCACCGGCGCTCCTCCCTTCCCCTTCCCCCTCCGTTTCCCTTTTTCCTCCCCTCCCCCCTCTGTCCTTTTCCCTTATCTTTCTCCCCTCTTTCTCGGGTCCTTTTCTTTTTTTTTTATAATTTTATAATTTTTTAAAGATAGGGATAATTTTGTAATAAAATAAAAAATTTTATTAAAAAAAATGATTTTAATATGAAAAAAAACATTAAAGATGATATTAAATAAAAAAATTATATTGGGGACGATTTTAATTTTGACCCTCAACGTTAGGGACCAAAACAATACTTATCCCTTAATAAAACTTTTACAGGAGAATAAAATAAAGTAAGGAAGTATTATATATAGAGTTAAAATATTCTCTATCTGACCTCATAATGCGGATTAATTTAATTATACTTTTCTCTTTTATTTTCAAATTCATTTACATTCATTTTTTTTCTTATTTAAAAGATATATGTACACCTAAAATTCTGTACGGATAACACTCCCAATTGAAAGTGGGAAACTAACTAGGATCAATGTATATAGCCGGTTCATCCTCTTCTTTTTATATAAATAAAGAAATTAATATAATATAATCATATCCTGTAAATTGATTGAATTGACAAGTTATATGTTTTAGGTCCTTGGTGTTGCTTATGGAAATTAAAGTATAGATGTGTGAGGTTGGATTTTCAGCAATAAACAGTGCTGTAAAAGTAACATATATATGTTCCAAAATGAGAGAAGGATCGGAGGGAGACACAAGAATATTTGTTTTCACAAGTAAAGGAGATTATATATTTGTGAACCAAAAAAATGAAAATGATGTTGAATTGATGTGCTACAAAGTACACAATTTAATGGAACATAAATACTATTCATTTATATAAAAGAAATTAAATACTTCACCTTCATACATTATTAGCATAAAAACCTTTTTTTATGGGCATTATTTATATTAATAAAAAATAACTAATTTTATAATTATTATCTCAAAAGTTATATATATATATTCTAATAGAATTTAATTTTGATGCACTATCAGTGTAAAATAGTTTTATACATATATCTAATTACGTAATATCACATCAGTAAAAATAACTACCTTTTACATTAACCCTCTGAATGATTATTCGAAAGAATAAAGAGTGAATACCCCACCCGCCCCTGACAATTATCTCGAAAGGATAACGAGGCTCAAAAAAAAAATCCAACTCGACCCCTGATTTTTTTGGGACTGATTAGCCTCTGTGCCAAAAAAAGTATCATTGACTTTTTTTTGACACAGGGGCCTCGTTGTCCTTTCGAGGTAATTGTCAGGGATTGGGTTGAGTTTTTTTTTTTTGTTAAGGCCTCGTTGTCTTTTGAGATAATTGTCAGGGACTATTTAAATTTTTTTCCAAAAAATAAATATAATTATACGACTGTGTAAAATATTTTATACTGTGAGTCCATCAAAATTAAACTCATTCTAATATCATGATTATTGCTTAATATGGTATATAAAACTTTGTGTATCTAGAATAATCATGTTAATAATTTTTGAGGCATATATATATATATATATAATTTAGTGACTTTTTTTGCTAGATGTTTTCCTCTATGTATTACTGAAAAGGATCCGATCCTCACAAATTTAAATTAAGAGACAATAAATCAACAATCTAAGAAAATGTATCCCTAATGTGGAGCTAAATGGGAAGCTTTTGATAAAGTCATGATTTGAAAGGGGTTGTTTTTCCTTCTTTAATTTATGTCATATGTGATTTATTTTATTATCACAAAAGGACTAATGCTAGGTTAACATAAATAATGAAAGGGGTGTAGATAAAAAAAAAAAAAAAAGAGCCAATAATGCATGAACAATAAATGTTTGATCTATGTCCCCCATTTTCACTTCCCATCAAGCATGCACACCACATGCTCAATAGTTTATAATCTTATCTCTTTCTATAAGAATATAGTGGCATTCTTTAACTTGTATTTGACCGTTGATTTGGATCTTGCAAAAAGCTTATTTGGTGGTCCTTATATAATCACCTTAATTAGTCTCCTTTTGCATTCTTCTTGATTTATCATTTCTTTTTCAATTTTTTTTTTATGTGGACATGCTTAATTACTTCATGAATTCAATCAAACTCATGAATTGTATTCCAAACTCACAAAAATTACGAAAAGAAAAGGAAGGAAGGAAGAAGAAGAAAATATGGGCAATATGGTTAAACAATTGGGTCCCCAATTAGAAATTTGTAGTTATAGAGTGATCTTGTTAGGTCTGGGTTTTGGGTTTTGGGCTAATTAACATCCAATTAAACAAAATCCATCATTAGTCTCTCCTTTTTTTTTTCGTTAAAAATTAAAAAATTATAAAAATGACTCTTTGAGCAATAAGGTAAACAATATGAAATAAATTTCAATTCCATTAACTAAGTTGAATTGGTCTAGTAGTTAGATTACTCGTTCGCTTAAATAAGTATCAAAAATTTAAATACTGTCTTGTAGAGAAAATTGATCCAATTCAAATAAAACTGATCAACCGAGCGAAAAAAACTAATAACTGAACAAATCGAAAAAACTGAAAAAAAAATTGTCATTTTTTATTCGGTTTAGTTTGGTGTTCGTTTCGACACCAAAAAACTTAAACCAAACCAAACCGAGTTGGTCAGCAATCAATTGGCCAGGTAAACTCTTAAATGAAATTTCGATCCGCGACAAATTAGTCTTTGAGCTGCCGAATTTGGGGATAGTGTGAAAAAAAAAATCACTTCCATTTTTATTCCATATGTAATGTAAAAGTTGGCAAAATGGATCTACAAGTTATATGGGAGTTGATCTCATTAATTTTGAGATAATACATGATATATGTTTTCCATTTCCCTAGAATAATTTCAACACTTTATTTGTATCAAAGCTGAGAAAAGTATACATAAAGAATTCAAGCTTAAATGTGGTCCTATAAACTTCTAATAATAATAACAATTCGTTTTTCCTTTTGCCTAAAGGCTGTGGACTTTTTTTGAAGAGTATAAAGTAATATATGAATGTAACATGTTTTAATTAACTAAATCTGGAAATTAAACACATGCGACAAAATAAAGAAGAAAGTGAAAAAAAAAAATTTAAAACACATACACACACAAAACAATTAGCAAGTGAAGAAAAAGAAGAAAGAAGAACTAAGTATGAAGAAAAACAAAGACACACACAACAAGCGAAGAAGAAGAAGAATTTATGAAAAAGAAAAATACACACCAATTGAAGGAGAGGAGAAAAAGCACAGAGAAAGAAGAGAAAGAAAAAAGAAGAAGCAGAGGAGGAGATAAATTTAAAAAAAAAAAAACCCTACTTTTTTATGGTGATTTTAACTTATTTGGTTAAAAATTTAGTTACTTAATACTACTCTACATAGATTGACATAAGAACAGAGCTATATGACTAATATATATTATTATTTTTAGTTAGTATTTAATTAATAATAATTTATATTTATATTTAAAAAAATTTTATATAAAAAAATATATAGTTTATATTTATTTTTTTAGAATTTGTATATATGAATAATCAATATAATTTGTATTTATATTTTCTAAAATGAGTAAAGTATCATTTTTGTCTCTAACGTTTGAGGTAAGTCCTATTTGTATCCCTAACGTTTAAATTGTTCTATTTGTATCCTTAGCGTTTATAAAAGTGATTCAATATTATTATACTATCAATTATACTAACAAATCAGATTATATTTTTCAATTATTCTCACTTGGGTATATTCATTCTCAATTAAGTCTCACTTAGATGTGTTCGATTTTAATATTATACTCACTATTTGTGTTTAGATTCAATTATGTCCTAGAAAAGCGAATTATGTATGTGAATGTTGTAGGAATTAGTTTCAACATTTGATGAGCTATTTTTTGGAGTAGATCATCGATTCTATCCCAGACATTTGTATTCTAACTTCAAGAAGAGATTTTTAAAACTCAAACTAAAGCGGTGTAATTGACGGCAGGATAACATTGAATCACTTTTACAAACGTTACGGATACAAATAGGATGATTTAAACATTAGGGACACAAATAAGATTTACCCCAAACGTTGGGGACAAAAATGATACTTTACTCTAAAAATTTATATATATAATAAAATAATAAAAAATTTATTAAATATAAATTAATATTTATACTGGTTAAATAATAATAAAAAATAATTAAAAAATACTGGGCTAATAAGAATTTCTCTTGACACAATAATAATGGAGGTGTTATTGTCACATGGTATATACTGTTCGTACAACTGTTAATGTCACCTGATCTTGATTCCAGAGATTGGTATGCACATTTGTCATCTGGCACTGTCTTTTATATGCTTCCAAATTCAAAAGAAACAAATAACATATAGAAAATATATTTCAATACTTAATTAATTAATAATTTGAGCAATAATATTATTTGAACATATATAGCAAAGTAAACCACACTATTTAATAACAACTTCCATAAATTAAATGACTCATCATTTACTATGTTCAAATAGTATTGTTGCATGTGATTATTAATTGCTAAACAGTTATTTTTTGGAAAAAAAAAAGTTATCAAGTTCAAATTAAATTATGTTTTTTTTTTTGTTTGTTAAAAAAGAGAAGAATACTTAATAGTTTATATAAATATAAACATTATTAGACATTTCTTGCAGCGCATTGTTCACCATGCATAAAAAAAAATGGATAAATGAAATATTGTTTTACACAAAATAATATACATTTATTTAAATTAAAATATAAGGTTACAAATACAAATACATATATATCCACCAAGGCAAGCTGAGACCACTAGCTACTATTATAGAAGTTGAAAGTAAAATTCTCTTTGTAATAGCTTTTACAACATAGCATGATTATAAATTATAATATAAAATTACCAGCTAAAACTAATGGACTCAAAGTGTAGATTTTCAGTTAAACCAGTTGAGCATATAGCTGCAACCTCTTGCCTCATTTTCTTGGGTCCTGAAGCAAAAACTCCCACGCTTGACCCTTTTATTTCAAATAGTATTTCTGCAAGTAAAATAAATAAATAAAAAAAGATTATATTAAAATTAGTGATTTCATTTCATTTCATTCATATATATATAGGAGATGAGACATAATTTTACCTAGAAATTAAATTATAAATTATTATCAAGTTTGTCTTCAACAAAAAAAAAAATGAAAGACATATAATCTATGAAAAATAAAAAATATTAAAAATGTAGGATGTATTGACTTTTCTGATGTCATGCATATAAATTTTGTTTGAATTCTAATATTCTATCTCCGAGATAAAAATACAGAATTTTGTTTAATTGTAAAAATATCGATAAATAAAAATACATTCTCTTTTTCTAAAGACCAAAAAATCTGTAATTTAAATATTTCTTTGAGAACAGAAAATATACGTCTTTATTTTTTCTATTCTAAGAGACAAAATTCAAAAAGTATATAGATTTTAGAAACACTGTCGCTATCTACCGACTTTCTTGTAGTGAAACAAATAAGTTAGCATCTTAATTTTTTTCAGTAAAATATACATCTTTATTTTTTCTATTCCAAGAGACAAAGTTCAAAAGGTATATAGATTTTAAAAAAACTGTCGCTATCTACCGACTTTTTTGTAGTGAAACAAATAAGTTAGCACCTTAATTTTTTTCAGTTGACTTACTATAAATTTGTCATTTTCAAATTCTAAAAGATAGTGTTAGCCTCTTTATTTTAATTTGGTCAATAATTAGGATTAGAATTTTAATTTAATTACTCTTGTAGAAGTATATAGAAGAGGCTTACTTCTTAGGTCAGGTCTTTCACCATAATGAACATTGGTAGCCTGAGCAATTAACTGGCTTGGAAGGCTTTCCAATTCCACATTATGATTCCCTCCATTATTATTGTAATAAACCACTGAGCTTGGTGACACTGTTGGTGATAACCCTTCCAAATGTTGAACTTGATTATTTCCTTTCTTAGCACTTAATTTCTTGTTCCAAAGAACACCTACACTAGCAACTATGGCTATGGACACACACATTACTAGCATGTTAATTAAAGCCTTCAAAGAGTATGAGAATATTCCATTTGTGTTATGATCTTTAGGGAAAATGTAGTAACGTGTAATGATCCCAATTAAAATAAGAAAAATGATGAAAGAACTTGAAATTATAGCTCCAAACCAAAGCCAATTATTTGGGCCTAATATGGCATATATTGGGGCATCATTTGGATTAGGTTTGAACCATTTTGTTTGAAGGTTGATTAAGGTATTTGATTTGAACTCCTTGTCTCTTGTGATGTAGGCTTCAATTTGTAACTCCAAATTGGAAATTTCAAATGGGGTGCCAGAAATTGGGAGGATCAAGTCTAACATTGAGAGAGATGAAGTGTTCTTGAATGCACAAATTAGGAGTATTTTTGGGGTTTTGTACTTGAATGTGGTGCTAAGATAAATTAAGTCCCTAATGATGGAGATAAAAGGTGTTATGCCACTTCCTCCACTAACCATAACAAGTGAATCATGCCTGATAAAAATATAAAAGAAAACAATAATTATTAGTGATTTAGGAGAAATTAATAAGTTAGCGTTTGGAAGAGAGACAGAGACTGAGAGACAGAAACTGAAATAATTAAATCTCAGTATTGTGTTTGGTGTAAAATAAGAGACAGAGATCGAAATAAGAATGAAATTCTAATTTAATTTGCACAAAGAGTAAAATTGAAATTAATTAATTGATATAAGAGTATTTTAGATATAAAATGTTATTAAAACTTCAGTTTCCGTCCTAAAAAATTTTAGTCCTCTGTGTCTCCATTTTTTAGAAGTACTGAAATACTAAAATTTTGAGAACAGAGACTAAAATTTTAGTATCAATATTTGGACCAACAAATATGATATTGAGTCACAATCTTCCGATCTCCATCCCAATACCTCAAAATAAACGTTACCTAAAGTATGCTTAATTGGATTCAGTTTTTATTTTATTTTCATGTCCATTATTTTTTATTTTTAGCATTTTAAGATGAAAAATAAAAATTTATGAGTAAAAATAGTAAAAATCAAACTTTACTATTCATTTACAACATCCTGACAAAGCAGAACATGTAGGAAATCAAAATAAAAATTAATAAAACTACTTTTTTTTTTTTTACAAAATTCTAAAGTAAATAGCAAATATAAAATTTACAATAAAACCTCAAAACATGCACTAAAGAGTTTAGTCAAATAAACATAATAAAGAATTATTGATGACAAAATGATTTTGAATTAAATTAAAGTTGATGAGTTTTGCTAATGATATATGATTATTATACCTTAGATAATTGGTTGATGCAGGTCCATAAGGGCCTTCAACAGATACATCAATGTGATCAATTGTAGGTGTTGAGAGCATTTGGTACAATTTTTTGGACCAAGTTCCTTCACTCTTAATAACAACACTAAGCTTTTCTGGCTCCAATTTGCTACTTGAAGTAATGGTGAATGGATGCCATTGTAGCTTTGATATGCTTCGTATATTTATGAACATAACACTTGTGGGAGTGTAACTTAACTCTGCCAAAAAAGGAAAATAATAATAACACACTACATTAATTTTGAATGTACTAAATTATTTAGGTGGATACTATCATAAAGATTTTACTATTGTCTTTATATAAAGATGCTTCTCACTACAAGAGAACCAGGAAATAACAGCGGTTCCTGGAGTGATTTGCGGCAGTTTCCGACCGCCGCGAAACGGGATTCCAGCGGTTTGTTAAGCATCGCCTATTAGGGGGTGGTTATATGATTTTGCGGCGCTTCTCAGGAACCAAGATCTTTTTATCATTAAATGATGAATTGTATGGTTTGATTTTAATATGTTACAAAAGACAAAAGTGTTATTTTTTTAAAGTGTGACTAAATAAATAAAATACACTTTTAACACAAAAATCTTCATAAAAAGATATTTTTAGCATCTTCATTTGAGTAGTTCTCAATTATTTAAGTACTAGCGAGATACTTTGGAAAAAAAAAGAAATAATAAAAAAGATAAATTGCATTTGATATTAATATTAGAGATGTAACATAGAATTCAAAGATAAGATAAAAAATTTGTCTCTCTTTTATCTTCACATTTTAGAAGGACAACAAATAAATAAAATTTGTATGTTTGGAACAAACTCTATTGTATATTTATCTTCAATTTTAAATATATTCTAATATTTTTTTATTTGCATTAGCACTATTAATTTTTTATAATTATATTTTTTATTTTATTTTTTTAATAAAATAAAAAATGAAAATAAGTTAAACTTTTTATTATTTATTCTATTTTATATTCAATTTATCATCAAATAAAATATAAAATACTAATTTTTATGTTTATATCTTTTATGTTCTGTATTATTTGTTCTGAAAACCAAACAGAGTTGAAGTGTCTTAAGGAAGCTATGTACCAAACTAAACAGAATGGTAATTAAGGATGTTGATGACTATGTTAATTAGTTACTTACCAAGGGTTTTAGAGAAGTTGAGTTCTATGGTATCACAAGGCAAGACACGAGCAGAAACCAAATGAACATGGGTTCTTGACTGAAGAAACCTTAGGAAACGATCAACCATGAAGATGTAGAAACCAGGGAGCATGATGCTTGCATAGGAAATTCCAACATGGAAGATGAAGAAGAGCATGAAGAATATGTAGAGGTAGTGAGCATAGAAGAAAAGCTCAAAGAATTTTCTTCTAATGCCAGGAATTGTTGCAATCCATAGGATCAAACCACATACCAATGAAATCTCTCCGGCCACATTTGATATCCCAATTTTCTCCCATTTCACCATCTATGAAAAAAAAAAAATCACTCAATTTGATAGAACAAAAAGAATAATTATTATAGAGATTCGAGATAGACTATACAATATGTTTTTCGTCAATTATCAATTATATTATGTGTACATTGAAAATTTTGTCCAATTTATTTAATTTTTGCCTTGTTTAATTTCCACCACATACAAACACTAGTCTACTCTTTCTCTCTGATCATAATTTATGAAGCAGAGACTTTTTTTTTAATTTATTGTATTTATGTATTAGACGTATTTTGGATACAATACTCATTAACATTCATCTAATACGTGTCTTCTGTGTCCAACTATATCTTAATAAAAAATAAAATTTTTTTTCCAAACATGTTTGGACACATCTAAATACCATCTTGTATCAGCATGTCCAACTTTATTCTTAACATATATTTTTGAAATGAATTTAGAAATAGTATATATTATTAATTATTAAAACAAAAAAATTAAATACTTTATATAATTAAAAAAATAATTTATATTTTAATATCAATAAAATACCAAAATATCATTATAATTTATCTAAAAAATACTTTATATATATATATATATCGTATTCTCATGTCTTATAAAAATTTTAAATTTGTGTGTCAGCGTGTTATGTGTCATATCGTATCGTGTCAGTGTCCATGTTCGTACATCATAATTCATAACTAATTGTCTTTTAAAGTTAATTCATTTTTCCCAACAAATATGGTCAATTTAGATTTTAAATTTAGTATTAGCTCACTTTTTTAATCTAAGTTTAATTATTTTACAAATTTTTATTATTTTATTAAATTTTTAAGTTAGATTCTTATAATTTTAAAAAGCTATAATTGAGTTCTCTATTGGATAAATAATTATCCATATGCAAATGAATGAGAGTATATAATTGTTAAATTAACCTGAGAAATTTGGTTGGTGGCAGCCCAAAAAATGATGTAGGAAACGCCATGGGCTGTGAAGAAAGTGAGAACCAAATGTCCAAGCCATATATGGTATTTAATGCAACTCTCAGAGGTGAGGCCAAGAAGTGGAAGCACGGGGGAGGCACGTGACACAGGAAAGAACAAGAATGCCAAGCATATGTTACCAACCAAACCCAATATTAGTCCTGCGTCCTCCAGTTTCAATTCCCATCTGCCAACACATCAAGAATCACCACCACATTAAATAAGATGGAAGTTCGTGCAGGTTAAAATAGTGTGATCATAGACTAAGTTATAGTCATAATTTTTATTCGTGACCATAAAATAAATTATTGTCACAATTAAAAACCGTGGTCTAAAGTATTAGATAAAAAATATTATAATTGTAACTAAAAAAATTGTAATCATAGATTAAAAAACTATAATCATAAATTTATGACCACATCAAAAAAAATAAAAAATAATGACCATAAATTTATAGTCACGCTTTTTACTACTATAGTCACGGTTTTAAACTCTTATCAGAAATAAAAAAATACTGTAGTAAATAAAAAAGATTAGTTTATTTTATAAGTAATCATTAATCATTTTTCTTTCTTCATCTTGGTTTAATCGAACTGAATATTTTTAATTGAACAGAATATATGATATATTTCAATATTTAAGTTTGAATTTTCACATGAAAATAATTCTAAATCCAAAAAATATATATGTTTTGAAAATAAGTTTATCATGAAATTAAAGAAATAATTTTCTTTTCTTTTTTTTTTTTAAAATAGAATGTGACTGTTGTTATGAACCTATGAATTTGTTGTCTTTGCAATTTTTTTATATTTTGCCTTAAGAGAAAACATTAACACAGGGTTTGGACCAAATAAAACAAAATTCACAAAGACCAAAACTAATAATAATAATAACAACCAAATTTCAGAGAAATAAAAAGATATTTAGACCTTTTATATTTAATGTAAAAATAACAATAATGGTAGAAAATAATGAATGAAAATTCTTACAGTTTTACACCAAATTGTGCTGCTGATTTTTGTGTGATTAGAGCAAAGAAGTTGTGCAAGTAAGAAGCAAAGGACCAAAGTAGGAGTCCAATAAACATTAACAACATTGCTACCTCTGTTCCAGAAACAATTCCAAGAGGCCCTTTTACAATAAATGGACGCTTCCATATTGTTTCCTTACCTCCTTTATCATCATTCCTATTGTCACATCTGATGGTAAAATAAATAATAAATAAGTCATAAAAAAAAAAAACTAATCATTAAAAATATAATTAAAGGAAAAGTTTCAGGGCAACAACTTTTAAAAAGTTGGTCAGCATTTAACCATCAAAAGAAAATTGAATGATCATACACTATTGGATTTAATCTCACACTATTAAAAATATTATTGATGACCAATTAATAATTACAAAACACAAAAATTGTTGCCCCTAACACTCCTCGTAATTAAATACTAAATTCTTATCTTATATAGTGAAACTAATTTTTTACTCTTTAGCATGTTCATTATATTAAAAGAAAAAAGAAAAAAGAAAAAAGATAGAGATGAGCAAGTAAAAGATTTAAGTGAATTTATTTAGATAAATAATGATTATTACCTATCCATGTTGGAATCATTTGCTTTTTTGACTATATGGAGGTAGATACACCCAAGAGAAGCTATGAACAATACTGGAAAAGTATAAATCAAAAGTGTTGTACCTGCAAAATTATATGTAAATAACACCATGCACATGGTGAAAATGCAAACAAATTATATATTCAAGAGTGAAATAATAATAATAATAATAATAATAATAAAATCTTATCCCATATGCATTAGGTGGGATTGATCGACTAATAATAATAAGGTTTAATTGGTCCGTTAGTTCCTGTAATTTTACCAAATTTTCAATTATGTCCTTATACTTTTTTTTTCTTTCAATTGGGTTCTTACACCGCTTTTAATTTTGTAATTACATCATTTTCATGTTAAAAATGTTAAAATTAACATAATATTTTTACCAAAATACATGGATCAAAGATTTAATTAAGTTTTTAATTATAAATACTTTCAATTTGTAAAAAAATATTTAGTTAACTCTAATATTTTTTACACTAGCTAGGAAGGACTTAATTATAAAACTAAAGCAGTGTAGAGACTCAATTGAAAGGAAAAAAAGTATAGGAATCTAATTAAAAATTTGGTGAAAGTATAAGAACTAACAGAGTAATTAGATCTAATAATAATAATAATAATAATAAAACAAAGTGTTATCCCACTAGGTGGGATCGAATAATAATAATAATAATAATAATAATAATAATAATAATAATAATAATAATAATAATAATAATAATAATAAAATTACCCTGTGAACCAAAATAGGTTGAGGTAGTTGTCTTTGCTCTGAGATGAGGTAGCCATGTTTGTCTGAAAGTACTTGTAGGCATCATTATCCAAATGAAAATCCAACCAAGAAGAACAACCAGCACCACCAGCCTTATTGCATATAGAATCATGTCATATTTTACTTGAGATGGTGACCTTTTCAGTATTTCTTGATCTCCCATTTTTCTTTTTTTTTTTTTCCCTTTTTTATTTATTTATTTTTTTGTTTTAAATATATATATATGTTAACTCAAGAATGTAAGATATGTAATGTATGTTTCTTTGGGGAAAAGATGAGTCTCTCTAATGAGGAGAATCTGAGTGAAAGTTCAAGTGTATATATAGTACAAGAATTAAGGTTATAATAATAATATAATGGAATGAACAATAAGTACAAATTAAACTATAGGAATTAATTGGATTGGGACAGCAGAAGAAAAAAAAATAAAAAATAAAAAATAAAATAAAATAAAAAAGAAAAAAGAAGCATGGTTCATGTGTCCCATGAAACAGTGTCTGGAATATGATATAGAAATTTAGAAATTATCAATGTTGCATCATTGTATCATGCACAAACCATGCATGCATGTGGATCAAAGAGTTGACAATCTTGGATTTGATTATATTTAGAACTAAATAATTTCTTTCTATATTTTTGTAAACTAAAATAACTGTAATTGATTTTTAATTTTTATGTCACCTCCAAATAGGATAAGAAAATTAAGTTGGTGAAACTATTGTGGTTGATAAGTTAAGATTATCCACGCTCGTGCCTTACTATGGAAAAAAAAATCTATTTATATATTAAAATTAACTACCAAAATTAATTACTATATATTTGTGTATAAATATATGTCTTGTTTAATTTATTATAGATAAAAATAAAACAAATACCTATAAAAAATATTAAAGACAAAATTAGAATAAATTAAATATTACAAATATTTTTAAATAATATTAAAAAAGAATATACTTTATCCAAAATTTAATTATAATTGATTCATTATTTTCTGTATCTACATATATACTCTTTACTTTATCCATTTTATAATTCATTAGAATAAAATACCTTTTTTAATAGATATAAGATAGGAAACTCGAACCCGCAACCTCTTAATTGAATATGGGAAGACTATGTCATTTGAGATATAACTCATTAGCAATATTCTTTGACAATTAATAGTAACAAAAAATGTTTTTGTTATTCAGTGACAGCCTATTGTATTAACATCTTTTCCATTATAAGGAAAAGTCAATCCAAATAAAAAGTATGTATTTTTCTTATTAATTTATCATCATAAAATAAGCATGTATATATACATGAACTAACACAATAATAAAATATATCCATTTACTATTCTAAATGGCATGGTTTATGCTAAATGTAAAAAAAAAAAATACTATATATATATATATATATATATATATATATATATATATATATATATATATATATTCCATTTGTGAGGACTTAAACCACTTTTGAATTATTAGTAAAATGCTTTTTAATTAAAGTATAAGGTGTTCTAATCGACCCTCATAACAATCTGAACTTGCTAATTCCTTTGCCTAAAAAATAATGCCTCTAATATCTAATCTCAAATCTTATACATTTTCAGAAAGACTACGTAGGATGCTCATGAACCTTGCCTCTATTAAAATTCTCTGATGTGTACTTCACCTTCATTCCACGAATAAATGTTTTATATATAATATTTTGGTTTTTTTAGACTTTTCTTTCGGTCATATGAACAAGTAATCACATTAATACCGCATGATTAACCAATTCTTGGGGCCTTGGGGGGAAGGTCAACCTTAAAGCGTGCATCTCTATATATCTCATGTTAGTTCTGAACAAAATGATTCTATAAATAAACTTTTATTCCATGGAATTAAAAAAAAATTTAAATAATCTTTTAGAAATTAAAATTTATGATATATAAAACACTTGGAAGTACGGTACAATATGATACGATATGAAATACGTGGACAGATTAAATTTTTTAGAATAAATATTCAAGTTGATTTCTGAGAAATTTTAGATCAGATACATTGTTTATCAATAAATTTTTAGTTTTAAATGTCATTGAGAATTACTTTTGTGAGATAGATTGGTCGCAGCGTCATTTAAAAAGAGGACTAATTTATTTTAGAGTCTATCTTTTGAGAACCTAATTGTGTTATAATAAAATTTGTTAAAAATTTATTTGTCTAACATGTATATTAAAAAATTAACTGAAAGTGATAGAGAAATTAATTTGTCTGACAAAAATAATTTTCGAAGATTTTTACTGAATAAAAATTTGTTGAGAACAAAAAATATCCGACTTAAAATTCTTTACAAAACAATTTAGTGGTGAACTCAATTTTTTAAATAATAGGACCTAGACGTGGGATATAAGAATACATATTCTCAAGATTCATAGGGTAATCAAACAATTACAAATTTCAACCTATAAATATTGAATACCACTAATACTCAAATAATCAAAGAGGAAGAAGAAAGGATAGCGAAGAGTGAGTAGAGAGAGAGATGAGTGATCTGATTTTTTATTTGATCAAGTGAAAGTTAGTTATAAGGATAGTTAGGTTGTAGCTAGATATAGAAAGGGTATCTGTCAGCTGTCATTAACTAATACTTAGTTGCTAATTAACTAGCTTAAGCTCTAACCAATTATTTTCATCCCACATTTACTCTATCATGAATTACCCCTGCTATTCGATGAATGTGTTTAATTTAGTAGGAATGAAACTCAACAATTTTCATCACATGCCAAACATGCATTATTGCGCAACACCATATTAGTCAGTTCACCGTAAACTTGTTTCACTCGTTTTCAATGTATATTTTATATTTTAATATATATATTTTATATGAGTGATTGGTTTTTTGTAAGTATAGTATGATTAAATTATTTTAGGTTCAAAAATTCATAAATAAGAACCAACTTGGGTTGCTCGAGTAGTTAGCTCACTCGTCCGCTTGAACAAGTGCCAAGTGTTCGAATTCCGTCTTGATTAGAAGCAAACTCTTAAATAGAACTTATGAGACGGACTAGTCTTTTAACTTTTTGGGTTTGAAGGATTACATACAAAACCAAAATATAAAAAAAAAAAAAAATCATAGATACAAAGACCGGTAAAAATTCGAAGGAGAAAATTTTAGGAGTAAATTAATAGTTTTACGGTTCTACCAAACTTGAGTGGAATTACTTTTAATAGTTCTCTCATCCCTACAAGTACTTCACGTTTCAGAGACTTATCAAAGGAAATTTGGGTTCCTTGTTTAGGGAAGAAAAATAGGCCATAAGAAGATTTTTATTCACAAATTCAACTATTACTGCATTCAAGGCTCAAATACTGGCGAAATCTTCATTAGATCCATTGAAGAATCATCCTACACATGTCCAGATAGTTTCTGCATTTTTGTGGAAGTGTTTCATAGCCGCATCAAAGACACAATCTGGAACTCAAAGGCCTTCTATGGTGACTCATTCGATGAATCTTTGCCGAACAATGGACGAATCTCTACGTCCTGAGAATTCTATAGGGAATTTGCTATGGTTCACACCAGCAGAACACGAGTGAACATGAGTTGAGTTTGGATGAGTTGGTGAGTAAATTGAAGAACTCAATCCAAGAAGTTGATAAGGATTTTATTGCAAGATTGCAAAGTGACTAAGAGGAAAGTTCAATTATAGAAGATGTTCTTAGGAATTTTGGCAGTAAAACAAGGGAACTTTGGATTCTATGATGCAGATTTTGGGTGGAAAAAACCTATGTGGGTGAGTCCTATTGGTTTAACAAGTACTTATGTGTTTACAAATATGATAATATTGGTTGATACTAGGTTTAAAGATGGTATAAAAGCTTGGGTTTCCATGGATGAGAAGAAAATGAAGCATTTGGAGTTATTCACTGAATTGCTCAGTTATGCAACTCTTGATCAAAGTCCTTTGGTAATGGGGTCTACAAGGTCTAACTCAAGATTATAGGCTTGTAGTTACATCTTTAGGTGAATGTTATAATAAGAATAATAATACTAATGTATTATTTCTCTGTTTAAAAGTTCTACTAGCAAAGCATTTTTTGTGTTCATGCAATTAAGAAGAGGGTTTAATAATGTCCTATACATAGTCAAAAGAGCATGTAATTTCCATGGTATCAGAATTCCAACACAAAGGAAATGAAATATATTAATCTGTATATGTTTCACTGCAAAATGAACTAATATTAACAGCTACAAAACTACACTATCATAACCACTACCAACAATACTACCCTGCCATTAATCACTAATAATTCCACTAATTTTTGGTGTAGTGGATATACCTCTCACTTTATCACTTTACCCATCTCCTCACATTAGAGGATCTTTTTCCAAACAGTGACATTTGAAAAGGAGGTGGGAAGCTAAGTATGAAAAGATAGATGCCCAAGTTTTTTCAATAAAGTTCAAGTTACGTGATTAATAATATTGATAAAATCCAAGAACTTGACCAAAACTACAATCAAACTTCTTGTAATAGATAAAGCTCTTATGCTACATATACTCCTTAAAACTTTAAGGAAATAAATTTACACTATTGCAAACAGCTATAACTTTTCATCTAATAGGTAGCGCTTAATCCAAAACTTGTGAAGTTTGTATCTAAGCAAGAAATGATGCTTTAAAACTCGAAAAGCTAGAAAAGTTACCATTAATTTAGATCCTTGAGTTCATAAAGAAGTTCAAAGTTGGAGCTTTAATCTCTACCAAGGCAAAATTTGATCCATGCCAATAAAGTATTAACAATTCAAATATTACCACTGAATACATAAGTTACATGCCTATATTCGAAATCATAGCAATTTTGATAATAGAATGAAACCTGCAATATTACACAGCAAATTGAACAAAGGTTTGATATTCACACCTAGTACCTAGTAATACAGGAACTTTAAATTATTGTTGATATTGCAAAAAGTTTCTTTACCTTCTGATTAAGTCTTAATTTCATTGTCTTCGGAAGCATTCATAGGCAACCTTGACCATGGCACATAGTTCCTGGAATCGATAATCTTCCTACGAACCACAATGAAGATGCTCAACAAAATGCAGATAGCAGCTATAAAAGTAAGCAAAATGCTTTCATTTCCACTTGCCCAGTTCTTGAGAACAAAACCAGCACAAACTTCGCCATCAAGACTATTGTGAGAATTGTTCATCTTCATAACCTCAACTCCATTTAAGATAGCATCATAGACATATGGAATGCTGCTATTTGACGGGCCAATGGCCACACTCAAGTTTTCAATTCCATTTCCATCCACGATAAAGTCGGCATAAAATGGTGAAGCCAATGAACCAGTGATTGACGATAGATCCAAATCTTGCAATGCTAGGTAACCATTGACATAAACATTGAAATAGAGCAAACCAAGTTGAATACTAGCAATGTCACAGAAATGCAACCTCACAAGGTACTTATAACCTCCAATTATTGGAAACTCCCATGTCACATTAACATTAGGAACAGAATCATTGTTACTCTTGATCAACCTTGCACTATTGTACATATTATCTGGTCCAACTTCGCGGCTAGCTCCTCCAGCATGGTACTTGATCCTACCACCAAAGTAAAGCCTTTCAGATCCAAAACTCGATCTCAAGAACTCGTTATCAGGAATCCAAGTCCTCCACAATGAATCATTGAATGGTGTAATCTTAGGACCCCCAACAGTGACCCTATACACAACTTCAAGAGCTTGGTTGCTTAATCCATTGAAATTCTCAATACCCTTTGAACTAAGGTATGTTGCAGTTTCAGGAACAAGGTCCTTTGGTGCAGAAATCACCTCAATTGCATTCACGAACGCCAATCTGGAATCTTTAGTTGGAACAAAATGAATCACTAGGTGCTCCTCATTGAGGACTTTTATCAAATACTCGGTGATCATGGGCTTTTCACTACTAATCACTCTTCTAGAGTTGCTTAAAACAACAACACCATTAACCAAGACGTGAAATTGAGATTGACCCAGATCATATCTTGTTGAATTGAATGCGAAAAAGTGAAGACGTACCATGTGTGTGCCTTGTTCCTTGATGGGGAAAACGTACTTTGTTGGTTTGTTGAAAACCATGGCTGTACGGTAGATTGAGGGCAAATCGGGAAAATTGCCTTTGTTTCTGAGTGGGAAAGCTCCGTTTGATGATGATGGTAGAGGGGAGTGGTGGTTGCCGGAAAGATCTCCGGAGAACCGACGGAAGTCAACGGCGGTGGTTGACTCGGAGGAGCCGCAGTTGATGAGGTAGTTGTCTATGGGGGAGAACATGTGTGAGAGAACGGAGAGAGTTGAGCAAGAGAGGTGGAAGAAGAAGAAGAAGGAGAGGACGCGCGTGGGGTGGCGCGTGAGGGCCATGATGCAGCTTGAAAGGATGAAAATGAAACAGAAGAAGTCGAAGAATGAATGAACAATGAAGGGAATGAGTTGTGTTTTGATTGGAAGAGAAATAGAGAGAGAGAATGAGTCAGTGAAAGTGAAGAGCGCGTTGGAGTTGGGACCCACGCGCGATGTGCGTGTCTGATAAGAAGTACTTCTCTCCAGAGACAATAGATGCTGTTAGATTCGCTTAACACCTCTGTAACTTATGTCATAGGTTGTCTGTGTGGTTTGCTAACTTTGCTTCAGTTGTTTACTTTAATAACTCAGAATCTGAGATAGATTCATCTTGAAAAATGTCTTAACAAGAGGATTGAGGCATTGATGGGTTTATCTGTTACTAGTTACTACTTTAAGTTCATAAGATCCGTGATTTTAAGGAAAAATTTAATTGTTTATTTTATTTCTTAATTTATTGAAAAACTAATATCAAATTACCTAATTAATTTTTTTATTAATATTAAATGTTATAAAAAGTAAATGTTTTTTTATTAGAGTAATGACTGAAATTAGTGTTAAGTAATTTTTCATTGCAAAAAACTTTAGTCTTCAATAAATATTTTTTATCAAATAATTTTTTAAATTCTTGTTTTGTTAGATAAATTAATGTCTATATAAATTTTATTAAATAACAGAAAATTTTTACCTAATTGTCTTATTTTTTACTATGAGTGATGGGGACCATAGTTATTTAAACTCTAATTGGAGACCAAATAATTTAGCTTAAACTTAATAATAGTTAAAGGCAAAGCTCGCCGCTCTTCTTAATAAATGTGGTTAATTTAGTAGGTATGAAACTTAAAAATTCTTCTTCCGTGCCGAACATGCATTATTGCTAATTCCACAATACCATATTAGTTCACAGAAAAGATTCGCGAATTCTTTTTCCTGTGTGAGAGAGAAGAGTGTATCTCAAAATGGTGTGAGAAGAGAGGTGCTTTATTTTGCTATATTAAGATAAATTGGTGCTTTCGATTTATTTTATTTTTCAAATACACAATCACAAATCGGATGGTCCGATTTGCATTTTCAAAAATAAAAAATTTTAAATGTTAAAATCGGACTCTCTGATTTGTAGTTTATTTTTTTAAACAAATCGGACCCTCCAATTTAAGCAAATATCAATAAAAAAAACACCATATAAAAAAAAACAGCTAATCTTCTAATAACAATGTATTACATATATTTAATCAATATAAAAAAAAATTAGCCGAAAAGATTTCATGGTATTTCACATAAATTTATAAATGTGATTTACCATTGAACATATAGTTTAGCTTACAAGAATTTGTACCTGTACAATTAATTAATTATTTTAGGTTCAAATTTTAGATACAGAAGACCTGTTAAAATTTAACACAAAAAATTTACTAATAAACTATGGTAATGTTAGAAAGATAATAACATAAAATTATTTTATTTAACTTAATATTTGTAAATTTATACGTATAATATTTATAATTATATATTTATTATATTTAATATTACTCAACTATTTTAACAAAAATTAAGAAATATAAAATAAAATAAATTTAAACTATTTTATACTATATTTTATTATTTCTCAAATATTTTTTAGTAAATTAATAATTTTACTTGACTTGAATGAAATTATTTTTAATAAGAAGACACATAGATGACTAATCAACTTGATTTAATTCAGTGGTCAACTTGAATTGATTCGGTGGTCAATTCACTCGTCTATTTAAATAAATGTGACGAATTAGTCTTTATATGGTGGATATAAAAAAATACCTAACAAAAGAAAGAGGACATGTATGCTTTAATGATCACTTGATCATAAGTTCTTCTAGAAAGTAAAGAGGTCTAATGCAGTATATATAGAGACATATAAACGAGATTAAAATTCACAACTACAATATAACTTTCCTTCTCAATCTCTTCATAAGCTATATAAAGCTCATTATTTTAGGTAAACAATGGAAGAAGTTAAAGTTGAAATCATTTCTAGAGAAAATATTAAACCTTCTTCTACACCCTCTCACCTAAAAACCTTCAAACACTCCTTTTTAGATCAACTTGCTCCTTTTCCTTATGCAAAAGTCATCCTATTCTACGCCTCACAAAATCTCTCTGGATTCCCTAAGAGATTAGAGTTACTTAAACAATCATTATCTGAAACACTAACACAATTCTATCCTCTTGCTGGAAAGATCAAAGATAATTTGTCCATTGATTGCAATGATGAAGGTGCTAACTTTGTAGTAGCCAAACTGAATTGTCCTATTACAAAGTTTCTAAAGAAGCCTGATTTGAATACACTGAACAAGTTTCTTCCAACTACTCCATACATTGAAGAAACAATGATAGGAGCTTATGTGACTAATATTCAAGTTAATGTCTTTGATTGTGGTGGAATTGCAATTGGATTTTGCATTTCTCATAGGATCATTGATGGTGATTCACTTGACACCTTCCTGAAGGTGTGGACAGAAAGAGCAAGCTGCAACCACAATTCAAAACTATTGACAAAACCAAATTTTGCTACAAGTTCCTTGTTCCCTACAAGTACTTTACATTTCAGAGACTTGTCAAAGAAAACATGGGGTTCCATTTTTAGAAAAGGAAAATGGGTTACAAGGAGATTTCTGTTCAAAAATTCAGCTATTGCCACTCTCAAGGCTCAAATAGTGGCAAAATCTTCATCTGATCCATTCAAGAATCATCCTAATACTCCTACACGTGTTCAGATAGTTTCTGCATTGTTCTGGAAGTATTTCATGGCCGCATCCAAGGATCAATTTGGAATTCAGAGGCCTTCTATTCTGCTGAATACGATGAATCTTCGCCGAAGAATGGCAGAGTCTCTACATCCTGAAAATTCTATAGGGAATTTTCTGTGGTTGACAATTTCAGAACACAAGAGTGAGCATGAGTTGAATTTGAATGAGTTGGTGAGTAAAGTGAAGAAGTCAATTGAAGAAATTGATAAGGATTTTGTTGCAAGGTTGCAAAGTGAAGAGGAAAGGAGATCAATCAGAGAAACTTTTTTTAGGAAAATGAGTTTGTCTAATAATAAGGGTGATGAGGTATTGGAAGGATTAAATGTTAATAGTTGGTGTAACTTTGGATACTATGATGCTGATTTTGGATGGGGAAAACCTATGTGGGTGAGTAGTGTTGGTGTACAAGGTAATTCAGTGTTAGGGGATAAAATAACCTTGGTTGATACTAAGTTTAAAGATGGTATAGAGGCTTGGGTTACCTTGGATGAGGAGAAAATGAAGTATTTGGTGTCAAGCACTGAATTACTCACTTATGCAACTCTTGATCCAAGTCCTTTGGCAATGTCTAACTCAAGGTTATAGGCATGAATCTATTCATTTTCTTTTTTATCATTAGCCACATCTTATTCATAAGAGGAAGTACAGAGAGCCAATGAAATATCTGTACAATGGGGGTTTAGGGATATTCGATTCAATAGGATATCAGATGTTTATTATTCCTGGTCCGGATGGTTATTCTAGATAGTATGGATGTATTGTGTTTAAGAAATTAGTAGTATTTTATTCTGAATGTTCATTTTTTAACTCATATTATGTCAAATAAATAGCTCATTGTACATATTATACAAATAATCTATTGGCTTCGTAGCGAAATTCTATTCATAATAGAAGAGAAAGAATTGACTAAGTAATAAAATTATTATAGTGTGTTTAATTTCATGTTTTAGTCAAAACTTCTTGTAATTCTCACAATAAGGTGGGGTAATAATGATTATTATTTATTGAGCTCCATCTATTATATAGTAAAGAAAAATGAATCTATTTGATGCTTTAATTAAGTAGTCTTTTTGGTTTGGTTTGTAAGTTTTTCATACTTAGGATGTTTTGAGATTTTGATTTTTTCTCTCCTTTAAATTGATGTTAAAGAAAAAGTGAATATAAGAAGTTTGTGTTCATGCAATTAAGAAGAGAGGCTAATAATAACATGTTCTACAGATATTAGTCAACAGAGCTTATAATTCCCATAGTATTTGTCTATTTGAACTCCGAGACAAAGGAGATGAAATATAATGTGTATATTGATATGTACATGGCAATTTTTTTTAAATAAATAATTTAATTATTTTAATTACCGAAATATGTAATTTGTAGCGTATTTATATCGCAATGATTTATGTCGTTTATACTATAAATGATGTAGAATGGTGATGGTGTCGTGTGGGAGAGAGAACCTGCGGCGCCCAGTGATGGCGCGGTGAGTAGGATGGCAAGGTGAGAAGGAGAATGGCGGGGAAGGTGGCTGGGTGCAGAGAGGAAGGAGAGAACAGAGAAGGGGGGTGTTGGGTAGGGGTGAAGGACTGAGGTTGAGCACAGCGGCAATAGTGAGGGGAAAATGAATTAAGGTTCTCAAATCTCACTTTTTCCATATACATGGGATGAAATGACTAAAAAATCAAAGTGAGAAATAAACTATATAAGGGTGTTTAAGGAATTTAACGTATTCGGGAACGGAAATCTCTGCTTGAGTCTGGCACAGCGGCACTTATCTTAGGAGAATTTTGTCCCCCATATCCGTTTTCACAGAAAAAATTCTCACCATCAGAATTCCATTATGGACTATCTCCGCCTCCCAAAAAGTTTTGACATCCCTGTATCCAATGCAAGTGGAAGCCTATTGTCTTTAGGGTTGGCATCCTTCATATTTCATAGGAACAGTGATTATTATATATTGTATGGTCCACGGTTTGATAGAAATGTCTCTTAATTACTTGATAAAATGTAAAATAGTCATTATTAATGGATAGTAGATATTATTACATGATCGTTCAATTTTTTATTTGCATAGGTTTACATAATTTATTTAATTTTAACATAGTCATAGAATCTTGTATTCTAGGAAGAATAGGAATTTGATTGACCACCAGAAGTATTCCTCCCTTTTTTGGAGGAGGCAGATTGGAGGAGGCAGATTAATTATAAATTTATTATCTTTAAAATTTATTTTTAATAATTTAAAATTTAAGATGTAGATTTAATTAAAATAAAAAATTGATTGATATTAACCGAAAAAAATTTATTCTCTTGTTAAACTCTTAGACATTGATATATATCTTCTAGACTATATAAAAACACAAAATTTACCGTTAAAAATTGTACTTAAGCAATTTCCATAATCGAGGTATCTAAAAGAGTTGAGAAAATAAATTAATGGTTATAAAAGCAATTCGCATTATTATTACAATAGGTATAATCCTTTTTGTTTGATAACCATTAAAGTAACACGCTAGTAACAACAGCAGAGACACACACTCTCCCCATAAATATATAGAGACTAATGCAATTTTCAGGTCCCAATTACAAGTCTTTAATGGAAGCTTCTGGAACATGATTAAAAAAGTCAAAGTTGTTAATAAATTTGGGTCTCCACTTAGTCCTTCCCCTCAAAATCTCAACACCATCTTCAAATCGAAGCATATGATTGTACTCAACATTATTATTATTATTATTATTATTGTCACTGCAAACTTCAGCTAGAGATTGTAATTTGCTGTCTATCTTACACTCCCTTTTGAATTTCAAAGTCATGGAAGATAACTCATAATTCATCAAGATTGATTCTGGAATACTCTGCATATTTCAAATTAAAAGCAAAGGCCATTTTGTATCAAATTAAATAATAAAGCCAAATCAGAACAAAATGCATATTCTAAAAATACGAATAAATATAAAAATTTATTTTTTACTTTTATTTTTTTGAGGATTTAAAATTTAGAACAAAAAATAGTTTAAAAAAAATTAGTTAATATTAAGTAGAAAAAATTAGTTGTCTAGTGAAATTCTAATAAAAAAAAAAATTAATTATCTTACCTCTAGAATCCAAGTAACGTACTTCGCATTATTGACATGAAAATTTACATCTATATCACTCCATTGTGGCTGAAAATTAACAGGCACACATTACATGATATAAATTTAGAAAAATTAATCAATAATAAACAATTATTTATAAGAAAAGAAAACATGCATACCTTTAAACCAGTACAAATATAATCTGCTGTAGTGTCATCAAGTTTAGGTATTTTCTTATCATCATCTTCTATAATAATTCTGGAATTTACAAGATAGGACTCAAGTTCCCTTCTAACTTCTTCCGGCATTTTAGATAATTTTCTTGTCAATTTATTCATCAAGACAGAAACACTGCATAGACATACAGTATCAAAATTTAGTTTATGTAAATAGTTTAATTAAGTTCTTTTTAAAGAAATAGTTTAAATTAAACAATAAATATTTTATTTTAAAAATAACTTATAAATAAATTATTTTATATTTAATTTTTTAATTCTAAAAATACTTATTTTAAAAGAAATATGATAAAAAAAATTTATTATGAGATTTTTTTTTTAAATTTCTTCATAAACACTTAAATATCTTCTTAAAAAATTATAATTTAATTTTAAAAATTACATTAAACATTAATACTATTACTTTTTAAAAATAAAAAACTTGAAAAAATAACTTTTAAAATTTTCTAAACGAACCCTAACTCCAAAGTGTTTTGCATTGAAACGTACACAAGCTAAAGAAACATACATACATTGAAGTCGCATAACATAGTAGTTGGGAAAGATTATTATTTTCTAAAAGTAATTGATTTAATTTATATACCTTGAGGCTCTATTCAAGACTTGATTTGTTTTGAAATCTCGCATAATCCAATTGAAGCGCACAGCATTCATTCCTGCTGTAGATACCCAAGTTTCCACTTCAACTACATCATCCCTACATAATACAAATATATGTTATATATAGTCATTGTTATTCTTTGTAAAGATATCAATATGATCATCATTATAAAAATAAATACTTTTATAATGATATTTTCATATAAGATAATTTAATATATTTGATTATTTATTTAAAAATTTACAATATTATTTTTATGTGAGTATTCTCTAATTATAAATACGTAGAAAGACTTACCATTTAGGATAACGATAAGTTAAAACCTGCATTTCACTATATACCCATACTAAGTTCCTTTTGATCATTTCTTTGGTAGTACCAGCTACATCATTATAGGCCCCAACTGTCTTACCGTGATAAATCATAGAGCCCTAAGAAACAAATAATAGAGCCAAATGAGATTACAATATTATTGTATATATGTGTTACGACGGATATACATGTGAATGATAAAGGTTATTAGTTAAGTTAGTCATAGTTAAAGGAGTTATATAAGTTTGTTACTAGCTTTCCTTTTAGAATACTGCTAGAGAGTTAATGGAGTATCTGTATAATGTGTACAATAAACTGTTTATTTGGTCTAATATAAGTTAAAAATGAACATTCAGAATAAACTATTATTAATTTATGAGAAAAGGATAAATAGGTCCTCGACCTTTTGTCCTGCGGACATTTTTGTTCATGACCATTGAAAAATACTTTTAAGTCCCTAACATTCACAAAACTTGGACGGATCAATCCCTCCGTCCAAATGCCTCTGTCAGGGACTGATCCGTCCAAATGCCTCCGTCAGGGACTGATCCGTCCAAGTTTTGTGAATATCAGGGACTTAAAAGTATTTTTCAATGGTCAAGGACGAAAATGACCGCGGGACAAAAGGTCAGGGATCTATTTGTCATTTTCTCTTAATTTATCAAACACAATACACCCATACTATTCATAATAACCATCTGGTATCAGGGATAATAAACATCTGATATTCTACTGAATCGAACACAATACAGCTTATTGTACACATTGTACAAATACTCCATTGGCTCCCTATACTTTTTCTTCTTTTTATTCTAGTTAGATTCTGCGTTCTTACGATGAATTTTATTTAATTTTTTTAAAAATAAAAAGTTAATTATTTTTTGTGATATATTTAATAATTATTGAATAAAATAAATTATGTTACTATAATTAATTGTATCAACTCCTAATTTAAATATTCTATCTTTTAAAATTATCCATTTATTAATTAGTTCCAAAAAAAAACTAAAAAACAAATAAAACGAAAAACTAAAAGGTGGTTCTTCCATTGAATTCAAACTGCAAAATTTTTTTTAATTGAAAAATTTCTGTCTTTATCTAATAATATTGTCATGTAGAAAACTATAATTAGGGCATATTTGAACAGTAATAACCTGAAAAAAGTTCTACTTTAGTACTATATATTAAATGCTTCACCACTCATAGCATCACAATGCCTATACTTCTCATTTCCTTCTCAAAGCATGTTTTGCACTCTATCTCAACATTTGAAGAAACCAAATAAGTCCATGCTCAAATTTTCAAAAGGGGCTATATTGAATTGGCTCGCATCCTATTTAATTAACCACATTACTGTTCAATGAAAAATACAATATTTCTTTGATTAAGAAAAATTTTGTGATTTGATTATGACAGAATCATTTTTTGATTTTGTTTTTATTTGTTGTTTTTAGTTTTTTTTAATTAATTAATAAATAGATGGTTTAATTTAGAAAAATAAAAAATTATAAAAGGGACTTTTTTACTATAATTAATTAGTTAAGTAGTTATCAAAATTCATATTAAATCAAGTTAATAATAATGATACAATTTATTTCACTTAATAATAATTAAACATGTCATAGAGGGTAACTAACCATTTATTTAGAGAAGAGGGTTGGGTGTAGAATTTACCAATATATATATGACAGATTTAACAAATTTTAGAAGTGGGGGTAAAATAATAAAAAATATTAATATTAATATATTTGGATATTTAAATTTTGGAGTATATTAATTAATTAAATTTATAATTAAACATGTCATAGAGGGTAACTAACCATTTATTTAGAGAAGAGGGTTGGGTGTAGAATTTACCAATATATATATATAATTTTAGAAGTGGAGGTAAAATAATAAAAAATATTAATATTAATATATTTGGATATTTAAATTTTGGAGTATATTAGTTAATTAAATTTATAATAAGTAAATGTAATTAACATATCTAGAAGTATATTAATTTAAAAATATTTTGTATTTCAATATTTTGATAATATTGTACGAGTAATACATTTATTATTAATATTAGTGTCTAGTCAAGTATTTAATATCTACCAAATAATATTTTTATTGATTATTTTTTATATGATACAAAAAAAATTATAACTCAATAGCTAAAAAAATAGCTAAAAAAATCTATAAAGAGTATAACTCGAATGAACTAATTTAGAATTTTTACTATTTTCTATTTTGTTGTCTGAATTTTCACTAAAATTATATGAGAGGGACAAAAAACTTGTAAAAAAAATTTAAATCAAACAATTATAATTCTCTTTATATATAAGTATAGATAAAATAATATCTTTTTCTATTAAACAAATATTTAAATAATTTTTTTATATTTAATTGCAAAGTTAAAATTTTATAATATTATAGTAAAATTTTTTTTTATGAAAACAATATTAAATATATAAACAAAAATAAATTGAACAAAACAATAAAAAATAAATAAATGATATATATAATAAAAATATTAAATACTAATAATTTTATTTATATTTAAAGAATTAAACTTAATTTTAGGTAATTAAATAATTAGATTATTATTAGTTATTATTATTATTATTTGTTTTAAATTTATATAATATAATAATATTTATTATTGTATTAATATCTAGTAACATAAATGTTTCTTAGACATGATTTGTTTTTGAAGTGTGGGAACAAAAGAATTATTACAATGAGGATAATTATTGATTTTTTAAAAATTCAATGAGGATAATTACCCCACACTAATACATATATAGATCGGTCCCTATATATATATATCATTTACGTATAAAGACTTAAAGAGAGATCAGTTTTGCCAATTTAATATAGATATATTACACGAATTATATAATTTTTTATGTGTGTACTTTGTAAAATAATACAATAACAAAGACTACGAATTTCATGAATATATATAGAATTGAGATCAAATTGTTTACTTTATTAACCATGTCTTAATTTATTATTTTTCAAGAACTTGATTAAGAATAATAGTGATCATCAGTAAGTCCAAACCTGAAAATAGTTCATCAAAGTCTCAACAGATGCAATTCCATTAGCATCAACTTCATAGGATCTTATGGTAAAGTTTTGACGAATAGAAGATTTGCTAACAACTTTGGAAATCTTATCATCACCATTATGATTTTGTGCATTTGCTTTCATTTGTAAGCCACCACAAGAACCACGCTTCACTCCAAGTCCTTGTTTGATGCTCTTTTTTGTACCATAGTTTTGTGATGGTAACATAACATTGTGAAATGCACACATAATGGGTGCAGCAGTAATAATAATTGGTGCCACCATAATGATTTCTGCAAGAGAATAATTAAGAATTCGTTAATGTAAACATGTTTCATGCATAAACACATTATTATGTCAATAAAATAATCTTGCACGGTGAAAATTCAGGTCAAGTTGACTTCACGTGAAGTTGATAACTGAGAGTCGTTAGATCAACTTCACGTTATCAACTTCACGTGAAGTCAACTGCACCTGAATTTTCACATGTGCACTCTTACAACGTAAGTAATCATTCGAAAAGAAGTAAACAAATTTAATTGGATGAAACGTAAAATATTTTACACAATTAATACATCAAAATTAAATATTTCTTGTCAACAATAAAACAAGCAAATATAATAGTGGGCAAGGAATTATGAAACTAGATAAACTAAAAATCTAATGCTATATATACTAATACATACATGTTTTGACACTTCAAAAACTGCCAAAGGAAAGGAGTAAAGTTCAAGGATATAAATAGGCTCCTTATATGGTTTTCTTCCTGGAATTTTACAAGCATTTTCGTAGAAAAATAGAAGAAAGTTAGGATCGACAATTTTCTAAAGAAAAAATATTGGGACCAACATTTAGTTTGTTTTCGCTAACATTAACTAAGTTTTAGCTTTTAGTTATAAAAATTCTATTTATTAAAAAATTTAGAATCTATAATTTAGTGTTTAAGATTAAAAATTTATAATTTAAAATTTAAGATATAAATAACATAATTTTTAAAAAATTAATTGATATTAATTGAAAAAAGTCTTAAACTTTTACAAATAGTGAAATATGCAGCGAAAAAATGAACTTCTTTGATAAAATAAATTATATAAATAAAATAAAATAGGTTTAGGGCCCGTTAGGATATGTTTATAAGTGACTTTTTTTAACTTATGAAAAAGTGTAGTATTAATGTTTGGTATAATTTTCAAAACAAAATTGCAACTTTCTAAAAAGCTATTTTGGTGATTAAGAAGAAGTTAAAAAAAATGACTTCTCTCATAATAAAAAGCTTTTTATCACTTTTCTCTTAAAATAAATACTTTTAGAACTAAAAAACTAAACACAAAATAACTTATTTATAAGCTACTTTTAATATAAACATTTATTATTTAAGCTATTTCTTCAAAAATAACTTAATTAAGTTGTTTATCCAAACTGGCCTATATTACCAATTATCCTACGAAAATGTTTGATAACCAAAGAAAATCAGCCAAAAACAGTTAGAATTTGCCTTATTTAGCATTCATTAATTGTCGCGACAATTAATAAATACTAAATAAGACAAGTTTTGGCTGTTTTTTTTGTCTTCCTAACATTACTCTTATCCTAAATGAGATTTGGTTATATCTAATGTCTTTTGAATATAAATGGTGTTAGGAAATAACCGTTAGTAGCCAGGAGAAGTCATTGTTGCCTGCCAACGATTTATTAGGAATCACTAGCAAACGCATAAATGGTGTCTGCTCTATGGGTGGTAATGGGGCGAGTAAACACGATTTTTGTGCTCTTCGATTTCGTTTTGTCCTACAATAAATAATTCATATTAAATTCCTCCCATTTTTATTTGTAAGTAATAAAAAGTTAAATATTAAATTTTTTTTGTATACACCTGTCCCGCTACTCCTAAAATTATTAAAATTTAATAATAAAATTAAAATTTAAAATTTATACAACTATCATTATATATATAATATAAATTAAAATAAAATTTAAATATGATATAATATTATTAATTATTTTACTAATTATTATATATATAGAGGAGCGGATAAGGCGGGTTTAACTTAAACCTAACTTCACTTCGAGTGGGGTGAGTACTCACAAGTTCGAGTAGTGTTATCACCCCTAGTCTACTTGTTACTTTATCTTGGCATAATTTAGCTTGAAATTCGATTCAATAAATCCTATCTCTCTTGTTAGAAAATTATTAATTTTTTAATTTAATTATGGGCAATACATATATTAACTATAATCATAAATTAAATTATTTTATATTAAATAATTTATATAACAGTGATCTAATTTATTGTTACAGAGACAAATGTAGAGATAGGAATCGCCAAAAAACCTTTAGCAATAGCTTGCAAAGTAAAAAATTTTGCTCTATTTGATTCTCACCAATTTAAAATATCAAAATCATGTTCAGTTTGTGACACTGGTCTCTCTTCAAGACAATAATCCAACCCATTCTTTATATCAATAAATGCGATTCCTCACTTACACGCGCAACAAAGTCAGCTTGCCAAGATTCATGACTAAACTTTCTCCCCTTGAACCCAAAGGAATTGGTGGTGGCATATCTAATTAAGCCTCTCTCTCTCTCTCTCTCTCTCTCTCTCTCTCTCTCTCTCTCTCTCTCTCTCTCTCTCTCTCTCTCTCTCTCTCTCTCTCTCTCTCTCTCTCTGCATATTCTAAAACTAAATTTTGCGCTACCCTTTTTACTTGACCAATTATAACACATACTTCTGTCTGACCATATATTTTACGGAAAAAGAAATTTAATAAATACACATTGTACCTAGGATCTAAAAGAATTTCAATAGCCATAATGGTATTAATCACACTCTACTTTTTAAACTTAGCTATTATGCTAGTAGCCATCATTTCAATTACCTCATTTTCACGATTTTGCCCCTCCATCAAAGCCCGTGTAATCACACAAACTTTAGAAAAACAAAGATTTAATGTAGGATAAGTTGTTCCAAAGAATAATTCATTCACATAAAAAAACATCATCAATCTTTGAAAATTTTATCTGCCATATCCCAATTCTTATCACTAGATAAAGATTTATATTGAATCTTACGTAATGAAAATATTTTAACCACATCTCTATACATAATTGTAATTTCAAGCATAAAAAAGGTTGAATTCCACTTAGTTTTGCAATCAAGACAAATATTTTTTTATAGGGTATTTTAAGTTGCGTACATGTTTTCTTAAATTTTTTTCTCATTCTTAGGTATTGCAGTCCAATAATAAACATTATCCCTCACCCTTTTTATAGCATATGAAATAAGTTGTAACACATCTTTGACAATCAAATTTAATATATATGCACAACATCGAATGTAAAACAATCTACCACTCAAAATAAAATTTTTATGTGATATTTTAGTTAAAATATTCTTAATCATAATGTCAATAGTACTGTAATTATCAACAGTTAAAATGGATACATTCCTATCAAAATTCCAATCTATTAAACAATCTACGAGAACTTCTGAAAGTATCTCAGCCTTGTGGGAAGCATGCACATATATAAACCTACAATGACAATTTAGTATAAAAAAATATTAGAAGTATTCCAGTTATAAACATTTCACAAATTAAGATAACAAAATTAAATATTTAATATTATTACTTTACAAGACGGCTTTGCGATTTCTAAGAATCATCAATATAATAGGCCGTGATAGTCATATAACTTTTGTTTTGGTTGCTTGTTGTCCACATATTAATCGTAATTGCAATTCGACTTTTATTTCTTTCAAGAATATTCATTGTCTTCGATCTCTCATCATTGTAGAGCGCTAATATGCCATTTTTCAATGTGTTGCGAGTACTCACCTTAAAGAGAGGTTGCAAAGCATTGCAAAATCATCTAAAGCCAATGTGGTCCGCAATAGATAGCGGATACTCATTATGACAAACCATAACAGATAACTCTTTTCTTGCATTTTTTTTGTCAAATGTATATGCACCAACAACAGTTGTTTTTTCATTAGTTGTTAGAGTTATCTTCATCATACATTGCCTTATATCTCTAGTGGTGTGAATCTTGTACGTCTTGAAGTGATCACGCAAGTGCGAAGTTTTTTGTTTTGGGTCACCAAGTAGTTTTGCTTTGCAATAATTGCATTCAGCCTTTAATTTTTTCTTGATTTCTACAATCTTGATGAAGTGATTCCACATTTTGGAGGTTAACTTCCTCTTTTGAACACCACTTGTAAAATTTTTTATTCCTTTATTGGTAGTTGTCGTATCGGTTGGGGATTTTTATAGTTGAAATTGAGGAGACTCTTGAGTAGTTTGAACATTAGTGGCTATAGGTTCTTTCAATGGAATATTTTTTTTTAAGAGTATTATTCAATGCATCAAAAGAAGACATCCTATAAAATTATAGAACAATAAAACTAAAATCACATACACAGAACAATCCACAAAAAAATTATATACATCAAATCACAGAAATCACAAAAAAATATAAATAAAAAAAATGACAAAACTTAAATTACAGACATCATAAAAAACACCTAAATTATAGAAATCACATAAAATATAAATTAACAAATATAAGTTATAATTATAATTAACTTAACTTACAAAAATTATAACACAAACACATAAATTACATAAATCAGAATCAGAATCAGAAATTATAACATAAACACATAAAAATCATAAATCACAGAATAAAAAAATCCACAAAGAATCACATAAACCATAAAAATCAAAATAAAAAATATAAATTATAATTAACCTAACTCATAGAAATTATAACAAAATACATAAATTACATAAATCAGAATCAGAATCAGAAATTATAATACAAACACATAAAAATCATAAATCATAGAATTGGAAAATCCACAAAGAATCACATAAATAATAGAAATCAGAATCAGAAATATAAATTATAATTAACCTAACTTAAAAAAATCATAACACAAACACATAAATTACATAAATCAGAATTAGAATCATAAAAAATTATAACATAAACATATAAAAATTATAAATCACAAAATCAGAAAATCCACAAAGAATCACATAAATCATAGATGGGAGAAGAGTTCACAGATTAATTAATAAATGCTTCAAAATCAAAGTAAGTAAAAATTTCAGAGTTCACAGAAGTTGACTTACTAAAAAGAAGAGCAGCCGACAGTGAAGGTCGTCGAAGACGGAGAAGAGGCACAAAAGCTCCGATGCGAAGACCGGAAAAGATACGAAGACTGGAGAAGATGCTCTGATGCGAAGACCGGCGAAGACGGCGAAGATGGCGAACATTGGAAGATGATGAGGACTCAAGGGCGCGACGATTCACTGCTGTGGTGAGCGGTGACATCGAGAGTGAGAAGAGAGGAGAGGATCTTAGCGTTGGCGGTGAGGGACTGAGGGGATAGGAGGTGGTGGTCGGCAGTAGGTGATGGTGAATGGTAAGACCATGAGAGGAGAGGGTTTGGGAGTGATTTCAGTGAAGTGTGAAAGAGAAGAGTGTGAGTAACGGTTAGGGTTAACATTTCTCAAATCTCATATATATATATATACACACACATTTTAGTCTTTTTATATATATAAGAATTATATAAGTCCCCACGGAGTCTCCATCCCCGCTAAATAAACAGGTTCTCGCGAGTACAAAAAGCCCCCATATCCGTCCTCGACAGGTAAATTTCTGCGAGTACCCATTCTGCCGAGAGGTTTTATTGTCCTTATATCTATGATTGGATTATTGAGAAATGATTAATTCTGTAATATATAAAAGAATTATTGTGACTTGTTTGTTATTTCAATCTTTTGTTGTGGACTTGTGGATTCAATTTTGAGGTTAAACAAAGAAATTAATAATTGATGGTATGAATATTTATATGTAAAGATGTGTAGGATTAATAAGGACTCACAATATTATTGTGGCTTGCTATTTTATTACTTTTGTGTTATATATATAACAATTTGTTTTGTTACATAATAAAAAAATTAGTAACAATTTAAATTATTATACCTAACTATTTTATAAAGGTTTTGTTTTGAAATAAATTGATTGAATATTATGCTGTTAAAGTAGTTTTCTTTTGTGAAAATTGATTTATTTTAGAACATTAGGAATATGATAATATATATATCATTCATGCGAATATTTGTCGTTCCAAAGGAAGGTTTATATTTAGCAGAGTTATATATACATATAAATGGTATTTATATATTTGGATAAATGGTTAAAAATAAATCAATAATTATTATTTATGCAAATAGTAATAGGCCCAAAAAAAGATTATTGTTAGGCCAAATAATAAATATTGAACCTTGTATTTATTTTCTATTTAATTATGCAAGAGATCATTTGGTATTTAAATTCTGCCTTTGTTGGATGTCAAGACAATTTTGATTTATTACAGGTATATTCATATGTTCATTGAAAAAATATTAAAAAGATAATTATTACTCTTTTTACTAAAATATTTGAATATAAAATACTTTTTAAAGACATCCAATCAGGTGATTACAAACACCTGTCACAAATTATGGATATATATTTCAAAGATAGACAACTTGAATTATTTTATTTTGTGATAACATGTTAGTAGTATAATATTTCAAATTATTATTAAATAAGAGAGTTTAGAGTGTTTAAGTATATAATGAGCAAATTCACAAACTCCATAAATGTATGCATATTTAGTTAGTATGAAACAAACACATATAAGGTCTTTTATGTGGATATTATTCAAATGGGTGTCATATCATTTTATGATATATTGTTTCACTGGGAGTATATATTTGGATGCTCATATGGTTTAGAGACAAATTTACGAATATAAATACTTCTACAGAAATAAAGTATTTAATTTTGTTTTCACTCTAACTCATGATCTCATAAAATTTATTAAAGTTAGACCAATTTAAAATAAGCATACATGAGATCATTTTTGCATGTACTTTCTGAATTTTCTTATCCAAATTTGATCTATGCCATTGAGTATATTAGTATGGTGATCATCATGGTTTTGTCGCGACACTGATGTGATAAAATATATTAGACGAATTGGATTGTTAAAGTAATAAAAAAATAACATTCAGATGTACGCATAAAGTTTATGAGATGTGATTATCTTTTATATATATATATATAGTCCAAGTGGGATATTATTAGGAAATTATTAATTTCTTAATCTATTTATGAGCAATACATATATCAATTATAATCACAAATTAAGTTATTTTATATTAAATAATTTATATAACGGTAATCTCATTTATTGTCACATATACTAAATTAAATAAGTTATTATTATTTTTTATTTTCAATTATATGATAATAAAATAAGAAATTCTATTTTATTTGGATTTTAGGGTTTTAATGGGTTCCACATTTAAATATAAATAATAATTTTAGGATTTTAGTCTCCAATATATCAAAGTTGTCTCTGCAGTTTTTTATTTCATAAAAAGAATTGCGATTTAGTTCTATTAAGAATACAGAAAGTTTTGATTGAGTGAGATCGAAGAACTAAACTCTTCTAATCATACTCATGAATTTAGATATGCTTCTATATTCAAATATTTTTTTTAATGATTTAACATGAATAATCTTAAAACTAAAATATTTTAAAAATTTTCAATATGTCGGTCACGATTTAACTTATTATTGTGTATATCTAATTTTTTTAATAATTTTCATAAGGTTTAAAATTTGTAATATACTCATTACATCGTTACGTCTTGTAAAGAGTAGACCTAAAATTTTTTATAATTATAAGACATTTTTATAAGGTTTAAAAGTTTTATTATAGCCATCTTTTATAAGTATTGTAAATATTTTTATAAAATTTAAAAATTGTATTGTATTCATGAAATTTTGTAACGAGTATAACTAAATTTTTTTTATGAATAATGCTACACATTTAAATTTTTTAGTTAATTAAGTTTAATTAAATTGGTCTAATATAATAAAAATAAGTTATAGTTAATATTATTTCAAGTTTTATTATTTAATTTAGTTTGCCTTGATTTATAAAAAAATTTAAATACGTTATATTACTCATTTTTTATATAATCATTGTAGGTATTTTTATAAAGCTTAAAAAAATTTATTGTATTCGAATTACTCATTGCATCTTGCAAGTATAATTAAAATGACGAGTGCAACTAAAATTTTATTATTATTGTAAATATTTTTGTAAAATTTTAAAAAATTTTCTTATAAGTATTTTCTATATAATGAGTAAACAATTATAATTTATAAAAATACTTACAAATTTTGGTGTACTTAAGAGATAAGGTAAGAGTCGTTTAAGAAATTTTAAAAGTTAATTTTTTTTGAATTTTTAATTTATAAAAAGTAGTAATATTAATATTTGATATAATTTTTAAAATTAAATTGTAATATTTTAAAAAATTATTAAAATATTTATAGAAAAATTAAAAAAATAACTTTTTTTATAATAAAAAATTTTTTATCATAATTTTTTTAAAATAAACATTTTTAAAATAAAAAAATCAAACCATAATAATTTATTTATAAATTACTTTTAATATAAATATTTATTTATTTTTAAATTAATTACACTATTTATCTAAATTAGGCCTATATTAGCAATGCATTGAATCCAAACCTAAATGGCTGGACCTTTTAATAAATTATGATATAATGCATGCTAAGATAATCGTGGCAAGTTAGTATGACTTTGTGTGTTTGATAGTAATTTTTAATCAACTATTTATGCCTAACACGATTTAGCTCTGAAATTTCTTTTAATAAATAATTGTTGCTGTCTATAAAAGATATAGACGCAACCAAATCCCATTCAAAATAACAGGCTAATATTAATTAAATTCACTTTATTTTATTTTTGCAGGATAAAGTATTAAATTTTTTTTTTTACCAAAGATATGAATACTCGAACCCGCAACCTCTTAAATAAGTATGAAGAGATTATGTCATTTGAGTTATTACTCATTGGCGATAAAGTATTAAATTTATTCTTTATGTTTAGATGTAATTTTATTTTAGTCTTTAAATTTTAAAGTGTCTTATTTAAATCTAAAAAAAATTTATTTAGTTTTAATATAGTTCTACTACGAGATCAAAGTTAAATAATTAACAAAATATTCTACATGACAACAGTACAAAAATAAAATTGTTAATCTGAAAAATAACTACAAACTCCAAAGAAACAAAATTAACTATAAATAAAATATAAAATTTTATATTTTTGTTTTTTTGCGTGTTATTTTCAGAATTTTTTTTCTATTTTTAGAAATAAATAAAAGACAACATAAGTTCTTCCCCTGTAAAGAGCTCGCACTAATAACCACGATACATTCTTATCCTTCATAATACGTCAAAAAATTAGCTAGTAACCATATCTATATATAAGGGTAGCAAGCGGGCAACTCCGCCCCGCCCGCCAGAAATCTGTTTTTTGGCGGGCTGATCTGCTCCACCCCACTTAGTAAGAGTCTTAGAATTTCACTCCATCCCATCTAACTGTGGGCTGGCAGGCTAAACCTGTCAACGCTCTTTTTTTTTTACTATTAATTACTAAATAATATATATAATTTCACAATCATATTAGTAAATTTATAATTTTTAAAGGCATAAAAAATTATATTTTTTATATTCATAAACATTAAAATCTTTGTAATTATAAATATTTAATAAATATAATTATAAACCAAGTTTTCATCCAAAACATAAGTATAAATATTCTCTCCAAAACAAAATAAATAAAATTTAAAACATAATTATAAATATTGTCTCTAAAGTAACATAAACATAATTCAAACCACTCAATTTTTATCTTCATACTCTTGTAAGTTAGGTTGGGAGAAGTTAGATTTTGGCAAAAGAATTGTAAAAATACCCCCTCACTAAAAAAATACTAGCCCAGCGGAAAAGCTCGCCCCGCCCCGCCAAAACCCGCAGTTTAAGCAGTGATAGTTAAGCGGATTTTTACTATTTGTCGGTCCCAATTTTCCAATCCGACCTGTCTTTATTGGCGAGTTACGTGGGCCAACACAGCGAATTTAAGACCAACAATGGCAATGTACGGAAGGAAACCATAGAAGGAAAATAGGATTAGTAGTAAAGAGGATGAGTTATAAAATTAATAATATAAAATATTTAAATAAAAAATATTATATAAAATTATTGATAAAAATACTTAAAAATCAAATCACGTTTAAAAAATTATTAAAAATAGTAATTACCAATTTAAAAAGCTAATTTTTCAACTGAGTTAAGTAATCAACTAATAATGTTATTTTATTTTATTTTAATATTTATATTTTAGTTCTATCTAATAAAAATGTAATCTATTTGAACTTATTAAAATAGTTGATAATTTAGATATATAAAACTTTAATTTATGTACTAAAAATTAATCAAAATACGATGATGTTACGTGTATAAACAAAAAATAGTTACTTACATAAAATTTATATTAGACATAAAATAACACAAATATTTATACATAAATATATAATAATTATATATTTTAATAAAAATAATTTTTGGTGTTATATAAATAACTACAACTCTTAAAATTTCTATAAATTTATAATGTATATTTTTATGTGATTAATTTTTTTATTATTTTACAAAATACTTTTTTATTTATCTTTATAATTATGTATTTAAAATTATTTTATAATATTTATTAAACACTACTATCATTTATTTAAGTCTGCACGCAAGGGTCTTATTCTTGTTATTATAATTAATTAATTACAGAACATCAAAGTCACGCCACTGCCATAACAAGTTCCTGCTGTTACCCTGCTACTGCAACCCACACAGCCAATTAGGGGTGACACTATGTACCCTACTCGCAGGTATTCAATCCGATTCTACTCGATCGGATAGGGTTGCCAATCTGATCTACAGCGAGTCGGGTAGGGTACGGGTAGAGTTTTCGTGCGGGTCGGGTAGGGTGTAGATTGAGCCTCAACCCTACCCGACCAACTCGCACTCTATATATGTTTATATTATATACTTATATAAAAATATGTTTTAAGTGGATGTTGAACTAAAAACCTCTCACTAAATGCAAAAAATCCTTAACCACTAAAATAAAATCATTAATTAATAATTTAATATCTTTTTTTTTATATAAAAATTAGTTCTATTTTAAATTATCATCAAATTATATAATAATGTTGTATATTTTTTGTAACCCACGGATAGGGTCGGGTACCCGCAGGTTAAGAGCGAATAGGGTTAGAGTTGGGATATTCTCAACCCGCGAGTAGAATAGAGTTAAATTTATATAAAAATCTCAACCCACAGATAGAGTTAGAGTTGAATCCAAACCCTACCCTATCCTACCCATTCTCACTCCTACAGCCAATTAATAGAATGCCACAATAAGACTTTCATCATGAAGAAGCAACTTTGCTTCATTAATTATTTTAAGAAAAAAATAATTAATTATTTTATTTCTTATTGAAAAACTAATTTCGAACTATCTAATTAATTTTTTATTAAATGGTTATAAAAAGTAAACTTTTTTAGAGAAATGACTGAAATTAATGTTCAAGAAAAATTATTATAGATTTTAGTTTTCAATATCCACAAAAATTTGTTTATCTATTGTAATTTTCAAAAAATGCTTAAAAAGTTTTATAATTTTATTAAATATAAGTGGAAATTGATTTATCAACTTTTTATTTTTTAATTTTTGACTAAGAGTGAGGACCATGGTTATCTAGACTTTATAATTAGGAACCAAATAAACTAACTTAAACTTAACAATAATAGTTAAAACTCGCCTTCCTTCCGGATGAATGAATTTAATTTAGTAGGTATGAAACTTAAAAATTCTTTTCCCATGCCTAACATAGATTGCTAACTCCGCAACATCATATTAGTTCACAGAAAGGATTAATGGTGTTTCACATAAACTTATAAATGTGATTTACCAATGAACATATAGCTTAACTTACAAGCTAAGGAATTGTACCTACACAACTAATTAATTATTTTAAGTTCAAATTCTAGCTGCTGACATGTTAAAATTATAAAGAAAGCATTTTACTAGTAAGTTATGGTAATATTAGGGGTTAAGTATGATTTCAGTTTTAATATAGAGTAAAAATTTTATTTTACTTTTTGGTTTTTTTTTTGTTACAAAATTATCTCAAAAGTTTAACTTAATTTTAAAATTATTTTTTATCAAATTTTTTATTTTTATTATTAAATTACCCCTAATTAAAAAATATATAAAAAATAAAAAGAAAACGAAAAAATGAGAAAGGAAGGTCGTGCTTTGGGAGGGGGTGTTGTTTGGGGAAGAGGGGAAAGGAGGAAGAGGAAAGGAAAGGTGGAGAATCTCCACACTGCTGCCACTGTTTCTATTCGCCACCGCTGCTTTCTCATCGCTGCTCCTTTCTTTCTTAGCACACACTCACACTAACGACAAGAGAGGAGAGAGCAGAGAGAGAGAGAAAGAGAAAAGAGAAACGGATCGGTTCTCATTGCCACATCCCTGCTCTCGTTGTGATTTGCAGCCCGCCATCATTGCATCGCCGTTCTCATTGCAATTCGCGATGTCACCACCACTGCCGCAGTACTTTTCACGCGATCCACCACCACCACCGCAACTCTTCTCCCCTCATGATTCGCAGTTAACCGCCGCAGTCCCTCCTTCCCCACCACCGCCTCGAGGTCCTTGCAGTACTGTTTCAATTTTTATTCATTTTTTCTTTAATTTTTCAAATTTAAAGGAAGGTGTTTTGTTTCTATCTGTTTATTCCATTGTTGTTGTTGTTGATGATGCTTTTGGTTGCTTCTATTTATTCCTTTTATTCTATTGTTGTTGTTGATACTTCTGGTTACTTTTGCTTCTATCTGCTTCTGTTTTTACTTCTGCTTCTGGTTCTATTTTTGTTTCTGCTTCTGGTTCTATTTTTGTTGTTGTTCTGATTCCATTATCCATTGTTATTGTTGTTGTTGTTGTTGTTGTTTTTTTTTTTTTTTTTTTTTAGTTGTTATTTTTTTTATTGTTGTTATTCTGCTTCTGCTTTCTGCTTCTACCTGCTTCTGTTTCTACGTTTGGTTGTGTCTCTGCGCTTCTGCTTTTGGTTGATTTTGGGGAAGAAAAGGGGAGGAGTATTTTTGTCTGAAGAACGATTTTAAAACTAAGTTAAACCTTCGTGACCATTTTGTAGCAAAAAAAAAATGATGGAAACGAAATAAATTTTTGGCCTCTATATTAAGGATCAAAATCGTACTTAACCCTAATATTAGAAACACAATAACCTAAAATGATCTTATTAATTTAATATTTATAATTTTATATATATAATTAAGAGAAAATACAAAAGGGGGCAAGTAGTCCTCCCTGGCATTTTCAGCAACCATATATTCATAGAAAATATTTGTTTAAAAAATAAAAAATATTATGTAATTTAAATATTTTATATGTAATTTTTTTAATATATAATAAATTAAATTTCAATTATTTTATTTATTAATATTTTTATTTAACTAATTTAATATTATATACTCAAATCAATATTTTTTAAATTAGTTTTTATATACTCATTTTTATAATATTTTTAAAAAAGTTGTTTATTTTTTTATAATATTAAAATATTAACATATTTAATATTCATATTATAATATAAAAATTAATAATGACTTATATTTTATATTTTAATAATTATATTATGCACTTTAAATATTTTTTTTATAAAATATATTATTTTTTATAATTTTATATGTTCATAAACCCTTTTTTTAAATCCAATAACTTCAGATCATGTGTCAATTACTTTTATATAGCAAAAGATATAATACAAAAAAAATAAATAAAAGATTTATATATGGTAGCGTTTGTTTTGAGGTATTGAGATCGAGAGTGAGAGATTGAGACTCAATATCATGTTTGTTGGTTCAGAAACTGATACTAAAATTTCTGTCTCTATTTCTAAAATTTCAGTATTTCAGTACCTCTAAAAAGTGGGGACATAGAGAACTAAAATTTTTAGAGATAGAGACTGAAACTTTAATAACATTTTATACTTAAAATACCCTCATTTCAATTAATTAATTCCAATTTTATTCTTTGTGAAAATTAAATTAGAGTTTCATTCTTGTTTCAATTTTTGTCTCCCACTTTACACCAAACAGAGTACTGAGATTTATTTCAATCTCTGTCTCTTAGTCTCTGTCTTTCAGTCTCAGTCTTTCCGTCTCTGTCTCTCCACCAAACATTAAGTTCAACACTTTTATATTAAAATTTTTGGATCCACATACTCTTGTATATAATATTCATAATTACATATTTATTATATAAGTTTGAACGTATAATTTAGTATTGATTTTTTTATTATCTTCTAATATTTTTAAATAAGTTAATACTCTATCTAACCTAAATATATTATCTATCTAGCAAAATTCTTGGTTTTAATAAGAGAACACGTATACTAATTAGTTCTTATAGTGTCAATATAAAAAACTTAATAAAAGAGAGATGACATATATGTTCTAATGTATATTATGCTGTGTTTGTTTGATGAGACACATACATTAATATATAGACACGGTGGTACATGTTCATCGTTTATTTGCTGAGATACGGATTTTTCAAGGACACGGTGACACAAACATACATAAAATATATGTATTTGATGTTTTTCAAAAAAGATGAGACACGGATATACATTGATGAGACACAAATATTTACTCTTTTATCCTTAGTAATTTACTCTTGTCCTTATTCCATTGGTGATAATATAAGGGTAAAATTGATATTTAGTTTATACTGTGTGTTTTGTCTAGTATCACCAAACACAATAAAAAAATTTGTGTATCTTTGTGTATATATCTCTTTGTGTATTTGTGTCTGTGTCCATGTATTTAAAAAATAATAAACAAAGACAATCTTATTAGTTACGAAAATATTTGATAGCAAAAAAAAATTAATAAAAAACAGTCATAATTTGCCTTATTTAGCGTTCATTAATTGTTGCAAGTTGCGACAATTAATGAATCTTAAATAAGATAAATTTTGACCCTTTTTTTTTGTCTTGGCATTTCCGATTAATTAATATATGATGACCGGATCATAAATTCCACTAGAAAGTAAAGAGTTCTAATACTATATATATAGAGACATATCAACCAGATTAAAATGTACAACTACAAATCAATCTCTTCATAAACTATATAGAGCTCATTATTTTAGCTAAAAATGGAAAAAATTCAAGTTGAAATCATTTCTAGAGAAAACATTAGACCTTCTTCTCCCACACTCTCTCACCTAAGAACCTTTAAACACACCCTTTTAGATCAACTTATTCCCTTTCCTCATGCAGCAGCCACCCTATTCTACACCTCACAAAATCTATGTGAATTCCCAAAGAGATTAGAGTTGCTTAAACAATCATTATCTGAAACACTAACACAATTCTACCCTCTTGCTGGAAGGATCAAAGATGATTTGTCCATTGATTGCAATGATGAAGGTGCTAACTTTGTAGTAGCCAAAGTGAATTGTCCTATTACAAAGTTTCTAGAGAAGCCTGATTTGAAATCATTGAATGAGCTTCTTGCAACTACTCCATACTCTGAAGAACCAATGATAGGAGCTCATGTGACTAACATTCAAGTCAATGTCTTTGATTGTGGTGGAATTGCAATTGGATTTTGCGTTTCTCATAGGATCTTTGATGCTAATTCATTGAACACCTTCACTAAGGTGTGGATAGAAAGAGCCACCAGCTGCAACCGAAATTCAAAACCTTTGACAGAACCCAACTTTGCTATAAGTTCTCTGTTCCCAACAAGTACTTTACATTTCAGAGACTTCTCAAAGAAAATCTGGGGTTCCTTTTTGAAGGAAGAAAAATGGGTCACAAGAAGGATTGTGTTCAAAAATTCAACTATTGCCACCCTCAAGGCTCAAATAATGGCAAAATCTTCATCTGATTCATTGAAGAATCATCTTAACACTCCTACACGTGTTCAGATAGTTTATGCATTGTTGTGGAAGTGTTTCATGGCTGCATCAAAGGCTCAATTTGGAACTCAAAGGCCTTCTATGGTGATTAACACGGTGAATCTTCGTCGAAGAATGGAAAAATCTCTACGTCCTGAGAATGCTATAGGAAATTTTGTGTGGTTGACAACTTTAGAACACATGAGTAGTGAGCATGAGTTGAGTTTGGATGAGTTGGTGAGTAAATTAAAGAAGTCAAATGAAGAAATTGATAAGGATTTTGTTGCAAGATTGCAAAGTGAAGAAGAAGGGAGTTCAATAATGGAAAATGCTCTTAGGAGAATTAGTGGTGAAACATGGTCTAATAATAATGAGGGTGATGATGAGGCATTAGAAACCTTATGGTTTAATAGTTGGTGTAATTTTGAAGGTTATGATGCTGATTTTGGATGGGGAAAACCTATGTGGCTGAGTAGTGTTGGTGTAAAAGATAATTCAATGTTAGCCAATAAGATAATTTTGGTTGATACTAAGTTCAAAGATGGTATAGAAGCTTGGACTACCTTGGATGAGGAGAAAATGAAGCATTTGGTTTCAAGCACTGAATTACTCACTTATGCAACTGTTGATCCAAGTCCTTTAGCAGTGGCTAGCTCAAAATTATAGGCTTGAATTGATTCATTCTCTTCTTTAATTATCATTAGCCACTAAATAAATTGTGGAACCTATATATATATATATGGTAGGACTACCACATCTTATTCATAATAATGGAAGAGAATGAATTGACTAAGTAATATAAAAAAAAAGCACGTATGTACTAAAGAGAAATTATTATAGTGTGTTTTATGTTTTAGTCAAAACTTCTTGTAATTCTCACAATAAAGTGGGGTAATGGTTATTAAGCTCCGTATATTATAAATGAGAAAGTACTGGGAGACAATGATATTACTGTACAATGTGTAAAATGAGAATAAAAAAGAGATTAAAATAATATGATAATGGGTTATGCTAGGTAATCAATGATCTTTTTGAACAATATGAACAATCATCAATCAAATAAAAATACATTACACTTCTAAATTACCCACCTAAATCTTAATATTAGAATCACCATCGGCACACCTAAAAAAAATGAACATCCGATATATCCATTGTTCACATTGTTTAATATTTTCATTGTTTACCTATACTTTTTCTATGATAATTAATTTAATTAATTTTTACTAATTATTCATTTTGAATTCAAATATTAGGATTAGTTTTTCTTTTTCAACATTAACCCTAATTCTAATTTTCTTTCAGCACCGTTCTTCTTCTTCTTTTCTCTCAGTGCCGGCGTTCCTTGGTAGTGTTTTAAGTAGTGTTTTGGTTGGTTTTTAAGTTCTTAGTACTTTGAATGTTTTGAGATTTTGAATTTTTTTCCCCTTAAATTGATGTTAAAGAAAGAGTAAATATAAGAAGTGTGTGTTAATGCAATTAAGAAAAGAGGTTAATAACATGTCCTATAGATATTAGTTAAAAGAGCTTGTAATTTCCATGGAATGAAATATAATGTGTAAATTGATATGTACATGTTTCATGCAAATGAACTTATTATATTCAACTACAAAATTACACTATTATTATCACTACCATTTACACTACCTTACCACTACGTAAGTACGAAAAAGATAGGTGTCCAAGTTTTTTCAATCAAGTTTAATTTTAATTAAGTGATTAATAATATAGAAGTTTACTCTCTAATAACCAGTTTAATTAAAACTTGACAACATACATATGATTTGTACATGTATACGTAGAAGGATTCGGCTACATGAGGCTGAGTTGGACTATTCTCATGTTTGTATTATAACTCTTCAAACAAATTAAAGTTGTATATTCTTTTAGAGAGTGAGATATCCAATACAAGTAGAAGCCTATTGTCTTTAGGGTTGTCATCCTTCATATTTCATAGTAATAGTGATTATTAAAAAGAAATTATCAGAGTCCCTTACTAATAGCATATATAGAAGTTGCCTCAGTCACCAAGAGAAATAAATTCTAGAAAACCATACTGTTACCTTGCTGACACAAAAGTTGAAATAGTTGAAATTTTGTTGCTTCTTTCCTAGAGTTAAAATCACAAAATTGTGAGTATTTTAGAGGAAGAAAAATGCTCTGGAGTCCTACTCTTAATCAATAACGAAATCTGTATTAAACTACTCTTCTATCTTAGCCTATGACAATAATAAAGAAGTTTTGTGATCCACAAATTCACAGAATACATAAATTCAATTACAATTTTATCATGGTATCAGAACCTTGGTATCCTCCTTGAAGAGCATACATAAGCTATCATCTTTCCGATGAGAAATCACCCCATTGAAAGATAGAAGAGTAGTTTAATACTGTGCTTGATAACCAGCCACTTGTAACAGTTCAAATACTGAGTAATAACTAATATAAGGATTTTGCTATCGTGTGTCCAAAGACATAGATTAAATATACTATACAAAAAATAATTTAATGTTATTTATTGTAAAAATATTTTTTTTTTTGTACGTTTTCAATGCATAAAATTAAAATAATAAATAACATGAAAACATTTTCTTATAACCGACATGGATATGAAACAAACGCAGTGTAAGCTAATAAATTAGGAGTAATAGAAGGTTCATTTTAATCTGGTTAAAAGAGAGGATAATGAAGTAACTGACCTGCTTGCAAAGTGAGAAACTACAGATGATGCTGAATTTGTAGAATGGTTGGATCTTTAGCAGGAGTTGCATGATATCCTTCAACAAGACCGTGTAGTGCTTCTTTGATTTTTCTTTTGTTTTTTTGCGCCTTGTGGTGTGTTCTAATTTGATTTTTAGACAAAAAAAAAAAGTTAGGAGCACCACACAATCAAAAAGAGAATACATCGAATGAATAATGAAGCTGAATTATCAGAGCATCTCTTCATCAACAGGGGAAGTTGGATGAATTTTTGTGGTATCGTCCTTACACTATGAATCACTAGATATTAATAAACATACACTAGTATATTCATTAATCTACCTTTTATATATTAAATATAAATAATAATAAAAGGGCATATGAAAATAGTAAAATAGTAAAGGTTTTATACATTTGGTAAGGAATTTTAGATTTAAAATCTTAAAAATGATAAATTTATTTTTACGATAAGTTTGACTAAATTATTACATAATGATTTTAATTAAGAAAAGTATAGATAGACAATGAAAATATTAAACAATGTGAATAATAGATATATCAAAAGTTTAATTCACTAGGTGTGCGGATGCTTATTCTAATATTAAGATTTATGTGAGTAATTTAGAGTGTAGTATATTTTATTTGAATTTGGCCAATTTTAGAGCCTGTTGTTCATGTTGTTTAAGAAAGTCATTAGTTACTTAACATAACTCAATTAACTTTTTATGAAAATAATTGTATATAAATTTTACTTTAATAAAAAATATTACTAAAATAATAATAATAATAATAATAATAATAATAATATTATTATTATTATTATTATTATTATTATTATTTTGGAACCAAAATAAGCTCAACACACTAATGTGGAGCAAACGAACTAAACAACAAGTACTACATAAAAATACATAAAATCCTTGTAACTTCCGGCAATGCCTTCAACCACCAAAAAGATCACTCTCGATCCATTCTTTGTAGCTCAGAATCGTTTTCCTTATTACGAACTCAACACCTGTTTTCTGATTATTGAAAATCCTAGCATTACGTTTCACCCAAATGTTTTAAATAACTGCAAAGAACCCCGTCAACCACTTCTTCTGATCTTGTTTCGGCTTATGCTTACCAATCCACCTCTCAAACAGTTCCTTATGGTTCTAAGAATAGACCAAACTTCACCAAAAGACCTCAATCAACTACACCACACCTGCCATGTTAATTCACATAGAAGAAATAAATACTCCACCGACTCTATCTCCTCCGTGTTGCCCATGGTAATTTCTGCCACGTTTTTGTTTTATGGTTGCACCTAAATTATTTAGATTAAATAAGTAAATTATTTCAATAAATATTATTTATCAAATAATTTTTTAATTTTTTTATTAGATAAATTAGTGTTCACATAAATTTGTTTATCACTAATTTGAGCAAATGCTTAATAATTTTTATAACTTTATTAAATAATAGTATAAATTAATTTGTCTAATTTTTTTATTTTTGACTAAGAGTGAGGACCATAGTTTATCTAGACTTTATAATTGGGGACCAAATAACTTACCTTAAACTTAATAATAGTTAAAACTCGTCGTTCTTCCCAATGAATGAGTTTAATTTAGTATAAGTATAAAAGTTAAAAATTATTTTCCCATGCCTAACATGCATTGCTAACTCCGCGACACCATATTAATTAGTTTACAGAAAGCAGTTAATGGTGTTTCACATAAACTTATAAACGTGATTTACCAATGAACATATAGCTTAGCTTACAAGGATTTGTACCTACACAACTAATTAATTATTTTAGGTTCAAATTATTATTGTTTTATTCACTAATATTTGCACTTAACTGATTTAATATTATACATTTAAATTTTTATAATCTTCTAAATTAGTTTCTATATACTTATTTCTAAAGCCATTTTTTAAAAATTCATTTATTTTATAATAATATTAAAATATTAATATATTTAACATTTATATTGTTATATAAGAGATTAATAATGATTTATGTTATGATAATCACATTGCGTATTTTAAATATATTTTTCTTATAAAAAATACTTTTTTTTCTAATTTTATATGTTCATAAACCTTTTTTTCTTTTAAGAATCCAATGAGTTCATATCATGAGTCAAAATGCTTTTATATAGCGAAAAATATAATACACAAAGAGATAAATAAAAAGTTTATGTAAAGTTTGGTCCTTTATATTAAAATTTCTAAATCTGTTGTTGCATATAATATTCATAATTAAACACTTATTATATCTAATATAATCATACTACTATTGGTTTAAAGAGTACTTATGTTTTTACCAATATGATAACTTTGGTTGATACCAAATTCAAAGATGGTATAGAGGCTTGGGTTAACCTTGGATGAGATGAATATGAAGCATTTAATTTGGAGTTATTCACTGAATTGCTCAATTATGCTACTCTTGATCCAAGTCCTTTGGCAATGTCTAACTCAAAGTTATATAGACTTGAATCGATTTATTTTTTCTATTATCATTAGCCATTAAATAAAATGTGGAACCTATATTGTAAGAATTTAAAAAAAAAAAAAACACCTATGTACTTTATCTCAGCTCGTGCACTTAAGAGAAATTATTTTATAATGTGTTTTATGTATTAGTCAAAACATCTTGTAATTTTCATAAAAGTAAAGTATATTTTTTGTCCTAAAATTTTACAAAAGTTTTAAAAATATCCCTAAGTTTTATTTTGTTTCAATTTTGTCCCGAAAGTTTTCGATTTGCATCAAATATACCCCTGACGGCTAATTTTTCAAAAAATTTAAGACCAATTCAACAACAATTTCATAAGAACAACCCTCAATATAAGCAAATCAAGCATAATTTTCATGTATTATTGTTAGATTGGTCTTAAATTTTTTTGAAAATTTAGCCGTCGAGAGTATATTTGATGCAAATCGAAAACTTTTGAGACAAAATTAAAACAAAATAAAACTTAGGGATATTTTTAAAATTTTTATTAAACTTTAAAAACAAAAATTATATTTTACCCTTTTCATAATTAGGTGGGGCATATTATTAAGCTCCATTTATTGTATAGTAAAGAAAAATGAATCCATTTGATGTTTAACATTTAAGTGTTTTGGGTGTTATGTCCAGTACTTCTTATTTGTCAGGAATTAAAAGAGCCGAAGGTTTTAATTAAGTTGGGTGGTGGGACAGTAGTAGGTTTTTTAGAAGAATATGAACACTTTTATCGGATAGAAATGTTTGTTCAGTTTATTGTTGGTTTAGTTTTTCTTCATACTTAGGATATGTTGAGATTTTGATTTTTCTTTTAAAAGAAAAAAATTGATGCTAAAGAAAAAGTGAATATCTATATAAGTCTTGTTTCTCTGTCTAAAAATTTTAATATATATCATTATTTTTATGTGTTCATGTAATTAAGAAAAGAGAGGTTAATAAATAATAATGTGTTTTATATTTTGATCCATAAACACTTGCATAAATACATGACATAATACGATACAAAACACGCAGACACGTGAAATTTAAATTTCTTATAAAACACGATACTGCATATATATAAAATATAAAATATTTTAGCTTACTCTAAATAGTGGTTTTGAATAAATTTTTTTTATAGATATAATTAAAATTGATGATTTTTTAGTCTACTCTAAGTGTTTTCTGTTTCACTTTAGAACAATAATATTGAAGTGTTGATAAATAGTAAATACATCTTAAAAATCTAACTCAATATGAAATACATGAAGTAGATAATCTGATTTATATTTAAGTGTTACGTTTTTTGTATGTATATAGTCTCATGCATGTGGGGAAGTTGAAGAGAACTAAGAAAGCTATGGTATGAATAAATAATGTCATTTTAAAAAGCAGGTGGGAGGCTAAGTACAAAAAAGGATAGATGTCCAAATTTTTTCCAATCAAGTTTTGATATTTAGCGATCAATAATATAGAATTTAATCTCGTTGGTGCATCTCCTTCCACCATGATAAAAAAAAAAAAAGAAAATAGCATTTTCTTCGTCATGACAGTATTTCGTTGCTGCATTTTTTTTTGCTATGGCAAAGAAGAAGAAGCATCTCTTCTGCCATGACAAATAAGAAAATTAAAAATTTTGTTAAAATTTTCTGTTATCATCGAATTTTTGATGGGTATATCAGCATTTTTTGTTTATTGTGACGTCACTTTTTTATATAGTTAAGTAATTTTGTCAAATTTTAAATTTTTTAAAGATTATTTTATACTATTTTATCAGAATCAAAATCTTTTAAATATTAATTTAGTATTTATTTTTTTAGAGGAATATAATTTATATTTGTATATATTCAATTATAAGTGAGATACAATTATGAAATGACATGTGTGAGTTTTATATTTTATTTAATAATAAATAACTATATGTGTGCTTATTTTAATGTATGAGAAAAAAATACAACTACAATTTTATTTATTAATTTATGACAAATTTAGGAGTGAGAATATTTTCTCCACTTCCAATTTTTTGGAATAAATATTTTTATGTAAAAGTCACGTGTAGCCGCAACTCTCAATTTTTATCATCAATAAATGAAAATTTAATCAATTATAATATCTATAAAAATTATTTAACCAATCAATTATTTTTTTAGAAAAAAATTCAAAGTTTATCCGACTCTTTTAAAAGAATTGGATAAAATTTGATTTTTTTTTTCTAAAAAAATAATTGATTGGTTAAATAATTTTTAACACATGTTAGTCTAATAAGAAGTGATGATAATAGCTTCATGGTAACCTGCCATTTGCCATATGGTTAGGGAAAATGCTGTTTTATGCAAAGCCAAACCTTATTTGTCAACTAAACCAAAATCAATCTAAACCATACATTGTATTTTGATAAAGAGAGAAGTGTGTGAAAAATAATAGAATAATTATTCAAATCAGTAAGAATTTAAAATTAAATATTTTAATCTTTTAAATTTTAAAATATACAAAATAATTTTTAATATTTATTTTTATTAAATGATATAGTCTCTTTCGTTTGTTAGTTACTAACAATAATTTTTGACGTGAAACATTAACTTGTGCACATGTGTGATATGGACAAAGCATATAAAATAATTTTTAAAAAATTTAAAAAATCTCAAAATATTTTCTAAAAAATTTAAAAACTTTAAAATAATTTTTTTTGAATTATTTATATATAATTACTTCTAAATTAATAAATTTTAATTTTTAATATTTTTGGTGTATTTATCTCAAATTTAATTATTTATAAACAAATTTTATATATATTTTAAAACAAATAAATTATAAATTAATTTTAAAAGGCACTTTTTTCAAAAAATTAAAATTAAAATAAATGAATTTATATTTATTTTTAACTATGCAAGATATTAATTTAATTTAATTATTGGTATCATATATTCTATGATCATTCTTTAATGATAAAGAAGAGAATAAACTAGCGTTGTTTGAAAAGATAGGAGAACTCTCATTTAACATAAAAAAATTTATGTAAATAATTGAAAATATTTGTGCAAATACGTATAAAGACAACATTTTAAAACTTGTATACAATGCAAACCAAGTTATCTATGAAGTCAAATGTTTAGTCAACCACAAAATTGATGCAGATGTGATTTACAAAAATATAAAGCTCTTAATACTTTGCAATATTTAAAAAAAAGTCTTAGCAAATTCAAATGTTTTGTTCATAATTTTTTTTAAAAAATTTTAAAATTCAATTGTAATGTTGCATAAAATTAAATAAGTTTATAGTTAAAATTTGTTATGCTATCACAAGCAATTAGCAATTGTCCCAAGAAAATATAGATTTTTTTTTTTTCACTTTGAAATATTTTTCTAAATTTATTAACTATTAATATCTCAAAAATTTAGGTTATATAAATAATGACCTTCATAATTCAATAACGTCTTATCTTTTAAGTGTTATTATTATAATTTTTATATCATTTATTTTTATATAGATATCATATGTTAATGATTAAATAATATTAATTTTATGATATTTTAGTGTTAATAAATAAAATTATGTTTTAGTATATATTTTAATATTTTTTGTATTTTTTATTTATTATATATTTTAATAATATTTTATTTTTATAATTTATTTTTTTTAATTAAAAGTGAGGACCATAGTTTATCTAGACTTTATAACTAGGGACCGAATAATCTAACTTCCCTAAACTTAATAATAGTTAAAACTCGCCATTCTTCCCAATGAATGAGTTTAATTTAGAAGGTATGAAACTTAAAAATTTTTTCTCCCATGCCTAACATGCATTGCTAACTCCGCGACACCATATTAATTTATAGACGGGAAATGCTAGGTAAACAATAACTATCTTGAACAATATAAATAATTATTAATTATACTACATCTTAATTTAATGTTATTAATTAAATTTAAAATCAATTTATTTTTTTAATTTTATTAATTCATATTATTCAAAAATGTTGTTGATTACCTATACTTTTTCTTCACAGAAAGGAGTTAATGTTGTTTCACATAAATTAACATATAAATGTGATTTTCCAATGAACATATAGCTTAGCTTACAAGGGTTTGTACCTACACAACTAATTAATTATTTTAGGTTCAAATTCTAGATGCTGACATGTTAAAATTCGAAAGAAAGTATTTTACTTGTAAGCTATGGTAATGTTAGAAAAATAATAATATAAAATTATCTTGTTTAACTTAACATTTATAATTTTATACATATAATCAAGGATAAACATAAAGGTGATAAATAGTGTGGCATTATCCAATCTCCTTTTCAGCAATTATATCTTTATACAAGATATATGCTTAAAGAAATAAATTTTTTTACATAATTTTAGTTGTTTTATATGTGATTATTTTTTAGTATGTGATAAATTTATATAATTCTTAATTATTTTATTTATTAATATTTTTATTTAACCAATTTAAAATGATATAGTTAAGTCTTTAGAATTTTTCAAATTAGTTTCTAATGCTTATTTCTATAGTCATTTTTAAAAAAATTCATTTATTTTATAATAATATTAAAATATTAATATATTTAAAATTCATATTATTATATAAGAGATTAATAATGATTTATGTTATTATAATCATATTATATATTTTAGATGTTCTTTTTTTATAAAAAATATTTTTTTCTAATTTTATATGTTCATAAACTTTTTTTTTTAAAAAATTCAATGGCTTCATATCATGCGTCAAATGCTTTTATATTGCAAGAAAAATATAACACAAAGAGGGATAAATAAAAAATTTATATGAAATTTGGCCTCTTTATATTAAAATTTTTAAATTCGTTCTTGCATATAATATTTATAATTATACATTTATTATATTTAATATAATTATTCTAATATAAAATATATATTAAAATATAAAATATACATTAAATATAAATTAAATAACATATATATTTATACACATATATATGACTTATTTTAGTGTATAAATAGTATTTTGTATCTAATATTACTCGTTTATTCTAGCAATCATTAGAAAATGCAAAATAAGGTAAGTTTAAATTACTTTATGTTTATTTTCTGTTGTCTCCTAATATTTTTGAGTAAATTAATAGTCTAATCTAATTCGAGTGAAATTTTCTTTATTTAATAAGAGAATGTATGTACTAATTAATCAAATTGAGTTCATTCATCTATTTAAATAAGTGTGACAAATTAATCTTTATAGCGTTCATATATAAAAAAGAGATACTCCGATAAAGATGGTTAAAACATCTTTTTTTAAAGATGTTTGTTATTAACTAAAATTTAATACATATAATTAATTAAACTATATTATTTTTGTCAAAATTAGATTATATAAATTGATTTAGTAAAAAAATTAGTAAATTAAATCTTGAACCGATTTAAATTAAATACAATAACCTTATTATAGAAAATGACTAAAATATTTTTATTATATATTTTTTTAATTTTAAAAACTCTAAATTCTAACTCTATAACCACAAAAAAAAAAAATTAGAACTTAGGGTTCTTAATATATATATATATATATTTTAATTATTTTTTTATAAAAAAAATTAATTTAGATCCGTTCAAGATATAGTTTATTAATTTTTTGGCCAAATCAGTTTATCTGATCTAATTTTGATAAAAATAACATAATTTAATCAATTATATGCATTGAATTTTAATTACTTAAAAATATCTTTAAAAAATACGTTTTAAGCGTCTTTATCTAAGTGGCTCCCTATAAAAAAAAAAAGGATCCCGCTAGGGAGATAATGGATTATTTGTACAATGTGTATAATGGGTTATTGAGTTATAAAAATGAACATTCCCATACTATCTAGAATAACCATCCGAGTACTAGTGATAATAAACATCTTCCTAAAAACTTAAATTGATTTTGGAGTTCACCAAGAATTGAACCCTTAACCTTTCGGATCTAAGGCTCTAATACCATGTTATGATACGACTCATCTCAAAAGTTTCAGCTAATGAGAAAAGGTAACATTAATGATTTTATCTCTAATACTCCCTAAACCTCCATTGTACACATGGTATAAATATTCCATTGGCTCCTTATACTTTTCCATAAAAAAAAAAATTACCTAACAAAAGAAAGAAAACATGCATGCTTTAAATTATATTCATATATGATCACGTGATGATAAGTTTCTCTAAAAAAAATAAAAGGGTCTAATGCTCTATATATAGACATATTAACCAGATTAAAATGCACAACTACAATATAACTTTCCTTCTCAATCTCTTCATAAGCTATATAGAGCTGATTATTTTAGCTAAACAATGGAAGAAGTTAAAGTTGAAATCATTTCTAAAGAAAATATTAAACCTTCATCTCCCACACCCTCTCACTTAAAAACCTTCAAACACTCCTTTTTAGATCAACTTGTTCCTTTTCCTCATGCAACAATCATCCTATTCTACACCTCACAAAATCCCTTTGAATTTTCTGAGAGATTAGAGTTGCTTAAACAATCATTATCTGAAACACTAACACAATTCTACCCTTTTGCTGGAAAGATCAAAGATGATTTGTCCATTGATTGCAATGATGAAGGTGCTAACTTTGTAGTAGTCAAAGTGAATTGTTCTATTTCAAAGTTTCTAAAAAAGCCTGATTTGAATTCATTGAACAAGTTTATTCCAACTACTCCAAACTTTGAAAAAACAATGACAGGAGCTCATGTGATTAACATTCAAGTTAATATCTTTGATTGTGGTGGAATTGCAATTGGATTTCGCATTTCTCATAGGATCGCTGATGGTGATTCAATTGACACCTTCCTGAAGGCATGGACAGAAAGAGCCGGCTACAACTGCAATTCAGAACTTATGACAGAACCAAACTTTGCTACAAGTTCGCTGTTCCCTACAAGTACTTCACATTTCAGAAACTTGTCAAGGAAAACATGGGGTTCCATTTTTAGGAAAGAAAAATGGGTCACAAGGAGGTTTTTGTTCAAAAATTCAGCTATTGCTACCCTCAAGGCTCAAATAGTGGCAACATCTTCATCTGACCCATTGAAGAATCCTCCTAATACTCCTTCACGTGTTCAGACAGTTTCTGCATTGTTCTGGAAGTATTTCATGGCCGCATCCAAGGATCAATTTGGAACTCAAAGTCCTTCTATACTGATTAACACGGTGAACCTTCGCCGAAGAATGCCAGAGTCTCTACATCCTGAGAATTCTATAGGGAATTTTCTATGGTTGGCAACTTCAGAACACACGAGTGAGCATGAGCTGAATTTGAATGAGTTAGTGAATAAAGTGAAGAAGTCAATTGAAGAAGTTGATAAGGATTTTGTTGCAAGGTTGCAAAGTGAAGAGGAAGGGAGTTCAATCATGGAAAATGCTCTTAGGAAAATTAGCGGTGAAACATGGTCTGATAATAAGGGTGATAAGGCATTGGAAATATTAGCTATTAGTAGTTGGTGTAACTTTGGATTCTATGATGCTGATTTTGGATGGGGAAAACCTATGTGGGTGAGTAGTATTGGTATAGAAAGTATTTCAGTGTTAACGAATATGTTAATCTTGGTTGATACTAAGTTCAAAGATGGTATAGAAGCTTGGATTACCTTGGATGAAGAGAAAATGAAGCTTTTGATGTCAAGCACTGAATTACTCACTTATGCAACTCTTGATCCAAGTCCTTTGACAGGGTCTAACTCAGGCTTTCAGGCTTGAATTGATTCATTCTCTTCTTTATCATTAGCCACATCTTATTCATAATGGAAGAGAATGAATTGATTAAGTAATAAAAAAATACGTATGTACTAAGGAGAAATTACTATCGTGTGTTTCATGTTTTAATCAAAGCTTCTTGTAATTCTCACAATAAGGTGGGGTAATGATTATTAAGCTCCATCTATTATATAGTTAAAAAAATGAATCAAGTTGATGCTTTAATTAAGTAGTGTTTTTGGTTTGGTTTGTAAGTTCTTCGTACTTCGGATATTTTGAGATTTTGAATACTTCTTTTTCTTAAATTGATGTTAAAAAAAAAAAAAAGTGAATATAAGAAATTTGTGTTCATACAATTAAGAAGAGAAGTTAATAACATATCTTATATATAGTAGTCAAAAGAGCTTGTAATTTCTATGGTAGCAAAACTATGAGACAGACTTCATAGATATTATTGTAGATATTGTCTCTTTTAAGAAAATTATTGAAAAAGGCCCTTCTCCATGAATTTCTTGGTCATTTGCTCACATATGTTCACGCATCCTTACTGAGTTTTTCTATTTTTTTTCATCCCTTCAATGAATATTGCTTGGGTAGTAGACCTTGTTCACTCCCATAACAACTCTCTAAGTTCATTGTTTTTTCATTACTTGTTGAAATTCCTCCATAAATACCACACACTTCCCGAATTATAGGAATGAGGTCCAGAAAATAAAATGAAAAAAAAAAAAAAAAAAGCTTAGCTAAAAGTTTTCTCCTAGACCTTAATGTGATCCCCAAAGTTGCATATATAAATTTAAAATAGACCCTAAAATTATATAAGAGACAACAAATTGATTCCTGTTCAGTGTAAACAAATAGTTGAGATAGTCCCTATGACACTCCTCTTATTAGAAACAAAGAATAACATTGCAGCAGTATAAAGGCTAGAAGAACAAGAACAATAAATAATTTTAATGCACATCTCAAAGGTAAAGAATGAATAACAAAAACATCAAATGTAAGGTTTAAGTCGATGAACAACTACAAAAAATCGCAAGATCTAATTAACAACCACCAAAACTAATGATAAGTAACAACTACAATTGTTACTGTTCATACATTGACCCGACGCTAAAGCTCAGGTCCAAATGAAAGGCCCAATTTAAAGGATTGCGCCTCACCCTATACCGACCTTCCCCTGAGAAGTCGGTTCTTGCCACGACTTGCTCTAAAGAAGTCGGGGACGAAGATTAGTTGGCAGATAAACACTCATTCAAATAAGTAACTGCCCCTAAAATCTCTTAACCCACTTCCAGGAGCCATATCCCAACTTCCCTAAGATAAAGGGACGGTTATTCCCCCTTTAATGGTGGAACTACTCCAACGGTGGTTATTAGTTCACCACTATAAATACACTGACACCCCTCAAGTATCTGTAAGTTCCAATACTCTCTAAACTTGCTTAGACCTTTGCTGATTTAGGCATCGGAGTGTCTTTGCAGGTACCACCCCCATTCTCTCACATACACAAGTTGGAAGGAAGCTCTCATACGCAAACCTGCTCGGAGACTTCCATCATCGAGCGATTGGGCCAACCCAATAAGTCCAACCCATTAATCTCCGGTTACCCATCGTAACATTGGTGCCGTTGCCGAGGACCCGAGAGATCATTCCATAATGACGGATAATTCACCAGAAGATGGTCATACGGCGTCCGACTCAGAGCAGGAAAATCTGGACACCGGAAATAATGACGCGGACCTGACCCTCCACCAGGAGGCCAACGACCAACACAGAGAAGGCACCTCGGGGCTAAAAAACCCAAAGGTAAACTCCTCGGAGGGACGCGGGTCAGGAAAGGAAGGGCCGCCCCATGCGACGGAAATAATGGGGTTGGTCCACGGTCACCAAGACCGTCTAGAACAGGAAATTGAACGACAACGAGAGGCGGAGAGAAAACTAAGGGAAGAAATAGAACGGCGAAAAGAGTTAGAAGAAAAACTCTTATAGCTAGAATCCTCCCTTAAAAGTCAGAACTTCCGCGGCGACCGAGAAGAATTGCCCTTGGGAGGAGAAGATCCGTTCAGCGAGGACATAATGAAGGCAAAAGTTCCAAGAAACTTCAAAAGCTCTGATATGAACCTCTATGATGGAACCACCGACCCAAAGCATCATTTAAGCAACTTCAAAAGTCGGATGTATCTGGCTGATGCTTCTGATGCTACTCGCTGCAAAGCTTTCCCGACCACTTTGTCAAAAGTAGCAATGAAGTGGTTCGATAGCCTTCCTCCGAGGTCGGTCACCAGTTTCGAGGACCTCTCACGAAAGTTTTTTATGAGATTCTCCATCCAGAAGGATAAAGTAAAACACGCACCAAGCCTCCTGGGAGTAAAACAGGAGGTCGGAGAACCTTTACGAGACTACATGAAAAGGTTCAACAAAGCGTGCTTGGAGATTCAAGACCTGCCCACAGAGGCAGTCATCATGGGGCTAGTAAATGGACTTAGAGAGGGTCCATTCTCCCATTCCATATCAAAAAGACACCCCACCTCCTTGAGCGATGTACAAGAGAGAGCAGAAAAGTACATCAACATGGAGGAGAACGCCAGATTACGGGAGCCGAGCTGGCGACAGTGGCACCCTCACTTAGCAAAAGAGAAAGAGAGGGAGCCCAAGAAAAAAGAGGAGGTCGGCCCCGACAGGCCAAGGAGATATCACTCCTATACTCCTCTAAAAGTTTTCATAGTAGACGTATATAGAGAAATCTATAATACTGAAAGATTGCCGCCCCCTAGACCCATCAAAAACAAAAAGGGAGGAAGCCACGGCGACTACTGCGAGTACCATAAGGTGTATGGCCACTCAACAAATGATTGCTACGACCTTAAAAATGTGATAGAAAGGTTGGCCAAGGAAGGCCGACTTGATAGATATCTCATAGAAAGGTCGGACAATCATGGAAAAAGAAAACGAGATGATGAGGACAGAAGAGACCCACCACCACAAACCCCCGATAGACACATACATATGATCTCTGGAGGATTTGCGGGAGGGGGATTCACTAAGTCATCTCGCAAAAGACACCTAAAGCAAGTTTACCAGGTCGGAGGCGAAGCGCCCGACCTCCCAACCATCTCTTTTACAAAAGAGGATGGGCAAGGAGTGATCCCTGGACATGACGATCCAGTGGTGATAACCATGATCCTGGCGAATGCCCACCTCCACAGAACCTTAGTAGACCAAGGAAGTTCAGCGAACATTCTTTTCAAGCCCGCGTTCGACAAACTAGGATTGGATGAAAAAGAATTAAGGGCTTACCCTGACACCCTGTACGGTTTGGGCGACACGCCAATAAAACCACTAGGATTCCTATCCCTCCACACGATCTTTGGAAGAGGGGAGAAATCCAAAACTCTAAGCGTAGACTTCATAGTCATCGATGTCGGGTCAGCATATAATGCCCTGATTGGCAGAGCTACCCTGAATCGGATCGGAGCGGTGGTATCTACCCCACACATTTGCATGAAATTTTCAACATATGCGGGAATAGCAACGATATGGGGAGACCAGAAATTGGCAAGGAAATGCTACAATAAAAGCCTCAACCTGAGGGGAAAGGGCAGGGAAGTTCACACTATAGAACTCGGCGGAGAAAGAGCCAAAGAAGAGCTGCGGCCGCAACCAGGGGAAAAAACTAAAGAAATACAAGTCGGCAAGGAGGAAGGAAAAAATACCAACATAGGAGCCAGCCTAGAGGAAAACTTAAAGCATAAGTTGACAAAGCTCCTACGAGATAACTCCGACCTCTTTGCCTGGAAGGCCTCTGATATGCCAGGGATAGACTCCGAGCTCATGTCCCACAAGCTCTCAGTGTACCCTGGGTCACGACCTGTCCAGCAGCGAAGGCGTAAGCTCGGTCCAGAACGAGCTCAAGCGGTGGAGGAGCAAGTACAAGCGCTCTTAGAAGCCGGCTTCATTAGAGAAGTTAAATATCCAACATGGCTAGCAAACGTGGTGGTAGTCAAAAAATAAAACGGCAAGTGGAGGATGTGTGTTGATTACACCGACCTGAATAAGGCGTGTCCTAGAGACCCATATCTCCTTCCAAGCATTGACACTTTAGTAGACTCCAGCTTAGGGTATCAATACTTGTCATTTATGGATGTCTACTCGGGATACAACCAAATCCCGATGTACAAGCCGGACCAAGAAAAGACATCATTCATCACGCCTAGAGCGAATTATTTCTACGTGGTCATGCCTTTTGGATTAAAAAATGCAGGGGCCACATACCAAAGGCTGATGAACAAGATATTTGCTCCACACCTCGGGAATCTAATGGAAGTCTACGTGGACGATATGCTGGTGAAAACTAAGGAAGAGACCGGCCTCTTGACAGACCTCTCGCAAGTTTTTAACACCATAAGGCTACATGGGATGAGGCTAAATCCCGCAAAATGTACCTTTGCGGTGGAGGCTGGAAAATTTCTAGGGTTTATGCTAACCCAAAGAGGGATCGAAACTAATCCCGACAAGTATAAAGCCATCCTAGAAATGAAAAGTCCAACTTGCTTAAGAGAGGTCCAAAAATTGAATGGCCGACTTGCAGCCCTCTCCAGGTTCTTGGCCGGATCAGCATTAAGATCCCTTCCACTGTTCTCTTTACTAGGAAAAGGATGCCAGTTTCAATGGACTCCAGAGTGCGAAGAAGCATTCCAAAGATTCAAAAGGTTCTTGAGCTAACCCCCAATCTTGACCCGACCTCTAATTGGGAAAGAGCTTGTCCTATATTTGTCCGTAGCAGACAAAGCTGTAGCATCAGCCCTGATACGAGAAGATGAGGCGGAACAGCATCCTGTATACTTCACCAGCAAAGTTATACAGGCCCTGAACTAAGGTACAATAAACTAGAGAAGTTTGCCTACTCCTTAGTAATAGCCTCACGAAGGCTACGGCCTTACTTCCAAGCTCACACAATAAGAGTCCAAACGAATCAACCCATGAAGCAAATCCTCCAAAAGACGGATGTTTCAGGGAGAATGGTACAATGGGCGATAGAGCTATTCGAGTTCGACTTGAAGTACGAGACCCGGACGGCAATTAAAGCCCAATGCCTCGTCGACTTCATAGCAGAATATGCAGGAGATCAGGAAGAAAAACCAACTACATGGGAACTATATGTGGATGGATCCTCAAACAAGACAGGAAGCGGTGCAGACATAATACTGGTCAATGAAGGAGGAACACAGCTAGAGGTTTCCCTCAAATTTGAATTCCCAGCCTCCAATAATCAGGCAGAGTATGAAGCCTTGATTGCAGGATTAAAGTTGGCAGAGGAAGTCGGTGCAACAAAAGTGATGATATTTAGCGACTCTCAGGTGGTGACCTCCTAAATAAATGGAGAGTATCAGGCCAAAGACCCAAATATGAGGAGATACTTGGACAAAACCTTGGAACATCTCGGGCGTTTTGAAGAAACCAAGATAAAGCACATAACTCGGGATCTCAACATCAGAGCAGACACCCCCTCCAGGTTAGCAAGTACCAAACCAGGAGGGAATAATAGAAGTTTGATCCAGAAAACTCTCCAAGAACCCTCTGTAGCTAAAATAGAGGCCAAACAAGATGTCCTTGAAGTTACCGGGTTGAACCTCGGGTAGATGAATCCCCTAGTTGAATACTTAAAATTTGACATCCTCCCCAAAGAGGAAAAAGAGGCCAAGAAAATCCAGAGGGAAGCACAATACTACACTCTGGTAAAAAATATCCTCTATAAAAGAGGAATATCAACACCATTGTTGAAGTGCGTTCCAACCTCAAGGATCACTGAAGTGCTAGAGGAGGTTCATAATGGGATTTTCGGAAACCATCTTGGAGCCAGGTCGCTAGCCAGAAAGGTAATCCGAGCTGGGTTCTACTGGCCGACCTTGCAAAAGGATGCCACAGAATTCGTGAAGAAGTGCCAGCCATGCCAAATGCACACAAATTTCCACGTGGCTCCCCCTGAGGAGCTCATCAGTATAACTTCTTCGTGGCCTTTTGCAAAATGGGGGATGGACCTATTAGGACCTTTTTCCCAAGCCCCAGGACAAGTAAAATACTTAATGGTGGGAATAGACTACTTCACAAAGTGGATAGAAGCAGAACCCTTAGCCACCATCACCGCACAAAGAAGCTGGAGGTTCCGCTACAAAAATATCATCACCAGGTACGGAGTAGCCAGTATGAAGATTAAACACCAATTCACCTCGGTAGAACACCCACAAGCAAATGGACAAGCCGAGGCAGTGAATAAAGTTATACTGGCAGGATTGAAGAAAAGATTACAGGATGCAAAGGGAGCTTGGGCTGAAGAGCTCTCCCAAGTATTATGGGCCTATCGGACAACATCTCAGTCTGCCACAGGGGAAACACCCTTCCGACTTACCTATGGCGTGGAAGCCATGATACCAGTGGAAATCAACGAACAAAGTCCAAGGGTAATCCTCTACGATGAGGTCGAGAGCACGCGAGGGCACAAAGAAGAACTCGAACTGCTCCCTGAAATCCGAGAACAAGCCCAGATAAGAGAAGCAGCATTAAAGCAAAGGATGACTACAAGGTACAACAAAAAATTCATTCGAAGAAGCTTTGCCCCAAATGACTTAATCCTAATCAGGAACGACATTGGAGTCAATAAATCAGGGGAAGGAAAGCTCGCTGCTAATTGGAAGGGAACATACAAAGTTAGCGAAGTCCTAGGAAAAGGCTATTATAAGGTGACCAACTTAAACGGCGCCGAGCTACCTAGGTCATGGTATGACTGTAATATGAAAAGGTACTATAGTTAAACTCCACTCCCTGATGTACTCTTTTCCCAACTTCACGGTTTTTTTCCCAAAAGAAAGGGTTTTTCCTGGAAGGGGGTTTTTAACGAGGCATCAAAGTGGAGGCTAAGGGATTACAAATTGTCAGAAACCCTTAGCAGCAACAAAGTACCTTTACAAATAAATAAAGATCTTTCCACAATATCTCTTATAAATTCTATCTCTTATAAATTCCTTCTCGCTTTTTCTTTCTTTCTACGAAACGTGCCGACTTAAGCTCGACAAAGCGTGAAAATCCCATGAACCGACCTAGATGGTCGTCAGGATAAAACGACGAGGTACAAGTTGGTGTAAAGAGGTTATAAAAGTAGATCGTGCCAAACTCGGAAATCATTCGACCTGCAAGTCGAAAAAACCGAGAAGCAAAGAAATGTATCGCAAAAATAACCTAACTCATAAAAACTCAATAGAGAAATTGAGCACCAGGAATACCAAAAAGAGACAAGAAAACCTATTGAAAATACCAAGGCAAAGGCTGTCCCAAGTCCTCAAGAAAAATTTAAGAAAAACTGAGAAGAAAGGATAGTCAGCCAAGGAAAAGGTTTTTTCCAAAGGAAAGATCAAAAAGGTTTTTCAAAACCTAAAACAGGAAGGCATGCACACAACAGACAACGAAAGATAACCTAAACCCTTATCCAAAAAAGGGTATTTTTAATATTTTGTTTACGACCATAAAAGGCCAAGAAAATGTCAGCAAAATATCACCACAGCATAAAAATAAATAGTTTAAAAAAGGGGAGACCCACAGGCCAGGCCCCCATATAGCCACAATAAATCTTTAGTTAGGAAGGACGTCACCACCAGAGCCAGGAAGAGTAGTCGGAGCATCACCAAAGACAGGAAGAGTAGTCGGAGCACCATCAGGACCAGGAAGAGAGGTCGGAGTCATATCCATGGAAGACGGAGCGGGAGTCGCAGGAGCCTTCGAAGAACTCGGGGCATCTTTCGGTCGGGGAGGGGACTCCATGATCCTTTGCCCCCGAGTCTTCAACTCGGATTCGGAAATAGGTCGGGGAGGAGAAACGATGTCCCCGTCAACCACTATCTTATCCGGATCCAAAGGAGAGAGATCCAGGTCGGGAGCAAAAACCCCGACCTGTTCTTTGAAGATCTTCCATGCCTCTTCGGCCCCGTCAGCAATGGAGTCCTCCAGATCCGCATAGGCATCCCGAGATCTCACCAAATCCTTCTTCACATCCACAAGGTCCTCGAACAAGCTCGTATAACTTTCCTCCACCTTCAACCTTAGGCCCTCCGCCATGGAGCACTGGGCCCGCAACTTCTTCTCCCTCTCCTAGAGGCCATCCCTCTCCTCCTTCAACTTGGCGACCTCCTCCTTCAGCATCTTCTCCCCTTCTTGATATAAGAGAATTCTCCCCTCCAGCTCCTCAACCCTCAGGGACGAACCCAAAGAGCTAAGGGGAGTCTTCTCAAAAATATCCAGAAGCTTAGTGCACATCCCCGCCGCCCTGACACTCCCCTGAACCAGAACATTAAGGTGATTCCGAACGGAAGCATCATCCATACTTATACGAGTATGAGGATAGATGTGCTTTCGAACAAACTGAGGCGCATCCGCCTTGGCCTCACCTTCAAAAGAAGAGCTAGACTCTAAAGTATTGCGCTTCTTCTTTTCTGGCTCAGGGGAAGGTCGGGGAGGAGGGAACGACAGAGAAGAGGCTGAGGAGGAGATGACGATAGGTTGGGTGGGGGTCCCCAAGTTGTGAGAAGAGGGAGGAGGGGTAGGAAGGGAAGGACCAGCTACCCTGACGCTGCCAACTCTGGCGCGGGACCTCGCCTTGGCCTCCTGAACTCTCTGGTAAGACTCCCTGGAATTCTTCTTCGCCATCTCTGCAAAAACAATTAGGGAGCCAAAGTCAGTAAAACAAGTCAGAGAAAACAACTCGGGTGACCATCAGGTCGGAAAACATGACAAATAAATAAAAAGCTACCTAGTTGAGCCTGGACAAAGGTCGGAGACCCCTGGAGAAACTTTTTTGTGTCCAGGTAAGGGGCTCTCCCCCATACTTCTCGGAGGAACCCCACAACAGCTGCCTCTACCTCATCCAAATCATCCAAACTATATTTTTCATAAGGAGAGGCCTCTAGCCAGTACAGGGGAAAGCCGAGAAGAATTCTCATCCAGGAAAAAGGGGTGGTAACCCTCTACAGCTTGAACTTTGAAAAAGAAATTTTTGAAGTCATGGAAGGACTCGTCAAAAAGATTGATGACCCTCCGACCTTGAATAGCTCAGAAAGACACCCACTGTTGTTTATTATTTTGCCCACTGAAGGGCTTAGTCATGTGAAATAGATAAAAGAAAATCCTCAGAGAAGTCGAAAACTCTAAAGCCTGACTGATAAGCTGATAAACTTTCAAAAAACCCCAAGAATTGGGGTGAAGCTGAGTAGGAGCAACTCGGCAGTGATGCAAAACAGAAACCTCAAAAGCAGAAAAGGGCAGAAGCACCCCCAGTCAAGTGAAAAACTCTCATACATAAAAAAGAAAGGGGGGTCCTCATCAGAAGCCCTCCCGAAGCAAACCCGGTCTTCCGGACCCGAGGCAACCAACTCATACTTCGGCTTATCCTCATCAGAAGCACAAATTCTATGGCGGGTGCGAAGGTTGGTGATGAAGTTAGTATCTACAAAAGGTTCTTCCCCCAGAACCGTGACATCACCCATTGAGCAAGGGTTTCTACAGAAGACATTTTTTCCTAGAAAGGGATAGCGAAACCTACAAAGGTAAAAGAAAAAAGATAAAAAAAAAAGGTCTCTAAGGGGCCTGGAATCAAACAGAGTCACTAGGAGCCTACGAGCCAACCCTCCTCTCTAAAATAAAAACATGCAAATAAAAGCACTTCGCAAAAAGAGAATAGAGAAAAGCTAACCTTTGCTTGAAAAAGGATAGGGGCATTAGAGAGTTCAGAGAGAGAGGAATTCCTCCAAACAAGAGCTTCTTTCGAACAGAGGAGACGAAGTGCAAAAGTTTTTAGAAATGAAACAAGGAAAGAGAGGGAAAGTATTTATAAAATATTAGGGGCATAATGGTAAAAACGGAGGCCGTCATATAAAGAGAGGCACCGTTCCCAATGTAACTGATCCCCGCGTATGAATACGCAAATTCCTAACAGACGCGACGTTTTTATTAGACGCGACTGTTGAGAATTTTTAAACACGTCGATTCTAAAAATCCATGTCGGTTCCTTATCAGGTCGGCTACGCTCCCGAGTTAAAATACTCGACCCCAACTCTTAAAAGAAATTGGGCTCGAGTAGGGGCACTGTTCATACCCTGACCCGACGCTAAGGCCCAGGTCCAAATGAAAGGCCCAATCCAAAGGATTGCGCCTCACCCTACACCGACATTCCCCTGAGAAGTCGGTTCTTGCCACGACTTGCTTTAAAGAAGTCGGAGACGAAGATTAGTTGGCAGATAAACACTCATTCAAATAAGTAACTGCCCCTAAAATCTCTCAACCCACTTCCAGGAGCCATATCCCAACTTTCCTAAGATAAAGGGACGGTTATTCCCCCTTTAATGGTGGAACTACTCCAACGGTGGTTATTGGTTCACCACTATAAATACACTGACACCCCTTAGGTATCTCTAAGTTCCAATACTCTCTAAACTTGCTTAGACCCTTGCTAATTTAGGCATCGGAGTGTCTTTGCAAGTACCACCCCCCATTCTCTCACATACACAAGTTGGAAGGAAGCTCCCATACACAAACCTGCTCGGAGACTTCCATCATCGAGCGATTGGGCCAACCCAATAAGTCCAACCCATTAATCTCTAGTTACCCATCGTAACAGTTACAATAGCTAATTATAGATTAACAGATTAATATGTTAATAAACAACTACAAAGAAACACAATAGCTAATTAACAACTACCAAAACTAATGCTTAAGTAAAAACTACAATTATCACAATATCTAATTATGGATTAACAGATTCATCATAGTAGGTCAGTTAACATGTTAATAAACAACTACAAGAAATCACGATAGCTAATTAACAACTATCAAAACTAATGTAAGTAACAACTACAATTATCACAATAGCTAATTATAGATCAATACATTTATCATAAGTCAATTAACATGTTAATTAACAACCACAGTAGACTATGTTTAATTAACATAATAACAATTAACAACAATACATTTTGCATGTCTAAGATAAAAACACCAATCATACTCTTTATAATGATCCAAGTCTTCATGAAGCAGTTTTAAGAACCATTTTTAGTTGTTCTTGTTTTCAATAGAAATAATTGCATAAGCAATCACATAAATGTGATTGTTTGCATCTTGACCAGTAGTAGATAGGATTTGACCACCATACTACGCTTTTAAAAATGCTCCATCTAAATTTATAAGTGGTCTGCAATCAGTCTTGAACTCTCTTTTTCATTCTTCCCGACAAATGTATTTCTTCTCAAATATTGGATTTTCATCAAAATTGGGATGAAGTAGGACACCAATGTGGATAGTAGAGCTAGGATTACTCTTAATCAATGTCAATATGTAATCCCTAATCATTCTATATTGGACAGCAGCATCACTATAAACTATGGGTCTTGCGTTCCCTAGAGCCCTTGTTAGTGAGGACTTGTTCAAGTCCAAGTCACATTTTCTCTTGAAATACTGTGCAGTCTCAAAATGCTTAAGATTAGAATATTTTTTCAGTTTTTTCACCAATTTGCAAGCCAGTCACTTTCTATTAGCCAATTTATTCTTAGTCTCCCTTGGACAGCGACGGACCTACACTTACAAAGGAGGGGGCATTTGCCCCACAATTTTTTTTTAAAAAATTAATACTTATATATATACCACTTGTTATATTATGTTTGTCCCAAAATAAAATATAAATAACTCTTTTGTGTTTTACGTTAAAAAAATATTTTATTAAACTTAACACATAATAATAATTATATTGTTAAATTTAATTTAGTATAAAAAAATAAATAAATAAATTCAAAAAATAGTGATAATAACTTCATTATATAAGCTAATTAATTAATAATTAAATTGAGACTTGATTTTCTAATTAAATACAATTTAAATTATTAGTAATTTTTTAAAAATTATTCAAGATAGAAAAACATATTATCTATATATTAATATATTGTAATTATTTTGATTAAAAAAATTATTTATACCATAAAGACTATAATAAGTAAACTTGATCATTAAATATGAGATATTAAAAAGTAAAATATTGTTTAAGAACATATATGAAAAAATGATATTTAGTAATGTTAAAAATAAAAAATACCCGTTATAATTTTTTTTTGTTATTTTGAATATTATACTATGTGTATGAAATTATATTTTTATTATTTTAAATATTATAATAATTGATTGTGTGTATATGTCTAGTTCTTATCAATATGTATAGATAGTTATAACTTAAAATTTTAAATATAACTAACCAATTTGGATTGGTCAAGTGATCGGTTTAGTCGTTCCCTTAAGTAAGTATTGGAGGTTTGAATTATGTCTCATATGTGTAGCAACTCATTGCCGGCCAATTGCAGACTCTTAAATGAAATTTAAATTTAGGACGGATTAGTTCTTAACTTGTTGGGTATTACGGGAAGTAAAAAAAAATATCTATACCTAAATTTTATTATATTTTTGCCCCCACTACTAAATTTTTCTGGGTCCGTCACTGCCCTTGGGCATATGTGATCATCCATGAAGGTCTTGATCTGCCAGTAATTGCCCTCAATGTTTCCGAAAACATACACAACCTAACCACATTCCTCCACCTTACACACATCTCTCATCCTGACACTATCATTCTTTTTAAACCAGATTTGTCTTCTCTCTTGAATACAATACTCACGCACAACCTTCTTGAACTCCATCTTCGTATTAAATTTCATTCATATCTCAAGTTTCAGATACCCAAACCTTTCTCCCTTTTTGAACGCTAGGAAGACCTCATCTAAATTAACCTTATCCAACTCATTCTCAGAGTTCGGAGAAGTCTTCATTTCCTCCAAATGCCATGAGTCTCTACCATCAAATGCATCATAAGCTCCATCTCGAGCATCAGAATATGGTGCAATATCATCAAAAAATAATTCATCATCTTTAAAGCCGAGTCTACACACACTATACCATCATCCTCAACCATAATTGTTCCCCTCTCTTGCATTAGCTTGGAAGCTGTTGCAGTCCTCAACTTAACTTGAGGGATCTTTCCTATTGATTTTTTCACAACCACTTCTTCCTCTTCACTAGAATCTTCGCCATATCTAGGCTTATATAGTTCATCCACCACACTATCATAACTTTCATTATTATCTGATGATTTATTTAAACTAGACAATGTCACTGTCATAGTTTCAGGCCCTTTTTCTTTAGTAGATGATTTTCTAAAAGTATCATTAGCAGCTACTCTTGTTAAAGGCATCCTAGCATGTGTTGCTGCAATTTTGTCTCTGAGAGCCTTTTTTTTTGGTGGATCACACTTCTCAGACATTGTAGATTTGAGCTTGGTTATAGATTTTGCAGTGGGTTGGACCTTTGTTTTTGGTGATAAATTGGGCTTACTACTAACTTTTGCAATGAATTGGGTCTTTTTTTTTTACCTGGATTGAATTTACTATTTGGCTTTATTGTGTGGCTTACTAGTTGTTAATTAGCTATTGTGTTTCTTTGTAGTTTTTATTAACATATTAATTGACTTATGATGAATCTGTTAATCCATAATTAGCTATTGTAACTGTTACGATGGGTAACTGGAGATTAATGGGCTAGACTTATTGGGTAAGTCGGAAGGGTGTTTCCCCTGTGGCAGACTGAGATGTTGTCCGATAGGCCCATAATACTTGGGAGAGCTCTTCAGCCCAAGCTCCCTTTGCATCCTGTAATCTTTTCTTCAATCCTGCCAGTATAACTTTATTCACTGCCTCGGCTTGTCCATTTGCTTGTGGGTGTTCTACCGAGGTGAATTGGTGTTTAATCTTCATACTGGCTACTCGGCTTTTGAAGGTTGAGTCAGTGAATTGAGTTCCATTATCTGTATGTTCCCTTCCAATTAGCAGCGAGCTTTCCTTCCCCTGATTTATTGACTCCAATGTCGTTCCTGATTAGGATTAAGTCATTTGGGGCAAAGCTTCTTCGAATGAATTTTTTGTTGTACCTTGTAGTCATCCTTTGCTTTAATGCTGCTTCTCTTATCTGGGCTTGTTCTCGGATTTCAGGGAGCAGTTCGAGTTCTTCTTTGTGCCCTCGCGTGCTCTCGACCTCATCGTAGAGGATTACCCTTGGACTTTGTTCGTTGATTTCCACTGGTATCATGGCTTCCACGCCATAGGTAAGTCGGAAGGGTGTTTCCCCTGTGGCAGACTGAGATGTTGTCCGATAGGCCCATAATACTTGGGAGAGCTCTTCAGCCCAAGCTCCCTTTGCATCCTGTAATCTTTTCTTCAATCCTGCCAGTATAACTTTATTCACTGCCTCGGCTTGTCCATTTGCTTGTGGGTGTTCTACCGAGGTGAATTGGTGTTTAATCTTCATACTGGCTACTCGGCTTTTGAAGGTTGAGTCAGTGAATTGAGTTCCATTATCTGTGGTGATGGAGTGAGGTCAAGGCGAGGTCCCGCGCCAGAGTTGGTGGCGCCTGATGCGTGAGCATCTTTCCTATCTTTTCCTAGTGAATTTGCATCTAATTTGTTGATTTTAATTAAGAATTAATTATATTTTAGCCACTATGGATGCTATTTTGAGTTTTGTGCAATTTTATTTAATTTAGGTAGCATTCAGATGGATTTAATGAAGTTTCTGCAGAGAAAGAGAAGAAGCCAAGGAGATGACCAGCGAATACCGACGCAGACGCATGGCTCATGCGACCGCGCGGAATGGAGGAAATTGAAATGACGCGATCGCGTGCCTGACGCGAATGCGTGGACTGGAATCTACACAAATGACGCGAACGCGTGGACGACACGGACGCGTCACATGAGCGATCTGCAGAATTGACAGAAAACGCTGAGGGTAATTTCTGGGCTGTTTTAACTCAGTTTTCAGCCCAGAAAACACAGATTAGAAGCTGCAGAATGGACAAATCAAGTGGTCCCCACCCATCAGTTGAAGACTTGTTAATTAATTCGAATTTAAATTCAAATCTTAAATTAGGAAAAGATATTATTTTAAGTTTAATTTTAAATATTAGATTTTAAATTTATTAGGATTGGTTATAAAAAGGGGATCTGATGCCATCAGATTGGAACGGAGTACATTTTACCTGAATCCTTATTTTTCCCTCTCAATCATGAGCAACTAATCCTCCATTGTTAAGGTTAGGAGCTCTGTCTATTTCTATGGATTAATTTTATTGCTTTTTCTATTTTAATTTATGCATGGATTTATAATTTAAGAATTGTTTTCACTCTTTATCTTATGAATTTGGGTGGAACGGAAGTATGACCCTCTTTCTATTTGAGTTCTTGTATAACTTGGAAAAGCTCTTTACTTGAACAACAGCTTGAAAACATATTCTCCTAAATTTTAATTATTTGGATCTAACGGGATACGTGACATATAATCCTTTTATTTTTGGATAATTAGAGTTTTTGTGGCATATAAACTGGAATTTAATCATCACCCTCTAATTGGAATTAATTGACCAAGGAATTGGCTGTTGATGAATTTTAGAGGAGACTAGAAAGGTCTAAGGAATTAGGGTCTAGTCACATATAGTTTGCCATAAATTAAATCCTACATAATTAAAATAGTTAGTAAGGAAAGTTAATCCGGAAAAATAGATAACTCTGAAGCCTTAACTGTTTTCTCCCATATTTTATTTTCAATTTATTTACGTGCCTGTCTTTGATATTCTTAGTTACTGTTTAATGCTTTTTGAACATCAACACTCTTTTCTGTTTGTCTAACTAATCCTATCAAACGCTATTGTTGCTTAATCCATCAATCCTCGTGGGATCGACTCTTACTCACCTAAGGTATTACTTGGTACGACCCGATGCACTTGCCGGTAAGTTGACGGCAATTAAGGTATTTCTGTTCGGTGCACTTGCTATGATCTCCTGATCTCCTGCATATTCTGCTATGAAGTCGGTGAGGCATTGGGCTTTAATTGTCGTTCGGGTCTCGTACTTCAAGTCGAACTCGAATAGCTCTATCGCCCATTGTACCATTCTCCCTGCAACATCCGTCTTTTGGAGGATTTGCTTCATGGGTTGATTCGTTTGGACTCTAATTGTGTGAGCTTGGAAGTAAGGCCGTAGCCTTCGTGAGGCTATTACTAAGGAGTAGGCAAACTTCTCTAGTTTATTGTACCTTAGTTCAGGGCCTTGTATAACTTTGCTGGTGAAGTATACAGGATGTTGTTCCGCCTCATCTTCTCGTATCAGGGCTGATACTACAACTTTGTCTGCTACGGACAAATATAGGACGAGCTCTTCCCCAATTAGAGGTCGGGTCAAGATTGGGGGTTGGCTCAAGAACCTTTTGAATCCTAGGAATGCTTCTTCGCACTCTGGAGTCCATTCGAACTGGCATCCTTTTCGTAGTAGAGAGAACAGTGGAAGGGATCTTAATGCTGATCCGGCCAAGAACCTGGAGAGGGCTGCAAGTCGGCCATTCAATTTTTGGACCTCTCTTAAGCAAGTTGGACTTTTCATTTCTAGGATGGCTTTGCACTTGTCGGGATTAGTTTCGATCCCTCTTTGGGTTAGCATAAACCTTAGAAATTTTCCAGCCTCCACCGCGAAGGTATATTTTGCGAGATTTAGCCTCATCCCATGTAGCCTTATGGTGTTAAAAACTTGCGAGAGGTCTGTCAAGAGGCCGGTCTCTTCCTTAGTTTTTACCAGCATATCGTCCACGTAGACTTCCATTAGATTCCCGAGGTGTTGAGCAAATACCTTGTTCATCAGCCTTTAGTATGTGGCCCCTGCGTTTTTTAATCCAAAAGGCATGACCACGTAGCAATAATTCACTCTAGGCGTGATGAATGATGTCTTTTCTTGGTCCGGCTTGTACATCGGGATTTAGTTGTATCCCGAGTAGGCATCCATAAACGACAAGTATTGATACCCTGAGCTGGAGTCTACTAAAATGTCAATGCTTGGAAGGGGATATGGGTCTTTAGGACACGCCTTATTTAGGTCGGTGTAATCAACACACATCCTCCACTTGCCGTTTTGTTTTTTGACTACCACCATGTTTGCTAGCCATGTTGGATATTTGACTTCTCTAATGAAGCCGGCTTCCAAGAGTGCTTGTACTTGCTCCTCCACCGCTTGAGCTCGTTCTAGACCGAGCTTACGCCTTCGCTGCTGGACAGGTCGTGACCCAGGGTACACTGAGAGCTTGTGGGACATGAGCTCGGAGTCTATCCCTGGCATGTCGGAGGCCTTCCAAGCAAAGAGGTCGGAGTTATCTCGTAGGAGCTTTGTCAACTTATGCTTTAAGTTTTCCTCTAGGCTGACTCCTATGTTGGTATTTTTTCCTTCCTCCTTGCCGACCTGTATTTCTTCAGTTTTTTCCCCTGGTTGCGGCCGCAGCTCTTCTTTGGCTCTTACTCCGCCGAGTTCTATAGTGTGAACTTCCCTGCCCTTTTCCCTCAGGTTGAGGCTTTCATTGTAGCATTTCCTTGCCAATTTCTGGTCTCCCCGTATCGTTGCTATTCCCGCATATATTGCAAATTTCATACAAAGGTGGGGGGTAGATACCACCGCTCCGAGCCGATTCAGGGTAGCTCTGCCAATCAGGGCATTATATGCTGACTCGACATCGATGACTATGAAGTCTACGCTCAGAGTTTTGGATTTCTCCCCTCTTCCAAAGATCGTGTGGAGGGATAGGAATCCCAGTGGTTTTATTGGCGTGTCGCCCAAACCGTACAGGGTGTCAGGGTAAGCCCTTAATTCTTTTTCATCCAATCCTAGTTTGTCGAACGCGGGCTTGAAAAGAATGTCCGCTGAACTTCCTTGGTCTACTAAGGATATGTGGAGGTGGGCATTCACCAGGATCATGGTTATCATCGCTGGATCGTCATGTCCAAGGATCACTCCTTGCCCATCCTCTTTTGTAAAAGAGATGGTTGGGAGGTCGGGCGCTTCGCCTCCGACCTGGTAAACTTGCTTTAGGTGTCTTTTGCGAGATGACTTAGTGAGTCCCCCTCCCGCAAATCCTCCAGAGATCATATGTATGTGTCTCTCGGGGATTTGTGGTGGTGGGTCTCTTCTGTCCTCATCATCTCGTTTTCTTTTTTCATGATTGTCCGACCTTTCTATGAGATATCTATCAAGTCGGCCTTCCCTGGCCAACCTTTCTATCACATTTTTAAGGTCGTAGCAATCATTTGTTGAGTGGCCATACACCTTATGGTACTCGCAGTAGTCGCCGTGGCTTCCTCCCTTTTTGTTTTTGATGGGTCTAGGGGGCGGCAATCTTTCAGTATTATAGATTTCTCTATATACGTCTACTATGAAAACTTTTAGAGGAGTATAGGAGTGATATCTCCTCGGCCTGTCAGGGCCGACCTCCTCTTTTTTCTTGGGCTCCCTCTCTTTCTCTTTTGCTAAGTGAGGGTGCCACTGTCGCCAGCTCGGCTCCCGTAATCTGGCGTTCTCCTCCATGTTGATGTACTTTTCTGCTCTCTCTTGTACATCGCTCAAGGAGGTGGGGTGTCTTTTTGATATGGACTGGGAGAATGGACCCTCTCTAAGTCCATTTACTAGCCCCATAATGACTGCCTCTGTGGGCAGGTCTTGAATCTCCAAGCACGCTTTGTTGAACCTTTTCATGTAGTCTCGTAAAGGTTCTCTGACCTCCTGTTTTACTCCCAGGAGGCTTGGTGCGTGTTTTACTTTATCCTTCTGGATGGAGAATCTCATCAAAAACTTTCGTGAGAGGTCCTCGAAACTGGTGACCGACCTCGGAGGAAGGCTATCGAACCACTTCATTGCTACTTTTGACAAAGTGGTCGGGAAAGCTTTGCAGCGAATAGCATCAGAAGCATCAGCTAGATACATCCGACTTTTGAAGTTGCTTAAATGATGCTTTTAAAATACTTTTTTTCGAATTTTAACATGTCAGCATCTAGAATTTGAACCTAAAATAATTAATTAGTTGTGTAGGTACAAACCCTTGTAAGCTAAGCTATATGTTCATTGGTAAATCACATTTATAAATTTATGTGAAACACCATTAACTCGTTTCTGTGAATTAATACGGTGTCGCGGAGTTAGCAATGCATGTTAGGCATGGGAGAATAATTTTTAAGTTTCATACCTTCTAAATTAAACTCATTCATTGGGAAGAATGGCGAGTTTTAACTATTATTAAGTTTAAGTTAGATTATTCGGTACCTAGTTATAAAGTCTAGATAAACTATGGTCCTCACTTTTAATTAAAAAATAAATAAATTATAAAAAATAAAATATTATTAAAAATATATAATAAATAAAAAATACAAAAAATATTAAAATATATACTAAAACATAATTTTATTTATTAATATTAAAATATCATAAAATTAATATTATTTAATCATTAACATATGATATCTATATGAAAATGATATAAAGATTATAATAATAACACTTAAAGATAAGACGTTATTGAATTATGAAAGTTTATTTATATAACCTAAATTCTTGAGATATTAATAGTTAATAAATTTAGAAAAATATTTTAAAGTGAAAAAAAAAATCTATATTTTCTTGGGACAATTGCTAATTGCTTGTGATAGCATAACATATTTTAACTATAAACTTATTTAATTTTATGCAACATTACAATTGAATTTTAAAATTTTTAAAAAAAATTATGAACAAAACATTTGAATTTGCTAAGAAAAAAATATTGTAAAGTATTAAGAGCTTTATATTTTTGTAAATCACATCTGCATCAATTTTGTGGTTGACTAAACATTTGACTTTATAGATGACTTGGTTTGCATTGTATACAAATTTTAAAATGTTGTCTTCATATGTATTTGCACAAATATTTTCAATTATTTACATAAAATTTTTTTATGTTAAATGAGAGTTCTCCTATCTTTTCAAATAATGCTAGTTTATTCTCTTCTTTATTATTAAAGAATGATCATAGAATATATGATACCAATAATTAAATTAAATTAATGTCTTGCATAGTCAAAAATAAATATAAATTTATTTATTTTAATTTTAATTTTTTGAAAAAAGTGCCTTTTAAAATTAATTTATAATTTATTTGTTTTAAAATATATATAAAATTTGTTTATAAATAATTAAATTTGAGATAAATACACCAAAAATATTAAAAATTAAAATTTATTAATTTAGAAATAATTATATATAAATAATTCAAAAAAATTATTTTAAAATTTTTAATTTTTTTAAAAAATATTTTGAGATTTTTTAAATTTTTAAAAAATTATTTTATATGCTTTGTCCATATCACACATGTGCACAAGTTAATGTTTCACGTCAAAAATTATTGTTAGTAACTAACAAACGAAAGAGACTATATTATTTAATAAAAATAAATATTAAAAATTATTTTGTGTATTTTAAAATTTAAAAGATTAAAATATCCAATTTTAAATTGTTACTGATTTGAATAATTATTCGATTATTTTTCACACACTTCTCTCTTTATCAAAATACAATGTATGGTTTAGATTGATTTTGGTTTAGTTGACAAATAAGGTTTGGCTTTGCATAAAACAGCATTTTCCCTAACCATATGGCAAATGGCAGGTTACCATGAAGCTATTATCATCACTTCTTATTAGACTAACATGTGTTTAGGGCATCACTAAAAGAGTTGGATAAACTTTGATTTTTTTTTTTTCTAAAAAATTCATTGATTGGTTAAATAATTTTTATAGATATTATAATTGATTAAATTTTCATTTATTGATGATAAAAATTGAGAGTTGCGGCTACACGTGACTTTTACATAAAAATATTTATTCCAAAAAATTGGAAGTGGAGAAAATATTCTCACTCCTAAATTTGTCATAAATTAATAAATAAAATTGTAGTTGTATTTTTTTCTCATACATTAAAATAACCACACATATAGTTATTTATTATTAAATAAAATATAAAACTCACACATGTCATTTCATAATTGTATCTCACTTATAATTGAATATATACAAATTTAAATTATATTCCTCTAAAAAAAATAAATACTAAATTAATATTTAAAAGATTTTGATTCTGATAAAATAGTATAAAATAATCTTTAAAAAATTTAAAATTTGACAAAATCACTTAACTATATAAAAAAGTGATGTCACAGTAAACAAAAAATACTGATATAGCCATCGAAAATTCGATAATAACAGAAAATTTTAACAAAGTTTTTAATTTTCTTATTTGTTATGACAGAAGAGACACTTCTTCTTCTTTGCCATAACAAAAAAAAATGCAACAACAAAATACTGTCAAGACAAAAAGAACGTTATTTCTTTTTCTTTTTTTTTTTATCATGGTGGAAGGAGATGCACCAACAAAATTAAATTCTATATTATTGATCGCTAAATATCAAAACTTGATTGGAAAAAATTTGGACATCTATCCTTTTTTGTACTTAGCTTCCCACCTGCTTTTTAAAATGACATTATTTATTCATATATACCATAGCTTTCTTAGTTCCCCACATGCATAAGACTATATACATACAAAAAACGTAACACTTAAATATAAATCAGATTATCTACTTCATGTATTTCATATTGAGTTAGATTTTCAAGATGTATTTACTATTTATCAACACTTCAATATTATTGTTCTAAAGTGAAACAGAAAACACTTAGAGTAGACTAAAAAATCATCAATTTTAATTATATCTATAAAAAAAATTTATTCAAAACCACTATTTAGAATAAGCTAAAATATTTTATATTTTATATATATGCAGTGTCATGTGTTTTATAAGAATTTTAAATTTCACGTGTCTGCATGTTCTGTATCGTATTATGTCCTGTATTTATGTAAGTGTTTATGGATCAAAGTATAGAACACATTATTATTTATTAACCTCTCTTCTTAATTACATGAACACATAGAAATAATGATATATATTAAAATTTTTAGACAGAGAAACAAGACTTATATAGATATTCACTTTTTCTTTAGCATCAATTTTTTTCTTTTAAAAGAAAAATCAAAATCTCAACACATCCTAAGTATGAAGAAAAACCAAACCAACAATAAACTGAACAAACATTTTTATCCGATAAAAGTGTTTATATTCTTCTAAAAAAAAAACTACTACTGTCCCACCACCCAACTTGATTAAAACCTAAAAACCTTCGGCTCTTTTTAATTCCTGACAAATAAGAAGTATTGGACATAACACCCAAAACACTTAAATGTTAGCAATGTGATTATCATAACATAAATCATTATTAATCTCTTATATAACAATATAAATGTTAAATATATTAATATTTTAATATTATTATAAAATAAATGAATTTTTAAAAAATGGCTATATATAGAAATAAGTATATAGAAACTAATTTAAAAGATTATAAAAATTTAAATGTATAATATTAAATCAGTTAAGTGAAAATATTAGTGAATAAAACAATAATAATTTGAACCTAAAATAATTAATTAGTTGTGTAGGTACAAATCCTTGTAAGCTAAGCTATATGTTCATTGGTAAATCAAGTTTACAAGTTTATGTGAAACACCATTAACTGCTTTCTGTGAACTAATATGGTGTCGCGGAGTTAGCAATGCATGTTAGGCATGGGAAAAGAATTTTTATACTTACTAAATTAAACTCATTCATTGGGAAGAACGACGAGTTCTAACTATTATTAAGTTTAAGGTAAATTATTTGGTCCCTAATTATAAAGTCTAGATAAACTATGGTCCTCACTCTTAGTCAAAATTAAAAAAATTAGACAAATTAATTTCTACTATTATTTAATAAAGTTATAAAAATTATTAAGCATTTGCTCAAATTAGTGATAAACAAATTTATGTGAACACTAATTTATCTAATAAAAAAATTAAAAAATTATTTGATAAATAATATTTATTGAAATAATTTACTTATTTAATCTAAATAAGTAATTAATAAATTTATTATATTATCCGATCCTAAAATTTAATTCACTACAATTTTATCTTCTCATCTTTTATATAAATTGTGGCTTTTTATCAAGTTTTAAACTATAATAATATAAAACAAATGAAACCATCACAACTTATTTAATTTACTGAAAAAGAATCAATAAATCGTTGGTTAGAAACCTGTATCATAAAATTTAAAAATCTGAACCTATAATACGTAAAAACACCACAATTTAGGTGCAACCATAAAACAAAAACGTGGCAGAAATTACCATGGGCGACACATACATAATACATAAATCGTGGATTAAACTTGGGTTTTAAACCAAGAAAATGAAACCCAGTGTAGGACCACGATTTACTAGCACCACTCGTCACATCACCATCTCTTTCTATTTTTTATTTTTTGACTTTTTCTCAATTCTCTTTCAGTCTTTCTTTTTCTTTTTCTTGCTTATTAAATTAAATATATGTATTATAAAAAAGTGTATGATTATTATTATGGTAATTATAAAATTTTTAGTAATATTTTTTATTAAAATAAAAACTTACGTATAATTATTTTCATGTGAAGTTAATAATTAAAATCGTTAGATAATAATTTAGTCAAATTTATTAAAAAATTAAATTTATCATTTTTAAGATTTTAAATCTAAAATTCCTTACCTAAAGTATAAAACCTTTATTATTTTACTATTTTCATATGGACTTTTATTATTATTTATATTTAATATATAAAAGGTAGATTAATGAATATACTAGTATATGCTTATTAATATCTAATAATTATTTATAGTATAAGGACAGTGAAAACTCAGGTACAGTCAAATTTACGTGAAACTGATAACTGAGAGCCGTTATAACATGTGCAAAAACTTGTTTAAAATATCATTCATTAACTTATTTTAATTTCAATCTTCAAAGTAGGATAACAGGGCCCGTGCCTCAATTTTTGTATTGTTTTAAAAATTAGAACCATAACAACAAATTCTAGCAAATAAAACAGAATTGACAAACAAACCTAAAAAAAAATCCTAAGGAATCAGAACAAAGAATTTGCAAGTTTCAATAAGTAAACACAATTTACAAACAGAATTAAATAAATAAAAACCCTAAGGCTTAAAAATTTTAAAAATCATAATAAACAAGAAATCAGAACAAAGAATGAATAAGTGATACCTGAGACTCCATTGGAAGATGCAACCACAGATGCGCAGAGACTGAGAACGACGAAGTATCACGGCTGGCACAGGGCCATGAACAACGGTGGAGAGACTGAAGATGACGGAGCACAACGCACGCAGCTGCTAGACGACGCTGATGGATGTCGTGAGACTTCGACGGACGACGAGATGAAAACGACAGTTTCTGCCCTTTGTTGGATGGCAACGGCAGAGAAGAGTGAATGACTGTGAGTCTGTGACTGAGAGAGAAGAGAGTGGTGACTGACACTGAGTGAGTGAGAGAGCAGTTTGTGTGCGTGAGTGAGAGAGTCATAGAGGAGTGTGTGGCGCTTCTTCTTCAGAGTGAGTAAGTGAGTGTAAATGGATTAGGGTTTAGGTAGGTAAGGTGTAGAAGTGAGGATAGTTTTGTAAATTAACTTCTAGTTAAGTTTATCGGTTCGGTTTGATTTTGTTTGGTTCAAATTTTTGGAATTAAAATCGAAAACCGAACCAAACCGATCAAAAAACTACAAAATTTTATTTTTTCGATTATCGGTTTATTCGGTTATCGATTTATTTAGTTTGGTCGATCGATTTTAATCGATTTAAATCGATTTTAAACACCCCTACTAAGAAGGATGCCATCACTAAGAAAGATGCCAACCCCAAAGATAACAGGCTTCTACTTGCATTGGATATTTCACTTTCTAAGATTGCAATTGAGAGAAAGATTAAAATTAAGAGACAAAAATTAAGAGATTAAAATTAAATTAAATTTTTGTATTATGTTTAATATAAAGTGTATATAATTGAGTTATGTTTTAATATTTTACTTGGTTTAAAATAAAAATAAAAAGATTTATTAAAATATTTTTAATTATTAAAAAATATTATAAAATTATTTTTTTATTTTTAAAAATTTCAATCTTTTGTGTATAGTATTTACTTTTTAGAAATATTAAAATTTTATATTTCAAGACAAAATTTTAATTTTAATCTATAATACTAAATTTTAATCTTTCTGTCTCAATTTTAGCATCTAAAAGCAAACACTATTAAAAGAATACAAAGCTTAAATTTGTTCAAAGGGTTATAAATTTATAATACAAACATGATTACATGAGAATAGTCTAACTCAGTCTCATGTAGCCGAATCCTGCTACCGTGCTACGTATACATGTACAAATCATATGTATGTAGTCAAGTTTTAATTAAATTGGTTATTAGAGAGTAAATTTCTATATTATTAATCATTTAATTAAAACTTGATTGAAAAAATTTGGACACCTACGTTTTTCGTACATACGTAGTGGCAGGGTAGCATTAATTGTAGCGGAATAATAGTGTAATTTTTGTAGCTGTTAATATTTGTTCATTTTTTAATGTTATAAAAAAAAAGTTAAAATTTATCTTATTTAATATTTATAATTATTATAATAATTAATAAATATTAAATAAAATAAATTTTAATTATTTTTGTTTAATTTTTATTGGTACCAAATATTTCCGTAATTTGTTTGCATGAAACATGTACATATCAATATATACACATTATTTTTCATTTCCTTTGTCTTAGAGTTCTGATACCATAGAAATTACAAGTTCTTTTGACTAATATATATAGGACATGTTGTTAACCTCTCTTCTTAATTGTATGAATACAAACTTCTTATATTCACTTTTTTTTTAACATTAATTTAAGGGAAAGAAAAATCCAAAATCTCAAAACATCCGAAGTACGAAAAAGTTACAAACCAAACCAAAACAGTACTTAAAGCATCAAATTGATTCATTTTTTCCTTCCTGTATATAAAAGATGGAGCATAATATAATAATCATGACCCCATCTTATTGTGAGAATTACAAGAAGTTTTGACTAAAATATATGGAAAAGTCTAGGGCCATCAACTTTTTTAAATTCTGGCCAGCATGTAACCAACAAGAAAAAGTGAGCCATTGGATGAAATCTCACACCAATCTCACACCATTAAAACCATCATTGATGGCTATTTGATGGCTACAAATACCAAAAGTTACTGGCCCTAGCACTCCTCAAAATATAAAACACACCATAATATTTTCTCCTTAGTACAAACGTGACTTAGTCAATTCGTTCTCTTCCATTATGAATAAGATGTGGTGGTCCTATCATATATATATATGTTCCACATTTTATTTAATGGCTAATGATAAAGAAGAGAATGAATCGATTCAAGCCTATAATTTTGAGCTATCTGGCAAAGGGCTTGGATCAAGAGTTGCATAAGTGAGTAATTCAGTGCTTGAAACCAAATGCTTCATTTTCTCCTCTTCCAAGGTAACCCAAGCTTCTATACCATCTTTGGAGTTAGTATCAACCAAAATTATCTTATTCAGTAACAGTAAATTACCTTCTTTACCAACACTACTCGCCCATCTAGGTTTTCCCCATCCAAAATCAGCATCATAGCCTCCAAAGTTAATCCAACTATTAAAAGCTAAACTTTCCAATAATGCCTCGTCACCTTTATTATTAGACCATGTTTCACCACTAATTCTTCTTAGAGCATTTTCCATGATTGAACTCCCCTCCTTTTCACTTTGCAATCTTGCAATAAAATCCTTATCAACTTCTTCAACTGACTTCTTCAGTTTGCTCACCAACTCATCCAAACTCACCTCATGCTCACTCATGTGTTCTGAAGTTGTAAACCACAAAAAATTTCCTATAGAATTCTCAGGATGTAGAGACTCTTCCATTTTTCGGCGAAGGTTCACTGTGTTAATCACCATAGAAGGCCTTTGAATTCCAAATTGAGCCTTTGAAGCGGCCATGAAACACTTCCACAACAATGCAGAAAGTATCTGAACACGTGTAGTTGAAGATTTTGCCACTATTTGAGCCTTGAGGGTGGCAATAGTTGAATTTTTGAACAAAATCCTCCTTGTGACCCATTTTTCTTCCTTAAGAAGGGAACCCCAGCTTTTCTTTGACAAGTCTCTGAAATAAAAAGTACTTGTAGGGAAATACGAACTTGTAGCAAAGTTTGGTTCTGTCAAAGGTTTTGAATTGCGTGTGGTGTCGGCTCTTTCTGTCCACACCTTCAGGAAGGTGTTAACTGATTCACCATCAATGATCTTATGAGAAATGCAAAATCCAATTGCAATTCCACCACAATCAAAGACATTAACTTGAATGTTAGTCACATGAGCTCCTGTCGTTGTTTCCTCCAAGTATGGAGTAATTGGAAAAAGCATGTTCAGCGAATTCAAATCAGGCTTCCTTAGAAACTTTGAAATAGGACAATTCACTTTTGCTACTACAAAGTTAGCACCTTCATCATTGCAATCAATGGAGAAATCATCTTTGGTCTTTCCAGCAAGAGGATAAAATAGTGTTAGTGTTTCAGATAATGATTGTTTAAGCAACTCTAATCTCTTTGGGAATTCAGACAAATTTTGTGAGGTGTAGAATAGGATGGCTACTGCATGAGGAAAGGGAACAAGTTGATCTAAAATGGAGTATTTGAAGGTTCTTAAGGGAGAGAGTGTGGGGGAAGAAGGTCTAATGTTTTCTCTAGAAATAATTTCAACTTCAATTTTTTCCATTGTTTAGCTAAAATAATGAGCCCTATATAGCTTATATGAAGAGATTGAGAAGAAAAATTATATTGTAGTTGTGCATTTTAATCTGGTTGATATGTCTCTATATATATAGCATTAGAGCCATTTACTTTTTAGAAAAATTTATGATCACGTGATTATATATGAATATACATTAAAGAGGAAGTATAGGGAGTCAATGGAGTATATGTACAATGTGTATAATGGGGTTTAAAAATGTTCGATTCAGTAGGATATCAGATGTTTATTATCCCTGATATCCGGATGGTTATTCTGGATGGTATGGGTATATTATGTTTAAGAAATTAGTAGTCTTTTATCTTGTATGTTCATTTTTTAACTCATTCAATCAAATAAACAATCCATTATACATATTGTACAAATACTCAATTGAGTCTCTAACAAGATTCAAATTAAAACATACATGTCATCTTTCGTTCTTTTGTCAGATTTTTCATATATCGTTGGTACTATCAAAATTAATTTGTCATAGTTACTTAAATAAATAAGTAAGTTAACCACTTAGTGAGTTAGTACATGTGTCTTTTTATTAAAAACAATTTTATTTAAATTAAGTAAGACTATTAACTTATTCAAAAATGTTTATGAGACAACAAAAAAATTAGCACAAAGTAGTTTAATTAAATTTATTTTATTTTACATTTTCTAGTTATTAATAGAATAAATAAATAATATTAGATATAATAAATGTATAATTATAAATTATATGCAAGAGCACATCCAAAAATTTTAATACGAAGAAACCGAACTTTATATAAAGTTTTATTTATTCTTTTTTGTATTATCCTTTTTGCTATATAAAAGCAATTGATGCATGATATGAAGTTATTGGATTTTCTAAATAAAAAAATTTATGAACATATAAAATTAGAAAAGAAATAATATTTTTTATAAAAAAAATATTTAAAATATCCAATGTAAAGATATAAGTCATTATTAATTTTTTTATATATATAATAATATAAATGTTAAATATGTTAATATTTTAATATTATTAAAAAATAAACGATTTTTTTAAATGACTATAGAAATGAATTTATAAAAATTAATTTAAAAAATATAAAAATTTGAGTATATAATATTAGATGAGTTAAGTAAAAATATTAATAAATAAATTAATTCAAATTAAAATTATCACATATATATTAAAAAGTAATCACATATAAAATAATTAAATTATATAATATTTTTTATTTTTTTAAACAAATATCTTGTATAAAAATGCCGGGGGAGATTTGCCCCCTTTTAAATTTGCTTCTAATTATATATATAATTATAAATATTAATTTAAATACGATAATTTTATATTATTATATTTTTAATATTACTATAGCTTACTAGTAAAATGGAGTTAAATCTCAATTTGACCTCTAAAATTTAATTTGGAATGATCTCCATAATTTCGTCAACCCCAATTAGAATCCTTAAATTTGCAATTGTGGCTCTGACTTGTCCCTGCGATTATCTCCATCACCGAAATGCTGATTTAATGTAATTACATAACACGATAGACACTACTTAAATGACGGGACATTGGTCTTACGCCCAAACCCTTTAGAAATTACGTCGTTTCAGTTGTTTTTTGGTTAAAACTCTCTTTCTTTCCACTACGACGATCATGAGATGCAAAACATGAAGAAAATCCTTACACTACGTAGTTTCCAAACCAAAGGGTTTGGATGTGAAACCAATGCGCCGTCATTTAAGTAGTGTCTATTATGTCATGTAATTGCGACAGATCAGCATTCTGGTGACAGAAATGATCGCAGGGACAAGACGGAACCATAATTACAAATTTAGGAGTTCTAATTGAAGCCAATAAAATTATAAAGATCATTCTAAATATTGGATCAAATTTCAAGGGCCAAATTGAGATTTAACTCAATAAAATGTTTTGTTTAGAATTTTAACACATCAGTATCTATAATTTGAACTTAAAATAATTAATTAGTTGTGTAGGTACAAATCCATGTAAATACCATTAAATCCTTTCTATGAACTAGTACGGTGTTGCGGAGTTAGCAATGCATGTTAGACATGAGAGAAGAATTTTTAAGTTTCGCACCTACTAAATTAAACTCATTCAATGGAAAAGACGGCGAGTTTTAACTATTATTAAGTTTAAGTTAGATTATTCGGTCCATAATTATAAAGTCTAGATAACCATAGTCCTCACTCCTAGTCAAAAATTAAAAAATAAGAAGTTGATAAATTATTTTTTACTTATATTTAATAAAAATTTTAATTATTCAAATGATTTTTATAATTTTATTAAATTTATAATTAAATTTTTATTATATATTTTTTAATTAAATTCTTACAAATACTTTTAATTTTATAATGAGGTCTTTTGTAATATAAAAAATATTATAATTAACTAAATATTTATTCACAAATTAAAGACATTTATAATTAAGGACCTAATTAAATCTTTGACTATTTATGTTTTAAAAGAAATATTTTATTAATATAAATATTTTTGACATAAAAATGATCTAATTATAAAATTAAAAATAATATAAAAATTTAATTAAAAAAATATAAAAATCTAATTATAAATTTAATAAAACTATAAGAATCAATAAAATAATTAAACCATAATAAACTTATAAAAGTTTTTAAGCATTTTCTGAAATTATAGATAAACAAATTTACGTGGATATTGAAAACTAAAATCTATAATATATTTTTTTTGAACATTAATATCAATCATTATTCTAACCATTTAATTTTAATAAAAATTAATTAGATAATTCGATATTAGTTTTTTCATAAATTAAAAAATAGATGATTATTCTTTTTCTTAAAATAAGGGTTAAGTTCGATTTTGCTCCCCAACGTAGAGGTCGAAAATCGAAATCGTCCCAAACTTTTTTTTTGCTACAAAATGGTCCTCAAAATTTCAGTTTGTTTTAAAATCGTCTCTCGGACGAAAATACTCTTCTCCCTTCACCCCAAAATCAACCATCACCACCACCGCCAGCAGAACAGATGCCTACGTCCAATCAGAACCACCACCACCACCACCACCACCAGTATCATCATGGTCATCATCATCTTCATCAGAATTTTTTCCAAAATCAACCAAAATTAACCAGAAGCCCAAATTGAACAAGAACCCACCACCACCACCACCATTATCATCATGGCCTCATCATCATCATCATTAGAAAATTCAAACAACATGAACTTTGAACAATAATCAACAAATTCAGCAACAACAATATTCCACAATAAATTTCACAAAAAAATCTAAAATTTTACAAAAAATCCAATTCACAGAAGAAGAAGCTGGTGGTGGTGCGGTGCGGCAGGACGGCAGGGCGGCGAAAAAGAAGAATAAGAAGAAGCTAGTGGTGGGGTGCGGTGCGGCAGCCGGCAGCGCGGCAAAGCGGCGGTGCAGCGTGGTGGCGGTCCCCCTTCTCTCCCCCCTCTTCCCCCTCCTTTTTCTCACGCCCCTTCTTTCTCTCCCAACCCCACTTCTGTATCCCTTTCTTTCTTCTTTTTTATTTATTTATTTATATTCATTTTATTTTATAATTTTTTATTGAGGGATAATTTTGTAATAAAAAAGAAAAAATTGGTAAAAAAGACGATTTTAAAATAAACTAAAATTTCGAAAACCATTTTGTAGCAAAAAAAAATTGGGGACGATTCCGATTTTTTTACCTCTACGTTGGGACTAAAATCAAACTTAACCCTTAAAATAATTAATGAAGCAAAGTACATGGATCAATTATGATATAATTATTCTTTTTCTTAAAATAATTCGATATTAGTCTTCAATACTTGTTAGTAAAGTGGGATTTTTTGAGCATATTTGGTGAAGTGGGACCAATTAAGATATAAATCAATTCAGTCAATTTTTTTTAATCCTAAATTTAAAATTTGAAAAATTTAGTTTTGTTCCTATTTTCATATATGCGTCGTACAACTCTAAGTCACAAATCACGAGTTAAACTCCAAAATGGTCCTAAGATTGGCGTCATGCGCTAAAATCGTTTCTGAGATTCTAATTACACCAATTACGTCCCTGAAATTGAGAAAAGTGCACTATATTAGTCCCTGACCCATTTTCCATTAACGACGTGATGTCATGCATGGCTTGATGACGTGGACTATAAGTGACATGTGTCACTCTATGATTTGGCCACGTGTAATGATATGATGATGTGGTGACCAGTGACACGTGGCATGCTGATGTGGATGGTTGTACCACGTGTCACAATGTTATTTGGCCACGTGTCCATTTGTGTCACGTGTCGTAACGGTATTAATCCACGTGTCATCCATTATGTCATCGTTATAGATGCACTAAATTAGTCCCTCACTTTGCATTAAGTGACTCATTTTAGTCCCTGAAATTGAATGCCGTGCACCAAACTAGTCCCTTCACCAATTTTTCTCATTTTTTTAAATTTAAAATTTTCAATATCTTAGATGCACTAATTTTAATTCTATTTTTTCATATATTGTTTAAATACAAGTGCTTTCGTAAAAAAATTTAAAATTTTAGTTTTAATTATAATTTTTTTAATAATTTACCATTAGTAAATTTTGTAATATATATGTTATTATAAAAAAATTATTATATAATTGATTAGACACATTTTTTCATCAAAAAACATGTGTTTTTAACAAGAAATTAATAATTAAAATAAATATTTTTTTTTGTTCTTATGAAATATACATTTTCGTTATGTGTAAATGAGCTAGATTGAAGGCACTTCAAGCACCATCACTACCATCTCCAACCTCTGCAGTCTAGACGAAAGAGGTCGGAGATGGTAATAAGGAAAGCTTGAAATGCCTTCACGTCAACTGCAAGACGGCAGTTAGGGGTATCCGCAAGAGAAAAAAGATTTTATAAAAGCACTGAAAGAGGTCGGAGATGGTAGTGAAGGTGCTTGAAATGCCTTCCCGTCAACTCCAAGTCGGTGGTTGGGGTATTCGCAAAAGAAAAAATATTTTATAAAAGCAATTTTATTTGAATAACATGTAAAAAAATAGAATTGAAATTAATGCAATAAAAAATATTGAGAATTTTGAATTTATAGAAAAAAAAATGAGAAAAATTTGGTAAAGGGACTAGTTTGGTGCACGACATTCAATTTCAGGGACTAAAATGAGTCACTTAATGCAAAGTGAGGGACTAATTTGGTGCATCTACAACGATGACATAATGGATGACACGTGGACGAATACTGTTGCGACACGTGGCACAACCATCCACATCAGCATGCCGCGTGTCACTGGTCACCACATCATCATATCATTACACGTGGCCAAATCATGGAGTGACACGTGTCACTTACAGTCCACGTCATCAAGTCATGTCATCACGCCGTTAATAGAAAATGGGTCAGGAACTAATATGGTGCACTTTTGTCAATCTCAGGGACGTAATTGGTACAATTGGAATCTCAGGGACGATTTTAGTGCACGACGCCAATCTCAGGGACCATTTTGGAGTTTAACTCCACAAATCACTATACAGATCTTCCGTTTTTTTTTCTCATGCGCCTCCTCGTGTCAATCTCTTCTTGCATGTCGCGCCATTATCGCAGCCCGCTCTCCCACTCCCGCGCCTCTCCGCCGCGCATCCTCCGTCGCAATTGTTACACGTCGCGCCTTGTCCTTGCACCAGTCATCCTCAGCCGTTGCATCATCATCCATCGCAGGAGAGCTCCTGACGGAAGACAACCAACTCCTCGCCGCTGCTCACCATTGAGCATTCCATCAGTACTAGTCCGCGAGGGAACAATCCGTGGCGTCCATGCCCTTCTCGACCATGCCCATGTCGTCCACGCTCGCACCATCCATGCAGCACCGTCAAAGACGTTATCGACCACCCTGCATGTAGTTGTCATCTTCTTTTCCGTCATTTTTCCCTTGTATTGCCATCCTCCATCACATCGCGCCCTCCGTCGCCGTCAATCTTTTTTTGATGTGATTTGGATTTTTTCATGCAATTTGAATTTTTCGATATAATTTGGATATTTTTTGGTATACTGTGGATGTTCTTTTTGGTATAATTTTTTAAATGTTTTTTTAGTATATTATAAATATTTTTTCGTTCCTTAGTAGAAAATATATTAGGATTTATGATGCAGATGTTTCTTTTACAATGAAAGAAATATCTACAACCCCTTAAAATGAATTTAATATGATTTTAATTTTTTTTTTGAAATGATTCAGGTTTTTTTCTATATAATCAAGATGTTTTTTTCGATATAATATAAATTGTTAGTTTTTTAGTATATTATGGATGTTTTTTTCATCCGTTGGTAGAAAATATATTGCGATTTATAATGCGGCTTTTTTTTTACAAAAAAAAAATATCCATCATCACTTGAGAATGAATTTAATATTATTTGATTTTTTTTATGTAATTTGAATGTTTTTTCATATAATTTGAATTTTTTTCGATATAATTTGAATATATTTTTTTAATATATGGTGGATGTTTTATTTTTATGGATCTTGGGGTGCAGCCTAAACAATTGAAATAAGAGTTGGCTGAAGACAGAAAGTTAACTCTACTCCTTATTGATTATCTAACAGAGTTGTTTTGATATTCCTCTAGTTGGTAGAGCGTGGATTGCTTGTGCGAGTATATTTTGAGAGAGATATAATTGAGTCAGCTCACGAGCTAATGAGATGAGTTTATCCAAACTCAAACTTGTTTCATTTAATTTATGAGCTCAATTTCAGGTTCAAGTTCGGCTCATCAGCCCATAAGCACAGCTTATCGAACTATTAACAAGTCGAGTTCGAACTGACTTATAAATGGGGTTGACTCACTTCTAACCCTAACGAAAGATAATGAAGTATAGGATTTCTTCTAGATTTGTTTAATAAAAAACAAAATATTAAATCAAATTTTAACATCTTAATTACAATAAATAATATTCTTCCTAAATAACTTTTTTTTTTAAATCTATTTAACATCTTTACATCGTGTTATTTTAAATGTTACGCTTTCTTGTTAAATGATTTTATATTATAAAAATTATTTAATTATTAAAAAAATAATTATAGCATATGAAAATATATATTTATAGTCTTATTTTAAATGTTACTCATTCTTGTTAAACAATTATATATTATAAAAATTATTGAATTATTAAAAAATAATTATAGCATATGAAAATATATATACTATACATCAACAACACATATTAAATAAAATTCATCAACTAATAATTACATGGTAAAAAATTCATGTCAATGCTGTAATTTTTCACTCATACTAAACATCAGTCATAGACTCATAGCGTCAAATGAAATCTGCTTTTACATAATTCATCTCAATAAACCCTAAATCTTGCTCAACCTTGAAAAACCCTTAACACTTCATGAGCTAAACAACCTTAAGCTCAAATTCAGCTTACATAATCCCAACTACACATTCACATCATTAAACTATAAATTCTACAACTAAAATAACCCTAAATAAACATTCATTTAATTCTAACTGCATTATACTTCACCGCATTAATTTCACCGCATTAATTTCACCACACAATGTGATTCTAACCCATAACCATAATAGATGCTAAATAAAATAAATTTTAATTTTTTTAATTTCTCTAATATTATCGGACAACTAATTTCGACGACTACTAACAATAAATTCTATTTATAAAAGAGGTTCATTTTTCTCCGCATAGTAACCTATTTGCCAAATTGTCAATCCAAACATTCTTTCATTTTTCTGCAAAAATGCATTTACAATTAATTGATGTTGTTTATATCGATTTGAATTTAAATATTTCTACCAAACACCAACAATAAATTCCATTTATTAGAAAGGATAAATTACATAAATAAAATAAAGTGAATTCAATATTAGCCACTTGTTTTGAATGAGATTTGATTGCATCTATATCTGTTTTAACTTTTAAGCAGCAACAATTCCAAAGCTAAATAATCGTGTTAGGCAAAAATGGTTGATAGGAAAGCATTACCAAACACACAAATTGTGCTGACACGATTTATCTAATCACACACTATATCATAATTTATTGGAAGGTCCAACAATTTAGTTTCGTTAATTCAATGCACAATATTTGTGCTAACTTGACAAAATTTAACTTGCATCTTGAGTACAACAAAATTTTTTAAGTATTTTTATAACCGTGTATTCATTATATAGAAAATGCTTACAATTTTTTTTTAATTTTACAAAAATACTAACAATAATAATAAAAAAAGTTTTAATTGTATTCATTATTTCAGTTATACTCGTTGCAAGATATAAGTAGTAGTTCGAGTACAATAAAATTTTTTAAATTTTATATAAATACTTACAATAAAAATTTTAAAATTTATAAAAATACTTACAATAATTATATAAAAAAAATTGTTGTATTTCTTGCAAAACATCTAAAATAAAGATAAGGACGATAAGAAGATGAAAAAGGACGCTGAGAGATTTTTTTTTTCAGGATATATGAAAAATAAATATATATTAATAAAAATTAATCTAATACCTAAAATCTGATATCAAATTATAAAAAAATAGAAGATAAATAAAAAGACAAGAATTTAAACGGAATAAAAAAGATATACTAAAATTAAAATAGAAAATAAAAGGGATAGATTGAAATTGAAAATAAAAAAAATTATTTTACTTTTTACCTAATTTCTTGACATAATAAGAAAAGAACTCCTTAACCTAATTTGTACACGTCATAATTTGAGAATTGATTTAAAGAACTCCTCAACCTTCTACCCAATTTTCCAATGCAATAAGAGAGGAACTCACTCACCTCACTTGTCTACTACATCATGATTTCATCACAAAATTAAAAGAAGTGTTTTTCACACCTCTAATCACTGAATATGTCACGACTATAATAGTTTATGAAATATTTATAACCTTTTATTAGATTAAAATAAGAAAAAATCCTAAGCTCATAAAGATAAAATCCAATTAGTAACTAAATAAATAAAAATCAAAATACATTAAATTAAATTAAACATTTTAATAATATAAACTAATAATTTCTAAATAACACTTAAACTTTTTCTATCACAAATATTTGAATCCCGTGTTATGTTAGCATACTAAATGTTGGTTCCGGATATTTTCCCTTTGGAAAATTGTCAATCGCTCCTAGTTTTCTTTTATTTTTCCACGAATATGCATTTAAAATTCCAGAAAAGAAACCTATATAAAGAACCCATTTATATTCTTGAACTTTGCTACTTTCCTTCTGCAGTTTTAGAAGTGTCAAAACATGTATGTATTAGTATAGCGTTAGATTTTTAGTTTATATAGTTTCACAATTCCAAAAGTAAAATTAACAGAAACTGTTTCCCTACTGCCCACTATTATTTTTATTTGTTTTATTGTTGACAACATACAAATATTTAATTTTTTTTAATGTATTAATTGTGTAAAATCTTTTACGTTTCATCCAATTAAATTTGTTTACTTCTTTTTGAATGATTACCTAGGTTGTAATAAGAGTGCAAAATTATTTTTATTGACATAATAATAATGTGTTTATGCATAAAACATGTTTACATTAACGAATTCTTAATTATTCTTTTGCAGAAATCATTATGGTGGCACCGATTACTGCTGCTTCAGCGTGTGCATTTCACACTGTTAAATTACCATCACAAAACTATAGTACAAAAGAGGGCATCAAACGTGGCACTAATAACCTAGGACAAGGACATGGACTTGGAGTGAAGCGTGCTTCTTGTGGTGGCTTACAAATTAAGGCAAATGCCCGAAATTATAATGATGATGCTAAGATTTCCAGAGTTGCTACCATATCTTCTATTCGTCAAAATTTTACCATCAGATCATATGAAGTTGATGCTAACGGAGTGGCATCTATTGAGACTTTGATGAACTATTTTCAGGTTTGTCCTTAAACATCATCATCATTCTTAATCATACAAATGAGCTCCTTATGAAAACAAATTAGGACATGGTTAATAAAGTAAACAATTTGATCTCAATTTTATATTCATGAAATTCGTAATCTTTGTTAGTTATTATATTATTTACAAAGCACACAAATGACCGAAGATAAATTTAAATTTTTGGGAAAATCGAATAGCGGCGGTTTGAAATCACCGCAAAATACATATATAAAAACATAACGGTCAATAGAACAGCAGCGGTTTAAAATTGTAAAAAAATGCATTTGAAAATCCTGTTGGCCAAATAACAGCGGTTTCAAACCGCCGTTAAGTCAATCGACGCCAATCAAGTGGTTTCTCAGCGGTTGTGCCAGCGGTTCAACAAAATCGCTGCAAAATCAAATGTCCACGCCCTATACAGAAACGGTTTTTGAACCGCTGGCAATTTGTTTCTCGGCGGTTAGAAACCGCCACTAGTCCTCCTGCAAACCGCTGCTAAGAGGCGGATCTGCTGTAGTGTGTAATATCTATATTAATAGATTTGCTCACATACATATATTGACATCCAATTTATCTTGTGTTGTATATTAAAGGTTTAATTATTCTATCTGTCCTTATAATTTTATCAAATTTTTAATTAAATTTTTATTTTTTTTAATTAAATCCTTACATTATATCAGATTTTGTAAGTAAGTCCTACTGTGATAAAAATGTTAAAATTAATGGAATATTCTGTTAAATTATACAGAATATTCAGTAAAGTATTAGGCATATTCAGTTTGTTTAATAAAATATTCTATTAATTCTATCGTTTTTGTCACAGTAAAAACTTAATTACAAAATCTAATATGATATAAAAATTCAATCAAAAAACAAGAAAATATAAAAATCTAATTAAAAATTCAGTGAAACTATATGTAAATACTTATATATATATATCTAAGAGAACATAATCTAGTTTAAAGGGAAGGCTAGTAACAAACTTATAACTCCCTTGACTATGACTAACTTAACTAACCTTTATCATTCACATTATATCCGTAACATATATACAATAATATTGTTATCTCATTTCGCTTCTATTATTTGTTTCATAGAGCTCTATGATTGATCACTGTAAGACACTTGGGATCCACAATAATAATTTAAATGGTTCTACGAACGAAATGATCAAAAGGAACTTGGTATGGGTATATACTGAAATGCAGCTTTCGACTTATCGTTATCCTAAATGGTAAGTCTTCCTACATATTTATAATTTTAATCTTATTGATATCTTTACGATGACTCCATAACATATATATCACTGGATTTGGTTGAGTAGTTTATAGGAGGTCGATTGATTTTTGACTATGAAACAAGTTTGCTATACATTCATCATAAATTATCATTATTAGGTATTTTAAGAGTAATAAGATAAAAGAATTTACTCTTTCTAATTAGTTTAGATCACATAACCTCAAATGACTTTGTTATAAATATTTATTAATAATTTATTATTCAATTAATACATTAGTGTAAGAGTTATAGTGTACATCGAGAATATCTAATAATTTTTTCAAATTTTCTATTCAAAATTAATTTATGAATATATTAGCAAAGTGAAAATTATTTCTACACATAGAATATAACATGTAATCATAGTACTACGTGAACAATAAATCTGTTTATTAGTTTCGTTTTTAGCTATGTTGACAAATTAGCGCAATATTATATGATTAAGTTATTTTAATAATTAATAAGTTTAATTAAATTAGTTTAATTAAGAGTTTATTAACACAATAAAAATCAATTAAAAAACAAAAAAGAGACACATATAAAAAAGACTTAATTAAACTTAATTATCAAAATAACTTATTCACCTAATATTTTTATACAAATTAAATAGCAACATATTGCTTTCTTAAGTAATTATAAAAGTCTATGTACTATATATTCTCTCTATATATTAAGCCTTATGGAATTTTTTTAGGTCTGGTCTTCGTTGAACTCTTATAGTTTCTTTTGGGACGTTATTGTAATATTTTCTTATTTAATTTCTTTTAATTTGTGTTTGACATTTATCCGAAAAAAAAAATCTTGCAATCTTCCTTATGTTTCATGAAAATATATTTGTATTATATAGGGATGATGTAGTTGAAGTGGAAACTTGGTTATCTACAGAAGGAAAGAATGCTTTGCGCTTAAATTGGAGTGTGCAAGATTTCAAAACAAATCAAATGTTGAATAGAGCCTCAAGGTATATAAATCAATTACTTTTAAAAATTTAATTTTCTTCCTCACTTTCCAACAATCATCGTCAAACCAAAAAAAATTGATCTTCTTGTTGGGAGAAAAAAAAAAAGGAAATATGACATTATTTTTGTCTTTGTCGAAAATAAACTTTAACAGAAAAAAATTGAATGGAAATTATATTTATAAATAGTATGTATACATAAAGATAAATAATATTATACATGTATGTGTGAATACTGAATAGTATTATACGAGATTTGTTTCATAAATAGTAATTTACACTAATATTTAAGGTACAAGGCTAAAATCCGGTAAAAACTTCATGCCAAAATTCTGAAAAAAAAAATTATTATATATAATAATTATGTATGTAATATCTTTTTAATTTTACACTTTTACATACACGAATATTCATTTTTTTTTCAGGATTAATAGAGATATTATTAAAAAAAGTTATTATATAAACTCTCATATTTGATAATTTTTGGACACTATTCAACCCGCACCTAAAAATTAACTTACAGTTATGGGTAAAAAAAAAAAGAAATTAACAAATAAAATAATTTAAATTTTAAATTTTAAATTTTAAAGTCTAAATTTTAAAATTTAAATTTGAACAATTAATATAAAATATAATAAATAAGAAATTAAAACTTTTTTAATAAATAAAAAATGCAACACTTCTCACTTAATAAGGAGTATTTAAGAATGAGTTATTTATTTAGCTAGATCATTAAATAAACAATCCCGCTACGTTACCAACAGCGTTTCTGTCAACTTCTGTCAACTCTTGTTTATGACTGTGTTTAATGAAAGTGTCTTTGTGGATGTGTCTAACAAAAATATCTTTTTTATGACTGTATCTGTCTTTATATATATATTTTTTGGATGTATCTCTTTATACATGTGTTTAAAATATAATAATTAATTATTGTTGGTAATAAGTTGATAGATAGTATATTGGTACCTATATTTTTTCTTAAATTAAAGGCAACTGTTTGTTTGATTTAGAAATCATCACTAAGTGCAATTATTTAATTTGCTCAAATAATCAAACTTGGTACTTATTTGGAATTGTTAGATAACTTAGTTAATTAACACAGTAACTATTTAGAAAAATAATCTTTCCCCCAACTACTATGTTATGCGACTTCATGCATGTGTTCTCTAGCTTGTGTACGTTTCAATGGAAACCACCTTAGAGTTAGTACAACTTGTTAGAAAACTTATAATCAATTGATTTTGATTTCTATCCAGTGTTTGTGTCTTGATGAACAAATTGACAAGAAGATTATCCAAAATGCCGGAAGAAGTCAGAAGGGAATATGAACCCCATATTGTAAATTCCAGAATTATTATAGAAGGTGAAGACAAAAAAATACCTAAAGTTGATGACACTACAGCAGATTATATTTGTACTGGTTTAACGGTATGCATGTTTCCTTTTTTTATAAATAATTATTTATTATTGATTAATTTTTTAAATTTATATAACATTTTCGTGTTAATTTTCAGCCAAAATGGAGTGATTTAGATATACATTTTCATGTCAATAACGCGAAGTATATTAGTTGGATCTTAGAGGTAATTAATTTCTTTTCCATTAGAATTCAACTAGACAACTAATTTTTTCTACTTAATATCAACTAACTTTTTTTAAAATATTTTTTATTTTAAATTCTAAATTTTAGATTCTAGACTGTAAATTTTAAATTTAAAAAAAAATAAAAGTAAAAAATTAATTTTTATATTTATTATCGTATTTTTAGGATATGCATTTTGTTCTGATTTGGCTTTATTATTTAATTAGATACAACATGGTCTTTACCTTTAATTTGAAATATGCAGAATATTCCACAATCAATCTTGATGAATTATGAGTTATCTGCCATGAGTTTGAAATTCAAGAGGGAGTGTAAAATAGACAGCAAGTTACAGTCGCTAACTGAAGTTTGTAGTGACGATAATAATAGTAATAATAACGTTGAGTACAATCATATGGTTCGATCTGAAGATGGTGTTGAGATTTTGAGGGGAAGGACTGAGTGGAGACCCAAACCTACTAATAGCTTTGACAATTTTAATCATGTTCCAGAAGCTTTCATTAAAGACTTCTAATTGAGACCTGGGAGTTGCATTAGTCTCTATTTATTTTTTTGTGTGTGTAGGGGGGGGGGAGTTGGTGGTGGTGGTGTTAATTTTAATGGTTATTAATAATAAATTATACCTAATTGTTTTTAGGTGAATTATATGGTAAAGATGTAAGTTTATAAATTTTTTTTATGGGATAAAAGAGAAATTAAAAAAGTTAAGACTCATATTTTAAATAATAATAAAATAATAAAAATTAATTATAAAAAAGATTTATACTCTCTTTATACAATTTTAATCTATAAAGTGTCCCTTGTTTTTATAACCATTCATTAACTCTTTTAAATATCTCGATTATAGAAGTTGATTACGTACAATTCTTAATTGTAGATTTTATGTTTTTAATTTTTTTATACCGTCTAAAAGATATATCTATATATAAGAGTTTAAGAAGAGAATAAAATTTTTCAGTTAATATTAATTATTTTTTTATTTTAATTAGATCTTATATCTTAAATTTTAATTTTTAAAAAATAATTTTAAAGATAATAATTTATAATAAAAAATTAATTAATATTAATTATTTAAAAGTAAGTTTTTATATTTTTTATATTAAAAAAAATAAAAAAATTTGCTAATCAAACAAAAATGCTACCCGTCTTATAAGCACCCAACTATAATTAAATAAAAAATATTATTTATATATTAAAATTAATTATTATATATTTATATATAAATATATATATAATTTAATTATTTTTAATATATATTTTATACTCATAGTTAATTTTAGTATACATTTATCATAGATAAAATAAATATCATAAATAACTCATACGCGTCTCGTACAAATCAATCTAGAAAGATTCTCGCCACTTTATTTATTTGCCTTCCACCATTTTTGCTTTCTTTTATTTAATTGATTGAAATCATTGTCGGCTAGAGAAGTAAACAGATTCGTAGCCAAAAAAAAAATGCTATTGGCCATTTGGCCCTAAGCACCAAGCAGCCAACTATAATTAAAGATCATAACCCATACTGAATGTGATAGGAGATAATAACTCACGTGTTTCATGCAAATCAATCTAGGAAGATTCTCACCACGTTCTCTGTTTATTTCCTTCCAACATTTTTGCTTCCTTTTATTGTAATTATTTTATTTAATTAATATTTATAATTTTATATATTTAACAATTAAAATTATATATTTATTATGTATTTATTTTAAAAGTAATTAATAAATATAAAATAAGATCAAACAACTTTAAATTAATTTAGATTGATTTTTATTGTCTCTCAAACATTTCTGTTTATGTATAAGAGAAATATTCACATAAAGATGTCTATTTCATCTTTTATTAAAAATATTTTTATGTTATATTTTAATTGATTTCTATATAATTTATTCGGTGTTCTTCGTCACATATTATTAAATTTCTTAAAAGATTTTCTTTTTAAAAATAATAAAAAATATTTAGATTGGATTAAAACAAAAAAATAATAAATTAACTATTAATTTTTTTTTATATTATTTATATAAAAAAATATGTCACACTAATCAATCAATATTATATATATATATATATATATATATATATATATATATATATATATATATATATAATTTTTTAAAAATAAAATTTATCATACAAGTTATATGAGAACAAGCTCAAACTTTTTAAAATTCTTACAATATTATAGATTAAAATTCACTAATTTAAATTTGTTTTCATTTTTAATATAAGCATTAGAAATAAATAAAATTTTTATAACTAGATGTAGTGTAACAAAATACATATAATATTAATTAGTTTTTTAAAATTTTTAAAAAAATAGTTTCTTTATAATAATGTATTATTAGAAAATTAACATTATAAAAACTAATTTCAACCAATACAATATAATAGGTTATTAAATATATTTAATACAAAACACATTATATAAACTTTTGTTGAGTTTAAATTTTAAATAATTTTTAATTAAATTTTGAATATTCTTATTTTAAATAGTTAGAATATTTTAACATCATCTTTTTCGTATCTTTTTAATTGAGTCTTTGATGTTTTAAATTATAAACCTTATTTATAATTAAGGGTAATGTTTCAACACCATCAATTATTAGCCACACATACAAAAATACCAAAACAATTCTATAATCATAATTATAATCTAACTTTATAAGCAAAACAATAAAACTATATATAAGTAATTTAACTAAATTTTATCTATATCTATAGTCACAATTCATAAATAATATAATCAAATTATATTTATGTTTATAATTAAAATATGAATAAAAATACAAAAAATGATCATGGTGGTTAATTTTGTTCGTTCATAATTTTTTTTATTATTTTTGTTGTGAAAAGTTTAATTATTTTAATAGTTAATTATTTTCTAAAGAAGATAATTGAATAATAACACAAAAAATTTTTATTAAGAGTAATTTATTTAGATGTGATTAAAAAATAATTGAATAATTATATATGATAGAAAATTAATATTATTAAAAGCTAAAATTAAAATTCATTTTAAAATTAAAAATAAAATTAGAAATCATGCCTTTTTTTTCTAAAATTTATCTACGAGTAATTCTATAAGTATTTTATGATGAATAAAAATATTAAACTCGTATTGAAATCTATTTTAGTAAAATTCATTTTTATTCTATTAAACATTAAATAAAGGGTTAAGTATGATTTTGGTCCCCAACGTAGAGGTCGAAAATCGATTTCGTCCCCGGCCTTTTTTTACTACAAAATGATCCCCCAAGATTACAGTTTGTTTTAAAATCGTTCTTTTTACCAATTTTATTTTTTTATTACTAAATTACCCCTCATTAAAAAAATTATAAAATAAAATAAATATAAAATAAATAAAAAAAGGAAAGAAAGGGATACAGAGAATCAGGGGGAGAGAAAGAAAGAGGGGTGGGGCGCGAGGGACGGGGGAGGGAAGCCGCACCGTTTGCACTGCTGTCTTGCCGCCTGTGATCCGCCACTGCTCCCTACACTAATGGCAAGAGAGAAGAGAGCAGAGGGAGAGAGAAAGAGAAGAGAGGAACGAAGCCCTCCACAACATCGCAACCCCTCCTCCTCCACCACCGCCGCAACCTCTCCTCTTCCACATCGTCGTTCACCGCCGCAGCCCCTCCTCCACCACCACCGCCGCAACCCTTTTCCTCTGTTTCAATTTTTTATTCTTTTTTCTTTAAATTTTCAGATTTAAAGGATTCTATTGTTGTTGTTGTTGTTGATGCTTCTGGTAGCTTCTATTTATTCCTTTCTGTTTATTCCTTTTATTCCATTGTTGTTGTTGATGTTTTGGTTGCTTCTGTTTCTGCTGCTTCTATTTTTGTTTCTACTTCTGGTTTTATTTTTGTTGTCGCTCTAATTTCATTATCCATTGTTACTGTTGTTGTTTTGCTGATTGTTATCCATTGTTGCCTGCTTTTGTTTCTGTGTTTGTGCATCTGCTTTTGCTTCTGGTTAATGTTGAGGAAGAAGAGGGGTGTTGAGGAAGAAGAGGGGAGGAAGGGGTATTTTCGTCCGAATGACGATTTTAAAACAAACTGAAACTTTGGGGACTATTTTGTAGCAAAAAAAGGCTGGGGACGAAATCAATTTTCGGCCTCTATGTTGGGGACCAAAATCATACTTAACACTTAAATAAACTATTGAAAGGAATTTTATTCCCTCCATTAGAGGAGAATGATAAACTTCCATACTTCTATTATATTATGACAATAATTTAGTTCTATTATTTTTAAAGTCATGATTGTACTTCATGATTTTTTCACTTTTATATATAAATTTTTTATTGTGTAAAATAATAATAATAATAATAATAATAATAATAATAAAGAAGTATATATGCCATAGTAAAAAAGAAGCACATCACCAAATAATTTATCATCTGAATTATATATGAATCAAATCGATAATAGGAGGGTTAATACAAAAAAAATCGATAATAGGACTAGAGACTTACAATTCTTTTCTTAAGTTCACAGAAAAACGTTTATATTTGTGTGACATATAAAATAATTACCATATTATTATTATTATTACATTATATATATATATATATATATATATATATATATATATATATATATATATATAAAATGTAATAATATATATATGGGGATGAGTGTGACATATTTTTTTATATAAGCAACAGTTATGCTACACATACAAATCTTTTTGGTTTACAAGTCTTACAAGTTGGGCCAAACCCAACAGAAGCTACGCTCACCCACAAAAGCGTGTTAACACGTGTATCACGTTTCCAAAGCGCTCATTCACCATTACGAACGACTCTTCTTCTTCTTCCTCAATGAAAACTACAACTGTCATTTTTTATTCGTGTTTCTCCTCCTCCTCTTCTTCCTTCTTCTTCTCCTTCTTCTTTGTGTTTCTCCTCCTTTTTCTTTGCGTATTTCATCTTCATCATTGTGTTACTCCTCCTTCTTCTTTTGATTTTGCAACATTATGTATTTTTTTCTTCTTTGTTTGATTTTTTCCTTCCAAAAAGAATTATGAGAATATGAAATAAGAGGATGAAGAAGAAGAAACAACAGAAGATGAGCAGGAGGAAGAGGAAGAGTTCTGAATTATGCAGAACTTATTAGAATAACAATACACCCAAATATCTTCGTTTTACACCCAAATATTTTTGTTTTACACCCAAATTTGCTGCAAATACAGAAATGAGTTATGCTACGTATATACTAAAATCAACCACCAAAGTCAGCCACTAGTATAAAATACATACTGGAATACAAATATACATTGAAAATAAATTAAACCACACATGTATTTATACACAAATACATTGGTGGACGATTTTAGTGGCTGATTTTAGTGTACAAATAGCATTTTTGTATAAGAAAATGTTTCCTCTAATGCTGCATTTTTTTCTTCTTCTTCTTTTCCTTATTTCTCTCTTTCTTTTAGTTAAATGAATGTAAGTTCATCCTCTTCCAAGTAATTTTGCAGTATTATGTGTTTCTTCTTCTTTGTTTGATTTTTTTATTTTTATTCTTGTTAAAAGAGTAAAATAAGAAGAAACTTGAGAAGGTAAACAAAAAGGAAAAGATGAATAAGAAAAAAAAGAAGAAGATGGTGATGATGATGATGATTGAAAAAAAAAGAAGCAGCAGAAGATGAGGAGGAAGAAGAAGAGTTCTGAATTATGAAGAACTTATCAGAATAAAAATACACCCAAAATTTCTTAAAATACACCTAAATATCTTCGTGTTACACCCAAATATCTTCATTTTACACCCAAATTTGTTGCAAATACAGAAATGAGTTATGCTACGTGTACACTAAAATCAGCCACCAAAGTCAGCCACCAGTATAAAATACATTCTAGAATACAAATATACATTGAAAATAAATTAAACCACACATGTATTTATACGCAAATACATTGGTGGCTGATTTTAATGGCTGATTTTAGTGTACAAATAGTATTTTTGTACAGAAAAATGTTTCCTCTAATGCTTCATTTTTTTCTTCTTTTTTTCCTTATTTTTTTTTCTTTTAGTTAAATGAATGTAAGTTCATCCTTTTCCAAGTAATTTTGGAGCATTATGTGTTTCTTCTTCTTCTTTGTTTAATTTTTTTGTTTTTATTTTTATTAAGAGAGTAAAATAAGAAGAAACTTGTGAAGGTAAAACAAAAAGGAAAAGATGAATAAGAAAAAAAGAAGAAGATGGTGATGATGATGAAAAAAAAAGAAGCAGCAGAAGATGAGGAGGAGGAAGAGAAAGAGTTCTAAATTATGTAGAACTTATCAGAATAAAAATACACCCAAATATCTTCGTGTTACACCTAAATATCTTCGTTTTACACCCAAATTTGCTGCAAATACAGAAATAAGTTATGCTAAGTGTACACTAAAATTAGTCACCAAAGTCAGCCACTAGTATAAAAAATATACTGGAATACAAATATATATTGAAAATAAATTAAATCACATATGTATTTATACACAAATATATTGGTGGCTAATTTTAGTGGTTGATTTTAATGTACAGATAGCATTTTTGTACAGAAAAATATTTCCTCTAATGCTACATTTTTTTCTTCTGAATTGAACCACACCTCAGCCACTTGATTGAATTCAAAACAATAAAAGGAAGAGAAGACTTGTAAAGACTTGTATGAGAAAAATGCTTGTATGTGGAGAACAAACTACTCATCAATACCATAGAAGGGCTGCAAAATACACCAAAAATATACCATATTAAAACAAGCATAAACTATAAAATCATCATAAAAAATAACAAAAATCAAATTCATGAATCCTCTTTAAACAGAAACTAAAACGATTCAACTAAAAGAACAAGACAATTCACTCTTAAAGAGATGAAAACTCATAAACTTTACATACACCCAAACTTTCCTAAAATACACCCAAATATTCTTGATTTACACCCGAACGTTTGATATAAAATGTAAAAAATTCATCAGAACTAGTACATTAGATTCAATTCAAATAAGGAACAATGAACAACAAATTTCACAGGCAAAGTCCATGCATTATTTAGCTACACAATCATAAACTATTAACTGGATTCAAATTTAGATTCAATTATTAACTGGAATTAAACCACATCTCAGTAACTTCATTGGATTCAAATTCAAAATCCACTTTGTTCTGGTTCAGCTGACAATCTGAAGTTGAATCATCCATTATCTTCAAAACGATTTCAGAGCTTGATTTCAGAAACAATGAAAAATGAGAAAATCGAAGAAAGAGAACAGAGAGAAAAATTTACGTAAACGGCGAAGGAGAAGACAGAGAGAAACGCACGAAAGAGATCGAAGAGAGAAGGCAAGAAAACGCAGAAGAAATTCGAAAAATGAAACGAAATCCTTTTAAAAAAGGAAGTTATATATTCGCGTGTTGATTGATTGAAAAATCTGTTAAGGAGGTGCGTGAACCATACGTGCCATAAGAAGCGCGTTTTAGGGATAGGGGATATTGAGGACTTGTAAGACTTGTATAGTGAAAAGGCTTGTATATGGAGATTAATTGTATAAACAATTTCAGAAAAAAATTTAATAGTTAATCTATTATCTTTTTTGTTTTCGTCTAATTTAAATGTTATTTATTGTTTTTAAAAAGAAAATCTTTTAAAAAATTTAATAATATGTGACGAGGAATATCGAATAAATTATACAGAAACTAATTAAAATACAACACAAAAATATCTTTAATAAAAGATGAAATATGCATCTTTATTTGAGTGATCCCTGTGTGTACAAACAAAAATTTTAAAAGAATAGCCATACAAACATGATGGGGTTCGAATGTAGTGACAAGGAAGAAGAGAGAAATATAAAGAAATAGTTACTAGAAGTTTTGAATTATCTTGTAATCATCAATTCTTATATCAAGAATTACTCCAAGACTGTTACCTAACTATATTAGGAAATGTAACTAACTAACTAATACCTTTTGGAAATGTAACTAACTAACTAACTAATACCTAACTAACTAACAAGTTTTGGTGAAGTCACCATTGGTGCCGTAACAGGCTTGGAACGTGTAAACGGTTGCTTGATTGCCAAGCATTTTTTCCCCGCTTCCAAGACAACCACCTCCACGAGCACCTCTTCTTCCACCAGAATTTCTACCAAAAAATCTTTGATTTGATGAATCAATTTGAGCAAGTTGAGCCTGAGCTAATCCAATGGACAATTGTTTAAATTTGTCCATGCTTTCTTCATGGGAGACAAGCAGTGTTTAAACCTCACCAATGTTGAAAATTTCAAGTTTGGCCTGAACAAGAGTGATACAATTCGAGTATTCTTCTAGGAGGCCTTCACAAATTGCTTCAATATGAGATCATCGGAGATATCATAACCAAGAGTTAAAGAATCAACCAATTTCTTAATATTAGCAAGAACAGTGCTTGCGGTATTTGCTGCTTTAGAGTCAAATTGAGATGGTTCTTTACCTTTAACAATGTTGTCTTGCAAATTTTGATCTCTGATGGCAAATAGAGCAGCTTGTTGCCATGTAACAGAAAACAATTACAAACTTATGTTCAGGGACATAAAAATATTCTAAGCTCTTGATTTTCCAAAATGTTCTTACCATTATAAATTTTGTTCTCTTTTAATCATTGAAGTTTTTCCTTTTTTATTATTCTGTTTCTACCAAATCATTGTAAAATATCAGAATTATCTCATATTTTAACTCTTTGATATTCTATAACGATTAAGATATAGCGTTTAATTTATTGAATAAACTACCATTTGTACTCACGAAAGTTAAAAACGCTGACATATCTACCCATAGAAAAAAGAAATTACCATTTGTACTCATAAAAAATTGTTTTTACAGACAAAATTATCCAAACCCTAAAAAATTATCTAAAATCCCTAAATTACCCTTCTCTCCACACTATCATCTCTTTCCTCCCTCCTCTCTCTCAAAGTTCTCAGCCACCCAATCCTAGCATCAACCACAAACCACCGTCTCACCCTCCTCATCATCCTTCACCCTTCTCCGCTAGCAACATCGCGGACCTCCGCCAGCCCAGGAGCACCGCGCCAGCTTCTCCTCGCCACCATCACCATCGACCTCAAACCAGAGCCTACCGCGTCAGAGACCCTCCTCTTCACGCTACCTTATCGCCGCTATAGCCAACCCTCTTCACCTCTTTCTGCGTCGTAGAACCACCACCGCCGCTGCCCTTCCAGTTGGGAGGAACAGCGCCGAGGTCGCGGTCGTTGAAACTCTCTCTCTGTCAGGACAGGTGTCAATGACTCCAATGACGAGATCGGAACCGAAATCCGTCTCCTTGAGGAGGCCGGCCCTGTCGGCAGTTTTGAAGCCCAAGAACTGCGGCGAGCGGGTAATGTGGAGTTGGCGGACCTGCTCCGGATCACTGCGACGACGTGGGACAGGGATTCCAGCTTCTGGGCCTCTAAAGGTGAGAGCTTTGCTGAGAAGCCGTGAAAGACAGTGTCGTAAGTGTGAAGGACGGCGGCGGAGGCGGCGGTGGTGGTGGTTTCAGCTGTAGTGGCATGGTTGATAATAGAAACGAGAGATGATTCGTACCAGTGCTTGTGGGTTGGGAAGATGGAGAGCTTGGCTTCATGGTGGACTTGCACCGTGAAGGTGCTCTTCTTCTTCGGGGAAGCGACAGCAAGTGTTGCTGTGACTATGAGGATGAAAGAGAGGAGGGTGTGGCAAGGAGCCATTGGAGCAGCTGTGGGGACTGAGTGGGAAGTAATGGTGAGAGTGTGTTAGAAAGAGAAAGAGGGGTGGTGGCTGGGTAAAGAGGGTGGTGGTGCGATTTGAGATTAGAAAGGGAAAGAGGGGTGGTGGTTGGGTGAAGAAGGTTAGGGTTAGAAAGGTGATTGGGTGAAGGAGGTGGTGTGGTGGTGAAGATAAGGGTAATTTAGGGATTTTAGATAATTTTTTAGGGTTTGGATAATTTTGCCAGTAAAAACAATTTTTTATGGGTACAAATGGTAATTTCTTTTTTCTATGGGTAGATATGTCAGCGTTTTCAACTTTCGTGGGTACAAATGGTAGTTTATTCTAATTTATTTGTTTTCACTTGGAAATTCTGTAAAGTGTAAAAGATAAGTTATCTATGATCATATATATACAATTCTTTTTTATGAATCTATATACTTAGACGTGTTTAATATGCAATAGTTTGACTATAATTTATCTTGGTGATTTTTTTCATGCACTTCTTTATCTAGTACTCATTTTCAAGGATAGAGAACAGTTGAAAATGAGTAGTTTTCTGTTATTCTATTAAAATCAAGATTGTCTTGCTGGTATCTTGATATCAGTTCTGAAGCTCCAGTATATATATGAGATGGAGTATGAATTGTATGTGTGCTTTTCATAACAATGTGATACACAAAATCAAATTCATTCAATTAGCAATTCTTCAATTCTTTATTATCAAACTTTGATATGTTCTTCAATAACGTGCTCTTCAAGAAACTTCACATGGTATCTAGAGCTTGAAGATTCTTGGTACTTGATTCAATGGCTCTTACTATTATTGATTCTACTGCAAATGCTAAGCCCCCGTTCTTTGCCAGCAGTCTTTGCAATCTTTGGTTAGAATCTTCAAAGTCATATTCAACCGAATCAACAACCTATACCATTTGCAACCGATGCTGATCAAGTTGCAGGCACAGTTTCTAAAGCATATACAGATTGGAATCTTCAAGATTACAATCTTGGATCATGGCTTCTAGCATCCATGGATGTTTCTTTCAAAAGCAGAATGATGCATTATAAAACTGCTATTGAAATTTGAGAAAAAATGCAAGTGCATTTCGCTTCCTCCACAAAGATCAAAGCAAAGCAATTCAAGTCTCAATTGAAAAACTTCAAGAAGACGAGTTTTTCCACTTCAGAGTATGTTGCTAAAATCAAGAAGTTGGAGGATTCTTTATCAGCAATTGGTCATCCTATTTCCAATGATGATCACATTGATGCACTATGTGATGGTCTTACAAAAGAGTATGCTCCATTCATCACCACTGTAAGGGACAAGTCAGACATGTATATTATTGATGCGGTTAAAACTCTTCTTATTTCTCATGATGACATGTTAGAAAAGTTTAAACAAAACTCTTCTGGAATTGCTCTAGTAAATCTTTCTCAGTCATCATCTTCAACTCCAAATTTTCTTGGAAGAGGTAATTTTGGTGGCAGAAGAGGTAAAGCAAGCAAATTTTCTAGAGGTGCAGTGGTAGAGGTTCTTGGCAACTCAATAATCGACCTTTCTGTCAACTTTGTGGAAAGTTAGGACATGTTGTCCTTCAATGCTTTCATAGATTTGATCTAAATTTTTATGGACCTTCCCTTTTTGCTACACCACCTCTAATTCCTCAATCTACTCAGAATTCTGGGAATTATTCTACTTCACAAACTCCTCAATCCTTACCATCATCTACAATTTTCAATCAACCTGCTTCATATCTTGCCACACCATCAACAATCTCATAAGCTTCTTGGTACCCAGATTCTGGGACTTCTCATCATCTAACAAATGATCAATCAAACCTATATTCCTCTTCTGAATATGGTGGCAATGATCAACCTATGTAGCCAATGGGACAGGTTTGAAAATATCTCACATTGCTACAAATTACTTGTCTGATTCTTTCTCTAAAAATATTTTTGTTCTTCGAAATATTTTACATATCCCTAAACTCACTCAAAATTTAATCAGTGTCTCTCAATTTTGTTTAGATAACAATGTTTATTTTGAATTTCATGTTTTTTACAGCTTGATTGAATCACAGGTTACACATCAAATTCTTCTTTAGGGGCATCTTAAGAATTGAGCTTATGAATTTCATGGCCTTATTATACCTAAATTTATTCAACATATTTCATCCTATCATACTATTCGTAGTCAGTGTAATTTTTCTAATAGAATTTGGCATCAAAGGCTTGGTCATCCCTCTTACAATATTGTTAAAGCTGTGATACAATCTTGTAACATTCCTTGCACTCTCAATAAAATTGAATCTTTGTTTTGCAATGCTTGCAGCCTTGCTAAAATGTATACGCTGCCATTTCCATATTCTAAGACTATTTATCACTTTCCTCTTGAACTTGTATATGTAGATGTATGGGGACCAGCTCCCGTAATCTTTAGGTTAGGATATAAATACTATATAAGCTTTTCAATGAGTCTAGTTTACCATTCAATGAAATGTTCTCAAATCATTCATATTCTAACTCTCTGAATACTGATTCATTTATTAATTTACATACAAATCAGGTTCCTTCCTCTTCAAGCAATCAGTCCTTTCCTATTTCATTTACCACTCCTTCTACTTCTCATAATTTATCTTCTTCTATTATTGAAAATAACTCTATGCATACAAATACAATGAATTTAGACCATTTTGTATTTTTTCTTACTTTGCTATTTTATTTTGCCAATTTATTTTTGCTTTTAGCTTCGACTATGTGGTTTATATAATGAAATGGCTCGAGATATTTGAATCAAAAAACATTGAAAAGGGCAAATATGACTGAGAGAATTGGACGCAGGTAATTATATTTAAAAATATATAACTCTGTATTACTTTGCTAAATTAATGGAGTTTAGTAAAAAGAAATTTTTTTAAACTGTGGCGGAGGTGGACCATTTCAAAGTTGAAGACGCTTAGCGGATTTTGTTTCATTAGATGAATCAAAAAAAAGATAGAGCTATTCAAGAAAGCGAAGCAATTAGATTGTCCAAGTCGTTTGCAGCATTGTTGAATCGATATTGTCAATTAGGTTCAGATAATATTGACAGTGATTGAATGTTGTATAATTTGTGATTAGTTTAAACATATACTTTTTGTATAGTTTGTGAATATAAATTTTGTTTGCATAAATAAACTTCTATAGAGCTGTCTGTGCTATATTCAAAAAATGTTAATTACAGATTCTAAAAAATCAAGAAAAACAAAGATCAAATATACTAATATGTCGAATTCCTTTTATAATATATCCAAAAATACCAGAAATACACCTTATATATTTAATTAGACACATACGATTACGTTGTGTATCAAAAGAGAAAAAATGAATCAAAAATAAAAATGTTATTTGTACATTAAAATCAGCCACTAAAATCGGCCACCAATATATTTATATTTCACCATGTATTTTATATTGGTGGTTGATTTTGGTGGGTGATTTTGATGTACACGTAGCATAGCTCATTAAAAAATGTAAGGAGAGAGAGCCGAGAAACGTAGAAAGAAAATGAGAGAGAGAGAGTACGTGGAAGAGGAGAAGATAAGGAGAAGAAAATAATGGAAAGAAAGATGAGAGAAGAGGAGAAGGGAGATGGTGTCAGTGGGAGTCATTGCCACCGCCACCATCAAGCACAAGAAGAAAAGAAAGACACTGCGCAAAGAGACGTAGAAGAGAAATTAAAAAGGGAGCTGAGGAAGCGACGATGGCGAAGATGCCACCGTCGCCATCGATATCACTGTTGGTTTGCCGGAGTGGTTCAGAAGAAGTTGAGAGGGAGAAAGTATGAAAGGTAGAACGTGAGGCATAGAGAAAGAATCAAAGAAGTGCATGGAGGTGGTGGCAGAGTTGAAGAATTACTGTTATTAGAGATATAACCATTAATGTCACATTTGGAATGAATGGTTTCATGGCTCTCTCGTTATTATTACAAATAAAAATAGGCTGGGAAAATCTTTTTACGACAATCATAACAAGATCTTCACATTACATGTCTATAAAACTCAAAGCATCCTTTATTGTAAGTAGTAATATTTTTCAACTATCATAAGAAAATATATAATAAAGTGCCACGCACATACAACTTTTATAATGTGAAGAACATGTTTAATTATGACTTGAAGGCAGACTTGACGACACCAGGAAAATGGATATTGATGAAGTAGTCATCCCAATCAATAACTTTTGGGTCAAAGTTAAACAGACCCATTTCTTCTGGGTCCATGCCCTGTCTTGCCGCTGCTAACAATTTTACTGTGTTCATATTATCAAATCTGTTTGAAAAATAAACTAAGCTATTGTGAGTTGACTAATTAATATATACACATAATATATTAAATAATTAACTTTTATATAATATACTAAATAAAATCTTAAATTAGTTTTTTCAAATTTTTTAGTGGTCATTAAATTAATTCATCTAATTTTGCAAACAGTGATGAGACAAGTCAGTTCATGTTTGTATGTTGCGTTTTGGAATTGATGTATGTCTCTGAACACTTGTAAATTTATGAACGTTAAAGATTAGAGATTAAAATAACCACTTCAAAAAAAATTGAAAACCAAGTCAAAGTCTTATACCGTAATATACACTATGTAATATCTTATTTTCGAAACTACTAATTTAAAGTTAACTTACATGCCATTGAAGAATCCATAAGGCTTGTAAAGTTCAGCCATTCGTATAATAGCATGGATCTTTCTGGAAGAGTTGGTATATACTTCTTGGAAATTCTTGTAAAAAACTTTATTCACCAGATTAAGTACCTAAGGTAAATGTAAACTCTGTAAACACCTTGTCATCTAAAACTACCAAAATCAGCTTATTTACATAACACTCTCACAAAGATTCAATAAAAAATGAAGAAACTCAAATACAAGACTACAAAAATCACAAAAGACGTCAACTTCAACATAAACAAGTGAGACCAACAACTTATAGCACACAGTTAATACAAAAACCAACCATTACTAAAGATGCAGTATTGTCGGACAAATCAAAACAATAGTAGTTTCTGTTAGAATATAATTAGGATCAATTAGTATTATTTAGTTTATCTGAATATTTATTATAGGAGATTACGTCTTTATTATTATAATTCTAAATACCCTTTTATATTATATCATTTCACATAACTTGAATATACTCAATCATACACAAATTCTTTCTCCAGTTTAGTCTCTTATTTCTAATAGTTATAACTGCAATTTAAAACACTATTATTAGCAGTAGCCATTATAATTAAAAAATATCAAGAAATTTTAACGTGGATTTAAATAAGGTTTAATTACTCTGTTGGTCCCTATAGTTTCACCAAATTTTTAATTAGGTCCTTATACTTTTTTTTCTTTCAATTGGGTCCCTATACTACTTTTAATTTTGTAATCACGTCCTTTTCATGTTAAAAATGATAAAATTAACATAATATTTTTACCAAAATACATGCGATCAAAGATTTAATTAAGTTTTTAATTATAAATACCTTCGATTTGCAAAGAAATATTCAGTTAACTCTAATAATTTTTATACTAGAAAGGACTTAATTATAAAATTAAAGCAGTGTAAGGACCCAATTGAAAGAAAAAAAAGTATAGGACCTAATTAAAAATTTGGTGAAACTACAGGGACCAACAGAGTAATTAAACCTTTAAATAACTAACCATCAAAGGAAGCAAGTAGCAAATGAACATGTATATGCGAAAGGTTGCCAGGTTATTCAACATGATAAGTTTTTTAACTTTGACAGGCTTTCCATCTCGATTTATCCAAGGTTTTGCAGTGAAATATCGAAACGCGGATTTGCAGATATTGTGGAGTGTCACAGGATTGCTAACAGAGGAACCCACATGATATATGGTAATATCATCGCTATGCTGATTTGCATGTGCCGTTATCGCTGCCAGCATTGCATTTACCACCATGTCACCTGGTATCTGCATCAAACTCAATATTAATATCGTTACCTTTGTTTTTTTATCAATAAAAATTAGTCTAAAGTTATCTTATTTTATTACATTTATATATTATCTTTGAAATAAATACATAATATTAGATATAATAAGTATATAATTTAGTTGAGTCTTGGAGAATGGGGTTAATTTAAATTTAGATATTTAGTAACTACTAATTCCTAGTATAGTATTCTAGACTTCATTATCTAATTAAGAAGAAAGGCTTTGTTTAGTGGCTCACCACATCGGTAACTCCCTTCATATCTCCAATAAAACATGGTAATGTTCCGGTACCATACGCAACAGCAATACTGTCTATAGTTCTACATGTAATTAAAATGACTCAACAGTTAAGATAATGAATGATACATAAAATGGACATAAGATATAACATTGAAAATAGAATATAGAATGTCTAATTTATCTTTTTTTTTTAAATAAATAAAATGATAAAAAATATAATTATAAAAAATTGATATTAAAAATTAAAAAAAAATTAAATTGTATTGTTGTCTATTATCTATGTATCTTTCATGTCAGAAAGAATATAAAACATTAATTTAACATTTTAAAACACAATATTTTTATTTATATTTTATAATTTCATCTGTCAAATATAATTTTATGTCTTTGTATTCAATGTTTCGTATTTATAAACAAACACAGCCTAGACTAACATAAATTTTGAGTTGCCGAAAAGGGAAAGAAAAATCAAATTATTAGGCATAAAAACATTATTATATATAACTATACTTAATAATTTAAGCTTTATTTTAGGCAGATAACTTAGCTAGTTCTTGATATATCATATTTCACTTTATTCTAATGCAAACATAATAAAATTAAGTGTGTCAAATGCGATATATTATACCTTACACCTTCGATCCAACCTGAAAAAGGTTCTTTGTAAGTACTGGTGATTATCGTAGGACGTATAATAACAATAGAGATGTTTCTTTTTGAAGTTGTGAAAAGCATTTCGCCCATTGCTTTTGTAAAGACGTATGTATTTGGCCATCCATATAGAGTTGCTCTGTGATTAATTAAATATAAAATTTAGTGAAAATAATAGAGCAATTAAATCTAATGCTTGATCACTGAATATATAAATGACAAATGACATCAAAGCATAATTTATCTGCAGCCACATGCATGCAATTTATTGGCTTATATATTATGTAACTGCTCCTAATTTAACTACACCATAACTAAAAAGCTGTAAGTAGAAAGAGTTAGTTAATTATTAATTAATTAATTTTTGTACAAAATTTCATACCAAGTAACTAGGAGAGAGTATAATAGGCATCGCATTTCGCATATACGTGCATGCTAAATTTCAAGTAATTTAGCAACAGTTTTAATCTGTCGTGAATTATTTAATAATTTTATTAATGGATATTTAAAATTAGAAAAATGCTATTTGTACACTAAAATCAGCCACCAATATATTTGTATATAAATACATGTATGGTTTAATTTATTTTTAATGTGTATTTATATTTTAGCATATATTTTATACTAATAGCTAATTCTAATGACTGATTTTGGTGTACATGTAACATAACCCTTAAAATTGTCATTAAGTACACTAATGATGTTCAAATTGACAACGGTTTTATAACAGTCTCAAAAAATTTTAACGGTAATTAAAACCGTCGCTAAGCAATAAACGAAACCATCACAAAAATATTTTGTCGCGGTGATAAGGGAATAAGTTAATTTTAAATAGCAAGATGACAAACTAAATAATATATTTTTTATATATATAAATTATTTATAGAAGTTAGTTAAAGAATAAAAACCCAATTTGATATTCGGAAATTTCTGCGTGGCACAAATTTATCTCTTACTATTTTATTAATAATTGAATAATCATCTCTTACTATTTTATTAATAATTCAGATTTTAAACCAAATAAATAGTGAATAAAATACTATTTAATTATATTTAATATGATAAATTTATTTCTTAACATTCTTCTATTATATATACAAATTCACTCTTAATCATTCGAAAAAAATGAAAGTGCATGCTTTCTTTTGTATATAGTAAGCTAAGAATGTTAAATTATCATTTTTTTAATTAACTTTAAGAAACAAATTTATTATTTTAAATATCAAAAAACTTTTTTATCGCGTAATTTGAATGATTAAAGATGTCATAAAATCATTCTTTTTAAAAAATTTAAACTCATAGAAAAAAGGTAACATGAATAATTATATTTCTAACTAAAAAAATTAAATTTTATGTAACAAAAATGGTTTAAATACGAAATTATATTATTGAACGCAAAACTAGTTAAAAACCAAATTGAAACTTTACTTCGGTTAAAAGGAATAATATGAATATTCATGTGGTATGCTTATAACTAGTGTTAGTGTACACAAAAACCTTTCCATGCCCAAGTCCTTCATGGCAAGTTTAATTTCATGTTGGGTTGCTCCTTCCAGCTGAAGCTGATTCAATTTTTGTTTCACCAATTTCATTTCCTTTTCAATGTCCAATCCTGGCACTCCATTCAGTGACATGCCCATATGGTGTGGATCTTCTGATATCAGTCCTTCTCCCTCACCACATACATAAGCTAACAAACAAGCAATTTAATAATAATAATAATAATAATAATAATAATAATAATAATAATAATATATTTTACCGTTTAAATACATTAATGAATAGAGAACTAATTTTTTCAGTCAATATTAACTAATTTTTAATTCCAAATTTTTCTAAAAAATAAAAATTAAATAAATAATTATATAATAAAAAATTGACTAATAATAATAATAATAATAATAATAAGTTTAATTAGGAAGCTAATTTTTTTCTAACATTAGCCAATTAACTTTTTCAAATTCTGAATTCTAACATTTAAATGTTAAATCCTAAATTTTCCAAAAATATAGAGATTAAGAAAATAATTTTATAATAAAAAATTAGCTAATTCTTAAAAGTTGATCGATGTTTTATACTTATTAACAATTAAATATCATAATCACAAACATATATGTTCATTCTAACCTGTTGAAACATGGAGAAGCATCATGAGTTTATTACACTCTTGGGCGAAATTCAAGACATTTTTAACTCCTAATGTATTGATACCCAATGCTACGTCGTATCTGTATTTTGACAAGATGAGAAAAACTTACTAATGTACAAACACTATATATTTTGAATCTTTAACCATTACTTATGCATGTTTTATCTCAAAGCATATATATATATATAATTTTTACTTGTATTTTTAAATGATTTAAAATATTTGGCCGCTCGTTATATTTTTTGCATTTTTACTCCTAAAATAATGACATGACTTCAATAAAAAAAATAGAATAATATACCAAAATATCCAATAATTTTGGAGCCAATAAAATAACTCATATTAAAATAATTAAATTAGCAAGTAACTCTTAAGAGTAGTGATAATATAATTGTTTCACAAAATGATTCAATCATTAACTTGATTTCATTTTTGATAATGGCAACCACTATGTTATATGCTTAATCATTCTGTCAAATAGTTTTATTTTGTTATAATATTATTTTTTAAAAAACTTAAGTTGATAGAAAGAGAAAATATGAATAATTATATTTTGGATTTTTTTTTATTATTATTTGTTGTTATTCACTAAAAATTAAACTCTAAACCTTTCAGATATAAAATTCTAATTCCAATACCAATTCTTCTAAAACCTTAAACGAATAGAAAGAGACAACATAAATAGTTATATTTCTATTATATTTTTTTGTAAAATATTTTATCAAATAATTAGATATTTTAGGGGGTCACAGCCTAGTTTTAATTATATATATTAATTGTATTAATTAATTGTTTTATGATAACCATTCTATTTGTTCACGTGATAAAGGTTCAATGCTGCCCAATAAATTACTATACATAAAGTAGAATTTGATCCTCTTGATATTTGTTTAGCGAACATATAAGTTGACTACTCAATCAATTGATAAAGGTTTTCCTTAAAAAATAGCACAAATTTTATGTTTTGATTATTTATGTTAATAACTTTGAAAGGTATATAAACACGCTACGGTTCCATAATTCTATATATGATCTGGAATTTATTGTGTACCTTTCATTAAAGTTAGTTGTTGCAGCCACATTAACTATAACATCTATTTGATTATGAATCTCATCCATTAGAATGGAGTCCTTCAAACCCAAATTCTGTTGAGAGATATCTCCAGACACCACACTCAACTTTTCTGATACAAAACAATTGAAGTTTGCTCCAAGTGTTTCCTTTAGCAATCTGAACAAGTCCTTCCCTATGATCTACATATATTTGAAAATAAATAATTAACCATACAAATTTAGAAAAAGAAAAGATAGTGAAAATGTATACATTAGGTGAGACTTAATTTTATGGAGCTTGGAAACTATTTAGTGAGAATATATTTTATTAATAATAACTTATGGTACTTAATTTTATATAGTATAAACAAAGTATTATAATTTACCTCGTGGCGAAAGCGATGATCCATAGATTTAGTATCTGTGACTCTCAAAAGAAGATAAATTTTTTTCACATTTGGTTGAATTCTAAGTATCTTTTCCACAAAAACTGCAAAATCAGATAATTAAACATACATACACATGAAATAATATAAGATTAGTAAACAGAGTATATATATATATAATTGCTATTATTGTATTGGTAATTATAGTAGTTTTAAGATTTTGACAATACTTTAATTTGAAAATAAAAAATATGAGCAAATTAAAATGTTATTGTTAAATAATTAAAAAAAATGTGATGGAAGTACAACGGCTAATAACAAGAAAGAAAAGCAATAACAGTCACAAACTTTTTTTTATTATTATTCTTGAAAAAACTTGGCTATATAAGATTCTATTTTCACCAATATAATATAAAGCTGATCTAACACATTCGTATATTAGATACAATTATTTTTCTTTTTATTCAACATCTTTCTCTTCTTTGCTTCTAATATTCTCATGGAAAATGTTTAGTAACAAAAAAATATTAGCCAAAAACAGCCATAATTTTCTTTATTTAGCATTCATTAATTGTCGCGATAATTAATGAAAAATGTTTATCATATAGTGTTAAAGCAAGCTATTTCCCGTCTTAAATGAATCTTTATCAAATTTGTCTATGATCAGTACAGACAAAGAGAATTTTTTAGTGATGAAAGAATTTGAGACATTGACTAATTCATTCGCCATGAATCTTAACCAAAACTCTCGTGATACTATGTATAAGAAATGGGGAGTGCTACGTAGCCAAAAAAAAGAGTATAGTATAGATATAGTAGAAACTAAATGCCAGTCTCATGATAAGAGAGTGTACTCCACTTGCTTATCAATAACATACATATCACTCTTTCTCCTTCTTTATTCCTAGAGTAATTAATTTCATTTTCAAAATTAATTTCTGTTTCATTTCAATCAAATCCCTAAAAATATCTATTAACATTTAATTCAAATAAAATGCAATTTCAATCCAGTGAGTTAACATTCGAGAAGAAGAAGAAATTACATAGAGTGAGATATCAAGATTTTTCTCCCCCATCTCATTTCATCCACTACCCCAGAAATCAGGAAGACAAAAAATGCAGAAAGAAAAAACCCACCTTGGTCATTGGAGCATGTCATAGCATTGTATCTAATTCATGTTAGTATGTTATTTAGTTTCATTTTTTCGTTTATTGGCATATGGAGAGTACATTATATCTTGTTGCATGTGGTTGGAGTTGATGATAAAGATGAAAGATTTTGATTTTTATCTTGTTTTCATGGGTTTGGAAAAATGGAAAAGGGAATAGCTACAAAAAGATTACGTTTTTTTTTAATCTTACAAGAGAAAGTTTTGATTTTTATCTTATTTTCATGGGTTTGGGCATAGGAAAATCATTAATTATCTTTCCTTATTTAATTATACTAAAAGTTAATTTTAAATTTAATGTGAATCAAATTGCGAAAATTTCTCCTTCATTATGTTAACAACTTCTGATATACAACTCATATTTTACATATAGGCTATTATAAAATAAAAAAATTAAAATTAAAATTAAAAAATAAAATTTTAAAAATAATTATTAACTCGTCGTATTAAAATAAAAAAATAAGTATACATATGAATAGTAAATAAAAAATATTAAAATTTTGACCCTTTGGTGTACATGTAAGATAATTTGAAATATATAACAAGACACATAGTTTAAAATTTGGTAATATTAATTGTAAAAATTTGTTAATTATAAATATTATACGTATGAAATTATGAATGTTATGAGTATGAAATTATGGATGTTATTAATATAAAATTTTGGATGTTATGTGTATCTTACTTAATTATGGATGTTATGTGTATGAACTTGTGGATGTTATGAATAAATTTGTCAATTGAATAAATTAATTTAGGTATTTAACATTTTTTTTCCAAATCTAATTATAGTAAAGTTTAAAAATATACGTGAATTAAAATAAATCATTTTCACTTTGAAAAACATGAAATAAATTTTTAAATTATCAAAAGACGGTGATTTAAAAAATTATACATTGATTTAAATGTATAATGTCTTCAAAAATAAAATATTAAAATATTTTGAATCATGATTTATTAGTATATATGTAAAATAATTTGAACTACATAATAAAATATAGTTTAAATAATTGATGATAAATACCATAACGGACAAAGAATCAATTGCAATTATTTAATGTAATTGATATTATAATTAACGTTCTTAAATATAATTATTATTAATCTTTATTGTATTTTTATATATAAAAATCAAATTATAAAAAGGAATATTAAGTATTGATTACAATAGTGCCTAATAAAAAGGGATATGATTTTCTAATTAATATCATTAATTAGCAGATTTGATAAGAACGGTGATAAGTAAAATGAACAGTGATAAGTAGAATGATAAGAGAGTGAAGTAAAAAATAAAACTGTTATTAAGTGATATAAATGAAGTAAAATATGGAAAGTTTTGGCTGACTATGGCTGAAAAATTTTGGTTACCAAACTTTTTCCATAAGAAATATTGTTTTTAACTACACTTTTTAAGTGTTTTCAAAATGAGAAAATATAAGGAGTCAATGGAGTATATGTACAATGTGTATAATTGGTGGTCAGGGATGTTCAATTCAGTAGGATATCAGATGTTTATTATTTCTGATACTCGGATGGTTATTCTGGATAATATGGGTGTATTGTGTTTGAAAAATTAGTAGTATTTTACCCTGAATGTTCATGTATTTAAAAAATTAGTAGTATTTTATTCTGAATATTCATTTTTGAACTCATATTGGGCCAAATAAACAATCCATTGTACACATTATACAAATACTCCATTGGCTCTCTAGCAGGATTCTTTCAAAATTTCATAATCACCACCTACCCTTTTATTTTAAAATATCTATTGTTTTTTTTTATTGAAAAATTAATGAATCTAAACAATTAAATGTTTTGAATTGAAAAAAAATAAATGTAACACATATTTTGAAAAGAAAGAATAAACCTAAAAACTATATACATGTATATTATAAGCAAGAAAATACATACTTTTTGCAAGGAAGCCAGTAGCACCGGTGACTAAGATGGTTTTATCTTCAAGGAATTGCACTATGCTTCCTAACTCCATTATATATTATTTTAGATTAAGTAAGAGGAAAAAGAACAATTTTCAAAGAGTCCAGCTGAGATACAAGATCAAGTGAATGCATATCTATATATATACACATCATCTATGAAGTGTGCATGGTGAATTGAGTCACCATGGCGGAGAAGATGAGAATGTTTCATTGACGCGTATACAAAAATTTATTTCGTTAAAAATTAAAAGGTGGCTATTCTTGGACAAGAAATACACAAATGACGTGTGGCAGACTTATTTATGGTTGGAATCATTTAATGCAAGTGCGGAAGAAGATTAGGAAAAGTCTGGACCAACAACTTTGTTAAATTTTGGTCAGTATATAACCAGTAAAGAAAAGTGAGTCATTGGATGAAATCTCATACCCATCTCACACCATTAAAATCATCATTTATGGCTATTTGATGACTACAAATTACAAAATTACTGGCCCTGACATACCTCAAAAGATTAATAAGAAGCTAAGTGGATAATAAATCTCTCTTCTCAACTTATTTTAAAAAATTATTTTTTATAATTATTTAAAAATTAATATTTAATACATAATTAAATTAATTATCGATTATTAATATTTTTAATTATTTTAATTATTTATTGTAATAATATAATTTTAATTAAATATAATTAACCATAAATATAATATTAATATTAATAGCTATGTTAATATTCTTTATTATTATACATATGTATATCTTATTAGTATTGATATTAATAATTAATTTCGTGATACTAAAGATATATATAATATTTTTTTGTAGTTCATAAATCTAGATTTAAGAGCGAAAATATTTTATTTAATTTTTTAATTTATTATTTATTTTTGGCTATTTTATAGAATAAAAATGTATTCTTTATTTTTCATAAAAGTTAATCCTTTTAAGGTACAAGTTATTAAAATTTATTTTATGTTACCATTATTCTATTATTTTTTTGATAATTTAATAATTATTCTTACTCACTTATTCTTTTCGTTTAATGTTACAACGCGATTGTTTTTTATCGCAATTGTTTACAATGCACCACATCAAATTATATTCATTGATTCAGATTCTAATTACATGGATGTAAGAGTTGAACGAAGAGGTAATAAACTCTATTTTACTAATCAAAATGGTTAGATCTACTCATATATTATGACCAACCTAGTGAAAAGTGGGTAAAATTAATTCTTTTAGTAGAAAGTCATTGCTCAATAAATACTTTTTACGTCTACCAGATAATTTTTAAAGTAAAGCATATAATGAGATTGAGTTTTTTCAATTTAGGTTTAGTTTTCAAATAATTATGTTAGGTTTGGAGATGCAATTTTAAAGATTGGTATTATATATATTTAATTTTTTTACTTTTAAATTTTTCGTAATAAAAAATAATTTTATAACATATTGTGATTTTTTTTTCTTGAAACTGCCAACCTTCTCGTGCGTTAATACAATGTCATTGATGGAAATAAATATCAGTTTAGTTTTTCGTTGTGGCTATTCTATACCTTGCTGGAGTATATAGATAACAGATGATGAAGCTTATTTAACAAAAAGATGGTCTGAATTTATATAGATTCTAAATATTCAAGCTGATGATATTATTCAATTAGTTGTTGTTATAAAAATAACTCTAATATATATGTATTTAAGGTCTAAATAACTTAAATATTATTAAATAATTTAGTTCTAATATTAACATTTAATTATATTAGTTTTAGAAAAAATTGAATTGTTACCTCAATTTATATATTACAACGATTGTTTTTTGTTACGTTATTTTTTATTTTTTTAATATGAAGTTTCGTTTTTTTAGTTTTTAAATTTATTTTTATTTTAATTAACTCTCAATATAACTAAACAAATAAAATAATTGAATTAAAAAATATGTTAATAATAAATAATACTTTTAATTTTACTCAAACAAAACTAAATCATATATAATACTATTAGTTGTACTAAAATATTTTATTAATGTTGTATAAAATAGTTAATAGTTGAGTTAAAATTGATCAACAACTGTAAAATTAAAAATTTTAGTTGTCCAGTGCGATATATTTAGTTGAATTAAAATTTCACTAACGTTAATTAATATAATCATTGGGTTAAAATTTAGTTGTCGAATAATATATATTTAGATATATAAAAAATAATCATGGATATAAAAAACTAAGTTAAAAACTACAGTTAATGACTATAATTAATATATATCAAATTACTCTATAGTTGATTGGTTACCATCTAATTTACCGTCGAATTAATAAAAGAAATCTACCGCTAAGTACAATACAGTTGGATTTACCGCCGTCCTATAGTTGACGGTATAAACGGCGCCGAAAATTTCTTACAGGCGGATTTTTTTGTTCGACGTTAATTACCGGTGAATTTTCTGTCGGTGTTTTCAACGAATTGTCGAGTTTGGGTTGATTGTAACACCCTAATATTCAAATCCTTATACTCGAGTCATAAATCAATGATACTAAGGTGGTACGACTCTCAGGTGGATTATATATATATAATTGAAAGGAAATATTAAACTAGAAGCCTAAAAAGGAATAAAATAAAATCGCAAATTCGTAGCACTCACGCATCGATAAAACAGAAGATAGAGCATGAATCGAAAGCGATATAAGGTTAAAACCATAAAGAAGATTAAGATAAAGTCAGAATATAGATATATAACATAAGTAATTAGTCACTAGTCGCGACGCACGAAGTTTAAGCCAGCTAGAGTACAGAATAAAAACAGTTTGACAACAATATCTCCTATCTCTCCTAAAAGATACATAAAGGCCTCTATAGGCAAGTTTTCAAAAGGATTAAATACATAATAGAAGTTTTTCAAAACAAAAGTGGAGAGATTCTAAACAAAATAAAGCAAAAATATAATAATATTCGCCATCTCTGATGACTGTGCATCATGTTATGTTTTTCTATGCTTTTTCACCTTTAATTTTCACTAATCATGCTTAATTATTTAATACTTTTGTGCTTAAATCATAGATTACTTTCAATTCATTGATTTGATCTATTTTGTAGAAAATAGTGGAAAAGGAAGTAAGAAGAACAAAATAAGCATGAAAGAAGAAAGGAATTTAAAAGGTGAAGCAGAGAAAAGAAGAAGAGAAAAGAAGAAGCAGAGGAAGGCAAGAAGGTGCCGGCGTTAGTGGCCAAGTTAGCCCACTAACGCGAGTGTTATTAACGTGCATCAAGGAAGAAGGGGCAATGTTAGTGGCCTAAGTTGGCTCACCAACGTGCATCAAGGAAGAAGGAGCAGCGTTAGTGGCCTAAGCTGGCTCACTAATGCTACAATACAAGAAGAGGTGCCAACGTTAGTGGCACCGTTAGTGCACTAACGGCAGTGTTAACGCCAGCACCTGGCAGCCTGACTGTGTCTTCTTCAAATAAGAATAACTTGAGCTATGAAACTCCAAATGAGATGATTCCAATGGCATTGGAAAGTAGAAATCTAGAGCTTTCCAAGCATATATGAAACTAAATGGTGGACACTAAATTTGAGGGAGAAAACTTGCCCCGAAAGTGCAAAGATGAACATAGTATTAACCTGTAGTAAGGTCAGCTGACCTCTTCACCTTCCATGGAGTATAACTCGAGCTGTAGAACTCCAAATGATGCGCTTCAACAGCATTAAAAAAATAGACATCCAGGGCTTTCTAATAATATTTAATAGTATGGGGGTGGACATTAAGTTTGAGATTCAAAATCGGGCGTTGTTAATGTCGTTAATGCAGCAACGTTAACATAGTAACGCCAACAATAATGCATGCGACCCTGGCAGGCTGACCTTGTCCCCTTCAAAGGAGCATAACTTGAGTTATAGAAGTCCAATTGAGGTGCTTTCAGTTGCATTAGAAAGCTAACGTTCAGAGATTTTCAATGATGTATAATAGTCTATAGTGGGCATGAAATTGGAGCACAAAAAATAGTCATCTTTAAGCCCAAAAACACCAACTAGGCAGTGTTAGTGGCACCGTTAGCACACTAACGCCAGGGACAACGTTGGCTAAGGAAGGATTTGTGGCGTTAGCGGCAACTTTAGCCAACTAACGCCAGTGTCACCCTAGACCTCAATTTGATTCATTTCTCTCTCAAGTCCACTTTAAAGTTCAAGCAAGCAAGCCCACAATTGTCAACCAATCAAAGGCACAAGAAGAATCTAGAACAGGAATTTTCATTTAATTGTAATTTGTTTTTTATTTCAATTTGTAGAAGCCCATATATAGGCATTTCTTTCATAGAATTAGGTACGACTAACAGAGGAGGAGGAAAGAGTGAAGACCAATTCGAACTTCTGTGAATTGGCACATTCCACTGGGAGTGGGTCTTCGGACCCCTCCCTTCATACACTCTTCTTCTCTTCCTCTTCTTTTCTTTCTTTATAATAGTTTAGTTTCTAATCTTTAATTTTCATATATGAATCTTTAGTTTTCATTTTAGTTGTGAATCTTTACTTTCATGCACTTTAATCTTCATTTGAGAGCGATGACCACTTAATTCCCTATTCATTTGGGAAAGGAGCTCTGTTTCAAGTTTTGATCGAATTGATGTTTGTTTCTTCTTCTCAATCCGCTTAAGGTGGCCAAGAGATAACTTCCGTACTTAATCGATCTATTCACCACTAGAAGGGGGTTTAGATCCTGAATTTCTATGTGAGCCTCGTAAGGGGAATCATAGAAATTGGTTGGAAGTTCTTTCTCTCACAACTCTCTTGATCAATAAATTCGGGATGAATTGAGATCTTGAGAACTTGTATGGCTCATGGATAAGAGAATTGAACTTAACCTCTTCTCATGATAATTTGATCAAGGAATTGGAAAATTGATAGCAAGGAATTGGCAAATTGATTGTGTTAAGAGAAATTGGGTTGCCAAGGAATTGGGACTCAATTAATTACAATCCGCCATCGCCTTACTTCATATGATTGGGGTTGAGACCCATTGATTCATGAAGAATTAACATCTCCAATCCCTTATGTTTCCATCTTTACTTTCCATTAATTACTTTCTAGCATTCTACTTCTCTGCACTTTACATTTCTTGTACTTTACTTCCTTACACTTTACATTTCTTGTACTTTACTTCCCTTGCAATTTAATTTCTAGCATTTTACTTTTCTGCACTTTACATTTCTTGTCATCTACTTTCCTTGCACTTTATTGCTTTCAGTTAATTTCCAGTCATTTACTTTTCATGTTTACTTACCACTCCAACCATGTTTGTCTAACTAGAATAATCAACTCACTATTGATTGCTTAATCCTTTAATCCTCGTGGGATCGACCTCACTCTCTATGAGTTTTACTACTTGATACGACGCGGTATACTTGCCGGTAGTTATGCGGATAAATTTTTCCGTATCAATTTTTTGGCGCCGTTGCCGGGGATTAGTTGTGATTAACAAACTACCGGTGGTTGATTACCTAGATTAGACATTTTTTTCTTTTGTTTTTGTCATTTAAAATTCTTTTAATTTTCTATTTTTTCTTGCTACTAAGGTGTTTGTATTATTACCTCACTAAGAACTCCTTATCTGTGATATAAGGAATTTCAATTTTTCTTGGTGATTGTGTTTTACAAAAATTCAAATGGAGTTTACTTCACATTTTGATCAATCATATCATATGGGATATTACCCACCACCACAAAATGATTTAAGTCATTATCCTAATGGTGGCTGGGAATATCCCCAAGAAATGATAGAAAATGAGCAATCAACCCAATTGGGATATGCTCCAGAGCCACAAAATGATCAAGAAAATTTCATGGGTGCCCACCACCATAAAATGATTCATGTCATTATGCTAATGGTGGCTGGGAACATCAACAAGGAATGATGGAGTGTGAACAATCAAGTGAAATGGGATACCTCCTAAGGCCACAAAATGATCCATACTTTGATGAATTCAACAATTACTCAAGTTGTGGGTGGGAGGATCAAAATCAAAGAGCATTCAATAGTCTATACTCCATTCATCAAGAGCCACCATCACTTGAGCGTGCCTTCAATTCATTTATGCAAAATTGTCCAACCTCACCTCCCAGTTTTTCATATGAAAATTCTTCATCACTTGACTATGCCTCAACACAAAATTCTTTCCAAAATCCATACAACTCATTTCATCAACCACAAAATTTATTTTACAACTCACAAAACTCCTTCCATACTCTTCAAAATGACTTCACCACAACACATACATATCCACAAAATCATCCTCAACCTTCATCCCTTGAGCTAACAGTTGAACACTATATTCAAAGACAAGAACAATCTTGGAAAGAACAAGAAACCCTCTACAAAAAGATAGAAGGGCATTTAGAGCAAATAAGAAAAAACTTAGGATTGCTAAGCAAGGAGGATGAAGACCAATTTGTGGGTGTAAAGGAGAAAGTGGAAGAACAAGAAAAAGAGGCTCCTGTATCAAGTGAAACTTCAATGAAGAAAGAGGTGGTGGAGGCATATGAGCCTAGAATTCCATATCCACAGAGGCTATTTGAGGTTACAAAGCAACATGCAAACTCACTCCTAGAGGAAGTAAAGCAAGATCCTACAAAAGAAAAAGAGAAAAACAACCAAGGGAGTCTACATTCCCATGAAGCAAAGAGTTGCATGAAGGATGGGTTTATTGAACCATCAATTCAAGAAGCTCTTGATGAAGTAAAGACTCTAACCATCACACAACACCTAATTCTTGAGATAAAAAAAGTGAAGGCAACCAGCAAGAGCACTGAAAAGAGGATTATGACCAAGCTACAATTGACTATATCCATGAAAAGGAGAAGGTCAAAGAACAATCCAACCCCTGATCCAACAAGCAAGTTCATTCAAGCCAATAACAAGAGAAAGCTTGTTGGGAAGAGACCAAAACAGGGGACACTAACTTGCTCTTCTTTCCCCTTGAGGTTGTTCCTCTTAATAAACTGGAAGAAGAGGAAGAAAGTCATGAACAACATGTCAACCCAACCCATATGCTTGTTGGGAGGCAACCCAATCATAGGTAACATTTCCTTTCTTTGCTTGGTTTACTTTCAAATAAATTGGCATATGATTGCATTCTAAGTTTGGTGTTGCCATGCAACAATATGATTTTCATTCTTCATTGGGTACTTGCATCAATTTCAAATGAAAGTGTCACATTAATTTTGATTTTGCCACTTATTTTTTATGCAATGTATCATGCACATCCTCTTGATTTTGCAATCACAATGTCTCTATTTCTTGTGCCTCCATTGTATCCTTAATTCTTGCTTGCTTAAGCACATGCATTACTTACAATTCATTGTTTAAGACATTCATGACCCATCATAGACCCCTCACCACTGTTTTAATTGTTGCTTGAGGATAAGCAATCATTCTAAGTTTGGTATGGAAAGAGGAAGAATAGGAGGAAAATGACAACAACAATGAAGATGAACTACAAGGTGGTAAAGTTTCTTTTCTTTTTATTTGTTTTAAGTACATTCAATTGCATGATTGTCTCTTATTTCTTTGTATGCATGTGTGATTGCTCCTTGTGAATAAGTATAGCTTGATGTTTGAATTGTAACATGTTGCTGTGATATTATGACTACCATCTTGAGTTTTTTAAGTCAAAGTAAGTGAGTAATCATGATCATAAACAAACAAGGTAATTAAAGAAGAAGTTAGCATGAGCTTATAAGTATTGGGAAGCTAGCATGGCTATTGTTGCTCAATTGCATTGGAATTTGTTTAATTGAAGTTTTCATCTAGGACATTTTATGAAATTTTTGAAATCATGAAAACTTTGAAGAAGCAAGTGCAAATAAGGCAAAGAAAAGAAAAAGGGAAAGAATGAGAAAGCTGAAGGCTCTGAGTACCAATGACAATTCATTTGTTAAGTACTTGTGGTGTTTATGTATAAAGCAAAAAGCTTGAAAACAAAACATTTAAAGTCAAGGTTAGGCTCAAGTGCAAAAGCACTCCCTCAAAGCTCAAGGCTCTGAGCATCAATGATTAGAGAGTAAAAAAAAAAGAAACAAATGAGCTAAAAAAAGTCCTCTAATTAAATGCTTGGGGTGCTTATGTATCAAGTGGTAATACTTGAAAACAAAGTATTTCGAGTCGTAACTTTCAATGAATGGTGCAAAGCAACCAAAAAGATAAGCTAAGAAGAGAATGAAAAGCTTGTTTCAAAGAATGAACACAAAGAAAAGATTTCATGAAATGAGCTAGATGGAAAGATCAATCATTTAAATCTCCTTTGTGATTGTAGCATGCATAAGAAACTAGCTAACCATGAGCATTACATTGCTATTCTTCTTACCTTGGATTGTCAAATCTTATTGCATGATTCTTTTCTTGCTTGAGGACAAGCAAGGTTTAAGTTTGGTGTTGTGATGACTGCACATCATGTTATATTTTTCTATGCTTTTTCACCTTTAATTTTCACTAATCATGCTTAATTATTTAATACTTTTGTGCTTAAATCATAGATTACTTTCAATTCTTTGATTTGATCTATTTTGTAGAAAATGGTAGAAAAGGAAGTAAGAAGAACAAAATAAGCATGAAAGAAGAAAGGAGTTTAAAAGGTGAAACAGAGAAAAGAAGAAGAAAAAAGAAGAAGCAGAGGAAGGCAAGAAGGTGCCGGTATTAGTGGCCAAGTTAGCCCACTAATGCCAGTGTTAACGTGCATCAAGGAAGAAGGGTCTCAGATGAAGCACAGCTCGCTGCTGAGCACCTAGACCTGCATCTGAAAAATAAGAGATATATACGGAATGAGAACCCCCGACCCATAGGTTTTCAGTACGGTAAAAGTGTCAAATAAATATAGCATAAGGCAACATGAACTCACTAAGCAATCTTAATTCTTCACACATCAAATTATCCATCTTAAGTTATTTTTGATCCATAACCTTGGCAACTAACATAAGGGGAATTCTAAGTCTAAGTCAACAATTCTCAACCTTCTCAATTCTCCAACTAACATAGCCATAATCAGAAACAGCACCAGCCCTCAGCATCAACCGACACTAGCATGAGGGACCTCTCAGTTGTACAAGTACAAACAAACCAGACAAGTAATACACAGGTAGTCATAAGTAAAGCAAGTAGCATATAGTCATGTAACATAACATATAAAATTAGGCAATCCAAAACAAGTAAGCAAACCCAAACAAGTCAAACATATGCAAATGATGAATGCGTACCCTATGGTCGATGATATCATCTATTGGTTATATAGCCAACCTGACATGTCTTGGTAGCTAACCGTTGGACAGTCTCTGCGAGTGCACATCCCCAAGCTCAAAATCACAATAATTCAATATACATATATCCATGGGAGAGAGCTCATCTGAAAAGGTATAAGTCTCCAGCCACACTTATGATGCAAGGTCAACAGAATCTTGGATCTCAACCTGGAGCAAGTGGAGCCGACCCACTACATCTACTCAAGGAATTCGAAACTCAGATAATTTCTCAAACCTTAAACCACTCTCGATTGGGAGCAAGTGGGGGCTAACCACTGCATCTACCCTAGGAGACTCAAACCAAACCCGGAGCAAGTATATCAATACCACTGCATCTACCCAGGCAGGTGTAATGAATTCAAAATCAAACTCAAATATCAATTTTATAGTCATTATCATTCTCATCGTCAATCTCATGGTCATCATCATTCTCCTTATCAATATCATAATCATCATCATTCTCATTATCGATCTCATATTCATCATCATTCTCATTATCAATCTCATCATCATCATCATTCTCACCTCACATCTTGTTCATTTTTCTCAATTTTACTAACTTAATTTGTTTGGTCTTATCCCTAACTCTTCCATCCTCAATTCCACCATATTTAAACTTATATCGAGGTTTATAAAGGTTTAGAAGACCAAAAGAAAGGTTGAAAGCTATAAAAACATATTTTTACAAATTCTGGTGGTGTGCGTATGCACAGGCCGAAAACTTAGCGTCCGCGTATGCATACAACGGCCCGCGTATGCATACCCCCAATTTTGGACCATACCGCATACGCATGCAGTGTCCGCGTATGTGGGAGCACTTGGCAGAGGCCAATGCCCACGTACGCACATCACGAGCTGCGTACGCATCCATATCAGAAACAAGAAAATCTAATATGTTGTAGAAATTAGTTTTTCAGTCCAATTTTTAAAACCTCATAACTTTTAATCCACAAAATTTCGTTTCCAACCATTCTTAAACCGTTGGAAAGATCGATAAATGAATTTTCATAAAAATCTATCTGGCAATATTCATGGACTACATGAATAGAATTTTTCGTCCGTACCTGGATAAGTTTGTTGTCGTCTTCATTGATGACATTCTTATTTACTCCAAGACAGAAGAAGAGCATGTGGATCACTTGCAGATTGTGCTGCAAATCTTGAAGGATTCTCACAACTCGCCTTACCTTTAACCAAGCTGACTAGAAAGGATGCACCTTTTGTCTAGACTCCTTAGTGTGAGGAGACTTTTCAAGCATTGAAGCAGAGGTTGACCACTGCACCTGTGTTGGTATTGCCTGAGCCGAATGAACCGTTTGAGGTGTACTGTGATGCATCCTTGAAGGGTCTGGGGTGTGTGCTGATGCAGCACCGAAATGTTGTGGCATACGCCTCACGGCAGTTAAGGCCGCATGAGATGAATTATCCAACTCACGACTTAGAACTTGCTGCCATTGTGTTTTCTCTGAAGATTTGAAGACATTATCTCTATGGTGTCAAGTTTTGAGTTTTCTCTAATCACAAGAGCTTAAAGTACCTCTTTGAGCAAAAAGAATTAAATATGCGTCAGAGGATATGGATGGAACTTCTAAAGGACTATGACTTCGAGTTGAATTACCACCCTGGAAAGGCGAATGTTGTGGCGGATGCCTTGAGTTGGAAGTCTCTATGTGCTGCTTGGATGATGATGCGAGAGGAAAAGTTGCTAAAAGCATTCGAAGGATTGAAACTGGGAGTCAGAAAAGAGTCTGGGACTTTGTGTTTGAGTCAGCTACAAGTTTCAAGTAATTTTAAGGCTGAACTCCTAAAGACTTATCAAGACGATAACGAATTACAGAAGGTACTGCCGCCAATTGAGCAAGGAAAGCAGTGAAAAGTGTCTGAGGATAAGGACAGATTATGGAGATTCAAGGGCCGAATCATTGTGCCAGATGTCAGAGACTTACGGCAAAGTATCTTGAAGGATGCTCATAAGAGTAGGTTTTCAATCCATATGGGAAGCACTAAGATGTATCAAGATCTGAAAATGATGTTCTAGTGGCCAGGAATGAAGAATGATGTGGCCTTGCACGTCTCTAAGTGTTTGACTTGTTAGAAAGTTAAAATTGAGCATCAGAGACCATCAGGAACTCTCCAGCCTTTGGAGATTCCACAATGGAAGTGAGAGAGTATTGCAATGGACTTCGTGTCGGGCTTCACTTTCTCTCCATTAAGATGATTTGCACATTGGAGGAGTTAGATCGGATGTACATTAGAGAGATTGTAAGGTTGCACGGCGTGCCATCCACCATTATATCCGACAGGAATCCTCGGTTCACATCAAGGTTTTGGGAAGCCTTTTAGCGAGCATTTGGGACTCAGTTGAGCCTAAGAACTGCATATCATCCTCAAACAGATGGTCAGTCAGAGAGAACTATCCAAACTTTGGATGATATGCTGAGAGCTTGTGTTTTGGATCAGCCGGCGATCTTGGATTGGTATATGCCTCTAGTGGAGTTTGCTTATAACAATTGCTACCATGCGAGTATCGGAATGGCTCCGTATGAGGCTCTGTATGGGAGGAAGTGTCAATCACCGCTGTGCTGGTATGAAGCTGGAGAGAAGAGCTTGTTAGGGCTTGAGATGATAGATGACACCACTGAACACATAAAGAAGATCCGAAGCCGAATGCTTGTCGCTCAGAGTCGTCAGAAGATCTATACAGACCAAAGGCAAAAGCCTTTAGAATTTGAAGAAGGAGAGCATGTATTTTTGAAAGTTACTCCAACGACCAGAGTGGGAAGAGCAATCAAGACGAAGAAACTAAATTCCCGTTACATCGGACCGTTTGAGATTTTAAAGAGGATTGGGCCGATAGTCTATAGGATTGCCTTACCACCGCACCTTTCGAACCTACACGACGTGTTTCACGTATCGCAGCTTCGTAAATATACTCCTGATGCAAGCCATGTTTTGGAGCCAGAATCAGTTCAAGTGAGGGAAGATCTAACATTACTAGTAATCCCGGTTAGGATCGACGACATCAGCATCAAGTGTTTGCGCGGAAAGAAAGTATTATTGGTAAACGTAGCTTGGAGTCGGGCTGGTATTGAAGAGCATACCTGGGAGCTCGAATCGGATATACAGAAGAACTACCCACACCTCTTTTCAGGTAACTAAATCTGAATTTTGAGGGCAAAATTCTTAATTAGGTGGGTAGGATGTAAATCCCGTAAAATTAGTAAATAATTAGTCAATGAATTAAATTTTAATATAGAAAATTAGAAATATAAATTTTATATTAAAATAGGAAAGAGCTCATTAAAACAAGAATTTTTACACTAATTTTAAAGAATTTGACTCGAGATTGGACGAAACAGATCAAACCGGTTGAACTGGGTCCAAAATGGGCCCAAGGCCCAACCCTTCAGCCCAAATGACTTAAGGGAATGTCTCTCTTCTTCCTCCATTCAGCAAGTCACGCTAAAACACACAAGGAGGAGGAGGAAGGATTCCAAATCCTTGTTCAAAATTCTAACCACCATAACTTTTCGCTTCGAACTCCGATCGCCGCGCCGTTTGTGGCCACGCGTCCGCGGCATCGAGCTGTACAAAGCCCAGAAAGTAGATTGGTGTGAAACTTTCATTTTCATTCTCAGCCTCTCTTTACTCCAATATTTCAAAATTCATAACGAGTGATGTTGGGACTTTGGTCCTTTTGTGTTATAGGATCCGATTAGCTTGAGGAAATGCTCACTTTTGCTTAATTGACACTTGCGTGCAGTAAGGATCATTAACCCTAGTTAATTCTTTGAATTAGTGTGTTGGGAGCTAAATTAGGTATGTATATGTGGCAATGTGAATTTAGGTGTATATTTATGTACATATTAGAGCTTGAATTGTGGACATTGGTGCCTTGGTGAAAGCTTGGATTGATGCTAGAGCTAGATTTTTGGTGTTGGGGACTTGCCTTTTTTCACCTAAGTGGGTTGCCTTGGATAATACGTGAAAATCGGCCAAGGTATGGTTTAGGTTTCTCGTATTTAATATATAATGTTCTGTGAAAACTTAGGCTAGATGACCATAGGATAGGTTGGAACGCATGAGTACGATGAATGCTTAGTGTTCTTGATGATATTGTTATTATTGATTGAGTATTTTCTGGATGATTGTTGGTTATGATGATATTAGATTGTTAGGTGATGGGTTGATGGTGGTGATGCGAAAAGATAGAAAGGGGTGCTGGTATATTGATGATTTTGTTGATATTGTTGAGAAATTAGGCATATGGTTGTTAAATTTGAGGAATGGTTGTATTTGGTAACTTGTGGTGGTTGTGGTGTTGTGATTAGTATGTTAGGAGGTGACTTTTATATATGGAATGCTGAGGTTGAGTTGGTTTTAAATGAAAATAGAGGTTGAGAATTTGGTGTAAAGTGATTTTTTGGCCAAACTTTGGTGAGCCATAACTCAGCTTCTAGACCCCAAATTATTTCAAATTTATTTCATATAAAAATTGGGTTTGTGAAGTTTACGCCATTCGAAGAACGGAAGAAAAATGATTTAAAATGAAAAAATTATGTGCGTCGGAAGTTTGGGATTCAAAATTGAAATTCTGCAGGTTTCAGACTTAGCCAAAATTTTTTATAAAACGTACGCCCACGCGTATGTGTGACCTGTGATTTCTACGTACGTGAATCTCCCTTATGCGACGATGCGTTTCTGTTAGATATGCATGCGTGCGCGTAAAGTGGGTTGCGTACGGGAAATGGGCCAAAATGTACGCCCACACGTACGCGTGACCTGGGGTTTTTGCGTATGCAAAATTCCTCATACGTGACCAGTCGATTTTGCCTAGTTTGCATGTGTACGAGAGAAGGGCTAAACGTACGCATCTTGGTCCAAACGCGCACCCACTCGTACGCGTAGCTTACGCATACGCGTGGCACCAATTTCAGCAAAAACTGGATTTTGTGTTTTTAAGCCTAATTTTAAACTTCTAAACCTCTATTTTCATTCTTTTAGCCCTAAATCATAGTATTAAGTCTAGTAATAAGATGGATATAAGAAATGGAAGTAACTTGGGGTTGAAGCAAGGTTGAAAATTGATGAATTAAAGATGAAAAGGTGAATACTTGGAGTGCATGTGTGGTACTATGACTTTAATGATACAAATATGTAATATTTACAAATGATTATGAATACCATTTGTCTTATGTACTCAATTATCTGAGATATGATTTTTCCTGGGTAAAGTACCGTGGCTTGCCACCACGTGTTCCAGGTCGAGACTCAATACTCTGTTAACCCTACATCGTAAGATGTGACCGGACACTTATAAATTCCCGGGAAGGTTGACCCCCATTGAGAAAAGTTTTATATATATGAATTATGAATGAAAAGAGAAAAACCTATGCATAGACTCATGGGGATACGCGCCAGGGGACAGTCCAGGATTTAGCAGCCGAACTTGTCGGGTTGGCTTAATAACCGATAGATGAGACTCATCTGCCATAGGACAGGTATATATCATGTGCATATTGTTCGCTTTGGTTGCTATGCATTAATTGGGAATGCCTAACTGGTTATATTTGCTACTTGCTCTACTTGTTTCCTACCTCTGCTTGCATTTGTCTATTTGTCTGTCTTTGCAAACTCACCGGAGATGGAGGAACGGAGGAAAGGTGGAAAGACTTAGTGTTAAGGTTAAGTTTAAACTATGCTTAGATATTCTTAGAAAACCACCCAATTATGGTTTCTGTTTTAGTACTTTTAGCTTTATAATATGAGTGTCGGCGTTCTAGGATTGCCTCTGGCATTTGATGAGCGGATATTTTATATGCTTTTTAGCATCATTTTCATATAGTTTTTAGTATGTTTTGTTTATTTTTTATTAAGTTTTTATAGGTTTTGGTGTTAAATTCATATTTTTGGATTCTACTATGAGTTTGTGTGTTTTTGTACAATTTTAGGTATTTTCTGGCTGAAATTGAGGAGCTGGAGCAAAAGTCTGATTCAGAGACAGAGAAAGCACTGTAGATGCTGTCCGGATCTGACCTCCTTCCACTCGGAAGAGCTTTTATGGTGCTACAGAAGTCCAAAAGGAGCGTTCTCAATGACTATGGAAAGCTGACTTCCAGAGCTTTCCAGCAATTTAAATAGTTCATACTTTGCTTTAGATTAGAAGGCCTAATACTGGCATCCAATGCCAGCTTTCTGTCCCCTTCTAGGCGTCCAGCGCCCAAAGAGCAGAGACCAGTGTCCAAACCCTAAAGAGGATCCCCTAACCAGCTTTCAATGCCCTAGAGGCCTCACAACATGTGGATCTCATCAAAGCTCAGCCCAAACACTCACCAACTTGTTTTATTTTGTACCTCTTAGAGGTTTTTTGGAGAACTAGGGTTTTCAAAACATGTATTTTGGGATTATGGATTATATATTCTGTATGTAAATATTCTCCGGCTAGTCTTAGCTTTGCAGGCTGAGTTAGGAGCATATTTTTTTGTATTCTTGACCCTCTATTCCTACTTTCTGTTTAGTTATGCTTATGCACCTTAGATTTCTTCACACGTAAGTAATCTTGTTTCCTGAGCGTTGCGCTTTTTATTTTGCGATTTTGCTTTATCCATTTTTCAAGGCTCCTCATATACTATATTCCTTTCAACATTATTATGTATATATTTTATTTTAGAGGTCGTAATACCACACCAACTCTATTTTACGGCTTAAGCGTAAAGCTCTATGTGGTAGGGTGTTACAAAAACAAAGAGTGATCCTAAGGTACAATCAAGGCGTAGTAAAACATGACTTCAAGGAGGGAGACCTAGTCTTGCAACGTAACAACATCGGCCACCTACCCCGGGAGAAGGAAAACTCACACCGAACTGGGAAAGATCATATTGAATCAGGGCCGTAATTGGTAAATGTGGCTACAAGCTGGAACGACTTAACAGACACGAGATACCAAGGTCATGGAACCCTACAAACCTATATCGCTTCTACTCATAGGGAAACCCTGCCAATCTGGTAACTATTGAAATTCTTGTTTTATTTCCTTTGCATAGTTTTCTTATTTCCTTTTCTTTTATTTTGCTTTTTTGTACCTTCGGACACTCTATCCTACCTGGATAATGATGGGAGATTTTAACGAGGCATGCCAATTAATAAAAGTAATTTCTTTTTCCTATCCTCATGCCCAAACCAAGCGGTATAAACATTTTTCACTCGTGTTCTAATCAAAATGGTACGAACATGATCATTTTAGATGGCCACCCCAGGGCCCGATCATCCCCGAGGCCAACAAACGGATATCTAAATTTTTTTAAAGCATTTCAAACAGCCCGTCAAAAGGGCACAATATTCATACAAAATGGGCACCAATATAGGTCGCCAACAAAGCAGTTTAATGAACCAATATAGGTCCAAAATGCTCCCATTACGGACACATCCACACCCAGGGCCAGAACCTAAGCTTGGGCTTTCGTTGTCTCTTCAGCAGCCGAAATCGCACCCTTGACATCCTCCAGCAAGTCACCCTTCTCTTTTTTCAACTTTGCAACCTCCGCCCTCAAAACCTCTGCCTCAGCCAGCAGAACGATGGCCTTAGACTCAACATCAGAGCAACGCTTACACTCACCAGCAAGCTGAGAAAGAAGAGAAGTCTCTACTGTAGAGAGACAAAGAAGCTCAGAGCTGGTGTCCTCGACATTCTTCACGGCCTTTAGACGAGTTGTCTCGGCCACTACCAACTTCTCCTTCAGCTTACCAACCTCCACTTGAGAATGGCGGAGCTTACCATCTAAAAACCCCACTTGCACCAGAGCCGGCTCTGCCTTACGAACGATAATAGTGGTATGAAGAAGGGCCCAATACTCGGATCTCACCTGACCAGAAACATCACAGTCATGGAAGAACTCCTCTGTGCCTGGGAAGAGGTATTGATCAATGAAGGATAGAGCATCCAAACTCTGATCCATCACGAATGGCATCGGCCCTCCTCTTCCATGTTCTCCCTGCCGCTCCCCTCCGCCACCCTTTGTCACTTCTGACCGGCCTCAGGGTCGAGACCACCACAACCTCCTCCTCGACTTCAGCAGTAGTTGCCCCAGTCAAAAAGATGCCAGATGCCCTAGTCGAAATCGTATTCTGAGAGATGGTTCAAGAATCCGGCTTGGGTCGGGACTACGATGTTAACGGTGAAGCCTCACCGCCTTCGCTCCTGGCATCCTAAGTCATAGTAGCCTTCAACCTCATCAAAGTGGTCAAACCGTCAGCTATCTAAACTGAAAAAAGGAAAAGAAAACAATGTCAAGTCTCAAGCTCGGAAATCAGAAAATAAAACAGAAAACAAAGGGCAAACTACACACCAATATAAGTTCGGCACGCTCCCAGGTCACCCATGACATCTCGGGGATTTAGCGGCCGATCTCAAAAAATCGACCATAAAACATCAACAATATCTTTATTTTTAGGGGACAAACCCTCAGAGGTAACTCACGTTAAGTATGACACGTCGGCCCCAAAGTTCCAATATGTCGGGAAATGGCGCTCCCCCTCCTGTTTCATCCAAAAGATATGGTTCCCCCAAGCAGGGTGCACCTTGAAATACTCCCCTTTGAAACCATGGAAAGAGTCCTCAAACCGTCTGAAAATTTGGCTATTTGGTTGGGCTCGAAAGGACACATAACCCTTTTTGTGCTTTCCCTCTTTATTCGGGAGAGTGCACAAAAAGATGAGAAATACTTCTACCCGAGCTGGAAGCTCCAAATAATCACAAACCAACTCAAATGTCCGAATGGCCACCCAACTATTGGGATGCAGCTGAGACAGCGCCACCGAACAATGGTTAAGCAGTGCTTGCATGAACTCCGAAAACAGGAACCGTACCCCCAGTCCCGTGAATATGGATTCGTAATCTCACTCCAATCGACGAATTGTGGGGAGTCCGGATTTATATAACAAATGCTCTCATCTACCCTTGGAAGCACAAGCTTGTACTGACGCTCTGCCTCACCACCCCTGCAAACCGCCCCTCCGTTGTGAAGCCTCTGGAAGTCCGGCTCCGTAACCTGAGACTCCATCCCCCACACATCAAACGTCACCCAGTAGTAGGCATTAGGGACACCACCAGTTGGGACAACGGGAACCCTAGCGCCCTCACTCCTCCAACGGACCATACCTAAAAAAGGGGAGAGAGCACCATCGTTAGCCCACTCGCCGGAAAATGAAAACAGAACCATGCAAAGCCTACCACTAAATACACCTAAAGGAAACCTAAAAGCTACGAAACAATCACAATATTACCTTTAAGAATCATTAGCCAAAAATAGTGGCAACCCCTCGAACTTCCTACCAACCCCACCCAAGAAAGCCACAAAATACACAAAACAAGGCAATCAAAAGGAGAACATATACGCAAGAGTGAAGTAAGCACCAACCTAATTTTTGGGAATAAACAAGAAAGAAGACGCGGCATGCATGAAATGCAGGAAGGGAAAAATCCCAATGAATGGACAATACCAGCAAGCAAGCAAATGGAAATGTGAAAATAAGAAGCGAAGGAAGAAGAAAAAGTTGTAAATAAGAGAAGCAGAAAGCAGTTACTAAAAGCAAACCCCAACATTTCAAATAAGACATGAAGGGGCAAAGGGCACAATCGAAAAAAACGAAGAAACCGCCTTTGGCATTTAATGCCATTATGACGCCTGGGGAACCACGACTAACAAAATACCCCCCCTTCGGAAAAACCAACGGACAGGTGATGGGACGTGCAGATACCCTACGACCCTCCAATCGCAACCAAAGGGACTCGGACGATTCTCACCATGCTAAGCCTATGACCACCCGGTCAGCCGAAAATCCCAACAGCAATGAGATCGAGTACATTCACTCTCTTGCTGCAGGGGGTAACTGTTCCAAACCTGATATCTGATTCCTCTCTCGGAGCAACCACCGAACCCGGTTACCCGGGCCTGGGTCACCACCATGACCCAAGAAGGCCCTGTAATTGCAAATTAGCCTAAGAATTCCTTGCCAAACATACAAATTCAAATACCTCCTTGCCAACAAGATAAGATAAGATAACAAACGCACACTATATAAATAGAGCCAAGGACTCCCTCATGTATGTAACTAACCCTCCGCTATACCTCTCAGTTCCATTCTATCTTGAGCGTCGGAGTGTCTTTGCAGGTACCACTCCTCGTCGCTCCAAGAGTCTGACCCATCCCCATTAAGTCCAGCCAGTCTCTGATCCCTCTCATAACCCGTACGAGTGACATCTTGTACAAATTTGATAGTTAATTTTTTATTTACACCTACTATGATTGAAAAAACTACAAGAAAAAATCTCTATAGTTAGTAGAATTTATTATTTTGGTCTAGTACTTTTAGCCATTAATTCAATCTCTTTAGTCAAATAATCCAACAACATACTTTTAGCTTATGATGCACAGACACTGACACGGACATGGGACATGACACGATGTAGGACACATGGACATGCAATTTTAAAATTCTTACAAGACACAGTGACACTGTATATATAAAACATAAAGCATTTTTTAGATAAATTTTAATATTATTTTGATATTTTACTGATATTAAAATATAAATTAATTTTTAATTATTTTTAATAATTTTTTTACGATATAAAGTATTTAAAATATTTTTTGTTTTAATACTTAATAATATATACTATTTCTAAACTTATTTCAAGAATATATGTTAAGAATAAGGTTGGATACGCTGACACGTGATGGTATTTAGGTGTGTCCATGCGTGTCTGGAGAATAATTTTTTATTTTTTATTAAAACAAGATTGGATATAGAAGACACGCGTGTTGGACAAGTTCCGAGGAGTGTCGTCTCCAAAATGTATCCGACATGCGGACACGGCAAATAAAGAAAGTATCTGTGCTTCATAACTTTTGGCCAACATTTTTAAATATTAATGACTAACTATTGACTAAAAATAATAATTCTACTAATCACTTTAATTTCATTTGATACCTTGATATGTTTGTTGAGTAATTTCAGGCTTACAAGACAAGTATGGATTGAAGAAGTGGAAGGAAAGCATGCAAAATGGGAGAATTCAAGAAATGAAGGATTTGGGAAGCTGTCAGTCATGACCTCTCCGTACTAAATTGGTCATAACTTGAGCTACAGAGGTCTAAATGAGGCAGTTTCAGTGGCATTGGAAAGCTAACGTCCGGAGCTTCAAAATGATATATAATTTGCTATAGTGGACATAAGTTGAAGTGTGCGTATGCACACAACTTGTGCGTACGCATAAGTCGGGATTCAGCATGTGTGCGGATGCACACATCTGTGCATCCGCACAAGTCCTATTATGTGATCTCATTAATTGCAACTGACTGGCAGCGATTTCTGGACCCCAAAACCCAATCCAACTCATTTCTGAAGCTGTTTCAACCCCAATTCAAGTGGAAACAAGGGGGGCAATTAGGTTTAGCTTTTATTATGTTTTCCCTTAGTTTCTAGAGAGAGAAGCTCCCCCCTCTCTCTAGAATTAGGATTTTATTAGTTAATTTCCTTTTAATTTCAGCTTTTAATTCTTGTTTTAGTGTAGTTTCATTTATGTTTCCATGTTCTTCTATCTTAGTCTTCTTCATTTCTCTTGTTATTTCCTTTATTTTGTCATTTTTATGTTTTATGACACTCATGTTACATTTAATTTTAATTAATACAATTTATGTTTTCATGTCATTTATTGCTTCCTTTAATTGTTATTGTCATTTCTTTGCTTTTGGTATTTTACATTTTATTTTATTGCAATTTAATCTTATTTTATTTTCATGCACACCAAGTGTTTGATAAAATGCTTGGCTTAGTTTTCACTTAGTTTTTCTACACTCTTGGCTTGGAATTGTTGACTTTGGTGATCCTTGAGTCATTGATGTCCATTCTTGTTTGATACATTAGAGTAGTTAGTTGATTTGGTCTCCCTTGACTCTATGTGACCCCTTAGTGTTGACATAGGACTTAGGGATTGAAATTAACTATGCCTATTTGACTTATCTTCGATGTAAGGTTGACTAAGTAGGATTAACTCTTCATAGTCATCATATGTTTGTGGTCAATGACTAGGATAGGTAGCCTTAGCTCTCAATTACATGCCAAGAGGTTTTTTGTATTTTAAGTTTCCTTCTCTTGCACTTTATTGCTTTGACTTTTATTGCTTTGATGTGTAATTTTTTGCATGTTTAATTTTCACACTCTTGGTTGAGAAATTGGATGTTTGGGTGGAATTGAGTTGTGGATGTCCATTCCGCATTGTGTGAGAATAGTTAATTGGTTTGGTTTCCATTGACGCTAGTCTTTCACTAAGTAATTAGTCAGTTGACTAGGACTTATGAATTGAGACCAATTACACTCTTTGACTAATTCTCAAGGAGGATTGACTAGTTTGGATTGATTCCACACAATTGCTATGTTTGTGGTCCATAACTAGGATAGGAATCCTAAATTTCCAATTCTCACTAAGAGCTCTTTTTAGTATTCAATTTCCATTCTCATTGCCTTGCTTTCATTAAATTCCTTGCATGCTTGTTTCAATCCTTGCTATTTACATTTCTTGCTCTCTTGCTTTCCCAATTCCCCATGCTCTCTAATAGCCAATAATTGTACATTTTATTGCAACTCCTAGGAAAGACGACTCGGGAGTTAAATACTCTCGGTTTATATTATTGATTTGAATTGTGATAACATTTGATTAACGATCAATCGTTGGGTTTGGACTATACTTGCAACATCAATCCCATTTTTAGTGTGAAAAATCCAAACCCATGCTTTTGGTTGTCCGTCAACTCTCTATCATTCTTCAAACTACAAAGTTGCGTTGAGATATATATGCCGAAACTAGAAGGTATATATATATAGATATACACCAAAGTTTTGGTTTTCGTAGGGACGATTTTGTATCACTACAAGAAATTACCGGAATAGCGACCGATTTAGCGACCGATTCTGGTGGTCGCTAATTAGAAAATAGCGACTAACTTCAGTCGCTAACCGTTAGCGACCGATTTTTGAACAAGGCCACAAAATCTCTCACCAAAGAGTATCGGTCGCTAAATCGGTCACTAACATAATCGGTCGCTAAATGGTGACCAAATTTTCCGTCGCTAAATCGGTCGCTGAATAAATCGGTTGCTAAATGGCGACCAACTTTTCGGTCGCTGAATCAGTCGCCGATGAAATCGGTCGCCAATGCCTGATTTAAAAATTTAAAATCGGTCACTAAATTGATCGCTAATTCCCGAACTAAAAAAAAATTGAAGACAAAAAATATTTTTGGTCTATACCTAAACCTATATTTTTAGTCAATCTTTTTATCTAACAATTTAACTCTTAGTCTGAAACATGAGTCTATTTTTTAAAATTTAATCCGGTCTCGAATAAATTTAAAAATTAGGAATGCGTGCTTTTGTTAGAATTGTGGCTCAACGCAGATCATGCAAACTAATTTCGGGAATAGGAGATCATTTTGCTTTTCGAGCTGCTAAGCACGTGTTAAGTGCACTAAACTAAAATTGTATGCTGGCTGATGTGTAGCACCAACTATTACAACTAATTTTCACCGCTACCAACAATAAATTCCATTTACAAAAGAGGTTAATTTTTCTCCGCAGCTATTTGTTAAAATTGTCGATCCTAACTTTTCTTTACTCTTCCACGAAACCAACCACCAACAATAAATTCCATTCATCAAAGAGGACACATTCTATAAATATTTTATTGGTTCTTTGTACTTTTTCATACGAAAAATGTATTATTGAATGTGTTTATTTTAGTTATTTAAAATGATACAATATAAAAATATATTTATAAGTACTAAGAGAATTAAAATAATAAAAACATAATATCCTATAATAAAGATTCAGATATACTAAATAATTTTAATTGATTTAATTGATTTTAATTATACTCTAATATCTTTTCTCAAATTCAAGTGATAACTTGAGTTTGAAACTTATTTAAAACAACGAAAAAAAATGTATAAACGGATAGAATGGATGCAGACGGAACTGCCTGAAGAAAGTGCAGATGAAACTATCGGAAGAAAGTGCAAACAGAACTGCCACAAGACGGAAATGCAGACGAAACTATTGCCACAAGAAAACTCAAATTAAATTGCCACAAGAGTGGCCAACTGCCAAAAAAAAACTATTGCCAAAAAACTGTTGAAAAGATGGCAACTATTAGAAAACTGCTAAAAAGTGACGAAGTGCGAAGAGATGGCAAACTATCGGAAGGTGACGAAAAACATATAGTTTTTCCATGAAAATAAGTAAATAGTGGATGAGCTAATTGGCAAGGTAAGAAAAACATCACAACATTGACAAAAGAGAAGGAAAAAAAATGGCATTGAAGAAAAGTATGAAAAGTACGGTGATTTTATCAGAAGAAAATCAACTTATCCTCTTCAAGGAGGATACTATGGCTCTGATACTATGTTAGAAAAGTAAGAGAGAAGAATAGAGAAAATGTTTGTGTGTATTCAAATGTCATGATACAATATAGAAAGGTATTTATAGGTGTTAAAAGAATCAAAATAATAAAGATATAATATTTTATAATAAATATTCATATATGCTAAATAATATTAATTGTTCTAATTGATTATAATTATACTCTAATAATATGAATAATATTAAATTCACTTTACTTTATTTATATAATTTATCCTATTAAAGAAGTTCATTTTTTCTTTGCATATCCCACTAATGGCCAATTTTTTTGAGTCAATTTTTTTTATTACGAATTAATTTTTTTGGGCCAACATCAATCAATTTTTTAAAAGTATTTTATTTATCTTAAATTTTTTAAAAGTAAAATTTTTATAATTAAAAACTAAAAAATAGTTAATATTAGCGAATTAAATATTGGTCCTTGATATTTTGTCTTTGAAAATGAAAAATACTAGATATCATCAGAATTTATTGTTTTTATTATCACTTAGTCATCAATTCAATTTCTTTAGTCTATTAATTTAATAATATATTTTATCCCATACTTTTAAACATTAATAACTAAGAAATAGATAAAAATAATAAATTCTAATGATCTTCTAACATTTCACATAGAAAATTGTCTTTCATAACTTTCTTTTATTTTTCCACGAAAATGCATTCAGAAATCTAGCAAGAAAACCCTATATAAGGAGCCATTTATATTCTTGAACTTTGCTCCTTTCCTTCTCCAGTTCTAGAAGTGCCAAAACATGTAAGTATTAGTATAATGTTAGATTTTTAGTTTATCTAGTTTCATAATTCCAAAAGAAAAAATAACAGAAACTGTTTCCCTGCACTATTATCTTTTGCTTCTTTTGTTGTTGAAAACAAATATTTAATTTTGATGTATTAATTGTATGTGTAAAATATTTTACGTTTCATCCAATTAAATTTGTTTACTTCTTTTTGAATGATTAGCTACGTTGTAAGAGTGCAAAATTATTTTTTTTGACATAATAATGTGTTTATGCATAAAACATATTTACATTAACGAATTCTTAATTATTCTTTTGTTTAACATACATGTGAATGATAAAGGTTAGTTACTTAGTTAAGTTAGTCATAGTTAAGGGAGTTATAAGTTTGTTACTAGCCTTCCATTTATACTGGATTCTGTTCTCTTAGATATATATATAAAGAGATCACTTTTGCCAATTTAATATATAGCACTAGATTGGTTGTCAATATATGTGAGTAAATCTATTGATATTACAGGAATTATATAATTTTTTTTATTTGTGTGCTTTGTAAAATAATATAATAACAAAGATTACGAATTTGATGAATATAAAATATCAAATTGTTTACTTTATTAACCATGTCTTAATTTATTTTCAAGAATTCGATTAAGAATAATAGTGATCAGTAAGTTCAAACCTGAAAATAGTTCATCAAAGTCTCAACAGATGCAATTCCATTAGCATCAACTTTCATATGATCTGATGGTAAAGTTTTGACGAATAGAAGATGTGCTAACAACTCTGGAAATCTTATCATCACCATTATAATTTTGGGCATTTGTCTTAATTTGTAAGCTACGACAAGAAGCACGCTTCAGTCCAAGTCCTTTTCCTTGTCCTAGGTTAGTGCCACGTTTGATGTGTCAATGTTTGTAATTATATATGCAGAGAAGATGAATTGAAATGAAGATCAAAATTGAGAGCATAAGGTGGAGAAAAGAGAGTAGAAAATCAGAATTGTATATTTTGGTATTCAGCTAACTGCCATATATAGGAAGTTCACCAAGTAACTCTAACAGAACAGATTTTGAGTACACTTTCTAACAAATTCTAACTAATCCTTTTCTAATTCAATTCTTCTTGCTTGATCTTTATCTTGATCCTTCACAATCCCCCTTAAACTAAGAGTGAGATTTGAACTCACTCTAAGTTTAATTTGCTGCAAAATTTTGTAAAAAGAGTGATAGAGATCCTTTTAATAAAGATGTAAGCTACTTGATCTTGTGAAAAAATATTGTTGACAAACAATTTTCGTTGACTTACTTGATCTCTAACAAAATGAAGGTGTAATTCAAAGTGTTTAGACTTACTACACAAAATAGGATTAGCTATGACAGTATATAATTGGAGGTGTTGTAAGAGAGTAATGTAATTCTTGAAGAAAATTTTGTCCAAATCAATTCAGATTGAGCTGCTGCTAGTGCATGAAACTCGGCTTCAGTATTTGACCTACTAATAGCATGTTGTTTATTGCTCTTCCAAGTAATTAGATTGGTGCCTAAGTATACACAGTATCCTTAATAGATTTTCGATCATCTGCATCAACTTCCATTACAAAAAAATATTGAATACTGTCGGATTTAGCGATGCAAGTTAGCAGTGGATTTACTGGTGGATTTGGCAATAAATTCGTCAGACAAAACATTTACTAGCGGATTCGGTTTTCAATGGTAGATTCACCAGTAATAATTGGAGAGAAAAAAGAAAAATCGGCACGATAATTACCGTTGAATTTAGGGTAGGATTTTTTCGACAGTAAATCTAATTAGTACAACACTACGTTTTGGTCACTTACTGATTCGTTTCTGCCGGTAAATCCGATGGTAATCTTGCCCTAAATTTGAACCGAAAACCTTTTTTTCTCTCATTTTGAATTACACACTCTTTCTCTTCTCACCCTCTCGTCTCTCCTTTAGGCTATGTTTGGATGTGGTATTAAGACAAAAATACAGAGACAAAGATACAAAGACAGAGAGATAGAGATAGACTCTAATATTTTTATGCTTTTGTATTATGTTTGGAAGCAGTGGAAAAAAGTTCATCAAATGTCTTTGTTTTGTATCTGGAAAGATAGATACAGTTAACTAAATACATAACAAAAGACATTATATACCCTTTTGAAACGAAAAAGGAATAGCACTAGATTGGACGAGCTTCTCTTCTTCTTTGTTGGTTGCGCAACTAAAGAATGAAGGAGAAGATGAAGCTAGGATTTTGATAAATGAAGGACAAACTCTGGTATTTGCAAAATATATTAGGGGTAAAGAAGGAAAAAAATCATTAAAATAGTCTCTAAATTTCGTGTCTCCATATGTCCTAAGTGGAGGCTGATACAAAATTTGATTAAGAGACATGTACAAAAATGTGTATTTTGTCCTTGTCTCCTAAACCAAACATATTACAAAATGTGGTATTACCTTTGTCTCTGTCTTTGTAGTGCATCCAAATGTAGCCTTAACGTCTTCTCCAGCAGCCCCCTGTCGTCGTCCATCTCTCCCTCTACGTCTTTCTACGTCTCTTTCTCTCTCTGCCAAACCGCCGGTTTTGTCGTCGCTTCTCCAGCACTCCAACATCTATGTTAAGTAATTTTGAATCTGAACTAATTCCAACTAACTTTGTTAGAGGGTGGTTTAGATTTAGAAAACTCTTCCTACTTGACTTTTTAAATCTGAATTAATTCAAACTCTCTACAAGAATTAGTATTTTATTTTGAGGTGTTTTTTATCTGAGTTGTGACATATGTGTTTGCTGGTATGTCTTTGTAGACATGATGACAAGTAGAGGTGTCACGAATCGGCCTCGTGGTCGTGGTAGAGGCAGGGTGACTACTAGTACCCCCAGGGCTTCTCAGTCATCACCCTATACTCCGACTACCCCTGAGATGTCACAGGCAATGGGTGCACAGGATCAACCGTTCATCATGGTCCCTAACCCCAACTATGTGGCTCCTTCTGCTGCGCCACCCTCGCCACCAGGAAGTCATTCGATTGTTTCACCAGAGTGGACTCCTCCACCACCTCCACTATCTCAGCAGCCCATTATTTCGACGACGATACCACTTCCAGGGACAGACACCGTAGTGCCGGAATCCTCTAATAGATTCCAGTCAAATGCCCCTCCACCAGCACTTGTCATACGGATGACGATTTGGCCTGATGGTTTGACGACGTGAGTACTATTTTAATATCTTTTAAAAGCAATTTATTTTCATATTCTCTTATTTAACATATGTGTTTGCTAATCTTAAGTTTTTTATTAATAGGTTTGCGCCAAATAACAATGCATGTACACAGGAGTGTACCAATGTCATCAAGATGATGTACAACCACCCATGGCCGAGCTATAAGAAGATTCCTGCTGAGACCAGAGAGAGATGGTTTCAAAAGTGGGCGGTAAAACTCAACATATTCAAAGTTGATCTAGTTTATATATTCTATTTTGTTCAATTATGTATTTAATTTCGATTAACTAGTGCTAAATTTTCTTTATGCAGGAGAAATTTATATGGGACAAGACTCACGATGTAATAATCAGGAATATCTTCGACTATCGGATGGCTAGGAAGCTTCAGCGGATGATGGAGTATGTACGTGAGAGGCGCGACCACCTCACTACTTGGCTCTGCCCAGATATTAAGAAGGCACTGTACGTCCATTGGGAGACTAATGTGAGGTTCATGCATCGTCGTCTCACAAACAGAGCTAACAAGGCATCAGCTAGGTCATCTAAGTATACCGACGGGTCAGCGATGACTTTCATGAAAACAAAGGCCAAACTGGTATGTAACTTGTTTCATTTTGTTATTAAGTTCGTTTTGTCTTTGACATTTAATGTCATTATTACTTGATTTTACATATTGTTTCAACATGTGTTGTAACATCCTACCACACAGAGCTTTACGCTTAAGTCGTAAAACAGAGGTGGTGTGATATTACGACCTCTAAAATAAAATATATATAGATATATATAATTATAAAATAGTATTGGAAAGGATACATTATACGAGGAGCCTTGAAAACGGGTAAAGCAAAAACGCGAAACTAAAAAGCGCAACACTCAAAAGTAACGTAACTTGCGTACGAAGAAACTAAGGTTCACTAGCATAAATATACAAAAGACAAGAGTAGAGTGTCAAGAGTACAAAATATTAAGCTCCAAACTCAGCCTGCGAAGCCAAGGTTGGCCAGAGAATATTTACATACATATATACATAACCCAAAATCCAAAATACATACACGAAATCCTAGTTCTCCATAAACCTCTAGGAGGTAAAAAATAACAAGTTACTGGGAGAGAGTTAAGTACATATATATACTACACATCTAAATATAACCCAGGAACCACTTCGCTGCAGAAGTCCAGACGCCTAGCGAGGTGCCTCACGACCTGCATCTGAAAAGCAACAATATTGTATGGAATGAGAACCGAGGGTTCTCAGCATGGTAAAGGTGCCACGCACATAATACATAAGGTCTTGGGAATGCCAGAGGCAATCTTAGAACACCGACACCTAGATTATGAAACTTAAAGGACTAAAACAAAAATCATAAATCAGGTGGTTCTCTAAAGCTTTCTAAACTAACCAATCCCTTGAACTCTAACTAAAACTTAGCTAGAACCCTAAGTCTCTCCGCTTTTCCTCTCTCATCCATCTCTAGTGAAATTACATAGACAAACAAGCAGACAACGGCAAACACAGGTAGGATGCAAGTAATATAAATAGCAAGTATAACAATTAGCATATTATAATCACTTAGTCAATCCCAATTAATTCACAATCAAACAAAATCATACAAATGCATATGATGAATGTCTATCCTACTAGCGGTGAGCTAACGTGTCAGTTGCTTTGCCAAAACCCGACACATCTGATAGCTAACCCAGACATTTGTCTCTAGGTTGCGCATCTCCAGGAGGATCATAAACGAAGGAAAGTGCCTTTCCACCTTCTTCTGGAGGTTTCACGAAGGAGAGTGCCTTTCCACATCGAAGGAGTGTGCCTTTCCACCTTGCAACCAGAGAAGAATGTGGGGGAAATAATACGAAGGAGAGTGCATTTCCACCTTCCCCCACATCCCCATCACGAACAAGAGAGAGAACTTCCGTCCTCAACTTGTCATCCGAACACACTTTCAAGTTAACACGCAAGAGGGTTTGCACTCCAAATCTTGCCATCTCGACCATTCCGACCATACCAGTCATTGCCAATCTCAATATTTATCCCTAAATTATAATTCAGTCACATCTTCACACTTTTCATTCTTAACTCGTTATTTTCCAAGCTTACTTCACCCCCAAGCTACCACCATCTCCTAACCCTATCATGTTCCTAGACTTACTAATAAGATTTAGGATTAACAGAATGAAAATAGAGGTTCAGAGGGTCAAATTTTCTTTGAAAACACAAAATAATTGTTTGTTAAAAACAGGGTATGCGTACGCATGTACGCTGGACAGAATAGAATGCCTGCGTATGCCCCATGTATGCATACGCGTAAGCCATTTTCTGGGTACTATGCGTACGTATGTAGATGTATGCGTACACATAGATACCAAACAGAACCTACCCAATGCGTATGAGGGGGTTTGTGTACGCATGAAAGGGTGTCTTGGCAAGAATTTGGTTAAGTCTGAAATCTACAGAATTTTCATTTTAATCCTCAAACTTCAATCTCGCATAAATTTTTTGTTTTAAAACATTTTTCATCCGTTCTTCGAACGGTATAAACTTCACGGATCTAGTTTTCATACAAAATAAGTTTGAAATCATTTGGGGTTCTGGAAGCCAAGTTATGGCTCGTAGAAGTTTGGCCAAAAACTAATTTTTACACAAAGCTCAAAACCTCAATTTTCTTAAAAATCCAACTCAAACCTAACATGCTATGCACCAAAATCATCAACACAACACATCCTTGCCATCACCACAACAACCTTCACAACCTACCATTCCTTACTCTTAACAATCCCAAAGACATCATCAAGATTAACATTCACCAATCCAATATATATATATATATATATATATAAATCTCCATCAACTCATCACTTAACACACCATCATGAAAAATAGTAATCGACATCAAAGGTGCTAGTCATTAAACATACTTATACGTTACAGTCTATCCTATGGTCATCTAGCCTAAATTGTCACAGAACATTATATATTAAATACGAGAAACCTAAACCATACCTTGGCCGATTTTCACGTATTTCCCGAGACACCTGCAAGGCACCAAACACAGCCCTAAAAGATCCAAAGTCAGCAAAGCACAAGCACCCAACCTTGACCAAGTTCCAAAGCTCACAATTCAAGCTCCAAAATATACTTATATACACCTAGTTTCACATATATCACACATACATACCCAAATTAAATACCCAATATACAAATTCAAGGAATTAACTAGGATTCTAGGATCCTCACCTTACCCAAGTTTCATATAAGCAAAAGTGAAGGTTTTTCTCAAGCTAATCGGGTACTATAACATCAAGGAAGAAAAATCTCACCACCGCTTTAATAAATTTCAAAAATAGAAAGGGGTAGAGAAACTGGGGTGATAGAGTGGCTTACCAATGAAATTATTTTGATGGATTCGTAGAGCTCAATGCGGTGGACACATGACCGCAAACGGTGCAGCGATCGGAGCTCGGAGCAAGAAGTTATGGTGGTTTGAATCAAGCCTTAGGGTTTAAGTTCTTCTTCCCTTCTCCAAGAATGTTTTAGTTTCCACCGTAAATGAAAGGTAAGGAGAAAGGGGAAGCTGTGTTTTAATTGAGTGTTGTTGGGCTGAATTGGGCCTTGAGCCCATTTTGGGCCTGGTTTGGCCCGTTCGGTCCAATTTTGAGCCAAATTCTTTGAAATTAGTGTCAAAATTCTTGTTTTAATTAACTCTATCATATTAAACTACAAAATTTCATTTTATAATTTTCTTGATTAATAATTAATTTATTCGCTAATTATTTACTAATCTCTTGGGTTTTATATTCTACCCCCCTAACAGAAATTTTTGCCCTTGAAAATTCCATCCGCCACAACGAATACGTGAGCGTAGTCCGCCTTTACATTCAACGCATAGTAGTCCTAAGGTCTTCCTATTCTATGTGCTTTCGCTGCTGCCCTCTTATTCGCTTATCCCTAAGAGTCTTGATCCTTCATACAACGCCAACGCCAACCAGAAGCCTCACTAAACTCTGCAAGCTTTGACGGCAATACTCTACCCGGAACGATTTAGTTTGGTTCTAAGTCCAATACTAGGCTTGACATTTCACTATTAGGTTTTTCTTCCCTATCTTAGGCTATGAGTAGTCATGGTATCCCAGAATGTTACATTGCACCTTAAATTCGATCATTGCAATTACTTTAACCTTGTGGTTGTGATCGATCTGCATCATGAGTCCTCCCACGTAGACTAGAACAGTCCCTAACCATATGCCCTGGTGATCTGCACCGGTAACACAAACCTTGCTTGTTTTTATGCTGCCTATCTAGACGGTAGTTCCCAGTCCTCTTGAATTCTTGACTCTTTGGTACCAAGTTCTGATGGTGGTCTCTTCGGCAGGACTCTCGGTTATCATTCTCTGCCACAACTGCCTTTCTTACACATTCTTCAGCTCTTTGGCTCTTATTCACAAGTTCAGAAAAAACTCTAATCTCCATCGGTCTAACGGAGCTCAAAATGTCACTTCGAAGTCCTCCCTCGTACTTAATACATTTCCACTCAGCAAATTCCTCCAGAGCACCTTGACAGATTCGCAAAAATCGGCACAGTTTTTCGAATTTGTTCGTATACTCAGCAACAGACATCTGACCCTGCTTTAACTGCAGCAACACAAGCTCCTTTGCATTTTTGACAGAACTAGGAAAATATTTCCGATATAACTCAGTTCGGAACACCTCCCAAGATATCATTGTGCCGTCTGGTTGTTGAACTCGTCATGTTCCCTGCCACTATTATTGAGCTTCACCTTGTAACTGGTAGGTTGCAAACTCTACCCACTGTTCCTTGGAAACCTGTTGAGCTTGCAAGGCCCGCTCCATTTCTTGGAGCCAGTTATCTACCTCTGTAGGGTCTGTGGTCCCTCTGAAGGTTGGAGGGTGCACTTTCAGAAAAGAAGCAAGTGTCATCAACCCTTCATTCCCATTGTTACCATTTCCATGGTTTGCTTGATTTCCTAACACCTCGGCTATCGCCTGCATAGCTGCAGCCATGTTTCCCAAGGCAGCCATAAAGTCCACAGGGTCATTCCCTGCCGTTCCAGGGTTTGCATCACCTATTCTACCTCTACCTCGCCCGCGACCGCATCCAGGAGTCATCATCTGGTTTCTATTCACACCAAACAAGTGATATCAAGGTGATAAGTCTGAATATCGCAAGTCTAATGCTTCAAAGTCCCAACTGCATGCTCATGAACATTCATGCCATATGTATCAGTTAGATATCCTAATTAGCATGTATAGACACCCAGAGTATGCCCAGAAGCATAGTTAGTCCGTCCCTCAGGCTCTACAGGAACGAACTGCTTTGATACCATAATGTAACACTCTACCACACAAAGCTTTACGCTTAAGTTGTAAAACAGAGGTGGTGTGGTATTATGACTGTCACAGCCCAAAATGAGCCATGACTGGCGCTCAGAAAAAAGAGTTCCCTAGCAAGCCTAACAGATTCGAATATAAGATAAATAAAAAGGTTACAAATAATTTTTGATAAATTCACACTTTCTAGAATGAATAATTACATAATTGAAAAAAAATAAAATAAATAAATATAGATGGATCTTGCCTGTGACATATGGAGCAGATGACGTCTAAGAACCTAACAAAGAACAGATACCCATTGCAGATCATTACTCTTGAATAGAAATGCTCACATAATCAAATATTTATTCCTGAAAAATATTTTTAGAAAACGGAGTGAGTTTTGTAATTCAGTGACTAGACAATACATCTATAATTCACATGAGACCATCTAAACATTATTATGAAAATAATTTTAGTTAGAAAATAATAATTTATATGAATAAGTGAATCAATAAGGGAGTTCTCATACAGAAATCAAATCAAATAGTCCACACTTGGGCGGCTCCACCTCTAAGGGTAGCCCTTTCCTCTAGTGTGTTCGTACGGAATAACAGATCCAACGTGTGGCTTACACGTTAGGCTAGGAACGCCCCTGCTAGCTGAGGTCTGAGCCAGATGCATCTAGGTTAATGTCATAACCGCCGTTAACTACGGTTTTCTAATACGAGCCTCCCAAACCAATTCAAAACATATAATTTCAAATACAACCAACCTTTGATCTTTCAAATATATACAATATCAAATCAAATCAAATAATACTTTCTTATCAAAAATCCTTTTCAATCATATGAAATGTCAAATATACTTTACAAATTCATAGTATATGAGTGAGTATTCACAATACTTTAATGTTTCAAAAACACATATTCAATAAAATCGAATATTCTAAAATAATACAAAACTTCATCAAACATGTATATAGTCTCATGTGCAGATTAAAATTCGATTTTCACAAAAATAATATTTAGTTCTAGTAAATCCATTATTAAAATCAAATTCAAATCCTTTATTAATAACTTGTAAGTATAGTCATAAATTCAAGCAGCATATATCAAAATAATTATAGATGTAAAGCCAAATAATTATAAATGTAAAGCCTACTCAAAACTTAGTCTCAAGGGACTAAAGATACCAAACCCGGAGTACCAAACTAAATGGTACGAAAGAGCACAAAATTTGGACGGAGGCAGCAGCAGCTCCAATAGGCAAGCAAAACAGCGAACAGAGGCACAATAGAACAGAAGTGACAAACGGCTAAAGGCAGAGTAACGATGACAACATCAACGACTGTGGTAAAATAGTAGCAAAAACGGAAACAAAACAGAACAACCACTAACCAGGATAGAACGGTGGTGAAACAGAATTGACAGAGGTGTGAAATGCTTCCTACGATGTTTTCAAACGGAAAGGATAATGGTGGAACCAGTGGAGGAAGAATGGAGGATAGAGCATGGCCGGATAGGACAACAGCTTTCTGACGAGTTCTCCTCCGGCGGCGACACAGCAGCTCAGCGATGAGCTCCTTCAGTGACGACGGCAACCACCGTGACAGCGCCAATAGCGACGGCAGCGTCACTGCTCTCTCTCTCTCTCTGCTCGATCTCTCTTTCCTCTGGTGTGCAACGACGGCTTGGCGACTTCGGCGGTGATGCGGCAGAGCGTGGTGGTGGCGAAGCAGCAGCATGGCGACGACGGCGGCGATGAGGCCCACCAGCGCCGCTGCATCTTCTCCCTTCTCTCTCTCTCTCTCTCTCTCTCTCTCTCTCTCTCTCTCTCTCTCTGATATCACTCTCTCAGATCTCCCTCTCTTCTCATGTCAACAGCGGCGGCAACGGTGGTAGTAACACCCACCGCGCCGCCTCCCTCTTCTCTTTTCCCTTCACCGGTCTCCCTTCCCCTTTGCTCTCCCCTTTCCTTCTTCCCCTCTTCCTTTCTTTTTTTTTCTCTCATTCCCAGCTGCTGCTGTTAGGTGTGTGTGTGTGTGTGTGTTGCTGAAAAAGAAAGGGAGCTAGGGTTTCTTTGGGGTAAAGGGATAATTGGGTGTTAATTAGGGTTAGGATTTGGTAAAAGAAATAAGGGTAGTGTAGGAATTTTGATAAAAGTAGAGGGTTGGATAATAATAAAAGAATTCAAATGTAAAATATTTTTAAAACAAATCAGAATGTTACAACGACCTCTAAAATAATATATATATATATATATATATATATATATATATATATATATATATATTATTGGAAAGGATACATTATACGAGGAGCCTTGAAAACGGGTAAAGCAAAAACACAAAACTAAAAAGCGCAACGCTTAAAAGTAACGTAACTTGTGTACGGAGAAACTAAGTTTCACTAGCATAAATATACAAAAGACAAGAGTAGAGGGTCAAGAGTACAAAATATCAAGCTCCAAACTCAGCCTGCGAAGTCAAGGTTGGCCGGAGAATATTTACATAAATATATACATAACCCAAAATCCAAAATACATACACAAAACCCTAGTTCTCCATAAACCTCTAAGAGGTACAAAATATATATACATAAACTACACATCAAAATATAAACCAGAAATCACTCCGCTGCAGAGGTCCAGATGCCTAGCGAGGTGCCTCTCAACCTGCTTTTGAAAAGCAACAATATTGTATGGAATGAGAACCGGGGGTTCTCAGCATGGCAAAGGTGCCACGCACATAATATATAAGGTCCTGGGAATGCCAGAGGCAATCCTAGAATGCCGACACTCAGATTATGAAACTTAAAGGACTAAAACAGAAACCATAAATCTGGGTGGTTCTCTAAAGCTTTTTAAACAAAACCAATCCCTTGAACTCTAACTAAAACTTACCTAGAAACTTAAGTCTCTCTGCTTTTCCTCCCTCCTCCATCTCCGGTGAAACGACACAGACAAACAAGCAGACAATGACAAATACAAGTAGGATGCAAGTAATACAAATAGCAAGTATAACAATTAGCATATTATAATCACTTAGGCAATCCCAATTAATGCACAATCAAACAAAATCATACAAATGCATATGACGAATGTCTATCCTACTGGCCGTGAGCTGACGTGTTGGTTACTTTACCAGAATCTGACACATCTGGTAGCTAACCCAGACATTTGTCTCTAGGTTGCGCATCTCCAGGAGGATCATAAACGAAGGAGAATGTCTTTCTACTTTCTTCTGGAGGTTTCACGAAGGAGAGTGCCTTTCCACATCGAAGGAGTGTGCTTTTTCACCTTACAACCAGAGAAGAATGTGGAAAAAATAATACGAAGAAGAGTGCCTTTCTACCTTCCCCACATCCCCATCATGACAAGAGAGGGAACTTCCATCCTCAACTTGTCATCCGAACACATTTTCAAGTTAACATGCAAGTGAGTTCGCACCCCAAACCTTGCCATCTCGACCATTCCGACCATACCAGTCATTGCCAGTCCCAACATTCACCCCTAAATTCTAATTCAATCACATCTTCGTACTTTTCATTCTTAACTTGTTATTTTCCAAGCTTACTTCACCCTCAACCTACCACCATCTCCTAACCCCCATCATGTTCCTAGATTTACTAATAAGATTTAAGATCAACAGAATGGAAATAGAGGTTCGGAGTGTCAAATTTGGCTTTGAAAACACAAAATAATTATTTGCAGAAAACAGGGTATGCGTACGCATTGAATTCTCTTGGGCCAAGATGCGTACGCATGCACCTGTCTGCATACGCATGTTCGCTGGACAGAATAGAATGCATGTGTATGCCCCATGTATGCGTACGCATAAGCCATTTTCTGGGTACTATGCATACGCATGCACATGTATGCGTATGCATAGATACCAAACAGAACCTACCTAATGCGTTTGAGGGGGTATACGTACGCATAAAAGGGTGTCTTGGCAAGAATTTGGTTAAGTCTGAAATCTGTAGAATTTTCATTTTAATCCTCAAACTTCCGACATGCATAACTTTTTCGTTTTAAAACAATTTTCATCCGTTCTTCAAACGATGTAAACTTCACGGACCCGATTTTCATATAAAATAAGTTTAAAATTATTTGGGAGTTCGGAGCAAGAAGTTACGGTAGTTTGAATCAAGCCTTAGGGTTTAAGTTCTTCTTCCCTTCTCCAAGAATGTTTCAGTTTCCACCATGAATGAAAGGTAAGGAGAAAGGGGAAGCTGTATTTTGATTGAGTGTTGTTGGGCTGAATTGAACCTTGGGCCCATTTTGGGTCCGGTTCTGCCCGTTCGGTCCAATTTTGGGCCAAATTCTTTGAAATTAGTGTCAAAATTCTTGTTTTAATTAAATCTATCATATTAAACTATAAAATTTTATTTTTTAATTTTTTTATTAATAATTAATTTATTTGCTAATTATTTACTAATCCCTCGGGTTTTACATGTGTAGCCTAGGTCGTTGGATCATGATGCGATGATGGCGGAGACCTTCAATTATATTCACACCTTGAAGGAGAACAAAGAGAGATTTGATGATCAGCGGTCTGTGGATCATTATGTGAGTAAACATAATTTGATGTAGAGTTTTCAATTAACTGTCGTCCTAATCATAACATTTCTTACACAGGAGTTATACACGCAGAGATTGGACGCCGCAAGCCAGCAAACTCAGCATACTGGAGAGGGCGGCAACAACTTTGGTGATTCAACCATCGATCCTGACATGGTTTGGCGGGAGACTGCCTCTACCACCCGCGCTGTCGATCATGAGGACAACCTTGATTTGAGGAAGCTAGTGCAGAATCTCACCCAAAGCCTTTACCAACAGACTCAACAGTTGCAGCAGTCTGAGGAGAGGTATAACGAAATCCTCTTACATGTGTCAGACACAGATTTCCTTAGGTTGGAGCTTAGACAGGAGCTAGAGTGGCTTCAACGGATAGAGCAACAAACGCCGGTGTACCAGGAGAAGATGCGTGCTAGTAGCAGCGGCACTGCTGGTGGCAGCGACACTACTGGAAGGGCACTGACATCACTGCCTAGTCCACCACCTCAACAAGATCAGGGGGATGATGATGACGATGACTATCAGGATCCGTAGTGATTAGGGTTTTGTTATAGACTATTTGATTGTATTTTATTTACTTGATTTTTTATTTTATTTGTACACTTGATATTTAATAAAATCATAATTTGGTTTCTAATATTTAGAATTTGACTACTAATTATGTAAAAACCAAATTTAGAAAAATAAAAAATAGAATTTAACTACTAATTATGTTTAAAAAAAATAAAAAAAAAACAAAAAATTAAAGTTACCATCGAATTTACTGAAAAAAAATCCAACAGTAATTAAACAGAAAATAAAATAATGTGGTGCCAAAATTATCGGCAGAAATTTTCCGCCAATAATCAAATAGTTTTTGTGCAAGGAATTCGCCACAGAATTTGCCATTAATTACTGTCAAATTAAAAATCTTCCAATCCGATGGTAATTGATTATCGAAAAAGGTTATATCGTCAAATTGTTTTTTATGATAAATAATGGTAGTTAGTTTTCTAGGAGATTATTTTTATTATTTTATCAATAAATTCAACTATACTCAATTTTTTTATTTAGTGTTCTCACTCAGCATCTAAAAAAGTGAGTCAGAACAAGTATAAATGAGTCCTTGAAGCAGGGCGGAGATTGATGAAATATTAGAGAGGATTAAAAATATTTACACAATTAAATAAGATTAAAATAAAAATTTAAGAAGACTAAACTGAAATTTATATATAATTTACATATAAAAAATTAAAAGTAAGGGCCTGTCGCCCCCTTCCTCTCCATGTAGCTCCGCCCCTGCCTTGAAGTAATGGTAATTAATGGATGCCATTTTAACTTTGATATATGCTTGGTATATGTATGAACATAACACTTGTGAGAGTGTAGCTTTAACTCTGCCAAAAAAAGAAAAATAATAATGACACATACTACCTTAATTTTGAAAGTAGCAAACTATTTAAGTAATAGATACTTTGAAAGACAATTGCATTTGATATTAGAGTCATAACATAAATTCAAAGATAAAGATAAAAACTTTGTGTCACTTTTATTATATCTTCACATTTTAGAAAGACAAATATACAAAATTTGTGTCTTAGGAGTTAGGACAAACTATTGTATATCTGGCTTCAACTCTAAACATATTTCAATGCTTTTCTGTTTTTTTATTTTTATGTCTTATCTCAATTACTAAACTCAATCTAAAATAAAATTTTATTAAAAATAAAATATATTTTTTATTTTTAATGTTTGTGTTTTTTTTTAAAAAAAATTAATATTTAATTTCATTCAATTTTGTCTTTAGTATTTTTTTTTATTTAAATTTTTCTAACATTTTCGATTTGTATCTAAAAACTATTTTTAGATGTTTTTAATTTTGTTCATAATATTTTAGATGGAGTTAATATTTAAGTATAATTTTGACATAAATAAAAAATATTATAGACAAAATTAAATAAAATTAAATACTAAAAATATTTTTAAAAAAATTACAAACATAAAAAAAAACATATCCTTTTATTAAATATAAAAATAGACTAAATGTCTCTACAGAAATAAATTTTGTCAAACTTTTTGTTCACCCTAAAACTAAATAAAGACAATAAAGATGTTGATGACTAAGTTACTTACCATGGGTTTTAGAGAAGTTGAGTTCTATGGTTTCACGAGGCAAGACACGAGCAGAAACCAAATGAACTTGGGTTCTTGACTGAAGAAACCTTAGAAAACGATCAACCATGAAGATGTAGAAACCAGGAGCATGATGCTTGCATAGGAAATTCCAACATGGAAGATGAAGAAGACCATGAAGACTATGTAGAGGTAGTGAGTATAGAAGAAGAGCTCAAAGAATTTTCTTCTAATGCGAGGAATTGTTGCAATCCATAAGATCAAACCACATAGCAGTGCTATCTATGGTTCTAAAAATCGGACCGGAACAACCGGTCGAACCGGTTCAATCGAGAACCGCCGATAAAAATAATCCGGTCTGTTATTTATAACCGCTGGAGAGAGAACCGTTTGAAAACTGTCGAATTGGTCGAGAATCGGTCGATTGGATTGGGTAATCGGCCGATTCGAATAAAACGACGCCGTTTTGTTTATTTGTTAACAAAAAAAAAAAGCCAGAACCCTTCGTGAACCAATCCCCCTTCATTCGTGCACTCCCTGGAGACCTCTGAAGCAAAGCAAACCCTAGCCCTTCATTGCCGCCGCCGCAAGGTCCTCAGCGCCGCCGCCGTCCCCAAGTCCTCAGCGCTGCCGTTTCTTCCTCTTCCCCGTGTCCGGAGCCCAGGTAACTCGGCACGTCGTCTTCATCATTGTTGGCTTCTCTGTTTGTGGCTTAGAACATCTCGCCATTGGGTCGCCGCTTGGCGTCGTCTCGCCTATCGCCTCGTCTCGCCGATTGTCATCTGTGTCTCCGTCGAAGGTTAGTAGCCCTGCTTTCAATTCTATGCCTCCACTTCTTCTTTTTAATTTCTGAATGTTCGGTCTTCTTCTTCGTTTGAAGTTCTGAAATTGTTGTTCAATTTTTGTTCCATTTTTCTTGTAATATTTTGTAATTGCCTGTTGCTGATGGATCTGTCTTATATTTGCTGGTTGGTGATAGCTGTAAATTTTTTTTTTCAAATTTACCGATGGCTCGATGGCTCTGTTAGTTTACTTTTTTGTAATTGCTGGATAGTGATGGCTCTGAAATTTTTGTTCAAATTTATTGATGGCTCTGTTTTGTAATTACTAGTTGCTGATGGCTCTTAAATTTTTTTTGTTCAAATTTACTGATGGCTTTGTTTTGTAATTGCTGATTTTGCTGGGTAAAGGTTTAGTGTTTTGGAATATTTTATAATGTGCTAATGTTTGTAATTGCTGGCTTTGTTTGTAATTGTTGAGTGAAGGTTTAGTGTTTTGTGATTATTGGTTAACGTTTTGGTTTGTTTGTTGCTTAATGCTGTAGGCGGAATTCAGATATGGTCTTGTTGATGATTTTTTTATTTCTCGTTGTGCTACAGCTGATTTCAAAATGTATCGAGGCAAGATAACAAAATGTCGTAATTATCTAACCTAAAAGCTATTTGATTGTTTACTTAGAAAAAATCTATTCATTATCGACTAAAATTCTCTGCATATTATTTGTTCTTTTAACTAGAACTCATTTTACTTATGTGTTGTTAACTTGTTATCATTTTGGGATTCTCTTCAACAAAACATAAGAACTGCAGTTTTGTCTGGAACCCACACTCTTGGAAGTAAAGGTTTTGGAAGTCCAACTTCTTTTGACAATGCATATTATAAGATTCTTTTGGAGAAGCCTTGAGCAAATTCAGGTAAGCTCATAACTAAGTTAAAAGATTGTTCTCTTAGTCAATTCTTTGTTTAATGAAAATGAAGGAGTTGAAGGCATAACATGCCTTCAAGATTCAATAACTAGTTTATTTTGATGATTTGTGCCTATCAACGGATCTTAATGTTAGAAAAAAATTTTCAGTTTTTTTGGCATCATTTTTTTTGGCAACAAGCTATAAATAACATGAACATCTGTGATTGATTTGATTGTGTGCTCAATTTTTTGGATAGACCAAATATGTTCAATCTTTTTTTTTACCTTTTAGTTTTATGAACAACTTTTCTTGTCATTCTCAAATGCTGGTTTTGTTCTCAAATGCTTCAATATTAGGATTAAATTATTATATAAATGGGTAAAACAATTTAGGATTAGAAGCATAATGTTCAATTTTAATATTTAAATTTTTTTTTTATCATTTAACTTTTGAGTTTGTATTTAGATAAAGATGATATGGTTTTAGTTGATGACATTTTATGTAGTGTTTTAAATTTAAAAGATATTTAAATATTTATATTATACTATAATTATATTTTAAGATGTTTATTTATAATTTATTTATTATTTTATTTTAAAATAGTTTTTTCGATCGAACCACAATTAGACTGATTAAATCAATAAACCAATAAACCAGTATTTAAAACGGTTCAATAACCGGTCTAATTCTAAGAACCTTGGTGCTATCTCTCCAGCCACATTTGATACCCCAATTTTCTCCCATTTCAGCACCTATTTAAAAAAAGTGACTCAGCTCGATACAAGGAAAAGAGTAATTATAGATATTCGAGATGGATTGCAAATTATTTTTCATCAAGGGTATATTAAAAGTTAGTTACCAAATTAGTTAATGATAACATAACATTTTTGGTTTTTCAGTATTCATAGTTGTTTCGTTTACCTATATTCTTGGTTAAATCCCACCACATAACACTAATCATATTTAGATTTTCGAATTAGTATTAATTCATTTTTATAAAAACTAGGCTTAAATCATTTTGGTCTTTATAGTGTTATCAAACTTTTAATTAGTTTATTGTAATATAAAATTTGTAATTGAGTTTTCATATTAATCATTTTCAATTAGGATTATTTTAAACTTTTTACACGAATTTATTTTAAAAGATTGATTTTGGGGCTTTCTTATTTAATTAAATTAAATTAATTATCTATTCAAATAAATTGATTTACAAAATTGTATTTTTTCAAACATTTAGTTACAAATTCGCTGGCAATAAAAGCAAAAAAGCAAAGTACATTGTCTAAGCTGGTGTTGACAGAGAAAACAACAAATAATAATTTCTTCGTTTTCACTGATGTTGCGAGCGAAAATAGGCCAGGATTGCATTTCGTTTTCATAAACAGTGAAATTAAGGAGAAAATTTCTCCTAAATTCGTCGACCATGATAGCAAAAACGGAAGTATTAATGTATAAAAATCTCTCTATAAAAATACCAAAGCAGCGTAGCCATTGATGCAGAATTTTTCAAAACCACAACTAATGCACCGAATCGTATCAAGTAATACCACTGTGAGTGGGTTATCGTTCTCACGAGGATTAAATGATTGAGCAAGCAATAGTTAATCGATTATTCTAATTAGACAGTTGAAAACTAGGTTTGAAAGGTATTCAGTATCAAAACAAGGAATTAAATAAAAGCAATTAGTAAACGGTTGAGAAAGTAATATGAATAAAAGCGTTAATGTTTCAGAGATGTTTAAACTTCAGAAAAAATACTTTTTACTATCTACTTTGATCATGCAAAGATTTATTCATGGCAAACCATAATTAATCAAACCCTAATCTTTTGGTGATTCAATTTCTCTTAACTTAACAAACCGTCAATTCCTTGATCTGATTATGATAAGAGGTGAGGCACATTTACTGATTCAAAACTACACAATTTTTAAGAACTAAACCTAGTTGATTTAATATCACTTATCAAGCTAGTTTTAAAATTCAGAGAATTATGAGAAGAAGTCTTCAAGCTTAGTTCTAATAACCAACTTTTTCAAGATGATAATAGAATTCAATTCAAATTAGAACTATTTTCCAATACATTAAAATCCTTGTGATAAAGAACGAAAACTTGCTTCTTATAAAAATATCAATGCATTAATCAAAAATAGAAAAGCAATAACATTAATCCATTAGACTAAACAGAGTTCATAACCTTAACAGAGAAGATTAGTTGCTCATGGTACAAAGGAAATAAAAACTATGAATTGAAAATGGCTGAAGGGAGAGAGCCTCATGTGTGTGTCTCTCACTATTTAAATATGCTAACCCTAAACCTCATTCAGAATTCAAAACTAAATCAAATTAAAACAGAATCAAATAAAGTCTAACTAATGCTTCTCATATAGTTTTTCCCCCTCAAGTCAAGCCACACGTGATTCTCTTGATAATTGTCAATCAATGTTTGATCTCATGGGCTTGTGTTCAATTTTCAATCATCCAATCAAGTGCTTAGAGGTTTGGAGAGATTAGTGAAGGAATTAGGAGGCCTGGAGGTTAGCCCAAGAGCTGCGTCAAATGCATGGTCTGTGCATTGGATGCAGGCCCAAGATTTGAGATCCTTGAGCCTTTGTCTCAGCCATGTTGAACACATGGAAGCTTGATTTAAACGCATGGAGGATGAGCAGCCTCTGGAGGTGTAATTTGATGGTGCGTTCAATGCACAGAGTGGCACGTTGAACGCAAGGTTGGAGGCAAGGCTGGCACGTTGGACGCATGGAGCCCTGTGTTGAACACAGGGATGGAGGTTGGTTACTGGAGCTGGTGCGTTGGACGTGGCTCTTGGTGCGTTAAACATGGCTACTGGTGCGTTGGATGTGGTGTAGCTTGGCATCCCTGGGACCTCTCCATTTTGGTGTGCGTTGGACGCACGGAACATGGATGAACGCATGGCTTCCTGGAATTGTCCAGGAACTTCTCTGCTTGGTCTAGAAACTTATCTGTTTGGTCCCTTCCATCCTTGTTCCTATTGTTTCTCTTACTTGCCTCTTTTTTATCCTTGTATGTTCTTGCTTACTTTCTTTCAAAATCTCCTAGAATCATAGAATTCATTCTCAGTATGATAATAGTGTCCAATATATAAGATGTAAGGTTCTGGGACGCCAAAAGCAATCCTAAAACTTCACACCAAACAGATAATTAAGCTTAACGAAATAAATAAATTAAACCATAAACCATAAATAGAGTTATATAAACTTAGTGGGTTTCTAACTAATACCAATCACACCGCTCTATCCCACAACCTTCACCAACCTAACCTCCATGAGATCCCATTGCCACCACCTTTCGATCCTCCTTAACGCCAGACAAAAATCAAAGATAATGCAAGCAAGTAAAACACAATTAGTATACATATATATATAACAGGTAAATCAACAAGTATTTAGGCATGTTATTCAAATAGGCATAACTCAAGTAATCAAAGCAAGCAAGCATGTAGAAGATGTATATGATGAATGTCTGTCCTATTGGCTATGATATCACATGTCGGTTATAGTGCTGACCCGACACATCCTTTCGGATGTAGCCTTTTGCCATGCTAGGGATATAGGCCCTGCACACTTATGCAGCAGAGAAATCTGCCACGCCAAGAATATAGGCCCTGTACACTCATGCAGCAGAGAGGGTTATCAATCGTCACCATATTCTCATCTCAAAATTTTCTCAGCTGTCAAGTCTAAACATTTCAGGGATATAGTACCTGACATACTATTGCAGCAGAGAATCTGCCACGCCAGGGATATAGGCCCTGCATACTCATGTAGCAAAAAAATCTGCCACGATAGGGATATAGTGCCCTATACACTCATAACAAAAAATTATAAAATAAAATAAAAAAAGAAAAAATAAGAGAAAGAGAGTGTTTCACTGTTTCTGCTTTGCCAACTTCCGTACGGTTTTGGTCCCTAAGTTAAGGATGATTTTAAAACCAAGTTAAATCTTAGGGACAATTTTGTATGTAAGAAAAGGTTGAAGACGAAAAAATTGTTTGGCCTATATCTTAAGAACCAAAATGGTACTTAACCTTACTTTTAGCCATCAATTCAATCTTTTTAGTTAACAATCTAACAACATACTTTTAATCTACACTTTTAAATATTAATAACTAACTAATGACTAAAAATAATAATTCTGCATATGATTTTCTATTATTCTTCAAACTACAAAGTTGCATTGAGATATATATGCCAAAACTAGAAGGTAATATTAGAAGGTTATATATATATAATCACTTGACTAATATTTCTTTTAGTCTGAAACATGAGTCTATTTTTTAAAATTTGATCTGGTATCGAATAAATTTAAAAATTAGGAATGGGTGCTTTTGTTATAATTGTGGCTCGACGCAGATCATGGAAACCAATTTCGGGAATAGGAGTTCATTTTACTTTTCGAGCTGCTAAGCACGTGTTAAGTGGACTAAACTAAAATTGTATGCTGGCTGATGTGTAGCACCAACCATTACAACTAATTTTCACCGCTACCAACAATAAATTCCATTTACAAAAGAGGTTCATTTTTCTCCTCAGCTATTTGCCAAAATTGACGATCCTAACTTTTCTTTCACTCTTCCACCAAACCAACCACCAACAATAAATTCCATTCATCAAAGAGGATAAATTGCATAAATAGAATAAAGTGAATTCAATATTAGCCAAGAGAAAATGTTCAGGTTAGCCTTTGAAATTACACTTGAGTCTCAATTTAGTTTTTAAATTTTTTAAATTTTAATTATATTAGTCTTTACTGTGGTTTTCGTTGCAGAATTAATTAAAAAGTTTAAGAACTAAATTGAAACAATTAAAATTTTAAATACTAAATTAAAACTCAAGTGTAACTTCAAGAACCAAATTGAGTATTATCTCAGTTATTTTAAAAGAAATTTGGTTGCGTCTATATCTTTTTTAGTCAGCAACTATTATTTACTAATAGAAAATTTCGAAGCTAAATTATATTAGGTAAAAATGGTTCATTAATAACCACTACCGGCAAACACACAAATCATGCTAACCTACTACAATTTAACTTGCATCTTGAGTACAACCAAAATTTTTAAGTATTTTTATAAATGTGTACTTGTTATATATAGAAAATGCTTACAAATTTTTTTTTTAAATTTTACCAAAATGCTTACAACAATAAAAAGAAAATTAATTATACTCATTACTTCAGTTATACTCGTTGCAAAATGTAACGAGTAATTCGAGTACAATAAAATTTTTTAAACTTTACAAAAATGCTTACAATGAAAATTTTAAATTTTATAAAAATACTTACAATGATTATATACAAAAATTTAGTTGTATTCGTTGCAAGACGTCATAAATACAATAAAATTTTTAAATTTTATAAAAATGTTTACAATATATTTATAAAAAATACTTATAATAAAATTTTTAAACTTTATAAAATGTCTTATAATAGTTATAAAAATATTTTAGGTATACTTATTACAAGATGTAACGATATAATGAGTACAATACAAAATTTTAAACCTTACAAAAATTATTTAAAAAATTAGATATATACAATAGCAAATTAAATCGTGACAGACAGACATAATTTATATGAATCAAATCCCAAACTAAATTGTACCAAGATAAATAGATAATCTCATTTAGGATAATTAAATAATATTAAATTCACTATTTTATTTATATAATTTACCCTGTTAAAGATGTCCATTTTTTCTTTGCATATCCCACGCACTAATGGCAAAAGCTTAGATTAGGGGTCAAAATTTTTTTTTGCCAACATCCATCAATTTTTTAAAAGTATTTTATTTATTTTATATTCTAAATTTTTTATTTTAAATACTAAATTATAAATCTTAGATTTTCTAAAAATTAAAATTTTTATAATTAAAAACTAAAAAATAGTTAATATTAGCGAACTAAATATTGGCTACTGATATTTTTTTTTTTGAAAAATAAAAAATACTAAAAAACCATTATAATTTATTGTTTTTGACCATTATTTAACTATCAATATTTTTAGTCTAGTAATCTAATAATATATTTTGTTTCATATTTTTAAATATTATTGATAACTAACTAAAGGACAAAAATAATAAATTCTAATGTCCTAACATTTCTCATAGAAAATTGGCGATCCTAACTTTCTTTTATTTTTGCAAAAAAACTGCATTCAGAAACCAGAAAGAAAACCTTATATAAGGAGCCATTTATATTCTTGAACTTCGCTCCTTTCCTTCTCCTGTTTTATATAGAAGTGTCAAAACATGTATGTATTAGTATAGTGTTAGATTTTTAGTTTATCTAGTTTCATGATTCGAAAAGAAAAAATAACAGAAACTGTTTCCTGCACTATTATTTTTTGCTTCTTTAGTTGTTGAAAACACATTTAATTTTGATGTATTAATTGTATGTGTAAAATAATCCAATTAAATTTGTTTACTTTTTGAATGATTAGCTATGTTGCAAGAGTGCAAAATTATTTTTATTTACATAATAATGTGTTAAGCATAAAACATGTTTACATTAACGAATTCTTAATTATACTTTTGCAGAAACAATTATGGTGGCACCGATTACTACTGCTGCTTCAATGTGTGCATTTCACAATGTTGTGTTAGCAACACAAAACTATGGTACAAATAAGGGCATCAAACAAGTATTTGGAGTGAAGCGTGCTTCTTGTGGTGGCTTATAAATCAAGGCAAATGCCCAAAATTATAATGGGGATGATAAGATTTCCAGAGTTGCTAACACATGTTTTATTCGTCAAAACTTTACCATCAGATCATATGAAGTTGATGCTAATGGAATTGCATCTATTGAGACTTCGATGAACTATTTTCAGGTTTGTCGTTAAACATCATCACCATATTTAATCATACAAATGAGCTCCTGAAAACAAATTAAGACATGGTTAATAAAGTTAACAGATATTATGTAAATTGAATGGTAAGTTATTAATGAATATTTATAACAAAGTAATTTGAGCTTATGTGATATAAATTAATTAGGGAGAGTAAATCTTTTTATTTATTCTTAGAACACCTAAAAATATTATTGTATGTTGTTACGGATATACATGTGAATGATAAAGGTTAGTTACTTAGTTAAGTTATGTGTGTGCGCGCGCGCTCTTTTTGTAAAATAATATAATAACAAAGATTACGAATTCAATGAATATAAAATATCAAATTGTTTACTTTATTAACCATGTCTTAATTTATTTTCACGAACTCGATTAAGAATAATAGTAATCAGTAAGTTCAAACCTGAAAGTAGTTCATCAAAGTCTCAATAGATGCCATTCCATTACCAGCAACTTCATATGATCTGATGGTAAAGTTTTGACGAATAAAAGATGTGTTAGCAACTCTGGAAATCTTATCATCACCATTATAATTTTGGGCATTTGTCTTAATTTGTAAGCTACGACAAGAAGCACGCTTCAGTCCAAGTCCTTTTCCTTGTCCTAGGTTAGTGCCACGTTTGATGTGTCAATGTTTGTAATTATATATGCAGAGAAGATGAATTGAAATGAAGATCAAAATTGAGAGCATAAGGTGGAGAAAAGAGAGTAGAAAATCAGAATTGTATATTTTGGTATTCAGCTAACTGCCATATATAGGAAGTTCACCAAGTAACTCTAACAGAACAGATTTTGAGTTCACTTTCTAACAAATTCTAACTAATCCTTTTCTAATTCAATTCTTCTTGCTTGATCTTTATCTTGATCCTTCACAATCCCCTCAAACTAAGAGTAGGATTTGAGCTCACTCTAAGTTTGCTGCAAAATTTTGTAAAAAGAGTGATAGATATCGGTTTAGTAAAGATGTAAGCTACTTGATCTTGTGAAAAAATATTGTTGACAAACAATTTTCGTTGACTTACTTGATCTCTAACAAAATGAAGGTGTAATTCAAAGTGTTTAGACTTAATATACAAAATAGAATTAGCTATGACAGTATATAATTGGAGCTGTTGTAAGAGAGTAATGTAATTCTTGCAGAAAATTTTATGTCCAAATCAATTCAGATTGAGCTACCGCCAGTGCATGTAACTCGGCTTCAGTATTTGACCTACTAATAGCATATTGTTTATTGCTCTTCCAAGTAATCAGATTGGTGTCTAAGTATACACAGTATCCTTAATAGATTTTTGATCATCTGCATCAACTTTCACTACAAAAAAATATTGAATACCGTCGGATTTAGCGTTGCAAGTTAGCAGTGAATTTACCAGTGGATTTGGCAATAAATTCGTCAGACAAAACATTTACTAGCGGATTCGGTTTTCGACGGTAGATTCACCAATAATAATTGGAGAGAAAAAAAATTGGCGCGATAATTACCGTTGAATTTAGGGTAGGATTTTTTCGACGGTAAATCTAATTAGTACAACACTACGTTTTGGTCACTTGCTGATTCATTTCTGCCGGTAAATTTGACGATAAACGTTTTCTAATTTTGAATAAAAAACCCTTTCCCTCCTCATTTCAAATTTCACACTCTTACTCTCCTCACCCTTTCTCTAACCTTCTCGTCTCTCCCTTAGGATATTATTTGGATGTTGCACCTAAGACAAAAATACAGAGACAAAGATACAAAGATAGAGAGACAGAGACAGTCTCTAATATTTTTATGCTTCTATATAATGTTTGGAATCAGTGGACATAAATTTGTCAAATGTCTTTGTTTTGTGTTTGGAAAGATAGATACAGTTAACTAAATACATAACAAAAGACATTATATACCCTTTTGAAAAGAAGAAGAGGAAGAGGAAGAGGAAAAGGAAGAGGAAGAGAAAAAAGATGAGAAAAAGGAAGCGAAGGAGAAGGAATGGTACCAAATTGGATGAGCTTCTCTTCTTCTTTGTTGGTTGCGCAGTTGCAGAATGAAGGAGAAGATGAAGCTAGGGTTTTGATAAAGGAAGGACAAGCTCTGGTATTTGCAAAATATATTAGGGGTAAAGAAGAAAAAAATAATTAAAATGATCTCCACATCCCATGTCCCCATATGTCCCCAAGTGGAGGCTGATAGAAAAATTTGACTAAGAGACATGTATAAAAATGTGTATTTTGTCCTTATCTCCTAAACCAAACATATTACAAAATGTGATATTGTCTTTTGTCTTTGTCTCTGTAGTGCATTCAAACATAGCCTTAACATCATCTTCGGTAGCCTTTTCTCGTCATCTGTCTCTCCCTTTGCGTCTCTTTGCATCTCTTTCTCTTTCCGTCGAACTGCCTCTTTTGTCGTCGGTTCTCCAGCACTTCGACAACTATGTTAAGTAATTTTTGAACCTGAACTAATTTCAACTAACTTTGTTAGAGGTGGTTTAGATTTAGAAAACTCTTTCTACTTGACTTTTTAAATCTGAACTAATTCAAACTCTCTGCAAGCATTAATATTTTATCTTGAGGTGTTTTTATTTGAGTTGTAGGTTAAGATATATTTTGCTATTATATTATTTTTGTGACATGTACTTGTTGGTATGTTCTTTGTAGACACGACGACAAGTAGAGGTGTTACAAATCAGCCTCGTGGTCGTGGTAGAGGGAAGGTGTCTATTGGTACCTCTGCGACTTTTCAGTCATTGTCCTATTCTTTGACTACCCCTGAGATGTCACAGACAATGAGTGTATAGGATCAACCGTTCATCATGTTCCCTAACCCTAACTATGTGGCTCCTTCTGCTGCGCCACCCCTGCCACGAGGAAGTCGTCCGACTGTTTCATCAGAGTGGACTCCTCCACCACCTCCACCATCTCAGCAACCCATTACTTCGACGATGATACCACCTCCAGAGACAGACCTCGCAATGTTGGAATCCTCTCATAGATTCTAGCCAAATGCCCTTCCACTAGCACTTGTCGTATAGATGACGATTTGGCCTGATGGTTTGATGACGTGAGTACTATTTTAATGTCTTTTAAATGCAATTTATTTTCATATTCTTATTCAACATAGGTATTTGCTAATCTTAAATTTTTCATTGATAGGTTTACGTCAAATAACAATACATGTACACAGGAGTGTACCAATGTCATCAAGCTGATGTACAATCACATATGACCGATCTACAAGAAGATCCCTATTGAGACTAGAGAGCGATGATTTTAGAAGTGGACAGTAAAAACTCAACATATGCAAACCTTAACTAGTTTATATATTCTATTTTGTTTAATTATGTATTTAATTTTGATTAGCTAGTGCTAAATGTTATTTATATAGGAGAAGTTTATACAGGACAAGACTCACGATGTCATGATTAGGAAGATCTTTGACTATCGGATGGTTAAGTAGTTTCAGCAAATGATGGAGTATATACGTGAGAGGCGTGACCACCTCACTATTTGGCTCTGCCCGGACATTAAGAAGACTCTACACATCCATTAGGAGACTGATGTGAGGTTCAGACATCGCCGTCTCACAAACAGAGCTAATAGGGCATCGGCAAGGTCACCCAAGTATACCAACGGGTCAGTGACTTTCATGAAGATAAAGTCCAGGCTGGCATGTAACTTGTTTCATTTGGTTATTAAGTTCGTTTTGTCTTTGACATTTAATGTCATTATTACTTAATTTAACATATTGTTTCAACATGTGTAGTCTAAGTCGTTAGATCATAATGTGATGATGGTAGAGACCTTCAAGTATACTCACACCTTGAAAGAGAACAAGGAGAGATTTGATGATCAGCGGTCTATGGATCATTATGTGAGTAAACATAATTTGATGTAGAATTTTCAATTAACTGTAATCCTAATCATAACAGGTGTTACATAGGAGTTCTACATGCATAGATTCAAGGCTGCAACCTAGCAAACTTAGCATACTGAAGAGGGCGGTAACAACTAAGCTGATTCAATCATCGATCCTGACACTGTTTGGCGTGAGACCGCATCTGAGTCATATAAGAATCGCGTTTACGAGCTGAGATCGTTATTCGCTAACAACCTCCACACCTCCGCATTGAGCGCTTCATCTGCCTCTGCCACTATCCGCGCTGTCGATCCCGAGGACATCATCGATTTGAGGAAGCTGGTGCATAATCTCACCCAGAGCCTTCACCAACAGGCTCAGCAGCTGTAGCAGTCTGAGGAGAGGTATAACGAGATCCTCTTACATGTGTTAGACACTGATTTCCTCAGGCTGGAGCTTAGACAGGAGCTGGAGTGGTTTTAACGGATGGAGCAACAGACGGTGGTGTACTAGGAGTAGATTGCGTTAGTAGCTGCGGCACTGCTGGTGGCAGCGGCGCTACTAGAAGGGCACTGACATCACCGCCTAGTCCGCCACCTCAGCAAGACCAGGGGGATAACGATGACAACGACTATGAGGATTTGTAGTGATTAGGGTTTTGTTCTAGACTATTTGATTGTATTTTATTTACTTGACTTTTTTATTTTATTCGTACACTTGATATTTAATAAAATCATAATTTGGTTTCTATTATTTAGAAATTAACTACTAATTGTGTAAAACTAAATTTTAAAAAGATAAAAAATATAATTTGACTACTAATTGTGTTTAAAAAATAAATAAATAAATAAATAAATAAATAAGTAAAGTTACCGTCGGATTTACCAATAAAAAAATCTGACGGTAATTAGACGGAAAACAAAATAATGTGGTGCCAAAATTACCAGCAAAATTTTTTGCCAATAATCAAATAGTTTTTGGACAAAGAATTCGTCACAGAATCTGCTGTGAATTACCGTCAAATTAGAAATCTGCCAATCCGATGGTAATTAATTGCTGGAGAGGGTTATATATACCATTAGATTGTTTCTCACGATAAATTTACCGATAGTTAGTTTATTATTGACAAATTATATTTATTATTTTATCATTAAATTTAACGGTATTCAACATTTTTTTATAATGTTCTCTATAAGCATAAAAATAAGTGATCGTGAGTCAGTACAAGAAGTATAAATGAGTCCTTGAAGTAATGGTAAATGGATGCATTGTAGCTTTGATATGCTTGGTATATTTATCAACAAAACACTTGTGAGAGTGTAGCTTAACTCTACCAAAAAAGAAAAATAATAATGACACATACTACCTTAATTTTAAAAGTAGTAAACCATTATTTAAGTAATAGATATTTTAAAATAAAAAAGTAAAAATATATAGAAAGACAATTGCATTTGATATTAGAGTCATAACATAAATTTAAAGATAAAGATAAAAAATTTGTTACTTTTATCTTCACATTTTAGAAAGACAACAAATATACAAAATTTGTGTCTTAGGACAAATTATTGTATATCTGGCTTGAATTCTAAACATATTTCAATGCTTTTCGTTTTTATTATTTTCATGTCTTGTCTCAATTACTAAACTCAATCTAAGAAATACAATTTTATTAAGAATAAAACATATTTTTTATTTTTAATGTTTGTAATTTTTTTTTAAAAAAATCTTAATATTTAATTTCATTCAATTTTATCTTTAGCGTTTTTTATTTATTCAATTTTTTTCTAACGTTTTCGATTTGTATCAAAGCTATTTCTAGATGCTTTTAATTCTGTCCATAACATTTTAAATGGAGTTAATATTTAAGTATAATTTTGACATAAATAAAAAATATTACGAACAAAATTAAATAAAATTGAATATTAAAAATATCTTAAAAAAAATTACAAATATTAGAAAAAAAACATATCCTTCTATTAAATATAAAAATAGACAAAATGTCTCTGTACAAAAATAAATTTATTTTGTCAAACTTTTTGTTCACTCTAAAACTAAATAAAGACAATAAGGACGTTGATGACTAAGTTACTTACCATGGGTTTTAAAGAAGTTTAGTTCTATGGTTTCACAAGGCAAGACACCAGCAAAAACCAAATGAATGATGTATGAGCATTATAAGTATCTTTTCTGTATGAATTATATGGTGATTTATTGATTTTCTAGAGAATTTTGGTGACTTATACCCTAGTAGATGCAACTTTGAGTTATTGTGGTCTTTTATTAATTTCAAGTAGCATTTTGGTGAAGATTTGGCGGAATTCATGAAGAAGAAAAGTATGAGAAGTTGCCCCTGCCATTGTGGCGCTAAATGCCACACCACCGGCGTTTAGCGTCGGACCTTAAAGCCTCACCATTCCTCCCTGTCTTGGTGGCACTAAACACCACACCATCGGCGTTTAGCGCCGGGTCTTAGAACTCACGTTAGCGAGTCTGAAAGGGTGGCATTAAACACCACCAACCTGGCATTTAGCGCCGATAGCATATCCAATAGTGAACCCCACGCTCGCCAGCACTCAGCACGGAAGATCACAATTTGAATTTAATAAAAAAAAGAGAATAAGAAAAGATATGATTAGGTTTAATTTAAGTTTTTGGAATCAATTAGGATGAGAGATATAAAAGGAGGAGAGAATTGCCTGGCGAGGGCTATTCTCTTCTCTCCTCTTCTGCACTTTTCAGTTTTTTACTTTTTACAAATTAGGATTTTCTCTGCAACAGGAGCAACTAAACCTCCATTGTTAAGGATAGGAGATATGTTCATCTTTTTATGGATTATTAATCTAAGTTTTTTATTTTATATGAGGTTTATGCTTTGATTTATTTCATGATTGAGTTTTCATTCTTCATCCCTAAAAATTTAGAATTGTTGGAAAATATTCTAACTTTGTCTTGGATTCTAAATATTGTTTTGAAAAAAATTAATATTTGAATTAGCTTAAAAACTCTTTCTCGCTACTTTTTTATTTCACTAGGAATAGTTTCAAAGAGTGTGCGACATTTTGTGAGTTTCAATTGTTTAGGACTAACTTGAATACTTGACATATAATTCAACCTACGAACTATTTTTGAATCTTAGTTGAAATTGAATCAAAATTGTGCTTCACCTCTTTTTCTTAAGTAATTGACTAAGGAATTAGCGGTTAATTTGGTTAAAAGAGAAACTGAATTGCCAAGGAATTGGAATTTGATTATTTATGATTCGTCGTGATTGATCTTTGCATACCTCATCTGAATGGACAGAATGATTGTTTTCTTAAAGAGTGAACATCTCTGACACCTTAACTATTTTTATCATATTATTTTCTTAACCATTTTTGTTTGTTCTTGTTTAATTTTCTGCTTTCATGTTATTTACTATTGAAATCCTTGTTTTTGATTGTCTAACTAGAATACCCAGTCGATCATTACTTGCTTAATCTGTTAATCCTCATAGGAACGATATCGTACTCCCATGGTATTACTTGATACGATCCGGTGCACTTGCCAGTAGTTTGTGGTTTGTAAAATCCACATCAAGTGTTTGGCACTGTTACCGTGGATTAATTATGATTAACAACTATCAATTTATTGATTACCTAGATTATACCCTTTTCTTTCTTTGTTTAATTTTTGCTGCTTTATTTTATTTTTGTTATTTCTTTGTTTTTTTTTTTTCGAGTTGCTCATTGGGTTCTCTTCACTGTAACATTGAGAATCCCAATTTTCCTTATTTTTTGAGTGTTTATGCAGGAAAACAGGGATACAGAACCTATTTACTACGATCCTGAGATTGAAAGAACTCTTAGAAGACGAAGGCAACAAGCTAGAGTTCAAAGATTTGCAGAAGGTCTCAGGAATGAATTTGAAGAGGAAATTGAAGTTAGTATGGCAGAGAATAATGATCATCTTGTTGTCAACAATCCCAACAATGCCCCGCCAGTAAGAAGAACTCTGGAGTCGTACACTAACCCCAATCCTGAAAATTGTATGGGAAGTATTGTGGCACTGGTTGTGAATGCCAACAATTTTGAGTTGAAATCTCAACCGAGTACCTTGGTTCAAAAAAATTGTCCGTTTAATGGAACACCTCTTGAAGACCCCAACTTGTTCATCTCCAACTTTTTGAGAATTTGAGATACAGTAAAGATTAATGGGGTTCATGCTGATATTTATCGGTTGTTGTTGTTCCCGTTTTTTGTGAGGGACTGAGCTAGTTAGTGGCTTGAGACACAACCCAAGAAAAGTATAGCAACCTGGGATGATTTGGTCAGTAAGTTCTTAGCCAAATTCTCCCTGTCTCAAAGGTTGACAAAGATGAGGACAAACATTTAGACCTTTAGATAGTTAGATGGAGAGTCTCTCTATGAAGTTTGGGAGAGGTATAATGGTATGGTGAGAAAGTGCCCTCCGAATATGTTCACAAATTGGGTATAGTTGAAGATTTTTTATGATGGGATCACTCCGGCTTCAAGACTCTTATTGGATAACTCTGCAGGAGGACCTCTACATATGAAGAAGACCACTGATGAGGCCATAAAATTAATAGAGATGTTGGCCAACAATCGGTATCTATATTTTTTAGAGAGGACAATAAGAAATCTAAGGTTGTCATAGAATTGGATGTCTTGGATATCATTCTATCTCAGAACAAAGCCATGTCTCAACAAATAAATACGATCACTTAATAATTAGGGGGCATGCAAGTCTCAGCTGTGAACACCCAAGAATCTTCTTATGACATGAGTGGTAGAATCCCTCAAGGTGAGAATTTTGATTATGGAAAATTTCCTTTGGAACATGTCAATTATATGGGAAATTCTTCAAAACCATCCAACAATGATCTCTATTCTAAGATCGACAATCTAGGTTGGAGAAATCACCCCAATTTCGGTTGAAAAAATCAAGGTCAGAGGCAACCCAACATCAATAACAACAACTCCCACCATGAACACTTCAATAACCAATAGCAACCTCCGCAACCATCAAATCCACCCCAAATTTCTCAGAAACCCTCTGCCTTAGAAATAGCCTTAGCAGAACTCTCCAAAAATACCTCTGCTTATTTCCAAACCACAAATAGCTTCATGTAGGAAACCAAGGCCTCAATCAGAAACTTGAAAGTTCAAATGGGTCAATTAGCCAGACAAGTTACCCAAAGGCCTACCAACACCTTTCCTAGTGACACAATTTCAAATCCAAGATAAGAATGTAAGGCTATTAACTTGAGAAGTAGAAGAGTGGTAGGTACACAAGCCTAGGGTGATGAGGAGCAAGTTGAAAAAGTTATGAAGGAAGCCAAAGATCCTACGGAGCACGCCCCTCAAAGCCCCTCCTCCAACCTAGTTTGAGCCGAGGTAGAGCAACCCAACGTGAAAGTTCCAATGCCTGAGTATAAGCCTAATATTTCATATCTTCAGAGGCTTCAAAAGGAAACTAAGGACAAGCAGTTTTCAAAGTTTTTAGAAGATTTCAGGAAATTGCAGATTAATATTTCTTTTGCCAAAGCTTTGGAGCAAATGGCTCTTTATGCTAAATTCATGAAGGAGCTTTTAACAAATAAGAGGAAATGGAAGGAGAATGAGACAGTAGTACTATATATGCTGGAGAATTGTTGAGAAAGAGGGAACCCGTAAGGGTGGCTAAGTCCTATTTTTAGGGGAGGTGTTGCCGAAATTTTTATAAAACTTGAGGCTTTGTTTGAAATATAATTTTAAAAGAGTTATGTTTTGGGCTTGAAATAAAGGAATACTTTTTTAGGAGTTTGGTAAATTTATAATGTTTGAATTTGAATGGTAAAGAGAGATGATTTTTGAGTCTTTGGGAAGTTAGTAAACTTGAAAAAGAATTTTATTTGATTACTTTTAATGAGAGGATTATATTTTGAAAAGTATTTAGTGAAATTAAAATAAATGATTTTCTTGAGTCTTTTAAAACAAAACTAAACTGGAAAATAATTTTAAAGCTAGTTTGAGTTAAGATTGTTAAAGTAAAGATTTTGAAATGATACGATGATAAAGATTTTTATGAACGAATGCTTGAGAAAGTTAAGAGAGGTTTAAGGAAAAATGTTAAAAGGCGGAAAAAGCCGCACGAACAGTTAGTTGTTAAACTATGGGAGAAAACCCACAAACTATATATATATATATATATATTAGTTTATTATCCTGTTTGTATAGGTATCTGTTTATCGTTTTGGTTTGTATAATATTGCAGTTTTTTTTATTGCGAATTTTTTTTTTAAGAAAGTTTAAAAAAAAAACAAATTCCGTTAATCCGATTACAGACTTGATATTATTAATAACAACATTAATATAGTTTCAAGTTAATAACACTCAATATTTTAGTATAAGCATGCCATATTAAAAATTAGGTCGTTACATATCGCAGTCATACACAGATAAGAGCATGCACAACCCCTGGCTAAGAAGTTATATATATAAGTTTATTATCCTTGTATAGGTATCTGTTTATCCTTTTGGTTTGTATAATATTGCAGTTTTTTTTATTGCGAATTTTATTTTTTTTAAGAAAGTTTTTTTAAAAAAAAGGAATTCCATTAATTCGATTACAGACTTGATATTATTAATAACAACATTAATATAATTTCAAGTTAATAACACTCAATATTTTAGTATGATTTCAAGTTAATAACACTCAATATTTTAGTATAAGCATGACATTAAAAATTAGATCGTTATATATCACAGTCATACACACAGATAAGAGCATACACAACCACTGGCTAAGAAGTTACAAACAATGAAAATGAAACACATGAGAGAGGATAAACAACCCTCAATTAAATGGTAAACCCAACAAATTTGAGTAGTTAGGGCAAAATATATAAAGAACATATTTTTTCATGGATATTATTTCACAATTAGAAATTAAAAATATATACATGTACTAGAAAAAAAAGAACTATATATAAAAATGATAGTAATTTAAAATAAAAAATACAATATAATTTTTCTCTTCTTTTATTTTATTAGCATTTTTTTACTACATATATTCTTAAATAATTATTAAATTATTCATTATCTTCAACTCAATTTCGAAATGCACTTATTCTAATATTTATGGATAAAATGAATAGTAATACATAACTTTATAATAAAGAAATATTAAATAGATAGATAACATGTTTTCTGATCTCAACGAAGTTCTAAAAGAAATTCATTATTAATTTAATACTTAGGAAACTAAGCTTCAATTTGGTATAATTCACTAATTTGAGTGTCAAAATTTATTATCGCTAATTATTGATTTTTTATTGAGACAATTTATTTATTTACTTTTAGTTTTTATTAATATGATAATTATTATTGTATGCTAAGTTTAATAAGATAATTTTCATTACCATGGAACTTTAAAAAAAAATACTTTATTGTGGGGCAAACACAATACAACAATTGTTGCAAATGTATACCTCTATATATAATTATTAATTCTTTTCTATAATTTTAGAGGGGCAAGTGCCTCCTTTTATTGACTTATAATTTGTTGTTGCTTCTATTACCTTCCTTGTTTATCAGATATATTGTTTCATTTTATTTATAGAATTTATTGCTTATATTATATTCGAAACCATTGCAATTTTTAAATCCAATACAGAAATAGCGGCGGTTCTGCAACCACCGCAAAATCATCAACCTAATTTGCAGCGGTTGTGCCAGCGGTTCATTAGAACCACCATAAAATCATATTACAACTCCCTAATAGGCGACGCTTCTGGAACCGCTGGAATTTCGTTTCGCGGCGGTTTAAAACCACTGCAAATTCCTAAATAAACCGCCATTATTCAACGTGTCTCTTGTAGTGTCTGTCCCAGTTGCCTCTGTATTAGAGAAGATTGGCAATGCAATAATGATCAATTTAACATTTAACCTTATTAGCTTTAAGTTTTAACACATATATCTACCAGGCCGGTTAATATGAATATAGTTTTATTGAAAATAAAAAATTAGTCTTATAGGTTATGCAATCACATGTTATTGCCAACTCATTTAAGCACACTCTGAATTGTATAAGTTAGTCAAGTAAATGAGCCAACACACAATAAAGTTTGTTGTGGATCTAACAAAATGGTTTATCGTGGTTATGTGCTTGGCTAAAACTAACTTTGGCTACAAAAATGGTTAAAGCTAAAGTAAATGACTAAGCATAAACTAACTAATGGAATTGAGACAAGTGATAGATGGTAAGCAATCTTAAGTTTGAGATAAGTCTAAAATTAGCTAGAAACCACCTTATTGAATATTAATGTTGGATTTGAATAACAAATTTAATACGAAAAAAATAAAATAAAAATTCATGCAAGGTTTCCAACAAAAGAAGCAATTGCGTGGCATGAATCCCGTGTTCCCACCAAGTGTCGCACTCATACATAGATAGGAGCATGCACAACTACTAGCTAAGACGTTATAAACAATGAATGAAAATGAAATGCAAAATAGGGTTAGCAACCCTGTATTAAATGATGAACCTAGAAAACTTGGAAAAGTATAGGATACTAACATATTATCTGCCAACTTCTGCCAACTCTTATTTATAATTGTGTTTTATGGAAGTGTGTTCGTGGATGTGTCTAATAATTAATATATTTTAAATACATATATAAAGAGACACATCCAGAAAATATATCTATAAAGACACTTCTATTAAACAGCTATAAAAAAGACATTTTATTAGACACATCCACGAACACACTTCCATAAAACACAATTATAAATAAGAGTTGGCAGAAGTTAGCAAATATGCTGTTGGTAACGTAGCGGAACCGAGAAAACTTTAGTCGTTGGAAATTTGGCAAGAATATTTCTACGATTAGAAACTAGAAATATATACATGTACCAGAAAAAATAAGAACCATATGAAAATTATACTAATATAAAATAATAAAAATACAGTTGTTCTCCTGTTTTGTTTTATTAGCATTTTTTTTGTTATATATGTTCTTAAATAATTATTGAACTATTTATTATTTTTAACTCATTGCAGAGTGCATTTGATATAACGTTTATGGGATAAAATCATAAAATACTTTTTCAACCAAAACAATCACTTAAAAAAAAAATGCTGAGTATCGTCGAATTTATCTACAAACGTTAATGGTGAGTTTGCCATCGAATTTGACTATAAATTTGTAATCGTAAAATATTATTATTAGAATTGATGTTCCGACGATAACGTCGTCGGTAGTATTTGGCGGAAAAAAAAATTATGGCACACTCCACTATTGTCGGATTTATCTGCCGATAAATCCGACAGTAACCCTGTTTAGTGAAATCCTGTGCTTTGGGTACACGAAAAACGTTATTGTCGGATTTAGCTGACGGTAAATCCGACGATAATCATGCGCTAAATAAAAGCGCAAACCGTCGTCTCTCCCATTTCGAATTTCCTCTTCTCTTTCTTCATCACCACCCTCTCTCTCTCTCATCACCGCCTCCACCTTCATTCTCTGCCCCCTTCCGTTGCCATTGCCGGCCGCGCTTAACGCTCCACCGTGAGCCAAGGCTCCACCACCATGACGTCTGCCGCTCTCTCCACTGAGGCATACTCCGGTGAACTACCTCCACCGCCGCAACCTCCACCTTCACCGTTACTCGACTCTTCTTGCTCTGAGGTTGATTTTGAGATTTTGTCAATTTCCAATTTAATCTTTTCTATTTTAAATTCAGTATGATTTAATTAGATTTTATTTTTTCGTTAGTAATTTAGTTTAGTTAAACTACTTTTTGCTGTTAGGTTGATTTAGTGTAAAATTAGAATTTTTTTATTAGGATTTCTCTAGGTTCATAGGTAATTAAGCATGTTATTGTGATTCTTGGATTTGTAATTTGAATTTTTTTAGGGTTCATTGATTGATATTATGCTCACTGTAATATAATGCTGAATTTTGTGGGATCCACAATATATCAGTTAACTCATTATTTCGAACCATCATTTTGTAGTTTTGAATATTAGTTTCACCAATCAATTAAATTTTTAACACTACTTTTTAATCAACACCATACAATTTAATCATACATGATTCTGTCTTACAGGTTCTTGAGCAACTCTTTTTCAATTTATTTAATTTTAGGTTAATTTAGTTTAGATTTGAGTAGAAATTAAATTTTAATTTTGAATTAGGTTCAAAGTTGGTTCAATTTAGTTTTCTAATCTTAGTAGATCTAGGTTGATTAAATTAGGTTGGATTCAATACATTCGGTATTGAATTGCTGAAGTATTTGGAATTTACTAATTTAGTTATTTCCTGTGTTGATGACTGTTTTGCTGAGATTGTTTGCTAATTATTTAATTTTAGTTTAATTTAGTTTAGGTTTGATTAGAATTTCAATTTCAATTTTGAATCAGTTTCAAAGTTAGTTCAGGGTTAGTTTTTTAATCTTAATGGATTTAGGTTGATCAAGATAGGTTAGATTCAATAGATTAGATTTTGAATTGTTGAAGTGTTTAAAATTGTCTAATTGTGTTAATTGCTGCTGTTCACACCCTAGGTCGAGCTATCCGATCCGGGATGTTCATTAATAAAGCGACCGACCTCCTCAGGTCCGACTATCCGATCTCTTTTTAAAGAGCTCGGCCAAACCGACAGGAAAGCCCAGTAAAGGGCCCAAATAGAGGAACACGATCCAAATCCAAAGGCAGTCCAAGCCTATAGAGATAAAGGCGGTTCCCTTGAAGATAAGCTGACCTCACCCAAAGATAAGATAAGATAACTAACTTATCTTATCTAAAAAGGTCACTCCACACTATTATAAATACACTGGAGCACCCAGGTATAACTCATACTCTGATTCTACTAAAAAAACCTGCTTAATACCCATGCTAACTTAAGCATCGGAGTCTCTTGCAGGTACCCCCACCCTCCGGTGACGAAGGATCAGCAGTACAGCTAGTTCACAAGTCGGACACGACAGCTCCGGCCGCCATCCACCAGCCGGACACGTCATCCCTGACCAATACAGAAGATCTCGCCCGAGATCGACCTACAGTTTCAGGTAACCCTCGGAACATTGGCGTCGTTGCCGGAGAACTTGGAAGTCATCTCATCACCATGGCGGACGACCATGACAACGACCACAATTTAGATCTAGAGGATAGAACACCGCATAAAAACGCGGGCAATACGCTGAAAGATACCCCGGAATCTAACGGGGACAAAAACTCATCAAATCTAGGAGTGATAGAAGCGCTTCAACATCGTTTAAAGCAACTTGAAAAAGAAACCCAGCACCAACGAGAAGTTGGAAAGGATCTACAAAGAGAGATAAGGCGACGCCGAGAATTAGAAGATAAACTTCTAAAACTCGAAGCCAATCTCAAAGCCAAAGCTACTCGGTCCACCCCTGAGAATAACTCTCGCAAAGATCAAGATCCATTCACTAGGGAAATCATGAAGACCAAAATCCCCAAGGACTTCAAACTTCCGGATATGACTTTATACGATGGCACTACAGATCCCAACCATCACCTCAGCAATTTCAGAAGTAGAATGTACCTCACCGACATCTCAGATGCAGTTCGCTGCAAAGCTTTTCCAACAACTCTCACAAAGACAGAAATTAGATGGTTCGACAACCTACCTCCGAAGTCCATCTCAAGCTTTGATGACTTAGCCAAAAAGTTCCTGGCCAGATTCTCCATCCAAAAAGATAAGGCTAAGCACGCCCCCAGCCTATTAGGAATCAAGCAAGGAGATCGGGAAAGCCTTCGCAACTACATGGAAAGATTCAACAAAACATGCCTAGACATACAAAACCTACCAACAGAGGCTGCCATCATGGGCCTCATCAATGGCCTAAGAGAGGGACCTTTTAGCCAATCTATATCAAAGAAGTACCCCACATCTCTGGACAAAGTGCAGGAACGAGCGGAAAAATACATCAACATGGAAGAAAATTCTCGACTAGGAGAAACCTCAAAATCTTGATTTGCCTACCGAGACAAAGATAAAGAGTCCAATTTATAGCCTGGCATTTATCAGGATTTGCTTCTATTCCTTTTTAAGTCAACATGAACCCTAAAAACTTTCCAACTTCTACTGCAAAGGTGCATTTTGAGGGATTTAATCTCATTTCATACTTTTTTATAGTGGAGAATACTTTTGAGAGGTTGGACAATAGTATTCTGTCTTCCTTGGTCTTAACGAGCATGTCATCCACGCATACTTCCATGAGTTTTCCTAGGTGAGAGGAAAACACTGTATTCATCAATCGTTGGTAGGTAGTTCCTGCATTCTTCAATCCAAAAGGCATTACTATGTAGCAATAGTTTGCCTTTGGAGTTATGAATGAGGTCTTTTCCTGGTCCGACTTGTACATCGAGATTTGATTATATTCCGAGTAAGCATCCATAAAGGACAAATATCTGTGGTCTGAGGCAGAGTCAACCAGGGCATTAATACTGGGGAGTGGATAAGGATCTTTAGGTTAGGCTTTGTTGAGGTTGGTGTAATCAACACACATTCTCCACTTTCTGTTTTGCTTTTTTACCAATACGACATTGGCTAGCCAAAGCGGATATTTCACCTCTCTTATAAACCCTACCTCCAATAAGGCTTATACTTGTCCTTCTACGACCTGTGTTCGCTCTGGTCCGAGCTTCCTACGCTTCTGCTGAACAAGTCAGGAACCTGGGTACACAGCAAGCCTATGGCACATCAGGTCGGGATCTATACCGGGCATATCAGAGGCTTTCCAGACAAAGAGATCGGAGTTTTTCTTCAACAATTCAAAGAGTTGTTTCTTTAGACTTTCCTCCAGGTTCGCCCCTATGCTCGTTCTTTTATCAGGGTTGTCTTTGATTTGTATCTCTTCTATTTTGCCCTCGGGTTGAGATTGTAGTTCTTCTCGAACTCAGACTCCATCTAATTCGATTGTATTGACTTCTTCGCCTTTCGAATTGTCTTTCAAACTAAGGCTCTCGTTATAGCATTTTCTTGCTAGCTTTTGGTCTCCTTTGATGGTGGCAATTCCTTCGACTGTGGAAAATTTCATGCAAAGATATAGGGTGAAGACAACGATTGCAAGTCAGTTCAAAGTTATCCGACCTATTAGGGCATTATAGGCTGAATTTACATTGACTACAATGTAGTCGACACTTAGTGTCCTTGACCTGACACCCTTTCTAAAGGTGGTGTACAATGAGATGTAACCTAGAGATCTAATTGGTGCATATCCCAGTCCAAAAAGGCTGTCCGGGTATGCCCTTAGATCCTCTTCCTCTAACCCGAGCTTATCAAAGGCAGGTAGCATCCTCTTTTAGTTAAGGAGATAGTAGGTAAGTCAGACGATAGACTTCCCTCGACTTGATACACTTCCTTGAGGTGCCTTTTTCGCGAGGATTTTGACAGTCCTCCTCCTATAAATCCACCATTAATCATGTGTATATGTCGTTTAGGGGTGTGAGGAGGGCGTTCTGATTGTCCTCCTTCTTTATCCCTTCTTCTCTTCCTCGGGTTGTCCAACCTGTCTGCCAGGTATTCATCAAGCTGGCCTTCTCTGCCCAACTTTTTGATGACATTCTTCAGGTCGTAATATTCATTAGTGGAATGCCCGTACAATTTGTGGTACTCACAATATTCGGTCTGACTTCCAGCTTTCTTATGCTTAATCGGACGAGGAGGCGGGAGTTTCTCTGTGTGGCATATTTCACAATAAACATTGACGAGGAAAACTCTTAGAGGGATGTAGTTGTGATATGCATGCACATCTTTAGTGTTTTCCTTTGTTATTTCAAGTGATTTATTAAGAATTTCTATTAAATAATCAATTAATTTAAAGTTAGAATGAATATTACTTTGATTAGTTGAATAGATTGATTACAGGAAGTTTCAGAAGGAAAAAACAAAGAAATAGAATAGAAAGAATGCAAACAGAAGGCTTGCTGGAACAGAATAGAATATGGAAATAGAAAGCTCCCTGGAACAGAGGCTTTGGGAAGCAAAAAGGCATCTTGGGCGTTGTACGTAAACAAGAGGGCATACTACGTGAAAGGAGGAAAAGGAAGTGTGCGTACGGACAAATGACTACCATTAAACACTTCACGTAGTACGTAGGCAGCTTCACGTATTACGCAAAAGATGTGCGTACACACAAAAGAGAAGAATATGGCAAAGTGTGTGTACGCACACACCTGTGTGTACGCACAGGTTGGATTTTAAGTAAAACGTGGAGTCTCTCATGTACTACGTTAGGGCGGGCAGCTTAAGGAATCGGCTCACGTACAACGGAGCCTACCTCACATTGTACATGAGTCCAAAGAAGACCTTCCAAGACTTGTCTCTAATACCACGTATAATGTGGATTGAGCCACGTACTACTTAGGCCTTGCTGCCTATTCCAGAAGCAACCTTAAGGCTTTCTGTTCACAATTTCAAGTCTGGAGGATCATTCACAATTAATGCTGATAGTTATTAAAGATTACAAGCAATCATGGAAGATATCTTCTCGGTGGAGAATAATTAGGAAAAGATTTGATTCTATTTTAGATTTTAATTTGTTTTTAAAATTTAAATTTGAATTCTGTCTTAGCTAGGTTAGTATTTAGAGAAGAGGATTCTGACCTCTTTGTCACTTCGTCACTTTGCAATTTCAATTTCATAAGGATTTCAAGAACAAGCATGAGTTTCTAATTCCCCTAGGTTAAGGTTAGGAGCTCTGTTGATTCCATGGATTTATATTTTAGCTTTTTTCTACCTTTGATTAAAGCATTGATTTCTTTTCAAGAATGGGTTTTCGTTCCTCATCTTAAAGGGTTTGAATATGTTGAGAAACAATTCTTCTCTAATTTGAATTCTTTTAACCTCTTGAAAAAGTTGATTAATTGAATTAAGTTTGAAAACCGATTTTCATAATTCTTAAGTTTTGAAACTGGATTGATAAATGACATAAAATCAACTAGGTTAAACTCTTATGAATTGTGTGGTTTTATAAATCAGAAACATTCTTCAACTCTTTTATTAAATAATTGACTAAGGGATTAGCGATTAATTAGGTTAAAAAGAAATTAAATCACCAAGGGATTGGAGTTTGATTACTAATGATTTGCCATGAAAGTATTTTTGCATGATCAAGGTGGAAAGTGAAAAGCATTAATCTGGAAGAGTTAACATCTCTAAAACCTTAACTTTCTCAATCATATTATCTTTTTCACACTCGCTGTTTGCTTCTGTTTTTGTTTCGTTACTTACTGTTTATGTTTCAAAGTTTCCAAAACCCTAATTTGCTAGTCTGACTAGATTAATCAGTTGATTTTGCTTGCTTAATCTGTTAATCCTCGTGGGATCGATCCTCACTCGCCTGAGGTTATTACTTGATATGACCCGGTGCACTTGCCGGTGTTTTGTGGAGGTAAAATCCCCATCATGATACTTTCGAGGCTTTTCTACATTTTTCTCATCTTTCTTCTTAGGCTCCCTTTCTTTGTCCCGAGTTTAGTAGTAGGGCAAATTAGATTGCGAAGGAGGTTCCCTGAGTCGGGAGTTTTTCTCCATGTTGATGTATTTTTCTGCCCTTTGCTGAATTTCGTTCAAAGAAGTTAGGTACCTCTTGGATATTGACTGAGAAAATGGGCCTTCTCTAAGGCCATTGACCAGAATCATAATTATAGCTTCGGTTAGTAGATTCTAAATTTCCAAGCAAGCTTTGTTGAACCTTTCCATATAGTCACGAAGGGTTTCTCCAACCTCTTGCGTTACTCCTAGCAGGTTCAGGGCATGCTTTATTTTATCTTTCTTGATGGAGAATCTGGTCAAAAATTTCTTGGCGAGGTTGTCGAAGCTATTGACCGACCTGGGGGGCAGGCTATTTTCATTGCAGCCTTAGTTAAAGTGGTTGGGAAGGCTTTGCAACGAGTAGTGTCAAAGGCGTCGGCTAAGTACATTCTGCTTCTGAAGTTACTGAGTTGGTAGCTCGGGTCGGACGTTCCGTCATAGAGATTCATGTCGGGCGATTTAAAGTTCCTAGGGACTTTAGCCTTCATGATCTCTTCTATAAACGGATCTTGCCCTCCCAGGGGACTTTCCTCACGCTCCGCTTGATTATTCCTCCTTTGTACATCAGCTTCCAGTTTTCGTAACTTGTCTTCTAATTCTTTTCGTCGCCTTACTTCTTGTCGTACTCTCGTTCTACTTTATGTTGTCGTTCAACCTCGTGTTCGAGATATTGTAGCCGGTCCCCTTGGCCATGGACGAGATCCAGGATCTCGGTCGCATGAGGTTGATCCTCAGCCTCGGGATGGTGGACCTTGGACTGGATCCTTCTTATTTGAGGGTTTCCTGAAGTCCCTTCCCCATGGGGCCATGATGGGGTGGTGGAGACGGAAGCAAGAAGGCTTGGTCTTCTGGCTGATCTTCTGGCTCAGACTCAAATGTCGTATAGTCATCTTTGAGCTTATGGTCCGCCATTTGCCAGAGGGTGAACCCCAGGTCCCTGGCAACAGCGCCAATGTTCCGAGAGTTACCTGAAACGTTGATTTGCCACCTGTCCGAGTTTCTCGTGAGGAGGTGGAGGTGGTACCTGTAAGAGACTCCGATACTTAAGTTAGTAAGAGTTTTAGGCAAATTTTTAGTAGTGTAGAACGTGAGTTATACCTAAAAACTCTAGTGTGTATTTATAGTAGAGTAAATAACCACTTTTGTTGGAATAGATCTATCTTTTCTGATAAATAAGCATTCTCTTTTTCTGCTAAGTAGAGCTGGTCCTCTATGTTGTAAAGAGATCGGACTTATGGTGAAATTTATTTTTACAGATGAATTTTTTGCATTAGACTTGACCTTTATCTGCATGATATAAACAGTTTTTTTACTAGATATTTAACAGAATAATAATTAATGTCTGCTAAGTTTAATAAGATAATTTTTTTTATGATGGAACATTAAAAAATAATGTATATTTTATTGTGGAAAAAAGAATTATTGTCGATGTATGTATACGTCAATATATAATTATCAGTTCTTTTCCAAAGTTTTAGTGGGACAAGCGCCTCCTCGGATGAACCTAGATCTGTCCCTGCCTCTAGCTATATGAGTGAGGGTTGGCAATAATCAACCTAATATTTAACGTTGTTAGCTTTAAATTTTAATACAAATATCCGCCAGTCAACATGACTAAAGTAGTTTCATTGGACTATTATTAGACCTTTGTCATTAAACTCGCTTCGATTTATTTAAACTAGTAAAATAAATGAGTCTATTCAACTAATTTTAAAATCGTTGACCAGCTAAACAATCCAACTCAACTCGTTTGAAGATAGATGGTCCACGAATTAAACGAGATGACTTATGTCGCAAATTGTTAATTTTATTACTTAAAAACTGCAATAATTTAAGAAAATTATTTTAATTTCTTTCTTTAGTTTTTTGGTCAAGCACGCAAAAATATAAGAAATTTACAATACTTAATAAAGAAAATTGAAGATATAAGGGAATATAAAAAATTGAAGATATAACGAAATATCAAAATTAATGAGAAATAACACAATTTAAAATACAAAAGGAGTTGAAAGTTTTACATACAAGTATACAACACAAATTTAAGATAAACACGAATAAAAAAAGGAAAAGTATAGAACTGGGTGTGTAAGCTAAGAATTGAACAACTTAATTAATTATGATTATTAATAATTTTAAATTTTTAAATTTAAAATTTAAATAATTAGAAACTGATTAAGTAAATCTAATTAAAAATTATAAAAACATTCTTCTTCTCTTCCATATTAACCTACATACTCCAATTAGGGCTGCACACGGATCGGATCGGATCGGATATAGCCTAAAATTCTATCCAATTCGCACTACACTCATCGGATCGGATCGGATCGGATATAGCCTAAAATTCTATCCAATTCGCACTACACGATATCCGCAATTTTTCAGGCCGGATCCGATCCGCAAGTATGCGGATCGGATTGGATCGAATATCGGGTATATCCGCATAATTAAAAAAAATGTTTTCAAATTCCATTTGACTGTTTTTACAAAAAAAAAAATTCATTTTTCACCTGTTTAAGCATATTTAATTCTAAAATAATATCAATAAAAGTTCTCTTGAATAACAAAAAAAATAATAACACAATATTTAAGTTTAATTATTCTAAGTCAAAGTATAACATAAAAAATAAAAATCAAGATATCATAAAATTTATAAAACAACACACTAAAATTCATATCACATTAGGGTTTATTTTCTTAAACTATGTTATTTATATGTGATGTACGGATATGCGAATTTGCAGATCGGATCCGCGGATATCACTGTCAAATCCGCAATCCGATCCTACCTTAATGCGGATCGGATCCGATCCGATCCGATGGCTCTGCGGATCAGATAATATCCGCAAAATTCAGATCGGATGCGGATAATTACCGCGGATATGCGGATATTATCCGATCCATGTGCAGCCCTAACCCCAATAACAACACACAGATTCTCTTCCTCACCGTTAGGCCCTTTCCAGCCCTGCCCTCACGCAAGATGACCTCAAGAAGCTTGCCGCTGACAAAGCTGTCAAATACGTCAAGTCCGACATGGTCCTCGACCTCGGCACCGGCTCCACCGCTGCTTCCAATTCGACGTAGCCATTGCCGTTAACGTCCATGTTTGTCCACAACAAGTGGATCTGGTTTCCCATGGGATTGATCCCTAGAGAACGCAAGAGCGCGGCGAGTTCTAGAATCGTTAAGCTACTGTCGTTGTTCATGTCGAATTTTGAAAAGATTTCACATAAACAACTGAGTTGATCATCATATTCTGATGCCATTTTTGACTATGATGATGATTTTAATTTCCTTGAAGCGATTATTCTATCAAGGAAATAGATTCAATCTTACGTATGTATACACCAAATCATCATGTAAATTTATGAAATGAAAATTGATGACATTAGGTTAGGATTTGAATGAAAAAAAATGAGGGTCCTCACTTTTAATCACCCAAATACCACCCACCATAATTTTTAATTTTGAATTTGTTTGTGTATATATAATTCTTTTTTTAAGGAATTGTTTTGAATTCTATTTTTGTGGTGGTATCAAAGTCATAGGCTAATATGGAAGAAAGAGTGGTGTAAAACACGAGCTGTTTTTGAATAATTGTAAAAATATATAAAAAAAATATCTATGTAATATATAAAAAAAAATATTTCAATACTTAACAACAGAAATATTCAGCTATAGAATTTTAAAAAAATATATATAATTTTTAAAAAAATTAAAAATATTCACATCTGTAATATAAAAAACTTAAAAAATACATTAAAAAACATCTATTTAGTATAAAAAAAATATCATAATGCTTAGTAGAAAAAATATCTACATATATCAACTTACTTTTGTTAAGATGGATTTCGAAATCTAATTCATTAAAAAATTGGTAGAAGTTGGCTAAACCCTAATTGATTCCTAGCAGAACCGATAAAAAAATCATAATAAAAGAGTTAAAAAAAGAAAAATCAAATTGATAAACTTAAAAACTTCATTGCGTTGTATAAAACTTCATTAATGCGGACGTTACGCTATTAGGGTCCTTATTTTTGTTCCTTTAACTTTAGATTTTAACGTAGAATTTTTTTTTGAGGTCAAAGTATTTTTATCATTCTAAATTTTTTATATTGAAAATTAATTAGATAATGACTCATGGCTAAAACAACTAAATTAAAATTGGAAATTAGACAAAAAAAAAATTGAATTGATAGTTCATTTAGTTATATATATATATATATATATATATATATATATATATATATATATATATATTAAATTTTAAAACTTAGGATTTTTGAAAAAACGCAAAATCAAAACTCAAAAAGAAAAATATATATTTAATGACTTCATTTAACTTACAAGTTAACTGTGTTATAATTTCACGACCCGATTTATTTTGGTAGATCTAAATGGGTCATCTCAACGGGTTTTGCCTATTCTAACAACACTATATATAGAGTGTCTCTAGCACGCTATTTTCATATTGTTTACACATTATTCATGCATGTCATTTGTGCTTGAGCTCCTTTTGAATCGACTTTCCATAATATCATGGCTAACAAAGTGAATGAACATGATCAAACAGTGAATTTGATTGAGAAGTGCCAAGTTGGTCCTCCACCAGGGTCAGTTCCTTCTCCAAACTCTATTCCACTTTCTTTCTTTGACCTTCCATGGCTATGTTGTCCTATAACATGTAAACGCATTTTCTTCTATGACTTTCCTTACCCCAAAACACAGTTCGTCGAAAAAGTGCTTCCAAATCTCAAACACTCCCTTTCTCTTACACTCAAACACTTTTTTCCTTTCTCTTCCAACATAATTTTCCCTCCAAAGCCACAAAGCCCTCACATCCTTTACTCTGAAGGTGACACTCTTTCCTTTATTGTTGCTGAGTCCACAACAAATTTCAACAACCTCATATCTCATGCACCAAAAGATGCCACGATCTTGGATCCTTTTGTTCCTACTTTGCCCTCACCACGTGCCTTACAAGATGGTACCCTGTTGATCTCTCCTGTGGCTATCCAAGTCACTGTCCTTCCAAATTCTGGTTTCACTATATGCGTGACTTTTAGCCATATGGTTGGTGATGGAAGAGCCTTTCATAACTTTCTCAAGTTTTGGTCTTCACTTTGTATGTCAAAAAGGGTTACGTCTTCTTTCGACGAGAGCTTACTTTCTTTCCCGATCCTTGCTAGGGACAAAATTGAAGATCCAAATAAGCTTAAGCCTAATTTCTTAGAAGAAATGTGGAATATGTCCTTAAATAGCATAGCTTGGATGGACTCTGTTATTCCATATAATGCTACGAATGACATGGTGAGACAAACTACTGTGTTGAGGCCTGAGCATATTGAGAATTTGAAGAAATTAGTGTCTATGAAGTGCCAAAGCCTTGGTGAAGGGACATCATTACACGTGTCAACGTTTGTGGTGACATGCTCTTTGATTTGGGTTTCTAATGTTATGTTAGGATTGACCCATGTTGGTGTTGAAGAATTTCCCAATGAAGATGAAGAGGTATACTTTTTGTTCTTTGCAGATTGTCGTTACCTTAGTGAATTAAAAATACCCTTAACATACTTCGGGAATTGTTTGGCTGGTGCTTTAGTAGCAATTCAGAAGAGCAAGCTAGTGGGACAAAATGGTATTTTTGAGGCAGCTATTGCTATTGGAAGTAAAATTAGAGATGTTCAATCTGAACCCTACGAAGGTGTTGAAGGATTGATGTCATTAGCTATGATGAAAAATAATGCAGCAATGACTCAACGTGTGTTGGCTGTTACAGGTTCATCAAAGTTTGGTTCATATGAGACCGACTTTGGGTGGGGAAAACCCAAACTGAATGAATTACTTCATGCAAATTATCCAGGAATATTCTCTCTCTCTCCTTGCAGGGACATAGATGATGGAGTTGAAGTTGGAGTTGCACTGGAAACTGATCGTATTGACAAGTTCAATATCATTTTAAACGAGCTCCTTACAAATACTGCAGATCTTCAAGATTAAAAAGACCTCCATTTACGACTATATAAATTTTAAAATAAATTTGGTTGGATACATTGTTGTCACTTTCACTTTATTCTATTTCCTATGTGGCTATATGTGTGTCATTTTGTGTGTTTTCATTACAATATATATCTATGTAATGTTTTACATTTATAATAAGGGAAGGTATGAGGAGCAAATGGAATATTTATACAATGTGTACAATGGAAGTTTAGAGAGTATTAGAGATATAATCATTGGTGTTACTTTTTCCCATTAGCTGAAACTTTTGGGATGAGTGGTATCATGCATGGTATTAGAGCGCTAGATCTGAAAGGTCAAGAATTCAAGCCTCAGTTTAAGCTTTTGGGAAGGTGTTTATTATCGCTAGTACTCGGATGGTTATTCTAGATAGTATGGGAGATGTTCATTTATAACTCAATAGCCCATTGTACACATTGTACAAATAGTTCATTGTCTCCCTAGCAGGATCCATTATAATAATCATTTTAATTAATGTGAACATGTTATAAATATTGTGTTTTTCTGTAGCGTAAACTAGCTAGGCCCATAAAATTTTTCATAAAAGTGTTTCCGCTACAAATCAACTTATGAATGTTTGGAGAGAATTACAGCCCCTCTGTTGGGTTTTTTTCTCATTTGTGAGGCACAGACCCAACATTTTGATGGTGTCTCTTACACTCATTGTGCCACAACTCTAATAAGATTTTGGGATCTTTTGAGAGTGAGAGAGTGTAGCCACCAAGTGAGAAAGAAAAAGGAAAAACAGAATTTTCGTTTTTTATCAAAAACAGTAAACTTCAAATGACAGTTTCTCATTCGTTCACTATTGGATCGGCTTGAAATTTGAACTACGTGTTTCTCTCATCTTGTTCTTCATTCTGATCGGTGGAGATGTTGATTAGTGGTTCGCAGTGGGAGAAATTGGCTTCACAAAAGAGAAATTAGGTTTCCTGTTTTTACACAGAGTAACAATTTTTGAACGGCAGTTTCTTATTCTTTCACCGTTGGATCGACGTGAAATTTAAACTGTAAAGTTTTCACATCTTGTTCTTCATTCTAAATGGTGGAGAATTTAATTGGAGGTCTACAAAGAGAGAAATTGGCTTCGACAACAGCTCTGGTTTTTGGGTATATTTCATCTTCTTGTTTCTCATTTGTAAGCTTTGGTGATTTGATGTTTTGGCTGGCTATATGCACGTTTTTGTGCTTTTTTTGAGACTCTCTTGTACCTCATTTGATTATAATGGAGCTATTTCATTGTTCTGGACGACCCGTGGTTTTTACCTTTCTAATGCTTTTATTTGTTAATTATTTATGTTGCCAAATTGGCTTATGAACTCTTCATGTTAGATTTGAATTTATGTTTAAATGCAATTTGAGGTATTTCATATTTATGGTTGCTTTCTTCTATTTATGATATAAAAAATTTAGATTTTTCCACTTTTGGCTATGGTTGAGTAATTGGTGACACTTGAGTTGTCAAACTCAGCGGTTGATTGAAAATCGGGAATTGTTGATTGATTTGGATCCCTCTAAAGCTAGTCTTTCCATAGGAGTTGACTAGGACTTGAGGAATCAAGTTGATTAGTCTACTTGACTTTCCTTTATTTAGTAAGGGTTAACTAAGTGGGAGCAATAACAATTCTCATCACACCTGATAAGGATAACTAGGATGGGATTTCCAGTTCTCATACCTTGCTAAGAGCTTTATTAGTTATTATTTTATTTCTTGCAATTTACTTTCCTTGTTCCCTATTTCAAAAACCCCAAAAATATACATTTTTTTCATAACCAATAATAAATACACCTCCCTGCAATTCCTTGAGAAGACGATCCGAGGTTTAAATACTTCGGTTATTAATTTTATTAAGGGTTTATTACTTGTGACAACCAAAACTTTTGTACGAAAGGATTCTCTATTAGTTTAGAAGCTATACTTAAAACGTGATTATTTTTATAAAAATTCTTTACCGACATAAAATCCAATCGTCAAGGCTTTAGCAATTCTGGGTGCCGCTGATTATGTTGCTGGGTGCCGCACGGCTATTGGGTTCTGCGGTTCTGCCTCGTGGAGTTCAGGCCTTCGGGGTTCTGCAGTTCAGTCTTGATCTCTTGGACTCTTCACTCTTGTGGTCTTGCTCTTGTCTCTTGGTACAGTACATACATAATACATTCATGAATTATTGTTATTTGTTAATTGGTTTTTGGTTAATTGTCTCTTGGAGTCTTGAGTTCTGCAATTCAGTTCTATTTATATAATTGCTTTTGGTTTTCTTAATCTGGTTGTTAATTGTTTTGTGTATTGACATATTTTGAGTTAGAAATTTAGGATATTATTAGTTATTTAGTTCATTAGTTGTTGCTGATGGAATTTAGAAATCAATTTAAATGACACATGTTTGCCAATTTTGTATTTATAATTTTATAATATATTTTTAAATTTGTATAGAATTGTGAATTATTTATATTAGTCAATTAACTTAGGTTTATAATTTTATTCTATTAGTAATGGAGAAATATTTTAAAAGAACGTCATTATTAGAGGTTGGATCCCAAAACAATTCGTCGACCTCTTCTAACAAAAGAAGATTTTTAGAATTCGAAGTAGAAAGTTTTATAGTAGATCCAAGACAACGACCAATGATATCAAGTTATCATCCAAGTGACAAAGACAAAGTTAGGTGTGCATATTTGCAAAAAGGTCCTTGACAACCAAGGACTCATGATTTTCCGCAAACTGCTTGTTGTTCTTCTTTTCGAAGATTTAATTCAAATTGGTTTGATGACTATGGCAACTGGTTAAAATATAGTATATCAAAAAATGCTATTTTTTGTCTTTGTTATTATCTTATGAAACTTGAGACTGAAGGTGGTGATGCTTTTGTAAATAATGTCTTTTCAAATTGAAAAAAAAAAGAGAGACTACAAATTCATGTTGGGATTCATGATAGTGCTCATAATCAAGCTTGGAGAAAATGTGAAGCACTTATGAAACCAAAACAACACATTAGTGCTGCTATTGAAAAACAATCTGATTCACTTGACAGCCACAATTGATTGTATTAGATTTTTTTTGCGACAAGAATTAGCCTTTCGTGGTAACGATGAGACAGATGATTTTGTTAATCAAGAAAATCTTTTGGAACTTCTAAACTTTCTTGCGCAACATAATGAAGAGATTGATCGTGCTTTCAAAAATGCTCGTGAAAATCTTAAACTAAGAGCACCTTCAATTCAAAAAGATATTGTAAGAGCTGCAGCAAGTGAGACGACAAAAGTTATTGTTAATGATCTTGGGGATGAATTATTTGCTGTTTTAATTTGATTGATGAAGCCCGCGATATTTCTATTAAAGAGCAAATGTTAGTTTGTTTAAGGTATGTGAACAAAGCAAGGCAAGTTAGAGAGCATTTTCTTGGTCTTGTTCATGTTTCTAATATCAATGCTTTATCTCTAAAATTAGTATTGGAATCACTATTAGAAACATATAACTTAAGTTTATCAAAAATACATGGACAAGGATATGATGGTGCAAGTAATATGTAAGGAGAATTTAATGGTTTGAAAACTTTGATATTGAAAGAAAATTCTTATACTTTCTATGTGCATTGCTTAGCCCACTAACTTCAGTTAGCTCTTGTAATGGTTGCAAAAAAACAAGTTGAAGTCGCTTTGCTTTTTAATTTGTTAACCAATTTGTGCAATGTTGTTGGAGTTTCATGTAAACGAAGAGATATGCTTCGTGATAGTCAGATGATCAAGACAATTGAAGCATTATAAAGTGGAGAAATTTCTGGTGGACGTGGTTCAAGAAATGACTTTAAAGAGAGCTGGAGATACTAAATGGGTTTACACTATGGAACTATACTTAGATTAATTTCCTTGTTTCCTTCTGTGGTCAATGTTCTTGAATATGTTGAGGAAGATGGAAATAATTCAGAACAAAGAGCTGAAGCATGTCATTTATTGAATGTCATTCAATCCTTTGAATTCATTTTTAACTTGCACTTGATGAAAAGTATCTTGGGAGTTACTAATGAGTTATCTCAAGCATTACAAAGGAATGATCAAGACATTGTAAATGCTATGGCATTGGTTAACGTGTCTAAGCAACGGTTGCAAAATATAAGAGATGATGGTTGGTCTCTTTTACTTGATGAAGTCTCGTTGTTTTGTGACAAACATAATATTACTGTTCCAAAAATGGATGATATATTTGTGTTACAAGGAAGATCAAGACGTAAAGCTCAAAAGATCTCAAACTTGCATCATTTTTAAGTTGAGATATTCTATCAAGTAGTTGATAGACAACTTCAAGAACTCAACAATCGTTTTACCGAGGTGAATACTGAATTGCTTCTTTGTATAGCTTGTTTGAATCCAAGACACTCATTTTTTGCGTTTGATAAGGAGAAGTTGATCCAGTTAGCTCAATTCTATCCATTAGAATTTTCTTTCACTCAACTTTTGGCGCTTGATAGTCAACTAGAGAACTTCATATTAGATGTGCGTTCTGATGATCAATTCTCAAACTTAAAGGGAATTGGTGCTCTTTCTGAAAAATTGGTTGAGACTCGAAAAAATATTGTTTATCCATTAGTGTTTCTTCTTTTGAAGTTAGCTTTAGTTTTGCCTGTAGCAACTGTATCAGTTGAAAGGACTTTTTTTGCTCTGAACATCATAAAGAGCCGGGTTCATAACCGTATGGGAGATAAATTTTTAAATGATTATTTAGTCACATATATAGAAAGAGAGATATTTAATTGTATTGACAATGAAAAGATTATTCAATTTTTTCAAAATATAAAGCTTAGAAGAATAAAATTTTAAATTATTTGTAATTATTTTAAATTATTATTTTATTTTTTAATTTGTTAGTTAAATAATTTGAGGAGTAATCATATTTTATAATATCATATTACAATTATAAAAATTATTATTATATTATATATATTTTGCCCCACAGACAAAATTTTCTAGATCCGTCACTGATTATAATATATTTGGAATTTTTAACAAAATAAGTTTTTGTTACAAAATACATGTATAATTTAATCATCGTATATTTTTTTATAAATATATGTGTAGTTTAACTTATTTTTAATGTGTATTTTATATTTTAATATATATCCTATATTAATAATTAATTTTATTAACTAATTTTAATATACACCTAAGATAGTTAATATTTTATTAGTCTACGAATCGTGCATCAGGGACGGACTCAAGGGGCCGAGTAGTGGCCTTGGCTCTCCCAACAAATTTTAAAAGCTCATATACTATTATAATAGATGTATTGTATAGAGTAAAATTTAATAATGTAGTGATAGTAAAAAGAGTTATTATTCTTTATGTATTAGGGTTTAAATTTTTCTACATATATTTATATTATTTGTATTTTTTATTTAATTTAGAGTTTTTTTTTACATTTTTTTAAGATTAATTTTAACATTTATAATTATATAAAAAATACTTTAATATTATTTATGATAATATTATTTTTTTTCTAATTTTATTTAGTTGTTTCTTTTTTATTATTTTTTAATTAATTTTTATCCCTATTATTATATAAAAATACTTTAATATATTTTAAATTCACATGACAAAATTGTTAGTGCAATTAACTTATATTATTTTATGTTATATTTTTTAAAAATATAAAATATAAAAATATAATTTACTGTTACATAAATACTTAATAAAATAAATTAATTAATAAAATATTTAAAAATATATAATTTTATATTTTATTAGATGTAAAATTATAAAAAAATTATAAAAATTGAGATAATTTTTTTATTTGACAAGTATTTATTAATTTTTTAATAAAAAAATTAATTATAATTATATCTATTATTAAATATATAGTATTATATTTGATTATACAAGATTTTAATTTTCAGCCCCTCCACTCTTAGATTCCTGGATCCGTCCCTGCGTGCATATAATTATAAGATATGAAATTTTCACAGGAAATTAAATTAGTGATTCTAAATATTTTTAGTCTAACATATAGAAGAATTTGTTAAAATATTAATTTAGTGAATATCTCACAAACAGTAATAAAGAAGTGCAAATTTAGATATGGAATTTAAATTCTACTCAAAAGTCTCAAACCGATCTATTTGGCAGTTAAAAATATAGAATTAAGATGTTGAACTTCTGGTGAAAAATCGGCTAATTCTTAATTTCAATTTCTTGCCAGGTAAGAAAGACTGTGATTGAGGTCCCCTGCTGACACAAATAGTTGGGTTTCTTTCACAATTGCAATTCTCTCATCAAACCTTAGCCCAAAGGTCTCTTAATAGGCTGATTTTTTTTATAGGAAAATTATTATTGTATTATTTTTTATTATAAAAAAGTAGTGTGTTTTAATTTAGCATAGAAGTAATTATAAATTAAAGGGTTCGATTTGTATATTAAAAAAAATTAATATTAAAACACAAATCAAATGTTCGATTTTGTGTTTTAAAAATTTTAAAAAATTAAAATTTACAAATCAAAGAGTCAGATTTATATAAGTTCATAAATCGGAAGGCCGGTTTTATGTTTTAAAAATTTTTAAAAAGTTAAACTTCACAAATAAGAGGATTAGATTTATATAAATTTACAAATAAGAGGGTTGATTTTGTATTTTAAAAATTTTAAAACAATTAAACTTCACATATTAGAGGGTTAGATTTGTGATTTCTTTATAAAAAAATCGAAAATATTTAATAACAAAAAAAATTTAATCAAAATTAATCAAAACTTGTCTTATTTAACATTTATTAATTGTTACAATTAATAAATATTAAATAAGACAAATTTTAACTTTTTTTTTTGTCTCTCTAATATTACCGAAAAAAAACACCACTATAACTCAATATCAAAATTAAAAAGCACTCTTAATATTCTTTAGAATTCACATGACCCATTTCATAAATTCTTCTATTTAACTCACATTCATTTTTACCGACTAATTATCCCAAATTGGTCTCACAACACAGTAATTAGGCAACAATTGAATTGTTTTCTTCTCAACCGTCATGTAAACATAAAAATTAATAAGGAATAAATGACCATTTGTATCCATAAAAGATAAAAACACTGATATATGTATCTACATTAAATCGAAACTAAACTTGTACCCATGTAAAATGCTCTCTGTGTGACAAAGGTACCCTACGTGGCACTCCAACCCTCCAAAAACAGTGTACTTTTGTCACACAGAAGACATCTTGTGTGGATACAAATTTAACTTCGATTTAGTGTGGATACATATATCAGTATTTTCATCTTTTATGGGTACAAATGGTCATTTATTCAATTAAGAAGCCATGCAATTACACGTTAGAGTGATCATCATCAGTTAGTTAACACTTTTTTAGTTTTGTTTATAATATAACATTATTGGAGTGTTTCTCATCAAACCTTCAATCTAGACACCTATTCAATGTTCTCATTCTTTTAGCAAAGCACACTTTGTAATTGATTTTAATTCCCTTTAGGCCTTGAATAATGAAAAAAGCCTTCTGGGTTTTGGTAGGTTTTAGCTAAAGTTTCAAGCTTTATTGTTTGTTGTCTTTGAATAATATAGTAATTAATCAATGGAAGGAAGTGATACATACAGAGCAAGCAATACTTCAAGAACAAGAAGTTCAACACTTTGGAGAAACAGAACAGCCAGAGAGGTTTTCTCTAATGAAAGAGAAGAAGATGATGAAGAAGCTCTTAAATGGGCCTCACTTGAGAAGTTACCAACATATAATCGTTTGAGAAAGGGGTTATTAACCACATCTAGAGGTGTGGCTAATGAGATTGACATCACTGAACTTGGGTTCCAAGATAGGCAGAAGCTTCTAGATAGATTGATCAAGGTTACTGAAGAGGATAATGATAAGTTCTTGTTGAAGCTCCGAGAAAGAATTGATAGGTAATTTTGCAAAATCTCTACTCTTTTTTGTTCTAATAATCTTTTAAGGACATGAAACTATTGCATACAATTTTTCCAATTTCCCCTGTTTTCTCTAATTGGAAAGGATAATAGGTATATTCTAAAGAGAGTTAAGTGCAAATTCCTTTTGGGTATGTATTCAATTTGGTCCTCTAAATTAATTTGCATGGGAGGTGTAAATTAGTCTTATTTTTTCTCTTTGCATGTTTTTTCATCATGATTCTTATTTTTTACTCTTAAATTTATTAGAAATAATATTTGCACAATTTTTTTATATATTTTTATACTTTTTTTATAATTTTAAAAAATTATCTTCTTTTACTTTTTATCAACAATTTTTATTATTAAAAATAAAAAATATACAAAAAAAGATGTATATTAATTAGAATAAAAAAATATTTAATTATTAGTTAATTTTTTTATTTCTTTATCTATAGTTTTTTTCTATCATTTACCTTCATACTGAATATGGTCTAATTTTTATGCTAAAAATTATAGATTATCATGGAATAGATATTATGGAATGGATTAATAAAAAGATATTTGCATATGTAGTAAGTAATTATCTCATAATGTTTTATTATTTCTCCCTTTTTTGGTTGACTATTTCCTCTCTCCCTTTGTCATGTCTTTTCTTTTTTCATAATTTTTTTTGTTTGCTTGTTATATGTGTTATTTATTTTAGAGTTGGAATTGACATTCCAACAATTGAAGTTCGATTTGAGCACCTAAATGTTGAGGCTGAAGCTTATGTGGGGAGTAGAGCTATGCCTACTTTCATAAACTTTGCTACTAATCTAGTTGAGGTAAGACTTGTTAGGAAGATTAATTAATGTTGTGTTTTTTTTTATTTAATTAATTATTTTCTTAAGTGTTTCTTATGTCAAGAAATTAGTCACACATTAATCTTTAATAATTATCACTTGTGTGTTGTAGAGTGTTTTGACTTTTTTCCACATTCTCCCAAGCAAAAAGAAACAAGTGACTATCCTCAAAGATGTTAGTGGAATAATTAAACCTCGTAGGATGACATTGCTTCTTGGTCCTCCAAGTTCTGGAAAAACCACTCTACTTCTAGCTTTATCAGGAAAACTTGACCCAAGTCTCAAGGTAAAAATTAAGATTGTGTTTAGTTTGTATTTTTATTTTTTATATATATTTAAAATTTTATAAAAAATAAAATTTAAAAATTAAAATTATACTTTTTTTTTATAAATTTTTAAAAATAGAAAATATTAAAATAAAAACAAAACATAAAAATACGGACCAGACGTATCTTATCATTTTATTCTTCAATACATGCATTGAAGTGTTGGAGAAGTACTATATATATATGTTCAGTTTTAAGAAATTTAATTTATTTAGAAGAGATTAATAAATTCATATGAATATTGTTGGTTTCATGTAGTCCCAACTAATTGGACAAGCCCTAGTTGTTGTTTCTAGTAAATAAATTGAATTATCTAAATTAATTTAAAATTCTATTTATATACTGTAGTAAAATTAGTCATTAAAATTAATTATCAATATATTTGTTTATAAATACATAAGTGATTTAATTTATCTTTAATGTGTATTTATATTCTAATATATATTTTATATTAGTAATGTTTTTAATGACTAATTTTAATGTATACATAACATAGTCGAAATTAATTTATGGTTTAATTTTCTAGTAATTGTATGGACTAAGTTCTTTATTAAGCACTAATGCTCCAAAATTAAACCAAAATCCTTTGTAAAGGGTTTAGTTAAACATGTTATAAGAAAAGTAATATTTTGATTAATTTTTTCCCATCTAATTTTGGATGCCTATTATTAAATTTGGTCTAAAGGTATCTGGAAAAGTGAGTTATAATGGGCATGAAATGAATGAGTTTGTACCTCAAAGAACTGCTGCATATATTAGTCAATATGATGTTCATATTGGAGAAATGACTGTTAGAGAAACGTTGACTTTCTCAGCAAGGTGCCAAGGAGTTGGATCCCGTTATGGTTAGTTAATTTTAATTTGTAACCCGTTGTTTGTTTCTTCATCACATTAATTTTGTAGGGAGCTACTAAAAAAAATACCAAAAATATCTTTTTATAAAGATGTTTTATATAAAAGTGTAATTTATTTATTTAGTCACATTTTAAATAAAAACAACACTTTCACAATATATAAAATTTAACCCTACAATTCATCATCCAAAAATTAAAAAGAAGAATTTTCACATGAAGATAATTATAAAATCTTCATTGAAGTATCTACCAATTTTTTAACTACTTGTGTTTACTAAGTGTTTTGCAATAATAGAAAATACAGAAATAAAAACGAAAATAAGATTAAAAAATATGTCTTTATTTCTATTTTATTATCTCCAATTTTTAGGGTAAAAAAAAAGGACAAATTTAATTTCAAAATAAAAACATTTTATTTTTTTCTTTTTTTTATGTCATTCTCGAAATATATTTTTTATTTTTCAATATCTTTGTATTTGTCGCAAGACAATTAGTGTATATATATATATATATATATATATATATATATAATATAACTGGTTGTAACTTTTTGTGATCCACATTTGATAGACTTGCTATCTGAGTTGTCTAGAAGAGAGAAAGAAGCAAAGATTAAACCTGATGTTGATATTGATGTTTACATGAAGGTAAGAAAGAATCTATTACATAAAAAGAAATTTTTATATGAAATTAATGGATATAACATATACTTGGCATTTGGTTCTTCTAATAAACTAGGCAACTGCAACCGGAGGACACGAGGCAAGCTTAGTAACAGATTATGTACTAAAGGTAATAAGTAATAACACTAGAAATAGGAAAAGTTAAAAAAATTTGATGATTGGTTTGTTTGTGAAATTGTTTTTGTTTTACTATTCTAAAATAAAGGTAAATAATATTTTTTTTTTACCTTTTTTTATCTTAATAAAATGTAAAAAATTGAAAATAAAAATATAAATAAAATTTTCAATCCCGTTGTGTATAACAAATAATGTATTTTTGACACTAGTGTTTTTTAACAATTTAGTAATATTAGAGATTTAAAAAAAAATCAGAACCGGTCTTATTTAGTATTTATTAATTATAATAATAATTAATGCGATTATTTTTGGCTAATTTATCTATTTTTATTATATAAAAGTTGATATCAGCTTCTTATAGAATAAGTTTAAGTCATATTTCTCTTCTAATGATGCCACATCAGCAATTTTGATGATTTGACAAAACTTAAAAATCAACCAATCATCTTTTAGCAAAATATTTTTAAAAAAATTAAAAGAAAAACTCTTATTTATTATTATTCATTAAAACATAAGGTACTAATTAAATACAATAAATATACAATAAAAATGTCATAATAATAATTATAAAAATTTCAGTTTCAAATATTGAAATTCTACAATTTATACATGTTAATAATATATCTATCTTACTCTTTCAAATAAGTTTAAATTTGACATATTTTCTTACTAAATACCTTCGAATATATCATGATTATAAAATTAATTCAAAATTTTATATTATATTTTTGATATTTTTTATTCTCACTTATTTTTCTAAACAAAAATATATTCAAATTTGACACATCTCTTTACTATGTATATTTAAATATATTATGCTTATAAAATTAATATATTATATTTTTTGTATTTTTCATTCTTATTTTTTTTTCTTTAATTATTTGCAAGGCAAACAACACCATATATATAAGAAGACAAAGGATGACAAACTAAAGTAAATAGAAGTAACAAATGAAGATATAATTTTATACAACTCTAATATAAAAGGCCTGTGCCTTTTTTAAAAATAAATAAATTTAAATTTTTAAACTAATAAACTATATTTTAATTTATATTAAATAAAAATAACAAATAAAAATATAATTTTATACAACTCTAATATAAAAGGTTTGTATCTTTTTTAAAAATAAATAAATTCAATTTTTTAAACTAATAAACTATATTTTAATTTATATTATTTTTAGTTGAATAATTATATAGAATTATATACAAATTATCAAAAAAATATTCTGTAAAATAGTTTTAATATAAATAATTTAAATTTAATATTAATTTATATATTATCTAATCAATCTCTAAATAATATAACACTTTTAAAACACACTATATAATATAATTTAATAATCTCTCCGCGCATCGCGCACTCTAGTTATTTTTAGTTACCAATCATTTTTATAAGGAAAGTGATAGATAAATAATGACTATTTTGAACAACATAAACAACCACCAATCAAATAAAAATATACTACACCTTTAAATTATCCACCTAAATATTAATATTAAAATAATCATCCGTATATCTAGCAAAATGAATATTCGATATATCTATTGTTCACATTGTTTAGTATTTTCATTGTCTACCTATATTTTTCCTTTTTATGATTCAATACTATAAAGTATAAACTACAAGGTTATGAATGCAGATTTTGGGTTTGGATATCTGTGCCGATACAATTGTAGGGAACGGGATGTTGCGCGGTATATCGGGAGGACAACGAAAACGAGTTACAACGGGAGAAATGCTAGTTGGACCAACAAATGCTCTGTTCATGGATGAAATCTCAACTGGTTTGGATAGTTCCACAACTTTTCAGATTGTGAACTCTTTAAAGCAATATGTTCACATTCTTAACGGAACTGCGTTGATCTCTTTGCTACAACCGGCACCGGAGACTTACGAACTTTTCGATGACATTGTTTTAATCTCTGATGGTGAAATTGTCTACCAAGGACCCCGTGAACATGTTCTTGATTTTTTTGAGTACGTGGGGTTTAAGTGCCCTGAGAGAAAAGCTGTTGCTGATTTCCTTCAAGAGGTAAGTCAAATGAATTATCTATTTTGGTTACTTTTATCTAATAATTAGCCCAATATTTGGCATTCATATCTTTCATAATAAAAAAAATGCTAGTTCTTTAAAGTGATTAAATCTCTAAAATTTACGTCATGCGTCGATTTAATTTCTAAAGTTTCCATTGTACTATTATTGTCCTTGAGATTGATTTATGGACACTATAGTGGTTCGTCAACTCCTCAACGAACCGAGTGATAAATTGGTACACCAATACTACGCTGGACACTAGTGAAATAATGTTGTTTCTTGTTTGTTTTTGACGTCCAATGTCCAATGATATATGTTGGCATTTAGAACAGTTTTTGCATTTATAAAAGGTGATACTACAATGAAGATTTTATAATTGTCTTCGTGTGAATATATTTTTTTTTTTACTTTTGAACGATGGATTGTATGGTTAGATTTTGATATTTATAAAAGTGTTGTTTTTGTTTAAAGTATGGCTAAATAAATAAACCACACTTTTAAACAAAACATTTTCATGAGAAGATATTTTTGCCATCTTCATTTAAGTAGTTCCCTTTATAAAATAGTGTCGCTTTTACTTTCGTTAGAGGCCAAAAGCAAACTACCTTGCTTTACCAGTATCTCAAGCGTGGCTCAGTTTGCTGAGTCATTATCGAAAAGGGGTCGAAGGACTCGTATAATAACCGAAAATCAATTTTAGAGACAATATTAATAATACAATTGGTATCTCAAAGACTAATAAATCAGTATATGGCGTGAATCTCAATAACTATTCTAGAGATTTAGTCTATTTTAAGTAAATTAGGTCTTGAAATCTTATCTATTATTTCTAAATTATGAAATAATTACCAAAAAGTCTTTATATATCTAAGTTATATATCATTTGTTATAGGTAACTTCTAAAAAAGATCAAGAACAATATTGGGCACGCAAAGATCAACCTTACAGATTCATAACCATTACTGAATTCGTGGAAGCGTTTCAGTCGTTCCACGTCGGCAGAAGAATGGGGGATGAGCTTGCAACTCCATTTGACAAGTCTTTGAATCACCCAGCTGCATTGACAACTAACAAGTATGGCATCAGCAAGAAGGAGTTGTTAAAGGCTAATTTTTCAAGAGAGTATTTGCTTATGAAAAGGAACTCTTTTGTTTACATCTTCAAGTTATTCCAGGTGATCACTTCAATTTACTTTATATGAATGAATCAATAGTTTGGATTTCACTTTTATTTTTTTTAAATGTTAAAATGTTTGGTTTTACTATACGCTATGAGAGAGGTGGCAAATAGCTTAGCAGCGGTTTGTGAAATCGCTGCACTATGTTAGTATGTTAGTTTTGTGGCTGTTTTAGCGGCTAATCTAGTGTAGTGTTAGTTTTATGGCTGTTTTAGCGGTTTATAAAATATTTTATATAGTTGTGCAATTATTCGTTTTTTAAATAATCATTCACATGATTAATAAAAAAATTATTTTTACCGATATAACATTACGTAATTAAATGCATGTGCAATTTTATTTTTTACTAACAGTGCATCTAATAAAAAATTCTTTTCATTACATGTTGTAGTCTGTGTACCAAAATCTTAGAAATGATTTTATAGAAAATACTACTAAGGCTGATTGGTCTAATGTGCTTCATAGTGTTAGCATTTCTAATTTTCGGAATAAGGCAGATATTTGTATGATTGAAAGCTTTCAACAATTTACCTCCTGAAAAGAAACTCTTGACTGCACTAATTACATCCTTCTGAATTAGCTCCCAATAAAATTGAAAAAACTTTCCTGTAAACCCATCATCTCCCGGAGCTGAAAATGGATTAATAGAAAACACTGCTGCTTTAATTTCACTATCTGTTACTGTTCTAGTGAGCATTCGGTTTGTGCGAGCATCTACCTTCGTAGGAATTTCTTCTAAAATTTCCGTAGGTTCCCTTGGGTTGTCAGAAGTAAATAGATTAACAAAATATTCCTGAGCTACAGCCGCAATACCTTGTTGATCAGAGGCCACATTACCACTGTCATCTACAACATGTAATGAATCAGGTGATAAGTGATACTCAGAGCGCTTTTATTAGAGGAAGATTGATTAGCGATAATATTTTAATTGCGCATGAGTTTATGCATTTTCTGAAGAATAAGAGTTATGGAGACTATGAATTGGCTCTAAAACTTGATATGAGCAAGGCTTATGACAGGGTTGAGTGGACTTTTGTGTGGGAGATTATGAGCAAGATGGGATTTTGCAAAAAGTGGATGGATTGGATCAAAGAGTGTGTGACAACGGTTTCTTACTCTGTTACTGTGGAAGGTCAACCTCATGGTTTTTTTAAACCATGTAGAGGATTACGTCAGGGTGATCCTCTCTCCCCCTATCTATTTTTGTTCTGTGCAGAGGGTTTTTCCCGTCTACTCCACAGAGGAGAACGGAGGCTAGAATTTTCTGGTTTGAGACTGAACCCCAGATGCCCTAAGGTCAGTCATTTATTCTTTGCAGATGATTCTATTTTGTTCAGTAAGGCGACAATGAAAGATTGCGAAAGTTTACTAAAGTTGTTTAGAGACTATGAAGAAGTGAGTGGTCAGGTGATAAATTTAGATAAGTCTTCTGTTTTTTTTAGCAAGAACACTCCCCTATCAGTCCGTGATCAGCTAGCTGTCCTGTTGTCTATACCACATGTTGGCTGCCAGAACAAGTATTTAGGCCTTCCAGCAGTGGTCAATAGATCAAAAAAAGAGACATTTAACTTCGTCAAAGACAAGGTTTTGCAAAAACTACAGCATTGGAAGCGAGCTTTGCTGTCAGCTAGTGGCAGAGAGGTTTTAATAAAAGCAGTGGCAACTGCAGTGCCTCTATACACACTGAGCTGCTTTAAACTCCCCGAGACACTATTAGAGGACATCCAAAAGTCAATAATGCAATTTTTCTGGGGCCAAAAGAACGCAGAGAGGAAGATGCAGTGGATTAATTGGCGGATTGCTTGTAGACCAAAGAACCAAGGTGGTCTGAATTTTAAGGATCTCAGGGCTTTTAACTTGGCAATGTTAGGAAAACAGGGATGGAGGCTGATCTCTCGACCTCACTCTCTAATTTACAAGGTCTATCAAAGCAGATATTTTAAATTTTCAACCTTTCTACGCGCAGAAACAGGTAATAATCCATCTTGGGGCTGGAAAAGTGTTCTGGAAGGTAGAAAAGTTTTGGAGAAAGGCATTTTTTGGAAGATTGGACGGGGACATTCAGTTAAAATCTTAGAGGACAACTGGATAAAGCAAATTCAACCAAATGAAATTCAAATTATCAACCATTCACACAATCACCCGATTTGGGTTTCTGAACTACTCCTACCAGATCAAAATTGGAATCAAGAGCTAATCACCTCAACATTCACACAAAAAGTAGCGCAGGCAATCATGAACACAGGCATCAGAACAACAGAAGATATCGTTACCTGGAGTAAAGAGAAGAATGAATGCTACTCGGTTGCCTCTGGATATACGTTGGCCTTTCAGTTCTACCATGCACCAGTTGAATTTTTGCCAGAACAACGTAGAAGAAGAGAAGTCTGGAGTTCAATTTGGAAGTTAAAATGCCAGCCCAAAATTAAAATGTTTCTATGGAAAGTAATGCATGAAGGCTTACCAGTTAAAGAAAGATTGCACTCTAGAATCCAAATGGTGAACCCAATCTGTAATCGTTGTGATGCTACAGTAGAATCAATTCTCCATTGTCTCACCCAGTGTCCGGAATCAGAGAATGCTTGGAAAATAGCAAACCTTCCCTGGACAAACCAAGAAACAGAAACATGGAGATGGTGGTTATGGCTCCAAGAACAACTCAAAGAGTGTAGGCAGATGCAAAAAGAAACTCATTTGGCAGCAATACTAACCTGGCAGATTTGGAAGATGAGGAACTTGAGAATTTTTGAAGCCAAAGTCATTTCTCCTCAAGAAGTAGTAGCTATTGCAAGATCCGAAACTTTGGAAGCAGTGACTCACCTCCATTGATGAAGCTCCAAGAACGACACTCCTTCTCCAAAAACTCTTCCTTTTTCACTTTACCCTTTTCAAGTTCTATGTCTTAATGAGGAGATAACATCTAATACTTTTACTTAGTTGGGGAATTCCCATTTCTCTGTTGCTGTAAGCCCAAAATAGACCTTTTATTTTATTACACCAATAAAATTTGTCTTTTAGAAAAAAAAAATAAAAAATAAAAAATAAAAAATTCTTTTGATAACATTATATAAATTTGTTACGATAAATATAATTTAACAAAAGATTGTAATATGTCTCATCTTATAATAGCAATGAATATGTTGCACACTAGCATTTGATCTATCGTATAAGTATTTTAACTTATTACAAGGATTAAAATAATAAAAATTTTATTAGGACCAAAATAAAATTCACTAATTTTATATAACTAAAACTTATTTAAGTTTTGATTGTATATATGATTATTTGGCATTCATGTTAACTCTTTCTCCTTCTTCTTCTTTTTTTTTTTTTTTTTTTTTGGGCAGCTTACTCTCATTGCCATAATTGAAATGACACTGTTCCTACGAACTAAGATGCATCGAGAATCAGTTTATGATGGAATTGTTTATTCCGGTGCTCTATTTTTCTCAGTAGTAATGATTATGTTCAATGGAATGGCTGAGATTTCAATGACCATTGCAAAGCTTCCTGTGTACTACAAGCAACGGGATAATCTATTCTACCCTCCATGGGCATGTGCTATACCTAATTGGATCCTTAGGATCCCACTTTCACTTTTGGAAGTTGCTGATTGGATAATTCTCACATATTATGTCATTGGATATGATCCAAATGTTTGTAGGTAAAAAGCTATCAACAAAGTAGGCATTATTAATTACTTAGATAATACTATGGTAAAAAATAAAATTTTAATAAAAAATAAAAATGATATTTTTTAATAAAAAAATTTACCAAAAAATATTTATCATATATAATAACATTTTTTTTTAAATTTAAAAAAATTATTCATTCTTCACTCAATTTTACTCTTCATAAAAAAATTCTCCTATTATTTTTTCAAAAATATTTAATAAAAAAAAAATTAGCCAAAAACAGTCATAAATTGTCTTATTTAGCATTTATTAATTGTTGCAACAATTAGTGAATACTAAATAAGATAAGTTCTGGCTGTTTTTTTTGTCTGTCTAGCATTACCCTATTTTTATTGGAACATTGTGAATCCAAAAGTGGAGCTTTCTAGGAAAGATCCGGCTCATAGAGAAGAAGGAGGCAATGACCTCCCAAACTTCTTTTTTATATATATATAATTATATATAAATTTTAGTATAATCTTTTTAGAATTTTAATTTTAATTTGTTTTATTATGACATTATTTTTTATTCTTTCTGAAATTTAACCTAACTCTGTCACGTGTGGATCAATATTGGATAAAATAGTAGTCTGATAGTAATTTAGCGAAACAAAAAGATAAATATTTTTTTATTTGCACATATTTTATCTACTTTTTTCTCTCTTTTTTTGTCTCTGGTAACAAACACTCTTTTTTGTTCTTATTTGCTTTGTAGCTATAGTGTAGTGTAACTTATGGTGTGATGAGGCTTCATTATGTTGTTTATGCAGATTCTTGAAGCAATACCTGGTGCTATTTCTGACAAGCCAAATGGCTTCTAGTTTATTCCGAGCAATCGCCGCAATAGGCAGGAATCTGATCGTCGCAAACACATTTGGATCATTGGCACTTCTTGCTTTTTTTGTATTGGGAGGCTTTGTTCTTTCAAGAAGTAAGTTTAGTTTTACATATTTACTAACATTTTAACATTATTTTTTGAATTTAATTTTGATATTATTATTCTAAAATAATTTTACACGTGTATTTAATTACATAACATTATATTAGTAATTTTTTTTTTATAATAACTACTTGAATAATTATAAAATATATATATATAATTAGATAACTGTATCAGTGTATTAAAATTAAATTCTTATATTTTTACCTTAAATTGTAAATCTTAAATTTTAAACCCTAAATTACCACAGTAATGAGAATTAAAAAGACAACTTACTAATATTAATGGATTAAAAATTTGTTTCATATACTTATACTATTTATATTAATTAGGCACATGAATTCCTTTGGAAAAAAAAGTAGGGTACAAGTATGGCTGGGGATATTATTATATTGTAAAAGTATAAATAAAAAATTGAATCTTAAAATCATAATAACTTAATTGAGTAAAATATTTAAATATACCTAATTAAAAGAACATTGTACTAATTTATTTCATTTGAGCATAAACTTTTTACTTATATATAATTTTTGGAACAGGCTTAAAAGTAATATTTATCATTAATATTTATTTTTAACATGCGAAATTATTTGACATATCAAGATAAGTACTATTATAGTCACCAAAAAGATAAGTACTATTATAATTATTTTAAACCACTATAATTTATAATATTTTACTTAGCTTATATTCACCGGCGAGCCACATATAGTGGCAAAAGGGACGATGACCCCTAATTTTAATTTTTTATATATAAATTATATGTAAATTTTAATTTAGTTTTTTTTTAAATTTTATTTTAGTCTTATTTTATTATGTAAATATTTTTAATTTTTCTCTAATATTTCATCTAATTTCGCCCCTACTTATATTCATGTCGAAATATATGTCATGCACCAGTTCGTTTTTAACAAAATTTTAAAATAAGTGTGTTCCAATATTCATTCTGTATTGAATCGTATCGTAAGTTCAATTTGATACTGATGATTCTTTCATTTGTTTGAGTAATGTAATAGAGGACATCAATGACGGGTGGATTTGGGGTTTTTGGATTTCACCAATGATGTATGCTCAAAATGCTATAATGGTTAATGAATTCCTTGGGAATAGTTGGAACAAGGTGATGGTAATTTCTTCTTGAACTATTATGGTTTAATTATTTTATGAATCTTTATAATTTTACTAAATTTTTAATTAAGTTTTTATATATATATTTTTAAATAAATCTCTATATCATATCAAATTTTATAATTAAATTTCTGTTATGACCAAAATATTAAAATTAATAAAATATTATGTTAAATAAAATAAATATATCTATCACTTAAATAAAAATTTTATTTTATTTAACTGAGTAATCAGCTGATTCCAATACTTTTGATATTATATGAAAATTTAATTAAAAAATATATATAAAAATCTAATTAAAAATTTAATAAAATGATGACAACCACCAAAATAATTAAACCGTAAACTATCAACTAACAATACTATTAGTTTAGAAATGAATTTAATTTGATGCCTAATTCATCATCATTTGCTCTTCAATTATATATAGTTCATCCCAAACTCAAACAAGACACTTGGAGTTCGATCACTAGAGGCTCGTGGATTCTTCACAAAAGCTTATTGGTATTGGATTGGAGTTGGAGCATTAATTGGATTTACATTCATTTTTAACATTGTATACATCCTGGCTCTTACGTACCTCAATTGTGAGTATCTAAATCCTTAATTTCTTTTTAAAAAATTTTGAGAGATAATAGAAAATTAGTTTAAAATAAAATAAATTTATTTTATTTTATATTTTTTAATTAATACTAAAAAAATTATATAATATTATATATAATAAATATATAATTATAAATATTATACATATATAAAATTATAAATAACATTATATTATTATTTCTCTAATATTATCGTTTTTTTATTTAAGATTCTTAATTAGAGTGATACTTTTATTAACATGTAGTCATGTATATGTTTTTTTTTTTTTTTTTTGGAGCAGCATTTGAGAAGCAACAAGCAACAATAATTGATGAGTCTGAGGGCAAAACAAGTAATGGCATAGCTCAAGAAGTTCAATTACCACGCATAGGTATCTACATTATTTAAATTAATCCCTTTGTCAAGAAAAAGGTATTTTTTATGGTTTAACATGCATATTAATTAGTAAATAATTGAAATTAATTAAATTATATCATTTTAAAAGAACTCTATTGTCTTGATAGAAGGCCTTTTTTTAGATTTGAAAATAATTAGCTAGGATAATCATGAAAAGAATTACTTATTATTACTACATTATTATTAAAGTTCTGAAATGATACGGATGTAGTTATATGTTGAATTACGAGCGATAAATTTTTTAAAGATGACCTAAACTATGTGCTATACATTGTTATTATTAGCTTTTACAAAACATCGATGACATTTTTATCTTTTTATAATTAAAATAATATTATTTTTATAAAATATCAGTGACATTTTATTTTTTATAATTAAAATAATATTTTTTTTATAAAACATTAATGACGTTTTATCTTTTGATAATTAAAAAATATTTTGTTATAAAACATTATCGACATTTTATACTACCATCATAATAATATAAAACACCAAAATAATTAAATATTTTTGTATTTTATATTAAAATTATTCATATGTAAAAATTTTAGCCTTTAAATGTTGACAAACTTTTGAATCGCCTTGTAGAAAGTTCAACAAGAGTTAGTATTTCAAGCAATAGCAGCAATAATGGGAAGAAAAAAGGCATGGTTCTTCCTTTTGAGCCACATTCTATTACCTTTGACCAAATTGTATACTCCGTTGATATGCCTCAGGTAATAAGCGACTTTCAAATTTGTATTTAAAAATTGGATTCTAAACAATGTTGTTAAGGCAAGTTTGGTTAATTTTTTTTTTTGTTTTGTTTTATACTACCCCACCAATTAAATTAATTAGTCCTCTAAAAATAAAATCACAATGTTGACAATTTGCTCCGAAAAAAATATAATGTCCCTTTTTTTTTTTCAATCACAATAATCTTGAATAAGCTTTTGATTGCAAGTTGTTTTCAGTACTCTAGTTCAAAAAATAAGCCCAAAGTCTTCAAATTTTAATTGGCAGGAAATGAAGAATCAAGGTGTGGTAGAAGATAGGTTAGTGCTTCTAAAAGGTGTTAGTGGTGCATTTAGGCCTGGTGTTCTCACAGCTTTGATGGGTGTAAGTGGAGCCGGAAAAACTACTTTGATGGATGTTCTTGCCGGACGGAAAACCAGTGGATATATCGACGGAAGCATAAAAATTTCAGGATATCCTAAGAAGCAAGAAACATTTGCTAGAATTTCAGGTTATTGTGAGCAAACTGATATCCATTCTCCTCATGTTACTGTCTATGAATCCTTACTTTATTCAGCATGGCTTCGTTTACCCATTGAAGTTGATTCCAATACAAGAAAGGTATGCACTTATATGATTTTCGAGTTAATAATAGTCTTTAAAAGATATATATATATATATTTTTTCGTCAATTTAATTTTCCAAAAAATCAAATGCTTCAAATTAATTCTTAAAAAGTACAACAGTAAATCAAATTAGTTTTTCTACTAATTAGATAAGAGGAAGTATAGGGAGCCAATAGAATATTTGTATAATGTGTATAATATGGGTTTAGGGATGTTCGATTCAGTAGGATATCAGATATTTATTATCCCTGGTAACCGGATGGTTATTCTGAATAGTATGGGTATATTGTGTTTGAGAAATTAGTAGTATTTTATTTGGATATTCATTTTTTAACTCATATTAGGCCAAATAAATAGCCCATTATACACATTGTACAAATATTCAATTGACTCTCTAGCGAAATTCATTAGATAATGTGTAGCAAAATAATGATGACATGTGTCATTATCTATTTCATAGATATATTTTCTAAGAATCAGTTTAAGACATTTGAACTTTAGATGACCAAATTGATGTATGCTTAATACTTTAGGAATTATTTTAACTATTAATGCTATCTTTTTTTTTTACTTAATTAATATCTTTTTGTTAAAAATAAAATCAAAGTTTAAGTAACTTTACAAATTATGATAAATGGACGTTGTGAAATTAGAGATTGATGGGTTGTACTTTTTTATCTAGATGTTTATTGAGGAAGTCATGGAGCTTGTGGAATTGAACTTGTTGAGGAACTCGCTAGTTGGATTGGCTGGTGTAAGTGGACTCTCAACTGAACAACGCAAGAGATTAACTATAGCGGTTGAATTAGTGGCTAATCCATCCATAATTTTCATGGATGAGCCTACTTCCGGTTTAGATGCTAGAGCCGCCGCCATTGTTATGAGGACGGTTAGGAATACAGTTGACACCGGAAGAACAGTTGTTTGCACCATCCATCAACCAAGCATCGACATATTTGAAGCTTTCGATGAGGTGTATATAATATATTTATACAGAGATTGCTCGCATAAAGATATTTTTATGCAAAAAATGATAGATAAGATGCAAATACATGTTATATTAAGTATTTTAGTTAAATATATTATATTAAACTCTCCATTATTATTTTCATAGAGGTATAATCGACTTCACGTGAAGTTAATATCTGAGAGCTGTTAGATGATTTAACTAATTTGATTAAATTTTTATCTAACGACTCTCAAGTATCAACTTCACGTGAAGTCGACTGCACCTGAGTTTTCACCATTTTTATATGACAATATCTTTGATAAGTGTACTTAAAGTTTGATATAATTATTGGAGAGTGCTAGGGGAACAATAAAAATTTTGAACAACATGAACAACCACCAATCAAATGAAAATACACTACACCCTAATTTAATGCTACTAATTAAATTTACTCTTTTAACCTTATTAATTCCCATTGTTTACACATTGTTCAAAATTTTTTTTTGTTACCTATATTTTTTCATAATTATTTTACCTGTCATGTTAGTTATTCTTATTGAAGCGTGGAGGACAAGAAATCTATGTTGGACCGTTGGGTCATCGTTCGAGCCAATTGATCAATTATTTTGAGGTGTGATGATGAAACTTAAATTCACTAATATTTTAGAATTAATTATGTGCACAATTCTTGATTCTAAAAACATCTCTTTTTCTAATATATTTCTATTGTCTAGAGCATTGATGGTGTTAGTAAAATCAAAGATGGTTATAACCCAGCAACTTGGATGTTAGAAGTTACAACTCCAGCACAAGAACTAAATCTAGGTGTTGGTTTTCATGAGATGTACAAAAATTCTGATTTGTACAGGTAAGCATGAGCTTTTTTTTTTCATAATAAATAAAGGGGAATCAAGATTATGAAAAATGCTTAGCATTATTATTATACATTGTTGATGATTCAGGAGGAATAAGAACCTCATAGCAGAATTGGGAAACCCTGCCCCTGCTTCAAAGGATCTATATTTTCAAACTCAATATTCGCAACCGTTTCTGGTTCAATGCCTAGCTTGCTTATGGAAACAACATTGGTCATATTGGCGCAATCCACCGTATACGGCGGTTCGATTTTTTGCCACCGTGCTCATATCCTTCATCTTTGGGACAATATTTTGGAAACTTGGAGACAAATAGTAAGTCAAATGCAAAGAAATATTAAACCTTACTTAGTACTTTAATTTTATAACTATATTAAATGTATACTAAAATTAGTTACTAATGTAGAATTTATATTGAAATATAAAATATATATTAGACTGATTTTGATTTAAAATAGTATTTTTGTTAATCTTATTATTACTTTTTTCTAAAGAAAATATTATTGATTAGACACTAATTTCATTTATTTGGTGACTTGTAGTTCAAGCAGCCAAGATATTTTCAATGCCATGGGTTCAATGTATGTTGCTGTTTTGTTCATAGGAATTCAGAATTCAGCCTCTGTACAACCAGTGGTAGCAATTGAAAGAGTTGTCTTTTATAGAGAAAGAGCTGCCGGAATGTATTCTGCTTTACCTTATGCAATTGCACAGGTAATGTTATCCACATTTTTTAAAAGAATATTATTGCGATAATTAACAAATGCTAAATAAAATAAGTTTTGGCTGTTTTTTTGTCTCCCTAGCATTACCCTATGTATATATATATATATAACTTAATTTTCATACATAACGTAAAAGATTTACATGAAGATTTAATGTTGTATTGTCGTATTAACAAAAATAATTAGTTTTTAAATTTGTAATTTAAAAAATTATTTAAACATATAAATTTAATTAGATGATAATATATATTTTTTTATATGATTAGTACATTAATATTAAATTTGTAAAAAACTCTTAATTTTAACGATTTTTTTGTAATTTTTTTATTTTATATACATTTAATATGACTGATTTTTATTTAGTTAATGATATATTTTGTGTATTTAATTGTTATAATGTGATAAGGTGATTATTTATATAATATTATTTTTATCTAAATATGATAAATAAAAATTGTTAATTAACTTGATAAATTTAACTGAATTACAATCTAATAATTTAATAATTTTTAATTATTATTTTTACGTGAAAAATAACTTCATATCAATAATTATCTTTTAATATTATGTATTTTAAGAATAATTTAAAATTAGTGAGACGTGATTGACTTTTAGTTAGAAATAACTAATGGACACTCATACCAAGGATTGGTAATATGTATTCTACCTATGGATACCTAACTCTACTCAATCCGATCGGATAGGATGGAATATGGGTAGAATTGAGAATTTTATTTTAATTTGTTTACATATAAATTATATATAAATTTTAGTTTAGTCCTCTTTAAAATTTTATTTTAGTCTTATCTTATTGAGTACATATTTTTTACTCCTTCTCTAATATTTCATCTAGTTCCATCCCTGTAGATAAGTTAGGATTGAGAGATTCTCAATCTACAAGTAGAGTAGGATTGAATTTAAAAAATTTTCAATCTGCAGAATTAAGATAAAGTCCAAACCCTATCTTACTCTATCCATTACCAACCTTACTCATATCCTAAAATTTTATAAAAATACCAAGAAAAGACACTTATTTTTTATCTACAACTTTAAAATGAAGAGTGAACTAGTATGTACCAAAACTTTAAATGAATTATTGTGCGTCTCTGTTAACATTTATCTAATAATAATAATAATAATAATAATAATAATGTGTATGTGATTATATTCAATTTTGTCACAGGTGATGATAGAACTACCTTATATTTTTGCCCAAGCTGTAACATACGGTGTGATAGTATATGCCATGATTGGATTCGAGTGGAATGTGAAGAAACTCTTTTGGTATATATTTTTTATGTATTTCACATTTTGCTACTTCACCTTCTATGGAATGATGGCTGTGGCAGCAACACCAAACCACCATATTGCTTCCATTCTGGCTGCTGCTTTTTATGGAATATGGAACGTCTTTTCAGGATTTGTCATTCCTCGTACAGTAAGTATTTCTAATATCCCAATGGATTAATTAATTAATTCCTTTTTTTAAATCTTTATAAAATTATTAAATATCTTTTTAAGAAAAAATGTGAAAGTAATATTGGTAATATACTAAATTGTTTCTATTCATTAGATATATAATCATTATTGTAACTTCTATTTATTTACTTAAACTTTTGAAATAAATAATTTTATAATATAATATCAAAACTTATATCACTAAAAAAGTTTTGAATTCCACTCTTGTTACTTTAATTCTTCTAAAATGAAAAAAAAAAATTAAAAAGAAAATAGAATCTATTCTTCATACTAAAAAAAATAGAAATAAAGAATTAAAAATCTAATTTTATAGAATATTTAACGTATTGTCTAAGATTTAAGACAAAATAAAAAAATTAATAAAAAAAAATCTAAACTCTGAATCCTAAGTCTATGATAATTAATGGTTATTTTTGTTATCATAATCGAGTTACAAGTCTTATTTTATCACTACTAACTTAATATTAAAAGCAAACAGATATCACAAACTCTAAAATGTTTGTACCATGACAAATAACTCCTAAAACAGAGTATCTTATCTATCTATATATAAATGAATTCAATCATGTATTCATGTGTATAATGATACTTGTTTTTGTTTTTATTATTATTTTTATTTCAGAGGATGCCAGTGTGGTGGAAGTGGTATTGTTGGGTATGTCCTGTGTCATGGACCTTATATGGATTGGTTGCATCACAATTTGGAGACATAACTCATGTAATGGAATCAGAACCAATTTCAGTGCAAGACTTCATAAGACTTTATTATGGTTTCAAGCATGATTTCATAGGAGTTTGTGCAATTATGGTTTCTGGATTTGCGGTGTTATTTGCGCTCATTTTTGCTGTTGCAATCAAGCTCTTTAACTTTCAAAAACGATAGATAGATACATGGGCCATTTCAATAGATCTTGAAGCACATGTTTTCATGCTTGTATTTTTTATTTTTTTTAAAAGGTATATTTGTATTTGTTATGTTCATGTACTACTAGACTTAGCTCCTCTTATTAAAATTTAAAGTTTCATTCATGAATTAAGTGTTTTTTTTTGTACCGTTAATATATCAATGAATGTAATACCTATTATTGTACATCTATTAATAATTAAAAAAAAAATAAAGAATTGAAGGCAATAAGTCACAGATATTCGTAACACTTTTTCTATTGTTAATTTGATAAATAAAATCTGAAATTTAGCCTTTTACATTTTTTACTAGGTCCTTACTCACTTTCAGAGAGAAAAAATACAGACATACTAAAAGAGTATAAAACATCATAGTGCATCTTTTTTTTTTTATTTGTTGACTTCACTCTGTATTCTATTTAGCTTTTAATTGTTGACATATGTACCACGTGTTTGTAACTGTGTTTTATGATCAACTTATAGCCATGCTAATATAGGAGCCACCATATAATGGTCCTTTTAATTATTCTTGAAAGAAAATTGATGACCTGTCTCACTGGATTGTGTGTGTTAAGGTAGGCAGTGTTTAGTTGATGATGAGATATGAATATGGTGATATATGTTCGTTATTTGGTTTGGTGAGACACAAATTTTTTAAGAAGACGAGAGGATATGAATAGACACAGCGATACTAAATTTGTGTACTTTTAATTTAGTGATAACTAAGACATAATTTGTAAGATACTAATTTTTTATTCTTTTATTCTTATTTAATTTTTAAATTTTTAAAATTTGTCCTCCTATCTTTTCAAATTTTTTTTGAAAGAAAAGTAGTTTAGTCTTTTCTAAATATTTGTATGTCTTATTCATTATTTTTACCAAATACAATACATAAACATAAATATTTTATATCTATATTTTTAATGTCTATATTTTTGTATTTATGTCTCATTCTATACATCAACCAAACATAACCGTAATGAATAGTAACTTCTAGAATGTAGGTGCAATGGCAAATGAGTAATTGTAAGGCCAAAGATCCATTTTTTTGTGTGGGCCTTAATTGACAAAGACAAAAATTAAAAACAAAAATCTTAAATTACAGGATTTAGTTTCAAAACAAAATTAGAAATTTTAATATGATAAGTTTTTATTCACTTAATATGATAGAAAAAATTGAGATTTTACGTGAAATTAAAAAAGTATTAAGTATGTAAAATATAAAATTTTAATAAAATTTAAATCATAAAATCGTCAGATCTAATATAAATTTCGTAAAGTCAATTTACTTATTTAAAATCGTAATATCAAAAGATTTTAAAAGTTAAATTGAGATTCCAACTCTTATACTTAACACCATCATCCGTCAGTACTCTCTCTCTCACTCCCTCTCTCCCTCTCCCTCTCTCTCTCATAACAAAAGAGTCAACAGTAGAAACGTCTAGTTCTTCTCCATATTAAGGAGTTTCTCCATTATAGAGATTCACTAACACACATCAACTTGTAACCACACACTATCAGCAACAATATTACTCTGTGCAAATCAAGAGCAATGTCATATATGAAAGTGAGAGGAATTGAGAATACGGAGTCAATAGAAGGTAAAACAATTAGAATAAAAAAGCATGTACAACATGACTTTAAAAAAGACTTCTTGAATCTCATTGACAAACTCATAACTAAGAAAGAATTAAATTTGAAAGCATGCAGGAATGTTGTTTTGAGGATATAGGGTTATCCTGCGGAATTAGCTATCTCAGAAATTGAAAAAAATATACTTTTGATATGTTTCAAGAATAAGAAAAAAGGCAAGCATGTGCTAAAACGGTGGGCTTTAAAGCATTACAGGATATTTGCTAAACCTACAAGAATATATGAAGAGCCAATCAATATTTGCATAATTTTATGAATTTTTTGGTACAGATTCGTGGGGTGCCTACTTTAGAGTTAATAGAGAGATATATAAAAAATTATAGGAGACATGATGAAATTAGTTTTAGAGGTAGAGAATTCATGGAGAGATACTAAACTGATGAGAACTTTTTTAAGAGTTAAGGTAGCTCTAGATGATGCTAAACTCCTCTTAACAGGTTTTTATCTTAAAAGAGATGATCTACTTAATACTTAGATTCATTTCTAATATGAGAAATTACAAGATCATTATTATTTAAACGGTGAAAGATTGGGACATGGAGTCAAGGAATGCAAGAATAAGAGGGCTATGACGAATTAGGATCCGAACAAACCAAGATACACCAAAGGACTTGGAGTGGCTCATGCTAAAGCATTGGAAAATTCAGAAAGAAAGAGGTTCTGAGATGGTTGGGATGAAGGGCATAAGGATGCGTGCAACGTGAAACGTCAAACAGAGAGCAATTGCACAAAAACAGGCTATGCGTGCGACGTGGGTATCCATGCATGTAACGTGAAGTATGAAACAGAGGCCAACATTCCCAAGTGTAGGCCATGCATTGCACGCATGAAAGGGTGCGTTTCACGCACCAAATGGGCCACTCCCAGATGCCTTAATTCACTCACCAAATCCTCTAATTCTTCAAACGCTTAAGTGATTAATTCAAGACTTAACATAAGCCCATGAAGTCAAGCATTAATTGTCAATTGTAGAGGAGATCAAAGAAACTTATCTTGAAGGAAAAATTCTAGGAAAAAACCTAATTAATGAGATTGGATTTGATTGAGTTTTCTATTTTGAATTAGTTTTGAATTTTGAATTTGTCTTAGGGTTAGTATAAAAAGAAAAGGAGTCACATATGCGAGCTTCTTCTTCGGCAGTTTTGACAATTCATAATTCTAGATTTTCTTTTGATCATGAGCAACTAATCTCCTTTTGTTAAGGTTAGGAGCTCTATTTATTACCATGGATTAATGTTCTTACTTGTCTATTCTTGAACTATGCATTAATGTTTTCTTAAGAATTTGGTTTTCGTTCTTCATCTCAAGAGTTTGAGTTGATTGGGAAATAGTTTAAATCCTAATTGAATTTTATAAGCTTCTTGAAAAAGACTGTTTGATAGAATTAAGCTTGAAAACCTTTTCTCTCGATTTCTAAAAGTTTTGAACTTAGCTTGATAAGTGATATTGAAGCAATTAAGTTTAAATCTTAAGAATTGTGTGGCTTGTGAATCAGTACGTGTGCTTAACCTCTTTGCGTAATTAATTGATCAAAGGATTGACATTTGTTAAGTTAAGGAAACTCGGACTACCAAGGGATTGGAGTTCGGTTAATTAGGGTTCGCCGTAAGATAAATCTTTGTATGGTCAAGATAGATAATAAAAAATATTTTTCTTGAAGTTTTAAACATCTCTGAAACCTTAGCATTCCATTCATATTCTTCTCTCAACAGTTTATAAATTGCTTTCATTGAATCTTCTATTTTTTCTATTTGATGTTACTGAAACCCTAAATTGTAATTGTCTAGTTAGAACAATCGATTAACTCTTGCGTGCTCAGTCCGTTAATTCTCATGGGAACGATAACCCACTCCCATGGTATTACTTAATACGATTCGGTGCACTTGCCGAGTTGTGATTTTGCCAAATTTCACATTAGCAAGTATGGCCCAAATTTGAAAAGAATTTGGTATGACGGATCAGTGATGGTAATAGCTCTCGGTTTTGGAAAGATCATTGGATCCGACATGAATAAACTTAAAGACTTTGCTCAATCAGATATATCGAAGGATATGCTGAATGACATGGTCAATGAATATGCAACAAGTTGCAATTGGGATTTAGGTAATTGCAGAGGTTTTAAGAGACGATTGGGTCACTGTTTTCTCATCCTTGAAGGCTCTTGAAGTAAACTTAGGGGATGATCAGGTAGCGTGGCTTCTTAATTCTAATGATAGATTTAGCATAAAGTCAGCATGCTTCCTTTACTTAAATCCCCTAAGGACTCTAAGGCTGATTTATTTTTCAGAATTTGGAAAGTTGAAGCCCCCAAAGGTTGTGCACCTTTCTTTAGCTAGTTGCTAATGAAACCCTTTAAACAAATGAGGTTCGAGTCCGTAGGCACATGACCCAAGACAATACTTGCCCAGTTTGTGTTCTTCTACAAAGTCTTTGTTCTACTTCCTTCATAACTGTAGAGTCGCAAATAATACGTGGAAGAGTATGGATACTTCATTGAGATCTGATACGTTCTTTAACCAATTCCTCTTTTCCTGGTTGTTACTCAATCCCAGTACCAAGGCATTACTTGGCCCTTGTTGTTTGCTTGCACCCTATGCTCTCTTTGTATTGTCGTAACAAACATGTTTTTGAGGGAGACAATGCAGTAGATGAAAGTAAGATCCATGATTTGGCGGTGCACTTAGCTAAAGAGTATAACTCAACGCATGATGAGATAACTCAGGTAAGAAAAAGAGTTGGATGCTTTGCTGAAAAGTAAATTTGTTGGATCCCCCCAAACCCTCCTTTCATTAATTAAGCTTAATTCCGATGACTCTGTTACAAAAGACGGTCAGACAGCTTGTAGTGGTATATATAAGAGACCATGAAAGAAAGTTCTTGGCTTGCTGTAGTGCAAATCTAGGGAGCTATGCAGTGACTCTAGCAAAATTTTGGGGTATTTTGTTGGGTTTACTTGGCCCTAAACTTTGGTTACATGAATATTTGTATGGAAGTGGATTCTAAATTAGTAATTAGTCTTTACCTTCAAGAAATCATCGAGTTACACTTTACAAGAGCATTAGTTTTGACTATTAATAAAGATCGCTGCAGTAGGCTAAGTAATTGGAACATCCATCATGAGTTTCGAAAAGCAAATGCTTGTACAGATAAATTGGCTTGGCAAGAATATGAACTTCAGCCGGAATGTCACCTTTTCTTTTCTATTCTCTCATGTATTTCTTTAAACTTCCATGCAGACTTCATTAGAATTGTATTTTTTAAGATAGTTTCTGTTTAGTTTTTTATTTTTGGGCTTTATGTCCCGTTGTCTATCAAAAAAAATATAAAAATTAAATTTAAATATTAATTAATATATGAAGTTATATTAAATTTTTTAATTTTGATAAATATAAGTTATCTCTAAAAATTTTATTTTAAATATTTTTAAAAATATATTTATCTTTTAAAAACTACAAATATAAATACATAAATTTTTTAATTTATCACACATAAAATAAAAAATTTATACTTTCAAAAAATATAAATACCTCTTTACAAAAGACTTAATTGATGGAAGCAGTAGGTGGCTTAATTATCTTACCTCAACAATGAACACAAGAACGAGAAAGATAGGTGGGTGTGTTATTAGTAAATGTTGCCACCTCAATATTTAATATGGATAACTTATTAGGTAGGTGGCTTTAAAAGTTATTTTAAATACAATATCACATAAATCTATGTTAATAGTTATAATCCTGTATTAGTTATAGAAATATTATTAAATATATAATTCAGTTATGTATATGTACAATTTGAATTACTTTAAAAATTTTAAAATAATAAATTAAGTAATTATACCATATACACTCAACAATAAGTATAAAAATCCATATATTAATAATACCTATATTTATAAAACACTTTAAAAGAAACAAAAACTATATTGATATATGTAAGTATATAGATATTTATAAATTTAATTAATAAATGCTTGCCATCTTTAACGGCAAAAAGTATTAGCTATGAAGCACGTATATTTTCTTGATTTATCGTATCGGTGAGTTGAATACATTTTAAATATGATATTTTTCGACACTCTTCGACATGCATGTCTTTTTGTATTTTAATAAAAACAAGAAATTCTTCTTCGGACACGCTTAAATACATTTAAATATCATCACGTATAAGCGTGTTTAGCCTTATTCTTAATATATATTCTTGAAATGAGTTTAGAAATAGTATATATTATTATGTATTAAAACAAAAAATATTTTAAATACGTTATATCATAAAAAAAGACATTAAAAATAATTAAAAAATTAATTTATATTTTAAATTAGGGTGCTTGCGTATCCCGTATGATGCGTCCGCATCTTTAGTAGTTTTTATTTTGTTTTTTATATGTTTTTCTTTTGTTTTCTTAGATTTAAGAGCCTAATCTTCTCTTAATCTCATTAATTTAGATTATTAGTTCCTACTAAATATTTTTAGAGTATTTTTAAGGATAATACAAGATTTAAAGATGAGAAAATCAAGTAGCAAAGAAGGAGGATCAAAAGAGTAACATAACAAAGCTTCTCAAATGAGCAAAGTGTTTTGCGTACGCACGGGTATCAAAAAGTCTCTGATCATACGTACGCATTTTCCATGCATATGCACAAGTTAACCGCATCAAATTGAAGCGTGCCACGTTGTGCAAGGCATGCCACAAACTGGGAATGCGTGCCACACAGTAAAAAAGAAATTCACGTCATGCGTACGCATCACTCATGCGTATGCACGAACCTGTTTTCAGCAAAGAAGCGTGCCACGCTATGCAGTGCGTGCCATGCCCAATAAAGAACTTCAGCAAAGGACATGCCACGTCGTGGGAAGGCGTGCCATGCCTTGATCAACAGTAAAGGTTGCGTGTAACACCACTGCTCAGCCTTACACGCCAAAGCTCGATTTCCTCAGCAAAATGCCATTCTAGAGAAGTTCATTATACGCCAATAAAAATATGATTTTATTCCATTCTGAAGATTGAAGAATATTTGTATTTGATTAAATTTGAATTTTATTTTATTCTATTTTTTATTCTGTTTCTAGTTGAATTAGAAAATTCTCTTAATTACTTCTAATTAAGATAAGATTTAGTTTTGAATTTGAATTTGAATTATTAGAAAATCTAAAGTTTAAATAAGTGAGATAACTCACAGAAAGAAACAAGCAGTGAGGGAAGGATCTTCGGATGCCTCACATGTCTCTCTTATTCTTTTTTTCTTTTGTTTTGTTTTTCAATTTTCCATGAGTCACTAAGCCTTTGTCAAAGGATTAGGAGCTCTGTTCATATTTTGATGGTTTATTAATCTATATTTTTTTTATTTTAAAGTTTTGCATTAATCTGTTTATGATTGAGTATTTCATTCTTCATCAATAAAGAATTAGTAGCATCGACAGATGTGCTAATCCTGTTTTAGGTCTATTAACTGATTCGACAGAATAGTTTTTCAAATCGTGCTTGAAAACTCTTTCACATAGCTTTTTAAATCAACTAGACGTAAGAGATTTTGTAAGTGTGCAACAATACATGATTTTTTATTACCCTAGTTTTGCATATGTGACATATAATCCGAATTAGGACAATTCTTGAAAATTATGTTTTCTCTTTGAAAAATTGAATCGAATTTTTGAACTTAACCTCTTTGATTAATCAATTGATCAAAACATTGGTGGTTGGTTAATTAAAGAGAGACCGAGGAGCCAAGATATCGAAAATCGATTACTTTAGATTCGTCGTAAACAGAAATTTGTAAACTGTAAAACTAAGTTAACAAAGTTAATTTTTCTAAGGACATAAACATCTCCAAAGTTCTAAACATTCACTACTATTGATTTTCTCCAATTCAACAACACTGCCCGAAACATTCAACTTCAAGTTTCAAGCCTTTTAAGTTTTCAGTAAATCACAACAATTCTCAGTTCAGGTTCTATTGAGTTAATTAGTAATTTAATTCGATATTGCATACTTAGTTTTTAATCTTTGTGGAAACGATATTCACTTACCGTGGTATTACTTGAATGATCCGGTGCACTTGTCGATATCCATAAACTCTGGTTTTCGCTCATTACCATGTCGTGTCATGTCTCATATCTGTGTCAATGTCCATGCAAAATAGAGTATATTAGTAGCATATGTGATAAAAATTAATTTTATATTTTATATACGAAATATTTATTTCGAACTCACAACTCAAATATATCCAAATAAAGAATACTTTACACAATTTTTTTTATATATTTTTTCTATTCCTATTCTAACTTGAACGACTATATTAATATATTCCCATGCTACTTCCTGCTTCGTTTTTGGCCATCAATAGGTTGTAGGGCTGCACATGGATCGGATAATATCCGCATATCCATAGTAATTATCCGCATCCGATCTGAATTTTGCGGATATTATTCGATCCGCACTATGGTAGGATCGGATTGCGGATTCGGCAGTGATATCCGCGGATCCGATCTGCAAATCTACATATCCGCACATCACATATAATTAGCATAGTTTAAGAAAGTAAACTTTAATGTGATATGAATTTTAGTGTGTTATTTTATGAATTTTATGATATTTTGTTTTTAATTTTTGATGTTGTACTTTAACTTAGAATAATTAAACTTATTCTTATGTTATTATTTTGTTTTTGTTATTCAAGAGAACTATTATTTATAATATTTTAGGAGTAAATAGGCTTAAACAAATAAAAAATAAATTTTTTGGATATTTTTTTGTAAAAATAACCAAACAGAATCTTAAAATATTTTTTTTGTGTTATGCGGATATATCCGACATCCGTGCGGATCGGATCGGATCAGATCCGGCTTCAAAAAATGCGAATATCGTATCCAATTCGATCCAATGAGTGCAGTGCAGATCGAATAAAATTTTAGGCTATATCCGATCCAATCCGATCCATGTGCAGCCTAATAAGTTGTGTAAGCAGCCGACAACAATACTCAATGCACATTCAAATAGTCTTGTGGTACAAGACCCGCGAGGACAACGCACTAGTTTGAATAATAGTCGTAAATAATGAAATCAGGAAGTGGAAACATTAAATGCAGCTGTTCTTTTGGACCAAAAGAAGAGATAAACAAAAACGTGTAATCAATAGTTGAGATAGGTTGGAAATTGGAAAAGACATAATAGAGAAGGAAAGAAAAACAAAGGTAGAAATTAGAAAATAAGAGGTTGACACTTAAGGAAAGAACGACTGGATTGTATAGGATTAAAATTAAAATTAAAATTAAAATTAAAATTAAATAGATAGATTAATTCCTAGAAAAAATGTCGTTAATGAAATATATGCCAGCAGTAGGTTTAATTAATGGCAATTTATTACTTTTAACACATTTCTTCCAAAAGTTAGGCACGATTAATTGGGTTGCAATGTCATTCATTGATATACTTTCATTTTTTTTTTAACTTGCATCGGGGCATTGATATAGTTTTCATAAGCAACTAAGCAGGTGTAACTTTTAAATAAGATAAACCACCAAAAAATCCTCTAACTTTTAAATCGCTGACAGAAGGATTGATGCCTAACTTTTGTTAACAATTGATACATAAAAAGAAAAGCATGCAGGGAAGAATGACCCACATGCATGGGTCATGGGTGAGAGGGCAAGTCAAACTTTAGGAAAAATTAAATATAAATTGCTTTACTGAGTTATATATTAAGTAAAAACTTATTTTATTAAACTTAACAAACAACAATAATTTACTTATTAAATTTGATCTAATATAAAAACTATAAACAAATAAATGAATTAACCCACCAAAAAAAATTTTATACCTATATATATTGAAAATAGTTTGATTTGAATTTTGTTCTCCCTCACATTTTTTCTTTTTGACTCTCATTTTTGCCTCACAGTTTTGTAGAAATAATTTCAAAATGATTATTATGAGAAGTCAAACTTGATTCTTTCAAGTTAAACTTCTTACGTATGCTTTTGAATACTAAATTATAATTATTCTTTAAATACTAAATTATAATTATTCTTTTTATGATTAAAAAAATTAAAAAACAGACCAACAAGCACTTTAGTAGTGATAAATTGATAATGAACTTCATAACACTAGCCAACTAGTTAGTTCTCAAAATGAAACCTTAAAACTTAGTTCTCAAAATATAATGAAATTATTAGTTTTTTTTTCAAAGGTGGTTGAGATAGAAAAAAAAAAGTATATTCTTTTATTTTAAACATATGTAATATTTATTGAATGGTTTAACTTGTAGCAACTGGTTTAGTTGAAAAAGTTTTGTATGCCATGAATACAGTAATAAGTAGACTTTGCAATTAAATTAATAATGCTTGTTTGGATGTTATTAAGTGAGGAAAAAAAAAGAAATTTATTTTTAAAATATTTTTTTAATTTTAATGTGTTTGACTATTTTTTTTAAGTTAGAGTAAAAATACTAAAAAATAATAAAAAGTATCTTTTTATAAAAGATAAAATTATCATATTTTTTAATAAATTAAAAAAATGTTTTAATATAATAAATAAATAAACTTTTATATTGTTGTACTTAAATATAATTAATAGATAAAAAGTATATTTTTACATGAGATAGACATAACATCAAATTATTTTGCTTATTCAAAAGATTTTTAAAAAAATACCAAAATAATATTATTATAAAAAATACCATATTATTAAATTTAAATTTTATATATAATATGTTTAATTTGTTATATACTATTATTTTAGTCATTATTATTATTATTATTATTATTATTATTATTATTATTATTATTATTATTATTATTTAAAAAACTTTTTATGAATATAAAATAAAATTTATTTATTTATTTTACTAACTTAAAATTGTTTCTATTTTTTAATAATAAAATCTTAAAATTTTCTTAAAAACCTAATAAACCTCAACCAATCCAAACCCAATAGTTCGGATGGTATTAGATCGGATTAAAAATAAAATAAAATCAAATCGATATATATAATCCAAATTACAACAAACTATATAACTTTTATCGGATTAATTTTTTTTAAATCAATTCAAATTGTACAGTAAATTTTTTATTGATGTGATACATGACTGAATATATACGTAAAATTATTTTATATTAACACTCCATTCAAATTGAATTCTTAAAATAAATTAAATTTTAAAATTTTTTTAAATTTATTCGAAAATGACGAAAGAGAAACAATAATATATAAAAAAAGTATAGTTAACCAACAATATTTTTAAACAATGTGTGAACAATGTGAATTAATAAGGTTAAAAGAGTAAATTAATCCTAAATTTAATACGCTCTACTATATATAATCATGTATGAGGACAATGCTATTGCAACTTGCAAGCAATGTCGACGTTCACAGCCAAGATGGTATCACTTGGATGGGACCATAATGGTTTCCATCACAGACAATCCAAAGTCTCCAAGCCACATGCACGTAAACCTACACTTCCAAATGCACCTTCTTCAACACTAATAAGAACCCCTGAATCATACGCAATCCCACCAGAGAAGATTGAAGTTTTCAAGTCACTTGAGGGTTGGGTTTCAAAGTGCATCTTGCCACTTGTCAAGCCCGTTGAGCAAAGCTGGCAGCCTCTTGATTTTTTACCGGACTTCTCCCTGCCGGACGAGGACTTCAACAATAAGGTGAGATCGCAATTTTGTATTCAGGCTTGGATATTATCTATGTTTTGTCGCTAAACTATTATTTAATGCGGTTTTGTTAGGGAATTAATTTTCTTTTTAAACCAATAATCTAACAATAATTAGTGAACAAATAAAAGTAAAGGGTCTGAGTTATTATTGTATAAAAAAAAAAGGAAAATTTTAAAGAGAAAGAATAATATAATATAGATTGATTGTACTTTTCCATCTTAAGAATAATATAATGTTTTAGGAAAATCAAGAGACAGATTAGAAGCTTATATGTTTAATTATTTCTAGAAAATTTCATGCCAATCTAAAATCGTTTGTTATAATACTTTTTATATACTTAAAAACCAACTTATTAATATATTTGTTCAAAAAATACATAAACAAAAGGATTCTTCAATAATTAGTTGTTCATTATGTTTTGATATCGGTGAATTTAATATAAATAATCTTTATTATTTGTTATTGAATTTCATATATACATCAAGTTTACAAAAAACAAAAAATTATAAATGGTATAACTTTACTTAAATTGACACCGTTTGTTGATATAATGATATTATTTAATACTAACTCATGATATATATTGATTCAAAATACTTAGTTGAGGGCTCTAAGAGATCGGACAGCTGAACTTCCAGACGATTATTTTGTGGTTTTGGTGGGTGATATGATCACGGAGGAAGCTTTGCCGACTTATCAAACAAGGCTCAACCAGCTCGATGGCGTGGCGGATAAGACGGGCTCATGCACAAGCCCATGGGCAGTGTGGTCTCGGGCTTGGACCGCAGAAGAGAATAGGCATGGAGACTTGCTCCGAACTTATTTGTACCTTTCAGGACGAGTTGATATGCGTATGATTGAGAGGACCATCCATTACTTGATTGCAGCTGGCATGGTAAGATGCATTTTCTTGCTGCTACTAATTGTCTTGTTTACTAAATCAACAAATATCTATTCACAATATGGAGTGTAAAAATTAAAGGATGCTCCCACATCAAGACACAGAAAATGTCTTTTTCTAAAGATACTTTTTAATAATTAAAATTTAACACATATAATCACTTAAATTATGTTATTTTTGTCAAAATTAAGTCAGACAAATTAATTTAACTGTGAATCAAATTTTGAATTCGTCTAAATTAATATTATTTTTTATAAAAAATGATTACAATACTTCTATTATATAAAATGACTAAAATACTCTTATTATATATATTAATTTTGAGAATTTTAAATTCTAGCTCTTTACTTCTATATCCTGGGTTAGAATTTAAAATTTTCAATATATATATATATATAATAGGGATATTTTAGTTATGTTTTTATAATAGGGATATTGTAATAATATTTTATAAAAAATATTAATTTATATTGGTTCAAAATTTAATTTATTAATTTTTTTGCTAAACTGATTTATCCGATCTAATTTTAATAAAAATAATACAATTTAATTGATTATATGTGTTAAATTTTAATTTTAAAAAAAAGACGTTTTTGACATCTTTATATAAATGGCTCCCAAAATTAAATGATTCATTCTATGATGTACATGTGAATCTCAACTTTTATTTGCCAAGACATAAATTTAAACAAATTAAGAGAAAGATTTAGCTCTTAAATAATATTATTAGCTAGTGCAGACGTATCATTACATCATCATCTTAAAATTTAAGATAATGCTACGTGACTAAATTATTTTAATAATCAAATTCAATTAAATCGATCTATTAGTTTAAAGATTGATAACTAAAAATTTAAGTAAAAAAAAAAAGGAAGAAAAACATAAGAAAATTTAAGTTAAAAAAAAAGGAAGAAAAACATAAGAAAAAAATTTTAGTTAAACTTAGTTACAAAATTAATTTGTTCATCTAACATTTCTCTAAAATTTTTACATTACTTCAAAATTAATCTGATATTTATTATTTTGGTGTAGGAATGCGATATAGACAAGAATCCATATATGGGATTTGTGTACACATCATTTCAAGAACGGGCTACTTTTATTTCACACGGCAACACGGCTCGGCTTGCTAAGGAAAACGGTGATCCAGTGCTTGCGCGAATATGTGGCACCATTGCTGCAGATGAAAAGCGTCACGAGAATGCATACACAAAGATCGTTGAGAAGCTTCTAGAAGTGGATCCTACAGAGGCAGTGGTTGCAATATCAAACATGATGCGCAAAGGAATCACAATGCCAGCACACTTGATGCAGGATGGGAAGGATCCACACCTCTTTCATCACTTCGCTGCAGTGGCACAACGACTTGGTGTCTACACAGCCAATGATTATGCTGACATTTTGGAGTTTTTGATCGACAGGTGGAAATTAGAGAAGATACAGGATTTAACTTCTGAAGGAAGACGTGCACAGGATTTTGTGTGTGGTCTAGCACCCAAGATTAGAAGGTTTCAAGTACGAGCTGCTGAGAGAGCACATGAAACAGAGACACATAGTGTCAAATTTAGTTGGATTTTCAACAAGGAAGTGTCATTAATATAAAAGAAATAAGAGTTAAGATATGTGTACACTAAAATCAGTCACTAGTATAAAATATATGTTAGAATATAAATACACTTTAAAAATAAATTAAACCACACATATATTTATACACAAATATATTGGTGATTGATTTTAGTGCTAATTTTAGTATACAAATAGTATTTCTCAAGAAATAAATTGATCACTTATTTCTATAAGTGGACAAAAGTCACAAAACACTTGATCAAATGAGATTTGGACCCACTTGGTGCACAGGAAGCTAAAGATCAGAAATGAAACTTTCATAGTATTGTTTTATATAACAATAATTGTCTGATATTTCAAAAAGCGCTATGCTATTTTGAAACTAATTAGATGATATATAAACCTATTTATATTATATAAAAGTTGATACTAAATTATTATAGAATTAGTTTGTCATATTGTGTTATTTTTACGTTTTTTTAAAATATATTTTAGTTTAATAAGCTAAAGATTAATTTATCATAAATTAGAATTCTATTTTTAAAAATTTGCTGCTACTGCGAGATATGAACCATTAATATTTATTTAAACAAAATATTGAACTAATATGCGACTGGATTGGGTAAAACAATGTAAATTAGCAACTAGGCAATTAGATTTATTTTGTCAGAATGTTTGGCTAGACAGGTTTAAGTCCGGGGCCCAATCAAACACAAAAACTAAACACTAATTAAAATTGGAAGAAAAGTCATTAAAAGTCCTCACCAACATGTTGCCTAATTAGGTAATGCTAAGAAGTAAGAACTAAAGATAAAAACAATAACTAAAATTTATTTTATTTAATATTTATTTATAATTAATAAATACTAAATAAAATAAATTTTGTCTATTTTTCAATAATTTATTTTAGTTATCAAATATTTTTGTTTAATTAACTACTCGATCATCGCTGAAGAAGGATATCCATCGCAATGAAGAGTTTAGTATACAAAGCTAACCCCTTTCATGTACTTTTCCACAACATTAGGAAGATTGATTCGGGGTTTGTAGTTACCATAGAAGGTATCCTTGAGAGTCCTCTCATTCAAGAAGTTCATATATAGGATGAGTTTCAAAAGCATCATCTTTGCTTAGTACACCAAGAAGAACAGCAACACCCCAAGCCTAAAAAGGGAAGAGAATATTTAAGTTTTAGTATAAGTAAATAACTTATCATAACAACATTATAGTAACAAATTAAAAAAAGAACAAATTTTGATTCAATTGCACCATAGATACATTCAAATGTTGAGATCATACTTTGGATGCTGCTAGTACATTTAACAGAACGATCTATGTTTCTATTGGTCATTTTAGCAATTACCTATTGAACAACGTTAACATTTTAGTCTTTCTTCTATGAAAGTATAAATAATTACTGAAAAAAAACTTAGAATGAACTAACCTTTTGTACATATTTATTATGATATTTTCGGTTCACAATTTTATTAACCCCAAACTTTTTAGCCTTCAACAATTAGTAAAATGAGAAAATAACATTAGTAAGTAAATACAATTTGTAGATTTGAAAAACTTGTTCAATATACTCTATGCTTAATCATCTACTACATTTGATTTAGAGAGAATGTGATAAAGAAAAAAGATAAACAAGATGAATAAAAAAATATACATTAAAATTAAAATAAAAAAAGATATATTAAAATTGAGTATAAAGATAATTACTCTATTTTTTATTTAATTTTTGACTAAATAAGAAAGGAACTCTTCAACCTAACTTGTCAACGCTATAGTTTGCGAATTGAATCGAATAAACTCCTCAACTTTCTATTCAATTTTCCCGATGCAACAAAAGAGAGACTTCTGAACCTCAATTGTCCACACTATGTATGGTTTCATCAAGAAACTAAAAAGGAATTTTCAAATTTCTGAATCATTCAATATTACGACTACACTAGTTTATGAAGTATTTATAACCTCTTATTGTGTTAAAATATAGAAAACCTTAAACCCACAAATATAACGCCCAATCTAGTCATTAAATAAACAAAATCAAAATACATCAAATTAATTTAAAATATTCTAAAAATATAAATTAATATTTTCTAAATAACACTTGAACTCTTCATATCATGAACATTTAAAACACATATCATATTCTCCTCCTCTACAAACAAGATTCGTCCTCGAATCTTATAGGTAAAAAAATAGTATATGAAAAGGACAATAATTACAAAGAAGATTCATCCTCGAATCTTATATTTTTCTTTTTTTATCTTTTTTTTGCACCGTATGTATGTTTTTTTATTTTTTTAAACAATAAAATTAACAATAATGACTAAACAATAATGAACCGCAAACGAAAATATGAACACAAAAACATAAAAAAAGAGGCGACAGACACTAGATTCTCTTTTTTATATATAAAAGAACCAATATAGATTAATAAGAATTAATCTAATACCGGAACTTTGATCCCAAATGATAAAGAAAAAAGATAAATAAGATGATAAGAATTCAAACCGAATAAAAAAAGATACATTTAAATTAAAATAAAAACAAAAATGATAGATTAAAATTGAGTACAAAGCGAATCACTACTTCTCAACCTATTTTGTCAATGTCATAGTTTTATCACAAAACTAAAAAAAAATTTTTAAACCTCTAAATCATTATATACAACTACACTAGTTTATAAGGTATTTATAACCTCTTATTAGGTTAAAATATAGAAAATCCTAAGCCCACAAACATAAAGCCCAATTTAGTAATTAAATAAACAAAATCAAAATATATCAAATTAAATTAAATTATTCTAAAAATATAAACTAATATCTTTTAAATAAAATTTGAACTTTTTATATCACAAACATTTGAAACTCGTATAAACCCCAATTAAAATTGGCTGGAAACTAAATCAACCCCAATAATTCTTGATGCACCAGAAATCCTTGCCCCTTCAGCAACCAAAAATTTGGATTAAAAAAAGAACAAAAGTCACTACTCACTAATGTCCTTGATCCATAGCTATAAAAACTGCAATACAAAGAAAAGTAGAGGATAACATAGAACAAGACCAACAATTCCTGAGTCAAAAACAACAACAGAAGAACCAGATTTTGGTTTTGCAACATTGACAGTGGCACCAAGACCTACAAACATAAAAATAAAAACTAAATTGTCAGATAACAGAATCACCAACAAACAAAACGTGAAAAAATATATTAATCTAGGATGATGTTGCAAACATGTGCAGATTCCATTGCTGAGAACACAAACTTTATCAAGTGGTGCTTTAGGGTTGATCTTTGCAACACATCCAGCATGAACCACAGTTTCCCTGAATGTGAAAGTCCCAACAAAATGATAAATTGATTTTCTCTTGATGGAGAATCTTGATTCTTGATCATGGATCATGACACTCCTATCAGTGTTGATCCTGAAAATGTCACATATGTTGCTCTCCTCTGACTTGCAGTGAGAACATTCCCCACACTCTCTGATGAACACAGGGAGGGCCTGGTCACTGATGAGTTATTCCCTCTTTTACTCTCTCCATAATCTTGCACCATTACCAATAACATTGTTCTTTAACTTCATCTTCTTTGATATAATATAATGTTGAATAATGAATGAATCAATGTACATATATAGTAGAGAATCACAGGACTTAATACAAAGAAGTTATATAATTAAGAATATGATCCAGAAGAGCAAACTGATTTTGATGCATCTTTTATTCTTGTAGTTTGTATAAAAGTTATCAGATTGCTCGTAGCCTATGCAATTCATTGTAACTTCAAATTATTCTAAATGAATGTAAAATGTGTTTTTTTAAATGCAATAATAGATAAAGAGATCTACATGGTTCAACTTCTTAGTTTTGAAAATAAAATTTTTTAAAATTATGTTTTTAAACTTGATAAAGCCTTATACGATTTGAGACAAGCTCCTAAAGTTTGGTATGAGAAGCTTAACTTATTTTTATTGAAAAATAATTTTTAGAGAGGAGCCTTTGACACTACTTTATTTATTAAAAATTTCAATGATCATTTTATTTTTGTGCAAGTTTATGTTGATGATATCATTTTTGGTTCTGCTAATAAAGATTTATGTGCAGATTTTACACTAAGTTTATGACTAGTAAATTTTATATGAGCATAATAGGAGAGCTCACTTTTTTCTAGGCTTATAAATTAAGCAAATTGTTGATGGCATCTTTGTTCATCAATAGAAGTATGCCAAGAAACTTGTCAAAAAGTTTGAGTTGGAATATGCTAAACCTATGGAAACTCCTATGTATCCAAGCATCAAGCGAGACAAAGATGGGCATGCAAGAGATGTAGATGAGACTAGATATAAATGAATGATTGATTACTTAATGTATCTTACATATCTTCAAGACCGGATATAATTCAAAGTGTTAGAGTATGCTTAAGATTCCAATCAAAGTCCAAAAAATCTCATCTTTCAACAGTAAAAAGAATCATTAGATATGTACTTGGTACTACTAATTATGGTTTATGGTATCCGAAAACTTATTCCTTTAAATTAGTGGATTATTATTGCGATGCACATTTTGCTGGAGATCGAATTGATAGAAGAAACACAAGTGATATTTGTTGCTTTCTTGGCAAATTTTTTGGCAAATTTCTTGATGTGTGGTCAAATAAAAAATAAGCCACTACTTTATCAACTACCGAAACTGAATACATTACATCATATTCATGTTACTCTTAATTACTATGATTAAAAACATAATTGGCTAATTACAAATTGAATACTTCTAATATAAGAATAAAAATTCAAATTTTGTATTTTAGTTTAAATTCTAAAAAATTTGTATTTCAACAAATTTATAAATTTAAAATAGAATAATTAATAATTTTTTAAAATTTAAAAAAATTATCTTTTAATTTATTAGCGCATAAAAAATTATTACCAAGATTATTAATATTAAAAAATATAATCCTCTAAAATAGCACGAGTTAAAATATAATTTTTTTTAAAATTAGAAATAACATATAAAGGCAACAGCTAAATTTATGCAATTATGTAATTCAAAAAATAATTAAAATAATATATCAATCAAATTATTATTTAATTTGTAAAATAAAATGCATAAACAAATATTTTGATGGTGGTATTTATTATCTCAAATTCTAAAAATCCAAATTTGAGTTCTTCGGCCATCCTTAGATGATTATATATATTTTATATAATAAATTTTTTTAATATTAAAAGTTTCGATAATTTTTTAGATACTAATAAATTAAAGAATAATTTTTAATAAATTTTCAAAAATCGTTAATAGTGTCATTTTAAATTTATAAATTTGTGAAATAGCACATTTTTCAAAATTTAAACTAAAACAAAATTTTTATTTTTATTTTTTATATTTTATTTATATCTAAATAAAATATTTTTATTTATATTTATATTTTAAAAGGTGAGTGCTAGATAAACAATGATTATCTTGAATAATATGAACAACTACCAATCAAATAAAAATATATTACACCTCTAAATTAACTATCTAAATTTTAATATTAAAATAATCATCCGTACACCTAGTGAAATGAACATCAAATATATCTATTATTTATATTGTTTAATATTTTTATTGTCTACCTATATTTTTTATTTTAAAATTAATTTTTTTAGATATTTATTCTCTATTAACGTTAAATGAGCTTTGAAAATAGTAAAAACTGTGTAAATTAGCCGTTGTGTTCTAAATTCGTTATCAGTGCCAGCAAAATTATATTGAAAATTTTCTTTTTTAATTGTTATCAGTTGATTGTAAAAGTAGGGCAGAAAATATACAATTTTAATTTTGCTTACATTGGCTGCAAAAATAAGAAATAATATGTAAAATAGTAAATAGTTGTATTTTTATATAAAATATTAATATAATTTTTTATGAATTTTGCTATCGTATATTTTAAGGGTATAGGTTAAATATACTATAAAAAAAATATTTTTACGTTTTTAATGTATAAATAATATTAAAATTTTTTTATGGTATATTTAATCTATGTTCTTAGGACATAATAACAAAATTTTTCTTTTATTTATTGGAAAAAAAAGTCAAAAATTAAAAGGTTCTTAAATATGAAGTGAAAATCAGATGTCATTGACAAGCTCATAGTCTGATAATGTTAAAAGGGAAATTAATGTAGCGTCTTTGATTAAATAAATTAGACGAGGTGGCCCAACTTTAAAATCAAGGGGAAAAAACCTAATATTGACGCACCTTAATGAAAAGTAATTAATAAACCTATTTTGGTGTCATCTTAACCTACACGTGCAGAATATCCCATTGGTTCTCAAATAACATGACAAAGTGAAGGGATGTTGTGGATAGGGATGTACATGACCCGACTCGACTCGAAGATCTGGTCTGGTCCCGAATATTTTATGGACTAATTTAATGTGATTTCATCGGGTCTAAAATCGGGTAAGGGTCTCAAAGATATACCCAGTCATTATTTCGGGTCGGGTCCGGGCTATAGCTCGGGTCACCCGAATTCGACCCGGTCATCATACACAATTAATATTTTGTGTTATTAGTAATGGATGAGGATATTCTTATGTGGAATTTAAATATTGTAAACCTTAATATTTTGTGTTATTAGTCATTTATAAGATTATAAGTTAATGTTTTATGTTTAAAATGCATAAGACTTTAGACAAATGCATAATATTGTGTTATTTGTATTGATTTAAATATTTGGTGTTAGATAATATTAGTATTGATTATGGTTACGCTATAATTTTAGAGAAGGGTTGGTTCTTGTTATATTTTTTTAAGTGAATTTTACTATATAAATTGTGAAATAAAGATTGGAGATTAGGTGATTTTTACATATTAAAGACCCGATTTTTATCTGATTTTTACCCGACCCGAAAGTGCGTAGATTTCATCAGATCTAGGATCGGATTAGGGTCCAAAAATTAGACTCAATCTATATTTCGGACTGAATCTAGATTAAGTCAAATTCGATGTGACCCGAACATGTACACCCCTAGTTATAATGTTAAAGGGAAATTAATGTAGCGTCTTTGATTAAATAAATTAGACGAGGTGGCCCAACTTTAAAATCAAGGGAAAAAAAACCTATAATATTGACGCATCTTAATGAAAAGTAATTAATAAACCTATTTTGATAAAGTTAGGGATGTTGTGAACTTGCTGACGATGCACAACCATTGGAGTAGAGGGAGTGAGTTAAAAGTACATTAAAAGCATAACATAAAATCAAAATAAAAAAATCACCACTGGTCCAACATTATAGTAAGTGGTGGAACCATGTAGAAGAATTAAAACTTAATAAACCATAATTTCAACGAGTTTTTTAAACAACAACACAAAAATTTTGTTCTATTAGGTGAGATCGATTACATAGATCAAATAAATAATATTATTAAATTTTATCATGTATTATATTTATATAGAGATCATTTATATTAAATTTTGTTTGACCACTTTATAGATAATCTTTCTAAGTCTTTCTCTATCTTTCATCTCTTGTTTATTTTATTTAACAAATTTTTTTTTATATAAAAATACATTTGGGACAGATGCATTTTAGTATTTTATACAAAAATACAACTATTTATCATTTTAGGTATTATTTCTTATTTTCGCAGTTGGTGTAAGCAAAAAAATTTCATTAGCACTGTCAACAAATTTGGGACAGATGCTACTCTACACAACTACTTCTATTATTTTCAACAAGATATTAACATTTTTTAATTTTAAATTAAAAAAATATCAATAAAAATATTTTTATTTAGATTCAAATAAAATATTAAAAAATAAAATAATAAAAAATTTAAATTTCATGTTTTAATTTATATTTTAGAAAATATGTATTTTTATAAATTTATAAATTTAAAACAAAATAATTAACAAATTTTTAAAATTTATTAAAAATTATTATTTAATTCATTAGCACTTAAATAACCGAAAATCTTTTACTTTTAAAAAAATTATGTATAACTTTTTAAGGTAACATATGAATTATAACATAAATTTTTTCAAATTAAAAATAACAGTTATTATTCGTAATAAAATAAAATAAAAAGTTCAATCTAAATCTATATAATATGTAATTTAGAAAATAATTAAAATATTATATTAACAAAATTATCATATAAATAGTAAAATTAAGTGTACAACAAATATTTTGCTGGCGGTAATAATTATTACGTCAAATTTTGAAAATTTTAAGTTTAAATTTTTATACTATTTTAAAGGCTATACTTTATATGATTTTTTTTAAATATAAAAAATTTTATGATATTTTTTTAGATATTAATAAATTAAAAGATATTTTTAATGAATTTTAAAAAATTGTTAATTATTCTATTTTTAATTCATAAATTTATAAAATCATAAATTTTTTAAAATTTAAACTAAAACACAATTTAAAATTTTTTATTATTATTTTTTATTTTTTATATTTTCTTTCGATCGAAATTGAGATTTTACCTTATTGGTATTTAAAGTTGTTGAAAACAATTGAATTTGTGTAGTAACTGACATGTTTATTTTGTCCCAACTTCGCTGGTAGTGTTAGCAAAAATATGCATTGAAATTTTTTTTTTTCATTTTTGCTTATAGTGACTGTAAATTTAGGGTAGGAAATATATATTTTCAAATTCGCTTACATTGGATGTGAAAAATAAGAAATAATATGTAAAATAGTAAATAATTATATTTTTGTATAAAATGTTAAGAGAAAAGTTTGAAGGGCATCAATTTTTGTTTGTATTTATCAATCCTTTTAGATAATAATTTAATTTTTTTAGTCTAACAGTCTAATATTTTATTTTTAGTTAACACATTTTTAAATATTGTTAGTTCATTACAAGAACTACAATATCTTTAAAGTAAATATGACTGAAAAATATAGGCACTATAATCTTTTTATATTCTACTTCAAAATGTATAACAGGTATATTATTTATCTTATTCGAAGTCATATAAGTCTAGTTAGGTGGTTGTGATTAAGACTAAGTCAAGAAGTCACATCGAGTCTGATGGAACAGAGGGTCAGAAACTTTTTCAAATTAATGACTCAACTCTTTCAAAAAAAGTAGTTGATACTGGTAATCTGATTATTCTTAGGCCGGCTGCTATTATGAATGATGACATCATTAATCTTAGGGTAGATGATGACACAACCACCAGACGACGACGATCTTCAAGAATAGAAGATGAGGTTGATGCATACAAAGAAGAAGAAGATGGGTTCGATGATCAATAAATTATTTCGGAAGAGGAGGATGATGAACCAGAAGAAGAAGATGATGAATCTGAATAAGATTAATGTCAATATAGTTCTATCCTATATATTTTTGATCAAACTTTCATTTCATTTTTAGATCTTGTATATTTAATCTTTTACATATTATATAAATCATTGTTTTCAGATAAAATACTAATTATTCATTAATTAAAAGTTGATAATCATTTATTAACTATCGGGATCCATTATAGCTTGGAGAAAAAATAAAAAAAATTGGTACTACCGATGAATTTACCAACGTAGTGATCATCCAAGTTATTAAAAAAAACATATTTTTCATCGGATTATTCTCATGGTACAGTGAGCGAAGACTCAACTTATAGCACCAACTTTATAGTCAAATTTTTTTTCGATGGTAAAATTCATAAGATTTTTGTCTTTTGAACCATCAAAATCTACCTCTAAATTTGCCGCAAGTTATTAGTGGACAGTAAAATGATAAAATCTGCCAGTAAATATTTATAATAAATAAATAAAAATAATATTTTTATGATTAAAAAGATAATAATTGAATAATATACTTTGAAATGTATAATTTAATAAATAATTTTTAAAATAGTGACATTTTATTTAAAAAAAATTTAAATCCGAGGAAAAAATACGTAATATTGTCGCACCTTAATGAAAGGTAATTAATGAACCTATTTTGGTGTCATCCCGTCATCCTAACTCTTAACGTACACATGTTTAGTGATAATAAATTATAACTTAAATAACATAATTTTTTTATACTTATTTAAAAAGTTATGGATTCAAATTTTTTTTTTTTTTTGGGTACATATGTTTAGTATATACCATATATTTTCAGATACACACATGGCAAAGTGAAAGGAGGGGGGAGGGGAGTTGAGTAAATTGATATTTGACAGGTTCACATTTAACAATATATTTTAAGATTTTAATATTTTTAGATTATTCAAAAGTATTTCATAGAATTAAAATTATTAGTTATTATATTTGAAATGAGTTTAAAAAAATATTTTTTAATATATAAAATTATATAATCTATTAAAAATTTATCTTTTATCTTATTTTAATTTTTTTAATAATTTTTAAAATAAAAAAATTCATTCAATTATTACTATTATCACAAGAAGTAAAAATTAAAGTTTAAATCTTTTGTTACAAAGAGCATATAGAAAAATATGAAAGAATAAAATTTTGGGCAAAATACGTCAGTAAACCAAATGCAAGAAAAAAATTATTTGGATCATCCAAAATAAAATTTGATACGTGTATTATTCAAAGTCTAAATTTATGTAGATCAAATTAGACTAATTTAAATTACAACTTTTAACAGCAAATTGAATTAAGTAGAGTAAATTTAATAGGTAAAATTATATTTGGAGTAAATCGAAATAGGCTATTTTAATTTATACAAGTACGGGTAAATCGAATTAGGTAGGTTAAATTTATGAAATTTTGGGTTTTTAATTTCATGATAAATCGAAATAGCCTAATTCGATTTACATGTATGGAGACCTATAATCATAAATCGAACTAGGTTGATCGATTTACTAAATTTTTAGCAACATATGTAAATGAAGTCTGGCTAATTCGATTTAGTAGCCATTTTATTTTGATCATTTTTGGACAAAATAAATAAAAAATTGATCAGACATAATAATAATAATAATAATAATAATAATAATAATAATAATAATAATAATAATAATAATAATAATATTTAAAAAAAAGTATTAAAATATATTATTTTGTATATTATTTTTAATTTAATAAATAAATATTAATTTTAAAAAGTCTTATAATTAAATATTTTGTTAATTTATTTTTTTAATACATGAAATAAAATAAATTTTTTTATTTTTAAATTATTATTGATTATATAGAGTATTTTATTTAAAATTTGAGTTCATGCTTGAATATTTATATTTAAATTTAATCATTTTATTAATTGCTTCGCGTGAAATAAAATATTTTTTTAATTTTAAAATTATTAATTATGTAAAAGAATATTATATTTGAAACTTGAGTAAATATATTTTTAATAATTTTTTAATAAATTTATTTAATTTTTTTTTACCAAAGATAGGATGGAGACTCGAATCCGCTACCTCTTAATTGAGTATGGAGAGACTATACCATTTGAGCTATAACTCATTGACATAAATTTATTTAAATTATACCATAAAAAATATTTTATTTCATACAAAATAATTAAAAAAATAACTTAAAAGAGGTTAGAAATACTATAAAAGTTTGTAATAATGTAATGGCTGAGGTAAATACATGATAAATCAAACCTAGTGGATTCGATTTATGTCCGTTGCTTATAAATTTTAGTACATTACAAATTTTTATAGTATTTCGTACATTAAAAAAAGATAAGCTAACAATATATTTAATTATAAGACTTCTTCAAAATTAATATTTATTTATTAAATTAAAAAATATATAAAATAACATATTTTAATATTTCTTTTAAGTATTCTCCATAATAATAATAATAATAATAATAATAATAATAATAATTATTATTATTATTATTATTATTATTATTATTATTATTATTATGTATTATGTATGATCAATTTTTTATTTATTTTGTCCAAAAATAATTAAAATAAAATGGCTACTAAATCGCCAATAGTTAGGCTCCATTTACATATGTTGCCAAATATTTAGTAAATTTGATCAACATATTTCGATTTATAATTGTAGGTCTTTATACATATAAATCAAATTAGGTTATTTCGATTTACCATAAAAAATTCAACTTTTCATAAATTTGACCCATCTAATTCGATTTATTCCATACTTGTATAAATCAAAATAGCCTATTTTAATTTACTCCAAATACAATGTTACCTACTAAATTTATTCTGTCTAATTCGATTTACTGCTAAAAATTGTAATTCAAATTAGTCTAATTCAATTTACATCAATTTAAATTTTGGTGATTCAAATAATTTTTTACTGTATTTGATTTACTGAGGTATTTTGTCCTAAAATTTCATTAAAAAAAATTATACTTTTATTTTGTTGGGTTGTCTTAATCTTTAAATGAGCTAGTTTACTATTATTTCTATTTTAGTTTATATTTACTATAAATTTAATTTATTATATATTCATATTTATTATTATTATTAGAATAAAATATATTTTTTATTTTTAAAATTTACAAAATTTTAAAAATATTCATAATATTTAATTGTTATAATTTTGTATGCTAACGTGTCAATGGCACATCAATGTAAGATTATCATATGTTGTCTCACTTAAGAGTACAATTGAGACCTATTAAAACATTAGAGATAAAACTAAGAATTTAATTTTGATGCGTTGTCATTATAAAATAATTATTTTTTTATTAATCGCATGAATAGTTATCCAAAAGAACAAACAGTTGTAATTACATGATTATATAAAATACTTTATATTATTAGTGCATTAAAATTAAACTCTAAAATTAAAATCAAATATTAAAGATAAAATTAAAAATATTTCTATATAATTTACTAATAAGAATATTTTTATACAATTTACTTACTATAATCACATATTTGTTAGTAGATTATATATTTATATATAAAGAAATTTTTAAAAGTATTCAAAATTATTTTTATATAATAAAAGTGATACACTTCAAAAATATATTTTTATATTATTTATTAATTAATATATATGATATTTATTATAATTTTTTTAACTAAAAAATTATTGTATTAAAGTAAATCCCAATAAAAGCGATACGTTTTAATCAATAAAAATAATTATCCTTTAATAAAATAAATGTTTAATAGTTTCAGTTCAGGTTTGCATTAGGGATACTATCTAATTTCTAATAACACTAGACAACCTTAATCCTAAGATGGGTTTGTTATTGTTTTAAAATTAGCTAAATGATAGACTCTGTATTAATGGGATATTTAATTTCTAGTAATTAATTATTCTACATGACATCAAGTCACGGGTCTTTTATTTAGAATTTTACTCATTCTAAATGTATTTAAGCAAAGAAAATCTTAATTGTTATTATTTGACAGTATAATACGTTTAATTAACTTAAAGTTATTTTTGTGTTTTTTTTTTCTAAATTAATTAAAAGGTGTTTTTGGTCTAGCTATTTAAAAAAATTGTTTTTAAGAACCCAAAAAGCACAGAAAAAGATAAACACTAATCCTAGCAATTCCAACGAGTTAAACCTTAAAATGGTCCCTGAGATTGACGTCATACACTAAAATCGTCTCTGAGATTCTAATTGAACCAATTACGTCCCTGAAATTGAAAAAAGTGCACCATATTAGTCCCTGACCTATTTTCCATTAACGACGTGATGATATGACATGATGACGTGGATTGTAAGTGACACGTGTCACTTCATGATTTGGCTACGTGTAATGGTATGACGATGTGGTGACCAGTGACACATGGCATGCTGACGTGGATGGTTGTACCATGTGTCACAATATTATTTGGTCACGTGTCACAACAGTATTCGTCCATGTGTCATCCATTATGTCATTGTTGTATATGCACCAAATTAGTCCCTCACTTTGCATTAAGTGACTCATTTTAGTGCCTGAAATTGAATGTCGTACACCAAACTAGTCCCTTCACCAGTTTTTTCTCATTTTTTTTCTATAAATTCAATTCGAAGAGTGCTAGGAAAACAATAAAAATTTTGAACAACATGAACAACCACCAATCAAATGAAAATACACTACATTCTAATTTAATGCTATTAATTAAATTTACTCTTTTAACCCTATTAATTCACATTGTTTATACATTGTTCAAAAATTTTGTTGGTTACCTATACTTTTCCAATTCAAAATTCTCAATATTTTTGAATGCATTAATTTCAATTCTATTATAAAATTCAATACAACAGCAAATTTGAGAAATAATCACTAAAATCATATTTAATTTAACATATATAATTTTATGCATATAAAATTTATAATTATATATTTATTACATATAAAATTATATAATTATTTTAATTAATTATTGATTATTTAAACTAATTTTTTTTATTGTCTATCAAACATCCAATAAGTGAAACACCCTATATATCTCTCTACACTGCACCAATTACTTTCTATATACACACACACAAGGAATTGGCATACTCAACCAGCATTCTTCAATATTTTCTCACTCTAAAGAAGTTAAGTTTCAGCTTTATCATATATAGATACATGGCAAATAGTTCAGCCAAAACTATTGCTACTTTTCCACCAGTGGAAAAATGTAACTCTATAGGGAGAGAAAACCACACTATTGTGGCAGACATGGATGGAACTTTGCTCATAGGGCGAAGTTCCTTCCCATACTTTGCCCTAATCGCCTTTGAGGTCGGTGGGTACCTAAGGCTCCTCTTCTTTCTCTTGGCATCCCCCTTGGCTGCCATTCTATACCACTTTGTCTCCGAGTCTGCGGGAATTCAAGTCCTCATCTTCACCTCTATGGCGGGAATGAGGTTTTCCAGTATAGAGTCCGTAGCCCGTGCTGTGCTCCCCAAATTTTACTCTGAGGACCTCCATCCGGAGACATGGCGCGTGTTTTCGTCGTGCGGACGAAAGTACGTCCTCACGGCAAATCCACGGGTGATGGTAGAGCCATTTTTGAAGGAGATGTTGAGTGCGGACATGGTTTTGGGGACAGAGTTAGGAAGTTATAAGGGAAGAGCAACCGGACTTGTTCGCAAGCCTGGAGTTCTTGTTGGAAAAAATAAAGAGGATGTACTAAAACAAACCTTTGGTGATGAGAGACCAGATATTGGACTTGGAGATAAACTCAGTGATGCTCCTTTCATGGCTCTGTGCAAGGTAATAATAACTATTTTTTACTTTGTTTTGAAAAAATACATTCAAAGGACTCGCATATCTTAGCTATTATATTATTATCACTCAACTAATAATTATTATGTTAAGTGTATACCAAAATCAGTCATCAGTATAAAATATATGATAGAATGTAAATATACATTAAAAATAAATTAAATTATTAATGTATTTATACATAAATACATTAATAATTAATTTTAATGACTAATTTTGATATATAAATAATATATTTGTATTATAAATTATCTGTTTGAGATCAGTAACTTATGTGTAAAATAATTTTGCACTACCAACTTATAAAACTTTAGACAATAAAAAGTATATGAATAATTAAAAAATGTTATTTGTACAACAAAATCAACTATTAAAATTAGCTATTAATGTATTTATGTATAAATATATGTGTTATTTAATTTATTTTTAATATATATTTATATTTTAACATGAATTTTATACTAGTAATTAATTTTAATGTTTGATTTTAGTGCACACGCACATAGCATAGTCCATAGTTTCAATGGATCCAAATATAATAAGGTTCTAAAACTTAAATCGATAATGATCGAATAAGTAAATTTAGAAATTTATAAATTTAAAAGTTCAATCGAAATTTAATTAAAATTAAGTCGAATATATTTATGCATAAAGTATATAATTTTTAAAAAATATCATTTTTATACTTTATTATTTTAAATTAGTTAACCACTAAAAAATTTGTATTAATTTGATCGATTAATGGATTGTTTAATCAATTTCTTAAATTATAAACCGATTTATATCTTAAACCGAACTAATTTGATAATATATTCTTAATTAACCTAGTCGAACGTTTCAGTCCGATTATGAGAACAATGGGCCTAATAATTTTTTACGTAATAAATATGTGACATCAATGAAGCTTTTCAAACTAACCCCAACCCTTCTGTCAAAATAAATAAACAATAAAAACTAACAACTAACCCTTGAAAAAATTTAATGGCACACGTCTACTATCTATATATAGGCTATCTATAGGCCTCTAACTGAAATATTTGGAACCAAAGAAAATCAGCCAAAAACAGCCATAAATTATCTTATTTAGCATTCATTAATTATTACGACAATTAATTAATGATAAATAAAGCAAATTATGGCATCTAAATACTTAACATGCATTCTGTACAAGAGAAAGAAAGAAATGTCACATGCACTATTTTTTAGTGTAGCGTTATTTTGTATACTTTTTCAATTAAAGTAATAATTGATAAAAGTGAGAAAAACATTAAAAAGAATATTTTTATAGCAGGAAAGAATACAAAGAATATGTATGAAATCCAAAGTAAACTTTGTTCTACTAGCTAGCTAGTAGCTAGGTTGAGTAAAATGAAATTCTAATAGTGTGTATATTGTTGGTTCCACGCATGCAGGAAGCATATATTGTCCTTCCAAAACCAAAAGTGAAGGCAGTGCCAAGTGGGAAGCTTCCAAAACCCATAATATTTCATGATGGAAGGCTTGTCCAAAAGCCAACACCTCTGAATGCATTGCTAACACTCCTTTGGATCCCTTTAGGGTTTCCCTTAGCCTGCCTCCGCTTGGCTGCCGCAACTCTCCTCCCTATGTCACTTGCCTACTATGCTTTATGGCTCCTCGGCGTTTATGTCACCGTCAAAGGAACGCCACCTCCGCCAGCAAATAAATCCAACTGCCAAGGTGGTGTCCTCTTCGTATGCAACCATAGAACCATGACTGACCCTGTTTTCCTCTCCATAGCTCTTGGTCGCCCTATACCGGTGGTAACCTACTCAATCTCCCGCTTCTCAGAGATAATCGCACCGATCAAGACAGTTAGGTTAAGACGCGACCGATCCGCAGATGCTTCAATGATTAAGAAGCTTCTACAAGAGGGTGACCTTGTAATTTGCCCCGAAGGGACAACTTGTAGGGAACCTTTCCTTCTAAGGTTTTCGGCCTTGTTCGCCGAGTTGACCGACGAATTGGTGCCAGTGGCAATGGTGAATAGGATGAGCATGTTCCATGGAACAACTGCTAGAGGGTGGAAAGGGATGGATCCACTCTTCTTACTCATGAACCCTAACCCAGCTTATGAGATAACGTTCTTGAACAAGTTGCCTAAGGAGTTGACTTGCGGGTCAGGTCGGAAAATGAGCATTGATGTAGCCAATTATATTCAGAGCCTCATTGCTGAAACATTGTCATATAAATGCACAAGCTTCACTAGGAAAGACAAGTATAAGGCTCTTGCTGGTAATGATGGAACTGTCCCTATTGACAAAAACCCTATTCTTAAGGCCAACAAAATCATGGGTTGCTAATCAATTTCAATGTTAAAGTTATCTAATTAATATCTCTAAGCCAAAAGATACATTGTTATGTCAGAGAAAAGTTGAGGAATAAAAGTAAGCAAGGAAGCAAGCAATAGAAAAAAATTGGTAATGGTATTAAGTATGTAATATATTAAAAAAGAAGCGCAATATATAGTCAAAAACTTCTCAACTTAGTGGTTGTAACTTGTAAGGCTCTTTATCTTCCTTTTAATTCTGTGTTCGTCATGCTGATGTCATCAACACACAAGTTGACCGGATTTGGACGGTTCAAACTGGTTTTGATCGATTTTGACCAACTTTTATCTTTAATAAAACATTGTTCTTTGCCATTGCGGCGTGTTACACACACTGCAAGCCAATATTAAAATTTAAAAGTTCTTATCCTAAAACATATATATTCAAACAAAAGACATATTGATGTGCCATATTGCAAGTTTGCAACAGCGATGGTATATATGTTTCAAAATTTTTTCTAACTAAATCCAACTAAATTACTAATTAGTCTAGAGAAGACAACTACACCACTACATGCAAAACATCAAGCTTCTACAATTTCTGCATAATGTTCTGTTGTTGACTGTTTTATTTCACTTTCAAGTCTTATCTTTAAAATGTCAAATTTTGAAAACACAAATTCTCTCAATCTTCATTCCCTCCATTTTGTTTTTCTATTCATAAATACAAATATCAGTCTCAAACAAACCTCGTCCCAATTTTATTTTTGATTTCAACATTGCAAGACGTAATTACAAATTAATTTGTAAACTCACAATTATTATATATTACATGTACTCATAAACACAGTAAAAGGGATACGCCGGATAACGACGATTTTTTTAGGATGATTTTAAACTGCCGTAAAACAACATACTGGTCGTTTGCAAACCGACATAGTTTAAGGCGCGGTGATTGATTTTTAGGACGATTTTTAGCAACTACTAATATAACCATCACTAATCATAATTGTTGATTTTACAGCGATTATAGAGGCTATAGCCGCTATTATTTTAAAGAATAACCCATAGCCATGTAACACAATTATAGACAAATCAGAATAAAAAAATATTACATACCTTTTTTTTCTGCACACTAAACAAAAGCTTAATACCAGCAAAATGAGATTACCAATTAATAATAGATCTTAATGCAGCAAAAAAAAGTTTTTCAAACAAAGATCAAGAAAACAAAATAATCAAACATAAATCTCAGCACATAATAAAATTAGGAGACAAATCTCCACACATACCAAAAGAGGCAGAGTAGAGAAAAGAATAAAAGATGGCAGTGGAATAGTAAAGAGATACAACGAAAAAGAAGTGAGTGGAAGAGGCGGAAAAGATGGGTTGATTGGACAAAAAAGAGGCTGAGAAACACCAGTCATCCATTGGATATCACCAGTAACTACTAGCAACACCCAAACTCCAAAATTTGGATCTGAGAATAGAAGGAGAATTCAGACACAAATATGGAGAGAGACTCTTGAATTAGATTCATATTTAATTAATTACAAAATAATCAAACATAAATATTAGCACATAACAAAATTAGGAGACAAATCTTTACACATATCAGGAGAGCCGGAGTGTAAAGAGACAAATAAAAGACACCAGAGGAACAGTTGTTCCGATCCAACCCATTAGCGACTCGGGTTCGGGCCCGAGCGGCCAACCCAATGGGACACGTGACCCGAACCAGGAGGGGACCTGCCTTCCCCTCCTCATCCACGTGGAGCCTAAACAGCTAGCAGAAGCTTCCAGGAAGGTGGACCTGGCCACAAGGGATCCACTCGAGTACGAACTATAAGAAGGGAGGGACCCACTCCCAAAGGTATGTCACATACTCTAACACTAAACCGCCACCTCTTGTACGGATACTGACTTTAGCATCAGAGTCCTTGCAGGTGGTACCACCACATCGTCACCGCGCGAGTCCTAGCGCGCAACCTCCTCCAGACTTAGCTCACGCCTAGGTCCTAACCCTTTCGAGTCTACTCAACTTCAGTTTGTCTCGATCAACCAAGAACCCAAGCAGGCGAACATTGGCGCCGTCTGTGGGGACTTGACGCGAATGGATTTTCTTCTCGGAGAGGAAGGAGAGGAGGCATGCGAGCAAGAGGGAACCTGTTTGATGAGCAGGTTAGCTTCCGTCGCCTCTTCCCGTGAGCGCACAGGAGCGCGATCCCATAGAGATGAACCACCCTCTTGCTTACACGAGAGATGTCCCTTTGGCGGAACAGGTGATGACAGTGCAAAGATCATGCAAGAACTCCGCCACCGCGTGCAGAACCTCAAAAGAGAGTTGGCAGCAAGGGATCGCTATCATCCCGAGCATAGTAGAGACTCTCATCCTAGTCTATCTCGCACCCGATCTCCCCCAAGGAGGTCGGAAACACGGGGAAGGAGCCCCCGGAGGAACAATGGAAGAGTTCAAACGGACGTTCGGTTGCAAACCACCTAAGATAAATCGGAGGAGCATGGAGAGGCTCGCAGAGAGAAAGCGAGAAGACGATGAGACGCCATCATCATGGGTGTGACCCCTTTCCATCCCTTGATCCTTAAGGTTCGGCTACCAAAGAACTTTGACAAGCCAACGAACATGAGATACGACGGGACGAAGGACCCTCAGGAACACCTGACGGCCTTTGAGGCCAGAATGAACCTTGAAGGTGTTGGCGATGCGGTCCGATGCCGAGCTTTCAACGTGACACTGGCGGGCCCAACGATACAGTGGTTCAATGCGCTTCCGCAGGAGTCCATTACGGCTTTTGTGGACATATCCCGCAGTTTCTTTGCACAATTCACCACACGCATTGCCAAGGCCAAACATCCAATCAATCTGTTGGGTATTATCCAGAAAGTCAGGGAGTCGACCAGAAAATTTCTGGATAAGTTCAACGACGAGTGCTTGAAAATTGACTGTTTAACCGATTCAATAGCCAGCCAGTACTTGACGAATGGCTTACTGAATAAAGACTTTAGGAAGCACCTTACCACCAAGCTCGTCTGGACCATACAAAAGATCCAGAACGTGGCAAGAGAATACATCAATGATGAGGAGGTCAGCTAGGTGGTGGCGGCCAATAAGCAACAACCAACCAACCCACCTCCTCGCCAACCCATGTATGCCGACAAACTAAGAGAGATACCAAAGGAGGGGGCGTCGGGGAAGCAGGCCAAGCCGTTTCATCGGGTGGAGAAGTTCATGAACTACACCCCACTCACGGACCCATAGTGGAAGTTTATCAACAGATTGTGGATAAGGGCATCCTACCCCGGCAGCTGAAGGATAGGACAGGCAGGAACAAGAGCTTGTATTGCGGTTACCATAAAGGTTTCGGCCACAAGAGACATGATTGTTTTTATCTAAAAGACGTCTTGGAGTGGCTATTCATGAAGGCAAGCTGGCTGAGTTCTTCCAGTTCAAAAGGGAGCCAAGAAAAAGAGAATGTGAGCGATCCAAGGAAGACCGAAGCCGCATCGTAAAGCTAAGGCAAATATCCAATGAAAACCCTGATAACGGCCTGATGGTCGTCGTTAACGTCATAGAAGGACGAGACGCACCCCCCAGGTTAAAATTGGCAGCGAGGAAAGACGCCAAGGTCCTAACCATGTCAACAGGAAACCCCAAGTCCCCGTCCAAGAAACCTCCCAAGATATCTTTCGGCACAGGGGACCGATGGTGCCATGATCACCCCGAAAATCAACCCATGGTGATCACGGCGATGATCGGAACGGGCTTAGTCAAACAGATCCTCGTTGACACAGGAGCAAACTCCAACATTATGTTCAGAAACGTGTTCGACGCCTTGGGGCTCAAGGAAGCCGATCTCAAGACCCACCAACATGGCGTCATTGGCTGGGTGACAACTACATAAGGCTTGACAGGATAATCAGTCTCCCGATCTGCATTGGAGCCGGTGAAAGTAAGAGATCGGTAATGGCGGAGTTTGTTATTTTGAGAGACTCCACAGCCTATAACATCATTCTTGGGAGAAAACAATCAATGAATTCTCAGCAGTCATATACACCAAGTTTCTAACAATGAAGTTTGTGGATGACAACGGAACCATTGGTTCCATCAGTGGAGAGAAACGACAGTCGCTTGTGACAACTCCAGTCTCTCCCTGAGAAAGAAGTCGAAGGAGGCGTCTGGAGTGCTCCTGGCTGACTTAGATGCAAGAGTAGACGACAAGCCAAGGCCATAGCGCGAAGGTGATTTAGAGAAGTTTCAAGTCGGCGATACGAAGGGAAAATTCACTTTCATGAATAGAAACCTCCCCCATGAGCTTAAAGGACCCCTCATGGAGGCCGTCAAAGCAAATGGCAACCTATTCGCCTGGACTCCGGCCGACATGCTAGGGGTCGACCCCGAATTCCTCTCATCGTCTTGTCGTTAAGCCAGATGCTAAGCCGGTGGCGCAACGACGAAGGAAGATGTCCCATGAAAGGGATAATGAGGTGGCAAAACAGACGGCCAGCCTGCTAGAGGCAAGGTTCATAGGGAGCTGGAGTACTTGACGTGGCTGTCAAATATGGTTCTCGTTAAAAAAGCCAATGGAAAGTAGAGAATGTGTGTCGACTACTCGGATCTCGCTCAATAAAGTATGCCCAAAGGACTCTTTCCCCCTCCCAAACATTGACGCTTTGGTAGATGCGGCGGTAGGATACCGGTTCCTGAACTTCATGGACGCGTACTCTAGGTACAATCAAATCCCGATGCACCATCTCGACGAAGAGAAAATGGCGTTCATAACGCCAGCAGGAACTTACTGTTATAGAGTAATGCCGTTCGGACTAAAAAATACAAGAGCCACTTACTAGAGGTTGATGAGCAAAGTTTTTAACGACCTCATCGGCAAGACGGTTGAGGTATACGTTGATGATGTCTTGGTGAAAATAGCTGAACCCGACAACTTAATTGACGACCTCGAGGCTGTCTTCAAGGCACTCCGGAAACACAACATGAGACTCAACCCCCTTAAATGCGTGTTTGCTATGGAAGTTGGGAAGTTCCTGGGTTTCCTAATAACCCAAAGAGGGGTAGAAGCTAACCCGGACAAATGTGAGGCCGTCCTTGGGATGACGAGCCCGGGGTGTGTCAAAGATGTGCATAGGCTGGCTGGGAAGCTCACGGCCTTATCTCGATTCCTTGGGGTCCTTTCCTCAATCTGATGAAAAAGGGAATTGCCTTCGAATGGACCCCGACTTGTTAGGAGGCATTCAACCACTTCAAAAGGATACTTTCGGCACCCCTAGATCTCGGCAAGCCAAAAGAAGGAGAACCCATATTCTTGTATTTGGCAGTGACGAAACAAGCCATGGCAGCCATCCTCATTCGAGAAGAAGATAAGATCCAGCAACCAGTGTATTTCATCAGTAAGGTGCTCCAAGAGGCGGAGCTAAGATATACCAAGTTAGAAAAGCTGGCCTACGCCCAATTGATCTCATCTCAAAGGTTGAGCCAGTACTTTCAAAGCCACCCAGTCACACTGAGAACCGATCAAGCTATCCGCCAATTTCTACAAAAACTTGACTTGGCGGGCCGCATGATGACATGGGCGGTTAAACTATCCCAGTACGACCTGCGATATGAACCTAGACATGCGATTAAGGCCCAAGCGATGACAGATTTTCTCGTGGAAGTGACGGAAGAATCATCTGGGAATACGGATACACGGTGGAAGCTGCACGTCGACGGAGCCTCCAACCAAATGTTTGGGGGAGCAGGGATAATTCTTGAATGCTCGGCGGGAGTGATCTTTGAGAAATCAATCAAGTTCGACTTCCCGGTTTCTAATTACCAGGCGGAGTACGAAGCCCTGATAGGGGGCTGGTCCTAGCAAAGGAGGTCGGCGCGTCGAAGGTTGAAGTCAACAGTGATTCCCAAGTCGTGATCTCCCAAGTCAACGGAAATTACCAAGCCAGAGATTTTCTACTTCAGAAATATATAGAGAAAGTAAAGAAGCTATGTGAGGATTTTGAAGAGGTAACAATCCAGCACGTACCCAAGGAAAAGAACGCCAATGCCAACCTCTTGTTATAAACCCGAATGACCAAATCCAAATTTACCCCTATACTTTGGTCTCCATTGATCCAATTTCTAAAATTTTAAGAGAATACAAAATATTAGATATTTGGGCATTTCTTTTGATGACAGGATAACGAAACTAATGAAATTACTGTCGAGTTTCAAAAAAGATGTAACACTTTAAATTTGTTATTAGAGAGCAAACTTTCACAATTGATCCAAGTGCATGACCAATGGCATTAGAGAGCAAACAATCATTAACTATTTGCATTTATTTACTCTAACTAAAAATTTTACTACAACGCATACAATAAATCAAATTAGTAGTACTTTCAAATTCTTAACTCTAAACAGCCACAATTAACCTGAATTAATAGAAGATATAGACAAAATCTAAATCAAAATAACCTGAAAGCATAATTTGAATCAAGATATAGACAAATTTTGAGCAAAATAGGATTCAAATTTTGTAAGTGATCAAGAATGAAAACTAAGAAAGAAAGAGCAATGGGGAAGAACGAACTAGTGACAGGAGAGAGGCCACGATAGCTGAGATTCGCACACATTCGGAGGAGAGTGTAAGGGTTTCACGCATGGTTGAGGAGAGGGGAACCTTCAACGACGGTGTGAGGACGATCTATGGACAACCACAGGATTGACTCTAAGACGACACAGGGGCACAATGGAGCAGCGACGTCAGGGTTTTGTGCGCTATCAATCTCAATTAGTGGGTTTCTACAGCTGTAGGGGAAATTATTGGTTGTAAGATAAAAAATAGGTTGAATAAATGAATTGATGATGAAGGTCTTGATTAGCGGTGGTTTTGTATTCAGTAGCCGCTAATCAATAAGATGCTGCGGCACACGAATGTCAATTGCTGTCATCTCTGAATTTTGCGGCGGTTAAATCAACAACTAACAATTTTTTGCCGCTATCCTCCGTGTCTCTTGTAGTTTAATGTAATGATTTTTTATCACGAAAAGTTTAAAAAGTAAAAATTTTAAATACAGTTATTCTTTGAAATTGCACCTCCAAGCCTAACACAATTCTTCGAAAACTGAATCTAAATTGAGGAAACTCAATCTCATTATATGCTCTACTTTAAAGATTTTTTGGTAGAAGTAGAAAGTATGGAGGATATAATTGAAAGCCATTGTTCAATTAAAAATCGAGCTCCTCTTAAGAAAACTAACTTTACCTACTTTCTATTAGATTAGTCATAATATAAGAGTAGATCCAACTATTCTTCAGTAAAATAGAGTTCACTGCCTCTTCGTTAAACTCTTACATCTATATAAATAGAACCTGAATCAATGAATACAACTTGAGATGTATTTGATAGATGTGGTGTATTGTGAATGATTGTGGCAAAGAACAATCGCACTATAACGTTAAACGAAAAGAATAAATTTAAGTAAGAACAGTCATCAAATTATCAAAAAAATAATAAAATGGTAACATAAAAAAATCATAAAAAATTGTAACTTGTACCTTAAAAGGATCAACTTTAATGAAAAATAAATTTTTATTATATGAAATAGTCAAAAATGAATAACAAATTAAAAAAAATAAACAAATTATTTTGACTCTTAAATATAAACTCATAAACTACAAAAGAAGCACTATATATACCTTTTAGTAGCACAAAATTAATTATAAAAATTAATTAATGATATCTTAAGGTTAAACCTGTTTAACCAGCTGAAAAGCTATAAAAAGTTTTTGGACGGAATGAAACCTGCTTCTTAGGACAGTAAGTGCTTACACCCCTTTAGATTAGAGATAGGGCGCCAAAGAACACAGACCAACAAGCTAGATCATCGGGGGAGGTGAGAACCACTTTTTACTCTTGTTACCGGCGGGGATATCAATTTAATACTAATAGGATACACACATGTAATAAAGAATATTAATAAAGCTATTAATGTTAATATACAATTATGATTAATTATGTTTGATTAAAAATTATATCATAATAATTGACGATTAGAATTTTTTTATTATAATTAAAAATTTTAAAAATATTAATAATTAATAATTAGTCTAATTATGTATTAAATATTAATTTTTATATAATTATAAAGATAATTTTCTAAAAGTTGAGAAGGAAGAGATATGCATATATACTGAAATCAGAACGCACCACATTAAAATTTTTTGTGTCAGATACTACTTGTTGTAAAATAATATAATAATGATACATACTGGTATTAGAATGCACCAAGTCAGCATTCTTAGCACCAAAATGTTACCTTTTATAAAATAATATTGATTTTTTATTACAAAAAGTTTAAAAGGTAGAAAATTTTAAATACAGTACCAATCTTTAAAATTGTCTCTTCAAGTCTAATGCAATTCTTTGAAAACTGAACTTAAATTGAAAAAATTCAATCTCATTATAAGCTCCACTACTTTAAAGATTTTTTGGTAGACATAAAAAGTATGGAAGGGATAACTGAAAGTCATTATTCAATAAAAAATCGAGCTCCTCCTAAAAAAATAACTTTACCTACTTTTCATTAGGTTTGAGCTGACAATGGGTAGGGTATGGTAAGGTTTGGACTCTACCCTAATTTTATCTGCAGGTTGAGAACTTTCTTAAAACTTTACTCTACCCTACCCGCGGGTTGAAAATCTCTCGACCATAACTCTAACCACACCTTAAAGTTCTAAACCCTATCCTACCCGACCTTATCCACAGAAAAATAAAAAATTTAAGCAAATATAAAATTCAATCATTTCAAATATCATATATATTAATAAAATAAAAAATAAGTTCAAATTAATATTAAAAACAATAAAATCTTAAAAAAATCCAACATAAAATTACAAATAATATGATCATCAATTAATTTAGTAGTTATTTCAAGTTTTATAAGAAGGAGATTGTAGGTTTAATAACACTCACTTTCTTCACTACATACATAATTTTTACACATATATTATATAATATATTAGAGGTGCGGATAGGGTAGGGTAGAGTATACCCTAAACCCGTACCCTACCCTACCCACAAGCAAACTCGCACCGCACCTTACTTTACCCACAGCGGGTTGGATAAACCACTCTCCCTGAATAAGTTGGTCCCAGTTAGGTACTCGCGAGTAGGATATATATTGTCAGCTCTACATTAAGTTGATCATAACATATGAGTAGATCCAACTATTATTCAGTAAAATAGAATCAATAATGAATCAACTCGAGGTGGTATTTGATAGATGTGGTGCATTGTAAACGATTACGGTAAAAAACAATTGCGTTGTAATGTTAAACAAAAAGAATAAGTTTGAATAAAAACAATTATCAAATTATTTAAAAAATAATAGAATGACAACATAAAAAAAATATCATAACAAATTGTAACTTGTACCTTAAAATGATCAACTTCAATGAAAAATAAAAAATACATTATTATTCTATGAAATAGTTAAAAATAAATAACAAATTAAAAAATTAAACAAAATATACTTTGGCTCTTAAATCTAGATCCATAAATCACAAAATAAACACTATATATACTTTTTAGTAACACAAAATTAATTATAAAAATTAATTATTGATATCAATATCAATTTAATACTAATATGATATACACATGCATAATAAAAAATGTTAACAAAACTATTAATGTTAATGTCATAGGCTAGCTAATTATATTTAATTAAAAATTATATTATAATAATTAATCATTAGAATAATTAATAAGTAATATAAGTAAAATAATTAAAAATATTAATAATTGATAATTAATTAATTATATATTAAATATTAATTTTTATATAATTATAAAAAATAATTTTTTAAAATAAATTAAAAAAAATTTATGCATACTAACACTAGAACGTACGTATTACGTTAATATTTTTGACACTAAAATACAATTTATCGTAGAATAATATAATGATGATGATTAACTACATAGACAACTATACCTGCATTTTATGTGATGATTTCTTTCTTACATGATAATTTTTAAATATAGCATATATAAGTCGCTTTTAAAAGGTTTTTTAAACCTCAGTTAAAAAAACCTCAGTTATTCATATTTGTATTTGACGCAATTATTTTGAATAAGAAAAAGCAAAGAGAAACAAATGAAAGAAACTCATCATAAGTGTTAGATAGACCTTTCTAATTAAAAATGATTTCTCTTTATCTTATTTATTTATTTTTAAATTTTTTTTACTTATTTTTATTTATCTACTTATTTATAATATATAAAAACTGAAACTTAAATAATTTTATATTGAAAAGCACAGCATAAGTCAAATATGGCACATAAATCTTAATAGTGAAGCTTCTCGTATTTTTTTTTTCTTCCTTTTTTCGCTTCTCAAAAACCCATGCACTACTGATGGAACTTTTATTTTTGTTTATTAGATTATAAGTGATAAAATTTTTAATAATAATTTAAATTATGTTATATATTATTATAGATGTTTACAAAATATCAGTAATATTTTTTTATATAATTAAAATAATATTTTTTTTACAAAATATTAATAACATTTTATTTTTTTATAATTAAAAAATTATAAAACATCAATAATATTTTATACTACTATCATAATCGTATAAAATATTAAAATAATCCAATATTATCTTATTTCCCTCTAAAATTATCTATGCCTAGAAATTTTAACCTATATTGATAAACCCATTCGTCTACATGAAAAAATCAATTTTACTCAAAAAATGACCATAATATTAAGGATTTGGATTTTTTAAAATTTGAATCTCATTTTAGAGATTAAAGTGTGATCTTTTATTATTTATTTTATAAGTGAAATAAAAAATATATATAAAAAAAATTATTTAAAAATAAAAAATTATATTTTATTTTCTAAAATATAAATTTAAAATTTAGAGGTCCAAATTCTAATCCCAAGGCAATCAAAGACCAAAGTTACTCACTTAGCTTCTTATTAATCTTCTTCCGCACTTGCATTAAATGCTGCCAACACTAAATAAGTCTGCCACACGTCATTTGTGTATTTCAAAGAATAGCCACCTAATAAGCCAAGCCAAAAATAGTGTAACGTGAATATGCCAAACTGAAAATCGTTTCAGCAATAAGCCAGAAGTTATTTTTATGTAATTCGAACCAGTTTGGTTCGAACTCTATTTCTACATAATTCGAATCAGCTTGGTTCGAATTATATACAAACACATGCACACACATAATTCGAACCACCTTGGTTCGAATTACACACAAACACACGCACACACATAATTCGAACCAGCTTGGTTCGAATTACACACAGTAATTCATGGTATAATTCGAATTATGCTGTTAAAAAATTAATAATTTAAAAATTAAAAAAAATATATTTTTATTTCATACGTTAAAAAAAAGCTAACAAAATATTTAATTACGAGACTTTTTTAAAATATTAATGAGCTATCAATTCGAATTTCATACAATATTTTTCTGCCCATTTTTAATAGTTCATGAATATTTTTTAATAAATTTTTTTAATAAATTTTTTTAAATTATACTACAAAAAATATTTTATCCTATGCAAAACAATTTAAAAAAAATGGCTTAAAAAATGTTATGAGTACTATAAAAATTTGTAATGTTATAATAACTTAGGTAAATACATGCATGTACTCAAATTTTAAATAAAATATTCTACATAGTCAATAATAATTTAGAAATGAAAGAAAATATTTTATTCCATACAAAATAATTAAAAAATATATTTTATTCTATACAAAATAATTTTAAAAAATGGCTTAAAAGATGTTATGAGTACTATAAAAGTTTGTAATATTCTAGTGATTTAGGTAAATACATGATAAAAATATTTTTTCTTTAATTTCTAAATTATTAGTGACTATGTGGAGTATTTCTTTAATGTCTTAAGTCATTAGGACATTACAAATTTTTATAGTATAGTACTTCTAACATCTTTTAAGGCATTTTTTAAATTATTTTGCATAGAATAAAATATTTTTTTATGGTATAATTTAAATAATTTTATTAAAAAATATTCATGATAATTTTTTAATAAAATTATTTTGTATTATATGGTGAGATATTACATGATTCGAATTACGCATAGGGAAGTTCGAATTACTCTGATTCAAATTATATGTTGAGCAATTCGAATTCTATACAATACTCTTCTGCCCATTCTTGATAGCTCATGAATATTTTTTAATAAATTTATTTAAATTATACCATAAAAAAATATTTTATTCTATGCAAAATAATTTAAAAAATGCCTTAAAAAATGTTAGAAGTACTATACTATAAAAATTTGTAATGTCCTAATGACTTAAGACATTAAAAAAATACTCCACATAGTCACTAATAATTTAGAAATTAAAGAAAAAATATTTTTATCATGTATTTACCTAAATCACTAGAATATTACAAACTTTTATAGTACTCATAACATATTTTAAGCCATTTTTTAAAATTATTTTGTATAGAATAAAATATATTTTTTAATTATTTTGTATGGAATAAAATATTTTCTTTCATTTCTAAATTATTATTGACTATGTATAATATTTTATTTAAAATTTGAGTACATGCATGTATTTACCTAAGTTATTATAACATTACAAATTTTTATAGTACTCCTAACATTTTTTAAGCCATTTTTTTAAAATTGTTTTGCATAGGATAAAATATTTTTTGTAGTATAATTTAAAAAAATTTATTAAAAAAATTTATTAAAAAATATTCATGAACTATTAAAAATGGACAGAAAAGTATTGTATGGAATTCGAATTGATAGCTCATTAATATTTTAAGGAAGTTTCATAATTAAATATTTTGTTAGCTTTTTTTTAACGTATGAAATAAAAATATATATTTTTTTAATTTTTAAATTATTAATTTTTTTAATAAATTTTTTAATAAATTTTTTTTAATAAATTATTAATTTTTTAACAACATAATTCGAATTATACCATGAATTACTGTGTGTAATTCGAACCAAATTGGTTCGAATTAGTGTGTGTGTTTGTGTGTAATTCGAACCAAGCTGGTTCGAATTATGTGTGTGCATGTGTTTGTATATAATTCGAACCAAGCTAGTTCGAATGATGTAGAAATGGAGTTCGAACCAAGCTGGTTCGAATTACATAAAAATAGCTTTTGGCTTATTGCTGAAACGATTTTTAGTTTGGCGTATTTACGTTACACTATTTTTGGCTTGGCTTATTAGGGTTTTTTACCCTAAATTTTAACCAAACAAATTTTTGTATACGCGTCAAATTCGGGCCTGAAAGAATTTGGTATTAACTAACATTTAAAACAAGAATATCCAAAATTTTAGATAGAATAAAGATAATTCGATAAATACAATAACATTCCTGTAGGTATAATTTGGGTATGACGACTAAAGGACAAATGTTAATAATGCATTCTCTGTGAAGCAAAGATTATAATATCCTTTTAGAAAATAAAGTTAACATAATATATTCAATACTTTTTAAAAAATATTGAGATGAATCGGCTTAAAGAATTTAATTCTATTAAAATTATATAGTTCAAATTTAATTTTAAAAATTAACTTAAAAAATAAGAATTATGTCATATTTATGAACATCATAAGAACAATACTTTTAATTAATATATGAGATATAATATACTCTTTATATTTTAGAAATGAATATATGGCACGCGAGATTTACAATATCATAATCAAATCAATCATACCTTCATGTATTCTAAATGAGGTAATATTTAAAATAGTCCTTAAAATTTTTAATTTATTTTAGATTAGTCTTTTACTTTTTAAAATGATTAAATAAATCTTTCACTCTTAGAATAATAAATAATTTTTGTTAGTCCAAAAGTTATTAGACGTTTTAACGACGTTCAGGTGTATAGTTAAGTACTAAGTTGGTACTTAACTGCACGCTGATATAGACACACAATAAGTTCAACTCAAATTGGTATCTCGAATTTAATTAAAACACATAAATTGATTCAATTCTTATTTATAAAACCCTAATCCCTAAATATTCATCTTTATTTTTTGTTTCCACTCCTCTCCTCTTCGTTGACGTTGTTCATCTTGATACTAATCTAAAAAATATTCTAATCTCTGGTAATTCTTCATTTTTTTTATTGTTGTTATTTTCTGATCCAACTAAACATCTCTAGTTTCTTTTGATCTCCACCATATTTTGATGTATTCTTTTCTTTGTTCCCACAAATTCGATGATGCGACAATTTTAAAAACAATGTACTTCAATTCTATTTCGGTCGTTTGTGCCGTTTGTTTTGGGATTAATCGAATCACCACGAAATAGTTATTTTCTACTTCTTCTGACGACATAATCGCTTCTTTTTCGTCTTTATTTTTTTGTCATTGGAAACTTTTTGTTGTTTTTTTATTCTCATTGAAAACTACTTTTTCGCTTGATACGATTATGGATGTGTTGTTGTCAGTATTTATTGGATTGCAGTGTCATGAAATATGATAATAATGGCAATAATGGTGATAGTTATTTTAATTATTAATATTAGTTAATTAAAAGTTAGTTCTCTATAGTAATTTTTAATTATTTTTTATATACTTTATTTTTATTTTAATGATATTATTTAATTAATTATCTTATATTAATTATTTCAAAATTTGCTAAAGGAATTTTTCTGTCAAAATAATATAACTTATTTAGAGTTGTCTGATTTAATAAAAGAACCCTTAAAAGATAATTATTTGTGAAAAGTAAATTATTATTTCGAAACTCATATATTTGAGTATCGATAATTTTAACTATAAAAAATATAAACTAATTTGATATTAATTGAGTTAGTTCTATAAAGTTACCTAAAATAATAGTTTGCTAAATAATTTTGTATTGACATTAAATTAACTCAAATATTTATTGTTATGAGTTGACGGAACTGGTCTTTATTTAGTCGGTCCAATTGACATGAAAAGCTACTTGAAAAAAACCGACAAAAAAATTAACTCAAATATTTGACTCATTAAAAAATAGAAAATCAAAATCATTGAAATTAACAAAAGAAAAAAAAACTGAAGCAGAGTTACTAACGACAGAAGACCCAAAATGATGTTGATGGAGGAACGAAACAAGCGGCGAGGAGGTAAGGGAGGAACGGCGAGACAGAGACGGGATCGAGCAAACTGACTAGCAATGGCGGAATCCAACCACCGCGCTTCGATCTGCAAGTCCATGACGACGAAGACGAAGACGATGTAGAAGAAGACGGCCACGAGGTTCGATCTGCGAATTGAGATTTTTATATAAATTCAATTATATTCTGTGGATTGAGAATATTCTAATCCTAACTCTACGCATTTTTAATCCGCACGTATCTGACTCTATCCATGAGTTATAAAAAAGATGTAATATTATTATATAATTTCATGATAATTTAAAATAGAACTGACTTTTATGTAAAAAAAAAACATATTAAATTATTAATTAATGATCGTCTGAATTTTGTCCCGCCATTAATTCTGTTAACAGATTCCAAACGATAGGATAACATTGAGCCAATTTTGAAACATAAGCGACTTAAATAGGAAGATTTAAACGTTAGGAACAATTTTGAGACTTACCCTAAATATTTGAGACAAAAACGATACTTTACTCTTCTATATAAGTATATAATACTATATCTATAAGAAGCAGGTTGGTCGGATAGGATTGAGACTCAATCCGCACCCTACTCGACTCGCACGAAAATCCTACTTGCACCCTATCCTACCCCTTGCGAATCGAGTTGACAATTCTATCCGATCAGATTGGATCGAATTTGATATCTACGAATAGAATACATATTGCCACTCCTACGTATATATGATCCACATACAATTTTCTCAAGTTCTACACCATCCAATAACCATATATATGGATTTTTTTCGTAAATAAAATTAAATAATTAATTATTTCTCCGGAAAAGATTTCTCAACTTTATTTTTAAGGATACGATTTTTTTTTTAATAACAGCAAGTTTGCCGCACCCACCAGCAAACTCTATAATTTATATAGAGTTCGCCTTACCCTCGACAAACTCTATGATAAGTTCGGAAATAAAAGCAGGTCTATTGGAGAGAAGATTAAGGAGCCACAATTTCTCTATTTACTTTCTTTCTCACTATTAACATTGTCGCTACGATGTCAGGAAATCCATTGTTATCCATTCATTACGATGGTGAAATAGTGTATGATGAAGAAAGTTCAATTATTTTTAGATTGGGTCAACCGATAATTACCTATATGACACTGAAAGTCAACAGTTTAACAGCTTTGAAGAATGTGATATTTTATTCTGTCGGACAGCATAAGAATCTAAAAAGGGTGAAAAAATTTACTACAGTTATCCGACCAAAATAGATGGCAATTTGTTTTATAAAAGGTATATTACAGTTGTATTGTCTTTGTCTCTGTTACTATTATATTTATCAGACCATGGTTGTGAGCGATATTTCTATTGTTTTGAATTAGGTACCGGTTGCGTGACGACGAGGACGTATGGCTTATAAGGTCGTGGCACAACCGATGGACCAATATTCATCTGTTGGAATTATATGTGTTTCTTGTTGACTTTGGTCGCCGAGGATCATCTGCAGATACTGTCGATGATAGTCCGACGAGTGGAGTTGTTAGACGAACTATCAGAAGGACGATGGTGGATCTAAATATGCCACCTGAGAGTAGTCAGGAGGGGTCTAATGTTGAAGTTCGTAACGTTGACTTAATGGATGACGGTCTTGAAAGTCATGACGGCTCTGCTATCAGAGATCCGATGATGGAGCAGTATGAAGTCAACCCCGATGATGGAGATAATGCTGACGAAGAACCACCCGAAATCCCTTATGATGGTGACGAGGAAGAGGAGATGAACTACTACGGTGACACACAGACTTCTCTGACACAGCCTGCCATTTCTCGACCATATGACCGGCCAGATCATTTCACGAGGTTGAATCTCAATGCAATGACTTTGGATTGGTCGTTTACCCAGAGAGGTCCTGAAGAAGACCCAAGCAACGAGTTTGAGGTTGGACAATAATTTGGGAACAAGGAAGAAGTCATGTTGGCAGTTAAGCAGTACAGCATCAGGAGGGCTACGGAGTACAAAATTAGAGAGTGACCATTTGAGGTATAATTCACGATGTATCTTGTAACACTCTCACTATCAGAATGTCACGCTTCCGGCTGCACTACTCTGATAGTAAGAAGTATTACGACGACTTCATATACTTAATAATAAAATAGGAGTTTTTGACTCAAAATCGTATCACTGTTCTTTTTGAAAACTAGAAAAAAAAGAATACTAAAAATCAATGGTAGCGTTCACAAGGAATGGATAAACTCAAAAGGGAATGAATTCACTTTTGAGAAAGAAATACTAAAGGTATTGCATCAAAACAACTTAACTTAAAATAAGATATGCAAGGTTTATAAAATAGAACTTAATTAAGCTATGAGCAAAAATATTTCCTCTAGAGTCTTGAAACATACTCAGGTGCGAAATCACATAATACGTATAAAAATTGTGATAAATTTGAAAGTAAATCGAGTTGTAGTCAAAGAAGGAAATCTAAGGTAGAAATTGTTTTCACATATCTACAAAAGAATAGGTGAAACATTACAGATAAACAGAAAAATTTCTTTATATACTTAGATCTGTTTACCTGTAATGTTTCACCTATTCTTTTATAGATATGTGAAAACATTTTCTACCTTAGATTTCCTTCTTTGACTACAACTCGATTTTCTTTCAACTTTATCACAATTTTTATACGTATTCTTATGTGATTTCGCACCTGAGTGTGTTTCAAGACTCTGGAGGAAATATTTTTGCTCATAGCTTAATTAAGTTCTATTTTATAAACCTTGCATATATTATTTTAAGTTGAGTTGTTTTGATGCAATACCTTTAGTATTTCTTTCGAAAAAGTGAATTCATTCTTTTTTGAGTTTATCCATTCCTTGTGAACGCTACCATTGATTTTTAGTATTCTTTTTTTCCGATTTTCAAAAAGAACAGTGATACGATTTCGAGTCAAAGGCTCCTATTTTATTATTAAGTATATGAAGTCGTCATAATACTTTTTGCTATCAGAGTAGCGCAGCTGGAAGCGTGACATTTTGATAGTGAGGGTGTTACATATCCAGTTCGGACCCAGTTGTAATTGGAGCATACTCATATCATATCGCCGAAAGCAAGAAAGGTGGGAGGATAGGAGATACACTGGTCCTCATACTTGCATGCAAACTTCGATGGGGCAAGATCATCGTAGGTTGGATTCGAAGGTGATTGCGCAACACATTTTCACAATGGTCAAGGCCGATGCAACAATTAGCATCAGGGTTCTACATGGATGTGTGGAGAATCACTTTGGTTACAAGGTGTCCTACAGAAAGGTTTGGCTTGCAAAACAGAGAGTCATCGCTAGAATAAATGGCGATTGGGAGGACTCATACAATGAGCTTCCTCGTTGGTTATTTGCTATGCAGATGTACTTGCCAGGTAAGATTTATTTCAGGTTTAGTTATTCGCTATTAAATAATTCAGCCGTGTACAAGAAGTCCACTAATGTATGTCTATTTAGGTACCTTGGTGCAACTAGTTGATGGCCATAGCGCAAGACGGCAATGCAAATATTCTGCCCATTGCAATTGCAGTTGTTGAGGGTGACGAACGGATTTTTGATGGTTTAGAATTTCACAAATGAATTCTCGTTGTAAAGTATAGTTTCTAAACCAATCACTAATCCTTTCATACAAAAAGTTGTTTGTCACTAAAACAAACCCCTAAAATTTATAAACCGAAGTATTTAAACCTCGGGTCGTCTCTCAAAGGACTTGCAGGGTAGTGTTCTTGTTATTGGTTATGGACTTGTTTATTTTGGGGTTTTGGATGAGGAATGTGAATAGTAAATGGTAGGAAAACTTTATTCACAAAATGGTCTTGGCAAGGTTTGGTTGTCAAGGATCTTCATCATTATCACTAGCCACAAGTATGGTAGTTGCAAGGATTAATCCCACTTAGTCATCCTTAAATCGATTAACAAAGGAAAGTCAAGTGAGTTATATCAATCCTAGTCCATAAGTCCTAGCTTTCCACTAATTGGATTAATGAAGGCTAGAGTTAATGGCTATCAACTATCAATCAATTGGACACTAGTGACTCAAGAAATCCTAAGTTACCTTCTCAAGCCAAGAACATAAAATTCTAGTCTAACATTCTTCCAAGCATTTAATCAAACACTTGGAAGGCACAAAAGAAAAATATAGTCAATCACAACAAGAATGAATTCTAACTACAATTGAATGTAAAGAATTAACAACAACAATCAAGGAAATCACAATTATCATGAATTACCTCAAATTGCATTATTGAAAGAAAATAGAGAGAACAAGAGTATCTCAATTACAAAACCTAGAAACAAAATAAGAGAAATTACAACAAGAGAATAGGGATAGAGAGAAGGACCAAAGTGTGGCAATCATCAATTGAAGGTAGAAGTAGAAGGAGACTTGAATTAAACCTAGAACTATGAGATCCTAATCTAACCCTAATTCCTAATCCTAATTCTAGAGAGAAGGGAGAGCTTCTCTCTCTAACTCTAACTATTTCTAAAACTAAACTATGACTAATGATTAAAGTATATTGATCCCCCTTCAATCCTTGGCTTAAATAGCATCAGAAATGAGTTGGATTGGGCCCACAAGGCTTCTAAAATCGATGGCCACGTGTTGCATTAAGTGAGCTAGGTGGCAGCAACGGCGTGTGCGCGTACTTTGCGTGTGCGCGCCACCATACGTGTAGCAACTATGGCAAATCTTATATCGTTTCGAAGCCCCGGATGTTAGCTTTCCAACCCAACTGGAACCACATCAATTGGACCTTTGTAGCTCAAGTTATGGTCGTTTAAGTACAAAGAGGTCGGCTTGACTGATTTCCGGTTCTTTCATTTCTTCATGAGTTCTCCACCTTTTCATGCTTCTTTCTTCATTCCCTTGACCCAATCTTTGCCTTCTAAATCTGAAATCACTTAGCAAACATATCAAGGCATCTAATGGAATCAAGGAGAATTAAATTTAGCTATTTTAAGACCTAAAAAGCATGTTTTCACTCTTAAGCACAATTAAAGGAGAATATACAAAACCATGCTATTTCATTGAATAAATGTGGGTAAAAGGTGATAAAATCCCCTAAATTCAATACAAGATAAACTGTCAAATTGGGGTTTGTCAACCTCCCCACACTTAAACCAAGCATGTCCTCATGCTTAAGCCAAGAGAAAGCAAAGGGCATCAACATTTATTCAATGTAACCTATCTATATGCATCCTATCTACATGAATGCAACTAGATGCAAAATGGTTGTACCTATTTGGTTAAAAATAAATCAATCCTCCAAGTCATTCATGCACAAGTAGGGTCAAGATCATATAACGATTCATGAATCCTACCAATTCGAATATAAAAATTGAAGTTCAAATAGACTTGCAAGAAGAACGCTCGTGAAAGCCGGGAATCAAGGAATTGAGCATCGAACCCTCACCGGAAGTGTTTGCACTCTAGTCGCTCGGTGTTTGGGGTTGATTCCCTCAATTCTCCCCTAATCATGCTTTCCAAGATTTGTTTTTCTTCTAACAATCAACATTTATTCAATGCATGCATACATGTATCATGAGGTCTTTTCTTTAGGTTGTAATGGGGCTAGGGTCAAGGTAGGATCATATATGGCTAGTGGACTTAGGATTTGAATCTTTGATTAACTTAAACTTTCCCACCTAACCTATATAATGACCTATACAATTAAGTACTAATCTAACTACCCATTTCTCACTTTTTCACATACTCATGCATTTTCTTTTCATTTCACAACACTTATGCATTGATTCTTATTGAGCTTCATTTTGGGGCATTTTGTCCCCTTTATTGCTCTTCTCTTTTTTTTTTCTTTCTTTTTCTATATACATTTTTTCTTTTCTTTTCTTTTTTTTTCTTTTTCACTTTTATTTCTTTTTCTTTTCATTTTTTTCTTTTTTCTTTCAAACTATACACAAGAACATCAATGCATAAGGTCTATACATTTAATCAATACATGAGTATGTACCAATTCCCCAATATAAAAATACAAAACACAAACACCCTTTTATCCCAACCAATGTCCCAAAGTTTTCCCACTCTTGGATGACACTCACACTCACTAGCCTAAGCCAATCAAAGATCCAAATAAAGGACATTCATTGTTTTCCGCTTTAAGGCTTGTAATGTGCTAAAATAAGAACAAGTGGGTTAAGCGTAGGCTCAAAATCGGCTAACAAAGGAGAGTAAAAGGTAAGGCTATTTGGATAAGTGAGCTAATGAAATGATGGCCTCAATCATATAAATGCATGAATACAAGGAATAATGGGACATATAGATTCAAACAAATCAAAGATTACAATCATAGAAAGAGAACAATTACACGCACGAAGGAAAATAAGTGGTTATAAGATGTAACCACACCATTAGGCTCAAATCTCACAAGCTTGTGTTCTTAGCTCAAAACCATGTTCCAAAATAAATTCTTTCAAGCAAGTTCAACAAAAATTTTCAAATTGGTAGGGTGCCCTAAAAACAATTTTCTTGGAAAAGAAATCATCACCATAACCAAGTAGTCCTAATATGAAAGAAGTGGTAAGAATATGTACAAATTCTAACTAACATGCAACCTATCATGCAATGCAATAGCTACTCTAACAAAGAAAGATAGAAAAATTTGGTGTTGAAAAGGAAATTGTTACCCATGGAGATCGGTCGAATGACCTCCCCACACTTGAAGATTGCACCGCCCTCGGTGCATGCAAAGGAGAGCAAGGTGGATGGGTTGCTACAATTGATGAGCTTCTTCGAAAGGTTGTGCGGATGACTTGTTCGTTGCCCCCATTTAAAAGCTTTTCCGTTTCCTCCTTTCTTGGTGGCCAGCCTAAAAGGAGAGAAAAAGAAAGAAAATTAAGCCTACAACAAAGATATCAAAGTAAATAGAACATAGGCGGGGGCTAATGCCAAATAAGAGTATGATTCTCTACTACATGGTAGCTACAACATGTGAGTGAGAAATCAATATAAGCAAAAGGCATATCAACTGATACTTGATGCAAGAGTAAATTTAAAGCATGGAGAGTATATTGAGCATCAAGATCGAATAAGAATTGACACAAACAAGATTAGTGATACGCATGAAAGCATTTGATTCTATCCTAACTCAATGATGAAACGGCACAAGAAAAAAAAACAAAGGATAATGAATTAGGAAGGACTAAAGCACTAATCTTGTGTGTTGACAAATATTACAATTAATGTAACAAGTCATGAAGCACCAAAACAAATGCAAGAAATTCTCAACAATTGAGTGAGAGGATTCAACACCATTATTAAAATGAGAAATTTAGAAAATAAAACGAGAACAAATAGAATTAAAATGCAAAGAATAAAAGAATGCAAATGTAATAGACAAAAGAAAATGGAAGAAGAGAAAAAAAAATTTTTTTTTTTGTATTTTATTTATTTATTTATTTATTTATTATTATTATTTATATATATATATATATATATTTTTTATTATTAAATTTTTTTTTTATTTACATTAAAAGAGAAAAGAAAAAAAAAATCTTTCAAGAGAGGAAGAAGAAAAAAAAATGAGAAAGAAAGAAGAAGAGAAGAGGAAAGAAGGAGAAAGGAGGGAGGAGAAAAGCAGGGTGCAAATCCGCGCGCGCGCGCACAGCGCACTTACGCGTGGATGCAGCAGGGACAATCCGCGCGCGCGCGCACAGTGCGCTTACGCGTGGATGCAGCAGGGACAATCCGCGCGCGCGCGCACAGCGCGCTTACGCGTGGATGAGCTTGTGCTCCCAGCACAATGCTGGCACAAAGCGTGCACAACTCTCTGGTTTTTGTACTGGAAGTTGCAGAAGTGCAATCCGCGCGCGCGCGCACAGCGTGCTTACGCGCCGATGCCCTCTTTTTTTTTTTTTTTTTTTTTTTTTGCCTAAAAAGCAGAAAAAATGCCCAAGAGCTCCCTATAATGTCCAAAACTCTTCTTTATTCAATCAAATATCAAACAATTCACAAAAATGCAATTTGATTTTAGGATTTATTCATCTACTACTAATGAATACAACATACTAACAACCAATCTTTACAAACAAATCAATATGAAATGAAAATCTACCTACAATGGCAACTCAAATCACTTATTAAACAAAACTAAAAGAGGAAGGAAAGATTTTACCATGGTGGGGTGTCTCCCACCTAGCACTTTTAGTTTAAGTCCTTAAGTTGGACATTTTGAGGAGCTTATTGTCATGGTGGCTTATGTTTGTACTCATCCTTGAATCTCCAAGGATGCTTGCTCTTCAATTGGTTGTCAGAATTTCCAACCATTTCCACCAAGCTTGGGTGAGGTTCTTCCCAAGATATGAGCTCCCAAAATTGATCCTCATATATTCCCGGATCCCAAATCTTGTTTTTGCACCCATCTTCGAGTTGATCATCATAGCTCCAATTGGGTGTCATGACCTTAGAATTCTCAAAGAAGCTTCCAAACAACCTTCTAGACCCATGCCATTTGATTTTACACCAACCATTGCCATTCAACTTTGAGCATGCAACCATCATGAACTTGGAATGATGTTTCCAACCACTACACAACTCTCTCTTACTCTTAACTCCACAAAGAGCTCTAAGTTGACCATCATTTTCAATCAAACCATATTCAAGTGGGAAAGTAAAGCTTAGGGATAAGAATTTTACCCACTTGAATGTTGTGTAGGATGGTGACTTAGGAAGGGGTGGTTCCAATGATCTTGCAAGTTCCACTCCCTTGTGCTCTTCCTTGACTATCTCCACCTCTTTACAACTTTCCTCAGCTTCAACATCTTCCTCTTGGTGGCTTGCTTCCACTTCAATTTCTTCTTCATTGCTCACCAAAGGCATGAGAGGTGAGGTATCTTCTTCCTTACCCTCTATGTCAAACCCAATTGGAGAGGATTCAATTGTACATAAGAATTCTTCAATGATTGAATCCATCTCTTGGTCAACCTCTTCAAAGGCTTCAACCACTTCTTCCGGCTCAATTATCGTAACTTCCTCCCCTTGTGGCAATTCTTGCTTCAACACCTTTTCTTCACCTTGAAGCTCTAAACTCACTCCCTCACTATGCTCCTTGGTTGCTTCTCCACATTCGTCAATGTGAGTTCCTTGATTGCTTAGTTGGGAGGAGGCCATGTTGCTAACGGCTTCCACTAGGATAGCCATCTTGGCTCCTAGCTCCTTAAACTTCTTTTCATCCTCCTCTTGTGGCCTCAAGATATGAGATTCAAGATCTCTCAATTCTTGCGTGGGGGCTTCATCGGGAGGTGATGGTGGAAAAGAAGGTTCATTATTTGGGAGGGAAGTTTCATAATTGGAAGGTGGTTCATCTTGGTAAGGTTGTGGTGGTTCAATATTTTCCATTATTTTCATTTGTTGCACAAAACACTCCATGGTTGCTTGAAATTGATCCAATGTCTCCTTGAAACGATCCCTTGACTCTTGTTCTTCTTGGATATCATGGGTAGGATCATATGACTCTTGGATTGAAGGACATGAGTATTCTTCCATGGGAGGTTGTGGTGGAAAGTGGTATTCATCTTGTGGCTGGAGATTTTCATACATTTGAGGTGGTTCTTGAGAGTAATTGTGTTGGAATGGTGGTGGTTCCATGTATGGTTCATATGGCTCATAAGGTGGTTGGTATGGTAGATAGGGATTAGGATCATATGGAGGTGTTTGGTGGTATGAGGCTTGTGAGTAAGGTGGTTCAAAGTCATGTTGAGGATGAGATTCATAGGCATATGATGGTGGTTGTTGAGTGTCACAAAAAGAATCATCATAGCCGCTAAGTTGGCATGCATTAGGATGGAAATTATACCTATAAGTATCCGGAGGTTGTTGCCAATAGGAGTGATCAATTCCTTGAGGCTCTTCCCATCTTTGTTGGTTCCATCCATGGTACATGTTGCCATTAAAGTCCACATTTCCTACAACACACTTAGAACCAAACTCAAAGCCAAAGTGGTGAGAATTCATAATGAGAGAACAAAATAAAACTAACAAAAATTAAGAAACAACAAAAGATAAACCTATTCACAATATTCACATATGTACAATAACCAATAACCTAACACCATTGCAAATCCCCGGCAACGGCGCCATTTTGACGAACGGATTTTTGATGGTTTAGAATTTCACAAATGAATTCTCGTTGTAAAGTATAGTTTCTAAACCAATCACTAATCCTTTCATACAAAAAGTTGTTTGTCACTAAAACAAACCCCTAAAATTTATAAACCGAAGTATTCAAACCTCGGGTCGTTCTCCCTAGGACTTACAATGAAGTGTCTTGTTATTGGTTATGAGTTATTTTGGGGTTTTGGATAAGAAGCATGAAAAGTAAATGGCAATGAAAATAAACTAACAACTATAAAAGGCTCTTGGTAAGGTGTGAGAACTAGAAATCCTATCCTAGTTATCCTTCTCAATTGTGATGAGAATTGTTCATTGCTACCACTTAGTTAACCCTTACTAATTAAAGGAAAGTCAAGTGGATGAATTGACTTGAGCCACAAGTCCTAGCCAACTCCCAAGGAAAGGCTAGCTTTAGTGCACTCCAAACTAATTAGCAATCTCTCCAATTACCAATCAACAAAGGAATTAGATAACTCAAGTGTCACTAATTACTCTACCTAGGCCAAGAGGAACAAAATCTACACTAAAATCCAACCAAGCATTTCATCAAACACTTGGAAGGCACAAAAGAAGAGTATAGTCAATCACAACAAGAATGAATTCTAACTACAATTGAATGTAAAGAATTAACAACAACAATCAAGGAAATCACAATTATCATGAATTACCTCAAATTGCATTATTGAAAGAAAACCAAGGAACAACAATATATCCAAAACAAAATGAAGAATTACAATTATTTAAGCACACATCTAGAAAGAGGAAGAGGAGAAGATTAAGAATTGGTAAATGAAAGGTAAATCAAAGCATGAGTTAAACCTAGATCTAAGAAGGGAGATTAACCTAAACCTAATCCTAATCCTAGAGAGAAGAGAGAGCTTCTCTCTCTAGAAACTAACTACAAAGCTAATTGGTAACTAACACCTAAAGTGATCAATGATCCTAAGTGATGAATGATTCATGCCTCCTCCTTAATCCTTCATCCTTTTATTCCTTTCCCTTAGCAATTTGGCGCCAAAAATGGGTTCAGAAAACCTCTCAAATCGCCAGGCACGTGTTGCATTAATGAGGTCATGTGCCATCATCGGCGCGTGCGCGCATGGTACGCGTGCGCGTCCCTGGTCGATTCTGCAATGTGCGCGCAAGCGCCTTGTGCGCGTGCGCGTGCATGGCTGACTTTGCTTCTTTGACTTTTTTATGCTTCTCTCCACTTGTATGCTTCCTTCCTTGCTTCCTTTGATCCATGCCTAGTTTCAACCTGAGGTTACTAGCAAACACATCAAGGCATCGTATGGAATCAAACAGAAACTAGAATTCACCAAGACAAGGCTTAAAAAGCATGTTTTTACACTTAAGCACAATCATGGAAGAGATAACAAAACCATGCTAATTCTTAGGCTAAATGTGACAAGAGGTTATCAAAATGTTCTAAATTCAAGGCAAAACAAACCGTCAAATTGGGGTTTGTCAACCTCCCCACACTTAAGCCTTAGCATGTCCTCATGCTAAAATAAGAAGGAACTAAGGGGTATGGCATTTATTGAATGCAACTAAACTATATGAGTCCTATCTAAATGCAACTATCTAAGGCAATTGGAAATGCTTAGTTCAAACAAATCAATTCCCAAGAGAGCATGTGTAAGTACAAGAGCTAAGTAATAAGGACCAAGTCCAAACCACAATTGTATTGAATTGTTAAAAGGAGTTCAAACTTGCAAGAATATAGATAATATAGGTGAAATGCATGTAATTGAACTTTTGATGAATGGATTTTTGATGGTATAGAATTTCACAAATGAATTCTCGTTGTAAAGTATAGCTTCTAAACCAACAATAATCCTTTCATACAAAAATTTGTTTGTCACAAGTACAAACCCCTAAAATCTATAAACCGAAGTATTTAAACCTCGGGTCGTCTCTCAAAGGACTTGCAGGGTAGTGTTCTTGTTATTGGTTATGGACTTGTTTATTTTGGGGTTTTGGATGAGGAATGTGAATAGTAAATGGTAGGAAAACTTTATTCGCAAAATGGTCTTGGCAAGGTTTGGTTGTCAAGGATCTTCATCATTATCACTAGCCACAAGTATGGTAGTTGCAAGGATTAATCCCACTTAGTCATCCTTAAATCGATTAACAAAGGAAAGTCAAGTGAGTTATATCAATCCTAGTCCATAAGTCCTAGCTTTCCACTAATTGGATTAATGAAGGCTAGAGTTAATGGCTATCAACTATCAATCAATTGGACACTAGTGACTCAAGAAATCCTAAGTTACCTTCTCAAGCCAAGAACATAAAATTCTAGTCTAACATTCTTCCAAGCATTTAATCAAACACTTGGAAGGCACAAAAGAAAAGTATAGTCAATCACAACAAGAATGAATTCTAACTACAATTGAATGTAAAGAATTAACAACAACAATCAAAGAAATCACAATTATCATGAATTACCTCAAATTGCATTATTGAAAGAAAATAGAGAGAACAAGAGTATCTCAATTACAAAACCTAGAAACAAAATAAGAGAAATTACAACAAGAGAATAGGGATAGAGAGAAGGACCAAAGTGTGGCAATCATCAATTGAAGGTAGAAGTAGAAGGAGACTTGAATTAAACCTAGAACTATGAGATCCTAATCTAACCCTAATTCCTAATCCTAATTCTAGAGAGAAGGGAGAGCTTCTCTCTCTAACTCTAACTATTTCTAAAACTAAACTATGACTAATGATTAAAGTATATTGATCCCCCTTCAATCCTTGGCTTAAATAGCATCAGAAATGAGTTGGATTAGGCCCACAAGGCTTCTAAAATCGATGGCCACGTGTTGCATTAAGTGAGCTAGGTGGCAGCAACGGCGCGTTCGCGTACTTTGCGCGTGCGCGCCACCATACGTGTAGCAACTATGGCAAATCTTATATCGTTTCGAAGCCCCGGATGTTAGCTTTCCAACCCAACTGGAACCGCATCAATTGGATCTCTGTAGCTCAAGTTATGGTCGTTTAAGTGCAAAGAGGTCGGCTTGACAGCTTTCCGGTTCTTTCATTTCTTCATGAGTTCTCCACCTTTTCATGCTTCTTTCTTCATTCCCTTGACCCAATCTTTGCCTTCTAAATCTGAAATCACTTAGCAAACATATCAAGGCATCTAATGGAATCAAGGAGAATTAAATTTAGCTATTTTAAGACCTAAAAAGCATGTTTTCACTCTTAAGCACAATTAAAGGAGAATATACAAAACCATGCTATTTCATTGAATAAATGTGGGTAAAAGGTGATAAAATCCCCTAAATTCAATACAAGATAAACCGTCAAATTGGGGTTTGTCAGAGGGTGAGACAAAGGAGGCGTGGTCGTTCTTTCTTTCGTACCTATGGGAGCATGTGACACCACAACCAGGGGTTTTAGTGATTTCTGACAGACACAAGTCCATTGATGGAGCACTGAATGCCGAAGGGAGTTTATGGAAACCACCTCATGCCTTCCAAGCGTTTTGTACAAGACACATTGTAGCCAACTTCATGACCCACTTTAAGAACAAAGACTTTAAGAAGGTTCTTATTAATGCAGCATACTCGAAGTCGCATCGTGAGTTCGCTCATTATTATGGCCGTCTGAGGGGCGAAAACGTAGCTATTACAAATTGGTTTGAAGAAATGCCACGGTCATAGTGGGCACAGTATGCTGATGAGGGTCATCGATTTGGTCATATGACAACCAATATCTCTGAGTGCATTAATGCTGTTATGAAGGGTTCCCGCAATTTGGCAATCACGGGTCTTGTTAAGTCAAGTTATTTTCGTTTAGGTGAACTTTTTGCAAGGAAGGGTTCCGAGACACTGGCCCAACGTCAGGTCGGTGCTGAATTCTCACAGACATTGATGAAGGCCATAGAATTCAACTCGAAGCACGTGAACACTATGAATGTTTACCAGTTTGATCGATCGAGGACAAACTTCACGGTTGAAGAGTTAGCGACAATTCCTGGATCCAGATACACGACGACATTCAAATAATCATATGCAAAAGGTACAAAAGTAAACTAAACATAAATTTGTTAAAATTAAACAGTAATCACTTACATTCAGCATCCCGATCCCGTTCAGGGTACGCCTGTAATACCTCAGCCTGCTCTCGCCTGTGGCATTGTCAGGCCGGTACTGAACCCACTTACACAACCAACAACAATATTATTTTATCCATTATTATTAATTAACAACTTAATAATGATATGAATAATTTTGGTAAGTGTTTATAATACCTCTCGACCACCAGAAAGCGACGAGTATCAAAGCCATCGGGCCGTACTAACGGAATATGGTGGTAGGCCTAGGAAAGCATCAAGCTGACGCATCCTCCCAAGTTGCGTTGACCATGTTTCGTGGCCCGGCACATCTGGCGGTACAGCCATGCCAGCACAGCCGAACCCCACGACAACCGGCCACACGTATCAAGGTCCTCCAGCAGGGGAAGCCACCTGATATGCACCCGAGAGTCAGATGCAATTGGGAAGAGGATACCCCCTATCAACTGCATGATGTATCCTCTCGTGTACCTCATCAGGCGCTCCTCTGTGGCGTCCTGCTCTAGCTCTCCACAAACCGTATTATGGAACCAAGTGAGCTTCACAGTCCACTTCGTCTGTGACTGTCTGTCCTCTGGGCCGGGAACAACATCCAGAATATGCTCATATAACTCCTCAATGGTCCGTCCCTGATGGTGCTACTCCCACCCACCTATGCATCCACTCACAGGATCACTGTCAATCCTGAGTCCCAACTGATAGGCCACATCCTGTAGGGTGATAGTCATCTCCCCGCACGGTAGACGAAAGGTATGGGACTCAGGCCTCCACCTCTCTATCAATGTCGAGGCAAGCGACCAATCGTGCTCGAACTCGACCATATAGGCCATATACTCAAACTCGGCTCGTCTCAGATATGGCCTAATCTGCTCCAGCGGCCGTGTCATCAGATTCCATCTGGTGCGCAAGATTCGAGGCGCCTACCAAACAAAAAAAAAAGGTAAGAAAAAAGGGACGGTAAAGAAATATAATAACAAGTTCACTGCTTATTAAATACAATAAAATAAAAAAAAAGTAAAAAATTATACCACTCGATCAAGCCTCCCAACAATGTGCTCAGCGTGATCCAATCTATACATCTCATCCTCATATCCCAATAACTGTTGCTCCATCAAAACACAATCTAGTAAAATAAAATCAAACACGAAATTATTAAAAAATAAATTAAATGAAAAATAGCTTATAAACCTATTAATTTTAAGGTTACCCAATTTAATTGACGTCGTCATGTAACTAATTAATTTATAACTAACTCAACTCTAAATTTTATTGCTCACGTTTCTTTCTTATCTAAGTTAACCTAATTAATTATTCCACTAATTACCTTCTAATTCACAACGCAAGCTAATAACTCTGACTAAATTAACTAATAATATACTTTCTTATATTCATTAACATGTTTGTAGACAATAAACAGTAACTATACTGAAAAACGGTAACATAAAACAATCTACTTAACATAACAACACTTAAAAGTACGTCTAACTAACTAACATGTAAACAGTAAATCTGTTATTCTAACCAACAAAAAATCTATACCTAACAATTTTATCTAACATGTAAACAATAACTTTATATAAGCATAAGAAATAATTTTAATTAAGATAAAAAATAGACTATTATTTACTAACCTAGAATATCGTTCATACCAAACTTTACGAATATAGAAAACACAAAAAAGAATAATAAAAAAAATTTGAAAGAAAGAATAAAAGAAAGGAACAAAAGTCACCAAAAAAAAAAAGAAAGGAACAAATAAAAATGGTCCCACCAAATTTAAATAGTGTACCGAACTCATTATAGAGTGCCGAACTCATTATAGAGTTCGCCAAAAGTACGACAAATTTATTGTTGTTTTCAAAAAGCAAATTCATATCCTTAAAAATAAAGCTAAGAAATCTTTTTCAAAAAAATAATTAATTATTTTAATTTTTTTACGGAAAAAATCCCCATATATATAGTACAGAAATGTGTATCCTGTAGCAATTAATACTGTTAGCCATTCAGTTTATAAAGTCTAGCACCACTGCTTTCGAATCCGTAGACAATTATTTATGACAAAGAGAAGCAAAAGCTGCAAATGAATAACGATGCATTCGGTGTCAAATAAAGCACTCAATTTAACAAAATTAAGGTCTCTCTCTCTCTCTCTCTCTCTCTCTCTCTCTCTCTCTCTCTCTCATATTACTATACATATAATAACTATGATAATTATATTGTTAAAATTAAAATTATATTTTTTTATATTTTAATAATATTTTTAATAATAAAAAACATATTATTTTAATTTTTATAATATTTTTTAAAATTTGATAACTATCAGAATTATTATAGAATAAATATACTAATATATATATATATATATATATATATATATATATATATATATATATATATATATATTACACGTGTGTGTACATCCACTTTGAGAGACATAAGTGCTCTTTAATAATGAACCAAGCACTCACGTCCTTTATCATTTCATTTTGTATTTTTGTTTTATTTGAATCATTAGATATTTAAAGTAGATCAGTATCATGTCGACAATAAAAAAGTGTTTGTTATTAGTACACAAAATTTAAATATTAAATTAATTATCATATATTTGTATATATAAAAATATTTTATGTATATTAAAAATTAATAATAAATTAATCACTATATTTTTATCAATAATAATAAAAAAGATTTATCAATATTTTAAAAAATGATTAGAAGTTTTAGTTTATCTTTCTTTCTTTTTTATTTTAATCCGAATTTGATTAGCTAGATAAAAGACCCATGCATGCCCCAAACTCTGCATCGGGTAGTAATTGCTCCCGAACTTGAGTACTTTGTTATCATCATACCATCATGATCATGATAATGATCATCGATGACCTCCGTTTCTGAAGACATATGGAAATTTCGTTACGGTTTAATATATATTAACTAACTAAATTTCTATGTCGGTCTTTAAAATTAGTGTTGTGCATTAAAATGGTTCTTGAATTTTGAATAGACCAAGAAAAATAAAAAAAAAATTATGAAAGAATTATTTTGGTACATAATATTTATTTTTAAAAGTTAAACTAAATCACTTAAAGTGAAGGATTAATTTAGTGTATATATAATAATAATAGAATAGATTATTCATAAATAAATAATATTATAATATGTGGTATATATTTTTACGTGGCTGAATAAATTTGTAAAATGTGATATAACTCTATCTCCAAATTACGTATTATTAACAGATTTGTAATCATACAATTATATGTAGTTAAATTATAATATGACACATATTATTAAAAATTTATGTCATTAAATCACATCAACATGTTCTTAACAAAAAATAAATAAAAAATTGATATATTATATTTAAAAATATAATTAATACAATTAAAATTTTAAAAACAATTATAATATACAACATCAATTCAGATACCACTTTAAAAATGTATTCGTATTAACTTGGTTATGTAACCGTATTAAGAAAAACAAGTGAATTATAGACAAAAATCTAAAGATTTAAAGATTGCTTACGTGGCAAAATCTAAACCACACATTTTAAAACTATATTTTTCACTTAAAATTGTAACTTTTTACAGAAAAAAACGTCACCTAATAGAAAAAAGTAAATTAGAAGATTTAAGAGAAGAAATAATTAAGTTATCAAAATTAATAAATCAAAAATTAATGATTTTAACCAATGACACCGAATTCTTAAAATCAATACAAAATGATTTTTTTCAAAATCTTTATTTTACTATAAGTTTTATTGAAGGACTTCAAAAATCTGAAAAAACTTATTTTTCACACGGAATTTCTAAAAAATGTTACCATGGAAATGATTTCCCACATCTTTATCATACTTTTAATCCACAATTAAATTCTATAGTAGATATGCTTGAAGAAATATTAGTATCCATAAAATTTCAAAGAAATAAGGAAAAAGAGAATACCAAGGAAGAAAAATTTCAAAATATAATCAACATAACAGATTTAAAGGTAAAACCACCACTAAAGTTATGAATATTGAAGAAAAATTAGAAGAAGTTACAATGCTTTTTAAACAATTAAAAATGGCTCAAGAAAATAATATTATGGAACAGGAATTTCAAATAGAAGAAGAATTAGTAAATTCTGACAATATAGAAAATGAAGAACACATCCTAGATTATTCAAGTGACGAAGAACCAGCAATTCCAATACAAGTTAAAAATAATGAAGCTGGAACATCTAAGGATAATCAATCTCAATTTAAATGGGAAACAGGTTTTGATAGTTATGCTTTTAGAAAAGGGTTTATAAATAAAGATTCAAAATATACAAAAATACCATCAAAATACGTTCCTAAAATCTAGGAAATGGAAGGAGAGAGAATGCTTGACTTAGACTGTAAAAAGAATGAAAAAGAAATTTTCGAAAATTGGTTGAATTCCTTTTTATTAGAAGCCTTTACTAATCCAAAACTTAGTGAATTGTCTGGAAGAGATATCTGGAATTACATAGGTTTTCATACTAAAGGAACTATAAGAGATTATATGACATCAATAGAAAATCAAATAATAGAAGAATTAGCAACAAAAATAACAGCTTATGATAAGATATTATATATAATGATGATTCTATATAAAGAATTTTTTGGAAAAAATATTATAGATCATAGACAAGAAGTCTATAATAAAGAATATCAAGAAGCAAAAAACCATTTAGTTAATATTCAGATATATGATCTATGTAATGTGGAGTCTTATATATGTGAATATAGAATACATTATTACAAATTAAAAGAAGAAGATAAAAATCATTATCTTAGTATGTATATAACAAAACTTCCATATCCTGCTAATGAATTTATAATGGGAAGATTTATAAGAGAAATAAATAGAGGGACAATTGAAAATAATTTTGGTGGAGCAACCTTTGCAATAAGAGAGGAAATAAAAGAACGTTGTATGCAAGAAGCAACTCAAAAAATATTTGCAAATATAATTAGAATTTGCTGTCAGGATAATGAAGAGATACCCCAAAAATATGGTCTTAATAAAAATTTTCAAAGAAAAAGAAAATATCAATTTAGAAAAAGAAAATACTATCCAAACTGGAGAAAAAAGAGGTATTTTAGAAAAAGAAATAACAATAAAAACAAAAGACAAAAAAATGACTATTGCCCGAATAAAAAAGAAAATTGTAAGTGTTGGTACTGCCAAGAAGGACACTATTCAAATGAATGCCCGAAAAAGAAGGATAAAAAGGATCTTACTAAACAAATAGAAATTGCTAAGTCTTGTTTCATGGAACCATTAGAGGAATCTGATGATAACTTAGACTATATTTTTGAATATGTCTCAGAAACAGACTCAGAGACTGAGTAATAATGCCACATTTATTACTATAAAAATAACAAAAAAGTTTATAAATGCTTTCATAGATTCTGGAGCAACACAATGCTTTGCTAGTTCAAATATAAAACTTGATTGGAAAAAATTAAAGAAACCATTAAGAGTTAGAATAGCTGACAAATCAATACATAAAATTAACCAAAAAGCAGAGATGGCTGAAATTTTTATTCAAAATTATAGGTTCATTGTTCCATCTATATATATGTTAGACTCTGGAATGGATTTTATCATAGGAAATAACTTTTTAAAGCTATATCATCCATTCATTCAAGAATTAACATATATAGTTTTAAAAGCTCCACACGATTCTTCAATAAATCAAAAATCAAAACGTATAAAAATACCAACTACTACTATAGATAAGATCTTAAAATTTAAAATATTTTCTATATTAGAGGCATGTTATTTAAATTTATACTTTCAGATAAATATCCCAAAAAATAATCTTGAAATAAAGATAGAAGAACTTTTGGAAGAAATTTGTGCTGAAAATCCTTTAGATATTAAAAATACAAACAACGAATTAGTAAGCATTAAATTAAAAGATCCTACAAAAGAGATAAATGTTCCAAATAAAATTCCTTATTCCGCAAGAGATAGAGAAGAGTTCTCATTAGAATGTAGAGATCTTTTGGAAAAAGGAATTATAAGATTAAGTAAAAGTCCTCATGCGGCTCCAGCCTTTTATGTCGAAAACAATAATGAAATTAAAAGGGGAAAACGAAGAATGGTTATTAACTATAAGAAGATGAATGAAGCAACTATTGGTGATGCTCATAAACTTCCAAGAAAAGATTCTATTTTAGAAAAAATCAAAGGAGCAACTTAGTTTTCATCTCTTGATGCAAAATCAGGATATTGGCAACTTCGTTTAGACGAAGAAACAAAGAAATTAACTGCTTTTACTTGCCCAACAAAAGAATCAACAAGTGTGTTGCTCTATGAATGGAATGTATTACCATTCGGATTAAAACAAGCCCCAAGTATTTACCAAAGATTTATGGAAGAAAATCTAAAAGAGTTAAATGAATTTATTTTAGTATACATTGATGATATACTAATTTTTACAAAACAGGATAAAGAAGATCATCTTCAAAAATTATTAATAGTTTTAGAAAGATGTAAAAAAAAAGGATTAGTTCTTAGCAAAAGGAAAGCAAGAATAGCAAAACAAGAAATAGAGTTTCTTGGATTAATTCTATCCACTCAAGGAAAGCTAAAACTTCAACCAAATGTCCTAGAAAAGGTAAATTTATTTCCTAATAAAATAGAAGATAGAAAACAATTACAAAGATTTTTAGGGTGTATAAATTATATTTCTGATCAAGGATTTTTAAAAAATATAACAGAATACACTAAAAGCTTATTTCCAAAAATAAGTACTAAAAAAGAATGGAAATGGGGTGAAAAAGATAGTATGCAAATTCAAAGAATAAAAGAATTATGTGAAAAACTTCCAGAACTTTATATTCTAGAAGAAAATGACTACTTAATAGTAGAAACAGATGCTTCAGACATAACCTGGTCAGGATGTCTAAAAGCTAAGAAAGCTATAAAAAGTTTGGAACAAGAAAAAGAATCACTAGATTCTAAATATTCCCCAAAGGAATTACTTTGCAGGTATATTTCAGGGGCTTTTACTCCAACAGAACAGAGATATACCACTCATGAAACGGAAACTCTAGCAGCAATTAAATCTCTTAAGAAATGGAAAATTGATTTACTACCCAGAGAATTTACATTAAGGACAGATTCAAGTTACCTAACAGGTTTCATACGATATAATTTAAAAGTTGATTATAATCATGGACGATTGGTAAGATGGCAATTATTTTTGTTACAATATCCAATAAAAATTGAATATATTAAGGGTGACAAAAATGTTATTGCAGATACATTATTAACAAGAGAATGGAGTTCGTCTACAACGCATTAGATCAAGAAATTCAAAATTATGAGCAAGAACTCGAAAAATGCAAGCATTGTCAGCAAATAAGGACACAGATCCAATCTCTCAAGAAGGCCATTGAAGCAATGAAATCAACACAACAAGCAAAACCATCAGAGTTCAACCAGCTAAGCATGGTGGACAAATCAGGTGAAAAAAAAATTTCAGAAAATAAAACAATTGCTGAAATCATTAAAAAATCCACCCAAGATAAAAAATATTATGTAATTTATAATGGCCCCATGAAAGAAGTATATGATGCCTGGAAAAAAGCAGCACCATTCACACATCAATCAAGGATAATTCATAAAAGAGGATTTCTAACACTGGAAGAGGCAAAGGAATCCTTCAGGGAATATGAAGCTCTCCATCCAGAGCAAACCCTAAAAAGAGCAGATAAAGCTCCAATTCAAACCCAGAGAACAGGGATAATCAGAAACATTCCTACAAGGGCTGAAATCAAGGAAAAGAAAAGGGTCTGTAGATCAAATCTCAGAGAAACCCTTAACATAGTCCTGAATTGGACTGAAGAAAAAAGGGCAATTTTGGGATATTATCCTATTGCCAAAGAACAGCTAACAAAGCTGGTTATATTTCCAGATGCTTCCCCATCTGACACCTATCAGTTTTTTCAGTATGGATTAATTGATACAATTTTAATTTTTAATGATCTAAAAATTATTAGTGAGTTTCCTGCAGGATTCGTTGATGCAGTAAAGAGATTTAAAAATATGATTGACAATGTAAATCCAAGGGATATATCCCTAAAATTTACAAACAGTCAACCTATTTTTAATGAAGAAGAAGAATGCTTGGTTCCAGCACACCAAGTAATATTCATGTCCGTCTTCCCAGAAAATTTTCAACCAATTGATCAGATTCAAGATTTAACGATTTACAGTCATGAAGGAAGGCTCGCCAGCACATTAGCAAAGGTCTTTGAAAGAACTCAAAAAATAACGAAAGAATCTCACACAAGGATTAATTATAAAAGCAGAAGTACTCTGCTCGTATCCAGTAAAAGAAATGAAATTGAAGAAAGAGAGATGAGACTCCTGGTGGAATTTGAATCAGCATTCTACAGCTTATCTGGACTTTTAGAAAAGCTCCCTGAAGGGATAAAGAGGAATCTGTGCTATTTGATAAAAGACAGAGAAGACCACAAGTGCCAGCTATGTGCTTTAGAGATATCTGAAGAAAGCAATAATGAAACGGAATCAACTCACATGATGAAAGAAGAAGACAATGCATATGAGGGTCACATGATAAAAGAGGAGGACAGTGCATCTGAAGCATCTCTCAACATTATTGCATAGTGACGTAAGCACTTAGGTCATAGAGCACCAACAATGTAGCTGGTGAAAGAGAACAAACAATGACGTAAGCAATGACGTCATAAGAAGGGTAAGGATGGGAATTGTCCATCAAACCCAACTATTATAAATAGGTTGCTTAGGCAATTGTAAAGGCATCAGACAATAGGAAGCAGGAGGCTAAGAGTACTCATATGCTAGGAGAACAAGGAGGAAGCTGCCGAGGCGATTCTATAGTCTGAGAAAGAATTTCCTTAGGGAAAAAATAATTCTAAACTCCCCTCTGGAGTTAGTATCTATAATCTCCCATCTGGAGATAAAAACACCTTATGTAAAATATACTAAATAAAGGAAGTTTTTCTCCAAAAAGGTACATCTTCATTCTAGTCTTTCAATTATGAATTATTTAGAAAGTTTAGAATTAACAGAAGAATCTGATTATTATAGATTAACTGCTTTATTAGATAATGAAAAACAGGCTGTTCTAAAAACAGAATTAAATCTCAAATCAAATAAAAATTTTAATAAACAAAATCTTTTAAAAGAAGTTTTTAATAGAAAAAATATAATATACTATGGAAAAATTCAACTTGAAGCCCCTATAAAGATAAAATCCGCCAACGGAGAACTTGAAATAGCCTTGATAAATGATGAAGAATTGAGTAAACAGATTGAGAAAATTAAGGATCAACAAAAAAGATCTAAAATTGGATGGATTCATATTAGTACCATACAAGTCTTAATCAAATCTACATATATGAAAGGAATTAATTCACCAATAAGCTTAGCAATTTGTGACAAGAGAATTACTGATGACCCGATAGATCAAATAATTGGAATTGTTCATGGAAGCTTGGCAAACGTAAATGTTAAATTCAATGCCCATCTTGGATATGCTATACCTTTATCAACTGAAAATCTTGGAAGATCTATAAGTTTGGCTTATAAATTTCACAGAAAGAATCTAATGGAACAAGACGATGAACCATTTTCAATTACATATGCAATAAATTATGCTTTAACAAATAGCCATCATAGTATAATATTTAAAAACAGAGAAAGAATTTATGTCGATGAATTATTTCAGAAAATTGTGAAAACAGAAATACCAAAATATAAAGCTATTGAAAACCCAGTTCTATTATTAAAAGAACCATCAGGAAAATTAGTTTCACCGAATTTTCAAATAAGAGAATCTAAAATTAATAGCCCTTTAAGTTTATCTAAGTTAAAAGAAGAAAATTCTGAAATAAAAGAATTAACAAAAAAGGTCGAAAAATTAAATGAAATCTTAAACACTAAATTATGACAATAAATAAAGAAAAAATATATGTAACTTATCAAGACAAGAAACAAGAGCTCTTTGAAAGAGAAAATCGGTTGAATTATTTACAGTTTTCTGAAATAAATCAAAGAGCATTTGAAGCTCTAAAAATAATCTATGACAAGTTGAAAAGAGAAGTTGAAGAGCTAGAAAAATTAATAGAATCTCTAGAAAATAGTGATGAATCAATGATAGAATTTGCAGAAATTCTAAAATAAATAATGAAGCATACAAAGATTGAAAGACCAGAAAATAAAATAAAAAGAAAAAGGGTGAAAAATTAAAAAATAAAATAAAGGAGTATAAAAGGGAATTAAATAATCTTCAGATCGAAATTGATGACCTTATGATAAAAAGGATAGAAATAAGAATAAATATAAACAAGTTGGAGTTAAACTTAAAAAATTTATAAATGCCTGGAAAACCATATTATGACTTAAAAGAATTAAAGCTGTTAAAAGAAAAAATGGAGAATAAAGTTGAAAAATTAAAAAGATATTTAGAAACAACAGAAAGTGTAGAAATAAAAGAAGTTTTTGAAGATTTGAGAAATTATATTAAAGAAAAAGACAAACAAATAAAAGATTTTATATATAATAATCCATGCAAAAAAGAATATTATAAACTAAAACAAGATTGAAAAACTATAAAAATGAAATCAGAATACTAGTAATAGTAGAAATGGTCAACATTTTTTAAAAATTATTTAAATAAAGCACCACCAATCGAATCTATACAAATTATAAACTTATTCGAAGTAAAATATGAAGAGTTAATAGAAATTTCGAAAAAGAAAGAAAAGTCAAAAAATTGGTATCAGAGCCAAGTTAACGATTAAGGGTAACACTTTCTCTTTAAGCAACACTTTTAGTGATACGCTTTTAAATCAATAAACAACCAAATAAAAACAAAAATCTATAAATCTGTACCAAAATACATCTATACACTAAATGGACCCTAAAAAAAATCATACAATATATAATTTCGAAATACAAAAATGAAAGGTTATAAGGTATGCCGTTGTCCTTCTCAGAATATTAATATTCTAATACTTATAACTATTATTGAGATATATATTAAAATATAAAAATATTATTTAACACTAAAATTAACTATTAAAATTAATTATTAATATATTTATATATAAATATATATTATTTAATTTATTTATATATATATTAATATTTTAATATATATTTTATACTAATAATTAATTTTAATAATTAATTTTACTATACACCTATCATAATTGATTAAACAGTATATATGATCCAAATTAAGTTACCACATATGGTGTACACATAAAGATTGGAGGGTCCACGGATGACCATCAATTCGTTCCCTTCTGATTCCGATCCATCTTTGTTGATTTGGCAAGATCGATTGCATCAGTGAATTGAGCTGAAATGTTTTCTTTCTTGAAGTGACTTTCTATTAAACTATTCTTTCATCTTAGTACATGACAATAATAAGAAAATTTCATGACCCATAAATTTAACTCAATAAAATACACAAATTTAATTATAATTTTAGTTTTTATTTTATCTTATTTTTATCTTATTTTTATCTTTATCTTATTTTTATTTGTTTTTATCTTTTATAGGCCAATGCTCTATATATACTTAGTTTTACTTTCATATACAATTCAATCAATAAAAAATACAAAGTATAATATTCTTCTTCCCTTCTTTTTTTATTCTTTCATAATTTTATCACTCAGTTCTGGTTTTCTACCGTGGTAATGGCTGAATGATTTCATGTAATGTAATAATTTTCATTGCGTTTGTCAATGATGACATGAAAGAGATACTTGAAAAATGGTGAAAGTGTTGCTAATCTTTAGGCTCTTGATACTATTTTAATATTTTTTATCATACATTGATGAGAGAGCAAATCATCAGAATAAAAAGAAAGATGAAGCTGAGAGAATATAAGAGTAGAGAATTGAAAGAAATTGAGAATGTAAAAAAAATGAATTACTGAATTAGAGTTGCATTTAGCTAGAGTAGTGTTACCATTTATAGTAATTAGCTCAACAGCTTCTAACTACTTGTTAGTTAGTTAACTAGATACAGAAATTAGTTGCTAACATTTCTTGATTCAATTCTTGATCTCTATTTTCATCACATATTCTTATTCTATCCTTCACAATTATAAATTCAATTTACTTGTTGCAGTATTTTCATATGTTTAATGCTTCATAATATCAAAAAATTACAATGCCGATTTTAAATTTTATCCGCTCATAAACTTCATATTAAAAAAACTCGACCGTTGCATGTGATCTACTCATTCTATGACTTGTATTGAGACTTATAAACACTGCTATCCAATCCATTTTGAGTGATGTCGAATTTCAAAGCGCAAAGAAGTACGAAATAGTTCCAAAATACTAAAGCGATGTTTGTTTTTATATTTTTAATTTTATTTTAATTAATCATATTTTTTAATGATACACATTTTTTAAAATAAATATCAAAATTTGTTAATATATTTGTAAATAAGAAAAAAAATATTTTTTATTAATCACAACATATTTTTTATAATTATATAATATTTATTAATAAATATTTGAAATATATAATAGATATAAATTAATTAATAAATTAATTAAATTTAAAAATAATAGTTAACTTAATAAAAAATAAAATTAAAAAACACTTGTTATAAAATAAAATTTTATTTAATTATTTAATATTTTAATTAGCAAAGTTAACTGGTCAATTATCAATTCGGTTTTGACATATTAACATGGGAAGTATATGGGGGAGAGGGAGCCATAAATGAAGAGAGGGGAGTGGGGGCCGGGAGAGGGAAAGAGACAAAACACAAATTAAACGTAGGAAGATATATGGAGAAATGAATGAATGAAAGAAAGAAAAGGAAGTGGGTACCTACATGTTCCGTCTTTGAGGAGATATCCGTATATTATATTGATTGATCTCTCAAATGTAAGCAGTCAGCATCATCAATTCTTTCTCCTCTTCTCAGTTTGAGTTGTGCTGGAAATATAAGGAGCATGTACTGGTACTACTGTTTCCTTCAAGATTTTAGGTGGAGCCTTAACATTCAATTTTAATGCCATGGAGTCTCTGATCCATGTGGCTAATAAGGGAGTATTTATTTATCTATTTATTCTTTGTCTTTTAGTTTAGTTGCTTTTAAGCTTTCCCGCACATGTATCCTATGTTTGTTCGGGCAACGCAATGCAAGTGGACCATATTTTAGGCTAACCTAACTGCAAAGGTTTAATCCCCACGGCATCCGAACAATATTTACAGTTAGAGATATAGAAAAGTACAGTTAGACAATGAGAATACTAAATATTTCTGTATGAAAGTAGACTTTGAGATATAATTTGTTCTGTTGATACTTGAACTGGTTTTTCTTGGAGTGAAGGATGTGGAACGTCATCTTCTTGTGGGGAGGCAGCGTTGGATACCTGCAAAGAGACTCAAACGTTCAAGTAAGTATGAGTGTGAGAGAGTTTAGAATAGAATTAAAATAAATTGCGTACTATCTCTGTTGCAAGTTTGACGGGTCCATGGTTTGTTATTATCCGCACTTATTGGGATGGTGGTAGTCTGAGTTAGGGGTGTGCATGGCCCGGCCCGGCCCGAAGACCCGACCCGGTCCCGAACACTTTAGGGGCTAATTTGATATGATTTCATCGGGTCTAGGGCCGGGTATGGGTCTCAAAAGTAGACCCGGTCATTATTTCGGGTCGGGTCTGGGCCATAGCTCGGGTCACCCGAAATCGGTCCGGTAGCCCAGTCATCATACATAATTAATATTTTGTGTTATTAGTGATGGATAATGGCTATTATTATGTGAAATTTAAGTATTGTAAACTTTAATATTTTGTGTTATTAGTCATTATATATAAGACTATAAGTTAATATTTTATGTTTAAAATGCATAAAACTTTAGACTAATGCATAATCTTGTGCTATTTGTATTGATTTAAATATTTGGTGTTATTAGGCAATATTAGTATTGATTATGGTTATACTTTAATTTTAGAGAAGAGTTAGTTCTTATTATATTTTTCTAAGTGAATTTATCATGTCAAATAATGGTTCGAATTTTGGAAATTTGGATATTTTTACATGCTAACTTACAAGAAGGTATCAAGATAATATAATGTTAACGGCCCGGTTTTCACCCGGTTTTTACCCGGTATAATCGTGGCTCGAAAGTGTATAGGTTTCATCGGGTCTAGGGTCGGGTTCGGGTCTAACAAATAGACCCGGTATATATTTCGGGCCGGATCTGGGTCACATCAAACCCGGTTTCACCCGGCCCATGCACACCCCTAGTCTGAGTATAGAGTTTGTTAGAGAAGGTATCTACCAATTATACTAGATTCCGAGATATATGCGGTTTGTGGGCCAAGGGTTGAGTAACGGAACACTAAATAATATATATATATATATATATATATTTGTCTCATTAATTATCTGACTTTATTTTAAAAAAAGAGTAAAGTATCGTTTTTACCCTCAACGTTTGGGGTAAGTTCTATTTGTGTCCATAACATTTAAATCATCCTATTTGTATCCCTAACGTTTATAAAAGTGATTCAATGTTATCCTACTATCAATTATACTAACAAATTAGATTATATTTTTCAATTATTCTCACTTGGATGTATTCATTCTCAATTAGGTCTCAGTTAGATGTGTTCGATTTTAATATTATACCCACTATTTGTGTTTAGATTCAATTATGTTCCTAGAGAAGTGAATTATGTAAATGTTGTAGGAATTAGTTTTTCGGAGTGAATCATCGATTCTATCTCAGACATTTGTATTCTAACTTTAATAAGAGATTTTTAAAACTCAAACTAAAGCGTTCATGATGTGTAATTGACGACAGGATAACATTGAATCACTTTTACAAAAGTTAGGAATACATAGGATGATTTAAATGTTAGAGACACAAATAAGATTTACCCCAAACGTTGAGGACAAAAACGATACTTTACTCTTAAAAAAAATCACTATTTCTAGTAAAAAAAATTTAGGCACTGATAATATTGATGAAAAAATTTAAATAGATTTTTTATTCATCAAAATTTTGTTCTCTTTGATACTTTGAAGCAATAGTCAATTTTGAGCTCATGTCATTAATTAGATGCTATTCTTACATCACAATTCACAAGTAAGTGTTTAAAATTGGGAGAAAAGTAAACGCATCGGGCAGAGAAAATGTGATGTTTATTTAAAAGCAATCAATGAATTGAAATAACAGAAACTTAAAAACTACATTAAAATTGGTATGTAATTTAATAATGAATACTGTGAAACTTTAATTTAATTAACCTTTGACATGCTTAATCACTTTTGTGAGGGAGTGAGTATCCACTCTTAGCACGCAATACTAATATACTATATGAGTGCACAAAATATGAGTATACACACCATATCAAAAATCAAAGATTATCCAATGTCATATATTGTAATAAGATATAATAAGAAATTTATACTATGTGTGCAGGAGGGGAGCTTGAATTTGCAGGAAAGCTCTTTGCTAGTGCTTAGAATCCAATGTCATATATTGTAATGCCTAGGATCTCAAAACGTGACTGAAATTTTGGTAGAAAATTCATACCAATCAACAAAAAAAATAACATTATATATTAATCTGTAAGAAACACAATAAATTAAAGAGGATCAAGTCATATATAGATGTTGAATATATAGTTATATAAATAAATAAATCACACATAATTACAAGCCCTACAATATTTTTAAGCTATTGCAACATGTGCGATAAATAACACTTAAAAAGTGTTGTCTAAAGTGGTTAAAAGCATTACTTAAAATTTATTGCAAAAAAATAAGGCTAATACAACACTTTGTTAATAAGTGTTATTTTTTGTCAATTTAAAAAATATATAAAAAACGTTGTTTTAATAAATTAAACAAACAACATTTATAACATTTATATATTACTCTTTATAAGAGTTGCTTTTAAATATATAATAATAAACTTCTGGTGAAAAGCGTTGCTTAATTTTTTTTCATCCAAATTTTAATTCCTTCCAAATATTTTAATTCCCCTGAAACCAAAAACAGGAAAGAAAACAAGCGATAATTGATTCATCACCTCCTCACTCCTGTTAGTTTATTACTTAGAAACAGAACTCAAATCCTACTATTTTAGAATCAAAATCCTAACTCCAACCCTAGCTCAATTTCCCCAATTTGACTACATTGACTCGCGTTCTGCGTTCCTTTCTCTCGCCATTGTCCTGGAAGGTTCTTTCGAGTGGATGCGCCAGCTCCATGGAGGCTTGCTTGGGTGGCGTGTGTGAGTTTCATGGTTGATTGCGGAGGCGCGTTGGTCTCCGATCTCTCCCAGACAAACACTTGGATGGCGTTCAGAATCAAAATCATGAATAACCCTAAATCCCTAATTCCTAATCCCATCCCTAACACAATTTCCCCAATTTCACAACACTGATGCGCGCATTCTGCGTTTCTCTCTGCTCTGCCAAGTTCTGCTCTACTCCACCGTGTTCTTCTACTCTGCCGTGTTCTTCTCCTCGCATCGAGTTCTGCTTTGCTCCACCATGTTCTTCTGCTCGCGCCGAGGTTTGCTCTGCTCCGCTATGTTCTTTTGCTCGCACCTTGTTCTTCGTTCTCTCGTGCTGAGTTCTGCTCCATTCCTCCGTATTCTAAATTGGGAGAAGTAGCTACTTATGTAAAAATAGTGAGAAATGTGACCTTGTTTTTCTTTTTCTTAATGTTTCAGAAATTTCATGTAACTCAATTAGATTACAGAAATGCTATCTGCAGATAAATGTGAGGTATGTTCCTTTTGTCTTGAAATATGTCATTTAATTTTAAGTTTAAGAAATTGGAAGAATAAAATCTCAGTTGCTGCTATTTTATAGGCAGAGTTGTTAAGCAAGAAATATGAGGAGAAGTACAAACATTGTAGCGGAAATAACATCCAAATTGATTGTTGAAGAAGCTAAATTTCGTGATATACAGGTAATTAGAAATTTGCATTATTATTTGGCAAATAGTAAAAGGATTTTAGGGAAGAATGAATTGTTATTAGCCTTGCTTAATGGATATAAAAGTAATTATAAAGGTAAGAAGAATGAGATTTTGCAGCAGGAAGGGAGAGAAAAAAAGGATTTTTCTGTGGTCTGAGGTTCTTCTTGTGAGCATTTTGCTCCTACTTAATTGGTCTACTTAAAGAGCTTTTGTTTTTAGTAATTGACTGTGTGGGATTGGCTTGGTTTTTTCTAGTTTTGAAATTTTGGCTTGTGTGGGATTCATCTATATCGCCATCACAGTCGGTATGATGCTGCCTCTTTTCTTTCACTACAACATTTTCAGGCTGAGGCAACATTTAAAAAGTGTTGCCTAAAAGCTGACAAAAGGTTGCTTTTGATCTATGGCAACACTTTTAGACCTAAGGCAACGTTTTTGGACGGCGTTGCATATGCAGCTGTTGCCTTAGATCAAGGCAACACTTTTTTGTTTCAAAAGCAACGCTTTTGAGAGTAACACTTGGTAAGTGTTGCCTTTAGTTGAAAAACAACACCACTTCAAAAGTGTGTTTGAGACAACACTTTTGCAAGGTTGTCTTTTCTCATATTTTGACCACTACTAAAAAATGTTACCTATTTGTAATAAAATACAACCTTTTTATATGTTACTTATAAGTTTGAATTTGTAATACTTTAAAGTGTTGCCTTATAGTTTTGAATATACAATCTTTTAAAGTATTACCTTTTCTTTTGGATATACAACTTATACAAGTGTTGCCTTTTCTTTTGGATATGCAACCTATACAAGTGTTGCTTTTTCTTTTGGATATGCAACCATACAAGTATTGTCTAATATACAAAATATGCAACTAATAGAAGGGTTGCCTTTTTGGTAAAAATAAAAATTACTTTTGTAATAAAAATATAAAAAAATAAAATATACAATAAATTTTTTTGTTCATACATGTATAATTATTTTAATTAATAAATAAATTTATGCACAATAAAAAAAATTATAAAAGAGACAAAATAACTAATAATAAAATTCTAATTAAAATATATATTAAAAGTTCAATTAGTATTTTAAATACATGATGTGTAAAAACAGTGATAGATACAGAATTATATATAGAATTAATTGATTGAAGTGAAGCATCAAGATACATCGAGTAAATTACATAAAAATTGGTAGTAGTGAATGTCCCCCAATACTTTAATGCAGCCAAATCATAAGCCCTAGCTGCTTTATCTTCTTTATCATATTCACCTACATATATATATACATACAAATTAAATAAACTAGAGTCTCCCTAAACACATAATAACAAGAAGGAATCAAAGAGAGACTCTTACCCAAATACACTGAAGGAAGAGAGAAGTTGCATTGCATTCATGAAAATCACAAGAGAAAAGTCATAAAAACCTTGATTGAATGTAAAAATAAAATAAAATAAAATAAAATAAAATAAAATAGTAGACACACACCTTGGCGACCTTTTCTTGATTGTCCTTCCCTTCTACAGCTATTATCCGAAAGATGAGCTTCATATCTTCCAGTCCATCTATGTCTATTTATTTATTTCTTTCATCAATTAATATATTGGAATATACAAGGCAGGAATTTCCAAATTAAACACAATAATGAAATTGAAACCTTGTTACGCCACGGTATATTGAAGTTCTCTGGCCAAAGTATCTAGAGTTCTTCCATTAGAAGGTAGGGCTTCAATAATGCTGTTATTGTCACAGCTGGTTGTTGATGAATCCTTATTACTACCACTTCTCATGGACAATGTGAGTGCTTGCAGATTATTATTTGTTTGAAACTGCTGCACACAATATAAAGTGGAGCACTAGGATGCATCAGTGGCCAAAATAACAATAAAAAAAAGCACTTAATATTAAGAACAATGAAGATTCTTAATTAACTATTTTTTTTAACATTTGCACAAAAAAATTTCATCAAATAACTAGAAAATCAATTACCTGTGTCCCAAATAGTAAGCTTTTTTATATGGTATATAGCAGTATTTCTGTATATGGCATATAGCAGCATCTGAAGTACCCCAAGTGCAAAATCCAACACATTTGGTAGCTGACAATTAATTACTCAATTAATAAGTCAAGTCGCTTTCAAATTCTTTAACTTTATATTCAAACTAATAAAGTTGGTGTACTTATGGCAATACATATATCACTGAGAAATAAACCATATGCAAACCACATAACCGCACTTAATGTGAGGAAAAATGACAAATTGAATGGCATAAATTGAACACTCTTTGTTCTTATAACATGTGCCTGCATCACGTACAATAATAACTAATCACAAAGCTAATAACAAGTATGATATTAAGAAATTAATGAAATTAAATGATAATTAATCACTGACCACAATGCTTAGAGGTGCTGCAAAAACAGAGCAATCATAAATTAACAAAACACAAAGAAACTACTATTCTTAATTAATAAGCCCTTTAATTTCTTGTCCGCCCTCATCACCACCCTCATTTATATACCACCTGGGTTTCACTTTTCTTTTCCCTTCTCCACATACTCCTGAATCCTCCATTTTTTCTCTTCTACAAATTCATTGAATCAAAATCAGGTTCTTCTTTCTTTCTAGTTGAACAATAACCACGTACTTAAACCATTAATTTAGTCCTTACTCATATTCTTTCTTTCTTTCTTGACCAAAATCCATTGGCCTATAAGGCTATAAATCATAGTACAAATGCTACACATTTTCTAGGAAAGAGCCATTTCTTTTTCCTCTAAACAGTTTTCATTGGTGGGGTATGTATGCTACCTATTAATTAATGACGTGTTTTAATGTTCAAGATCTGAGAGAAGAAGAACACATTACCCTGCATTCTCTTTACTAACATCTGAATCTGAATATGGATCTTGTAATGAGAAGACACATGATTTATGTGTCATTGTCAGAATCAGAATCTATTTATAATAACTGAGAAGCCATAACCAAGTTACCTTCATGTTTGTTGTTGCCAAAACAGATTTCAAGTTGTGGTTGGCTTTTCCCAAGTCTATATTTCTGCAATGACCAGAAAAACAAAGAAAATATGATGGTAAAAGAAAAGAAGTCCATGATATTTGGAATGAGTGAAAGCAAAAATAAAGGGAAATGCCTATAAATGGCTCTTGAGATGAATTTGCAAATATTATAGCTATGAAAGCAAACCTACAAAATTTTCAAAAAGAGAGAAGCAGAAAAAAAGAAGTGAACGTAATTAGAAGCATGGCAAAAAACTTAGCGCTAACTCAATTGAACTGAAATATAGCCCAACAAAAAGAGAATTTCAATTCCAAACTCAATAAAGAAATAAAGACCATACCTCTGCCAAGATGGTAGGGTGAGCATTGTGTATGCGAGTTTGATCTTATTGGCAACTCCCGAAAGGGATTTAAAATTTGCAGCTACCTTCCTTACGGCCAAGGATTCGACAGGGTGCTGCCAAGCCCATTCAAGCTGCAATCCCCCAATCAAAATGTGTTAAAATCTGGCTATAATCCCCATTTTTTTTTATTTCTTCATGTATCAATATAATATACCCTATTCATATAAAATTACTCATATGTCATATATTAAATGTCCTAATATTTGTAACAGAATCCAATTTAGGACATTTGCATTATTTCATAACGAGCTATTTATTTTATTTTATTTGGGTAAATCAGAAGGTATATTATAGCTCTATCCTATTCTAACATTTTTCTCTTTTCCTTCACTCCTTAACTTCTCCTTTCTAGCTTCTCCTTTCTCTTTCATTAATCCTTCCACAATTATTTTCTATTTTAAATTCTTGGATTTCCAGCATACTTTCATATTCAGCAGAATCTAATTTTCTGTTTTCAAATCTTCAAGTGAAATATTTTCAGTTAGTACATTAACCAATGATCTTAATAACAACCATCACAATGCCATGAATATCCAACAGAATGTTCATAACTGCCACCTAAATTCGTCAAGAGCACTAACTGATTTTGGTATATTCATTAGCAAAACCATTATCTTAATAAACAACAAAAGGCTTGGCGCTGAGCAAATCAAACCAAATCACGTTTGAGAAACAAAATTCTCAGCAACCAAAGTCCATCAAGATCTAAAAGAGAATAGCATTCTCACCCCCCTTAACACTGGTATGCAACAATAACTAGCTCCAAAATAGTGGAGAATAGAAAGGGAGATGAACAATGAAGAAGAATATGCAAACAAGAGTGTATACATAACATACCTTCCGGAGGTGGAAGACAAAAATCAGCTGAAGAAAGCTTCATTTTCAGCAAAATTTCAAAACTAGAAAAAACCAAGCCAATCCCACACAGTCAATTACTAAAAACAAAAGCTCTTTAAGTAGACCAATTAAGTAGGAGTAAAATCCTCACAAGAAGAACCTCAGACCACAGAAAAATCATTTTCTTCTCCCTTCCCGCTGCAAAATCTCATTCTTCTTACTTTTATAATTACCTTTATATCCATTAAGCAAGGCTAATAACAATTCATTCTTCCCTAAAATCCTTTTACTATTTGCTAAATAATAATGCAAATTTCTAATTACCTGTATATCACGAAATTTAGCTTCTTCAACAATCAATTTGGATGTTATTTCCGCTACAATGTTTGTACTTCTCATATTTCTTGCTTAAAAACTCTGGCTATAAGCTTCTGCAGCCTCTTCTTCCGTACCTGCATGCAACAATTTTTCTTATATTCACATTATTTCTTATAATTCAGCTTTCATTTTTCTCTATTATTTGTATTTCTTACTAAATGTTCCTAAGTAAAGATCTTTGTTTCCGGCGACCCTTCCAATTCTTGCTTGCCATCTCCCATGTTGGTGATGCCTAATAATAACAATAATAAATTATATAAACTCCATTGGTGATGATTACAGAATATAGATTAGATAAATTAAACTTGATTAGAAACCTTGTAACTCCACGATACATTGATGCACCTCTCGAGAAACCATTACTTTTCCTGCAATTGATGAACAAAAAATAATTGAGTTTGAATAATATTCTACTCAAGAATATTCACTGCACTAGTACAACCTTCTTATGGCGGCTACAAATTCTTGTCTTGTCATGTGTTTCATTTCATCCAATTCCTTCTCATAGTTGCTGATATGTAAAAACAGTGATAGATACAGAATTATATATAGAATTAATTGATTGAAGTGAAACATCAAGTTACATAGAATAAATTACAGGAACGTTGGTAGTAGTGGATGTCCCCCAATACTTCAATGCAGCCAAATCATAAGCCCTAGCTGCTTTATCTTCTTTATCATATTCACCTACATATATATATGCATACAAATTAAATAAACTAGAGTCTCCCTAAACACATAATAACAAGAAGGAATCAAAGAGAGACTCTTACCCAAATACACTGAAGGGAGAGAGAAGTTGCATTGCATTCATGAAAATCACCAGAGAAAAGTCATAAAAACCTTGATTGAATGTAAAAATAAAATAAAATAAAATAAAATAGTAGACACACACCTTGGCTACCTTTTCTTTATTGTCCTTCCCTTCTGTAGCTATTATCCCAAAGATGAGCTTTATATCTTCCAGTCCATCTATGTCTATTTATTTATTTCTTTCATCAATTAATATATAGCAACGTACCTTGAAATTACTTTTCCATCCTAAGAAATTGCTTGTTAAACACTCTAAAATTGAAAGATGTGTCACTGACCCACCATAGCTGCAAAAAAGCACAAGATAGTTTTGGTTTACGCAACCGAAAGTCCTAAAGCATAAAAAAATGGATCTAAATGGAATTCTTTCATATATAGCAACGTACCTTGAATGTTTCCCAACCTGAAGCAGAAGCTGAAGTACAGTTGGCAACAAGATCAGCTCCTCCTCCATTTTTTGCGGCGAGACATTTCTGGAACTTAGTGGCATTAGCTGCACTTGAGTTCCATCCTGAAATCATAAGGAGTTCTATTAAATTTGCAAATGAAGTGGACCTTAATAAAGAAAGAATCATAACAAGAGACCTTTGTTGGCATTTCCATCAAAGAGAGAAGGTTTCATCCATCCCTCAGCAAGCAACCAATTTCCTAGATTCACAGCTTTGTATGGCAAATTTTGTGCAACAAGAACAGAATAAGGAGGGTGTGAGAGGCATAAAGCCAACAAGAAGGCAAACAAGTATCTAAATGCCATTCTAAATTGTTTCGTGGATAAGATTGTAAAGAATCACAGAATTTATAGCCATGGTTTGTAAATCAATATCATACAATAAAGCACATTAAGTTTGTATTAAAAGAGGAAAGACAAATTGTAATGACTTGACCCAAGTGTTAACCAAATTCAGATATTCATATTATTAATTACTAATTAGACACCGGTATCATAGGCACTAATAGAGCCACTACCATAGTCAAATGTGGATATAATCACATCTAAATGCATAATGAGTGAGAAAGAATATCAAGAAGAATCAACCCATAGAAATATCTTACGAGGTTATGACGCAACAATTTGCTATATACACACAATTTGCACTTAGTGTTCACCAAAGATCCATAAATATTTTTTTTATCAATCTCCTTCAAGATAAAAACAAAAGCCAAACACCAAGCACAGGGGATAGAGACAAACTCAGGGCATAAATTAATAGTATGAACACTTTAATTATCTTATATGAGACAAAAGACACTAAAACAGGGACTGGCGACAAACTCAGGACATAAATTAACAAATTGAGGAACGACAGCCTACCTGGAGGACTACAGCAACAAGCACAGAGGCAAAGATGGCGACAAACACAGAGCAGTAGTTAAGAGGCAAAAAGGCAACAACAACGGCAGAGAAATAAACATTTATGAGACTTGTAATCCAATTTGTGTTTGTTATATGGTCTTAGAACATGAAGTATCTAAAAGGATAATAATTAAATAAGCTATCAATTCAGATCATGAAGTATTTATCAGCGGACCTAGCTAGCTAAACCAAAATTACTTTAATTTCAGGATGATAACCGTAAATACATATAGAATTAGGCTATAAAATATGCAGTTATATCATTATGATCCAATAAACAAGTTTATATAATAGAACTCATACAACAATTGCTAAGGGAACATTGCAAGTCAACCAAGAGTAAAAGTTCAATTTACCAAATAAGAAAGAATACTAAAATGCTGAAGTTAAAGTTCACAACTCCACATTTCATAATCACAAAATCTGACCAAACCCTTAAATTTACACAATAACGTTCAATATTAAATTCTACAGAGAGATTTCAATCCAAATAAACACAGTGAGAGTAGAACCAATTACTTTTAATTTGTAGCTACACACCGTGAGAGTAGCTACCTCAAAACTAACGTGCACAAGTTTCATATAACCAAAAATTAGGATTCAAAACCAAAAAAGTGCTAAAATAGAAAAGAAAAACAGAGGCAGAATCATTAATACCTGCAGAATAGTGACTGGCAATGGTGAATACTAGCAGAAGAATGCCGGCAAATTGGAAGAAATCAGAGATGAAGGGCGAGCAGTAATGATCGAACATGAGAATCTCAAAATAGAGAAGCTCAAAGCACGAGCAGAAACGCGAGCACTGATAATCGAGCATGGCGATGGCGATTAAATATCACCAAAAAGCTATAATAGCAACATCAACATTATTAAAATTAGGATTTAAAGCGCGAAAAAGAAAAAGAAAAAGAAAGAGGTAGAATCATAGGTATTTGCGGAACAGTGACTAGTGGTGATGAACAAACGCCAGTAAAATCGAAGAGTTTAGAGATGAAGACAACGAATAGTGATGATCGAAGCTCAAAACTAAAGAAGAACACGAGCAAAACGATGAACACAAGCAGATTAGGGCAAACCGCGAACAATGATGAACGAGCAGAGAAGAACGCACATCAATGTCTCCATTGCCATAATCGAATTCAAGATTGTGTTTAGGGATTGTGTGTTAGGGTTAGGGATTTTGTGTTTGTGTTTCGATAAAGAGAGGAACACGAGGTAAAATGTGTTGAAAACAGAAATGAATGAAAAAATAGCTCAGCAGAAAAAGAAAAACTCAACTAAAAAATATACTAGCTGAAATGATGCAAACTAACAAGGCGAGAGCAGGAACGCGAGCAAAACAAGACGAACAGAAGAACCTGACTAGCATGACGAACCGCGAGTACAGAGGAACACGAAGAGAGGACAACAAGGCCAGTAGGGACAAACACGACAAACTGCGACTAGGGAGGAACACAGAGAGGGAATGCTTCTCCGCGAGTAGAGAAGGAATCGCGAATTGCATTGATTTAGGGGTTAGGGTTACCAATAGCATTTTGTTTCAACATTTTGTTTGGAATTGAATGTGAAGATGATGAATGAATAAAAATTTCTGTATTTCAATCATTTGGTTTTCTATTGATATATTTAGCGGAAAAATTGAAATTTTAACAAAAAAAATACTTATATATTTTAGACAACACTTATAATGAGAAGCTTATTAAAACTTTTAAAGCAATTCTAAAAAAGTGTAATTTATGTACATGGTAAGCGTTGCATGTGTATTTCGCTGAAGCAACGCCTTTTACGTGTTGTCTATCTAATCAAAGGGAACACTTATGTAGTGTTAGTTAAAAAAGTGTGGCGATAGCAATATTTAATTGCAACAAATATTAAGCATTGTTTTTGATCATTTTAAACAACACTTTTTACGTGTTGCTTACCTTACATGTTGCAATAGGTTAAAAATGTTGTAGTGTTTCCCTTTTTTGTTTTAGTGTTTTTGGTGATTTGATCCCTAATTCTAATACTGGTGACTTGTTGTAGTGAGTTTGAACTTATTTGAGAAAAATAATGGAAGGACCACTTCCAATTTTCTTACTAATCTTGTACTTTTGTATTTTCTTTCACAAGTCTTTACTCTTCATACAAGCCTTTCTCCAACCTTCAGCTCTCTGACCTTCTCTATTTTGCTATACATAAAATTTATAGAAAACGGTAGTTATGAAATTCATGCTGGTCTGTTTGTAGAAGAACAAAAATGGTAGCAGAAGAGATGTGTTTCTTCAACAAGGTGTGTGCTTCTTGCGGTCTTTACTACTAATGAAATCTGTTTTACTTTGTTCTGTCACTAACAATGTGCTTTTTGTTTTAGTAATTACTATTATTTATTAGTTATCATAATTGTCATTAATGCTATTTATTTATTTTGAAATGTTTTAACTTTCAAGCATAATGGTAGTGACTAAATCCGGGCAAAGAAAAAAATAGAAGATGAAAGTTGAGTTTCTCTGAATGTCTCTGAAAAGATTTTGTATTGGAGAGTTAACAATCTATATATAATAATCCATTTGCTACTAAGCTACTGTGAAATGAATAGCTTATGATCTATACTGAAACGAGGATTAAGTGAAATTTGAACACACTATGTATATCATTGTAGGTAATTTGAATTGTCTGGAAAAGAATAATTTTAAAAAATAGATAATCTATTATATAGATGAATTATAAGGGTTAAAAAATAGGTAATTTGAATTGTCTAAAACAAAATCTAATTAAACTTCAGCTCCTTGTTGATTTAATCCACAACAGATTTGATGTCTATTTAAGGGCTCATTGGTCTTCATCTATATGTATTGATTTGCATTTCAGAAACAAACCATAAATGGACACTAAAAAGAAGCACAACAGCTTTCTCCTATGGATCTTCCAACGGAATTGTTAAGAGGAATTTTGTTAAGGTTACCAGTGAAGTCCGTTTTTCAATTCAAATGCGTCTCTAAGCAATGGCTCTCTCTGTTATCTGATTCCCACTTTGCAAAATCGCATTTTGATCTTACCAACAATATTAATAATAAGCTCTTATATTTGTCCCATGATTTATCCGGTGATTATTCTAACGCTTATCGTGTAAAAATAGCAGGAACATCAATTATTCATCATGATTATAGGGTTCATCTTCATGCAATTTGTAAATTTTATATTTTTGTATTTTTATTACAAAAATAATTTTTATTTTTATCAAAAGAGAAACCCTTTTATTAATTGCATATTTTGAATATTAGACAACACTTGTATGGTTGCATATCCAAAAGAAAAAGCAACACTTGAATAGGTTGCATATCCAAAAAAAAGGCAACACTTGTATAGGTTGCATATCCAAAAGAAAAGGCAATACTTTAAAGGGTTACATATTTAAAACTAATAAGCAACATTTCAAAGGATTGCAAATTCTAACTTATAAGCAACACGTAAAAGAGTTGCATTTTATTGCAAATAAACAACACTTTTTAGTAGTGACCAAAATACGAGAGAAGAGACAACACTACAAAAGTGTTGTCTCAAACACACTTTTGAAATGTTGTTGTTTTTCAACTAAAGGCAACACTTACCAAGTGTTGCTCTCAAAAGCGTTGCTTTTGAAACAAAAAAGTGTTGCCTTGATCTAAGGCAACGGCTGCATATGCAACGCCGCCCAAAAACGTTGTCTTAGGTCCAAAAGTGTTGCCATAGATCAAAAGCAACATTTTAGCAGCTTTTAGAAACACTTTTTAAATGTTGTCTCAACCTGAAAATGTTGTAGTGAAGTAAATAATATTTTATTAAGATTGTTCAATAACACTCATATATAACATTTTCTTAAATTCAAAGGCCAAATCCTTGATTTTTATTCTGCATCTTTCTTTCTCCCTTCAATTCGTTCTTATATAACGCATAGTTGTGATTGTGATACAGATTGTAGAATTTTATAAGAAATAAAACATTCAAAGAAATTTAGTTGAAGTATTTCATTGAACATGTTGAGTTCCAATAAAATTATAAAGAAATAAGAGAATACCAAAAAAAACAACAAAAAAAAACATGTTATAATCATTATGATAAATTTTAGTAAAATATAGCACTAACAACAAACAATTGCAACAAGTTCAGTACAATAAACACTAAGCAACAACAAAGAAATTACAGGAGAAAAAAAAATAGTAGAAGAACAATCAGCTACTCACTACCTTTATTCAATATTGTCGTTGAAAGAGAAAAAATGGCCGCCAAAAAGAGGAGATTAAGGTTTGCACTCAAAAAAGGGAAGATAAGGAACCACACGAACTGCAAACTGCGAATTGTGATGCGAATAACAAATGCTAACTTCCTAGAGATTCATATTTAAATCTGCAAACGCCATCTTTCATCTCATCTCTGCGGTAGTAGTACTGAACCGTGAAGAACGCGAACCACAAAAAATGCGAACTGCGAAGAGCACGAATGGCGAAAAATGCGAACACCGTTGTACTTTCTCATCTCTTTGCTTCTAATCTCAACTCCAATTGCTACAGGACCACTTGAATCAATTATAGTTTTGAAAAATAGAAATGGTTATCAGAAATAGAAAATAAACAAAAAAAAAAAAGAGGAAAAGGAATAGATTGTTATGTTTCTTATTACTGGGACACTTGAATTTTTAGTGATGCTAAAAAAATTATATAAATAAGTGTCATCATTTTATTTAATAATGACTATTTAAATAAAGGTCACAAAATAAGTGTAGCTATTCATTTAATAACTTGTTGTAGTGAAAATACTCATAAAAAAATTATTCACATGACAGAAATATCTATAAACAATACTTCTAAATTTTATTAAAGTATATTTTTTGTCTTTAAAATTTGTTAAAATTTTAAAAATATCTCTAAATTTTATTTTGTTTCAATTTTGCCTCATAAATTTTCGATTTGCATCAAATATATACCCCTAACGACTAATTTTTCAAAAAATTTAGAATAAATTTAGCAATAATAATTTTTATAAGAACAACTTTCAATACAAATAAATCAGACATAAGTGTGTCATGTATTATGACTAGATTAATCTTAAAGAATATATTTGATACAAATTAAAAATTTCAAAAACAAAATTAAAATAAAATAAAAATTAAAAATATTTTTAAAATTTTTAATAAACTTAAAAAAAATATACTTTACGCTTAATAAAAACTCAACTCCATCGGTGAAGTTTTTCTCTCCGATCCCTTTATTTTCTACTGCAAAATCTCATTGCTCTTACCTTAACTTCCCCTTTCACTAACCAAAACTCATTCAAAATCGGAACTAAACTTGAACAACCAGATAATAAATTGACCATTAATAAAAAATTTTACGTAAACTAGAAAGATTCTCACACTTTCAGTCATTCAACCAAAACACGTAATGAGAACTGTTAAATTTGACATATGAACTTTATTTTTAACTGTTACAAGAGAGTTTTTAATTTTTTATGGGTATTTTTTGTCATGTGAATCAATTTTTATGAGTATTTTTGTACACTCACTTGCCATATAAAAATAGTAGTTAATGGTAACAACTCAAAATTCACGATTAATTAAAATTAAAATGTCATACGGAGTAAGATTTTAGTGGGTGAAAATCTATTTAAATGTTTTTGTGATCAGTATTGTTAACAATCAAATCTATTGATAAAAAAGGATCATTTGTTCGAGTATATTTTACAAACATAATTTTCTATTTAATACTTATTTGACATCTAAATGTGACATCAAGCAATGCAAAATTGTAATCATTTGATTTTCGAGAAGCAGAAGATAAAACAAAAGAAAAATGTTAGAATTATATCCAACATTCTTTATTAATATATATATTAGACAATACTTGATCAACATTTTATTTTTATACTATTAAAATTTAGAATTTAAAAATTAGAATTTAAAATTTAATAATTAAGATTTAGAATGTTAACCAAATATTAATAAAAAATAATAAATTTTATTAATCATGTAATATTATTTAAATCAAAATAAAAAAATATACAAAAGTAGGTGTTTGATATCTCTGAGTTTATAAATGAAAATTTTCTTTTAATAATTAGTTGCTAGATAATTATGAGAATTTTTTAACTGATCTTCTATATTTTTTTTCAGTTATTAATTAATTTGGTGTTTTGCATGGCAGGGACACTGTCACAAGTCTTTACTGGAAATGCTATGGTTTAGGGTTTAGAGGTGAGATTGCAGGGATATTATTGTCCGAGTCATATTGGTATCATTATTATTTCTATTTATAGGTGGTGTAGTAACGTAAGTTCATATCATACTCTCCCTTCCATTCCTATATGGGCCTATGGGGAACAAAAAAATAGTGCACTTTCTATATACGATATATGAAGAAGAGATTGATCAACATGTTTTTTTTTTTTAATCTCTAGAAACTCGTCACTCTTTTAAAAGATTGCATGCTTTTTTTTCATATTGAAGAAATTTTTGTTTTCTTGAGTGTCTAGGATGTTGGAAACCTTATTTTTTTATCTTTAAAACTTAAGTTATTAAATTACCGATTATATATTTAATACAATTTTTCATTCGGAATCTACTAGCTATTATATATAGTAGATATTCCAAAGTTTCCATGACTATAGATCTGTCATTTTCTGTCCCTACTCTCAAGTTACATTATTAAAGGTTACCCAACTTATTTATTACCAACCTTCAGATAATACTACTAGTTAGGGAGAGAATTAAACATATAAGAAAATGACACTCTCTTCTCTTATAAAAAAGTAAATTACTAAAATAGTAGTATAGTATTCAAAAATTCATTTTAAAAGATATGAATAATACATAAATCCTAAACTCTAAAGAAATTATATGATATTACAAATTAAATATGTATATTTCATTTTTTTCGGTTATTTTAACTTTTTTTCATTTTGTTTTGTTGTGTAATATTGTCCACTTTCACTCTTTCTTGCTAATATATATGTGTGCTTTTGTTTTTGTTTTTGTTTTTGGATAATTATTTTGAAAATAAAGAAATAAAATTATATTATATATGTGTGATGTATACTTGAATTGTTCCTTTTAAGTAGTAGTCACTTTAGTTTTATTATTTCCCTTTTTTACTTTATGGTATCTTCCACTCTTATTTTCATGCACTATTTGTATTTGTCATTGATTATGCATTATATCCTTAGTCATTAATAAATCTATTTAGAATTACTTAACTACTCTCTTTCTCATTTTTAATTAAATTCTATTTAGTAATATTTTTTAGATTACTCCTTAATTATTTTAAGTTTCCTGATAATAAGCGTGCATTATTAGTCAAAGTAATAGATAAAAAAAGAACAAGTGGAATATATTTTTTGAAATCGAAAACATAATATTTGTATATGTTCTTAATTATAAGTACATTTAATTCAAGTAATTATAGCTATTTTTTTTTTAATTTTTGTGCTATTTTTTTATATCATAAATTATAATAAGTGACTATATATAAATGTGATAAAAATAAACATTAAAAATGCTAAAAAGGAGTAAAATTATTTTGTACTACTTTTTTCTACACTCAAATTTGTTGATTTTATTTATTGATTTTACACTTTTTTGTTCATATAATATATCCCACTATCATTCTTCTATGCATTATTTATCATTGAAGTATCAATTATATCCTTAACAATCAATAAATCTTTTTAGAAGTAGACAACTATTCTTTTTCTGTTGATTGTTAATCAAATTTTATTTGATAATCCTTTTAAATTACTATTAATTCCAAGATTCATATGATAACTATGGATTTAGCTAGTGATTGATAAAAAGGAATGAGTTGAGTATATTGTTTTTAAAAAATATTGACAAAGATAATTTTTTTTCATATGTTTTTATCTAAAAGGACATTTAATTTATGTTATTTAAACTGTCATAAAATCACTCATATTAAAAATTTAAACTCATAAGAGAAGATGATATAATTGTTATATTTGTAATATTTTCTCTCAAATAAGAGATTCTTGAGAGTTCTCAAAAAAATAAAATAAGATTTTTTAAGAGGATGTTAAAATAAAATTTGTACATAAAATACTTGATCAACACTTTATTTTTATATTATTAGAATTTATAATTTAAAGGTTAAAATTTAAAATTCAATAATTAAGATTTAGAATGTTAACTAAATATTAATAAAAAAATAATAAATTTTATTAATTATGTATATATAAAAAAGTAGGTGTTTGGTATCTCTGAGTTTATAAATGAAATTTTCTTTTAATAATTAGTTGCTGGATAATTATGAGAATTTGTTAACTGATCTTCTATATTTTTTTTTGTTTTTCAGTTATTAATTAATTTAGTGTTTTGAATTGCAGGGATAAACACTGTCACGAGTCCTTACTGGAAATGCTATGATTTAGGGTTTCCGGGTGAGACTGCAGGCATATTATTGTCCGAGTTATATTGGTATGATTATTGTTCCTATTTATAGGTGGTGTATAGTAACTTAAGTTCACATCATGCTCTCCCTTCCATTCCTTTGGTAGCGTTTGTTTTGAGGTACTGAGACAGAAACTGAGAGACTGAGACTCAGTATCGTGTTTGTTAGTTCAGAGACTGGTACTAAAATTTCTGTCTCTGTCTTTAAAATTTCAGTATTTCAGTACCTCCAAAAAATAGGGACACAGGGGACTGAAATTTTTAGAGATGGAGACTGAAACTTTAATAACATTTTATACTTAAAATACTTTCATTTCAATTAATTAATTCTAATTTTACCCTTTGTGCAAATTAAATTAGAGTTTCATTCTTGTTTCAATTCCTGTCTCCCATTTTACACTAAACAAAATACTGAGATTTATTTCAATCCCTGTCTCTTAGTCTCTGTCTCTCAGTCTCAGTCTTTCCGTCTCTGTCTCTCTACCAAACGCTATCTTGGGGAACAAAAAAAATAGTGCACTTACTATATACAACATATGAAGAAGAGATTGATAATCTTTTTTTTTTTCATCTCTAGAAACTCGTCACTTTTTTAAAAGATTGCATGATTTTTCTTATATTGAGGAAAATTTTTGTTTATTTGAGTGTTTAGGATGTTGGAAACCCTATTTTTTATCTTTAAAACTTAAGTTATTAAATTACTGATTATGTATGTATTTAATACATTTTCTCATTCGGAATCTACTAGCTATTATAGTAGATATTCTAAAGTTTTCCATGACTATAGATCTGTCACTGTCTTCTGCCCCTGCTCTCAAGTTACATTATTAAAGGTTACCTGCCTTATTTATTACCAATTAACCTTCAGATGATACTACTAGCTAGGGAGAGAATTAAACACATAAGAAAATAACACTTTCTTCTCTTATCAAAAAGTAAATTACTAAAATAGTAGTATAGTATTCAAAAATTCATTTTAAAAGATATAAATAATAAAAAATCCTAAACTCTAAAGAGATTAAATTATATTATAAATATGTATATTTCATTTTTCTTTTTATTATCAGTTATTTTAACCTTTTTTTAATGTTGTTTTGTTGTGTAATATTGTCCACTTTCACTCTTTCTTGCTAATATGTGTGCTTTTGTTTTTGTTTTTGGATAATTATTTTGAAAATAAAGAAATAAAATTATATTATATATGTGTAATGTAATGTATACTTGAATTGTTCCTTTTAAAGTAGTAGTCACTTTAGTTTTATCATTTCCCTTTTTATTTTATGGTATCTTCCACTCACTCTTATTTTCATGCACTATTTTTATTTGTCATTGATTATGAATTATATCCTTAATTATTAATAAATCGAGTCAAACCTTAAAGTGATCTCTGAAATTGTACTCAAAGTTTAAAGTGGTCTCTAAAATTAATAGTTATTCAATTTCGTCCTCAAAGTTACACTCCAAGACTCATAATAGTCCCTCAAACAATTTCTGTCATCAAAAAGCTGAAGTGGACTGATTCCTGCCACATTGGCACGCCAACGATTATTGACGTGGCAAACGAAACTTTTTTGTTTGCAAGGTGGTCCCTTTCCCCTTTTAAAATCCTAATCTACAATTTTTATTCCCTAAATTCTCTTCCTCATCCTCTTCTTTTTCAACTCCATTCTCTACTCTCACTCTTTCAAATTCAATCATCAATTATCTCTATTATATAATCTGTATTCTAAGTCATCACCATCCTCATCTTCCTCATCGTCATCAAATTCATCATCACTCAGAATGTACCTTGATCCTTCAAGCCCCATCTCCCTGTCAGTCTTCTCCAACAAGTCCATCAGTGACATCATCACTGGCTGCACTGCCTCGTCTTCCTCTCTCCCTCCAACAACCTCCCCTACGGCAACCACCTCAACCGCTTCCTGTGCCGCGACCGCCTCTCTTGCTGATAGTGTCCTACTGCCATCCGTACATGACCCGTCCTCGTTGTCTTGCTCCTCATCGTCGAAGTTGTCCCGGAACGTCATCGTGGGTCCCTTCCGAAATAACTCTGACACCATGCCGGAGGAGTTCCATCGCGAAAGCTAAAGTTGGAGTAGTGCGCTGTTGGTAGGGCCTGGCTCCGTGGGGTCGCTGGCAGTTAATGCCACCTCGGACGGGGAGCTGTAGCAGGTGGAACTCTGGTGGGAGAAGGTGGCCTTGGCTGCGAGTGAATGGGGAGGGAAGGCTGGGGCTTCATCAACGTTATCGTTGTTGTTAGCCATGTGATGGTGGTAGTGGTGAGTTGAATCATCATCGTTGGAGATGAATTGAAAGTGTTTTTCCTTAGAACATTGTGTGTGATAAACTAATTGGTAATCTATAGCATTATACAAAATTTATTGGATTTCTTTTTGTCTTAGTTATGAAATGATGTTTTTTGTTTCTTATCTTTGGTACTGGTACTTTAGTACGCGTTGAAAAGCTTATACCGTGATTTACTATGAATTTGTTAATAAATAACTATTGATGTTTTACATTGTTGTTGCATTGATGATTGGATTTGGAAGAGTAAGAGTAGAAAAAGGGGTTGAAGAAGAAGAGAATGAGGAAGAGAATTTATGAAACAAAAATTGGGGATTATAAATTTAAAAGGAGAAATGGACCACATTGCAAACAAAAAAGTTTCGTTTGCCACGTCAGTAATCGTTGGCATGCCAGCATAGCAAGAATCAATCCACCTCAGTTTTTCGATGACGGAAATTGCTTGAGGGACTACTATGAATCTCAAAGTGTAATTTCGAGGACGAAATTGAATAACTATTAATTTTAAGGACTACTTTGAGTCTCGAATACAATTTTATGAACCATTTTAAAATTTAACTCATAATAAATCTATTTAAAATTACTTAACAACTCTCTTTCTCATTTTTAATTAAATTCTATTTAGTAATATTTTTTAAATTACTCCTTGATTATTTTAAGTTTCCTGATAAGCGTTTATTATTAGTCAAAGTAATAGATAAAAAAAGAACAAGTGGAATATATTTTTTGAAATTGAAAAACATAATATTTGTATATGTTCTTAATTATAAGTACATTTAATTCAAGTAATTATAGCTATTTTTTTTTTTAATTTTTGTGCTATTTTTTTATATCATAAATTATAATAAGTGACTATATATAAATGTGATAAAAATAAACATTAAAAATGCTAAAAAGGAGTAAAATTATTTTATACTACTTTTTTCTACACTCAAATTTGTTGTTTTTATTTAATTTTATTTTTTTTCATATAATATAACCCGCTCCCATTCTTGTATGCACTATTTATCATTGAAGTATCAATTATATTCTTAACAATGAATAAATCTTTTTAGAAGTAGACAACTATTTTTTTTCTGTTGATTGTTAATCAAATTTTATTTGATAATCCTTTTAAATTATTATTAATTCCAAGATTCATATGATAATTATGGATTTAGCTAGGGATTGATAAAAAGGAATGAGTTGAGTATATTTTATTTTAAAAAAAATTGACAAAGATAATTTTTTTTCATATATTCTTAACTAACAGAACATTTAATTTATATTATTTAAACGATCATCAAATCACTCATTCAAAAAATTTAAGATGATAAAAGAAGATAACATAATGATTATATCCATAACATTTTTTCTCAAATGAGAGACTCTTGAGAATTCTGATATTATGTCATAAAATTATTTATTCTAAAAATTTAAGTTGATAAAAAAAAGATAACATTAATGGTTATATCTCTAACATAAGCTATTTTTTATGGCACACTTTTAAAAATTAAAATAAGCAGCTAGCTATAAATTACTAGCATTCACTACAAGAAAAGCACCAATTCAACCACACTTTTTTTAAGCTACATTTGGAATAGGCTACGCTTTTCTTCATGTTACGTACCTTTTTAGAGGAGAATAAGAAATATAGTTGTAGCATCACTTGAAAAGCGTCTCCTTAGATATTATAAAGAGCACTTATAAAGCGTAACCTTATCTTAATATCTATGAATATACTTTTTTTTTTTACCAAAGAATGCGTTTTTAAAAGAATAACCTGTTTGTTATGTTTTGGGTGCATTTCAAAAGTGTTGCCTAATATATCTAGGATCAAATATACACACCAACACTTAGTAATTTTTTTTTCCTTTTCACCAAATACACTTAATCTTTTCCGCTTAGCTTTTCCCCTTTGCGCCACTCATTTCACCAAATCAAAGAAAGCTACTCTTCCCCACACCTTCACTCATCACCTTCATTCGTCTCTCTCCTCTTCTTCTTCACCTTCGTCTATCTCTAACCATCGCTGCCACTCACCATTGCCATCTCGCTCACCATCGTCATCTTTGCTCACAATCGTCGTCTCGGGTGCTCACAATCGTCGTCTCGGGCGCTCACCGTCGTTGCTCACCATCGTCGCAAGCCTCGTGCACTCATCATCGTCGCTCACCATCATGCGCTCACTAGGTAATTAATCATTCTCTGGCTCACTCTCTATCTGGATTGGGATGTTTTCTGCCTCATGTTACATTCTGCGATTTTGTATTAGGAATTATACCTTTCTTTTTGTTAAATCAATTTTCATCTTATATTTGTTGAAAATTTTATACACCTTATTCCTATATCCTCAAATGTCTATTTCTGTGCATAGCAACTGAAGGTGACTTGCTCTTAAAACTACTTTGCATTTGTATTTTTCTTTAATCAAATACTTCTTCCTGTTGCTCTATATGAAAATGCCAGATTTCATTTTATCATAAGTGGACCGTCGTATTTCTTGAACATGTAGGCCTCGTTGCCTTTTAGTAAGCTTCTTAGAATGGGACCAACCATCAAACCATTTTAGTCTTTGATTTATTGGTTTATTAGTCCAATCGATTCCACCAGTAATTCAACCGAAAAAACTATTTTAAAATAAAATAATAAATAAATTATATAAAAGACCAAAGATGAGGGTACTCCAAGAACTCCTATTAGATGCAACAGCATTCAACATTATCATATATTCTTATCACACACACAAATACAAAGCCTTAACTCAATAAACAACCACAACAAGTGACTTGAAAAGAAAATGGAAACACCGAACAATCACAAGCATACACAACATGTGAATATTATTATTGCAAACATAATAATAAAATAGCTCTTCTAATGCGTCTCCAAAAATATCCCAAATAAAAAAAGCTACATAATATGACCCAGTTGATTCAGAAAGTTACATATATTAGAAAAATTAAGAACCAACTAAAAGAAAAAGAAGAGGAAGGCCTGGTTGATTTGATTCAATTCGCTGAGATGAAGAATCAAATAGAGCTGAAAAGCTGAGAGAGTTAGGGTTTTGGTTTGGAGTTCATGCCGATGATGATGACGAAAGGGATGAATCCATAGTGGGTGATAACCTTGGCCTTCCTCATCGCCCATGTCGACCACTCCTTCACGCTCTCGCTTAAGGAACGATCCTCTGATCCCTTCGAACCCTTCGAGCTCTTTCCCTTCACCTTCAAGCTTCAGAGACTCACCCCTTGATGCCATTGATCTTTTCTTGCTTCTTGATTCTCTCTCTCAATGAGCGTGTTTAATTGCTTGCTCGCTGGCAGCGTGTGGTGGAGGAGACCTTAAACCCTAATTATACATTTCGTGTTGTGTCGGTTTCATTGTCACTTGATTTTTACTACCTTTTGATTTTCATTTTTAGCATTCAGCAACAAACATTATAAAAAAGCAACTACGGATTGAATACCAGCATTCAGCAACAAACATTCAATACCATCTGTGAACTCAACAATCAGCATTCAGCAACAAACATTACGGAGCATTAACTAATAATTACACTAAAAGGATGACAAATTATAAAATAGCAATTACAAAACACTGAAAACAGCAAGAGTAGTACATTATAAAACATATCAAAACAGTGATGACACTAAATTAAATTGAGCATTAGCAAAGAAGAAGAATAAGAGCATTAGCAACATTATTTTAACAAAAATTTCATAAATTAAAAGGAAGAAGAAGAATCGAGCATTCAGAAATTAAACAGAGCCATCAGGACCAAAGCAAAATTAAAAGGAAGAAGCAAAGCACGACTACTCACCTTCGACAGAGACACGGACGGCAACCGGCGAGACGACGACGAAAGGCGAGACAACAGCGAGAGGTGAGACGACGGCAAACGGCGAACCGCTCCAAGCCATGAACAGAAAAGCCAGTGGACAACGTGCCGAGCTACTTGGGTTCAGGACAGGGGGAAGAGGAAGAAGAGGAGGCACCAAGAACCTGGGGACGACAGCAGCAAGGAACCTAGGGCTAGGATTTAGCCGTTTTGATTTGGTACTTTCACTTTTCTTCAAAGGGATTTGCATGAATGATTGGGAAAGTGAAGGGTTCATGAATGGCTTCAACTTGGTTTTGGTTTTTCTTTTTTAAAAAAAAAACATAAAATGGCGGCATTTTTTTAGAACCGGCCAATTACTAGTCCAGTCCAGCCGACTGATTCCCAGATGATTCAACAGTTTCTGAACGGTTCTCTAATCAGTGGTTATTGATAACGAATCGGACCGTTTTCATTGTCGGTTTCCAGTTGAACCGGTCCGACCGGCCAATTCGGTCTGATTTTTAGAACCATACTTTTTTGTAATACTTGTGAATTTAAGTTATGCTTAATTTAACACAAAGATGGTAAGATCTTTGTCTAGTATACTTATGATGGCATTAGTTACTATTTGTCGTACTCAGATAAACATTACTGGTGTCAGGTGAACCTACACACTCATCAGCTGAAACTATATGATTTTGGAAGTGCTGAAGTATTGGTAAGATTTTGTGCTTAGTACACAAATTGTTGATAGAGGTTTTTTGTTTTTCACTCAAGCTTCATCCATGTTTTAATTCATCAGGTGAAAGGAGAACCTAATGTTTCTTACATCTGTTCAAGATACTATCGTGCTCCAAAACTTATCTTTGATGCCACTGATGAATATACAACCGTGATAGATATATGGTCAACTGGTTGTGTAGTAGCTGAATTACTTCTAGCTTGGATAGGTAATTTGACGCTTGAATAAGTAGGTCTCAATGTTTTTACTCATTTTTGCATTTCTTCCCTGAAGCTCAACTTATATTGCAGCCTTTGTTTCTTGGAGAGAGTGGAGTCGATCAACTTGTTAAAATTATTAAGGTGAGGATTGCTCATGTGTTTTATAAGGATAATTTGGATTTTTCTGTCATAGAATTTTGTAATCCTTGAATATTTAGTGATTATGAAATATTTTGTTTATAATTTTTGTAAAGTTCAGGTCAGTTTATTCTGCTAGAAATTATATATGTTGTGGGTTTATTCCATGGATTTTGCTATATTGCCAATGGATTTTGCTATATTTGCTGTAATTTAGTTTTATGCTAATTCAATTTTTTGTAATTAAATTTTCTGCACTTCTATTTTCTGCAATAATAACTGGTGGTGGAGGCGTTAGGAGATTTTGTGCACTTTTGTTTTATGTAATTATGTTTTTTTTCCAATTTTTATTTTCTGTTAATTTTGTCTTCTGTAATTTGATTTTCTGCCAATTCTATTTTATGTAATTATATGCTAATTTGTTGTTCACTTATAGTCAATAAGTCAAAAGAACAACTAACATAAGAAACAACAGAAGTTTTCACACCACATGCGCCAATCAATTTTGGAAGAGTACGAGTGGTTCTAGTATAATTATTTAAGAGTGAATACCCAACGCAGTCCCTGTCCTTTTCCTCGATGGACATCACGACCCTTGTCCAAAAAAAGGGACATATCAGTCCCTATCCCATACTTCCGTGAGACATCCCGGTCCTTCCATCATCTCCCCTGACCAAAACAGACAGAAATTGCCTACGTGTCAGTTAACATTGCTGAGTTGGAGGTTAACACTCTGTTAAGTTCCACGTGGCCATTAGGGAATGGACATGGGTTGATTTGTCCCCCTTTAGAGACCTAAAACTACGTCGTTTTAGGGTTTCTCGCCACGTGCCATTAGGAAATGGTAAGGGGTCGATCTGTCCCGCTTTAGAAACCAAAAACTACGTCGTTTTTAGTCTTCACTGAAACACAATGGTTTGAAAGTGATTCTACGCTGCTAATCTCTCACTCTTCTCCCAACCCAAATACAAACCCTGGAGACCATGATTGGTAGTGGAGAGTGTTGTTCATCATCAAACCTACGAAGCAGAGACGATTTAGGCTGGAGCCTGAATTCTAGTGGGAGTACTGGAGCTCCGAGGAAGAAGAAATGGGTTGCCCCAATTTGTTATTGTGGTTCTCATGCAATATTGTTCATGTCAGGGACGATGAAGAATCCAGACAGATTATTCTTTTGCTGCCCAAACTTCAAGGTAGTTTTTTAGGGTTTAGCTAATTTTTTGTTTTCAATTTCTATTCCACAGATGATAACAAATGTTAAACTTTTTTGTAGACTGAAAAATGGCATTGCAACTTCTTTGCATGGCTAGAAGATTATGTATCTTCATGTGGTGAGGATGCTAACAAGGCTGTCTCATTTGGGACATCAAAGCAGAAGCAGAATTGATTGGAAGGCCATGCTTATGTGGTGGATAACAAAGTTAATGAGTTGGAGAAAAGATTAATTGGTTTAGAGGATCAGTTAGATTACTGCAGATTGAAAATGGTTGAAAGTAAATGTATTAGGTATGGGTTTAATTTGTTAGCATTTCTGGGTGGGGTTGTAATTGCAAGCTTGTTCAAAGCAAGTGTGTAGGATTTTGATAGCTGAATTTTGTCATTTCATAGAGTTGAGTTGTGAACAACACTTTTGATGATGAATGAAATAAGAATTATTGTGGTGAATTTGTAAAATTTGAACCATGGCCTGTGATGAATATGTTAAATTTCATCCCTGTATTGATAGATAATGGCATATATGTCATGAAATAAACTTAACAAATATACATGCTAGCTAAGTAGCAGTAAGTATCTACATTCAAAGAAAGATGCATGTTAATATATTGATAATAAAGGAGCAGTACAGTTGTTAAAACAACTTAACACATAATATGCCATTCAAAATATGGGCAGTAACATGGCCCTGAGTTAGATAACCAAAATATAGTAGGGATCTCAACCAAAAGCCCTATGCCTAAAACCAGTAGTATTAAGTAGCAAAACATAGAACTTTTTTTGAAGCAAAACATGTGTCCTGAAGGCTTATAACCATGATACAAAATAGCAACGAAAGGTAGTCCAAGTTCATGTCTTCTTAGGTGGCCTAAGTCCTGGACGCTTGAACCCGGGAGTGGGTACAAATTTAAAAACCCTTGAAGCAGTTCCCAAGCTTCCAGCAGCCATTGTTTCTGCTGATATTGCACCACCTCCACTTGTTGGATTTGTTGAAGGAGCTATTGGGCCATGAGTAGGATTTGTCGAAGCATGGGACCTCAGAGCTGGACCTTGTCTACTGATCCTTGAAGTGTTTGATGAAGTTCTTCCAAATGTGAAGTACACAATTCCTATGATGTGCGTTAGGCATGACCTCCTTAATTGCCAACTCCAGACCTTGTTATCAACACAGTCCAACATATTCATGCTAAAAAACTGGAAGTTCTAACAACGAATAAAAGTACAGATAAATGAAAATTAAGTCAATAAATACTACCTTTTGTTTATCTGAGATAAAGTTCCAACCATGTTGCCCAACAGCTCCCAAGTCTTCAGCCAACAGACAAGAACCACTTCCAAGTGTCTTTGCACTCATTGGGTACCACTGCAAAGGCCACCACATAAAAGTGGTTGTTGGCATCTTGACCCACTGCACTTAATACTTTGCTCCTTACTTGGGCCTGCATCAGCTGAATGAGACCTACTTTTATCCTTGCTCCCACCATTAGACTTTCCATCCTTCAAGATATGCTTCCTCCTCACACCAGAATACTTCCCCGAGGCCAACCTCTTAGCAGTGCTAGGGGAGATGCCCCTGTCATTACCTTTCTTCTTGCTTTGGGTTACAACTTTTTTTGGAGTAGACTTCTTATGTGTCTTCTTCTTAAGCACTCTCTCATCAGAACTAGTGTCAGAGTTCTCCTCATAACCAGCTAGAGGTGGTTTCCATGCCTCATCCTTGGCACTCTCATATCCGTCGTCAAAACTTGATGAAGAATCACTCAAAACAACACTTTCACCTGCCAAGCCATCACCTACCACCTCTGACATATCTACAGGATGGTTAAAATAAATGTAAAACTCCTCACTGTCCCTGTTCTTGAGTTTGTTCTCCCTCATCTCATTAATCTCATGATCACCCTTAATGGGATGAAGCCCAAACTCCATGTCAGAGGCCAATATGTCATACCAATACATCTCCTTATACTCAACATACCCCAACTCTTTAAATAAAACAACCAAATCGAAAAAATTCACATAATCCAAATCCATTGGTGGGAACCTCTTCACTTTACCATCCACATAACTCATATATCCTCCACTGTCTCTCACAAACTTTCCCCTGTGATGAAACACGGGAATAGCAAAATATTCAGACATCTGTAGTATAATATAATACATACATTAAAGCAGAAACTAGCATACAAATTTAATTTGAATCCATTTCAATTTTACTTATAAATTAGAAACCCTAATTCAATTTCTATTTCCAGTGACATTATTTATTATTTCTCTTCTTCTTGGACCACACACACAATGTACATGCCAAAACATGTCAGAATTATTGAAAGCGACAACACACATTTGAAAAGGCAATGGAAGGACCACACTAATCTGGCACGCCGTAAACGCTGTGCAATATCTGTCCAGGCTTCAACAAAGCTCCGTCAACCACACTATCCAACCACCGTCAACACCAATATGTGGAGGTCAGTTAGCAACCTTGTCAGCAACACTGTCAGCACGTCGCTCTAACTTTGAGAGGTCAACAATCACTATAAGGGGACGACTCTTGCTCTACTAGGGTTTTCTAGTAATTATCTGAGCAACACATGGGGCTTATATGGAAACTCCAATGTCACGTTCCCTTATTCAATTGAAACGCAACGTCTCAGACCCCTAAAACGACGTAGTTTTAGGTCTCTAAAGGGGGACAGATCAACCACTGTCCATTCCCTAATGGCCAAGTGGAACTTAACAGAGTGTTAACCTCCAACTCAACAACGTTAACTGACATGTAGGCAATTTCCGTCTGTTTTGGTAAGGAGAGATGACGGAAGGACCGGGAAGTCTCATGGAAGTATGGGACAGGGACCGATATGTCCCTTTTTTTTGGACAAGGGTCGTGATGTCCATCGAGGAAAAGGACAGGTACCGGGTTGGGTGTTCACTTAATTATTTAATATAGAAGAGCAAATTTATATTTATTAGGACTTATATTTGCATAAATTGAAGGAAGAAACTGAAGTAAGACCTTGTTTTGTAGCGAGCTACAAAAGAAACAAATGAGGAACCAAAAAGATTTAAAATGTTCATTGCTACTCAAACAAGTTGGAAGAGGAAAGAAATTGATCAGGAAACACAAGATGCAATATAAGAATTCATTGAATCATTAATAATAATTATATTTCAAATTTAGGATACAGTAACTAATTCAATTTTAAATTCTTCTAAGCAAAAAGACTTCCAAAATCGACAAGCTGCTGGTGATATGGAAAAGGAAGCATTTGAGGCCTTATTTAGGAAAGAACAACCAGATCGGGTTAGGTGGTATGGAAGATTTATTACACAAAGTGATTTAAAAAAACATGCTAAAATTTCTGAAATAGAGAAGTAGCACAAAGAGAAAGTGACAAATTTGAAGATGAACTTGGAGACATGAAGGCCAAACAACAGCACCAAGAAAAAGAGATTCATAAATTGCGAAATATGGTTAAGTTAATACTGCAGCGATCTAAACATAGAATGAGGCCAGAAGAACTTGAAGTTTTGTTACAAGATGCCCAACACTCTCCAATAGATGCGAATAATACTCATGGATCAATTCGATCATTTTTCGAACATAGATGTGGTATGCCCATTTTTCCTTGTTCTATAATTTTTTGCTTGTATTTATTTTAATTACTATGGCTGAAAATCATATGTTGCTGGCTTTATTAACACTTTAACACTTGAAGTTGTATTACTATGACTGAAAATTATTTGTGCAATTTTGGTTGTTGTAATTCTAATTTTGTGCACTTCTGTTTGCTAGAATTCCCATTTTTGCACTTTTGAATTTGTGCACTTCTACAATTTTAAATTTATGCACTTCTTTCTGTAATTTTCAATTCTGCAATTCTATATATCTTCTAATTTCAGCCATTGATAGTTTTGAAGTGTTGGTAATTATAAGTTGAATAGCATTTGAAAGCGTAATGGTACTTTACCCGAATTCAATATGTAATAATGCATGTCCTTTGTAGCTATATATGCTTTTTTTTCTATTGAATATCATTTTTCTGGTTATCAGAAACTGAAGCAGCATCAAGAATTGTGCTAACTTTATTTTTTAAACTGACATAGTTTTGATAATTTACCCAACTATTTTCAGTTTAATTTTTTTATTTTTATAATTGCGAATGTCATTATAAATATTTTACTATATAATTATGCACGGTAATATTGAGAATGAATAATGAAGATTAAGTTGTTTATCATTGTGGTTTATTGGCTAAGATGTAGTAATGTTAAAAATGAATACATGTATGGTTGACTATTGACTTTTATTAGAAGATACTTATGTATAGGATATAATATTTTAGTTTTTCTTAGAGTATTAGTAATAAATTTTAAGTGGTCTCATGTTTATTTTGATATAACTATACTTAATTTAGTATGAGATGTATGAATATTCAAAATTATCTTCATTTCAGTACTTTTGGATCATTATAAATTTATTGTTTACATATAATTTTTATTATTTAAAGAAATTATTTTGTATAATTATATATTTATTTTTATTTTATAATATTTAACTCATTTAATTAAAAATATAGAATAATATATGTAATCATGCTACTAAATATTATGTTGTACAAAAAATTATTAAATATATATATATATATAGAAAACAAAAAAAAACGAGGGACCTAAGACTATACTTAGTAGTTATGGTATAGAATGTGGCTACGCTTTATAAGTGATGCAGTAGCAAGGATAAGTGTAGTCTATTCTGATAAGCATGGAAGCTGAAAAACATAGTCTTTGATCCTGAACAGCATCACTTGAAAAGCGCACCCTATTTTTAAATGTCAAAAATGTAGCTTTTGGTACAAAAAAAGTATAGCTTTTGAAAATAGGAAACAGCTTAATAGGTATGATTGACTATTGACCAAGGTTGCGAGAACCGGACCGGTCATCAAACCGATCAAATAATTAGTTCAATGATTCAACCGAGGTTGAACCGTAGTTGAATTGGTTTAATTAAATATAGAGTAAAATTATAAAAAATTTAATATATCATTTTAAAAGTTTAAATTCAATAATTTCTAAAACTAATAAAATTTAACAATTTAACAATTTCACAAAATAAATTATTCATAATTAATCATTAAAAAGTCATAAACAACTTCAAATATCAAAGTTTATAACTAAAGAAAATCAAGACTAACATAAATGACAAACACAATATGTTTTGCAACCAAAAGAAACAACATTGAACAAACAATACTTCAACAAAATAAAAGCACTATTCATGAGAAGTCATAATCATCATTAAGTGTTCCGATGTCTCCATTATAAATAGATAATCCAAAGCCACCATCTTTAGAAGTACCACCAAAAGAAGTATTTGAGGATTCAATTAAAATATCAGGCATATCCATCTCAACTTCTATGTCTCTTCCATCTAATAAAATAGGAGAAAAACTCAATAAGAAATCAATATTAATGACATATATCTTACCATGTTTAGTTTGTTATTACCATGTTGGTCCTTGTGAGTTGCTGCAATGACATTATATATAGATTTGGTTTTGTGCTGTCTTCAATGCTTTAGTGAATGGACTTGGAAATTTTGTTGGGTGCATTTTATGTTATCTATATTCTATCTATAATGCTACTAATTTAAGTTCTCTGATTTGAAAGATTTTGGAGTCTAGTTTTATTGACCTGTATAAAAGTTCTCTCTTAATGATAAACTACAAATAACCTTTCTACTTTTCTCAAGATTATTGATTATACAGGGGTCAAGCATCTTTTTTACCAATCATTTTGATTTTATTAGAAAAATATCAATTGCTGTGAATACTGATTATTTTGTGATTGTTTCATCTAAATTCAAAATGACAACAATCCAAAATTCAGACGAATATATCAATTCATACGACAATCAACATCATTAAATTTAGCAATTCATCTGGTTAATTCACCAAAACTCAATATAGCCGAATTCAACAGAGCAGAATTAAATTTATTCAGCAAAATTCAAAATACCAAAATTCAAATAAAAACTCAACAGAGCAGAATTTTAATTTATATAGCAAAATTCTAAAACTGAACTTAGAAGAACTCAAAAGAACTCAGAAGAACTCTGCATCTGAATTTATGAACTCCAATCTACCCTATATTCTTCACGGAATAAAAATTTAATTGAAAAAACCAAAAACCCATGAACTCAAATCTGCCCAATTCATACAGTTTTGTCACCAACACCAAATACACAAAATTAATTAAAAAACAAAAACAGTGAAGCACTCACCACGGGAGAGGCGGAGAACACAAAAGGTCAGAGCCAGACGACGACCAACACTTCAGTGACGACGACAAGCAGACGACAACCACGACGATGCTAAGGCGAGGACCAGATGACGACAATGCTTTGGTGATGGTGACGCTTCGATCCGTGAGAGCTGCCTTGATCCGCGACGGTGACGCTTCAACACGCAACGGTGAGCTTTGCTCCGGCGTTTGGTGGAGGTGATGGTGACGGTGGCATTTGTGGGGAAGAAGGTTGAAGAGAAATTTAGGGTTGGGGGTGACTGCTTTTCGAAGAGGAAACTCAGGAAAGTGGCTCCAGCAATGTTATTTTTACAGCAGCCCCTTTTTTCCCTCTTTTTTTTTACCCAGCGCCAAAAAGGCATCGTTTCGTGGCTTGGGAAAAAACCGAAACTTGCTGAAACCTGGGCGATTCGACCGGTTTTTTGGTTAACTGGTAGTTCGACCAATTTTTTCATCGGTTTTTTGCAGAACAGTTTTATAGGTGAATCGGACCAACTACCTGTTCGGTTTGCGGTTAATCCAGTTGAACCGATCGGTCCGATTCGATTTTCAGAACCTTGTTGTTGACTTTTATTAGAAAATACTTATGTATAGGCAACGGCTGAATAGACAATGACTGAATAGGTATTCCGATTAAAGTGTCTCCATAGTCTGAAAAGTATAGTCTTTGTCTAAGACATCATTTTTTTTAACTACAATTTTCAAATATATATAAATAGATATCTTTTTGTAGTGATTTCTCATTTATTATTACAATAATACAATATTATAATTAGGGGTAGGTTAATTTCACTTCACATGTGCAGAAAGTAAGATCTTATAATCGCTATTCACAAATCACTCTACTAAATTCTTTTACTACCAACAAGGCCTTAGGCTTTTGTGTGGTGCTACCTGCGTTCATCCTGATTCTAATGATTTTTTTTAACAAAAGAGCTCAATACAAAACAGTGGAACGAGAAGCAAACAAACAAAAGAACATGTAAGACTATAAACAGACCACTATCCCTAATGTCATCTCCGGCATTGCCATCAACAACAAAAGAGATCCAAGCTACTCTACTCTCTACAGCTGATTAAGGATTTTTGGAACACCTCCTCTGAACTCCCTTCCTTATTACTAAAAATCCGCCCATTTCTCTCTAGCCAGACGTTCCAAATAACTGAAAAGAAGCACATGAGCCACTTGTTGCGTACTCCTTTTCTAGTAGCAGCACCTGTCCAACTCTCAAAGTGCTCTTTTAGTGAGTCCGGAAAAGACCACGATCTCCCAAAGTTAGATAACCAGTAGCACCACACCTGCCAAGTAAACTCACAGCCCAGAAACAAGTGGTGAATATATTCGACGTCTTTTTTACACAGAACGCATATGTTATCACCCTGACTAATAATTTCCAGTCTATGGAGTCTTTCTTTAGTGTTAACTCTTCCTATCAAAGTAAACCAAATAAATAACTCCACTCGTGGCAGGACCAAACCTTTCCAAATGGTTCTGGTGAAGCTGTAACTGGTTATTTCCTCTGGAAGGTATTCTGACTACATCACCTATACAAAAGAGTTAGTTGAAAATATACCTTCCTTGTCGAACTTCCAAACTACTCTGTCTTGCACTAGTTCCAACTCCTATTGGTATAACTCTCTTCTCCACTAGAAATTCCAGATCCACTCTAACCCATCCCAAAACCTACAATCCCCTATAACGGATCCTTTTTGGTTTGAAACAGAGAACAGTCTCAGAAAACTCATATTTAGCGGACCACTTTGTAACCAGATGTCTTCCCAGAATCGAGTTCGCCTTCCATCATCCACTTCCATAAATAACCTCACGACCATCTTGTCTCTCACAATACTATTCCTGACCTGCAGCTGACAGATATCCTTCCAAGGGCCCCCTCTAGTAGATAATGTCTGAGCTGATAACATCACATTGGGATTCAAGTCATAGCAAGAGCAAACGACTCTCTTCCATAACGGACACTCCTCTTTTAAAAACCGCCACCACCACTTGAAAAGAAGTGCAGTATTTCTAATCACTGCATCACCCACCCCCAATCTGCCCATCTTTTTAGGGGCCTGAACCATCTCCCACTTAACTAGTGCCAAACCATTTTTACCTTCCTCCTTGCTCCACAGGAATCTCCTCTGCAGCGATATCAACTTTTTTGCCACTATTTTCGACATCTTATACAGACTTAAGTAGTACACCGGCAGGCTATTTAATACAGATTTAATGAGGACAAGCTTACCTGCTTTATTAAGAACTTTTGCCTTCCACAAGCTGAGCTTTTCCTCAATCTTGTCAATTATCGGTTTCCAAGTCCTAGCCAACCTTGGGTTTGCTCCTAAGAAAATGCCAAGATATCTGATTGGAAGGCTAGCCTCCTTGCACCCAATAAGTTGTTGCACATGTTGTGAGTCCACTGCTGGTCACAATTATTGGGATTAAACTTGACTTATCAAAGTTAATAGATAACCCTTACATCATCTCAAACTATAAGTGTGATAACTATATATTGTCCTTACCAATCAGTAGCGACAACATACGTTTGTTCCTCACTGCCTCCCCTACCATCCTATGAAGAACATCAACAACCAGAACAAACAAAAATGGAGATAGGGGATCACCTTGTCTCAAGCCCCTCTCCATCTTAAAGGGTTTAGATGGTGAACCATTTATCAGGATCGACATAGATGCTGTACCCAGACACTCCTTCACCCATTCCCTCCATCTCCTCCCAAAGCCCATCTTCTGTAGCACAATATCCACAAAGCTCCACTTTACCCGGTCATAAGCCTTCTGGAAGTCTAACTTATTGATTGTCGCTTTCTTCTTCTTTGTCTTTAATCAGTGTACTGTTTCACATGCAATAAGAGCCCCATCATGTATTTTCCGTCCCTTAACAAATGCGCTCTGGGTCTCCCCCACTAGACCTGGCATGATTATTCTCATCCTCCTAACCATCACTTTGGAAATTACTTTATACACACAACCTACCATGCTGATCGGTCGAAGATCCTTGATCTCCTTTGCTCCGGTGAACTTAGGTGCAAGTGTCATCCAAGTAATATTGAAGTCTGAAGACAACCTTGACGATCGAAAGAAGTCCAGAATGGCTGTCGTGAACTCTGCACCAATCTCATCCCAATTATTTCTTAATGAAATTCATGTTATGCGCATCACTCCCTGGAGCTTTGGACGATTCACAATCCCAAACAACTTCTTTTATCTCTTCTATTATCGGTATTCTCTCCAGAGCTATTGAATCTTCTATATCAATTCTATATCGCTAGATAATATTTGGACACTAATTTCTTTATTCACGTTCTAAATTTTAACATTCAGATTAATAAGTGAGTAATCATAATAATAAAGTGATGAACTTTAAGGTATGGTTAAGCAGAAGATGTTTTTCATTATCTCTCAAGAATTCGGTCATTGTATTATTAAGAATATAGAAAATTTTATATTTAAACCAGTAGGTCTACTATTAAGGTGCCAACATAGCGATAAATAATTAATAGTCATTATTAACTATAATAGAAACTCTAGTTGTAGAAGAAATTAAAGGGTAAAGCAACTTGTATACACATGAAATTTATATTCCCATCGACCCATCTAACCATTTAAATAAGAAGCTGAAATTATGTTTTAATTTTCTCTTTTATTTCTAGTTGCTCCACAAATATATTACTAAAATTCTTCACTAAAAGCTTTCGTACATTGAATACGTTAGATACAGAAATATTTAGTAGTAATTAAAATAAATTAGTTAAAAATAATCATAATTTATTTTAATAATTAATAAATATTAAATAAAATAAGTCCTAATACGATAATATTAAATACTTAATATTATCTTATTAGATATATAATTTACGTCTCTTTTCTTAACAGTATAAATTTTGTAAAAAAAAAAAAATTATGACATTATATAACTCTACTGTTATTTTAATTGTTTAATCCTTGGTAATAAAGTCAAACAATCACAATAATATCATGTTGATTCAATTGAGATAACCCTCTAAAACTTTCACACATTGGTCCAAATAAGCGTCATATTTAGTCTCCCTTGATCTAAGTTTTAATGATATATAAGTTGGTCCATATATGGACCACACAGGTATCGTAGTAGGGGTGAGTGGCGTGGTGGGGAGCGGTGACATCGATCCGAAAACTCGTAATCAATGGCACGGCGGGAACATTATGCACATAAATTAGTTTAATTAACTCACCTAGTATTTGCCTAATTTTCTTACTTTTGCCAAATTGGGATGTGCATATATAACCATTGGTAATAATATTTGGAAGAGAATAAAAAATTAATCAAATAAGTTTAAAATTATTTTATTTAGTATTTATTAATTTTTATCAGAATAATAATATAATTTTAAAATTTTATAAATATGTAATTATGAATGTTATATAAAAATATAGATGTTATATTATATAAGACAACTTTAAAAATTATCTCTTTAACATTATTGATATGTATGTGACCATTCTAGAATAATCTAACGAAATTGTTTCTTTGGTTACAAAAAACAAATTCTAACCGTATCAACGAACAACTATTTCTATTTTAAAGAAAACATTTTTATGGTGTTTATAAATTTTAACATTTTTAAGGTGTCTATAAATTTTTTGTCTAATTTATTTAAATGTAAATGTTAAAAGATATAGTTATTAACTTATTTTTTTATGGAATTAAAATATGTATAATTTAAGACACCATAAAATATACTTATTAAAAAAAAATAAAAAGACAGATATTCAGAACATTTTCTGCTTATAATATAGAGGAAAGTTTCCACATATACAACTGTAAACACTGTAACATTAATGTTCTATGTACGACTTGGTGATTGGTTTTGTTTAAAATGGCAAAATACTTGAATTGACAAAATTAAAATAACTGGTTTTGTAGGACAGCATTACCCAAGCTAGAAGAAATAGACAAGCTATATTAAAGCCTTTGTATAACCAATTAATCAAAGCTAAATGAAGACAAATTCTGATTTTTGTTTTATTTATCTCCCTAACATTACAATTTATTTTTTAGTCCCTCAAAAATCATATCAATTGTTCAATAATATACATATAAATAAATAAAATTCATATTTCCCAGATTATTTAAATTGAAAACTAGTTACATATATAAATGCCTTCTTTCATAATTTATATTAATCTATAGAATAATAAGGTTTACTCTATATTAAAAAAAGGTACTACTTTACTACGATTTACTAATAAATATACACATAAATTGTGCTAAACTAATGAACTTTTAGAGTTCTATATAAAACCAATTAACCTTACCATTATTTTCTACAAAGAAACAAACATCTAATATTATGTTATAATTTATGTAAAAATAACTAAATATCTAATGCATTATACATCAGATGTTATTTGCAAAATCAAACGAAACATAAAAATATAAGTTATGTATAATATTTGTATAAAAAAGTTAAAAAAAAAAGAATAGAAACCAAAAGTGCTCTAAGCATAGAGAAATGATAATAATTAAGAAATGGCCGGTCTGCATAACCAAAAGAAATTGCAACGATTTAGGGGAGGAAAATAAATAAATAAATAAATAAATAAATATATATATATATATATATATATATATATATATATATATATATATTTAAAAACATATTAAATATTAGCGTTAAAATTTTAGTAAAAAAGAATACTAAGAATTAATTAATGTTGACTCAAATTCAAAAGAAATATAAAAACAAAAACACTAGGTATTAACTAAACTCAATCATTAGTTTAAAATATATGTTAAAATATAAATACATATTGACAATAAATTAAATCATATATAAGTATACATAAATATATTAGTGACTAATTTTATCGTGTACGAATAACATTTTTGATATAAAAAATGGAAGTCACTCAAATAAAAACACCTAAAATATCTTTTTTTAAAGATATTTTTTAATAATTAAAATTTAATATATATAATCGATTAAACGGTATTATTTCTGTTATAATTAGATTAGACAAATCAATTTGGCCGAAAAATCAATGAACCAAAACTTAAATTGGTTTAAATTAATATTTTTTTTGTAGAAAATGACTATAATACTCCTATTATATATATTTGTTGGGAATAATACACCATTTCCTCTTGAGAAAATAAATTTCACAGAGAAATAAAATAGACACAATCACAACACAAGAATTTAACGTGAAAACTCCAATTATTGGAGAAAAAAACTACAGCCGTTGTCAAATGACAACCAGAGAATATCACTATGTGAAAATTGTTACAACACATAGACTTCTTTCTCTCTAACACCGGCACCCCAGTACACCCATACTCTCAAAGCAAATATTTAACTACACCTCACAACACTTTCTAATCAAAGAGTATAGAGGAAAAGAAAAGTCAGATACAAACTTTAAGTGTTTCCGACTGGTGCAAAAAACATGGAGAACTTAGCCTCATATTTATAGCCTAGGCCACCCACTCCATTTGCTATCCTAAGCAATGTGGGACTAATTCAACCAAATCCTAACAATCTCCACCTTGATTGAAGTAGTCACACATCTTCAGCTTCCATAGTCAACACCGACAATTCTTTGCTGCCATTGTCTATACCGACAATCATAGTTCAGAGAACTATCATACTCCACCATGAAAGTATACTCACTTGAAATTAGACCACTCCAAGCATTTCGCCTTGGTACAGATCGAAACCTTACTGAAAATTCATGGTGCAACTTCCAAATTGGCTTTTCCTGGAAGTTCTTCAGCCATCGACATAACTCCGCCACACACCTTGCATCTCAACGCCAACCAATGCCCGTGTGCAATTGTGAACCCGATTGCCACAACTTATCCTTATCCATGGCAGTGCAACAATACCATGAGGATACTTCTTATCTTCTAGAGAACATCATCTTCTCTCATAGAGAGAACAATATTGCAAGTATCAGATTGAGAGTCTTTTTCTGAAACCGCATTACCTGGACAATTTCTCTTTACATGCCCAGGCTTTTCACATTTCCAGCATGTTACACTCCTTCCACGATTTTCTTTTCCATAATTGTCACTTCTAGCTACAAGCGCCAAATCTGATGAAGTGCTACCCTCATTTTTCATTCTTCTTTCTTCAGCAATGAGCTTACTGGCAACTTCTTCAAAATTCAGAGTTTCCTTCCCATACATTAAAACAGGTTTGATATACTCATAGGAAGAAGAAAGAGACAATATGAGCCTCAGTGCCTTATCTTCATCATCAATTTTCACTCCAATTGCCTCTAATTCAAAGACAATACCATTGATAGCACTAAGATGGTCGGAGATTTTCACGTTGTGATCCATGCGTAGATTATGAAACTGCTCCTTCAATAACAACCGATTTGAGATGCCCTTTGCCTGATATAACCTTCGAGTTTATCCCAAAGTTCCTTGGCTGTTTTCATTCCTTGCACATTTGCAAGAACATTCTTAGCCAAACAAAGGCGAATAGCACTTGCAGCTCTCAAATCTAGTTCCTCCTATTCTTCATCCTTCATAACAGAGATCTTCTCCTTCAACGCCTTGTGCAAACCTGATTGTATCAACACATCCTTGACTTGTATTTGCCACAAGCCAAAATTGATTCTTCTATCAAATTTCTCTATTTCAAGCTTCACAACACTTGAATATCCTGACATTGTTGCAACCGTATACTGGAATAGTATAACTCAACTGTAGACCGTGCACTAGGAAGGGTCCCCAGGAAGAGAGGTGGGTCACAATGGACACACTTAAATACCAAGTCTTTCCTTAGCCAAAACCTTTCCAAACTGCACTCTCACAGTGTCACACTGCCTTCCAGCAACAACAACAGCAACCAAAAATCAACCTCAAGCCACAGGACAAAAATTTTTTCTGATGTGGAAGGTCAGACTAGGCTGCAACCACAGAGCATACTAAGAATAAATCCCACCGAACCGAAGCTCTGATACCACATGTTGGGAATAATACACCATTTTTCCTTGAGAAAATACCTTTCACAGAGAAATAAAATAGACACAATCACAACACAAGAATTTAACGTGGAAACTCCAATTACTGGAGAAAAAAACCATGGCCGTTGTCAAATGACAACCAGAGAATATCACTATGTAAAAATTGTTACAACACATAGACTTTTTTCTCTCTAATACCGGCACCCCAGTACACCCACACTCTCAAAGTAAATATTTGCAAAAAACATGGAGAACTTAGCCTCATATTTATAGCTTAGGCCACTCACTCCATTTACTATCCTAAGCAATGTGGGACTAATTCAACCAAATCCTAACAATATTAATTTTGATAACCCTAAATCTTAATCTTATGACGACACAGAGAGAAGAAAAGAGTACATAATGATTTAAGGTTCTCAATATATATATATATATATATAATAAAAATATTTTAGTTATTTTTTATAATAAAAATATTATAATTATTTTTTATAAAAAAATATTAATTTAGATTGATTTTAGATTTAATTTGTTAATTTTTTAGTTGAATCAATTTGTCTAATCTAATTTTAATAAAAATAATACAATTTAATTAATTTTATATATTAAATTTTAATTATAAAAAAATATTTTTAAAAAATGATATTTTAGATGTATTTATTTGAAGGGCTCCATAAAAAATATTGGCCACCTGCCATTGATGGCTTGTATGCGACATATTCGAGTCTCCTCCCGATCTGATCTGTGGACAGCATCGCTCTTCTTCTCTCCGAACAAATATTATTATCAATTCAAGTATTATCTAATTTTAAAAATATTCATTATATTCTATCTGATATTAACATAGCATATTAATTCTATAATAGATTCTTTTAAATTTAAAACCGCAATGTCTAATATTATTATGTGTAGTGTTATAAATCTAGAATACTAATACATAAGAAATATTAGATATTCAACTTGTGAGTCTCATTCAGGTGCCATTCAAATTTCATCCATTATCCAAATAAATAGCAGGAGAGGTAGCAGAGTACAAATTAAAGTGAGTTCCAAAACTTAGCTAGCTAGGAACAAAACAAATATAAAAAAACCCTAAATAGAGATAAGATCAACGTAACTTTTTGAACAACAACGATACAACAATATATATAGCTACCTTAATATAAGATAAGAAGCAGCAGACACCACTAATTAAACTTTTAAATTTCCAGCGACCTAATACTAAAATAAAACAGAAAAAGAAGAGCACAACACAGAGAGTGCATATTATAAAGTACGTAACCTAGTCTAATTAAGAAAGTCCGGGTACTGATAAAAAATGTCTTCCATGATAGGCCACTCTTCAAGATTATTATTATTATTATTATTATTATTATTATTATTGTTGTTGTTGTTGTTGTTGTTGTTGGTGTTGTCCTTCTTCTTCTTCTTTATCTTCTTCTCCTGATTAAGAAGCATGCCAGAGGGAACCGCCGTATTGCTATTATTATTATTATTATTATTATTATTATTATTATTATTATTATTGTTGTTGTTGTTGATGTTTTTCTTGTTGCTGTTGTTGTTCTTCTTCTTCTTTATCTTTTTCTCCTGATTAAGAAGCATGCCAGAGGGAACCGCCGTATTGCTAGAGCCATTGAAATTAAAAACACCAAGTTGCTGCATGTGGAAACCATCTTGATACAAAGGAACATTAAAATCGTCGTCTTTCTTCGTCATCTGGCCTGTGGAAACAGCGGAAAGAGGAGGAAATGACTCAGCCTTAAGGTGGGAAGAATCTTGTGATGGAGAAGCAGGAGCACCTAACAACAGACACTCACTTTTAGTGGGCTTTGGACTTTTCAAGAAACCGCTAACCATGTCTTCCAACAACCCGGATGATGAGTCTGAGTGATGAAAGAGCTCTTGCGAGTATTCACTGCCATCAGCTTTATGATTATTATCACTGCCACAACCGAGACTGTTTGTGTTTGTCAGGCAAGAGGAAGAAAAGCGTGCGGTGTAGTTAGGAGCATTGCTACCATGTGATGAGTTGACTAAATTGCCCTTGGGGTAGGATAAGGAAGATGAAAGAGAAGGGTTATTAGCATTGCCACCATGTGATGAGTTGACTAAACTGCCCTTGGGGTATGATAAATGGTGGCTAAAGGAAGATGAAACAGAAGGGTTAGCACTGCCACCATGTGATGAGTTGACTAAATTGCCCTTGGGGTATGATAAAGGCTGTCTAAGGGAAGATGAAAGAGAAGGATTAGCATTGCCACCATGTGATGAGTTGATACTGCCTCTGGGGTAGGATGAATGGTGACTAAATGAAGATGAAGGAGAAGGGTTAACATGGACACCATGTGATGAGTTGACCAAACTGCCCTTGGGGTTGGATAAATGCTGGCTAAAGGAAGATGAAACAGAAGGGGCTATGAAGTCACCGGGGAGGAGCATGTTTGTGGAGTTAAGCTGCTGGTTTCGCTGTTGCTGGAAGGTAGAAAATGAAGAAGGGGCGGAGTAGAAGGAGAAGGGGTCAGGCCAAAAACCACCCAAGTGGCGGTTACGGCAGTTGAAGAGTTGGTTAGGATGGATGGGGAAGCTGAACTGGCTTCCCAAGAGGTGGCTACTGCGGTTAAGGATGTCTTTATGGTTATTTTTGTTGGTGACGGAGATGGAAAAAGGTTGAGGAGGGAAAGTATAGTACAAAAAATTGGTTCTCGCATTGGGGCCACGCAAGACTCTGGCGGCGGTGTCGTAGGCGCGGGCGGCTTCCTCCGCCGTGTCATATGTCCCCAACCAACGCCGCTCCTTAGTTTGAGGGTCCCTTATCTCAGCGGCATAACGTCCCCATGGCCTCCGCCTCACACCCCGGTACCTCATGGTTCTGGCGGGGGTTGGGCCGTCCTTTTGAAGGATCCGCTTGCTGGTGAGTCTGGTGGCGGTGGCGGTGGCGGTGGCGGTGGCGGCAAGAGCAGTGGAAGTGCATTTGTCGCTGCGGTGGCGCTCGGGTTGGGGAAGCTGGTCCATGGCGTGGAGGCGCATATATGACGATGTGTGTGAATGTTTGCAGAAGTTGTGAGAGGAAGGTGGAAAAAGAGGGAAGAGAAGGGACTAAGCTTAATGCTTCTTCGAGCTTGGCGTCCTACTTATAATGTGAGAATTGAGAAGGCATGCACCTTCAAGTGCTCTTCAAGTTTCTATGGGTGGCAAAACGGGCACGGCACCGTAAAGGTCCGTCTAAAAACGGATTTAAAATGTTAGTTAGTCTAAATTTTTTTAAAAAATAATAAAATTATTTAATATTAGAATAAAATTTAGATGAGTTAATTTTACTTGAAATTAATTGTTAAAAATCGTTAAATAATTTAATTGGTTTGACTAAATTTTTATCTAACGGTTCTCAATTATCAACTTCACATAAAGTTATTACACATGAGTTTCTACTTTAATATTAATCTAAAAAATAATAATTAAAAAATTAAATATAAATAAAAATAATTAAATTATAATATAATTTTATATATTTTTTAATTTTAATTTTAATTTTAATAAAATGCTTTATAATAATATTTATTAATAGAATTTTTTTTATTAAACAAATCACATCATTTGAGTACATATACAAGAGTATAAAATAAAATAATTAAATTAATAACAAAAAATAAAATACAAAAATAAAAAGAATGTATTTAAAAATTATATAATTATTAAATTTTGTAGTACTAGTCACCTTGTTATTAAAAAAAATATTTGGTTTGACGGGTTGACTCGCTCTATTAATCCGTGAGTTTTACTATACCATTTTGACAAGATCAAAATCTTAGCCTAGCCTTTTCTTTTGGTGAATTCGGCCCTCCTACTTACTCATAATGTATGATTCAATGTATATAGAATATAGATAAATATACATAAAGTCATAAATATCAAAATATTTGTGAGTATAAATTGTATTTGACAAAACTAAAATAAGGAATGTAAATATTAAAAATAATTAAAAAATTATTATTTTTATCCACTAATATTCACAACGCTGACAAAATTATTCAAAAAAAAAATTAAAATTATATTTATAAAAAATAAATTTTGTGTGAAAAAAATATTAAAATTTAAACAAAATCATTTACAATAACATTCTTATGATTTTTGTATTTTTGTCATAAAACTCATCTTTCATAAATATAATGTTAGTTTTGTTTTTCTATAGATAATTTTGTCTTCATTCTTAACATTCATGACTAAAAATAATTATTTTTTTCAAAAGAGAAAAAAAAATACTTTTATGATTGCTATGTTCAAGCTTGGTTCAAGCTAAGAGAAAACTAAGGCTCAACTCAAAATTTTACTTCAATTATTAATCTCTTCTTCTCATCCTCCTCTTCGTTCTCATATAAACTTTTTTAAATTTAATTGAAAAATAACTTTTTTTTTATTTAAGGTTTGGCCTTATGTGTCAATGGAGGATGATCCATTTTTTTTATTCTCTTATTTAGAAAATCATATTTAAGAATCTCAAGCAGTAAAAAAACATCATGTTTAAGCTCAAAAGACGACAAGCTAAAATTTCTTTCTTTCTTCTCTCTTGGGATTCAACCATATGTGCATCATAAGAAAGATTCTTAGCTTGTTTGATTTCATCCTATTCATAAATTATGTTCTAGGTATTTCAAAGAATTCATAGCTACAAGTTTTAAGTTTTAAAGGTAAGAAAATTTCTCCTTTTTTTTTCTCCATTAAAATTCAGCCAAGAAGGATTCATTGCCTTAAATTTTGTTTTTGATTGTAATATAGGAAAAAGTGGTGTTAGAGAATTCTCAAGAAATGTCTAAAAGTTTGAAATTAAGATAAGGGTTAGGTTAGGATAATTGGCCTTTTATATGTCAAGAAATTCAAATGATAGTTTTGATTGAAACTTAATGAAATTAAATGTTTAAATGTATATTTAATAATGTTTGAATATAACCATGTTTGATTGCTCAAAATGAATGTGAATGATTGGAATGTATATGGCTAAAAGTAAAGGTTTAGGAAAGTATTATGCCTATATGCTTATACTATTAAGGATTAAGCTATAAATATAAAAAAATTGATGCAAGAGAGATAAATTTTAGATATTGCAAGAAAAACCTTTAAGAATATGTTATAAAGTCAAAGATAAGAAAAAGATTAAAAGACATCAAAAGAGAAGGCATTGCAAAAGAAAGGTAAAATTATTATTATGAAAAATATAAGAACATAAAGAAGGAAGCTAAGATAAAAGGAAAACTAGGAAATAGAAGTGAGAAGAGTGTAAATGCCAAATAGAAAATATAGTGTAAAAGCAGGTAAAAATATAATTAAAGAAAATTTTGGAGTTCTTAATAAATATTGGAAGTTTAGAGATAAATATGTAATTTTATAAATAATTTGGAGTACAAATGTAATTAAAAGAAAGTACAGGGAGAAAATTTTAATTTGGAATTACAGGAGTTAAACGGACATTGTTTAAAAATTCAGAAGTAAAATAATAATTTAAAATCACAAGGGATAAAATGATAATTATAAGCCATTTGAAATAATATAATCATTTCGTCAAAAATCAAGAATAAAATGGTAATCTGAAACCATAAAAGGGTATAATGCCATATTCTTTTTTTAGTAAAAGGTAAGGGTGTGTACCTTGTTTTTATTCGAGTAATGTGGTTCTTGAATTATGGGGATGAAAATTAGAGTTAATGCCATAATAAGGATTTGTTTGGTTGTCATCAAAATTGTTAGAAACAAGAGACTGAGAGAGTAATTTAAAAAGTGTATTATTGAGTGTGATCAAAGGTAAAATATACAAGGAATATTTATAGGTACTAAATGAATCAGAGTAATAAAGGTATAAAATCCTACAATTAATATACAGATATACTATATAAATATAGACGATACTAATAATTGGTCTAAATTGATACTAATGATTCTCTAATATCCCCCTCAAACTCAAGTGGGAGCTAAGGATACCAACTTGAGTTTAGATAACAAAGTCTGGAAACGAGTCGAGTGATGAGCTTTTGTGAAGATATCATCAGCAGTCTGATCTAGTGTTCCAACAGCAATGAGACGAACAGCATCAATAAAGATACGTTGCCGAACAAAGTGACAATCAATCTCAATGTGTTTGGTGCGTTCATGAAACACATCATTATGGGCGATCTGAATAGCACTGCGGTTATCACAAAAAACATCAGTAGGGGACGACTGAGGAGCACCCAGATCTTCGAGAAGCCAACGAACCGAGATAACTTCAGCAGTGATGTCAGCGAGGGCCCGGTACTCAACTTCTGTGCTTGAGCGAGCAGTGAACGTTTGCTTCTTAGCACGCCAAGAAATGAGAGCGTCGCCAAGAAACAAATAGTAACCAGTAGTAGAACGACGATCAGTGGGATTACCAGCCCAATCAGCATCGGAGTAAGCCTGAAGAGACAAAGAGGAATGGGCAGAAAAATAAAGGCCATGAAATAGAGTGCCTTTGATGTAGCGAAGAATGCGAAGAACTGCCGCATAGTGAGTAGTACGAAGAGCTGACAAGAACTGGCTAAGTACATGAACCGGATAGGCGATGTCTGGTCTGGTGACAGTCAAGTAGACGAGACCGCCAACTAACTGTCGATAGAGAGTCGGATTATCTAAAACAGTGCCATCCATAGGGGTAAATTGAACATTAGGCTCAAGAGGAGTAGACTCAGTGCGACTATCTGTAATCCCAGCGCGAGCAAGAAGATCTGAAGCATACTTAGCCTGAGAGAGATAGATGCCATCATCGGTGGAGATGACCTCGAGACCAAAAAAATAGCTGAGGGAACCAAGATCTTTCATCTCAAAGGTACGGTGAAGTGAGGCCTTGAGATTAGAGATACCATCAACATTATCCCCAGTAATGATCATGTCATCAACATACAAAAGTAGAAGAACAACTCCACGTTCGCTTTTACGAATGAAGAGGGCATTCTCATGAGGGCTAGAAATAAAACCAAGACTGCATATGGTAGTGCTGAACTTGTCAAACCATTCATGAGGAGCTTGCTTAAGTCCATAAAGTGCCTTGCGAAGGAGACAAACCTTATTAGAAGGACAAGGATATCCCGGAGGTGGTTTCATATAGACTTTTTTTTTAAATCCCCATTAAGAAATGCATTCTTCACATCCATCTGACTGAGAGACTATTTTTTAACCGCGTCAATGGCAAGAAGAGCTCTAACAGACGTAAGACGAGCTATAGGAGCAAAAGTCTCTTCATAATCAACACCATACTCTTGCGTACAATCTTGAGCAACCAAGCGGGCCTTATAACGGGCAATAGAGCCATTAGAGTGAGTCTTGATCTTGTATACCCATCTACTGCCCACAACTTCCTGATCAGAAGGAGGATCAACCAAATTCCAAGTGTGTGCTTTTTCAAGTGCCTGTATTTCTTCCTGCATTACTTGTTGCCAATTTGGATTTGAGGAGGCTTCTCTGAATGACTTAGGTTCATGTTGATGAAGGATAGTAGAAAAGCAATGATAATCAAGAAGATGAGGAGGTGGATTCCTTACCCTAGAAGAACGAGCGGGAGGAGGAGGCATGACGGTAGGAGCAGGATCATCGTCCGGTCTGGAATCATCGGGAGATGGAGAAGGCGAAAGAACAGGAGGCTGTGGAGGATCACTCGAGATAGAATCTGGAGAATCATCACTAGGAAAAAGATCAACATTGGGGTTAGTAAACAAAGGTGACTGAGTAGTAGGAATGGACTCAAAGGATGAGAACCGAGAAAACATGTGGTGCTCCTAGAAGACAACATGACGAGATATACGAATACGTTTAGAGAGAGGATTCCAACAATGATAACCCTTGTGTTCAGTGCCATAACCAAGGAAACAACACATACGAGCCCGAGGTTCAAGTCTACTATGTTCATGAGGCTGAAGAAGAACAAAACATACACAACCGAAAATTCGAAGAGAACTATAATCTGGGGGGTATGATAAAGCAGTAGGGGTATTACCAGAAACAGAGAGAAGACGCTAAAGAAGAGATGCAATATCAGATAGAGAGACAGGAGACGAGTTGAGTGGATCAGGACATGATGAGCGAGTAGGACAGGTAGTAATTAAATGTCCCGAGAGCTTGCAGTAATGGCAGAACAGCTGTGAACAATGGTAGCTAATATGACCTGTCTGGTGGCATGTGCGACATTTAACAGAAGAATAGTCGGAGAAGAGGTGCCCAGAATGGTTACAGTTTCGACAGAATTTACCCTTTCTGTCGGTGGCAGCAAAAATATCTGGATTTCCCATGATAGTGGTCACAAAGATCAAAGAGAGGAGAGAAAAATGGTAATTTCAGAGCAGAAAATGAGAAATCAGAGTGCAGAATCGGAAAGAGCTCACCAAAAAATTTTAGGGAGGGTCCCCCTTGTCCGCCACGTCAGTAGTGACGTCAGCGAGACGATGACACGTGGCGGCACCTGAGAGGAGCGAGAGAGACACGCTGGCGGCGAGGTGGAGCACGGGTCAACCGCGGGGTCGGGTCGGGTCGTGCGCGGGCTGGTGGATACCAAGGATGGCTTCGTTGCGACACGTGGCAGCACCAGGAGCGTGCGATCGGCACTAAGATCAATAGCTGTTGAAGCTTCTGGAATGAAACAATGGAGGTGGGCAGCAAAGTTTCTGCGGCGCGTGAGGGTACGTTCGGAGGCTTCTAGCGGCGATCTCAGCGGCGTTGGAAAGCTGACGAAACGAAGAACACGATGATGTCGGAGGTGACAAACCAAAGCGTCAAAAATAGATCGAAAAACTAGAGCGAAGAGGCACTGTCGGAAGAGAAAAATCAGGAGGCTATGAACAAAATTTCATTGAAAAAAACTTTAGGCTCTTGATACCATGTTAGAAACAAGAGACTGAGAGAGTAATATGAAAAGTGTATTATTGAGTGTGATCAAAGGTACAATATACAAGGGGTATTTATAAGTGCTAAATGAATCAGAGTAATAAAAACATAGAATCCTACAATTAATATACAGACATATGATACTAATTGGTCTAAATTGAAACTAATGATTCTCTAACAAAAATAATTATTTTAATTTCTTGTATTCATCACTTTTTGTGGCTATTTTTATACAGTACTTACATACATACGTATATAATACTATCACATCACTTTTCACTTTTTTTTTATTATCATTATTAATTCTCTTCTAACCTTTTACACTTTTCACATTTTTTTTATCAACATTAACTCTGTTATGCAAATAACTTCAATGGAGAATTAGTATAATCTATAATCTTAGTCTTAAGTACTCTTAAATGTGTTATTACTACATACAAAAGTACTTTGAATTTGAGTTTGTGAATTTTAAAATTTCCCTCTTATGACCTAGTCAAATAGAAGTGAGATCAATTTTATTGTATAATTGTGTATATATAAAAGATGTAGAGAAATTAAAGCATGCATGCAAGGCAGAAATATACAGAAGCTAGATTCTTTAGGACTCTATCTGAGTTTGCGAGCGAGACCCAGCCAATGCCAGTAACAAATTTTCTCTTGGTGGACCTACAAGAAGAGTAAGTCATCTCTATTTAGAATTGACTTTGTATTCTATATATTATACATTATTTTTTTTATCTATCTTCTAATTTGGTATGCTGAAGATTAATCTATTGTATATCTGAATTCTATTTAAAATTTGTCTTTTATAAATAAATTATTATATACACAAAACGATAAATCTGAAATTGTTTTTATCATTGTAGAAAAATTTATATTAATTGAAAATAACATTTCTTGAAATAAATTCTTTGTCATTTGAAGAGAGACAAATGTATCCTTTGTGATTAGGAGCATAGCCAAAAAATTTTGGAATCGGTGGTTGAATTTTGTTTGTTTGTATGGTCTGGAGAATGGATAATAGGTACAGCCAAAAAGTTTAAAAAAGGAATAATCTGGCTTAGTTTTGGTAAGGGCTTCATGAGGTAAGATATTATTCAATTTTGGGTTTGGGAGTAGGTTGTAAGGTAGGTAGCTGAGAGGGCTGTTTCACCCCAAAAGGTTAAGGGAAGGGTTGCTTGAGCTAAGAGGGTTAAGGTAGTTTCGGTTATGTGTCTATGCTTTCTTTCTATTTTTTCATTTTGTTAGTGAGAATAGGAACATGTGAGCCTATGTTGTATGCCATTGGTTTCAGAAAATTGGGTGAATGCTGCTGAGAGATATTCTTTTTCATTGTCGGTTTGGAGGGATTTTATTTTTAGTCCAGTTTTGAGTTCAATTGCTGCTTTGTATTTTTGAAAAGCAATAAAAGTTTAGTCTTTTTTGCAGCAAGTAGATGCTAGAGTATCTTATACTCACATCAATAAAGTATATGTAGTACCTGCATCCAGTTCTACTGTACATAGGTGTAAATCTCCAGAGGTCAGAGAAAATCAGGTCCAAAGGTGCATAGCTAGTTTGTGAATCAAAATGAGGTAATTGATGAATTTTACTAATGCAACAAGCATGACACAATGAGAGTTCAGAACTGTTTTTATTGATTGAATCATTGTCAATGACATTTCACTGTTTCATTACAATAGAAGTGACTTTGTCAGATGGGTGACCTAGTTTTCTATGCCACAGTTGTGCAGTAGGATTCCTATTTTTACAAGCTATTAGCATATTTGCATTTGACATAACTGGCTTATTTACATTCTCACTAATAGATGGTAAGACACTAGTAGAACATGATTCTATTTTCTTGGTTGGCTGCTGGATTGCTTGTGTATTGCTTGATGGATTATTGTGTGATTGTGTTGGTGTTGACATTGGCTGAGGTGTTGTGTTAATAGTAGGGACTTTATCTAGTTTTTCTGTAATAGGAGGTGCTACCATAGGTTGTGATGAGGTGTATGGGTGGGTTCAGATTGGTGGTAGAGAGCTGTGTGAGGTTAGTGATTGTATAGTCTGATTTAGTGTTAGGGAGAGTGATTGTGCTATAGCGGGTTGGTTTAGTGATATTGTGTTTATTGAGGCTGAGAGTTCTTGGGACAATTTGAACTTTCTCAAATTTGTATAGTCCATCTTTAAGCAGTTCTTGAAGGAGAATTTTCTTGAAGATCTGTCATTTCACATTACACAAGTAAAGCCAGAATTTAAAATAAACACAGTTGTCTAGTGCAAACTTAGCTATATTTACTAAGTTTTTTGAGATGGTAGGGACATGAAGCAGGTTTTGTAATTGAAAGGGTTTGTTTGATAATGATGCATGCATGAATATACTTTTAATATGCCTAATTTTCATACCTTGACCATTATTTTTAAAAACCTGCTCTGTGCCTTCATAATCTATTCCTGTGGCTAGGTTCCTTGAGTCATAAGTGATGTGATGTGAGGCTCCCTATCGGGGTACCACGCAGTGTCTGGTACTAATGAAGGCATAGTGAGGAGTGCATGGGGATTAGGAGGGTTAGATTGTAGTGTGTTTAGAGACTGTTGTTGCTGTGGAGAGGTTCTTGGACTTGAGTTATTGTGAAAAGCAAGAGATGGTGGCTGAGCTGTGTTTAGAGGTTGGAGGTGGAGATTCATAAAATCTTGATCGAAGCGATGATAGCACTGAACAACTGTGTTCCCGATCTTGTCACAGAGTTGGTATTGATACGTTGGTGGTGAACTGAGGTGTATGCTCCATGGATCTGAAGCTCTGATACCATGTAAGGTATCAAGCTAAAGATGATGGTGATGAAGTGAAAGGGAGAGAGAGAACAGAGAGAAGGAGAAAAGGATAGATCTAAATTAAGAGAAAGATGAATTTTCCCTTATTAGTTTTACAAGTGTAACAACTGTATATATAGTTGTAAGTGCAGCTGATTTAGCTAACAGAAAAATAACTAACTGCTTTTAGAATCCTCTTGTAGGTTTTAATTGTAACTAACTTTCAAACTGATTTAGCCAAAAAATTGATGAATCAAGTTTTAAATCGGTCTAAATTAATATTTTTTATAAAAAAATGACTATAATATCTCTATTATATATATATATATATATATATATATATATATATATATATATATATATATATATATATAATTTTGAGAACCCTAAATCTTAATCCTATGAACGACAGTGAGAGAAGAGAAGGATTATGATTTAGGGTTTTCAAAATTAATATTAATATATATAAAATAAAGGTATTTTAGTTCTTTTTTATAATAAGGATATTGTAGTCATTTTTTATAAAAAATATTAATTTAGATAGATTTAATATTTAGTTCATCGATTTTTTTCCAAATCAATTTGTATAATTTAATTTTGACAAAAATAATACGATTTAATTAACTATATGTATTGAATTTTAATTATTAAAAAATATCTTTAAAAAAAAACGTATTAAATATTTTTATCTGAGTAGCTCCCATCAAACAATACATAGAATCTGAGGTGTATTCATGAAAGAAAAGGGGAAAAAAAATAAAAACAAATGAGGACCCTCCTTGTTTGTTTTTTTCTCTCTCTTTAAGAATATTGCTACATTTACATTAAAATTTTGATTCATTATTGTTCTGGCCCAGCCCAGCTGGCCTAACGCTCCGACCCGATCGGCCGACCCAACGGGTATGCAGTACCCGAAACGGGAAGAAACCCGGTACACCCTTTCCCCTCCAGCAAGGTACGTGACAGCTGGGAAGAGGAAGTTTTTTGGAAGGCAAGTCTGCTCCTGTGGGACCCGCCCTAGGTGCAGACTATATAAGGGGAGGGCCCTACCCCTCCCCCAAGTACGTCATGATTCCCTCACTTTTACTGCCATCTTGTACGGATTCTGACTTAAGCGTCGAAGTCCCTTTTGCAGGTGGCTCTCCCCTCTTCACTACAACTACTCGGGAGGTCGTGAAGCCCTATTCCTGACTCACCAGTGCCAGCCAAGGAGATTCACTCACGCACCAACCGCCCAGAGTCAAGTCTTCTCTAACCATACGCACACTCGTAGTATCTCCAACCCGTTCAGAAACCGACGTCCCGGACAATTATAAAACTAAGTAAATTCTAATAAATCAAAGCGGTATATTTAAATAAATTCCTAAGACTTATAAAGCTTACACATACACAATTGTCTTCTAAAAAATAATCGGAGTTCATTTTATAAAATAAAAAATTAATTTCTTTACACAAATTTACATTGTTGTTTTTGTTACTCTCTAATCCATATATGTAGTTCATATATAAGCCAGTTTTTCTTTTTCAATTGATTAATCGTTTTAAAAGAAGATAGAGGCAGGATAAATATTTATGTATTAGTAATTAAGTTTAGAGGTAATTATTATTATTCATATATTAAAATTAAGAAGAGTATATTTAGATATAACTTTTAAAAGGGTATCTTTAGGTAGAAAACCTCAAAAAGTATTTTTATTTTAAATTAATGACAATGTTGTGTTTTTTTAAAAAAAGTGTTTATTACAATAATGATCATTTTATCGAGATCATCTTCTCATAAAATACGTACATACATGTAAACACAATACTAAATTTTTGTTTTATTTTTATTTTTGTTAAATATCCTGTAATTGTAGTGAATAATTGTTTGAGCATGATTCAATAGATGAGTAGTTATTGATTCACCATAACTATGTGTACTCATCTAGATAGTTACATGAGTGATGATTCACTTATTGATTCAAAGATTGATGATATTACAAAATTATTTTTCTAAATGGTTAGTTGTCTTTTTTATTTAAACATCAATTATTTTTTTGAATAAATGGTTGCTACAACAATTTTTTTTGTGGTTTTATAATTTGCTCTCAACAAAAAAAAAAAAGTGTCTTAATATATACTGGCACATGTAATAAATTATAATAAATAATGTTACCAATTTTTTTTACATTAGTCAAAAATAACACAGCAAAATGGAAAGAGAGATAAGCACACACAAGTGACGCTACACCATACACAAGCATATATAGTTTTAATGTTGAAGATGGTTTTAATTTTACACTTAAATTTTACAATTGTGTTATATATACAATATATTAAAATATAAAATATATTAAAATAAATTAAATAACATATATATTTATATATAATAATAAATACATAAATTAAATAATTGATTTAATGACTAATTTTTTATATGTATATAATATTTTTGTAAATGTTATTTTATTTCAGTTTTATTTTAAATATTTTATATAATTTTATATTTTACCTTTTTTTTTATTTTTTTTCTAATATTAAAGATTAGCAATTTTTTCTTCTATTTTTATCCTTCTATAATTTGATACATAGACCCCTGTATTATCCATTAAGATTTTTATATTTACAATGCAATGCTGGCGGCATCCACAATAATAGTGGTGGTTGGTAGTTGAAAAAACAAAACAAGAAAATAAAATAACGGAAATTTTTAATGGTGATGATAGTGATAGGGTTGAGTGAAAAATGATAGAATGATGATGATGAAGAGATAAAGTTAAAAATGAAACCAAAAAAATTAGCTAATTTTTTGTGTTAAAAAAGTCAAAAAAGAATAAAATTAAAACGAAGTAAAACACTAGGCATAAAACAGACGGATTTTTTAAATAAATGAATAAAATTTTATATTTATTATTTTACAGCAAAATACAAATATTTACTCATTTATGTAGTATCGTATAACTTTACAATCAATATTTGTGAAATAGAGAAAGAAAATTATTTTGTACAAATTCACAGGTAATATAAACAAAATTGTAACAGCAGAAAATAGATTAGGTTATTCAATTTTAAAATATAAATTTTAATAAAAAATAGTTTTATTTGAATTTAAATAAAATATTAAAAAAATAAAAAATAAATTTTGTGTGTAAATTCAAATTCTAGAAATTTATGGTTTTGCAAACCTATAAATTAAAAAAATTAATTTTCTAAAATTTATTAAAAATTATTATTTGATTTATTAACATCTAAAAAATTATTATCAAAATTTTTACTATTAAAAAAATTAATATAAAGTATAATTCTCTAAAATAATTGCATAGAAATCTAAATTTAGATTTTTTAAATAATAAATAACGTCATCAAAATATATATTTAATTTGTTCTACACTTAAATTTAAAAATTAAATCATAATTTGATTGATATAATATTTTAATTAATTTTAAATTATATTTTGTATAGATACAGTTGTTTTTTTTATATATTTCTGATTTTGAAAAAAATCTAAAATCATTTTTAAACGTTCCGGATGTAAAATATACATTAAATAATTAAAATAAAAAATAAAACAACAAGCCCCTCACCCTACGCTACAATGCATGGTTAATTACTTTAATTAGCTGGTCCCTTAAAGTGAATTATTTTTTTACTTATTGATATTTTGATAGAGATCCTCACACGGTACACAGCCAACACAAGATAAATTATTCTAAAAAATGGTTTATTTCATTTTAGACATGTGCCGAAAACTTACGCTTTTTTTTTAATTTATTTTGCAATCTAATAATTGATAACATTTTCTAAAAATTTAAAGACGCTACTTATCTTTTAAATTTTTAGTATTTAGTCAATTTTTTTATTTAAATAATATTATTTAATTAATTTAATTATCTATTTTTATAAGAAGTTATTTATTTTTTATAAAAAGTTATTTATTTTTTAGTTTTTTTTTCTAAAAACTGAATGATGGATAATTTTTAAAAAATATTTAGTTACAGTAATATTTAAATTATTAACACAAGATATTTGCTCGTTAAAATTTTTCAAATGGAAACTTTTAATTGAAAGTTAAAAGCTTTTAACTTTAGAATTCCTTCTTTTTTCGAATGTAATAAAATTTTTTTGAAAGAAATTACATGTAAAACTTTTTGCTTTGTCTTTTTCTAGTGTTCTGGGTCGAATTGCTTGTAAGAGGTGGAAAACACTACCTATGGCTATTGGCTAATGTTCCGAATCTATATTGAATATGAATACTGATGAGGTGGTGGTACAATTAGTTAAGGGTAGTGAGCCTTTGCCTATGGTCTATGACTCTATGGTCTATTGTTAAACATGAAACCATGTCTTCTGACAAAAAAAAAAACACGCAACCATGTCCAACAAAAAAAAAAACCCCCTAAAGAAAGAAAAAAGAAAAAGGAAAGAAATGAATCCTAAATCCTTATACCGAAAAACAAGAGACAATGGTATTTTGGGCGACAGGTTTAGTTCTCGCTCTTTTAATTTAGACCGTGTTTGTTTACTGACATACACGCAATACTGGAACTGGAATAGAGATATAGGAACTTAAAATTGTGTTTAATAAATATTATGTGTAGAAATATTAAATTAATATATTTTATATTTATTTTAATAAAAATAACACAAAAATATTTATAAAAGACACTAATAAAAGATAAAATTTATTTTTTATTTTTTATTATTTTTATTAATTTTTTATAATTATATTTTTTATTATTATATATTTTTTAAATTTTTAAATAAAAAATAAAAATGATTATACTTTTATAATTTATTCTAATATCATGAAATAAAATATAAAAATACTAATTTTTGTATCTTATATATCTTATCTTATTCTTATAACCAAAAATACTAATTTATTGCACCATGACTATCCTTATTATCTTCAGCAAGAACTCGAACAATAAGTTCAATTGCTTGCTGAATTTGTAATTCTAAGTTGAATAGACGAGGAGTTATTCATATTATTCTATCATTTCTCTTGGACCTGATACTTTTATCAAGCAGTTTTTCTAAGGTGATGAAGATGTAGTTAATGTCATTAGAAAGTTGTGGTCAGGGCATCAGACAACTATTTTATTTCTATCAACTTCACTTAATGGTGGTGAGTTTTTTTCTGTTTTGTCTTTTTCTATTTTTTTTTTAAATAAAATATGACCATACCATGAATTTAACCGATGGTCTAGTTATTCTGATAGGTGCAGTTTGTCATAAAATATTTGATCTTTGGGAACATAATTAAAGAATGATCCAACATTGTGTTCATGAGATGTTCACATAACTGCATCATTATGCATTCTTACAAAAGGTGTAGAAAATAAAAAGAAAACAAAGTTTGTAAAATGATAACTGTGTTTGGTTTTTGAATTCGAAGGAGAAATTTGTTCAAATTATTAAGTAAGCTTTTAGAAGAGAAATTAGTGTCGAAGGAGACGTATTTTGGGGACATTGAGTAAGAGTTCGATTAGCTTAGCAAGTCGAGGAGTTACTCGAGTAAAAAAGATCGAAGATTTTTGAAATTGAAGGTTATTTTGCAACCGTCACATGATCAGGCAAAAGAGTGGGAACGATTACCCACATTTTTGCATATGTGGGAGTGTCACTTCAAATTAATCGGTTACGGAAATGGCTATAAATACTAGAAGGCTCGAAGATACAAGGGATGAAACTTTACTTCAGAAATTACTCACGGATACTCACATTTTAGAGACTTTCTGAGTCTATTTCAAGTCAAATTTTTGTAGGGTTCCTTCCACATGTTTTACTTTCCGTTTATGTTACCTGCAAACTTTACTTTTCTCGCAAATTTATCTTTCAAGCAACATTTAATTTTCTTGTTCAATTTTACATTACCGTATTATTATTTTCGAAATTCAAAGTGCTTTTATCTAATCGAAGACATTCTATTGCTTTATTTAAATTCAATGCCAACAATTTCGATTCCAGTCATTCTTATTTTCAAAACATTTTATTTATTTGTTGTCTTTTCAGTCTTTTCCTCTAATTTGGTCTAATTCGAGGATATTGATGCACTTCTAGAAAACTGGTACTCGCAAAAGAGGAGTAGGTTTCGCTCCCAGACCACTAGATATCGAACCACCATTGATTTGCAAAAAATCGACAAAACAAATTTGCACGTTTGGTGGAACAGTTTTTTAACTTGAAGTGTGTCAAATGATTTTGGTATCACTTAGTGTCTGCAATTAAGAAGTGGAAGAATTGTTCACATGGCTGATGAGATGTCGAATGTGAATGGTGGTTCGTCCACTAATGACAGTGCACCAGTAACTGTACAACATTCGGACGTTACTTCACATTCTAAAGGGGGGGGGTTATCAGTGAAAGTGTGGCGGTTATAAATGTGCAGGCTAGAAATAACGGATGTAATACTCGTCCACGTGGTAATCCACCACCAATTCAGCCCCATGTAACTGCTAGTTAGCTTCCTTATGGCCTTCCTCCTGGTTATACTCCGCTAGTAAGTGATTTTGTTCCTCCGATCCGATTTGGGGGCGTAAATGGAGTAAATAATATTCAAAATCCACAACAGCAATCTGAGTTTTCTCGAGATTATAATATGGGTTCTAGATGAATGCTTCTAATTCAATAGCAGCATTTTGGCAATATATAGAAGAAAGTCATCATGATCTAGTCAATCTATTGACCCAGCAAATGACCACAATTCTAAATCCTATGATGGCTGATCATGAATCGAAATTTGATCGTCTTGCAAGGCAAGTCGAGCGACTTGCTCGAATCGTTGATTATGATGAAGGAGAAAGACAGAATGACAGAGGAAATAATGAGGGTCTTGAAAACTTGTTTCAAAATGAGAATGATGTTTTTAGAAATAGAGAAAATCCTTAGTAAATTCCTCGTGGTCAAAATGCAGAAGATGTTCTGGATCGATTACGTGCTAATCAAGTCGGTGAACGTTATCAAGTTACCAGGATTGTGGAAGATGTTCTAAATAGGGTTGGACTCAATATAGGATTCATGAATCGACCCCACTTTGTGTAATCTTTTTCTCAGAATGTTCAAATGGCTGAAGTGCCAAGAGGAATGAAAAATTATAAAATAATTACGAAGTTTGTAGGAAAAGTTGGAGAGTCAACTACTGAACATGTTGCTCGATATTTGGTCGCGATTAGAAATTTAGCCAATGATGAAAGTTTGAAAATGAAGTTTTTTCCTTCCTCATTAACAAGGAATGCATTTACTTTGTTTTTGAATCTTAGAACAAATTTGATAACAACATGGGCTCAGTTAGAAACTACTTTTCATGCCCAATTTTATCGGGGAGAATTGAATGTGGCGGTTACTGACTTAGTGGCTTTGAAATGTGAAGATGGTAAAAGCATTGATGATTATATGATTCGTTTAAAAAATACTAGAAGTCTTTGTTATGTATCACTTCCTGAAAGTGAAGTAGGAAAGATAGCAGTTATGGGTTTAGGATTTTATATGCGTAGAAAATTACTCAATGTGCATATTTCTTATTTGGCCCATTTGGCTAAAAGAGTTTGACATGTAGAAATTCTGAGAAAAGAAAAGGAGAAATATAAAAATGAAAGGAGGTTGAAGAGTAAATCTTTTTTCTCGAAGAGAGAAAGTCGCTTATGTAGCCATGGAATCCTCTGATGAGGAGTCTGATTTAGAAGCAGAAGTCGATTTGGCTGAACTTAAGAAAGGTTCTCCTTATGTTTGTTCTTTACTTAAGAAAATCCCTAATAATGAAAAGTCGAATGATTCAAAATTGAAAAGTGAAAAGAGATATAGCTTTGATATTTCAAAATCTGATCAGATTTTTTATGTGTTGCTTAAAGATAAATAATTAGTTTTGCCAGAAGGCAAAACCTTACTTTCAGTGAAAGATTTAAAAGGAAAATCTTATTGTAAGTTTCACCAAGTAACTAGTTATTCGACTAACAATTGCGTTTGTTTCAGGGATTTAATTCAAGAAGCCATCATGGAAGGGCGGTTGAAATGCGATGATGGTAAAAAGGAAATGAAAGTTGATTCTGATCCTTTCGATGCTAAAGCCAGTTATGTTGAACCATATTTTAGGGTGAATATGGTTGGAATGTCTTGTGACTTTGATATGGATCTAGGAAACTTTGAGTCAGATGTCCAATCTGTATACCTTGGAGAAGGAGATAGGTTGTTGGATTTTCTGGTGCAGCAAAAGTTAAAAGATTGGGGCGTATCTTTGTGTCCTCGATGCAATGCAGTTTTCGATGTTGAAGCTGTAGCAATTTTTGAGAAGGAAAGGATGAAGAAAGAATTAGCTCACAGGGAAGAACAGGTCCGTCAGAAACAACCTACAAGACGAATGGAATGGCAAAGTTCTGGAGGTCCTCAGAAAAGTTCTATTGCGCGAATCAACCGTTCTCAAGCCATTGGCATACAATGGATTTGAAACTGCCAAGAGTTTCAAAAAAGGGACGCTCATTACAAGCGTAACCCACAGTAGTGGCATAGAGGTCCTTCTCAAGGTCGATATCCTTTCTTCCACAGCCGAGCCAGAGGATATCCAAGGGGCAGAGGAAGAAGGGGACGACAGCCATCCAAGGTGTTTCCAGTCAACAAAGTCAAGGGGGCAACACCTTCTGTGCACTCTCGAATAGTTTTTCAGACTGATGGAGAAACGTGTCCAAAAGGAGCTTCTTTCCCTATGAAATTAGATAAAGGAAAAGCGGTGGTTGTTGCTTCAGATGGTGACAGGTATAAGGTCACCGGTTTTAGATGAAGAATACTTCAAAGAAGGAGAAGATGAGATGGTTAGTACTATCTCGATTATCCCGACTGAATATCTGGGGGAATATGAAGGAAATCATGTGGAAGATTATGATGTGGATGATGAAGAAGCCTTTTCGTTCATTTGATATGAGGATGAAGCTGGTTATTTTTGAAGGCCTTCTGAGAAACAAAAATCTCATTTGCGCCCACTACACATTACCACGACTATGAGTGGGATCAAAGTAAACAAAGTACTGATCGATGGAGGGGCAGCTATAAGCCTCTTACCCGAGAGGATACTAATGAAGGTAGGCAAGCATCGTGATAATTTAATCCCAACTAATATTTCAGTAATGGACTTTAGTGGTACTTCAACCCCTGCTAAAGGATTGGTTACTTTGGGAGTGAAGGTTGGATCTTCTGATCGAAACACTGTCTTTGTAGTGGTGTCTTCAAAAGCTAGTCAATGCCTTATTGGGACGAGACTAGATTCATGGTGTTGGGGCTGTACCATCCACTGTGCATCAAAGTATCTTTCTTTGGACAGATGATAGAAAACTTGAAGTAGTCAAGGATGATTCGAATCTGTATGTCGAGCAGTTGTATGTCGACTTCAAGGTGTATAGTCCTAAATTGAAACCTTTGAATGTTGATAGGGTACTTAACTATTTCAATTGTGAAGGATGCTATCTGACTTCAGAGGGTTTAAGTGTGAAGCTTTGTTATCCACAACTTAGCTTTCCTCCAACTAGGTGGGATTGTTCAACATAAGTGGTGATTCGAAGACGCTCTTCAATGGCAAGTAAACAGGACGTCTCGGATTATGTGGTAACTTTAAATAAGTATTTAAGTAATTTTCTTTCAGTAGAAAATAAAGGTGATTCTTCTGATGAACTTGAGTCATTTAGGAATGTAACTTCTTCTTCTTCTTATAGTGAGGATTTGGTTTCCTTGATCAAATTTAGTCATGGTTTAAGTTCCTTTTATTTCAATAATTCTAGTAATGTTGTTAGTTAGACTGGTAGTGAAATAGCAGAAGTACATTGTATTGAAAATGAAACTGTTGTTAATCCAATGAATGATCAAGTTTGTTTCAATCTTAATGAATTTGTTGATCTATTTTTGATTGTATCTATGATTTAGAACCTTTGGGTTTTGAAAAATATTCAGTAAAAGATGATGAACATTCGAAAGGTTTCGAATCATAAGATCCTTTAAAAGAAATTAATTTAGGATCTGTTGATGATGTTCGAATTACTTACATTTGTAAGGACCTTACAATCCCGTTGCGAACTGAATTATACTGTCTTTTGCATGAGTTTAAGGATTTTTTTGCTTGGAATTATCATGAGATGCCTGGTCTTGATTGTTCTCTTATAGAACATCGATTAGCATTAAAACTGAACGCTCGACCTGTAAATCAAATGCCTCAATGATTTGCTCTTGAAATTAATCAAAAGATTAAAGAAGAGATTGAATGCTTGATTAAAGCGAAATTTATTCGAACCGCACGTTATGTTGAATGGGTTTCAAACATTGTTCCTGTGATGAAGAAGAACGGAAAATTAGGAGTGTGTATTGATTTTCGAGATTTAAATAATGTCACTCCAAAGGACGAATATTTTATGCCCATAGCAGATATGTTAATTGATTTTGCAGCAGGAAATGAGATTTTAAGTTTTATGGATGGTTATTCAGGGTATAACCAAATCTTCATTGCTGAAGATGATGTGTCTAAAACTGTTTTTCGATGTCCTGGGGCATTAGGCACGTATGAATGGGTAGTTATGCCATTCGGTTTGAAAAATGATGGTGCCACATACTAACGTGCTATGAATACTATTTTTCATGAGTATATTGGGAAATTTATGAAAGTTTATATCGATGATGTTATAGTTAAATTGAATTCAGTTACTCAACACATCGATCATCTGAGAGAAACATTTATCACCATGTGGAAAAAGGGTTTAAAAATGAATCCTTTAAAATGTGCATTCGGTGTATTAGCCAGAAACTTCCTAGGATTTGTTGTCCATAAAAAGGGGATCGCCATTGATAAAAATAAGGCTGATGCAATGTTGGTCTTATTAAATCGAAGAAGGAAGTGCAATCTTATCTTGGAAAATTAATTATCTTAGAAGATTCATATCGAATCTTTCAGGTCGAAGTCTAGTATTTGCACCTTTGGTGAAACTTAAAAATGAATCTCAGTTCGAGTGGACAGAGGAACACCAAGAGGCTTTTGAATCACTTAAAGCTTACTTGTCCAGGGCTCCAGTAATGGCAAACCTTTGCCCTCATGAACCTTTAAAATTGTATATTGCGGCATCCATGAATACGATTGGGTGTATGTTGGCTCAAGATGATGAAAATGGACATGAACGAGCCATCTATTACCTTAGTCGAGTATTGACTGATATTGAGACAAGATATTCATCTATCAAGAAATTGTGCTTGTCCTTGTACTATGCTTGTACAAAGTTAAAGTGCTATATGGTTGCCAAACTTGTGAAAATTATTGCACAAACTGATATAGTTAGATATATGTTGACCTATCCAATGTTAAGAGGTCGATTAGAGAAATGGATGTTGGCTTTAACAGAATTTGATCTGCAATATGTCCCAGCAAACGTTGTGAAAGGTCAGGTCATTGCAGATTTTTTAGTAAATCATTCGAATAATCTGAATGACCAGGAGGTAAATATAATTGATGTCCATGTCGATTATTGGAAGTTGTATTTTGATGGTTCAAAACATAAAGATGGTTCTTGAGTTGGAATTTTAATTATCTCACGAGACAGGGTTCCATCATAATTTTTATTTGAATTAAAATACTCTTGTTCGAATAATGTGGCTAAGTCTGAGGCTTTAATATTAGGCTTAGAAATCTTGATCGGAAAAAGGGCTTTAGAAGTTCAAATACTTGGATATTCACAGTTATTTTTGAAGTAGTTGTCGAGAGAATTCAAATGTAATAATGATAAGTTACAAAAATATTTGACAACAGCATGGAAATTGTTAACTTCTTTTCGCAAAGTCTCATTAGTTCATATTCCGAGAATTCAAAATGAAATTGATAACGAATTAGCTCAAATTGTTTCGAGATATAAAATCTTCCCAGAAACACTTAGAAAGTTGGCAAGAATTCGATAGATTTTAGTGCCTGTTGATGAAAGAAAGCTTTGTGTTTAGATGAATGGGAAGATGACGATTGAAGATAACCCATTGTTGAGTATTTAAAGAACTCCAGTGTTCAATTTGATAGGAAAATAAAGTTAAGAGCAATGAATTTTGTGTTAATTACTGATGAATTATATAAGAAAGGGATCGATGGAAGCCTTTCGAGATGTTTGATTCAATGCGATAAAGGCATCGCTTTGGGAGAAGTTCGTAGAGGTATATGTGGTGCTCATCAAGCTGGAATAAAAATGAAATGGATATTACGTCGAAATCATGTTTATTTGCCTTCTATGATCAAAGACTGTATCGATTATGCAAATGCGTGTCAAAATGTCAACGCCATGGGGGAATACAACAGATAGCAGCATCAGAGTTGCACTCGATTATTAAGCCATGGCCATTTCAAGGATGGGCTTTGGATTTAATTGGGTTGATACATCTCCCTTCGTCGAAAAATCATAAATTTATTTTGGTAGCAAAAGATTATTTCACAAAGTGGTTTGAAGCTGTTCTTCTCATAAAAGTTGGACAGAATGAAGTGATAGACTTTATCGAGGAATATATAATTCATTGATTTGGAATTCCTCAAACGCTAAGTACTGACCAAGGGACTATGTTCACTGGTAAGCAAATTAAGAATTTTGCTGCTACGAGAAACATTAATATAGTTACTTCAACCCCTTATTATGCATAAACCAATGGCAAATCAAAGCAGCAAATAAAATTTTAATCAATTTAATTAAAAAGCAAATTGGAAATAAACCTCGAACTTGGCACGAGACTTTGAGTCAGGTATTATGGGCTTATAGAAATTCACCCAGAGGATCGACATGTACTTCTCCTTATAAATTAGTATATGGACATGATGCAATTTTGCCGTTAGAGATTAATCTCAATACTTTGAGGATATTAAGGCAAGATGATTTGCCAGTTGATGATTATTGGAATGCAATATATGATGAATTAAATGATTTAGACTCAGAGCGTGTTTTAGCTCTTGAGAATATAATTCAACAAAAGAAAAGTGTTGCTCAAAATTATTATCATCGAATAAAAGAGAAATGTTTCGGTATAGGAGAACTGGTCCTGAAAGTTGTATTGCCAATGGAAAAGAAGTCAAGATTCCTTGGCAAATGGTGCCATACTTGGGAAGGGCCTTTTCAAGTAATCGAGTTGTATTCTGGAAATGCATATCGAATTAAAAATATCGACTCTGGGAAGGTGATTAATTCGATAAACGGAAAGTATTTGAAGGAATATCGATGTATGCCAAATCAAGATTAATAATATAAGTGAATAAGTCAAAACATAAAAGAGTCATTACACATATAAACATTCTAAGCTGGGGAAATATTAAGTGCCAAAAGTTATGCTAAGTCGGAATGGAGTTGGGCTCTCTCACTGTCCAGGGCAGAGAGTGCTTCAGTTTGCTCGTACTCCTCATTTTGAGCCTTGTCAAGTTGTTTTTCACAATCTTCTTGTTTGGCTTCGATAATGCAGAACTCCTTGAAGAGTTTTTGTTGTTTGTTCTGGGCGGTAGCCAAGGGTATTGCCATGTCATCCTTCCTCTTCTGAATCTTGGCTAGTTTTTCATTGATCTGGACCAACTCTGCTTCGAGTTCTTCTTCTTGTTTATCATAATGGACTTGAGCAGTGAAGGCTTTAGAATTTCTCAGATCGAATTCTTTACAAGAGTCCTTTATTGGTCAAAGAACTTCGCCAAATTTCTCTGATTTGGTCTTGATTTTGGCCACTTTTTCCTTGACTTCCTGTAGTTTATCCTGGATAGTGATGCAATCATTGGAGATCCTTATAAACTTCTTGACTATAACAGAGAATTGAGGAGGAACCTGATATTCGAGAGAAGAACTTAAAATATCGGAGAGAAGTGAATTCAAGTCCGATTGGCCAGTCCATTCAGTGGGTGGATTTGATAAAAGTTTTAGAAGAGTGATTAATTATTCACAGGTGTTTTGATTAAGCTCTGAAGGAAAGTTGGATGTAGAAGGGCCTGTAGGAGCTGCAATTGAGATCGGCACCTCTTCTTCTTGAACAATTTGGGTAAAAAAGGTAACTAATCCAGCAAGGTCAATATCAGATGGCTGAGAGGGCACATCAGGGACTTCAAAAGATGGTTCTAGACCATGAGAGGTTGAAGGCTCAATGTTTTTGTATTGGCTTGGAGATTTCTGAGGAGAAGGAACATTTTTTGGAACATGAGTGGGTGAATCAGAATCAGGAGCAACGAGAGATTCAGTGAAATTTTCGACTTGAGTTGGAGAAGAAAGATTGTCAAAATTTTGATTTTGTGAAGGTGAAGGTTGTTCTTGTGTCAAATCGACTACTTGTGTGTCAATCGGAGTTGGTGGAATAACCTGAATAAGTTCAGCAGACACAATGGATTAAGTTGGAGAATGAGATTCTTGTTGCTCTGACCTTGGTTGGTCTTGTTGTGTCATTTGTCCGGGAGCAAATGAAAAAGATGTTGATTGAGTAGTTGTTACAGTCTGAATAAAACACTTGGTAGATTAAAATTTTCCTAATTGATTTGATATAAACAAAATTAATATGAGATTACCGAAATGGATCTTTTTCAGATCAATTGAGGGATCGATTCAGTTTTTGAATCTTCATCCAAATTAGAAGAAGCAGCGAGAATGTTTTGTATTGGTTGTTCACTTTCCTCTGAAGAGCTTTTGCTTGAAGATTGAACCTGGTACTAGAGAAGAAATCGAAGTCATGACATGATTAAACAAATACAATTAAGAAAGATTTCGAAAAGTTTGATTGAGGGATTACCCTTCTGGAAGCTCTTGTAGGAGCTTGTCGACTTTTCTTTTGTGGTTGTCTTAAAGGTGCTGCAGCTTCGATTTTCCTTTTCGAGGTCCTTCTTGGTGAACCTTCAGCGGTTGAATTGGTTCTGATGGCAGAATTATTGATATCTTCAAGGGTGCGATTATATTTGGAGAAGTATGTGGTCCACGATTCAAAAAAGGACTTGGTGATATATGTTCTACACTCATAAATAAGATGATTGTAGTTTTCTTTTTATTGTTGATTGGTGGAAAGATAGAAGTCGATCTTAGTTTTTGAATGCATCTCGATGTGACAAAAAGGTCGGTTGTTTCGAGGAAGAGGAAGTGGAATAGTTTGAGAAAAACCAAATTGCCTAGCAATATAATGGGGGGCATAGAGAATTGCCTTGAGTTTCACTTTCTTGTACTGAGGCAATCCAGTAGAAATTATCTAGAAAGCAAGCATGTTTGCCCAATTTTTGTTGGCAATCTCATCTTCTTCATCATCTTGTGGGAAAAGAAGGCGTTCAAGCCATGAAGGACCATAACTTCGGCGCATAAAAGGAGTGAAGTTGAGTTCATTGTTGTTGAAACTTTTACAGAAATGAAAGAGAGAAAAATAGCCCAAAAAAGGTCCTCAGTTGACTGGGTATCTTGAAAGTTTAGTTGGAAGGAGGCCAATCGAAATCTTTCGATGTGTTATTTATCAGATGAATTATTTTCATCTTTCTGCATGAACTTCTCAAACACAACATTCAACCAGAGTTGGAGGAGTCAAAGATGACCTCCTACATTAATTCGAGAATTGTTTCGAAGGCAGTTCACTAGATAGCCAAGTTCTTCAAATAAGTGACCTAAAAGCAATTTGGCCAAATTAAACCTGTTTTTCTCATGTAAAAGGGCAGCAAGAGGGAGAAAGATTTTTTGCATATGGGCACTTCGAGAAAAAAAAAATAATGGCATTCAGCCAGTAAAATAGAAATGCAACGTGCTCATTTTCGATTACAGGTTCATTTTCTTGACCCATGTTCTAAGCGATAAATTCACTGTAAGAAGTCATGTGGACTATCCTATACTTCCGATTATGTTTCATGTCAGAAGTTAATTCGGGAGAGTTTATCGGAAGTCCAGTGATGACAGCTACATCAAGAAGCGAAAGTCCGACCATTCCACAAGGAAGGTGAAAATTGTTTGCGATCTTATTCCAGAAATTGACCACAGCCCCAATCATCCAAGGGTGAGTTGAGGGTGTAAAATGGGAGATTCGAAGGAGGTCCTGGATTCTAAGAGCCCTCTAGGCAGCACTTTTCTCCGATTCAAGACGCTTGTGCCAGGTCCTAAAATCAGCCCCTCGTGGAGTAATTTTAGGGTTGTTCCTGAAGGGTTTTTGTGGATTAATGAAATGAGAAATGACAAGGTTTTGGTTTATAAGTAAATCTTCTCCTTGTGCAATGGGAAAGAAGTGGAGACGTTGGTTAACTTTCTCCAGAGACAAAATAGGGCTAACAAAACAGTGGGTTGCGTCGCCAATATTGAAAGGGATAAGAATCCTGGGATCATCAGTGTAAGGCTAAGGGTCTTCGATGATTTTGTCATTAATCTGGTTGAGTATTTGCAACATCGGGGGAGTTTGAGGTTGAGAAATAGGGCCTTTGCCCTTGTCTTGTGCAGCAACGCGGGTTGAGGAGGAAGCCATTGTTGATCAAAGTGAGAAATGAGAAGAAAATTGCAATTGCAGAATGAGACAGAGCTCAAAGGTGAAAGAGAATTGAAGCTTCAGGAAGTATTGATGGTAAGAAAACTCAAATTTAAAGAAGAAGAATTGTTTTTAACCGTTGTTACAAAGAAGGATTCAAAAAGAGAGGCGACTTCGCGAAGAAGGTGAAGTGGTGGAAGAGAGAGATTGTTAATCGTGAAAAACGTGTCAAACGGATAAAAAGTTAATGGGAAAAGTGAATGACATTAATGATTAATTAAAGTGATTCTCGTTTATTATTAAATCAAGATTAAGTGTTTTGTCTTCCAGAGAATGATTTTGAGAACAAACACATTAATTCTAGGGGGCAATTTGTTGGTAAAAAATTATTGAATTCGAAGGAGAAGTTTGTTCGAATTATTAAGTAAGCTTTCGGAAGAGAAGTTGGTGTCGAAGGAGACGTATTTTGGGGACATTGAGTAAGAGTTCGATTAGCTCAGCAAGTCGAGGAGTTACTCAAGTAAAGAAGATCGATGATTTTTGAAATCGAAGGTTATTTTGCAACTGTCACATGATCTGGCAAAAGAGTGGGAACGGTTACCCACATTTTTGCACATGTGGGAGTGTCACTTCAAATTGATCGGTTATGAAAATGGCTATAAATACTAGAAGGCTCGAAGATACAAGAGTTGAAACTTTACTTCAGAAATTACTCACGCAGACTCACATCCCAAAGACTTTCTGAGTCTGCTTCGAGTAAAATTTTTGTAAGGTTCCTTCCACTTGTTTTACTTTCCGTTTATGTTACCTGCAAACTTTACTTTTCTCGCAAATTTATCTTTCAAGCAACATTTAATTTCCTTGTTCAATTTTACATTACCGTATTGTTATTTTTGAAATTCAAAGTCCTTTGATCTAATTAAAGGCATTTTATTACTTTATTTAAATTCAATGCCAACCATTTCGATTCTAGTCATTCTTATTTTCAAACCTTTTATTTATTTGTTGTATTTTCAGTCTTTTCCTCTAATTCGATCTAATTCGAGGATCTTTGATGCACTTTTAGAAAATTAGTACTCGCAAAAGAGGAATAGATTTCGTTCCCAAATTACAAGATATTGAACCACCATCGATTTGTTAAAAATCGACAAAACACTATCTATTGCTATGTATTTTAGAATTACTGATATGATATTATTAAAAAAAATGTGACTTAAACTCATTGTAAAAAGTTAGTATTAATTTTTATATAATAAATATATATATATATATAATTTTTCCATAGAAAATAATCTGAATTTAAAACATAAATAAGTATACCAATGTAGAGTTTCATTTCATGATATGTATCACTTTATGAGTAGAACATAATATCTACATCGATCAATTCAATAATGAATAATCATATGATTGTTGGCCCCTAATTCTTTGCTTTATTTATATTGTATATACATGCTCTAATTCGTGCAACAGTTGAAACCTTCCTCACTTTGCATTTCTGTAGCAAATTTAAAAATAGGCCAAGCTACTTAAATAAAATGAATGAATTCTAAAAAGAAAATGCTATGTTTTATTTAAAATTCAGTTTTTAATTAATTTTTTAATTCAAATAATATTATTTAATTAAATTTTAATTAAAATATATTTTTAATTTATAATTAAATATGTTAGTAATTAAAATTAATTTAAATTTTAAATATTAAAATTTCTCTAATTTCTTATCCACTTTATAAAATAGTTATTTTATTATTTTTTATTTTTGTTGTACATTTTCCCTTCTCTCGTATGTTCAGTTCTTCTTCTCTCTCTTATACGTTCTTCCTAAAAACTTTAATAAAAGAGTATTACTCCTCTATTGATAAATTTATTATTTCATATTTATTATTATTATTATTATTATTATTATTATTATTATTAGATACGCTATGCTATTTTGTTCCTATTTAGAGTGATTTGCATGCTAACTTAAAACTCATTCATCATCATTATCGAATGAAATTTTAATAAGATTATATCAATATTTTAATTAAATAATAATTAGTCCACGCATCAATATTCTTTTCTATTTCTTCACTTTCTTTTTTTCTTTTTTTTTTATTTTTTTAATCTTTATCTCTAGAATGATTAGAGAAGATCACCAACATAAAATAATTAGACTAAATTAAAGATAAATAAAGGAGCAATTGTAGGTATTCGAGAGAAAAAAAGATAACAAATAAAAATTTAATAAAGATTTATAGTTTTCAACACATTTTTTTTATTATTAGTTGAATTTCTTCATTACTTATTTGAACATTAATGCTTTTAAAATTATTAAAATGTATGTTCGTAAAAATTAATTTTTTTCAATTGTAACACATCTCAAATTATTAAGTTATATAGAAAATATTTTTGGAACGCCTCCAAAATCATAAATCTAAAATTTATATTTAAACATTAAAAATAAAATTAATTTTTTATATCTTATTCGATAAAAAATCATCTAATATTTCTCTTTTTTTAAAAGTTAGATTTTTTCATTACTTATTTGAATATTAACGCTTTTAAAATTATTAAAATGTATGTTCGTAAAAATTGGATTTTTTTTCAATTGTAACACATCTAAAATTATTAAGTGATACAAAAAATATTTTTGAAACATATCCAAAATCATAAATCAAAAATTTAAATTTAAATGTTAAAGATAAAATTAATTTTTTTATATCTTATTCGATAAAAACTCATCTAATATTTTTTATTTTTTTAATTATTTGTTGGATTTTATCATTACCTATTTGAATATTAACGCTTTTAAAATTATTAAAACGTATGTTTGTAAAAATTGGTTTTTTTTTTCAATTATTATACATCTAAAAGTATTGACTTATATACAAAATATGTTTAAAACACATCTAAAATCATAAATCTAAAATTTAAATTTAAATATAAAAAAAAACTAATTTTTTAATATCTTATTCGATAAACATGTATCTAATATTTCTTATTTTTTTAACGTTTTTAAAATTATTAAAATAAATAATTAAACTAAGTTTTTTACATCTTATTCAATAAAAGTGTTACGATGGGTAACCGGAGATGGATGGGCTGGATTAGTAGGGTTGGCCCAATCGTCTGAAAGAGGAGGTCCGTCTGACTTGTGTGTGCAAAGGAATGGGGGGTGGTACCTGCAAAAACACTCCAATGCCTAAGTCAGCAAGGGGTTTGAGCAGGTTTATAGAGTATTGAAACTTAGAGATACCTGAGGGGTGTCAGTGTATTTATAGTGGTGATCCAATAACCACCGTTGGAGTGGTTCCACCTTTTAAGGAAGATAACCGTCCCTCTATCTTAGGGAGGTTGAGATATGGCTCTTGGAAGTGGGTTGAGAGATTTTAGGGGCAGTTACTTATTTGAATAAGTGTTATCTGCTAGCTATCCTTCGAGCCCGACTTCTTGGGAGTGATGTGTGTGTAGAGTCCGACCTCTTCGAAGGAGGTCGGTTGTCAGCGAAGGCCAGTCTCTGGATTGGGCCTTTTTAGCTTATTTGGACCTGGGCCCTAATGTTGGGCCAGGGTATGAACAGTGCCCTTACTCGAGTCCGATCTCTTTTGTTAATGAGTGGGATTCGAGTATTTAAGCTCAGTTTTGTAACCGACGTGATTCAAATTTCTCAACAATCGCGTCTAATCAAACGTCGCATCCGTTAGGGGATTCGTATTTACACATCTGTTACATTGGTAACGGCGCATTTCATTAATAGCCGCGTCATTTTACCATTATGCCCTTGACGTGTTTATAAATACTTTCCCTCTCTTTTCTTTGTCTTCTTTCGTCTTCTAAAAATCCCTTACTTGCTCTTTCAAAGAGAGTCATTTTAGCCTTCCTTCTTGGGGCGCTGTAATTGCTGCTGTCTTCGCTTCTCTGTGCTTTTGCCAACAAAGGTTAGATTTTCTTTCTTCTTTTCTTAATGCTTTATTTTGTGCATTTAGAGGAGCTTTGCGTGTTTGCAGTAACTCTGTTGGTAGGTCTAGTGACTCTATTCTTTTTTTAGGGACTGCCTTGGTCTTTTAGAGACCTTGTTTGATTATTTTTCTATTTTTCTCTGTAGGTCTTGTCACCTTTTTCCACTACTTTTTATCCAAAAGATGTCTTCTTCGGTTTCTGAGTGGGTAGATATTACCGTTCTCGGGATGAACCTTTAGTGGACACCAACTATCTCTCTGAACTTCGTGTTCATTATAGGATTTGTTTTTCAGAGGAGGATGAACCTAAGTACGAATTGATTGCCCCGGGTGAAGACCGGGTCTGTTTCGGGAAAGCTGCTGACGCTGACCCTTATTTATTTTTTATGTATGAGAGTCTCTTTACCCGTCTGAGGATTTTTCTACCTTTTTCAGATTTTGAGATAGAGGTTCTGAACCACTACCGAGTTGCTCCTACTTAGCTCCATCCCAATTCTTGGGATTTCTTGAAAATTTACCAGCTTGTTAGTTGAGGATTGGATTTTCCGACCTCTTTGAAGATCTTTTTCTATCTCTTTCATATGACCAAGCCCATCAGTGGAAAAAATAATAAGCAACGGTGAATTTCTTTCTGGGCCATTCAAGGTCGGAAAGTTTTCTCTATCTTTGATGAGTCTTTTCATGATTTTAAAAAATTTTTCTTCAAAATTCAAGTCGTAGAGGGCCACCATCCCTTTTTTCTAGATGCAAATTCTTCTCCTCGCTTTCCTCTTTACTGGTTAGAGGCCTCTCTCGTGAAAAAATATAGTCTGGGTGACTTGGATGAGGTTGAGGAGGCTGATGTGGGGTTCTTACGAGAAGTTTGAGGAAGGCCCCCTAATCTGGATACGAAAAAGTTTCTTCAGGGGTCTCTGAGTTTTGTGCGGACCTAATTAGGTAGCTTTGTTGATTTTGATGATTTCCGACTTCTTTTATTGATCCCAACTTGTAGATTGAACTTTTTGTTTTCTATTTTTCAGAGATGGTAAAGAAAGGATCCAGCGATTCTTACCAAAGGGTCCAGGAGGCCAAAAGGAGGTCTCGGATCCAGGTTGATGCTGCCAGGGCTGCTGGCGTTCTTCCTTCTCCTCCTCCTCCTCCTCCACCACGTGACCTGGGGACCTCTTCTCATCCCATTGTGGTAACTTCTGCCTCTTCTCTTCCTTCTCCCTTTTCCCCAGTCCGACCTGCCTCTAAGCCCGATAAGAAGAAGCGTAAGACTTCAGGGTCTAGCTCTTCTTCTGGGGACCCTGGTTTTGATGGTCCCAAATTCGTTCGGAACCACATCTTTTCCCATACCACAATTAGTATGGATGATGCTTCCGTTCGAAACCATCTCAACATTATGATTCAGGGGAGTGTCAGTGTAGCTAGGTGTGTACCAAACTTCTTGATATTTTGGAAAAGACTCCCCTCAACTCTTTGGGTTCTTCCCAAAAGGTTGAGGAGTTGGAGAGGAGGATTTTTCTCTATCAGAAGAAGGAGAAGAGGCTCAAGGAGGAGGTGGAGGAGCTGAAGGAGGAGAGAGCCCATCTTCAAGAGAGGGAGAAGAAGTTGATGGGCCTGTATGCTATGGCAGAGGGCCTTAAGAAGAAGGCGGAGCAGAATTATGTCAGGCTTTTTGGGGAGAACCTAGACCTGAAGAAGGAGCTAAAGAAAGGTCGGGAGGCTTATCAGGATCTGGAGGATTCTTTAGCGGAGAATTCGGAGGAGGCGTGGAGGATCTTCAAGGAGCAGGTCGGAGTTATTGCTCCTGGCCTGGACCTCTCTCCTCTCGATTCTGATAAGATAGTTGTTTATGGGGTGATCGTTTCTCCTCCCCATCCTAAGATTGACTCCGACCTAAAGACTCGGGGGCAGAGGATAGTAGAGTCTCCTCCTCGTGAGGAACGACAAGATGGTGACCTTCCGAGTTCTTCAGTAGCTCCCCCTCAAGGTCCTGAGGAGGCTGCTCCGTCCTCCCCTGCTGTTGGTCCGACTTTTCCTCCTGCTAGTGATTCCAATCCTTCTTCCACTTAATTTATTTCGGGCTATTTTGAGGCCCATCCTGTGGGCCCCCTTTGTTTTGAACAATTTACGTTTTTTGTTGGTGGTGGCTTGATCTTGACATTTTCTGGCCTTTTACATCCGTAAATAAAAAATGCTTTGCCCCCTTTTTTGGATAAGGGGTTTATGTTTAATTGGCACGTGTGCATGCTTTTATGATCTTTCCTTTGTTAGGCTTCTTATGAAAAACCCTTTTTGATCTTTTTGTTTTTTGAAGGAAGCCTCTTATCTCTGGACAGGCTGTGTTTTGCCTCAGTTGTCTTAGGTTTTCTAAATACTTCAAAGACAACTTCTGCCCTTTACTTTTGATGGCTCTTCCTTTTATCTCTTTTTGGGTATTCCTTACTCATTCAAATTTTCTTATTCGAATTTGTTTATAACTTAGGTTATTTTCGCGATACATTTTAATCTTTCTCGGTTCTTCCGACTTGGTAGTCGCAATGTTTCCGAGTTGTATGATGCGCTTTTATAACTTCTTGTACCTCGTCGTTTTATCCTGCCGACCTCATTGGTCGGGCATGTGATTTTTATGTTTTGTCGAGCTTAAGTCAGCGCGTTTCATAGGAAAGTGATAATAACTTAATGGAATTTACAAAGAGATGTAAAAAAAAATATCTTTATTTATTTGCTAAGGTACCTTTTGTTACTAAGGGGTTGAGAATTATTCCCCCTTAGTCTCTACTTTGATTCCTCGTTAAAACCCCCTTCATGAAAACCCCCTTTTTGGGAAAAAATCATGAAGTCGGGAAAAAGAGTACATCAGGGAGTGGAGTTTGCTTTCAACTATAGTACCTTTTCATATTACAAGCATGCCATGACCTAGGTAGCTCGGTGCCGTTCAAGTCGGTCACCTTGTAGTAGCCTTTTCCTAAGACCTCACTAATTTTGTATGGCCCTTTCCAGTTAGCAGCAAGCTTTCCATCTCCAGACTTGTTGACGCCAATGTCATTTCTGATCAAGACTAAGTCATCTGGAGTGAAGTTTCTTTGAATGACTTTCTTGTTGTATCTGTTCGTCATCCTTTGTTTCAATGCTGCTTCTCTTATTTGGGCTTGTTCTCTAACTTCTGAAAGTAGTTTGAGCTCTTCTTTGTGCGCTTGTACGTTACCGACCTCATCGTAGAAGCTCGCCCTTGGACTTTGCTCGTTGATTTCAACTGGTATCATGGCTTCTATGCCATAAGCAAGTCGGAAGGGTGTTTCCCCTGTGGCAGATTGAGGTGTAGTTCGATACGCCCATAACACTTGAGGGACTTCCTTAGCCCAGGCTCCTTTTACATCTTGCAACCCTTTCTTCAACCCTGCCAGTATGACCTTGTTGACCGTCTCAGCTTGCCCATTTACTTGTGGGTGCTCTACCGAGGTGAACTGATGCTTGATCTTCAGACTAGCTACCAGGTTTTTAAAGGTAGAGTCAGTGAACTGAGTTCCATTATCAGTGGTGATGGAGTGGAAAATCCCATACCTTGTGATAATTTTCAGGAACTATTGAGTATTGATCTCTAATTAGAAATTTCGCTATCCATTCAAATGATAAGGCCTATTCACCACAAAACCACTCCTGCATTACCAATACTCCATTCCCACACACTTGAACTTCCATTAGAAAATGAAGAATTAATTGCATGAAATTGAAAATCTATCCTCAAAGCGAAGAAAAATGGAGGGCTTTAATGTTAGTTAATTAGTGAATTGCACGTTACGTTTTGAAAGGAGAGACGCGAGCAATACACGGAGAAGATCCCGAAAGGGATATGATGAAGCTTTAGTGCAACAGAAGTTCAGCGCAATGGAGGTTCGGTGCGACGGTGGTGCAAGGCTGAGAGGCACCGCTGATGGAGCATTTGGAAGGGATGAGTATGGAGACGTAGAAGTATCGTGATTGAAATGAGGAGCTCGTGGTGGCAACTCTTATTTCAATATTTTTCGACGAAAACTTTTAAATTACAGATAGATTTTCTGTTTATAATAATTTAATAATACACAGTGTTTTGACTATTTAAATACAGATGAATTTTCTGTTGGTAATTATTTTTCATGAAAAAAAGACTAATTTTTCTGGCAGAATTATCGACAGATTCTCTTTTCCATCTGTACTTTATATGCTAATTTATTTTTCTTTATTTCCAACGAAAATTTTTTTTGCAAAATCTATTTATATTTCTTTGGGATAAAATTTTTTAGAAATATCCATCTATAATAAGTAATTTTTTAGTAGTGTAATTATTTTAACTAGTGGCTAGTTCCTATTCGGCCGTTTTTCTATTGTTTTTAAAAGATTAATTTTTATATCTTTATTTTTAAAATTATAAATTTCATAAAATAATTTAAAATTAAAAATAAAAATATTTAAAAATAAATATAAAAATTTTATTATTATTATTATTATTATTATTATTATTATTATTATTATTATTAGTAACACAATCAAGATAAATATTTATAAAGTAATTATTTATGAACATTATATAGGTTTATTTATTTATTTTTTAACAGTATTTAATTTGAAGTAAAGATAAAATATTATATTTAAAATATTTTTTATCATCATACATAGTTCTAAATTTTATATTCAATTTATTAAATTATTTGTAATTTTATTAATTTTTTAAAATTATTAATTTATATTTCTAGTATATTTTTTATTGTATCACACACTATTATTTTTTCTTACTGTTATTCTCTATATACATGTCTGTCATTGTCTCACCGCAATTATTATATTGCCTTATTCTCCTTTCACATTTTCTTTTTCTCCTCCCACCTTCTCTTTAATTATCACCAAGTACCATTATCACAATTTTATATCTTTGTCTATCACTTTGATCTATAATCATTTGTTTTGTTTACTTTTATCAAGGGTGTTCATATGGGCCGGGTAAAATCGGGTTTGATGTGACCCAGATCTGGCCCGAAATATATACCAGGCCTATTTGTTAGACCCGAACCCGACCTTAAACCCGATGAAACCTACACACTTTCGAGCCACGATTATACCATGAAAAAACCGGGCCGTTAACATTACCTTCTTATAAGCTAGCATGTGAAAATATCCAAATTTCCAAGACTCCAACCATTATTTGACATGGTAAAATTCACTTATAAAAACATAACAAGAACCAACATTTTCCTAAAATTAAAGCATAACCACAATTAATACTAATATTGTCTAATAACACCAAATATTATGCATTAGTCTAAAGTCTTATGCATTTTAAATATAAAACATTAACTTATAGTCTTATAATGACTAATAACATAAAATATTAAGGTTTACAATACTTAAATTCCACGTAAGAATAGCCATCATCCATCATTAATAACACAAAATATTAATTATGTATGATGACCGGGTCATCGGGCGAATTCGGGTGACCCAAGCTATGGTTCGGACCCGATCCGAAATAATGACCGGGTCTATTTTTGAGACCCTTACCTAACCCTAGACTAGGTAAAATTACGCTAAATTAGCCCCTAAAAGGTTCGGGGCGGGCCGGGTCTTCGGGCTGGGTCGAGCCATAAACACCCTTAACTTTTATGAGCTGTTAAAGTGTTATTAAAAGAATTTATTTTTGTATCTTTTAAATATTTAGATGTATAAAAATAGTAGTTTTTTCTTGATGTGTGTGTCATAATTTTATTGTTCAATTAAGAAAAAATTTAAGACATAAAGTATTAAAAATGTTTGTTCAAATTATCAAAATTTAATGTTAATCTTAAAAAATAATATCAAAATATATTATTTTTAATTAATATAATAAAAATAGTATTCTATTGTAAGTTTTTAACTAATAATTATAAATTTAAATTATAATTTAATATAATATCTTAGAATAGAAGATTGTCATTGCTTTCCATATTTGACTGCTATTATATAAATTTCACGGTTGCTTTATTGTGCACATTAATTAAATTATATTTTATTATTTCATGTTATATATTTTGAAATAATGTGATCGTACTATAAGGGTGATATTAGTTTTCATAACTAATACAAATTTTTTTATTATTTTATTTATTATTTAATATTATTCATAAAAAATAATTACTTAAAGTAAAATACTATATAAAAAGAGATAAAAAAAACTTTTAAATTTATCCATAATATCATTTTCCAAAAAATACATGTATACATATAATGAATTCTCTATTTATGTTCGTTAAAAGTTGAGATTGAATTACAAGTCAAAATACAGTATTATAGAAGTACTAAACCATATAAACTAAGACTAATTTTTTTTTCTTATCTCCATCCTTTCTAGATTCCACAAATGATAAAATAATTTATTTTAAAATTTTACTAAGCATACCTTTTTCTTCTTAAAAAATTACTTTATTTTTTATTATTTATGTAAATCATATGATTACAAAAAATATATACTCCATCTTTTCTCAATTTTTCTTGACAATGACATAGATAAGCATCTTTTATATTATCTGACATTATTCACAAATTGTTAAAAGATTATAATCATTTTTTTATAATTATCAAAATGAAATTTTTATTGATAATTTATAATTGACTTTTTTGGCATGCTTAAATAGGAGTGATTTCCCTTCTTGTAATTTTTTGGAAACAAAAAAAATTAAATAAGAGTATTTTAAATTAATTTAATAAATGGGAGAAAGATACATAGAGATAAAAAAATTAATAAAAGTAAATAAAGATATGAGAGAATAGAATGAAATAAGCAAGAGGATGATGTGGATGAAAAATACAAAATTACTCTAATAACATTATTATAAGATGAAAGAAATTGGTAAAAAAAATTTAAGTTGAATAACGGACGTTAAGCGAGAAAATTAACTAGAAAGGATATAATATTAGAAAAAAATTTTGGACACTAAACCTATCGTTACTATATATTGTTATAGATATTACCAATAGTTTTACCTACGACTCAAACCGTTGGTAAAATAGTATCGACTTTTTTCAATAGATGATTTGTAATTAAAATTTTATAATTTAAAAACTTTTAGTCTGATCTTTATATGATATTTTGTAAATAGATTATTGTGATAACAAAAGCATTAAAATTAAAAATACTCACACTTGAAAGTTAAATTTGTAAAACTGAGAGTTATTTCATTTCCAAAATATTTTTTTAACTCTTTAACATTTATGACCGACAAAGACATAATTACAATGCGTATATTAAGTGATATGTTGGGTCGTTATAATGCGTTCCCACATAGGAGGACACCTCTATAAATAATAATAATATCACCAAACCTAAGGATAAAAGAGAACCGTACTAGTCCTGTATACTCTATACTCTCTACTGCAATTTCCACAAGTAAATAACCCATCATATCACTCAACCTTCAACTTTCAACCTTCACTTATTTCTCTTCTCTTCTAATTTCTAACACAAATTAAACCTCATTTCACACTTCATTGTTCCACATGGACGAAGCACTGAGGCGCCTCAACGGCATGCCACCCCTTTCCGAACCACCTCCCAACAACCCCAGAACCAAGCAGACCTTGCGAGACACCAGCACTGCCCCCACTGCCGGACCCATGAGGTACCGCGGCGTCAGGCGGAGGCCATGGGGCCGTTATGCCGCCGAGATAAGGGACCCTCAGTCCAAGGAGCGCCGTTGGCTGGGGACCTTCGACACTGCGGAGGAAGCCGCCTGCGCCTACGACTGCGCTGCCAGAGCCATGCGTGGCCATAAGGCAACCACCAACTTCGCGTACCATACTTTACCTTCTTACCCTTCTTCTATCACCATCACCAACAACCATAACAATCTCCTCAACTGCCATAACCACCTCTTCACTCATAACCAGTTCAGCTTCCCTTATCATCATAACCAACTCTTCAACGGCCATAACCGCCACTTCGGAGTTTGGTCTGAACCTTTCTCTGCTTCAACCTTCCAGGAACAGCGAAACCTTGACTCCATCAACATGCTTCTCCACCGAGACTTGATAGCCTCTTCTTCCTCCGACAATTTATCCTACAACATGGGCAGTTTTGTCAATTCACATCCTGGCAATGTTCCTAATAACTACTCCGCACCTTGTTCTGACACAAGCAATCTCGGTTGTGGCGGTGGAAGCAAGATCGATAATACAAACAATAATGAAGCTGATGGTGGCGGCGAAGGTTCAGGGTCATCAGGGTTGTTGGAAGAAATAGTTAAGGGTTTCTTGAAGAAAAAGCCAAAGCTCAACAAATGTGAGAGATTGTTAGGTACCAGGACCACTGCTTCAGACGGTTCTTGCCACTCATCATTTTCTCCTCCTCCTCCGGTTGTCTTCGGCGAGTCAAAGATAGACGAGGGTTTCGGCGTTCATTTGGATCAACAGGGTTTCCAATACATGCAGCAGCTTGGTGGTGGTTTCGATAATGGTTTTAGCAATATGGTTATGCTGCCTAACATCCCTCTTCAAGAGAATAACAACCAAATCATGACGACCATGATGATGAATAATGATAATAATCAGCAGAACTAGAGTGCTCTATCGTAGAAAACCTTTTTCTGGATGGAAACTCACGTGCAGTCGACTTCACGTGAAGTTAATATTTGAGAGCGTTAGATGATTTGACTAATTTGACTAAATTTTAATCTAATGCTCTCACCTATCAACTTCACGTGAAGTCGACTGCACCTGAGTTTTCACCTTCTGAAATTACTTTGATTTATGGTGTGCTTGCATTGTGCATCAATTTGGTTATATATGTATTTGTGTTTCGCTAGGATTGACCCTTATTATATCTTGGTTTCGTTTCTCTTTTGCTGCTTTTTTAGGGTTTCAAACTCTTCACTATGTAATGGATCTGCTGCTGGTGCCTCCTTGATTTGTGAAATCCGTCTGTCATGTCATCATATAGCAATAAATTTTCTTCTTCCAATACTAAGATTTTTAATTGTTTGTCGCAGATTTTTATGGAGGTTTTTGAAAACCTCCGATCCGCATCATATTTTATCAGTGCAAATTATAAATCCTTTGCTGATTAATGTATAATCAAAACTCCTAAACCAATCACCAAACAAACATTCATAATCTTAAACTACTTTGCAGTTTTCACAAATCCAAACAAACATTCAGATTTCTGTCACGGTCTAAAATAGTCATGACCGATGCTTAAAAAACAAAATACTCGCCTGCTAAACTTAACAGATTCAAATATAAACATTTGTCAAAGTAATTTTTAAGAAATAATAATTTATATAAGTAAATGAATCAATAAAAAAATTTTCAGTACAAAAATCAAATTAAATAATCCATATTTGAGTGATTTTATCTCTAAAAATACTCCTTTTTACTTCTATGTCCAAATAGAATAACATTCATCCTATGGTCCACATATTAGGTTAGTAATGCTCTTACTAACTAAGATCTGAATTAGATGCATTTAAGTTAACCTCATAATCGTTGTTAACTATAATTTTTTAATATAAATCTCCCAAAATAATTCAAAACATATTTTAAATACAATAATTTTTTTTTAGATCTTTCAAATATAAGAAATATCTCATCTAAATCTTTTTCGATCATACTTTTTCAATATAAAAAATTTCAAATATATTTTTTAATTTTAAAGTAAGTCAATACCAACAAATACTTCAACACTTTAAAAATACATAAAATTTCTATAATACAAAATTTTATCAAACACACATATAGACTCATAAAATTTCTAAAGTATGAGCTTCACAAAGATAATTATTCAACTATAATAACTCAATTATTCTAATCAAATTAAGATTTTTTAATAATAGTTTTATAAATATAATAAAAATCTCATAATAGTATAAACAAAAAAAATTAACAATTATAAATGACTACTCACAATTTAGTCCCAATAAACCGAAGAAACTAAATCCGAAATACTAAAATTAAAGGATGAGGATAATTGAAGTAGAATGGAACGAAAAACACAGAATTTGGGACTGGAACAGTAACAATAACTTCAATTCTCACTAAAAAAAAAAGTCTATCATCAATAATAACTAAAAGAAAGTCTATGGTCAAAAATAGTAAAAAACTAAATTTTGAAGTACTTGCAATTGATAATAACTACTTTTTTTTGTCTAAATTTTCAATCATGAATTAGCTTTCAACATCATCCAAGCACGTAGTAATACAAGAATTTTACGAAATTAGTATGAGACTATATTTTTTGTAAAAATAAAATACTAAAAAAAGAACTTATCTTCATATATAGTTAACTGAATTTAAAACTCATAAACTAAAGGCAAATTCAAATATATATATTCTTAGTAACAAAGACTAATACAGGTAAAAATTAATAAATTTGAATATCAAATTCGTGGTCATGAATCTTCATATTCATTTTAGTGTGTATTTCTATTCACACATAACAGATATTTTTAATCACATCCATAATAATGCTATCGTCTTTGTGTATGTTTTGTTATTTTTTTTCCCTCTCCGGTAAAAAGATTCACCATTAAGAATGGTACTAAGAGATGCTTAGCAATTTAAAAGCTATATTTTTAAGAAAATACCTTTTACTAATATGAAATAATAATTATAATAGTCGTAATTTTATTATTGAATTTAAATATCAGTGGTGGTTATCAATGGCTAAGAGAAGGGATTGAATTTTGACCTCCTTTTATTTTATTTAAAATCTTAAGTTCAGTTGAGGTACAATTAGCAGAGACAGGAGAGACTGTGAATTTGTCTCCTGACGCGTTAGGAGCCAAAATGAGTATCATGTAAGGAGTGCAATATACAAGCTTTTGCTGAATAGTAGAATCAGAAAATACTTCAGTTTTATCTCTTTTAATGATAAAAAAGTGAAAGGGCATTCTAAGGTAACTCGTTTTTTGTTTTAAAAAAAATTGAACAAAAAAATCAACTTCTAGGCCGTCATAGGCTATTTAAAGCGGGCTCAATGGATAATGGAGATGGAATAGCTGTCGGTTGGTTAGGACATCCTATCTTCAATTTCGACAACAATGAAATTTATAGGAAGAGGAAAATTCTTCGTAGAACCAGAAATAGAGAAGAGAAAGAATAATTACACACAAATGTATCCTAGTTCAGCTACTCAGTGCAATGTAGCTTACATCCAGTCTCTATCACAATAATAACGGAATTTCACTATCTTTCAACAAAATTACATTCACCAATTCTCCCTAGGATTCTAATCAATCCTATCTAGGACAAATCTAGTTTCTAACCCAAACAAGACTTGACTAGAAACTCACCCTATCTTTTCAACAGCAAAGTGCTAACCCAACTTGCAAGAGAATCCCTTAGGATCATGATAACAAAATAGAAAAATTCACAAAGAATTTCTGAAATAACTATAGCTTTTTCTCCAAGTTAACTCTCTGCCTTTTTTCACTCAATGACTTTTTCTTACAAACCTCAATATTTTGTCTTTTACCATTGAAACACAAAAGGACTAGACTGAAATAATAGAATATTCAACAAGAACCATGAAAGAGAAGAATGGTTGTAAGAACCGGAGTTTTCACGTAAAACCGTTTTAATAAAATAATTTTAGTGCCTGGAATAAATTCAAAATCTAGAAGTTTTAATTTGAAAATATAAAGGTGAAATTTGGTTTCAATGAATTTTTCTGATTCTCCCATAATATATGCAAGGGAGCCATGTAAATCTAAAGTGATCCCAGTCTTCCAAATGATAATGGCAAAGTTGATCTAGTGAGGAATGATCTACGAGCAAATATTATAGATATGGCTCCAAATATGTTTTCCAAACAACGTTGTGAGGAAGACGAGGAAAGCGAATATGAGTACATGGAGGACTCTGATTCTGAAACATCTTGACATAATTTCATGTAATGTTGTTTTGGTAGAATTCTGAACGTCTCACTTTTCTTAGTTATTTTGCTTATTTAATTACTTGCTTACGTTGATTATTTTCATTTAATTATTAATAAAATAATATTGGCCATAATGTACAGTAGACATTAACAATCACGCTTTAAAAGTGTAGTTCCATCTCACGATATTGACACGTTTTAAAAGTGTAGCCGTATCTCTTGCTATTGGTATGCTTTAAAAGAGTGACTATGATGTACAGTAGGCATCAACAGCCATGCTTTAAAAACATAGTTGCATCTCACGATATTGGCACGCTTTAAAAGTATAGCCATATGTCTCGCTATTGGCACGCTTTAAAAGCATAGCCATATTTGGCACATATGGTCACGCTTTTAAAACGTGGCAATCTTTAAAAGTGTGACAAAAAATAAAGTATGATGATAGGTTACCAAAAGCTTGGCGATAAATCAACTGACACCTTTGCAAATGTGACCCTTTCAAAAGCATACCAGTAGTTCAAAAACCATGGCGAAAAGCTATCGTTACGCATTTTCCAACTTTTCGCCACGCTTTAAAAACGAGTAAAAAACTTATTTTCTTGTAGTGTAGGAGCTTTCCTTGTCTCCTGTGTATGTGTGCAATTACCACTTCTAGGTCTAATACTGGCTAGTTTGGACAAAGTGACCGCCATGCCATTGTCTTTTCTTGAATTGGTCAAGTGCCTTTTCACACTATTCTGTTTACTTGAAGGATGCCCCCCTTTTTTCATGTTCTAAAAGAATGGTGCTGCTTTGATAGTAGAGACTGCCAAGAAATGCAACAGTGCCGCCATCCGTCTCCTGGCCTGAGCCATTGAACTTCTTTGACATTTGTAGTGCTCTTCATTAATAATATTTCTTAACACTATTCTCTGGGTTGACTTCTATCCCATAGCTAGTTAACATAAAACCCAAGAACTTTTCAGCCTCAACTACAAATATATATTTTGTCAGGTTCAAATTAAATATCGAAGGCGTTGTTAACTAGCTCACCATTGCTAGGTAGTGGATATGGGTCCTTAGGACAAGCTCTATTCCCGTTTGTAGTATCCACTTGACATTACTTTTTAGGACCATGACTAAATTGTTGAGCCATGTTGACTATTTTGCTTCCTTAATGAATCCTACCTCCAGTAGGCTTTTCACTTGCTTTTTAACTTCTTCAACTTTTTCTGTGCTTAACTTTCTAAACTGTTGAGATACCGACTTGCTTCCAAAAATAATAGATAAACTGTGCCTAGCAAAATTGGGATCAATTCCTAACATATCAGTTGCATTCCAAGTGAATAGATCTACTTTTCGCTGAAAAAAACCGTATGCCATTCTTTAAACTTTGCTGGAAGGTGCTTTGCCACCATTGCGGTTTGATTTTCATTATGCCCTATTTGTATTTTTCTAGTTCACCTTTAGGCTTTGGACGCTCAAACTACTTGCAATTTGACAATGGTCTAATTTGACTAGTGCATTCGTACTGCAAAATTAGGTCTTGGGTTCTTTGTAGGGTGGCTATTTAACTCCTTGATATTTCTTACTTTGTCTGAGTTTGTAATGCATGTTATCATTAGAAGTGAGGTTACTATGACTACACATACCTTAGATAGGTCTTGGAAAGTGGATATGCACTTAGGGGGAAGAGTGTTGAACTAAGTTCAGGTGGATTTTTTTAATACAACAAAGAAGGCCTTGCACAAGAATACATCAGATGATCTTTCTAACACTACAAATTTTTTAGAGGCATTTAGGCAATGCTGGGATCTGAAAAGGGGTGAGACTCTCTTCCATTCTCATGATAGGATTCACATCATGTTGCCTTGGATAGATGCTATATGGTATCAATCTTTTAAAAACTGACAATCCCAGTGTGTCTGTGTCACTCGTCTAAGGAGAGTATCAATGGTTATCATCCTTGGTATGATCATGGGAGTGTTTGGTGCTCTTTTTCTCCTTTTTTGGTAGGATCTCTCTCTCTTTTCTCCATTTCTGCTAGGATGTGCTTGTTTTCTGGTGTTTTCTTCCATTTTTTGAGCTGCTTTTGACTCAATCATGACTTTTGTACTACTGCTTTTCCATCACCACCCTGAATGCTTCTTCTAATTCGCACATCCTTTCGAACTGATCTATTATTTCTTTAACGATCATGTCTTCTATTGGGTTGGGGCTTTCATCCGCTTTTTCTTATAGCTCAGGCATCGACTTCACCTGATTGAGCACCATTACTCTTAATGGTTTGGTTGGCGCAAAGGCCAAGGTCCCTAAGATTTTTGTTTAGTGGTGGTTTCCACGATGATGCCACTGTTTAGATAGAGTTACCTCTAACAAGATTTTGGGGGAATAAGGATAGGAAGCTCTAATTAGTTGTTGCCTCCGAGCTGAATGGAGAAGAAGTATAAGGATCAGGGTTCGAGAAAATACCTCTTAAAGGCTTTGCCTTCAGTATTCGTAGTATTTCCTTGGTTGTTTCGGAGATATCTTTAACAAATCTTTTCTTATTTTGGTGGGATATGGTCATAATCATAGTTGTAAAAATTGAACCGGACCAATCGGTTCGATCGAAAAACTGGTGAACTAGATTATAAACCGATTCAGTTTATTCTTTGGACTGTTTAAAGATACAAATCGCCGGTGTGAACCGCTGAGAACCGGCAAAATCGGTCAAATTTGGCAAGAACCGGCGAAAACCAGTCAAATCAGTTCGGTTTAGTAATAACCTGCCACTCTATGGTGCTCCATAGCAACGCATCTCCACATGTGATCCAATGCAGCCTATGGTCTTCAGTCTAAAATGGTATAGCCAAGGTTTGAACAGGGAAAATCTTAGTTATAATGTCTCCTAGTTACCACTCTGCTATTGTGTTTCTTGTTAAAATATGTGACAAAGACTAATTATATAATAAACTCTTGAATTAAATTAAATAATTTTATAAATATCTAATTTAATTTTAATTTTGTATTATCTATTTTTTGAATTAATTATATTTTAACTATGTACCATTATTAATAGAAATATAAATTTTGCTAAAAATTTATTAATTTACTTTATCTATTTCATTGTTAGTGTTGTGATTAAAGTTATCTGTTTTAATACTAGTATTAAAATTTACAGATATTATGGATTTTGTTATTTTTATTGTGTCAAATTAAGATACTATTGTAGTAGTACTAACTAATTTTATGTCTATCTTTGTATTAGCTGTCTTTAAAATTTGAGATTTGGTTATTCTTAAAATATTGAAGATATATATTTTAAATTTGTTAAATTTTTAATTATTTTATATTTTTTATTTACATAAGACCGATTTTATCAGTTTAACTAGTAATTTATCAATTAAACTAATAAACTAATGAATTAATAGTCTGATTGATTTGATTACTAATTCGGTTCTTACAACTATAACCTTGATATTGGCACATGATCTTTGCTAGATTATGCCATCATGGCGCAACCCTGGACCAACCTTGGCAACATGCTGATTCATAACAAGAATAAATTTAGATATTTATTAATATATGAAGTTATGTTAAATTTTTTAATTTTGATACATATAAGTTGACTTTAAAAATTCATCTTTAAATATTTTCAAAAACATTCATAAATTTTAAAAGTTACAAATATAAATATGTAATTTTTTTATTTATCAAATTCAAAACAAAATATTTATACTTTTAAAAAATATCAAAATCTTTTCAAAAATCTTTACGAAACAAACGTAAGAGATTCTACAATGTTAGGTACCAGACAAATGACACAGCAAAATATAGAGATGAAAAATAAAAAATTTGTATAAAATATGGAAACAATTGAATAACTTTCTTTGAGAATTACAACTTCTCTCTATCACAAGGAGACTACAATAACACTCTCTCTTGACAAAAGGAGAACACACTTCTCTCTCTATATATATAGAAGAAAACTACTCAAAGAAATATTATGTTATTCTATCTGGATGACTTGATTGAAATGAATTATAGAAAAACTCAATTTATAGGTGAGTCTCTTCAATATGAACCATCCGTTAATTAGAGGTATATAATTCTTCTCTTTTTCAACCATTAAAATTCTAAGGTTATAAACTAAGATTGTTTATTACCTTTCATTTTATTTAGTTATTATTTATTTATATATTTTCTAAAATTAGCTTTACTATTTTTTTCACAATCTCCCACTTAAAGCTAATTTTGATAAATTTTTAAAATTCATGTTGCTCATGTATTCCATAGGCCGTATGAGGATCTACACCATTCAAACTTTTCTGTGTTGATTGGTTTTGTCATGGCATCTGCTAGGTTATCTTTCATGTGAATCTTCTGCATATCAACACTTCCTTCTTCTACTACTTCCCGAATAAAGTGATATTGTACTCCAATGTCTTTTGTTCTTGAATGAAAGGCAGGATTCCTTGCAATGTGCAAGGCACTCTGACTGTCACAATACACAGAAATTTTTTGTTGTTTGTGCCCGAGTTCTTCTATCAACCTTTGGATCCAAATAGCTTCCTTGCATGCTTGTGTAGCTGCCATATATTCAGCTTCTGTAGTAGATAAAGCTACAACAGTTTGTAATTTAGATAGCCAGCTCATAGCTCCTCCTGCAAGTATGAACACATATCTGTAGTAGATTTTCGTTTATCAAGATCACCTGCAAAATCTGAGTCGACATATCCATTGACAATGAATTCCGATCCTCCAAAATATAATGCAACATTCGAGGTCCCTTTGATGTATCTCAAGATCCTCTTAACAACATTCCAATGCTCTTTACCCGGATCTGCCATAAATCGACTTACCATCGCAACTGCTTGAGCAATATCTGGCCTTGTACAGATCATGGCATACATAAGGCTTCCCACCGCTGATGCATAAGGTACTTGAGATATTTTCATCCTCTCTGCTTCACTACTAGGGCACATACTTGAGGATAATTTGAAATTCATAGGAAGTGGTGTTGAAATTGGCGTACATTCTTGCATATTGAAGCGTTGCAAGATTTTCTTCAAATAATTCTTTTGCGATAGCCAAATTTTCCTATCTTTTTTGTCTCGGTGAATTTGCATCCCTAAAATCTTGTTTGCTGGTCCCAAGTCTTTCATATCAAACTCCCTAGCCAACTGTGCCTTCAATTCTTGGATTTGATCTTTGTTGGGACCTACCACCAACATGTCATCCACATACAACAGCAGAATGATGAAATCATTATCACCAGACCTCTTGTAACAAGTACAATGATCTGAACTAAGTCTGTTGTATCCAAGGCTAATAATGAAAGAATCAAATCTCTTGTACCAATACCTTGGCACCTGCTTTAGACCATACAGAGATTTAGTTAACCTACAAACCAAGTTTTCTTTTTCTTGTTCTTCAAAACCTTCTGGTTGGAGCATATATATCTCTTCTTCAAATTCTCCATGAAGAAAAGTAGTCTTTACATCTAATTGCTCTAGATGTAAATCAAATACAGCACACATAGCCAAAACTACTCTAATAGTAGTTAGTCTCACCACTGGATAAAATATTTCATTGAAGTCAACAACTTCTTTCTGAGCATATCCCTTGACAACCAATCTTGCACGATATCGTTCCACCTGATCATTACTATCTCGTTTGATCTTGTAAACCCATTTGTTACCAATGGCTTTCCGACCTGCTGGAAGTTCAACAAGTTTTCAGGTATGGTTTCTATGTAATGCCTCAATTTCTTCTTGCATTGCTGTCATCCACATAGAAGTGTCTGGATTGCGCATAGCCTCCATAAAAGTTGTTGGTTCTCTATCTTCTGTCAAAAGACAATATGCATCATGGTTTGTCAAAACATAATTTGAGTGCCATGATGGTATTCTTCTTTGTCGAGTGGATCGACGAACTTCTATGTCATTAGCCTCTGCTTCTTGTTCTTCGTGTTGTGGTTCTGCTTCAGAAAGATCACATTCTCTGCATTTTTCATCTATTTGAACAGTGGTTATCTCTTTAACAGTGCTGTCATTTTCTTGTTCCTTTTGCAATTCATCTTCTGCAAATATCATATCTCTACTGACAACTACCTTGCGGGCAGTGGGATCCCACAGGCAATACCCCTTAACTCCGTCAGCATAACCCAAGAATATACATTTTCTAGACTTTGGGTCCAACTTTGTTCTTTCCTGGGAATTGTACATTACGTACACAGGACAACCAAATATATGTAAAGAAGAATAATTAGGTGGCTTACCTTGCCACATCTCCATTGGTGTCTTCAACCCAATTGCAGTTGATGGTGACCGATTTATCACATAATAGGCGGTTTTAACAGCTTCTACCCAAAAAGACTTAGCTAAACCTGCAGTTTGTAACATAGCTCGTGCTCTTTCTAGGAGAGTCCTATTCATTCGCTCTGCTACACCATTTTGCTGAGGCGTGTATGCAACTGTGAATTGCCGTTGAATACCTGCTTGCTTGCAAAATGTTAGAAAATCACCATCGACATATTCTCCTCCATTATCTGTCCTTAAACACTTGATCTTCTTTCCAGATTCAAGTTCTAACTTTGCTTTGAACTCTTTGAACATCGCAAACACGTCTGACTTCTTCTTGATCGGGTACACCCATAGCTTCCTAGAGTAATCATCAATAAATGATACAAGATATTTTTCTCCTCTTAGGGACACCTCCAGCGATTCCCACACATCAGAATGAATCAACTCCAATATGTGCTTGTTCTGAGCAGTTGATCTACCAAATGTCAATCTATGTTGTTTGCTTGTAACGCAGTGCTTACAAAACTTCAAGCCCGGGAATGAGATTACGTTCTACAAGAATCTTCAAGCCTCGTTTTGACATGTGGCCTAGTTTGCAATGCCATATCATCGTCATTTCTTCTTGGCTTGTTGAAGCAACTGATGCCTCTGCCTCTTGCAAAGTATCTCCCATAAGCATGTATAGATTTGCTGCAATCTTTTCTGCTTTTATTACCACAAGAGCTCCTTTAACAACTTTCAAGATCCCACCTTCAATATGGGTCTTGCAGCCAAGTTCATCCAAATGCCCAATCGACAACAAATTCTTCTTCAAGCCTTTCATGTGTCTTACCCCTTGAAGTGAATGAATAGAACCATCAAACTTTTTTATTTTGACAGTACCCATTGCAACAATTTCTAAGGCATGATCGTTTCCCATAAACACCGATCCTTCCGAGACAGGTTCATATGTACAAAACCAATCACGATGAGGAGTCATGTGCCATGTTGCTCCTGAATTAACAATTCAAACATCAGTGAGCTGTTTGCTACCTTTAGAACCAATTGTTGCTTCGCCATACAGGATTTCTCCATCATCAGAGGTGCTCGCAACACATCCTTGAGAATTTGATCCTTCTGAAATCTTATCTATACTCTTCTTATTCCAACAATCTTTCTTGAAGTGCCCTCTCTTACCACAATTGTATCATTTGACCTGCTTCTTACTTTGTGACTTTGGTCTACTTTGACTCCCACTGGAACCACGCTCCATTGATCTTCCTCTTGTCATCAACAAAGCCTCTGCTTGTTTTGAGCTCTCTAATCTATCTTCCTTATTCTTGCGCTTAGATTCTTCTTCAAGAACCGCAGCAGCCATGTCATCAAAAGAAAGATAATCAGTCAAAACATTATTAGTTAAGTTAATGATAAGTTGATCATATAAATCTGGTAGACTTTGAAGTAAGAGCTCTGCACGTTCATTTTTCGCTATGGTATATTTCAACGATGGAAGTTGGGAAAATAGTGTATTTAGATTGTTGATGTGATCCGTTGCCGATGTGGACTCACTCATTCGAAGAGTATAAAGTCTTCTCTTCAAGAATATCTTATTGTGAAGTGACTTGACTTCATATAATTTGGTGAGAGCATCCCAAATTTCCTTTGATGTCTTTTTCTCTGCTACACTTGATAAAACTGAATCAGCTAGTGCCAAGTGTAAGTTTGCAACAGCATTGTTGTCCATCTCCTTCCATTTTTCATCTGTAATTCCAGTGGGTCTACTTTCAATTGCTGTCATGCAATTGTCTTTTCTCATAATGGCTTTTATTTTCAATTTCCATATGGAAAAATTACTCCCACTAAATTTTGGAATTTCATACTTTGCTGCCATTTTTTTTTTTAGACGGTAACTCGCAGTGGAAAAAAAATATATTAATCAGCAATCTTTGGCTCTGATACCATTGTTAGGTACCAGACAAATGACACAGCAAAATATAGAGATGAAAAATTAGAAATTTGTATAAAATATGAAAACAATTGAATAACTTTCTTTGAGAATTACAACTTCTCTCTATCACAAGGAGACTACAATAACACTCTCTCTTGACAAAAGGAGAACACACTTCTCTCTATATATATATATAGAAGAAAACTACTCAAAGAAATATTATGTTATTCTATCTGGATGACTTGATTGAAATGAATTAAAGAAAAACTCAATTTATAGGTGAGTCTTTTCAATATGAACCATCCGTTACTTAGAGGTATATAATTCTTCTCTTTTTCAACCATTAAAATTCTAAGATTATAAACTAAGATTATTTATTACCTTTCATTTTATTTAGTTATTATTTATTTATATATTTTATAAAATTAGCTTTACTATTTTTTTCACATACAACACATTGATTCTGCTCTTCTTGTTAGATACAAGCATGAAAACAGCCAGTAAGCTACGTTAGTGTAAATGTGATTTAGGATATATTTTTCTCTTTTGTCTTTTTTTTTTTAACAACTTATTAACTTTTAAGCTAAATTTTTATGTTTGTTTCCATGCAAGGTACGCACTCAAGAAGATCAAATTTGCTCGCCAAACTTACAAAACCTGTAGATCTGCTTATCAAGAGGTAACATTCTCATTTTTTTTTTTCAAATGTTCCCTTTTTATGACGCGTATCAATTTTTTTTTAATTTTTTTAATTGATTTTATGATTTTAAAATCTGCTTATCAAGAGGTAACATTAATTTTTTTTTTTTATGTTCCTTTTTTTTATCATTCCCTTATTATTTATGATTTAAGTTTAGAATTTAGAGTAACTGTAAACAGTAACAATGTGGTTGACGGGCTGGTGATTAACTATGGTGTCGGGTGAGTGGTGGTAGTGAATGAAATTGTTGTGTTGAGAAGGGAAAAAAACAAGTAAAAAAGGTAAAAAAAAAAAAAAATTATAAATAAGTGAATTTTGTTTAATTGTTGATTGAAATTGTTGAATGTGTTGTGGGCTCTCTAACATGATTGAAAAAAACAAGATTTTGAGAATTTGTAGTGATCTCCGATTCAATAACTACTTAATTAATTGGAAAGATGTTACATGTTCGATTCATGGTCCAAAATAAAAAAAAAAAAAAAAAGATGTTATATGTCTATTTGCAGTCCTATTCGTTCTATTCGATACTTAATATGCATCAGTGTTACTTACTTTTCATGTCCGTTCATTATTGTACTTTCAATATAAATTGATTTAGGTGAGAAATTGAATAAATAGAATCATATCTTTTCAAATTTAAGGTGAACTTTTTCTTTAACTTTACATACATATTATAAGTTATAAATTTAAATTGAAATTGATAAGGGGATCAGAATTAATTTTAATTAGTAACAAATGGATTTGCTTTAATTGTTTCTATAACATATATACTTTTTTATAATGTTGTACCATCGTAAGATGGCTACGGAGTATAAACGAAAACTTCTCCATGCATATCGCTCAACTACTATAATTCTTAAAATTTATCTATCCAGTTATCGGGAAGAACTGTTTTTTTTTTTTACCAGAAATTTAAATAATTAACTAAATACATATAAATAGTTATACATTTGTTAGAATATATTACCATCAATTTATTTTCATTAGAATTTTTTAATATTGTTATCTACTATTTACCTATTTTTATGGAGAAACTAAATATTTTTCATCATCCTTCGACATTTTATCATCTCTTTGCAGCTTGTCACTTTTTCGGCAGCTTTTGGACAGTTCTCTATCTTTTTTACATTTTCGTCTGCACTTTTCTTACGGCAATTTTGTCTGCGCTTTCTTTATGGCAGTTCTGTCTGCGCTTCCTTGCAGTTGCATCTGCGCTTCCTTGCGGTTACATTTGCACTTTCTTGCGACAGTTTCGTCTACGCTTCCTTCTAGCAGTTCTGTCTGCATCTGTTCCATCAGTTTATGTAGTTTTTTTCTCTCTTTATTTCGTTGTTTTAAATAAATTTCAAATTCAAGTGAACTCAAATTGTCACTTGAGTTTGTCACTTAAGTTTGAAGGAGATGTTAGAATATATTAGAATCAATTAGCTTTTATTAGAATTATTTAGCATATCTGAATATTTATTATATGGTATTACATCTTTATTATTTCGATTCTCTTAGCACTTATAAATACCTTTTTGTATTGTATCATTTTAGACAATTTGAACAAACATAAATTCTTTCTCTATTTCTCTCTCTTATCTTTTTAACAATATAATATAAATTGTCCATAAGTCTTTTTTTTATCTTATGCTAATTTTCTTAGGAATAACGAGTTCTAAAATTTTATTTCAATCATATAAATCATGAATCTTTAAAAAGGTTAAGATGTTAAATAATATAAAGGAAAAAATATAAATAGGTCTCTGAACTTTTTATTCGTGAATATTTTACTTCTTCAGAATTAAAAAATACAAAATGATCCCTAACCATTTAAAATGTCGTACATATGGGTCCTTTCGTTCAATCTGCTTGGCCAAATGTTATGAATTCAGATTAAGTGGCGCTTATGTGGCGTAGGGTGGGTACGTGTCGCCAAGATATTGTGAACAAAGCTGACGTAGTCTGTTATAAAAAGTTATGGGACATATTGGTCCTTATGCACTAACACGACGACGTTTCGCAAAACATTGTTCAATGCCTCACATCAGATATACCAAGGATGCCCATATCAATTATAGATAATTACAGGAAGCCATAGCACTGATGTTTTTCATCCAAAAAATACAACCCTTTATCTCCGTTTTATCGCTGTTGGTGTTCCGTGAAACAGTCCAGTGAAGCTTTGTTGTTGTAGCTGCGTCCGCCGTGGAGAGTAATAAGTACATTGTTGTTGAAACTTGTTGTGTTTCTTCCTTCTATTTGTTATACATGTCATAGGATGAGATTTATAGGGACTGTAAGTGAGGGTAGTAGCTAATTAGTTGTGGGGTTAGTCAGATTTAGGGTAATGTTTAGTGAGGTTTTAGAGATGCGCATAATCATGGTTGGAATTTTATGTCTGACCAGCAAAAGGTTAGTACCTCAGTTTCTGTAGTAATTTAAATACTTATCATGCAATTTGATCATGCCATTTTTTGATTTAATTAATCGAAATAATGACTTGTTAAGGTTTGTTGCCTGCATTGAAAGACATAATATCGAATGCACATGTTCGGAATTGTGTCATGCACATGTGGAAGAATTTTATCAACCGATTCAAGGGCTTATACATTAGAAAAATTGTGTGGGATTTTGCAAGGTGTACCACTGTTCCTGAGTTCAAGACAACCATGGATAAGCTGAAGGAAGTTCATAACGATGTCTCGTCATACCTTATGAAATTTTATCCTGCAACATGGGTGAGAGGAATTGCGATGCTATCTCATGAGGCGTATGGTTCAACACAAGAGACTAATAGAGTGCCATCATGGAAAGCTTGTACCAGTTCAAGAAAAAAGGTTGAAGCGGTTTGTGAAACCAAGCAACAAATGGACTGCAGAATGGATTGGTGATAACGAGCACAAGCGTTTTGAGGTCACCTACAAGGGATCTAAATTGGATGTGGATCTGATCAAGCATACATGCACTTGTAATAAGTGAAAACTAACCGGTCAGTGTGAATTTATATTTTCTTTGTTATTGGTGTTATCATTAATGGAAATTGTATTTTGGTGTTATCCTTATTTGAATTTGTCTTTACCTTGCTATTGGTATTATCATTACTTGAATTTATTTTTTGTGTTATCCTTACTTGTATTGCTTTTACTTTGTTGTTGGGGTTTTTGTGAAACAGGAATGCCGTGCACTCATAACATGGTGTTTCAGGGTGAAAAATAAAATGTAGCTGAAGCAACCAACTAGAACTATTCTGATCAAAATCCCACTTACCAGTCTTCTATTAGGGTAAATCATGAAAAATGCATATCTATTTGAGAAACTATATAGAACTTATCTTGAACTTACTCATTGTGTATCTCAAGCAAATGCATATCTATTTACAGGCTAGCACAACTCCAAATGTGATCCAACAATAACATGTTCTAGAAGTCCTATCTGTGCTATTTCTGCTGTCTCTGCAAGATAAGGCCAAGTACCATTCAAACATCCAGCCCAAGTTTCAGCAAGACCATTTCACAGTACCATGAGACCAAAACAACCAATTAAGAGGAAGACTATTGGCAAACAACATGTTCAAGCACCACAGCAACCAACCACAAGAGTTAGTGAAGGACTATCTGAGGAGACTTTGGCTGCAGCAAGTACTCAAACTCAAAGAATGTTTAAGTTCATCCCCTCCCCAGGAGTCAATAATTCTAAGAAATGATGTAGTTATTTTAGGAAGCCAGTTGTAATTGATGTGAAACTTGAGATTAAGTCCTTTTTTTGTGTATTATGCATTCTAGTATCTTTTTGGCAAATTTTTGGTGCTCAGTTACTGACCTACTGTGAGACTGGTTATGTTATTTTGTTAAGATTGTAATCCTTCAAACTTATTTTATGGTTCAATGTTTAATGAACCAAATTATTTAATGAATTTCACATAGTTAGACCATCAACAAAATATTATATATAATCATTTAAACACATGATATTACAGTAACAAAATATTTTCATTCATCAAAGGATAAACATAACTACATTCTGTCAACTCTAGCCATAGTTCATCATAACAACAATGCATAAACATCTCTGATTATCAACTTTTCAACACTTAATAACAACAACAGTAGCACAAGTTACTAACAAACACACAAGAATAACCAACAAATTAGTTTTTTTTTCCTTTCTCTCTAGATAACCAAGCTTCCTCTCCAACTTAACCAGTCTCTGTTCTACTTTATTCTTACATAAGTACTGCTCTAAGTTGTCAAATTCATTATTACAAATTGACTTCTCTATACTCCCAATTTTTGCAATATGATCATCAAGCTAGACAAAGAACTTGCAGAGGGATGAATTTTTCAACTGCAACATCAAAAATAAAATCAAAATTCAATTGAACACATGAACCTACTTCAAGTTTCACAGAACCATGTTACCTTAAAGAAGGGGCACCCAAGAAACAACCTGTTGGCATTATTTGGAGTCCTAGACTTGAACAGTATAACATACACTCCACATTTGCACATCGGACCAATGCCATCCTTCTCGTCTCCACACTCCACACAACGAATGTGGGACGACAATCGGACTCGTTGCGTGCTCGAGGAACCTCTTTCACTGGCCATAGAACCATTGTTGTCAAACTCTCGAGTTAACTCGTAAACTCGTACGAATTTACGAGTTTAGATATGGAATCGAGTTGACTCAGACATAGACTCTATCTTGAGTAAACCCGGCTAGACTCGGTCAAACTCGGACAAACTCATGAGTTTAGGACTGAGTTAGCGAGTTTGTGTTTTTCTTCATTTTTGCTAAAAAAAGCATCATTTTGAAACAAAAAAAAAACACTTTTTTTCATTAGGGTTACGATAATACTCCCAAAGAATGAAAGAAAACTCACTCACAAATCACTCATCTGTGTCGTTTCTCTCAAGTCTCACTTTTTCCATTTTCTGCCGCAGTCACTGTTTCCTGTTGAGCTGCCGCTGTTCGCCTGCATCTGCTACCTCTGCTCTGATTTACGCCATTGTCTTTGTGAATTTTACCTATGTTGCCCTCTGCTTTGTATTTCTTCACATCTCCACTATCTGCAACTCCATCATGCTATCACCGTTCACGAGTTCCACTACTTCTCCTACAATCCTATCTCTGCTCTGGTTTGCGCCGTCGTGAAATCTATGACTCTTTGTCGCCGTTGTTTCGTGTTGCTGCTGCACCCTCACCACCGCTGCCTGCTGCACTCTTGTCTTCAATCTGCTGTTGCTGGGACTTTGCCCCTTCTTTTCTTCTGTATCGTCTATTTTGTGTAGGCCTTTTGCCCTTTTTTTGAGCCTTTGCTTCTTGATTTAGTTTTTTTTTTTTTTTTTTGCTTTTTAAATTTTATATCTTCTAATTTTAGCCTATCGCTTATCGTTTATGTTAGATGGGCAAATGGTTCATCCATTCATGGCTGATTAGTAATTAATTATTTTGATTAGAGTTAATTTGATTATTTGATATTGTTCAATGTTCAATTAAAAATTTAGTATTATAGATTTAGAATTTTTTATTTTGTGTGTTCTATGTTGTATTTGTATAAGAATAATTATAGAGAATTTGAATGTGTATTTTAAAATATTTATTATAATGTATGTTACTATTTTAATTTATTATGTGCTTTAAGATTGATATTATTAATTTTGAAGGGTTAAAATTGAGTATATATATATATATATATATATATATATATATATATATATATATATATATAAACTTCATAACAGATGAACTCGTACGAGTTTACTTAAACTCGCGAGTTTGACATAACCTTACATAGAACAGAGTGCTAAACACAAAAATTCCCTATTCAAGAGTTAGTGTACCTCCCAAAACATCATCGTTTTGGGAGCATAAGGACCTACTTGTCTTCCAAACTTCTATTTACATCACATATTGACACCGTAACGAACACATCACTCCGTTATGGATACATGGGCGCTACATTAATCTTGTCCATTTGACATTAAAGAGCAGATTGAACAGAAGGACTCATATGTACGACGTTTTGAATAGTCAGGAATTGTTTTGTATTTTTCGATTCCGAAAGAGTAAAATATCCACGAATAAAAAGTTTAGAGACCAATTTATCTTTTCTTTTGATATAAATCATGAATAAATATTTTTTTTCTGATAACTAAAAGTATCTATATTTTCTCACAAATATTATCAATACACAAAACATACACTATTAACATAAGAAAACAAAATGGAATAAAATACACCATTAAATTAAAATACTACTAAAAAATGTAACAGTATTTTTTGGTATAGATAATAATACAAACTCTTATTACTTAGAATGAAAATTGTCATAATAGAATGATAATTATTTAAAATAATCTTATTTAACTTTAAATTCATAATTTTATGCATATAAAATTTATAATTACACACCTATTATATTTAATATCACTCAATAATGATTACAGCGTTAACTATAGAATACAAAATAAGATAATTTTATATTAATTTTTTATTATATTTAAAATATTTTTTATGTCTTAATAGTTAATAACATCTCTCTACCCCTTCCTTTCAGCACAAACTGCAACGGTATCTTTCTTCTGAATGCATGCACATATATGACCCATATAAAGTTTCCTCAAGTTCTTCCTATTCAATAACCATATATAGTACAGAACAATAAAATTAATATTGTTAGCCATTCAGTTCGAATTTTTGTTTTTGATATTGGAATGGCAATAGTATTTTTTTAAAATTGGATGGTTAAAGTGTTATTTTTAAATGTAAAATTGTTTAATTAAAGAAATAAAAATCAGACCGTTTGATTTATTAGAAGTACAGAAATTAAATCGATTTGTAGAAATACAGAAATCGGACCATCTGATTTTTTAGAAGTACAAAAATTGTATCGTTCGATTTGTAGAGATACAGAAATCGATTTATATTAAAAAAATAAAAATTTTGAGATACAAAAATTGAACTCTTCAATTTATATACATTTAACAATTTTAAAAAATATCAAAAAGTATAATGTTAAAATATATAATTTTTATTTTCATACCAAAAAAACCCATTCAGTTCATCAAGTCTAGCAGGACTGTTTTCAGGTTCGTAAACAATTATTTATGACAAAGGGAAGCAAAAGCAGGAACCGGATGACGATCCATTCCGTGTCAAATAGAGCACTCAATTTAGCAAAATTAATCTCTCTCTCTCTCTCTCTCTCTCTCTCTCTCTCTCTCTCTCTAACACGTGTGTGTACATCCACTTTCAGAAACATATGTGCTCTTTAATAATGAACCAAGCACTCACGTCTTTTATCATTTCATTTTGTATTTTTGTTTTATTTAAATCATTAGATATTTAAAGTAGATCAGTACTGTGTCGACAATAAAAAAATGTTTGTTATTAATACACAAAATTTAAATATTAAATTAGTTATTATATATTTATATATATAAAAAAATTTTATGTATATTATAAATTAATAATAAATTAACTACTCTATTTTTATTATTAATAAAAAAATATTTTTATCATAATTTTTAAAAATGAAAAACAGTTTTAGTTTATCTCTCTTTTTATTTTAATCCAAATTTGATTAGCTAGATAAAGACCCATACCAAACTCTGCATTGAGTACTCTGTTATCATCATATCATCATGATCATGATCATCGTCCTGAAAAGGGTGCTATATCTATGTGTATGGAGATTACTGCTCTTTTACCCGGGCTTCAAGAGAAGGGGGGGAAAAAGGGCATTGATGTCCTCAGTTTCTGAAGACGTAGAAATTTTAATTTGTGGGCGAACATAAGATGAGATGACACCACATCCAATTCAAAATTTTAAAGTATCAAGTTAATGAGTTTCTTATCTTATAAACTCCTTACTCTTTCTTACTTTCTTTGATGTGGGACTAACTTCAACACTTCTCACACTTGCAACACTAACATTAAACCACATCTTATTAATAAAAAATGGGTCAAAAATTAATATAATATATTTTTATCAATTTTTAAAATATAATTAATATAATTAAAATTTATAAACAATTATAATATATAACACTAATTTCACTATTTCAGAAACCACTTTAAAAATATATTCAATGTTAACTTGGTTATGTAACTGTACTAAAAAAAATCATACAATAGTTTCGAAATATAAAAAATGAAAGCTTAAAATGTATGCCATTGTCCTTTTTAGAATATTAATATTTCAATACTTATAATTATTACTGAGATACATATTAAACTATAAAAATATTATTTAATATTTAAAATTAATTATTAATATATATATATATATTATTTAATTTATTTTTAATATATATTTATATTTTAATATATATACGAGGAGACATAAAGATTGGAGGGTCCACGGATGACCATCAACTCGTTCCCTTCTGATTCCTTCGGATTGAAGTGAATTGAGCTAGAATGTTTTCTTTCTTGAACTGGCCCTCCAAGCTCTGGTTTTCTACCGTGGCAATGGTTGAATGATTTCATGTAATGTAATCATTTTCATTGAGTTTGTCAATGATGACATGAAAAAGATACTTGAAAAGTGGTGAAAGTTATGAAACACGCATATTTTGCTGAGTTGTTGTGTTTGTGTATCGGACACATTTTGGATACGATACTTATCGACACTCGTTCGACACGCGTGGATCTTGTTTCTCCTTTCAAATCTTTTTTTGAGCCACCACGTTTTTTACCTCCATCACGTGGTCATGAACATCGAAACTGCGCAAAGCTTGTGCGGTTAAGGTTGTTGTACACGACCTCATCAGAAAAGAATAGAGCTCCGCTCTTGCAATTGGGTCGTTGCGATTACGGGTTGGATGTCTAATTGTCCAGGCGGTAATGATAGTTTCTTGTACCTGAACCGGTGGCTCACTTTTTGTCCAAATCGTGTTTCAATAAAAAATAAAAAAAAAATTTCTAAACACACTTGGACACACCTAAATACCATCACGTGTCAACGTGTCCGGTCTTATTGTTAATATATATTCTTAAAATTAATTTAGATATAGTATATATTATTATTTATTAAAATAAAAAATATTTTAAATACTTGATATAATTAAAATAAGACATTAAAAATAATTTAAAAAATAAATTTATATTTTAATATTTATATCATTACGGTTTATCTAAAAAATATTTTATAATTTATATGTATGCATGTTCCCGTATCATGTAAGATTTTAAAATTCGCGTGTCGACATATCCTGTGTCGTGTCGTATCCTGTGTGGGTCAATATCCGTGCTTCATAAGGTGAAAGTGTTTAAAAAATTCATAACGATAATTGCTAATATTTAGGATCTTAATACCATGTTAACATTTTTATCATGCACTGATGAGAGAGCAAATCATCAGAATAAAAAGATGAAGCTGATTTTTATTATATTAGACTGATTTAATTAGATTTAGTTAACAAAAAGATTTAGATATGTAGTATATATTATTTTAATTAAAATATATATTATATAATATTTAATTAAATTATTTTATATTTTAATTTTATATTCATTTTTCTCAAATTAATCAAATTTTTTAATGTTACAATTTTTTTAAAATAAATATCAAAATTTTTTAAAATATTTGTAAATAAGAAAAAGACAAAATATTTTTATTAATCACAACATATTTTTTTATAATTATGTAATATTTATTAATAAATTATTAAAATTTAAAAATAATAGTTAACTTAATAAAAAATAAAATTAAAAAACACTCGTTATAAAATAAAATTTTATTTAATTATTTAATACTTTAATTAATAAATTTAACGTAACGGGTCAATTATTGATTCAATTGTGACACATGAATATGGGAAGTATATGGGGGAGAGGGAGCCATAAATAAAGAGAGGGGAGTGGGGGAGAGGGAAAGAGACAAAACACAAATTAAACGTAGGAAGATGTATGGAGAAATGAATGAAAGAAAGAAAGAAAGAAAGGGAAGTGGGTACCTACATGTTCCGTCTTTGAGGAGATATCCGTATATTATATTGATTGATCTCTCAAATGTAAGCAGTCAGCATCATCAATTCTTTCTCCTCTTCTCAGTTTGAGTTGTGCTGGAAATATAAGGAGCATGTACTGGTACTACTGTTCCCTTCAAGATTTTAGGTGGAGCCTTAACATTCAATTTTAATGCCATGGAATCTCTGATCCATGTGGCTAATAAGGGAGTATTTATTTATTTATCTATTCATTCTTTGTCTTTTAGTTTAGTTGCTTTTAAGCTTTCCCGCACATGCCTATGTTTGTTCGGGCAACGCAATGCAAGTGGACCATATTTTAGGCAAACCTAACTGCAAAGGTTTAATCTCCACGGCATCCCAACAATATTTGTTAACGTTGCAAGTGTAAGGAGTATATTAAATTAGTCTCACATCAAAAAAAATAAAAAAAATAAAGAAGAGTGAGAAGTTTATAAAATGAAAAATCACTAATTTAATATTTTAAAATTTTGAGTTAGATATAATATTTTTTTATAAAAAATAAGGGTGGAGTTATGTTGAATTTTAAAAAAGGACTAAAAATTAATTTTATAACAAAAAAAATAAAATAAAATTTTTTAAGAGAAGGTTAAACTAAAATTTGTACATAATATATAAAAAAAAATTGAAGTTTGGAGGACTACTGTCCTTCTTTTGTTGCATGAGACTTCACTCCTGATAGAAAACAACAAATTGGTATCCAAAAAAATTTACCATAAAATTATAAATTATTAATAAAAAAAAACAAGTAAGTTTTTAGCTTAAAAAATTTTCAAATTATTAGATTTATAGATTAAAAAAAAGAAAAAAAATGTATATTAAATACATTCTTAGAAAGTTCTAGAATGACTTAGTGATTTACATGGTGATGAAAGACTAGAAAAGATATTTATCCTATATCACAATTTTATAAAATTAATACCGTTCACAAGTATTTAAGAATCTATATATGTGTCTCATTAATTATCTGACTTTGTTTTGAAAAATCACTATTTCTGATAAAAAAAAAATTAGCTAGGCACTGATAATATTGATGAAAAGATTTAAATAGATTTTTTTATTCATTAAAATTTTGTTCTCTTTGATACTTTGAAGTAAATAGTCAATTTTGAGCTCATGTCATTAATTAAATGCTATTCATACATCACAAGTAAGTGTTAAATACTCATAAAAAATTATTCACATGATAGAGATATCTATAAAAAAATATTTTTAAGTTTTATTAAAGTATAATTTTTGTCTTTAAAATTTATTAAAAATTTTAAAAATATTTTTTAAGTTTTATTTTATTTTAATTTTATCTTATAAATTTTTTATTTATATTTAATATATATTTCTTATGGTTAATTTTAAAAAAAATTAGAATAATTTAACAATAATTTTTATAAGAACAACTTTTAACATAAATTAAACAAATCAAACATAGATGTGTCAATTCATTCTCAGAAAGTTCTAGCATGACTTAGTGACTTACATGGTAATGAAAGACTAAAAAAAAGGCAAATCACTGATATAAGCCAAGAAGAGGAAAAATTTACACCAATAAGCCAAATCAAAAATTGGTTCATGAATCAACTAGTCCACATTTCTATATAATTTGAATCACCCTAATTCGAACTTCATCTCCATGTAATTCGAATCATACTGATTCGAATTACACACACACATGCATACACCCACTAATTCGAATCAACCTGATTCGAATTATACACACAGTAATTCGAATCCCACGCACGCGTTCCAAAGTAATTCGAATTGGAGTGATTCGAATTACACATGCTATAATTTGAATTATACTAGTTCGAATTATACAGGGCCAGACGTGTATAAATATGGTGTGAACGTGAATTGATCTCATTAGAGTGAGAAAATGGCTAGTGAGGAGAGTTTTGTAGTGTTGGTTCATCACAGAGGATCGATTAAGAGGAAAACACGATCTGGTGTGAAGTTCACTGATAAGGATCCTCTCAGTATTTTTATCAGGCCTACGATGAGCTATGATGAGGTTGTGAATTCTATACTACAAAAACTTGGTCTGCAAGGCGTGAAACGGGTTCACAAGTTATTCTATCACATTCCGATCTCAGTGCTGCAAGAAATAGTGAAGTATGATTGTTTCACGATTGGGAGTGATGAGGACTTGCAGGTCCTGTTTCATTGTCGTCGGCAGTTTTCCGAGGTTAGGACACCTGAACTGTTGGCGAAGTTGGTTGATGTGGTATCTAGCTCGGTGGGTTCGAACCAGAATACCCACACTATAGGCACGGTAGCCGATTCTAGCTCTAGACCTGTTGGTGCATCTTCGTCCGTCCTTGTGAATGAACCTCCGGTCGAGCCTATTGCCTCCCCGTCATTCGCTGTTGATCTCAACTGTAGTGGAGGTGGAGAGGTTGGAATAGTGGATATTATGCCGACTTCTTTACAGTGTGCTGCACCGGCTGGTCTGGGCGATGCATTGCTGGATGATGTTGACGATGATGATGTGGAGCCGGATATCATTGCTGATGACAGTGGCGATGATATTGGAGTGAGTGATCCAGCTGGGGCTGGAGGTGGTTCTAGCTCTGGCACACAGTAGTACCCTCCGCACTTTTTATCTTTGGACTTGGATTCCATGAGGCAGGAGGGGGTTCTTGGGGAGCCTACTGAATTTGGTGCTAGAGAGTGCTGAGTGCCTAGCCACCCATATCCTCAAGCTTAGCCACGTAGGGTAGCCACCTAATGTGAATACGGTTGCCGGACTTGTCGACAAACAGCTGAGTGCCTAACAGTATCATGATATAGGCCCGAGCATAGCGCCTGACTGTCTCCTCGTCGGCTCCCTCAGGGCACTCTCTAAACGTCTCCTGAAACCAACTGCAGTTCACTGCAAACTTCTGGATTTGGTTCGCAGGAGGTAACACACCAAGCAACTCCTGGAACCACATCCAAGCTGGACGGCCACCTTGGATGTATGTCTGGAAATCCGTCAAGCAACCACTGACATAACATCCGTCGACCGGCCGGCAACCCAACTAGTATGCCACGTCCTGCAGTGTGATCGTGCACTCCCCGAACGGCATGTGAAATGTGTGCGTCTCCGGATGCCACCGCTCGACGAAAGCACTCACAAGAGGCTCATCCAATTTGAACCATCTCTCGTTCAGTCTCGCAAGATGGTATAATCCTGCCATCTGCAAGTACGGAACATACCTCTCGTCCAGTCGCATGCCCTGCTGCCGTTGCATGCTCGAGATGCATCGCTGGGGCTGTACATATAAATATAATGGACCAGATAATTAAAATCACTTACAAAACCAATTACAAAACCACTAACAAAAATCACTAACATAAACCACTTGCAAAACCACTAACAAAACCACTAACAAAACATTAAAAATCATTCACATACAATGTTACCAACGTCATTTACCATCAAAACCACTAAAATAACGTATATAAACAAACGAATAAGTTACTTAATCCTACTTTTTAAAAAAAAGATTACGTACTAACCTCTTCGTTGATGACCCCGACTATATGAGCTACTTCATCCAAACGATATAGTCTATCCGGATTATCCTCCATGGGCTGAATATCCTGCTCGAGCCTTTGTTGGAATCGTTATGGGTCGTTTTCTCTGGGATTTGGTGGGGTATGATAATGGAAAAGTGGTTCGAATGAGGTTAGTTCGAACTCCTTTTATAGCCGAAGCATGAGTAATTCGAAACACCCCAATTCGAATTATTTTGGAATGCGTGCGCGGGTGTAATTCGAATAAGGTTGATTCGAATTAGTGGGTGTGTGCGCGTGTGTGTAATTTGAATCAGTATGATTCGAATTACATGGAGATTGAAGTTCGAATTAAGGTGATTCGAACTATATAGAAATGTCTCTTAATTGATTCATGAACCAGTTTTTAATTTAGCTGATTGGTGTAAATTTTTCCTCCCTTTAACTTATATAAGTAATTTTCCCTAAAATAAATGTTTATCCTGTATCACAATTTTATAAATTAATACCATTCACAAGTATTTAAGAATCTATATATTTGTCTCATTAATTATCTGACTTTGTTTTGAAAAAAAACCACTATTTCTGATAAAAAAAATTAGCTAGGCACTCATAATATTGATGAAAAATTTTAAATAGATTTTTTATTCATTAAAATTTTGTTCTCTTTGATACTTTGAAGCAATAGTCAATTTTGAGCTCATGTCATTAATTAGATGCTATACATCACAAGTAAGTATTCAAAAATACTCATAAAAAAATTATTCACATGACAAAAATATTTATAAAAAATATTTTTAAATTTTATTAAAGTATAATTTTTGTTTTTAAAATTTGTTAAAAATTTTAAAAATATTCTCTAAATTTTATTTTATTTTAATTTTGTCCTATAAATTTTTTATTTGTTTTTAATATATATCTCTGACGGTTAATTTTTTTAAAAAAAATAGAATAAATTTAACAATAATTTTTATAAGAACAATTTTTAACACAAACAAATCATCAAACATAAATATCTTGTATTATTATTATTAATCTTAAAGAATATATTTAATATAAATTAAAAACTTCAAAAATAAAATTAAAATAAAATAAAAATTAAAAATATTTTTAAAATTTTTAACAAATTTCAAAACAACAAAAAAAATATACTTTACGCCTAATAAAAACTCAACTCCATCGGTGAAGTTTTTCTCTCCCTTTATTTTCTATTGCAAAATCTCATTGCTCTTACCTTAACTTCCCCTTTTACCAACCAAAACTCATTCAAAATCAGAACTAAACTTGAACAACCAGATAATAAATTGACCATTAATAAAAAATTCTACGTAAATTAAACTAGAAAGATTCTCACACTTTCAGTCATTCAACCAAAACCAGAAATGAGAAGTGTTAAATTTGACATATGAACTTTATTTTTAACTGTTACAAAAGAGTTTTTAATTTTTTATGGGTATTTTTTTGTCATGTGAATCAATTTTTATGAGTATTTTTGTACACTCACTTGCCATATAAAAATAGAAGTTAATGGTAACAACTCAAAATTCACGATTAGTTAAAATTAAAGTATCATACGAAGTAAGATTTTAGTGGGTGAAAATTTATTTAAATATTTTTCTGATCAGTATTGTCAAAAATCAAATCTATTGATAAAAAAGGATAATTTTTTCGAAGTATTTTTTACAAACATAATTTTATATCTAACACTTATTTGATATCTAAATGTGACATCAAGCAATCCAAAATTGTAATAATTTGATTTCAATCAGAAGATAAAACAAAAGAAAAATGTTAGGATTATCCAACATTCTTTATTAATATATATATTAGACAATACTTGATCAACATTTTATTTTTATATTATTAGAATTTAGATTTTAAAATTTAATAATTAAGATTTAGAACGTTAACTACTTGATAAAAAATAAATAAATTTTATTAATTATGTAATATTATTTAAATTAAAATAAAAATATCTAAAAAAGTAGGTGTTTGATATCTCTGTGTATAAATGAAAATTTTCTTTTAATAATTAGTTGCTAGATAATTATGAGAGTTTGTTAACTGATCTTCTATATTTTTTTGTTTTTCAGTTATTAATTAATTTAGTGTTTTGCATTATTGCAGGGACAAACACTGTCACAAGTCCTTACTGGAAATGCTATGGTTTAGGGTTTAGAGGTGAGATTGCAGGGATATTATTGTCCGAGTAATATTGGTATGATTATTATTCCTATTTATAGGTGGTGTAGTAACTTAAGTTCATATCATCATATATACTCTCCCTCCATTCCTATGTGGGGAACAAAAAACATAGTGCACTTACTATATACAATATATGAAGAAGAGATTGATCACTGTTTTTTTTTTTTCATCTCTAGAAATTCGTCATTCTTTTAAAAGATTGCATGATTTTTCTTTTATTGAGGAAAATTTTTGTTTATTTGAGTGTTTAGGATGTTGGAAACCCTATTTTTTTTTTAATCTTTAAAACTTATTAAGCTATTAAATTACTGATTATATATTTAATACATTTTCTCATTCGGAATTTATAGTAGAAAGTTTCCATGACTACTATAGATCTGTCATTGTCTTCTGCCCCTGCTCTCAAGTTACATTATTAAAGGTTTACATTATTAAAGGTTAGCTACGCTATTTATTACCAACCTTCAGATATTACTACTAGCTAGGGAGAGAGTTAAACATATAAGAAAATAACACTTTCTTCTCTTATCAAAAAGTTATAAATAATAAATAAATCCTAAACTCTAAAGAGATTAAATGATATTATAAATATGTATATTTCATTTTTCTTTTTGTTATCAGTTAATTAACTTTTTTCATTTTGTTTTGTTGTGTAATATTGTCCACTTTCATTCTTTCTTGCTAATATATCCCACTCTCATTCTTCTATGCACTATTTATCATTGAAGTATATATCAATTATATTCTTAAGGGATAAGTATTATTTTGGTCTCTAACGTTGAGAGTCAGAATCGAAATCGTTCCAAACATAATTTTTTATTTAAAATCATTCTTAACGTTTTTTTTTTTATTAAAATCGTCCTTTTAATTTTTTTCGGACAAAAATACCCTCCACCACTACCGACACCTTTACCACCACCACCACCACCACCACCACCAACACCAGCACCTCCACCATCAAGAATAACATCAATAAAATCAACACAAATTCAACAAATCAAGGAATAAAAAATTCAACAAATCAACACAAATTCAACAAATTCAACAACTAAATCAACACAAGCAGAAGCAGAAAACAGAAATCGAAGCAGAAACAGATGCAGAAGCTCAAGCACAAAGCCAAATCAACACAAGTAGAAGCAGAAAGCATAAAGCAGAAACCGAAGTAGAAACAGATGCAGAAGCTCAAGCACAAAGCCACATCAACACAAACAGAAGCACAAATTCAACAAGAAACAGAAACAGAAACTCAAGCAGAAGCTCAAGCAAAAGCAGAAAGCAGAGGCCAAAGCAAGGAGCAGAAGTCGAAGTAAGAAGAAGAAGCAGATGCAGAAGAAGAAATAGATGCAGAAGAAGAAGCAGATGCAGAAGCCGAAGCAGAACCACCGGTAGCTCGTGGGCGACGGAGCGACGACGGGTGGGTAGATTGGCGGTGGTAGGAACCCAGCTCAGCCTCAGATTCCTCTCTCTCCGTCGCGCACCGCCCTCCTCGCGTTGGGCTCCCCTTCCCGGTGACGCACTCCATGGCGACGACAGAAGCATGCATGAACGGCAGCGACATCTTCCTCTGTTCGCAGTTCTGGCGGCGGCTCGTGGGCGGACCGGTGACGATGCAAGTGTCGCGATGGTGGCGACGGCTATGGCAATGGCCTCCTCCCTCCACCAGCGCTCTTTCTCTCTCTCTCTCTTTCTCAGATCTCCTCTCTAGCTGCTCGTGCTCACTGGCGAAAGACCCAAAGGTGGCGGCGATGGTAAGAAGCGACGGTGGAGACCCGCGGTGAAGGCGACGACGGCACTGGGATGCCGGGGCTCTCCCCTTCCCCCTCTCCCCTTTTCCTCCCCCCCCACCCCTCGCGTCCTTTCCCCTCCTGTTTCCCCTCGCGTCCTTTTCTTTTTTTTTTTTTTTTATAAATTTTATATTTTTTTATTAGAATAGAAGTAGTATAGTAATAAAATAAAAAATTTTATTTAAAAGGACGATTTTTTACGAAAAAATTAAAGATGATTCTAAATAAAAAATTATGTTAGAGACGGTTTCGATTCTGACCCTCAACATTAGGGACCAAAACAATAATTATCCCTATTCTTAACAATCAATAAATCTTTTTAGAAGTAGACAACTATTCTTTTTTTGTTGATTGTTATTCAAATTTTATTTGATAATCCTTTTAGTTACTATTAATTCCAAGATTCATATGATAACTATGGATTTAACTAGTGAATGATAAAAAGGAATGAGTTGAGTATATTTTTAAAAAAAAAATTGACAAAGATAATTTTTTTGTTATGTTTTTAATTAACTAAAAAGACATTTAATTTATATATGTTCTTTAAACTGTCATAAAATTATTCATTTCAAAAACTTAGGTTGATAAGATAGAAGATAATATAATGGTTATATCGGTAATATTCTCTCTCAAACAAGAGGCTTTTAAAAGTTCATATACTATATCATAAAATTATTTATCCCAAAAATTTAAGTTAATAAAAAAAATAATGTTAATAATTATATTTATAACCTAAACTATTTTTTATGGCACACTTTTAAAAATTAAAATAAGCAGCTATAAATTGCTAGCATTTCTCATTTATTATTACAATATTATAATTAGGGATAGGCTAATTTCACTTCACATGTGCAGAAAGTAATAAGATCTCATCGCTATTCACAAACCACTCTACTAAATTCTTTTGCCACCAACAAGGCCTTAGGCTTTTGTGTGGTGCCACCTGCGGTCGTCCTGATTCTGATAATATTTGGATACTAATTTCTTTATTCACGTTCTAAATATTAACATTCAGATTAATAAGTGAATAATCATAATAATAAAGTGATGAACTTCAAGATGGTATGGTTAAGCAGAAGATGTTTTTTTCATTATCTCTCAAGAATTCGGCCATTGTATTATTAGGTATAGAAAATTTTATATTTAAACCAATAGCTCTACTATTAAGGTGCCAACATAGCGATAAATAATTAATAGTCATTATGTACTATGATAGAAACTCTAGCAAGTTGTAGAAGAAATTAAAAAATAAGAAAGCAACTTGTATACACATGAAATTTATATTCCCATCTAACCATTTACAATAAGAAGCTGAAATTATGTTTTAATTTCCTCTTTAGTTTCTAGTTGCTCCACGGATTCGTTACTAAAATTCTTCACTAAAAGCTTTCGTACATTGAATACATTAGATACGAAAATGTTTGAAATCAAAATAGTTAAAATTTATCTTATTTAATATTTATTAATTATGGTAATAATTAATGAATACTGTTCTTGTATGGATACCTTGAGAGTAGTTCGGCTTCTAGATATCGATGCCGACGTTGATTCTTTTAATGTCGATCTGTGATCTTTGGAAAAGTCCGAGCTTTAAGCCTAAAGAGATGTCCAATTGTGGAGAGTATGAATAAAGGGGGAGTGTACCTGCAAAGACACTCCAATATCTAAGTTAGTATTGAGAATTCAATGTGTCTTGTTTAGGATAGAACATCATACTTTTATAGGTGAAGTAAAGGGAGTCGGGTACATTTCTATTTTATTGTCTGAATTGAAGAGCAATAAACAAGTTTTAATGAGTGATGATGTCTGTTCAGACATTTTAATTCCAAGATGTACTCCGTTGAGTTTGGTGTGTAACGCCGAGTTATAACATGTTTTGCCGAGTTATAACGCATGATGCCGAGTTATGATATTAGGTTTATAACGGCTGGATCATAGTCTCCAATCTTAGCCTGATAATGTGTTTAATGAAGCAGGTTGAGCTTTTAATGAATCATAAGTCGGCTGTTGAAAGAGTTTGTAACTCGGCAACTAATCTGGCCTTGGACCCCAATTCAATTTTCTTTATTAAATAGTTATCGATGGTAAATAGTGGTATGATTAGGAGAAAAGAAAGAGTCAAATGAATGTTTAAAGAACGTGTGTGTTTTCAATGCCCTTTACTTGTTTCGATGTAACTGATGGGACTGCGCAGTGGAATCGAAAAATGTTTTATAAGTGATGTAATTAAAACACTTTTGGAAATCTGAAGGTTTTCATTTTGCTGCATTACTCTTTCTTGTTATCTGAGGTATTTGGAAGCAAAAAATGAGCAAAAGAGGTATGTGCTAATCTCTTATTTTGACTTCCCTATTTCGTGTCTTTCGCTTTCCGTTCTCCTTCTTCTTCAACTGTTGTTTTCAGATGGGGTTTGAGAAAGAGAAAAAGGAGAAGATAGATTGGTCCTACGGTTGAGTAAACGATGATGTCAGGAATCGTATATCGCTGTTTCTAGACGGAGGAGCTGTAAATGAAATAGATAAAGGTAAGACTGTAAGAGCTGGCTCTGGAGTTCGATTGGAGTTACATGCATGCTCTGAAAATGACAGGGTATTTCACAAGGGAGAAGGTTTTGAATATTTTTTTATGTATAGCTGTGTGCTGGAGGAGTTGAGGGTGAAGCTCCCATTTAGTGATTTTCAGTGTCAGGTGTTGAAGCAGTTGAACTGCGCACCATCTCAACTACATCCCAATGGTTGTGCTTTTCTTCGTGCGTTTGAGGTTCTAATGGAATTTTTGGAGAAAAAACCATCACTGGAGCTAGTTTTCTCTCTATTTCAGGCTAAGGGTGTTTGGAAAAATGGGTGGGTGAACTTGAATAGTTCGTCGAGGTTTGTGATTTTTAAGCTGTATAAGTCGTCCTTTAAGGATTTTAAGGAGATGTATCTGAAGGTGACTAGTGCTGAGGGGGACTTCCCTTTTTATGTTGATGAGTACTTAAGGGAGAAATTTTCAATTTGATGATGTTCAGAGCCTAATAATATTTTGGGGCCGGAAATCATTAGCCCAAGAGATGAATGTATTATTGAGTTTTTGGTGGAATTTATTAATCGAAAGGAGTAGGTGTCAGTATTTGATTTGCTGCAGTGGGAGGAAAATAGGCAGGCTGTGGTAGATTAGTTAGGTGAGCTTTGTTGATACTGTTGTGTAAATAAGATTTGAATCATGGGGCTAAATGTTCGATTTTGTTTGTTTTCGGGTGGGAAATATCCCGGGGTATCTGCGGCTAACCTTAGAGCCCGGGTGAAGAGTAAGAATCTGAATAGGGAGGGTTCGACTTCTAAAGTTGAGAAAACTCTTGGTGCTGGCGAGGTGGAGCAACCGAAACCGAGGAGGAGAAATGTGATTTTAAAGAAAAGAAAGAGTGACCTAGTGGATTTGTCGGATGGTTCCAACGATGATGGTAATGAGGTCCCAGTGGAAGAAGTTTAGAAATTTTATGAAAACCAAAGGAAACTACATGACATCATCGATCAGAGTGATGGTTCGTCACTATGTGGGAGGGACTACCCTTATATGGTCGTCGCCGACGACTATTGCCAATCGTTGGCAGATGTAAACTTGGCAGACGAGGTTGGTAACGTCGCCATCGATCTGTATATGCAGGTATTGAAATATTCATTTCGGAGTATGTTTTTTATATTCTGAACCATGTGCGCATATGTATATCTGTTATGGTGTTTGTGTTGCAGGTTGTTGGGTTTTGTATGGCGAGTTTGGGATGTAGCCGGGAAAAAATGCATCGAAAGGTCAGTGAAAAAAGGAAGATCCAATTTTGATGGAAGAATTGAATTTGAAAGGCACTAAAATCTCAGAGCTGGAGATTAAGTTATCCGAGAATGAAAAGTAGTTGAAGGCGATGAAGGATAATTATGCAAAAGAGGTGGAGGATTTGAAAAAGAAGGATGCTGACCTTTCTGCTATGAGTGCTCGTATGATTGAGGTAACGAGTCAGTTGAAGGGGATGGAGAAAAACAAGCAGGGAGAGATTCTGGATTCCCTTATTGAAGGGTTTGAAAGGGCTTTCCTTCAGGAAAAGTTCCTAGCCCCCGAGGTGGACTTTTTCCAGATGGATCCGGGGAAGATAGTCCAGGACGAGGCCTTGGTGGAGGACGATGATGCTGCTGAGCAAGGGGATGAAAATGTGGAACAGTAGTTGATGTTTTTGTTTTTTGTTATAATTTGTTTAAACTGTTTTGTAGTGGTTTGTGTACTGATTCGCTCCTTTGTGAGCTTTTGACTGTTTTTTGCATATGCCCTTTTCTAAAAAGAAAGGCATTATACACTCTGATAATTAGGTAAAATTGATGGTAAATTTGTATTAATTGCTAAACTAGTGTCAACTATTTTGAAATAGTTGCATATTTGGTATTACTGTGTTAATTTGGTTGGCATGGCTGTAGTGATGCCGTTGGAAATTGTAGGTTTTAAACTTTGGTTGAATGGTTATAATAGACTCATGGTTCATAAATTGTGTTTTGGAAAGAGAGTTTTTGCAAAATTTATGAGCTATATCTAAGAGAGATATACATGTACAGGAAGGTTTATTATCTGTAATTGTTTGGTTGGTCAATGAAGTCCGAGTATTCGGAAAATACGGTTAAAATATTGTTAGATTATGTGATTGATTGGTAAAGTCCGAGAATTCGGAATTTGAATAGAGTTAGATTTATCTGCTTGGTCGGTAATGTCCGAATAGTTGGATAAATTTAGATTATCTGATTGATCGATAAAGTCTGAATAGTCGAACAAATTGAGATTATCTGATTGATTGGTAATGGTTTGAATTGCGAATAGAAATTTAGAGATGCTCATAGCTAAATAGAGTGGATTAAAAGTGTATTGACCTTTGATTATAAAGGTGCAGGTAGGCAAGCCTCGTTAAAACCTCTCCGAGCAAAACCCTTGTGGGAAAAATCCCGTGAGTAGGAAAAAGAGTACCTGCCTGTCCCTGACTTTTAACTGTAATATAGCTTTAAAGATGATACATTCCAAGTATTAGGCATAGTATTACCATCTAGGGTTTGTAGTTGGTAGGTGTCGTTGCCGATGACTTCAATCATTTGGAAAGGGCCTTTCTAGTTGGCTGCTAGCTTTCCATGGCTTGGTGGTTTTCTGGCTTATTCAGTTCTTCTTAAGACTAAGTCGTTTACTTGAAAGGACCTTGGGTGAAGTTTCTGATTGTATCTTCGAGCTATATGCTGTTGCATAGCATGGTGTGTGATTGCTGCTGTAGCTCAGATTTCTTCAACGAGGTCGAGGTCGGACTGTCAAACTGTATTGGATGTACTATGGTCTGCCAACTGAGTGCAGAGTGAAGTCTGAGAGATCTCAACTGGTATCATTGCGTCTGAGCCGTATACTAGTCGGAAATGGGTTTCCTTTGTTGTTGAGTGAACAGTGGTATTGTTTCCCAATATGATCTCTAGTATGAGTGCGGCCCAGAGACCCTTGGCGTCATCCAGTTTCTTTCTTAAAGCATGAAGGATAACTTTATTTGCAGCCTCAGCTAATCCATTTGTCTGTGGGTGTTCTACCGATGAAAAATGTTTGACTTTTAAATCCTGCAAAAAGGAGGTAAATTTATGATCAGCAAACTAGCGACCATTATCTGTGATAATGTGTCGAGGTATGCCAAATCTGCAGATAATATTCTTCCATACAAAGGAGACTATTTGTTGTGAAGTAATTTTTGCTAAAGATTGTGCCTCTATCCATTTTGAAAAGTAGTCAATGGCTACTACCAAAAATTTTACCTGCCCTGCTGCCAAAGGAAAAAGGGCCGAGGATGTCTAGCCCCTAGTGGTTAAAGGGCCAGCTTACCTCAGAACTATGCAGAAGCTCGGCAGGGAGGTGTGTGATGGGGCTATGTTTCTGGAAATTGTAACAACTTCTTACCTTTGTTTTGCAGTCTTGTTGTAACGTCGGCCAGAAGAAGCCAGCACGGAGGATCTTTAAAGAAATACTTCGGGCGCCGAGGTGTGTCCCACAGATTTCCTCATGTGCTTCTGTCATTGCAAGTTTGGTTTCGGATTTGGAGAGACATTTAAGCAAAGGACGAGAAAATCCTCGTCTATATAGGCTATTGTCATGTATTGTGAAAAATGATTCTTGTCGACGAAAATGTCGAGGATTGTCAATATCAGCTGGCAATACTCCAGTTCTTAGATAATTTATATAAGTTGTTCTCCAATCTGTATCCTGTGTAACACTTAGAATTTCTGTGAGATCTATGCTTGGTTTAAGTAGTGTTGATTGATAAAATGAGGATTTGGTCATTTGAGTATTGGCGAGCTTAGATAGAATATCAGCTCGGCTATTACTCTCTCGAGGTATATGTTGAATTTCGCATTTTGAAAATTTGAAAAGTAAATTCTGAACAATGGCAAGATATTTGGATAACAGAGGATCTTTTACTTGGTACAAATCGTTCACTTGCTGTACAATGAGCAAAGAATCGTAGTATACCTTGAGTTTGGCTATACTTAGGTCGGTCGCAAGTTTTAGGCCAACAATGAGAGCTTCGTACTCACTCTGATTGTTACTTGCCTTGAAGGAAAAATGTAGAGATTGTTCGATGACATTGCCGTTTCCGTCTTCAAGTATGATTCCAGATCCACATCCTTGTGAATTTGAAGAGCCGTCTACGTATAAACACCATTGGGTTGAATCATGGGTTGTGTTTGGGACTGTGAATTCGGTAATGAAATCGGCCAAAAATTGAGATTTAATGGATGCTCGACGTTGGTATCTGATATCAAACTCGGAAAGTTCAACCGACTATTTTACTAGTCGGCTAGCTAATTCTGGTTTTTGAAGGACTTGTCGCAAGGGTTGATCTATCCGGACATAGATGACATGACTTTGGAAGTATGGCCGAAGTCTTCGTGCCGAGAAAACAAGAGCTAAAGCCAACTTTGCAATGTTCGGATAGTGAAGTTCTGCGTTTTGTAGTGTTTTGCTAGTGAAATAGATCGGCAATTGCTGCCTTTGCCTTTAATAAGAACAGAACTTACAGCCCAGTTAGTCACAGATAAATATAAAAATAGTGGTTCCCCTTGAAGGGGTGTTTGTAAAATTAGTAGTTTTGAAAGAGTTTCTTTTATAGTTATGAATACTTATTCACATTCATCGGTCCAATGGAAAGCGTTCTTCTTTTTTAAAGTTTGAAAAAAACAGAAAGATTTAGAAGCTAGGCAAGGTAAGAATCTAGAGAGTGCAACAAGTCTTCCTGTTAATTGTTGTACTTCTTTGATAGTTTTTGGGCTCATCATATCCAACACAGCTTTGCACTTTTCGGGGTTGGCCTCGATTCCTCGGTTGGTTAGCATGAAGTCGAGGAATTTGCCACTTTGTACACCAAAGGCACACTTCTCGGGGTTTAACCGCATGATATATTCTCGGATCTGATGGAAAATTTCTTCGAGGTCATCGAGGTGGCTGTCGCCAAGTTTTGTTTTGGAAACCATGTCGTCTACATAGACCTCGATGTTTCTGCCTATCTGCTGGGTGAACACTTTGTCCATAAGGCGTTGATATGTTGCACCTGCATTCTTAAGACCAAATGGCATGACTTTGTAAGAGTAATTTCCATATTCAGTAATAAAAGCAGTTTTGCTTTGATCAGATGGATGTATTAAGATCTGGTTGTAACCAGAGTATACATCCATAAAACTTAGTTTTTCATAACCAAAAGCACTGTCAACTAAACAATCAATCGATGGTAAGAGATAAGAGTCTTTTGGGCATGCTTTGTTAAGATCGGTGAAATCAACATACATGCACCATTTACCGTTATGGATTTTCACCATGACGACATTCGCCAACCATGTTGTGAATCTGATTTTCTGGATGAAGCCGGCATTAATGAGCTTCCTGGTTTCTTTCAGAAGGCTTGTTTTCGTTTATGGCCGAGGTTTCTCTTCTTCTGTGCAATAGGTCGGACAAACGGGTCTAAATGGGTCAATGCTAGGCATGTCTGCTGGTGTCCAAGCAACCAAGTCAGCATTTTGTTGTAGGAAATCTTGGAATAAGATCTTCTCCTCCGAGCTTAATGTGGATCCCACATAGGTGAATTTATCGGAGCTATCTGCAAAATAAACCTTTTGTAAGTCTTCTGTTGGGGTTGGTCGCTCTAAGGCATCTGCCCTTGGATCAAGGTTGGCCAGGACTGGGAGTTCGTCCTGATTGCTGATGTTGTGTACACGAGCTTGGGTACTTTGGTTAGGTCATTTAAAACTGTTGTTGTAACATTCTCTGGCCTTACGAGCATCACTGTAAATAGTTGCAATTGTATCATCCTGCAAAGGGAACTTAACATAGAGATAAATTGTAGAAACGATAGCGCCGAACCTATTTAGAAAAGGTCGGCCAAGAATCAAATTGTAAGTGCTAAAACGGTCAACGACTAAGTATTGAATATCTGAAGTTTTTGATAAGGAAACCTCACCGAGTGTGGTTTGGAACCACACAGAGCCCAAAACTGGGACCCTTTCACCTGAAAAGCTGACTAGGTCTCCAATGGAAGGTTGTAGCATGTTGTTACTTAACTTTATCTTCTGGGATGTCGAATGGAAAATAACGTCGATATTTCTCCCTGGATCCAGTAATACTTTTTTAACTAGGAGATCTCCTAACTGGATGGAGATCACAACAGGGTCATTAAAATTTGTTATAGTTGTATTAAAGTCGAAGCTTTGGAATGTAATCTGGAAAAAATGTGAAGGGGTCTGAGGATGATCTTGACTGGCTTCTATTGACAACATAGCTCGGTAAGAGTGTTCCCTTGCCGAGCTTGTGGCGCCTCCACCTACAAAACCTCCAGAAATACAGTTAATGATACCTCTTGGTTGGTCTGATTTGGTCGAACTCGGGTGTTCTTTATCTTGGCTGTGATGTGCTGCCGAATTATTGTCATTAGAAGGAGGAGCCCACTGTTGTATATGACCACCGAGTATTTGTTGAGATGTCCTTGCCAAGCTAGTTGCTCTAAAAGGTCCTTGGTGATGACACATTCGTCGATGGTGTGTCCGTGCTTCTGGTGAAGAATACAATATTTTGATTTGTCTGCACCTCTCGAGTCTGGATAGTTACCGGCCTTCCGTGGTGGTTTGATTAATTTGGAATTGAGGATCTCTTTAATGATGTCGTCACGCTTTGTGTTGAACTGGGTATATGATTCATAATGGGGAGTTGTCTTGAAGTTTTTCTTATTATCCCATGTTTTATCGTCTTCTCTATACTGGGGTCTCTCTATTCTCCGAGCTTGTCGGAGCTCTTTAATGTCAATCTACCATTTCGCCTTTTCACGGAATTCGGCCATAGTTTTAGGTTTGGCCACAGCAACAGCTTCTTGGAATTTTCCTGGTCGGAGTCCACTTTTGATGGCGTGCAATTTCACTTCAGGGTAGAGTTCTGGTATACTCATAGCCACCTTTGTGAAGTGCGTCATGTACTCTTTTAGGCTTTCATGCTGGCCTTGTTTGATTGTGTTCAAGTAATCAGAATCATGCAGGTAGATAGCTGATCCAGCAAAATACTCCTCAAACAGTTTTGACAGGTCTCGAAAACAAGAAATAGAATCTGCAGGCAAAGAACAAAACCAATCAAGTGCAGGACCGTCTAAATAAGATGGAAAACAACGGCATAAAACTTTATCGGATGCACCGTTTACTATCATTATGGAGGTGAACTTTTTTATGTATTTCTTTGGATCGCCTAGCCCGTCGTACGGGGTTAAAATGGTCGGCAGAGTGAACCTTCTGGGCAGTACGAAGTTCATCACCTCAGCCGTGAATGGTCCCAGAGAGTTATCTGACTCGCCATCTTCGTTTTCTAGCCGAGTTTCTTCGTTATGCACGGGTAGGGCTTTCTCGTTATGAACTGTATCATTCCGAACTTCATCAATCCGAGCAGTTTCGGAGACATGCGTTGGGTCGAACTGATGCTCGGCTTCTTCGGTCCGTTCTTGATGTCCGTCGTTATTATTCTCAATCCGAGCATTAGTTAACTTGGCAATCTGGTTTGCCATTCTTTGATTCTCCTCCGCCATGCGCTGATTGGCCTGTTGCAACTCAGTTACCATCCGAAGGAGCTCGGATGGTGTAGGTGGGAGTTGCTCAACCATGATCGGAGGTGAAAACCTTGTGGCCGATAAAAAAGAGAGGGATTATATTTTCTGCCCCACGGTGGGTGCCAATTGTTTTTGTATGGATACCTTGAGGGTAGCTCGGCTTCTAGATATCGATGCCGAGTTGATTCCTTCAATGCTGATCTGTGATCTTTGGGGAAGTCCGAGCTTTACGCCTAAGGAGTTGTCCAATCGTGGAGAGTATGAATAAAGTGGGGAGTGTACCTGCAAAGGCACTTCGATACTTAAGTTAGTATTGAAAATTCAATGTGTCCTGTTTAGGATAGAACGTTATGCCTTTATAGATGAAGCAAAGGGAGTCGGGTACATTTCTACTTTATTGTCTGAATTGAAGAGTAATAAACAGGTTTTAATGAGTGATGATATCTGTTCGGACGTTTTGATTTTAAGGTATAGTCCGTTGAGTTTAGCGTGTAACACCGAGTTATAACGTGTTTTGCCGAGTTATAACGTATGATGCCGAGTTATGATATTAGATTTATAACGACCGGACTAAATACTAATTAAAATAAATTCTGTTTTTTTTTTGTCTATTTAATATTATTGCGTTAAATATATAATTTGCGTTTTTTTTATCAGTATAATTAAAAAAAAAATAATTTGATGACAAGAAAATATAACTCTACTATTATTTTAATTGTTTAATCCTTGGTAATAAAGTCAAGCAAGCACAATAATATCATGTTGATTCAATTGAGATAACCCTCTCAAATTTTTACAAGTGGGTTAAAATAAGCGTCATATTAGTCTCCCTTGATCTAAGTTTTAATGATATATAAGTTGGTCCATATATAGAAGGCCACAGGTATCCGAAATCTCGTAGTAGTGGTGAGTGGTGAGTGGGGAGCGATGACATCGATCCGAAAATTCGTAACCATACGGCGGGAACATTATGCACATAAATTAATTTAATTACTCACCTAGTATTTGCCTAATTTTCTTACTTTTGCCAAAGTTGGATGTGTACATATATCCATTCGTAATAATATTTGGAAGAAAATAAAAAAATCAATCAAATCAGTCTAAGATGATATTAATTATTATTAAAATAATGATATAATTTTAATTTTTATAAATATATAATTACGAATGTTATGTAAAAATATAGATATTATGTTATATAAAATAATTTTAAAATAATCTCTCTAACATTACTAATATATGGCCATTTTAGAATATTCTAACAAAATTGTTTCTTTGGTTACAAAATACAAATTCTAACCGTATCAACAGTCAACTATTATTATTTTAAAGAAGATATTTTATAGTGTCTATAAATTTTATCATTTTTACGTTGTCTATAATTTTTTTGTCTAATTTATTTAAATATAAATGTTAAAAGATATAGTTATTATGAAACATATTTTTTTATGAAATTAAAATAAGTGTAATTTATAGACACTATAAAATATACTTCTTAAAAAAAAAAAAGATAGATATTGAGAACATTTTCTACTTATAATATAGAGGAAAGTTTCCAAATATACAACTGTAAACACTGTAACTTTATTAATGTTCTATGTACGATTTGGTGATTGGCAAAAGGCAAAAATAGAACCGGTTTTGTAGGACAGCATTAGCCAAGCTAGATGAAATAGAACCGGTTTTGCCTACTCAGTTATCACATTAGAGAAGTGTTAGAGAATCAATAATTTTTGTAATTTATAGTCATTAAATAATCATCAATAATAATTTTAAGAGAATAACTAGGGAACCAAAAGCATATCAGCCAAAAATCAGTCAAAATGTGTTTGGGTTCCATAAAAAATCGGGTTTTCGTTTGTGCTCCATGATCTCAGGAGCGGTTTTCAAACATATTATTCAAAAAGTGATTTTAATTAAACGATTTTATTTACTTTTTGGCTGGTCACATTTTGTTTCCATATACTTTTCCTAATTTTAATAGTATAAGATTTTATCTAATAATATAAGATTACTTATTTTTTTTAGTTACATACTTACCAAAATTTAATAAAATTGCCGGCTCTTTTAGATTTTTTTTTCCATTATAAACAACGTCAAGCCCTAGGAAGCATAAAGAAAGATCCCCATCACCAATAAGCTGAGTCCCTTCTCTTCTCTCTTTTTCCACCTTCCTCTCATAACATCCACGTCATGAACCAGCTTCCCCAACCCGAGCGCCACCGCAGTGACAAATACTCTCCCACTGCTCTTGCCGTCACCGCCGTCGCCACCAACCTCACCAGCAAGCGGATCCTTCAAAAGGACGGCCCCACCCCCGTCGGACCCATAAGGTACCGGGGTGTGAGGCGGAGGCCATGGGGACGTTATGCCGCTGAGATAAGGGACCCTCAAACTAAGGAGCGGCGTTGGCTGGGGACATATGACACTGCGGAGGAAGCCGCCCAAGCCTACGACTCCGCCGCCAGAGTCTTGCGTGGCCCCACTGCGAGAACCAACTTTGTGTATTATATTTCCCCTCCTCAACCTTCTTTAATCTTCGTCACCAACAAAAACAACAATAAAAACATCCTTAACCGCAGTAGCCACTTATTGGGAAGTCAGTTCAGCTTCCCCATCCATCCTAACCAACTCTTCAACAGCCGTAACCGCCACTTGGGTGGTTCTTGGCCTGACCCCTTCTCCTCTTACTCCGCCCCTTCTTCCTTTTCTACCTTCCAGCAACAGCGAAACCAACAGCTTAACTCCACAAACATGCTCCTCCCTCGTGACTTCGTTGCCCCTTCTGTTTCATCTTTCTTTGGCCAGCATTTATCCTACCCCAAGGGCAGTTTGGTCAACTCATCACATGGTGGGCATGCTAATCCTTCTCCTTCATCTTCAGTTAGTCACCATTTATCCTACCCCAAGCGAAGTATCAACTCACTTTCATCTTCATTTACCCACCGTTTATCCTACCCCAGTGGCGGTATCAACTCATCACATGGTGGCAATGCTAATCCTTCTCTTCCATCTTCCCTTAGCCAGCCTTTATCATACCCCAAGGGCAATTTAGTCAACTCATCACATGGTGGTAATGCCAAGCCTTCTGTTTCATCTTCCGTTAGCCACCATTTATCATACCCCAAGGGCAGTTTAGTCAACTCATCACATGGTGGCAATGCTAATAACCCTTCTCTTCCATCTTCCTTATCGTACTCCAAGGGCAGTTTAGTCAACTCATCACATGGTGGTAATGCTAATAACCACTCTGTTTCATCTTCCTTTAGCCACCATTTATCCTACCCCAAGGGCAGTTTAGTCAACTCATCACATGGTAGCAATGCTCCTAACTACACCGCACCCTTTTCTTCCTCTTGCCTGACAAACACAAACAGTCTCGGTTGTGGCAGTGATAATAATCATAAAGCTGATGGCAGTGAATACTCGCAAGAGTTCTTTCATCACTCAGACTCATCATCGGGGTTGTTGGAAGACATAGTTAGCACTTTCTTGAAAAGTCCAAAGCCCACTAAAAGTGAGTGTCTGTTGTTAGGTGCTCCTACTTCTCCATCACAAGATTCTTCCCACCTTAAGGCTGAGTCATTTCCTCCTCTTTCCGCTGTTTCCACAGGCCAGATGACGAAGAAAGACGAGGATTTTAATGTTCCTTTGTATCAAGATGGTTTCCACATGCCGCAACCTGGTGTTTTTAATTTCAATGGCTCTAGCAATACGGCAGTTCCCTCTGGCATGCCTCTTACTCAGGAGAAGAAGAGAAAGAAGAAGAAGAAGGACACCAACACCAAGAAGAAGGAGGAGACCAACAACAACAACAACAACAACAATAATAATAATAATAATAATAATAATAATAATAATAGTAATGATCATGGCCTATCATGGAAGACATTTTTGATCATTACTCGGACTTTCTTAATGACTTTCTTAATTAGATTAGGTTACGTACTTTTATAATATGCACTCTCTGTGTTGTGCTCTTCTTTTTCTGTTTTATTTTAGTATTAGGTCGCTGGAAATTTAAAAGTTTAATTAGTGGTGTCTGCTGCTTCTTATCTTATATTAAGGTAGCTATATATATTGTTGTATCGTTGTTGTTCAAAAAGTTACGTTGATCTGATCTCTATTTAGGGTTTTTTATATTTGTTTTGTTCCTAGCTAGCTAAGTTTCGGAACTCACTTTAATTTGTACTCTGCTACCTCTCCTGCTATATATATGGATAATGGATGAAATTTGAAAGGCACCTCAATAAGACTCACAAATTGAATATCTAATATTTCTCAGGTAGAATATGTTATTTGTACATTAAAAAGTTATCAAAATTAGTTATTAGTATAAAATAGATGTTAGAATATAAATATATATTAAAAATAAATTAAATCACACATGTATTTATATATAAATATATTAGTAACTAATTTTAATACCTAATTTTAGTGTAGAAATAGTATTTTTGTTCTTATGTATTAGTATTCTAGATTATAATACTAGCATACTACACATAATAATATTAGACATTGCAATTTTAAATTTAAAAGAATCTATTATAGAATTAATATGCTATGTTAATAGAAAAATATTGAGAGATAGTCTTCACTTGGATTATGATGGGCGAGGTGTTAGTTGAAACTGAACTATAAAACGATGGAAATTCAGGTGCAGTCGATTTTACGTGAAGTTGATAGTTGAGAGTAGTTAGATAAAAATTTAATCAAATCAGTTAAATCATCTAATCGTTTTCAGTTAACTTTATGTGAAGTCGACTGTCCCTGAATTTTCACCTAAAATGAGGCACGTGACAGAATGTGAGATGGGTTTTTGGATGTTTTTAATGGATTCAGTTGCTGCATGAAAAAATGTACGGAAAGTTTCATATACGTATCAAACAATGCAAATGAGAACCTACATGTTTGTTTTTTTCTCACTCTGTGTATTCTATATACATTTATAATATATGAGTTTAATTTTGATATTTTGATAGTGTAAAGCATTTTATATAATAATTATATAATTATATATATATTTTTTAAATAATTATTTATATAATTAATATAAAAAATAATTAATTTTATTAATATAACATTATATATAATTAGATGCATCATGTATATATAAAATTATTTTATACTCACCACATCAAAATTAAATTCTACAATATATATGCAAACCATCACCAAAAACTGCAAAACGTAATGTCCAACAATAATACAATCTTGCATAGTTATTAGTTATTACGCAATAATTGTCATGAATATTTAGGTTAACATTAGTTATTTTAAATATGGTAAAACTAAAGAAAATATGGTGCATAATTTTCACATATGTCATAGTTTTGGAAAATTGAAAATAATATAATCAATTATTAAGAGTGGAGCAAGGTTTTGTTGTTATTAGAAAGACAATAGGCTTATTGTCCGTATATTTGTATTATCCGATAGTTGTTTGTATACAAATATAGTAGTAACACCATTAGTTTGTACTAGACAATATATAAGTATATATTGCTACATTTACATTAACATTTTGATTCATTATAAAACCAAGTAAATTCTAATTAATTAAAGCGGTATATTTAAATAAATTCCTAAGACTTATAAAGCTTACACATACACAATTGTCTTTTAAAAAATAATCGGGGTTCATTTTATAAAATAAAAAATTAATTTCTTTACACAAATTTACATTGTTGTTTTTGTTACTCTTTAATCTTTTTCAATTGATTAATCGTTTTAAAAGAATATAGAGGTAGGATAAATATTTATGTATTAGTAATTAAGTTTAGAGGTAATTAGTATGTAATTCTTCGATCATATATTAAAATTAAGAGTATATTTAGATATAACTTTTAAAAGGGTATCTTTAGGTAGAAAGCCTCAAAAAGTATCTTTAATTTAAACTAATGACAATGTTGTGTTTTTTAAAAAAAAGTGTTTATTACAATAATGACCATTTTATTGAGTATCATCTTCTCATAAAATACGTTTATATAAACCCAATACTGAATTTTTGTTTTATTTTTATTCTTGTTAAGTATCTTGTAATTGTAGTGAATAATTGTTTGAGCATGATTCAATAGATGAGTAGTTATTGATTCACCATAACTATGTGTACTCATCTAGATAGTTACATGAGTGATGATTCACTAATTTCACTTATTGATTCAAAGATTGATGATATTACAAAATATAAAATATATATTAAAATAAATTAAATAACACATACATTTATATATAATAAATACTAAGGTTCTGAAAATCGAACCGGTCATCGAATCGCTCTAGCTACTGGTTCATTAGTTCATAGGTTCAATCGGTTCGATTGTGGTTGAACCGAAAAACCGTTTTATAATAAAATAATAAATAAAATATAAATAAACATATGGAAATATAATTATAGTCTAATGTAAACTTTAAAATACTATTCAAATTAAAAGTATTACATAAACCAGAATGTTATAATCTCATTCAAATACAAATTCAAAAGTCAAAAAACAAAATAACCAATCAAACATAACATAGCAACATCAAAATTATCCAAGTTTGTCATCAATCATCAAAATCCTCCATAACTTGCTGCAGATTTGCGTCATTGATATCATCACCTTCATTTTCACTACTTGGACTAGAAAAAGCAAGTGGTGCAGCATAAAATGTACTACTACCACCACCACCGCCGCCTTGATCTAAATCAGCATCAATCTCATCTAACAAAATATAACACATTATCAATAAATTAAAGATCAAAGCTATTGTAATTTATTGTCTGATCAATAAACTATAATACTCATGAAGCAAGTCTTCAATATTACTCGAGAGGTTGAACTCCCTCCACAGTTGGTAGTTCCAACCGTGTATTCTAATAAGGGGTTGTGATTTGCAATTCCTAGTTCATCAATAAAACCTACCAATTCTATTAATCTCTAAACCTATCAAGTACACAGTAGTTTCATGTTAATTAATTAACAATTTTGATTGCATAGTACATACTACATACAGCGCATAAGATAAGCTGATAGTGAAGATCACTAATGCTCTAATAATAATAATAATAACAATGACTTCAGGCAGTGCAAAATCAGACGACAATTAAGTGAGCCAGGAAATCAAAAAGAAGAAACTTGAGAAAGATTATGATAAATTTAAAATCTATACATTAGATGAAGAAATCAATTGGAAGTACAAGAAAGTTTTGTTGATTCTGCTGCTACAAATGGCAGACTCAAAAAAAGTACAAAATGAACAAAGGAAACAAAATGTGAATTTCAGTGCAGCATCAATGACCAGCAGATTAAAGAAAATCCAGGCATGAGCTGCAATTAACTCAGTAAGTGCTAAAAAATTTCCCAGTAAGAAATTCCCCAAGGGCTGCAGCTAAATTCAGGTTTTAATTAACATTACTCCGAAGCCTTACCAGCTAGCTCCTCATTCTTATTCATGGCCTTCCTTGCTAACTCATAGCCTGCAAAGTTCATGGCAATCCAACCCAGTAATCTCAACTCTCAAGATCACAACATGCAATATCCAAAATTATTCAAAATTATTCACAATTATTCAGCAAACAACAAAATCCAGTTCAATAAACAAAGCAAAATCAGTTCAGTTTCAGTAATCAGTAAACAAAGTAAAATCAGTTCAGTTTCAGTAATCAGTTCAGTTTCAGTAATCAGTTCAAAGAAAAATAAAATAACTAAAAATACTCAATCAAACCCATCAGGAATAAGTTTAGTTTCAGTAAACAAAGCAAAATTATTCAAAATTATTCACAATTATTCAACAAACAACAAAATCCAGTTCAGTAAATAAAGCAAAATCAAAGAGCTACTCAATCAAAGAGTTCACAGCTTAGTAGTTCATCATGTCAGTTCATCAGGTCACAAAATCTAGTTCAGTTTAGCAGGATCAGTTCAGAGTTCACAGTTTCAGAGTTCATCATGTCACAAAATCAAAGAGCTACTCAATCAAACTCATCAGGAGACAGAGACATGCAATTATTCAATGATTCAATCAAACAATCATAAGTTCATAACTAAGAAAAAAATTACCTGGAACTCTGGAAGCTCGAAGGCACCTTAAAGGCTTCAACAGAACATGCAATAGGGACTAGGGAGAGTGGGAGACAGCGACACCGAGTGAACCAAGCAGTGGTGGAGCACGAACGCCGAGTGACTGCGCGACGGAGGTGACTGCTCGACGGAGGTGACTGCGCGACGGAGGTGATTGCTCGACAACGAACCCGTGTGGCCGTGTGAGACTGTGATGGCGTTCTCTGATTCTGAAGCTCGATGAGAATTGTGATTTTGTGAAGGCAATTAGGGATCAGAACATTGATTTAGGGTTCAGAGCGGAAAACGGCAGCGTTTTGCTATTTTGCCAAAAAATCGGCCGGTTCACCGGTTCAACACCGGTTTACAGATTTCGCGGTTTTACTAATTGACCGAATCGTTTTGATGTCCGGTTCACGGTTCGATCGGTTCGACCGGCTGGTTCGAACCGATTTTCAGAACATTGATAAATACATAAATTAAATAATTAATTTAATAACTAATTTTTTTGTATGTATATAATATTTTTGTAAATCTTATTTTATTTCAGTTTTATTTTAAATATTTTATTTAATTTTATATTTTACCTTCTCTTTTATTTTATTCTAATATTAAAGATTAGTAATTTTTGTTTATCATTTTTATCCTTCCATAATTTGATGTAATTCAGACCCGACTCAAAATATATACCGGGCCTATTTGTTAGACCCGAATCCGGCTCTATATTCGATAAAACCTACACACTTTTGGACCATGATTATACTAGGTAAAAATCAGGCCATTAATATTACATTACCTTAATACTTTCTTGTAAGCTAGCATGCGAAAATATCCAAGGTTCCAAGACTCCAACCATTATTTGACATGGTAAAATTCACTTAGAAAAATATAACAAAAACTAACCCTTTTCTAAAATTAAAACATAACCACAATCAATACTAATATTATCTAATAACACCAAATATTTAAGTCAATACAAATAACACAATATTATGCATTAGTTTAAAGTCTTATACATTCTAACCATAAAACATTAACTACTTATAATCTTATAATGACTAATAATACAAAATATTAAGGTTTACAATACTTAAATTTCACATAAGAATAACTATCATCCATCACTAATAATATAAAGAGAAAAGGACAAATAGGTCCCTGACCTTTTGCCCCGCGGACATTTTCGTCCCTGAGCATTTGAAAATACTTTTAAATCCCTGACCTTTACAAATCTTGGACGGATGAGTCCCTCCGTCAAATTGCCTCTGCCAGACTCGCCGGAGAAGTCTGATGTGGCTCTCGTGCGGATGACGTGGCATGACTGGTTGACACCTGGACTGCTGACTGGAAAGCTACATTATAAAATTGGACAAATAAGTCCCTGCACCACTAAACTACGTCGTTTTGATTTCATCCCTAATCCTTAAATTGATTGCGTTCTTTCTGGAGGCCAGTGTGAGGAGCTCAACCTGCATCAACCATGGCTGCTAATGGAGCATCAGCAATGTCGAGAAGAAGCCGCAGAGGAGTAAGAGAAGAAAATTCTGCTTCAAGCTCAGACCCTTGTGTTGTGCACGACGGAGACCTGAAGGACGATGTCGCCCCGAGATGCTTTTGTGGAGTTTATGCGATAATGTATATGTCGAAGACGATTAGCAACCCAAACAGAGTCTTTTTGGGTTGCCCATTCTATAAGGTAAGATAAAAAAACCTGGGAATTTTGTTCTGTTTGAATGGTTTGATATAGTACATTATTTTGGGAATTTTGACAGGAAAACCAACTGCATTGCAAGTTTTTTCTTTGGGTCGATGAGCATCTTGTTAGAATTGGAAGCAGTGGTTGCATCTTTGATAAAAGACCTCTGATTGAGAAAGAGGCAGAAGTTGTTGAAGAGGAAGAGGGATTTCGTCATAGGATGGCTGTACTGGAGGAGAAGGTTACTGTGTTAGAGAAGAAAAAAAATTCGTTAGCTTGTTGTGTTGTTATAATTGTATGTGCAGTTGTGGCTGCTTTTTATGTATTTAGTGACTGAGCAATGAATTTTAGAAAGTAGAGTAGGAAAATGTGTTGATCCTGGTTTTTGTTGTGTATTGAAACATGCTGTTTAGGCAATTTATGTATCATATTATCTATCTAAATGCAATTAAAGTTATGATATTCGTAGGTTGTTGAAAATATGTTGTCAATATCCAAAGAAGCATTAAATGATTGAGGAAAGTAGGCATGAAAGTTGTATACATGAAAGTTATGTAAACATCTTTGCGACAGTTAAATTTTTTAAAAGCTGCCCAAAAAGAGCAAATCTGTTCAAGTGTATAGTATTATGAAGCTTAACATCACAAAAGTAAGCCTCAAACACCTAACAAGTTTGCAACAGTTTATAAAATCCTAAGAGCTTCTCCAAAAAAAAAAAACCAATTCTCCCAAAAAAACATTGTTCTCACAGTCAAGTTTCCTAAATGCTATTACAAGGCATAGTGAGATGTCCAAGGTGTCATATTTCTTCATGTCTTTGGATTGATGGATGGTGGATTAGGAATGAATTTGAACAGTCTTGTTGTTGCTGTGCTTGCTGCTGCCAATGTCTCCTTGGAAGCTGCTGTACTCGGTCCTGGCCTGACTTGAGATGGTTGTGGGCCATGTGGAGCACCTTGTGGTTGAAGCTGTGGTGGTGCAGGCTGACTTGGAGGTGGGAGTGAACTGGGGCAAAGTGGGGTAGGTGGCCTGAATATCTTCTGTTTGGGTCTGATTTTTGAAGTTTTTGGTTGAACTGTTTGGTGAGCTGTGGATGGAACTTGAAGTGGAGGCCTAAATGGTGTACCTCTGGTTGTGAGTTGGTCTGCCACGGGAACTGGTGTTACAGGGTTTGGTGTTGCTGCCACAGCACTTGGAACCTGTTTGTGATACATAAGACGGTATTCATGAGACTTAGGATAAATAACAGTTTAAAGGGTCAACATTTCACAATAATATATAAAACTTACATCTGGAGCCTGGCTAGATGCAGCCTGGCTAGATGCAGCCTGGCTAGAAACAGCCTGGCTAGATGGATCACTTTGGGTGTTAAGAGCATCCTGTCCAATTAAGTTGACCAATGTTGATCATTACTATATAAATCCTCAAATATTGAACTAAACATATATATACACCAAATATCCAGATTACTAAGAATAAATAAAATACTAACATCATCTTTTGGTGCTGACTGTGATAGTGGAAGGACAACTAGTGACTGACTTGTCCCACCTTTCTTGGACTTCTTGGTCTTAGGTTTCCAGTTGGGGTTAGATGGAGCACCCTTGCATGTCTTGTAATTATGTCCCTCTGAGCCACATTTACTGCAAGTTACCTTAAAGGATCTCTTCAGCTTGGCACCTTGCTGCATCATTGGTTCAGCCGGATCCTTTTGTCTGTTGTGTACCTTTGGTCTGCCTATTGGTCTCTTTATGATGGGAGGATCTGGTCTTGAATACTCACTCCGTGTCCAAAATTCCTGACTAGGCACCGGTTGAATAGAATATGAATATGTCTTATGGATTGACTCCATGCATAACCATGGATGAACATATTCTTCTGGTTGATCATGTCTTTTCCTGATTGCTGCTACTGCATGGATACAGGGCATGCCTAAAACAGACCAATATCATGCACTAGTTAGCAATAAACCAGATAATTTAGAACAGTAAACCATATAATTCAGAACAGATTTAACATATAATTAGAACTAACCAGTCAGCTGCCACTTGTTGCATGAGCAAGTTTGCTTGATGAGATCCACATCTACCTTTGTATTCTTACGACTCACTTCAAATCTCTTACGTTCCTCGTCACCTGTCCACTCTGCAAGCCACTTGTTGCTGGGCCTTATAAGACGATCCAGCCTTTTCTGCTGAACAGGTGCGAGCTTTCCAGAATAATTTTCTAGTAACTGCTTATGTTTGACCATCCTCCTCATCAGATAGCACCTAATTTCTTCACACATTGTGAGAATAGGCTTGATTCTATAGTTTACTATCTTCGCGTTGAACACCTCACACATGTTATTTGTGAGGTTGTCCACTTTTGGTCCATGTGAGAAATAGGCCTTCACCCAAGTTGCTGGCTCAAATTTCGATAGATACTCTCATGCACCCTGGTTAATTCGCTTGAGTTTTTCCATTTGCTCCTTAAATTCTGGTATGGTGGTGCATTTAGCACAATCCCAAACCACCTCCCGAATATAGAGGTCCTTAAAACGGTTGATAAAATTTTTCCAAATGTGCATCACACAGTTTCGGTGATGGGCATTTGGCATAACTGACTTCAATGCAGGTAACAATCCCTACATAGCAGTTGCACAATCATATCAAGTAACACAACAGTTATGATACATTTGCTACCCAATAACATAATATTAAAAATTGAATTTTTATGAAACCTAATTATTATTTAGATAGTTTTTAATTATAATATATAATTAATTAAAAATTTTCATAAATATCTAAAATAATCGATACAATTTTATTTGATACGAGTTCAGAGAGTTTGTAAAAGAAAGGAATATATTAATAAAGATTACATGGATTGAATTATTGTAGAAGTTACATGATTAGAAGTACATGCTGCTATATATATATATATAGTATGTGCAGCAGAGTTATAATGGAAACTAACTAATTAACTTGCTTTGATTATAACATTAACTAATTAACTTGCTTTGATTATATCATCAAGAAGTCAACATATATAGCATATCACGATTGGTAACTAACTAATTAACTTGCTTTGATTATAACATTAACTCTTATCTTAATAATCTTCATTATGAGTATAACAAGTTATGCAGCAGTAGTAGTACATTCATAATAAGTACATTCTTACAAGTTATAACAAGTTATGCAGCAGCAACTTCCTATGATTATAATTTTAACTTATATTTCTATAGCAGTAACTTCCTATGATTATAATTTTAACTTATATCTCTATAAATTTTTATACTTATGCAGCAGTAACTTCCTTTGATTATAACTTTAACTCATATCTCTATAAATATTGAATACTTATGCAGCAGTAGTACATACATAGCAAGTAAAACAGCACTAATTCATATCAAGTTATGCAGCAGTAACTTTCTTTAATTATAACTTTAACTGATATCTCATTAAATTTTTATACTTATGCAGCAGTAGTACATACATAGCAAGTAAAACAGCACTAATTCATATCAAGTTATGCAGCAGTAACTTTCTTTAATTATAACTTTAACTGATATCTCATTAAATTTTTATACTTATGCAGCAGTAGTACATACATAGCAAGTAAAACAGCACTAATTCATATCAAGTTATGCAGCAGTAACTTTCTTTAATTATAACTTTAACTGATATCTCTATAATTTTTTTTACTTATGCAGCAGTAGTACATACATAGCAAGTAAAACAGCACTAATTCATATCAAGTTATGCAGCAGTAACTTTCTTTAATTATAACTTTAACTGATATCTCTATAATTTTTTTTACTTATGCAGCAGTAGTACATACATAGCAAGTAAAACAGCACTAATTTATATCAAGTTATGCAGTAGTTGTACATTCATACTAAGCTAAACAGCACTAATTATATTAAGTAAAGCAGTAGTTGTATACAGCTACTAAGAAATAACCTAGTATTCAATAACACTCATCATTAAAGAATTACATAACACTATGGCAATACATAAAGTAATTAAAGTTTACCTTTTGTTGGTCGGACATAAAGTTCCAACCATGAGTCTGCACATCCCCCAAATCCTCTTGGAGCAGAGTCAAAAACCACTTCCAGGACTCCTTAGTTTCAGACCTAGCTACTCCGTAGGCAACCACGTAAAATTGGTTATTTGCATCCTGAGCCACTGCTGTGAGGAGTTGTCCACCGTAATAAGTCTTCAGAAAACAGCCATCAAGATGTATCAATGGCCTACACCCACTCTTGAACCCCTGTTTGCATGCTTCTAAGCATATATAAAGCTTATCAAAAATAGGGGGGGATTGAGGTATAGGAGTGACACACAACTCTGCCCTAGACCCTGGATTGCTTCTTAATATCTCAAACAAGTAATCTCTAACATTACTATACTGCTCCCTCTCATTACCCATGATTCTCTCTCTTGCCTCTCTAACTGCTCTGTAAACCATTTTTGGATGTGCAGTGAGTGAGAATTCTTCTCTGAGAAAGTCAATAGCCTCACTTGTCCTCATATGAGGCTGTGTACTCATTCTCTTCTCAACCTTCAAGCTAATCCAATGTTGATCAGCCGCATTACTTCCCATGTCCCTTGCACATGTATGGTCATTTTTGTAAGTCTTCACCTGGTAGCATTGCAGAGATTTATTGTATGATAAATGAACCAGCCACGGACACTCATCATCCATGCATCCCACCCTCACTCTCTCTTTGTCATTCTTAATCCACCTAAGCTCCCTACCCTCAGCAATGAATGAGTCTTTTACAACTTCCTTAAATCGCTCTATGGTGGCAAACCTAGTCCCTAACTCAAATCTCCCCTCTCCATGCTCATAATCATCATCAAACTCAGGGAATTTATGCTTGTTAGATTCATCATCTGATGAAATAGGTGTATGTAAATTCTCAGATTCATAATCATATACCGGGTCATCATCATCATCTTGGATCAGGCTCACATAGAACCTAACATGTTGGTCCCTGTTTGGTTCTGGGCCTCTGTTGGGCTGCACATTAGGATCAGACCCAACATTATTTCTGGTCTGCTGCTCATTGGGTCCACTACTTTGTCCCATCTTCTTCCACGTCTTCCTGTTTCTTTTAGCACTTGTCTTATTTGCAGTTGTCTTCTTTGGAGACACAAATTTTTTCTTTCCCTTCATTACTCTCTGCCTTTTGCTACCTTTCTCATCAGCACTGGTATCATCATCATCACTATTACTTTCAAATCCGGGAGGTGGAGGTTTGTAGGGCTCATCCTCCGTACTCTCGTACCCATCATCAGATGACGAACTCTGATCATCCACCAAAATCTCTCCATCATCAGGACTGTTAGTTTGCTTTCCAGCATCCTCCACAATCTCAGGTTCATCAACAGGGTGGTCAAAGTATAGGTAAAATTCATCCGTCTCTGTATTCTTCATTTTGTTCTCTCGCATTGCGTTAATCCCTGCATCTCCTGTCAAAATATGCAGCCCAGACTCAATATCAGGACTCCTTGGATCATACCAATAAACTGTCTTGTATGATTGGTACCCCAACCCCTTGAACAATATGATCAAGTCTCCGAAATTAACGAAGTCCAGGTCCATTTCTGGAAACTTCTCCACCTTCCCATTTTTGTAAACCAGAGAGCCATTACTTTCTCTCACAAAATTACCTCCATGGTGGAATACAGGCACCACAAACACATCAACCATCTGAAAAAAAGAAAAACAAAAAATTGTAAACAATGATCAAGAATTACTCTTTTCACATATTAACAAGCAATGGCCTTCAACATACAGAAACGAAAAATCACCGCAGAAGCTTTCTTTGCCCTAACAGTAATTCAATTTCAATCGAAAAACCCCAATACTTTTTTGACAACTTCTATCAACATGCACGATCAGTCCTTTCACAACAGAGTTCATACTTGCATAAGTATTTAACATCACAATCCACTAACTAAGCAACACAACAAACTTCTTACCTTCGGTGACGAAGACAGCAACTCAGACAACAATGGAGGCCTCTTCGACGGTCACTGCACACGGCAAATGTCTCAGCCTGGGTAGTGATCTTTTTGGAGGGAGAAATAGAGTATGATGATCGTTGGTATCCTTAGGGTTTTATGTAATTCAGAAAGGGTGGTATGGGTGTAATGGGTATTGTAAGGGACTTTGTAAGGGATGAAATCAAAACGACGTAGTTTAGTGGTGCAGGGACTTATTTGTCCAATTTTATAATGTAGCTTTCCAGTCAGCAGTCCAGGTGTCAACCAGTCATGCCACGTCATCCGCACGAGAGCCACATCAGACTTCTCCGGCGAGTCTGGCAGAGGCAATTTGACGGAGGGACTCATCCGTCCAAGATTTGTGAAGGTCAGGGATTTAAAAGTATTTTCAAATGCTCAGGGACGAAAATGTCCGCGGGGCCAAAGGTCAGGGACCTATTTGTCCTTTTCTCTAATATAAAATATTAATTGTGTATGATAATTGGGCCATCAAACTAAGTTCGGTGACCTGAGATATGACCTAGTCCCAATTTTACTCACTTCGGAGATTTCATTTTTTCTCTTGGGTCAATTCCGAATCACTTCGGATCCAAATTTTTATGATCCAAAATCTTTCGAATTCGAATTGGACCGGACCATACACAGTCCTAATCGACCCCTTTATTATCCATTGAGATTTTTATATTTAGTTATTTACAATGCAATGCTGGCAGCATCCACAATGATGGTGGTGGTTGGTAGTTGAAAAAACAAAGCAAGAAAATAAAAATAACGGAAGTTTTTAATGGTGATGATAATGATGGGGTTGAGTGAAACTGAAAAATGATAGAGATGATGGTGAAGAGGCAAAGTTAAAAATGAAACAGAAAAAAAACAGCTAATTTTTTGTGTTAAAAAAATAAAAAAAAAAATAAAATTAAAATGAAGTAAAACAGTAAGCATAAAACAGATGGATTTTTTAAATAAATGAATAAAATTTTATATTTCTTATTTTATAGCAAAATACAAATATTTATTAATTTAGAGTAATACTCCAAATAGATTCTCAAGAAATTTATCATTCGACAGTTTTGTCCCCCACAAAATTTAACTAAGATTTCGCCTCTGAGGTTCTCAGATATCCACCAGATACGTCCCCAAAACTGTTTGATCCGGTTAACGTGGTTACGTGTTAGGTTAACTGCGACATGTTACTTCCAGGACATTTTGGTCCCCATTTACGCTGGACAAAACGACGTCGTATTGGAACCAGGGCCAAAACAACGTTGTTTCGCGGAGGACAAATTCGTCCCCACTTGGACAGATAATGCAAACAGCGACGTTTTCATGTGGGGGACCTATTTGCCTTATAATAGTATCTTAGGGGACCTATTTGACCTATAATTCGTGATGTTACACTCAAATACTTTTATTGTCTCTGTTTGTTAATATTGGAAACACAAGCTGATGTATTTGAACTGGTAGCATGCAAGAGCCTAATCCTCCCTCTCAATATATTCAAGTTGACAATTCTCCCTCAGATGTGACAAGAAATGTCTCAAGCAACCCAAAAGTATGCCCCTTATAAGTGGCTTAATGTAAGCAGTTGAACTATGTGTGAAACATGGTGATAACAATACTGTTTATTCCAAACTCAGCTTTCTTTTAGACGTCTAAAGGAGACAGTAATTAGGACAAAAAATTCGAGGAGTGTTAGTGCTGAGACAATGGCAGTTGCAACCAGTGGCACACTATCTAAGTTGTTCAAATTCATTCCAACACCAGGGTTGAACCAGTCTTTCAAGAAATGATGCTTCTAAGAATTAGTGTGAAAGTTGTTGTTTTAGTTATGTTACCACATTTTGTTATGTTGGAGGAAGAAGACTTTATGTTGTTTAGAATGGTTTCGTTTAGTTTATGTTGAAGAAAATAAACCTTCTTTTGACTTGATTTGGTTTGTGTTGCTATTGAAGCCAACTATTTGTGTGGTTAACATGTTTGGGTTCTCAGGTTTATGTTACCATTTTGATAAATGAACAGTCAATGTGTTTTTAAGGTTTGCGTTGAAGTAAATATAGTTTCTTTTAACATGACGAATTATAGGTCAAATAGGTCCCCTAAGATACTATTATAAGTCAAATAGGTCCCCCACATGAAAACGGCACCGTTTACATTCTCTGTTCAAGTGGGGGCGAATTTGTCCTCCCTGAAACGAAGTCGTTTTGCCTCTGGTTCCAATAAGACGTCATTTTGTCCAGCGTGGATGGAGACCAAAATGTCCTGGAGGTGACATGTCGCAATTAACCTGATACGTCACCACGTTAACCGGATCAAACGGTTTTGGGGATGTATCTGGTGGATATCTGAGAACCTCATGATTGAAATTTTAGTTAAATTTTGTGGGAGACAAAACTGTCGGATAATAATTTTTTTGGGGATCTATTTAAAGTATTACTCATTAATTTATATGGTATCATATAACTTTACAATCAATATCTGTGAAATAGCGAAAGAAAATTATTTTGTACAAATTCATAGGTAATATCAACGAAATTGTAACAGCAGAAAATAGATTAGGGTATTAAACTTTAAAATATAAATATCAATAAAAAATATTTTTACTTAAATTTAAATAAAATATTAAAAAATAAAAATAAAAAAATAAAAATTAAATTTTGTGTTTAAATTTAAATTCTAAAAATTTATGGTTTTGCAAACTTATGAATAAAAAAAATAAATAAATAATTTTCTAAAATTTATTACAAATTATTATTTGATTTATTAACATTTAAAAAATTATTATCAAAACTTTTAACATTAAAAAAATTTATATAAAATATAATTCTCTAAAATGACGGCATAGGAATCTAAATTTGAATTTTTTAAATAATAAGTAACGTCATCAAAATATTTGTTCTATACTTAATTTAAAAAATTAAATCATAATTTAATTAATATAATATTTTAATTAATTTTAAATTATATTTTGTATAGATATAGTTGGTTTTTTTATATATTTCTAATTTTGAAAAAAAAAATCCAAAATCATTTAAACTTTCAGGATATAAAATATACATTAAATAAAAAATAGAACAAGTCCCTCATCCTAAGCTACAATGCATGGTTAATTACTTTAATTAGCTGGTCCCTTAAAGTGAATTATTTTTTTATTTATTAACACTTTGATAGGGATTCTCACACGGTACACAGACAAGACAAGATAAATTATTCTAAGAAATGGTTTATTTCATTTTAGACATGTGCCGAAAACTTAAGCTTTTTTTTTTAATTTATATTTTGCAATCTAATAATTGATAATATTTCCTAAAAATTTAAAGACGCTACTTATCTTTTAAATTTTTAGTATTTAGTCAAATTTTTTATTTAAATAATATTATTTAATTAATTTAATTATCTATTTTTATAAAAAAATATTTATTTTTTATAAAGAACTACTTATTTTTTAGTTTTTCTCTTCTAAAAATTGAATGATGGATAATTTTTAAAAAATACTTACTTACAGTAAATTATTAACACAAGATATTTGCTCGTTAAAATTTTTCAAATGGAAACTTTTAATTGAAAGTTAAAAGCTTTTAACTTTAGAATTCCTTCTTTTTTCGAATGTAATAAAATTTTTTTGAAGGAAATTACATGTAAAACCTTTTGCTTTGTCTTTTTCTAGTGTTCTGGGTCGGATTGCTTGTAACTTTGTAAGAGGTGGAAAACACTACCTATGGCTATTGGCTAATGTTCCGAATCTATATTGAATATGAATACTGATGAGGTGGTACAATTAGTTAAGGGTAGTGGGCCTTTGCCTATGGTCTATAGTCTATTGCATTACCGGTCCCAAAAAGCCCACTAGTGTAGCCCATCTAACCTCCTTGAAAGCAGTTAGAGAAGTTGATGTTAAACACGAAACCGTGTCTTCTGACCCAAAAAAAGAAATACATGTCCAACAAGAAAACACTAAAGCAAGAAAAAAGAAAAAGGAAAGAAATGAATCCTAAAAACTTATACCGAAAAAAAAAAAAAAGAGACAATGATATTTTGGGCGACAGGTTTTGTTCTCGCAATTTTAGGTAGACACACACATGATATTGAGGTAGAGATAAAAAGATTTAAAATTGTGTTTGATAAATATTATTTTTAAAAATATTAAATTAGTATATTTTATATTTATTTTAACTAAAAAATACAGAAATACTTACAAGAGATACTAATAAAAAGTAAAATTTATTTTTTATTTTTTTATTATTTTTGTTAATTTTTTATAATTATATTTTTTATTATTATATTTTTTTAAATTTTTTAAATAAAAAAAGAGAATAAATTAAACTTTTATAATTTATTTTAGTTTATCATCAAACAAAATACAAAAATATTAATTTTTATGTTTCTGTCTTTTGTATTTTATGTATTTTATTTTATCCTATTCATATAACCAAAAATACTAATTTATTACACCTTCATGTCTATCCTTATCTTCAGCAAGAACTCATACAATAAGTTCAACTGCTTGCTGGATTTATAACTCTAAGTTGAACAAATGAAGAGTTATTCATATTATTCTATAATTTCTCTTGGACATGATACTTTTATCAAACAGTTTTTCCAAGTTGGTGAAGATGTAGTTAATGTCATTAGAAAGTTGTGTCAGATAAGACAACTATTTCATTTCTATCAACTTCACTTAATGGTGGTGAGTTTCTTTCTTTTTCTATTTTTTTTTTTTAAATATAGGCATACGATGAATTTAAAGTTGTGTTCATGAGATGTTCACATAACTGCATTATTGTGCATTCTCACAAAAGGTATAGAAAATAAAAAGAAAACAAAGTTTGCAGAATTGTCAATTATATACAATTATATACAATTAACATTTATATAAAAATTATAATATATACAATTAACATTTATATAAAAATTATAATAATAATAATTTTCAATTATAAATATTTAAAATATATACTATTTAGTCTATTTAAACATATTAACTAACATTACTCTTACTATTATACTCCATCTCATATATCTTTTTAAATGAATTGTCAACAATATCTTCAGCTATATTCAAATTTAGCATAATAACATCTACTTATCATATGAACATTTTAATATAAAATGATTAACAAAATTTATTTGTAATTTTATGCTATATTTTTTTTTTTTGTATTTTCATTCTCAATTTTTTTTATTATCTTCAAATACAACCACTAAAAAAAGCTCAAAATCTAAGCCATGGATCACAATCTTTTTAATACAACACTTTTAAATTTATATAATAGATATATAGTATAATTAATTTAGCTTTCCACAATAGGCGAGTTTTAATCTAGTTTTTCTAATTTAAAAATGTAGAAAACAGGCAAATCAAAAGCTCCAAGCAAACTATTAGACTAAGACCAAGACATTATCAATGTACAAATTATTAAAATAAGACAACTAGCATGCATTATTGTTATTGAAACCTCATAATATGTTACCATGATATACATACAAAAAATGTGTTGCCAAATGTCAATTAAGTTCTCCACTGCTATGAATTTTCTAAGTTATCTAGGAGACAGATAACGATGTCATTATGAAATTTGGATATCTCTGACTTCACGTGTCCCCCAATCACATGGAACTTTGTTGCATTCATCAAAAATATATATCCTGGGATTTGATGTGTTCCCAAAATCAGTGTGAGACAGCTAGAAGCTCAAAGTTACTGATGCTGTTACAGTGCAAGGATAAAAACTAAAAAGACTAACCATTAAATAAAGATCACATTAAAATTCAATAATGAATAGTATTTCACAATATACAAAAATAGTGAAGAAGAGACAATATGGTACCTTGAAATTGATTAGCCAACTCCTAAAATAAATAAAGTTTGAACAGTCATACACAGAAAGAAATGATAGCATATATCTTTTTTCTTTTGTATACTCATATATATATCCATCAAAACTCATAGGATCCTTACACAAGAAAAAAACAGAGGAGAAAAAAATGTCTGAGAATGCAACTCATCATGTGGTGATGCTTCCATGGTCTGCATTTGGCCATTTGATTCCGTTTTTCCAACTCTCCATAGACATAGCCAAATCAGGTATTCATGTCTCCTTCATTTCAACACCAAAAAATATTCAAAGGCTTCCAAAACCACCTTCAGATTTATCTCATATTTTACATTTGGTGGAAATTCCATTTCCATCACCATTAGACTCATCACATCTCTCTGGTGGTGAGGCTACTGTGGACATTCCATTTGACAAAATTCAGTACCTCAAGTTAGCATGGGATCAAATGCAAAATCCAGTGAAGGAATTTGTGTCTAAGTTGCAACCAAATTGGATCATTTGTGACTTCCATGCACACTGGGCTGTAGAGATTGCTCAAGAGCTTCATGTGAAACTCATGTACTACTCTGTTTACTCTGCTTCCACTATTGTGTTCTTTGGACCACCCGGTCGAATGAGAGCACCAACCTCGCCAGAAGTCCTAACATCACCAAGAGAATGGGTGAATTTTCCGTCTTCAGTGGCTTTTCAACGAAACGAGGCCATTGCGTTCTATCAAAGTGCATACATAGAAAATGTGACCGGGTTAAGAGACATTGATAGGCTTGCCAATGTAATAGACGGCGCAAACGCTGTATCATTTCGCAACTGCTATGAGATGGAAGGTGAGTATTTGAATCTATATCAAGAACTTATTGAGAAGCCAGTGATTCCTGTAGGTTTGCTTCCTCCGGAGATGCCAGAGAAAAGACTTGTTGATGAGTCTTGGAGTAAGACTTTCGAGTGGCTTGATGCGCAAGCAACAAAGTCGGTAGTCTTTGTTGGGTTTGGTAGTGAGTGTAAGTTGAGCAAAGAGCAAGTTTTTGAGATAGCTTATGGATTAGAGCTTTCTGAATTACCATTTTTGTGGACATTGAGAAAACCAAGTTGGGCAATTCATGATCATGATTCTCTGCCTCTTGGATTTTGTGAAAGAACATCAAAGAGAGGAAAAGTTTGTTTTGGATGGGCACCACAAAAGGAAATTTTGTCACATAAATCTATTGGGGGGTCTTTGTTTCATTCTGGCTGGGGATCTATAATTGAGACTTTGATGTTTGGCCACACTCTTGTAGTGTTGCCATTTGTTGTTGATCAACCTCTTAATGCAAAGGCTTTGCTTGATAAGGGTCTTGCCATTGAAGTGAAGAGAAATAATGAAGATGGTTCATTTAGTAGAGATGACATAGCCAAATGCCTCAGAGAAGCTATGGTATTGGAGGAAGGAGAGATGCTTAGAATCAAGACAAGAGAAATTGCTAAAGTTGTAGGCGATTTGAAGCTTCACCATGATTACATGAAAGCATTTGTCAAGTTTCTTAGGACTTGATGAATCTGAGAATAGACCTTGTTATTAGTCCAAATGTTTCTTATATTGAGTGATTAATGAATATAATCTTAGGTTGTGTTTGATTAGTGTCTTAAGACAGATGCAGATATATTGAGACAATAGAGTCAGAAAAGATAGTTATCGAACAAACTCTTAATGTTATGGATGTATTTAAATGTGACTTAAGCAGTAGATCAACTATGTAATAAATTACCTTCTGCTGTTGATTTTGTTGTATGGTTTGAGAAATAAATTCGGTAATATTGTTAATGATTAAAAGGGCTATAAATTACGTTTAAGCAAAGCAAGTCTAGAATTACTTCCAACATGCAACAGATCAACTTGGAGGAAGTTTGGATGGTTAAAAACTTGATATTGAAAAATCGTTTTCTTAATATTGAAATGGTAATTAATGCATCAGAAAATATTTTTGATAGTTCACAAAAAAAAAAAAAAAAAAAAGAAGTTTCAGATTCTTTCTCATAAATTCTAAGTAGTAGGTTAGGTCAGTTACTGTGGCAAAATGTCGTTTATTAATACCTTTTGCCAATGAGGCAATGACCATATGAAACTTGTTTGACAAATTATGAGTGTATGGTAGATAAAACAAAAATGGTAGATGCATGTAAATGTAATTACCATTGAGTGACAAACAGCTCATGTAATTTCCACAAAGACTATATTTCCATTGGTCCTACAAAAGTTTGAACTTTCCACACCTTGCAATCTCATTGCATCTTTCAAAAAGTACCAATATGACTAAACATTTAATTTAAAGCCAGAAAGACACCCCACAAAATTTATTTTTTTTTGGAAGAGGAGTTAACAAAAAATAAAAAAACAAAGAAAAGTTAGTGCAAGACAGCTAGGCACACCACTGCTTAGAATTATTTTATCTCGGAGATTGATACCATGTCTTGTTGCTAACTTGTAATTTCAAAGCACTGTTCTTTCCTTCTATTTCTGAAAATTTGATCACTTTACTATTGTTCGAGATCATGGCTGGAGTTGTTGTTGGTGGAGCTTTTCTGTCTGGCTTCATTAATGTTGTCTTGGACAGGCTCATTTCTGCTGATGCTATCAACTTGGTTGTGGGCAAGAAGCTTAGCTCTGACTTGGTTGAGAGGCTGAAGAATGCTCTGACAGATGCTGGAGCTCTTGTTGATGATGCAGAGCTCAAGCAACTGGATAACCATGATGTGAAGGAGTGGCTCAACTGTCTCCGAGATGCTCTTTACACTGCTGATGACTTGCTGGACCGCATCTGCACCAAAGCTGCAACTCAAAAGGTCACTCTCTTGGGTAGAATCTTCAATTCTGAAGATAGGCAAATGGTGAATGAGATAGAAAGGGTGGTTAGAAGGATAGAAGATCTTGAGAACCGCAAAGGAAAGCTTGGGCTTGAAAAGATTTCCACTGCTAGCTTCTCCTGGAAAACTCCATCCACTTCTCTTGTAAAAGGGAATGTGTGTGGCAGGGAGGATGACAAGAAGGCCTTAATCAAGATGCTGAATGACAACAATGAGCATCACCTCTCTGTCATCTCTATTGTTGGCATGGGTGGTGTTGGTAAAACTACTTTGGCTCAATGGATGTACAATAATGCAGAGTTGATGGAGGGATTTGATCAGAAAGCATGGGTTTGTGTTTCGGAAAACTTCAATATTGTTGAGACTACAAGGAATATAGTAAAGGAGATCTCTACAATTACTCAGGATCTTGATAGCTTCAATTCAATTCAAGATGCTTTGAAGAAAGAATTGTCCAAAAAGAAGTTCTTTATTGTTTTGGATGATGTTTGGAGTAATGATCATCATCAATGGAAGGATTTTCTAGCCCCTTTTCAATGCGGGGATAAGGGAAGTACTATTCTTCTGACTACTCGCAAGGAAGATGTTGGTTCAGTTGTTCAAACAAATTGTCAGCCTCACTATCTCATTCCATTATCAGAAGACTATTGTTGGTCAGTGTTTGCAGCCAATGCTTCTTTTCCAGAATCAAATGGGAGCCCAATACTTGAAGGAATAGGCAAAAAGATTGCCAAGAAGTGCGATGGTTTGCCATTAGCAGCAGAAACACTTGGTTGCTTGTGCAGAAGGCATGATGCTAAGGAATGGGAAAAAATCTTAAGCAGTGATATTTGGGGATTTTCTACAAATGAGAGTAAGATTGTTCCAGCATTGTTAATTAGTTACTTTCACCTTCCTGCACATTTGAAGCGTTGTTTTGTTTATTGTGCACTGTTTCCGAAAGATTATCACTTTAAGAAAGATGAACTAATTTTGTTGTGGATGGCCGAAGATCTTTTAAGACTACCAAAGAGAGGAGAGAACTTGGAAGAGGTTGGTTGCAAGTGTTTTGAAGAATTAGCTTCAAGGTTATTTTTTAAACAAGAATGGGGTTGGCATAAGATGCATGATCTCTTGCATGACTTGGCAATATTCCTTGCTGGAGACTTCTATTGTAGAATAGAAGAGCGTAGTGAACAAGAAAAGAAGAAGGTTCTCACTCGTCATTTGTCACATTTGCCATATGGAAGCTTAGATCATCCAATCTCAAAAGTCTTTAAGTCCGATATGAAACCAGAATCTTTGAGGACATCGTTGTATATCGATGATTTGTTCAGCATGGCATCTAAGTTTATATGCTTGAGAGTTTTGTCCTTTCGTAAACTTGATGTATTACCTGATTCAATAGGTGAATCAATTCATCTACGGTATTTGAATCTCTCTTTCACTGACATTAACAGGTTGCCAGAATCATTGTGCAACTTGTATAATCTACAAACATTAATATTGTACGGATGTACTAAGTTGACCATGTTGCCCATTAACATGCACAATCTTGTGAATTTACGGCATCTGGATCTCAGGGAAACTTCTTTGGGAGAAATGCCTGGAGGAATAAGCAAATTGAAACACTTGCGTGTTTTATATTTCTTTATTGTGGGAAATCATAAATATAATGGAATCCAGGAATTAGGAGGGCTGTCAAATCTTCAAGGTTCATTTGTGATTAGGAAGTTGGAGAATATTGTGGACGTGAAAGAAGCAGAGAATGCAAGGATGACAAACAAGAATCTCATGAACGAATTATACTTGGAGTGGTCTTCAGGTGATGATATGGTTCCGAACACAAGTGCCGAAAGAGATATACTTGACAACTTGCAACCTCACAACAATTTGGAAAAGTTGACCATCAAGGGATATAAGAGTACAATATTTCCAGATTGGTTGGGGCACTGTTCATACAACAATATGACAAGTGTATCTCTCAAGTCTTGCAACAATTGCTGCATGCTGCCTTCACTTGGACAGTTGCCATCTCTTAAGGCCCTGCGCATTAAAGGTTTTGGTCAGCTGAAGTGTGTTGGCATGGAGTTTTACAAGGCTATTGGTGACCCTTCTTTGCAAATTGCTCCTCCTTTTCCCTTGTTGGAGAGTTTGAAATTTGATAAAATGGCATGTTGGGAGGAGTGGCACTTACCTGACTCAAAAGCTTTTTGTCAGCTTAAGAGTCTTAAAATAAGAGATCGTCCAATGTTAAAGGGAGATATGCTTCATCAGGTATTCATGAGAATCGTTTCTTCTTCATCGGATGCTTTGAAAGTTCGCGAGTTAGTTATAATCGAATTTCGAGAAGGAGGGTTTTCAGGTATGTCACTTAATGGGGATACATTATCAATTAGCGGAAGTGAATGTGTGGTGGAGTCTGCATTTAACGAAATGATGAGCAATAAGCATCTACCCTCCCTCCAAGAAGTAGAAATCATCGGGTGTTGGTTTGCTGTGTCCTGGCCGAACAATTGTTTACTACCCAAATCTTTGCAAAAGCTCACAATCAGGGAGTGCAGCAAACTGGAATTCCCGCAGCAAAAGTATGATTTGGTAGAGCTACTATTACACAGCTGTGATTCACTGAGCTCCTTATCGTTGGATGTCTTTCCCAATCTCAAGAATCTCCGGATTGATAGGTGTGAGAATCTGGAATCAGTGTCAATGTCAGAGGCACCACACGCTGCTCTTCAACGTCTCATAATCTGGGGGTGCGAGAAATTAGTGTCATTAGCAGGAGGAGGACTGGCTGCACCCAACTTGACTCATCTTCATGTCGCAAATTGTGAGAAGTTGGAGGCATTACCACGTGACATGAATAGTCTACTCCCAAGTCTGCAGTCTCTCGAGATATATGGTTGCCCAAACATTTGCAGGTTGCCAGAGGGTGGTTTGCCGCCTAACTTGAAATCACTTGAACTGCAAATTGGCGAAGAACAAATGAGAGATCTATCCTGGATGGCCAACTTGCACGCCCTCACTCATCTCAGATTTTATGGTTCTTACTGCGACAACTTAAAGTCATACCCAGAGGTGGGTTCGCTGCCTCACCTTCCCTCCCTTACCACTCTTGGGATATGGTGCTTCCATAATCTGGAGACATTGGAGTGCAACGAGCTTCTCCGCCTCACCTCCCTTCAACAACTACATATTTCATTCTGCAACAAGCTGAAGCATATGGAAGGAGAAAAGCTGCCTCCCTCTCTCTTGCTACTCAAAATTCAATACTGTCGTTTGCTGGGAAAACACTGCAAGAACAAGCATCAACTAATCTGGCCCAAAATTTCCCACATCCCCACCATTCAAGTCGAAAACTTTTCAGATAAAGCTTCTGCGTAGGTAATTTTCTAATCTCCCATGTTTGTCGTTTCCTTTTTCCTTAAAACATACCCACCATTCAAGTTGACGGCCGACGAATTTTCTGAACAGTGATTTATGAGCAAGTAATTATCTAACCTTCATGTTTGTCATGCTACCACATGTAAATTCACACATGCATAAATTTCCATTTCCTTCAAGTGAAAAATATTCTCTCATTCTTTAGCGAAAAGCTTCTGTTTTTTTTTTTTTGCTATCTTTCTCTATTCCTCTCTATAATTTTATTTTTGCTGTTTTGCATAGAGAAAAAAAATAAAATAACAGCTTGATTTGTTGAAAGAAAAGAGTTATAAAATGGTGTTCCTGTCTTTGCCAATTCTTTATGATCATTGTCAGTTGTTGTGCTGCAAGATTCATATAGGAATAAAAAAAGGAATCAGCATGCATGAGCTATATAAGCTTTCAAAATAGAAGGATCAAGTTATTGTTATGTAGTCGTTTTTTTTCCTTACCACAGATTGAATCCTTACATAAAATGAATAGTATTAGATGCCAATAATAACTATTTCTTCCTTTCTGGATTTGGATACGTCATCAGACAAATTCACAAGGTGATGAAAGTATGTAGCTAATGCAGACATGATTCAAGAATATGCTTTCCACATTTAAAGATGACAATCCTGTACCTGAAATAGTCATTAGAAGGTGAAGTTGTGGTGATGCCATCAGCAGCAATTTCATTCCTATCAACTTCACTCATTGATCTTTATCTTGGTATGTGCAGTTTGTACATATATTAACCTGCAGTGGGATTCAAATTATTCAAGAAAAAGCATTGTCATAGAATATTTGATCTTTTTGGACTGAATTGAAGAGGATAGCTACGAATATACAGGGTTATTGTTATGCAAAGTCAGTGTATTATGTGTATGGAAAAAATTTTCTTTTATAACTTGTAGTATTATAACCATCAATCACTTTAGTTTCTTTATAATTTCTCTAGGTATGCTTTGACTTCCTGTTTTTGGGTGTCATTTCTTTTCACTGCTAACTCTAAAATCAAACCAATAATCCAACATTGTGTTAATGAGGTTTTCACATAAGTGTGTCTGTGGTTATTGTGATGACATTCTGACAAACATTTAGTTTTGAAATGTATATATATAATTTGTGTTTTAGGAGATACTTTGAAGATCAATCAGCAATTATTGTCCTGAGAGCATTGCAGTTCTGGAATGGATCTTAAATTCCAGTTTCAGTCAAAACAACCAAAAGAAATGAAGAATCATTTTCCACCTTTACTTTGGTTTTTCCAAAGAAAAAATAAGATTGAAAGGTAATAGCACGAGGGGAGAAAAGATGATAAAGTTGCTATTAGCATGAAGGAGCATAACAGGTGAAGGAGTTGTGAATATCAATTCACATCAAATCATAGCTTTTCTTTTTCTTTTTAATTGTATATTTCTTTGTTGTTTTATCATTGATATCCAATGCATTAATACATGAGTTCAATTTCGAATTGAGGAGTGCTAGGGGGCAGCACTTTTGTTAAATTTTGGCCAGCATTTAACCATCAAAAGGAAATTGAATGATTCTACACCATTAGATGTAATTTCAGACCATTAAAAAATTATTGATGGCTAATTGATGGCTAAAAACCACGCAATCTGCTGGCCCCTAGACTTTCTCTTTGGAATTCTCTTACTAAGTCACGAGCGATCTTGGTAAAATAAATATTTGTTCATTATATTCCAAAGATGAACACTACAAATTTAAACATAAAAAATAAAGATCATACTAAAGATTCAATAATAATAAAATGAGTATTTGTGCACCATATCCCAAAATTACTGAAATAAAATAAAAAAGACGGCTGTTTCCAAAAGCACATATTCATGTATGTTAATACCAGATTAGTTATGTGGTAGGTAAGATTGTTTTTAGTGTGTATGTAAGATTGTTTTGGTGTGGATTTTGAGAGCGTTTTCTTCAAGCTAAGTAGATACTTACTTGGTGATGAATTTAGTTGTTAAGAGGTTGTTAGTTAATGATATCAGATAAGACAGTGTGACCAACGCAAGTTGGCACAGATGGATGAGGGTCTGTGTCCCTTAACCATCTCTCTCGAGTTTGATACTTACTGGAGGATGGGAATGGAGCTTGCTTGCTTGGGAGGGTCGCCCACTTTGCCTCTGCAGTATCCGCGGGATTAGTCATTGGACTTCCGGCCTCATGGATATCCTGATGCAAACCAAAAAAAAAAAAAGATAAGACAGTGTGTTTGAAGGTGTAAATTTAGAGTTTTATTTGAATGATGTTTTGTTTGTTTTTGAGATCTTGTTAGTATTGGATCTTTTTGTCTTTAGTAGTTTTTCTATTTCAGAGTTAAAGCATTTTTGAACTATTCGAGAAAAACAATTGAAGTGGTAGGTGAGTTTTGTTCCTTCTTTAATAGTCTTGACTTTCAGTCTTTAAGGTGGAAAAAGTTTGTAGAAAAAAGTAGTAGTGCCAAATTCATACTATAAGACAAAAACAAAGTTCCTTGAACTTTATTAATCAATTCATAACAATAAAGGTTGGATAGTCCTACACGGAAAGAATTGCTAGCATCTATTCTTAATATATAAAAGTAGATACATAAATTTATCCACATTATTTTTTTTAAGACATGTTTTTTTTTCTACTAATACCGTATCAGCAACATCGCTTACTTGACAAAATTTTAGAATCAACCACTCAATTTTTGCCAAATCGCCTATTATTTACAAATAAGCAAAAAAATTAAAATATACAAAAAAAAAAAAAAAAAACACCGATAACTAGAAATTTACCTACAAAGACATTGAATGCATATCCCTATATTTATTATATCTTACCGTTATAAACAATACAATAAATTTATAACCCCCAATAATTAATTTCTATAAATAACTCATTAAATGTTATAAACATCCGTATTACAAATGTCATAATAATATTATTAATCATAATAAATTTTATATTATAAATATTCAAATTTCATAATATTTGACGTACTTATATAAGTCTCTTATCACTATTCCTTCAAATAACATCAAATTTAGTGCAAAAAAATTATTTTCAAACTACACAACATCTCAAACTTACTCAATGAAGCATTATTCTTTGGACAATATTACCAAAACAAACAATTGGTTTATCAAAGTTTGTGTGGTTTGTCTATAAAAAACATTAAGAACCACAAACGAAGAGGAGCCTCTTTGCTTAAAAATAATTATATTAGATGAAAATGAGACAACTACATTTGTGGCACATATAATCAAACACCACAATATCTAACAATAAAGTAACTCTATATACTTTTTATAATCTCATCTATTAAATTATTAGTTATTAACCCAATACTTATTTCAGATCAAAGTACTACAACAATTTCTGTACTATTTGATGGTGTAAACCCCGCTAAAATTAGTAAATAATTAGTCAATAAATTAATTTTAATAAAAGGAATTAGAAATGCAAATTTAATAGTAAAATAGGATAGAGCTAATTAAAATGAGAATTTTGACACTAATTTCAAAGGATTTGACCAAAGATTGAGCTGAACGGGCCGAATCGGACGAACAGGACCCAAATGGGCCCAAGGCCCAACTTAGCCCATTCACTTTTAATGAGCCAGCTTCCTTTTTCTCCTTCTTCATTAACGTTGCACAGCAAAGGAAGAAGGGGGAAGAAGCTTTCAACCCTAGCTTCCACTTCAATCCAACATATCTTCTTCATCCGAGCTCCGATCGCCGTACCGTTTGCGACTACGCATCCAGTGCGTCGAGCTATACACTTCTATCGAATCAATTTCATAGGTAAACCTCAATTTTACCTCAGTTTCTCTACCTTAATTATCAAAAATTGTGGGTGCCAAAGTTGAAGAATTTGTTGATTTTGGTTCTCTAGGTTTGAATTAGCTTGCGGAATTCGTTGAACTTGACTATCTTGATCTGTGGATATGGTGAGGTTTCTAAACCTAGCTAATTTTTGGTTCTCAATATGTAGAATTCTGAATTTTAAGTATGTAAGAATAATATATGGAAATAGGTGCATAAATAAACATATTGGAACTTGAATTGTGGACATTGGAGGCTTGGTGAAGAATCGGTGTCAAGGCTTGGTAATTTTAGAATTGTGGGGCTGTGTTTGGCTTTGGATAATACGTGAAAAAGCGACCAAGGTATGGTTTAGGTTTCGCGCATTTAACATGTAAGGTTCTGTGAAAACTTAGGTTAGAGCACTATAGGATAAGTTGAAATGGTTAAACGTGTTAAATGATTAGTTTTTGTGATGTTGATGAATGGATTGATGTTGGGCTTGTATTGAGTAATTGACAATGTGGGTTAAATATATATATATATATGCTAGTATAATGATGATGGATAAAGGATTTATGATTATGATAATGTAATAATATGGTTGAGATTGAGTGGTGTTTATTTAGATTTGTTGGTATTGACATAATGAATGATGTTGTAATGATAGTGGAGAAATTTGATGATGATGATGATATGTGTATATACAGTAACATGTTGGTTTGTGGCTAAAATTTGTGAAGTTGGGTGAAATGTGGTGTTAATGAGCTAAGTTGTAAGAATTGTTGTGCTATGGTTAAAGACAAATTATATGGGTGGTTATGGTATGTTGAGTTGAGTGGAAATGAGTTTTGAAAGGAAAATGTGATTTTGGTAAAAATGGGGTTGTGTATAAGTTGGTAAAAAGTGGTTTTTGATGAACTTCGGTAGTCCATAACTTGCTGATGAGTCTATATTTTCCTGTATATTTTGGTTTGATTTGAATGGATTTCATCATATAAACCCACATTTATTCATCCAAATAGCATACTTTTGTGTTCTCTCCCTTAATTGTGCCTAAATGTGAAAACATGCTATTTTGTGCTTATTTTAATCACTTTTATCCCACTTTTATGCCATTCGATGCCATAACATATTTGTTGAGTGATTTAGGTCCTAGCGGCAAGTTTGGCAAGGCAAAAGTGGAAGGAAGCATGTACAAAGGGAGAAAACATGAAGAAAACAAAGGAGAAGCACACATTGGAGTGTGCGTGCGCACAACCACCTGTGCATATGCACAAAAGCCACAAAACCATGTGTGCATACGCACGACAATCTGTGCGTACGCACAAGAAGAAAATCAGCATGTGTGCGGATGCACACACCTGTGCGTCCGCACACATCCCAGCGCGTGACTCATTTATTGCAAATTGCTAGGGCAATTTTTGGGCCTCCAGGACCCAATTTTGGGACTTTCTGAAGCTGATTGAGTGCTATATAAAGGAAGGCCTTACTCCATGTGAAGGGGGGAGAAATTAGGGTTAGTTTAGCATTATGTAGGTTATTTTCTAGAGAGAGAAACTCCCCTCTCTCTAGAATTAGGTTAGGTTTAGTTTAATTTCCTTTAATTTCAGCATTTAATTCTTATTTTAGTGTAGTTTCATTTATGTTTCTATGCTTTCTTGTCTCTATCTTCTTCATCTCTTTTGTTATTTTTTCTTTTATGTCAATTCTCATGTTATGAACACTTTTGTTACTTTAATTCCAATTGATTCCAATTTATGTTTCCATGTCATTTATTGCTTTCTTTGGTTGTTATTGTTATCTTCTTGCTTTGGTAGCTTTGGAATTTATTTTAATGCATTTTAATATTATTTTATTTTCATGCACACCAAGTGTTTGATGAAATGCTTGGCTTAGTTTTCACTTAGTTTTTCTTCACTCTTGGCTTGGAATTGATGACTTTGGTGATCCTTGAGTCATTGATGTCCATTCTTGTTTGATATATTAGAGTAGTTAGTTGATTTGGTCTCCCTTGACTTTATGTGACTCCTTAGTGTTGACATAGGACTTAGGGATTGAAATTAACTATGCCTATTTGACTTATCTTCGATGTAAGGTTGACTAAGTAGGATTAACTCTTCATAATCATCATGTGTTTGTGGTCAATGTCTAGGATAGGTAGCTTTAGCCTTCAATTACTTGCCAAGAGGTTTCTTGCATTTTAAGCTTCTTTTCCTTGCATTTTATTGCTTTGACTTTAATTTCTTGCATATTTAGTTTTCACACTCTTGGTTGAGAAATTGGATGTTTGGGTGGAATTGAGTTGTGGATGTCCATTCCGCATTGTGTGAGAATAGTTAATTGGTTTGGTTTTCATTGACGCTAGTCTTTCACTAAATAATTAGTGAGTTGACTAGGACTTATAGATTGAGACCAGTTATGCTCTTTTAACTAATTCTCAAGGAGGATTGACTAATTTGGATTGATTCCATACAATTGGCATGTTTGTGGTCCATAACTAGGATAGGAAACCTAGATTACCCAATTCTTACCAAGAGTTGTCATTTACATTCATTGCATGCTTATTTGCTTTCTTGCTATTTATATTTCTTGCTCTCTTTCATTCCAATTCCCTATGCTCTCTAATAGCCAATAACATAACATTTCATTACAACTCCTAGGGAAGACGACCCGAGATTTAATTACTCTCGGTTTATATTTTGTATTGGATTTAATATTTGATCTTGAGAATTCATCGTTGGTTTAGACTATGCTACCAACGAATTGATTCTTGTTTTGATTGGTTCTAAACCGGCAAGAATCCTCTCGTCAAATTTGGCGCCGTTGCCGGGGAGTTGCAATGATGTGATGTTATGGCTATTGTAAATATTTTAATATGTAAATAGCTTGATTTTTGATTGTCTTTGTTAATGGTTAGGATTGGGATCCCGGAGGACATTGGACATTTTAGCATTGGTGGGGAGGTCAAGCACAAGCCACCATAGCAAGGGCTCCCCCAATTGTCTAACTTAAAAACATTAAATAAAAGTGTTTGGTAATATTGTTCTAACTCTTCTCTTTTTGTATATATTTTGACTTATTTGCTTTTTGTTATGCTTGATTAGCTTAGAATTAGTTTAATTTTGAGTTTAGTTAGGTTAATTTTGGTTTGGATCATGAATTTATGGGTTCTTGCATGTTTTGGTGTTGAGTTTTGGTTGAACTAAGGCTTGATGCCTTAGAGTTTTGAAGAAAATTTTTTTGGGAAAAACAGGGCATGAGCGTGCGCACACCCTTGTGCACACGCACACAACAACGAAAATTCACCTTCTGTGCGGACGCACCCAGTTGTGTGTACGCACAGATGCCTTTATGCCCTCTGTTCGCAGCGCCAGCACGCCTTGTGTGCGCGCATTCCCCTGTTTTCTGCGACCTATGCGCGCGCACACATGCTCTTTTTCGCACTCTTTGTGCGGACGCACAGACGTGTGCGTCCGCACGCCAACTTGCTTCCCTTCTGGTGGGAGCGTTGGCACAGCCTGTGTGTATGAACCCCTGCCCTCTTATGCTTCTGTGCGCGCACACGGACCTGTGTGTGCACGCACACATGATCCTTTCCTTAAAAAAAAAACAAACCCTACCTGTGCGTGCGCATAGCGTTGTGCGCACGCACAACCCTGGGAACCCCCTCTGCTCGCAACAGACGCACCTCTTGTGTGTGGGAACACCCCCTCTTTTCCCCTTCTGTGCGCACAGGCCCTTATGTTCATTCTGTCCGCAGCGCCCGCACCCTTCTGTGCACGCGCATGACCCCCTTTTCCGCCTTGTGTGCGTACGCACACATACCTGTGCGTACGCACACCCCTGTTTTCTCCCACTTTACTTCTTTTCTCCTCCTTTCTCTACTTCTTCTCTTCCTTTCTCTTCCACCCCTCTCTGCTCTTACTTTAGCCCTCTTCTCTACTTGTTCCACTTTGTTTTATTTGCATTTCATTTTTTTTATTTTGGTAATTATATTGATCTTAGTTTAGTTGTTTGTTAATTGAATAAGTTGCAATTGTTTGATTGATGATTCATTGGGTTGCTTCTTGCTTCAAATTGGTTTAATGAATATGTGCACTGAGCATCATGTCTTTATTTAATTGCCTAGATGAATTGTAAGTTTGATTTATATGTTGTAGCTACCATATACATTAGACTTTATCCTTGTTTGGCATCATGAATTGTGCACTCTTACTTTAGTGAATTGAGTTGAACTATTTATTCATCATGGTTTTTAGCGAATATAATCACATAACAAGGTATTTGTTCCTTGTTAATGCCTTGCATTTTTTGAGTCGACTTGACTTGATTCTTATCAAGACTTGTCACTTTTTGTAACAAGCACCTTATACATGTGATTATTTCATTATTCCTAAGGGTGAATAAGTAGTCTCTTTTCATCATTGAATTGGTTATTGTTAATTGTGCCATTTTCTATTAATTTTGCGCTTTCGCTTGCACAATTTCAATATCCGATAGCTCAAATACTCAATTCACTTTGGTTGTGGTTACCTAGGTTGTTTGTATCTTGGTTGTTGCTTATTCATCACTTGCAACCTAGACCACTTAATTGAGGAACATGCTATTTCTTTTGCTTTTGTGGTTATTGTTTTACTCGATCAATGTGCCGTGTTTTAAATTGTGCGCGCATTTAGAATACACACATTGCATTTTATCATACCACACACATCTTACTTTTCCTCAATTGTTGTTTATTTGTTTATACAAAGCAACCGGAGCCCCCGGAGCCCACCGGCTGAAGGTGGAGCCTCACAGTCCTTCACCCCCGGATCGTGTGGATGCACGGAGGACCGTGTATTATTTAAGTGTGGGGGAGGATTGCCAACTTCAAGGGGAGTAAATTTTTTTTTCTTAGACACTTTGCAATACTCAGTTTGTTCTTTTCCCTTAGTTTTCACAAATTTTTGTTTTTGTTTGCATTTTTTGTTTGTTTTGTTTGTATATATCTCTTTAATGCTTATAGTATATGATAGTAAATACTTGCTTAATTGCATGGTAGAGTAAATAAGTTTGGTAAAACAACAAAGAATTTTCAAGAAATCTCTTTTAGGGTATTCCATTGATTAGATTTGAAAACTTGTTTTTGAACTTGCATGAAGTATCTTTTTAAGGAACATAGAAAAGAGCTTGAACAAACTACCTTGTGAGATTTGAGCTTCAATTGGGTGGTTGCACATTATCAACCACAAAATTTTGTTCTTGTGTGATAAACTTCTTTTATGATTGTGATCTTTGATTTTCTTTAATCTTTATGTCCTATAATTGTTGTTTTGAATGCATTTAGTATGATTGAGGCCATTTTTGAAATTAAACTCACTTAATCCATATGGCCAACCCTTACATCTACCTTTATAAACTACTTTTGAGCCTTTTAATTCCCCCTTATTCTAATTTTAAGCATACCATTTGCCCTAAGTAAAAAACCAATAATGTCCTTATATTGTATCTTTGATTAGTTTGGGTTTGAGTGTGTGCGTTAATCAAGTGTGGGGGGAATTTATGGGAAAACATTGGTAGTTAGTTTACTTTGGGTTTTCATTAAGAAAAATGTTGGAAAATGGATAAACACACATGCATCTATTAAGTAAGACATATGCATATCTCTCTTTTTGTTGATAAAAGAAAAATTTTGGTTTATATACCTTTTGAAAAAAAAGAAAGAGAAAGAAAAAGAAATGATAATAAGAATGTTAAATAAAGGATGCATATGTGTGTGAATTGGAAAGAAGGATGCATGAGTGAATGTGAGAAAAGAAATGGATGGGAAGTTAGGTTGTTTTGTCATGTATGTGGGATGATATAGGATTAGGTAGGATACTTGAGCTAATCAAAGATCTAATCTATTAGCCCACTTAACCATATTAATCCTACCCTTACCTAAGCCCCATTACAACCCTTAAAAGTCCTCATGATATTTGCATTCATTCATCAAATATTAGTTAATTGTTAGATGACTTGCAAATCTTTGAAAACATGATTAAAGGAGGATTGAGTGATTAAGCCCTAAACACTGAGCGACTAGAGTGTAAACACATCCTGTGAGGGGTTCAATCGCTCAATTCTATGTTTCCATTGCTTATCTTGTATCTTCTCGCAAGTTATTGAAATTAATTTGAAAATTTCAAATCAAATCCTTGGACATTGATTATATTGCTATATTTTCTTGTCTTGACCCTAAGTTCCTATTTTGGATTGATTGAGATTCTTTTGTTTGCTTTTGCCAAACTCAATAGGAACCATAGTGTAGATATAGATAGATAGTATTTAGTATAGTTGCATGCATGTAGTTAGTTGCATTAAATAAATTGCTTTCCCTCCTTATCCTTCTCCTTTGATTGTGATTAGCATGAGGACATTATTTAAGTGTGGGGGAATCGATGAGTCCATATTTTCCGGTATATTTTGGTTTGATTTGAATGGATTTCATCATATAAACCCACATTTATTCATCCAAATAGCATGCTTTTGTGTTCTCTCCCTTAATTGTGCCTAAATGTGAAAACATGCTATTTTGTGCTTATTTTAATCACTTTTATCCCACTTTTATGCCATTCGATGCCATGACATATTTGTTGAGTGATTTTAGGTCCTAGCGGCAAGTTTGGCAAGGCAAAAGTGGAAGGAAGCATGTACAAAGGGAAAAAACATGAAGAAAACAAAGGAGAAGCACACATTGGAGTGTGCGTGCGCACAACCACCTGTGCGTACGGACAAAAGCCACAAAACCATGTGTGCGTACGCACGACAACCTGTGCATACGCACAAGAAAAAAAATTAGCATGTGTGCGGATGCACACACCTGTGCGTCTGCACATATCCCAGCGCTTGACTCATTTATTGCAAATCACTGGGGGCGATTTTTGGGCCTCCAGGGCCTAATTTTGGGACTTTCTAAAGCTGATTGAGTGCTATATGAAGGAAGGCCTTACTCCATGTGAAGGGAGGAGAAATTAGGGTTAGTTTAGCATTATGTAGGTTGTTTTCTAGTGAGAGAAGCTCCCCCCTCTCTCTAGAATTAGGTTAGGTTTAGTTTAATTTCCTTTAATTTCAGCATTTAATTCTTGTTTTAGTGTAGTTTCATTTATGTTTCTATGCTTTCTTGTCTCTATCTTCTTCATCTCTTTTGTTATTTTCTCTTTTATGTCAATTCTCATGTTATGAACACTTTTGTTACTTTAATTCCAATTGATGCCAATTTATGTTTCCATGTCATTTATGCTTTGTTTGGTTGTTATTGTTATCTTCTTGCTTTGGTAGCTTTGAAATTTATTTTAATGTATTTTAATATTATTTTATTTTCATGCACACCAAGTGTTTGATGAAATGCTTGACTTAGTTTTCACTTAGTTTTTCTTCACTCTTGGCTTGGAATTGATGACTTTGGTGATCCTTGAGTCATTGATGTCTATTCTTGTTTGATATATTAGAGTAGTTAGTTGATTTGGTCTCCCTTGACTCTATGTGACCCCTTAGTGTTGACATAGGACTTAGGGATTGAAATTAACTATGCCTATTTGACTTATCTTCGATGTAAGGTTGACTAAGTAGGATTAACTCTTCATAATCATCATGTGTTTGTGGTCCAATGTCTAGGATAGGTAGCCTTAGCCTTCAATTACTTGCCAAGAAGTTTCTTGCATTTTAAGCTTCCTTTCCTTGCATTTTAGTGCTTTGACTTTAATTTCTTGCATATTTAGTTTTCACACTCTTGGTTGAGAAATTGGATGTTTGGGTGGAATTGAGTTGTGGATGTCCATTCCGCATTGTGTGAGAATAGTTAATTGGTTTGGTTTCCGTTGACGCTAGTCTTTCACTAAGTAATTAGTGAGGTGACTAGGACTTATAGATTGAGACCAATTATGCTCTTTTGACTAATTCTCAAGGAGGATTGACTAATTTGGATTGATTCCACACAATTGCCATGTTTGTGGTCCATAACTAGGATAGAAAACCTAGATTACCCAATTATTGCCAAGAGTTTCCATTTACATTCCTTGCATGCTTGTTTGCTTTCTTGCTATTTGTATTTCTTGCTCTCTTTCATTCCAATTCCCCATGCTCTCTAATAGCTAATAACATAACATTTCATTGCAACTCCTAGGGAAGACAACCCGAGGTTTAATTACTCTCGGTTTATATTTTGTATTGGATTTAATATTTGATCTTGAGAATTCATTGTTGGTTTGGACTATGCTACCAACGAATTGATTCTTGTTTTGATTGATTCTAAATCGGCACGAATCCTCTCGTCACTTGCTCCCCAAATTTTGGATGAAAATGAGGTTTGTCTTAAATGAAAGTATGTTTTATAAGCTTGAAAATGATATAAGATTTGCGGAAAACCGAATTCTATAGAGAAAGTTATGGACGCCAAAAATCTGGTACGAAAAAGCTGAAATTTTGATAGTTGCAGCAGAATTGGAAAATTCTGATGTGTGCCCACGCACACAGCCGTGCGCAGGCACCCAGCAGTAGCAGAAACCTATCTGTGCGTACGCACGCCTTTGTGCCCACGCACACCTGGTGTTTTTCAGAAAGTGTGCACACGCACGCCCTTGTGCATACGCACACACTAGGATATGCTTTCTGCTGGTGGCGCTAGCACAGAAAAGGCGCACGCACATCAAGTAACTCCTGGTTGGTGTGCGCACGCACCCACTCTGATTCTTGTTAAGCTGTGGGCACGTACACATGTGTGCGTACACACACCCTCTGTTTTCCAGCACCTGTGTTTTTATGATTTAAACTTAGTTTTGAACCCCTAAACCCCTATTTTTGCCCTGTGAACCTTAGATTTTACTGGTAAGCTTAGTAATTAGTAGAAGATGGGAGTTTAACGTAACTTGAGGATGAAGTAAGATGTAAAAATGATGAATTATATAAGAAGATGTGAATGAACTATGATGTTAAGACTTACATGATTGATTTTCTGCATTATAAGATGGATGAGGCAAGTAAGAGAATAATGTAAGAAGTTGAGAATTGATAATGTTAATCCATCAAAAATAATAAAATGTATGATCAATGAGTTAAGTGAATTTGAGAATGATGAGATGAGACATGAATTAGTATTGAGAACAAAAATGATAAATTGTAAGATATGATTGAATAACTTAAGCTTGGGGCGTTGTCCCCATGTCAGCTGGAATTTTTCCCGTGGTTATTATTAAGCTTGGGGTAATGTCTTCCCCATGTCAGCTTGGGGTGTGGTCTCTTCTCTCCATGTCAGCTTGGGATTCGTCCCATGGATATTATTGAGCTTAGGGGCATTCTCTTCCCCATGTCAGCTTGGAGATTCTCCCCATGGTGTATTTTTGAGCTTGAGAACATATCGGGATGGCTACATAACCGACAGTTGATATCAACAGCCATAGGACAGGCATGCATCATGTGCACATTATTTGAATTGCTTGTTTGTGAACATTTGGGAATGCCTACGTGATTATAACATGCTATCTGTTGTACTTGTTATCTATATTACTTGTAAGTTACTTGTGCTTGCCTTGTTTGCTTATTTGTCTGTGTAAACTAATTGGTGATGGAAGAGCGGAGGAAGGGTGGACCGGTTTGGAGTTAATGTTAGGTTTAAAATATGTAAGGTTAGAATTCATTAGGCCACCTACCCCTTTTTATGGCTTCTGCTTAGAAATTAAGGTTTGTAATTATATGACGGAGTTCTAAGATTGCCTCTGGCATTCCCAGGACCTTATTTATTATACGTGTGACACCTTTACCATGCTGAGAACCTCCGGTTCTCACCCTATACTGTGTTACTGTTTTCAGATGCAGGTCGAGAGGCTCCTCGCTAGGCGTCTGGATCTCTGAAGCAGAGTGGTTCCTGGGTTTTTGGTGTTTATCAGCTTATGTATATAAGTACTTAGCTATCTCTCCAAGAAACTTATCTATTTTGTTCCTCATAGAGGTTACAGGAGAGTTAGGGACTTATTATTGTACGTTGGGTGTTTGGGATACTTATGTAATTATATGTAAATATTCTCCGGCCAGCCTTGGCTTCGTAAGCTGAGTCAGGAGCTAGTTTCACTGTATTCTTGGCTTTCTTTTATTCTTTTGCTTATTCATATTTGTAATCTTTAGGTTTCTTCGCAAGCAAGTTATTCTGTTCCAGAACATTACGCTTTTTATTTTACTTATTTTACCCATTTTTCAAGGCTCCTAATTTATTATATTCTTTCTACTATTATATGTATGTATTTTATTTTAGCCGTCATAGCGCCTCGCCACCTCTGTTTTACATCCTAGGTGTAAAGCTCTGTGTAGTAGGGTGTTACAGATGGCGAAGAAAAAAAAGTGTTAGGCACAACTGCTTCAAATCTAATGACACTCCAAAAAAGTAATGACATTGAAACACCACCCCAATTGAAAAATTTGTGCAACCTTATACTTATATTTGAAGTCAAAATAAATGATTTTAATCTCAAAAAAGATTGTCAACAAGACATTGTTACCAAGACATTTGTTCCAACTAAAAACACTGAACTTCAACACCCATTACAACAAATAAAATAGGTAATACTCCAGAAAAAATTTGCTTATTCAAGACATCATTTTTATTTCTAATTTAAATTATTCATTGATTATAGGAACTAACTTCGCCAATACTAATATCATCAGACGAAGATCACATACCCATCAAGAGATTAAGGAGAAAGAAAATCATACAAATTCAAGACACATCTTTGGAAGAAGAACATACGTGCAAAGATGGAACAAACAACACAATAGAAAGTGCATACAACTCAACAATTCATAAAGAACATGTCTTCACAAGAACCTACGACAGAAAGAAGAAAGCAACAACTTTAACAAAAACCAATAAAGAAAAAGGAGGACGAGCACTACATAAGAAGACTAAGTCCATCAACAAAAGCAAATGCAAAAATTAAATCCCCAAATAAAAATGTCACTTTGTACAATTCCAACATCCAAATCTTTTGTACTACAAATTATTTTAAATTAAACACCTTTCAAATTTAACTTTAATTTACACATATTTAATTTAATTCTACAAAACATAGCAATTTCTAATATTTATTATATATTATCATTAATTTACCGTCCCACGCATCGCGCGGGTCTCATTGTAGTTTATCTATATACATAAATAAATACATATGTAGCAAAACTTGTAAGATGCTTACACAAGAAAAGAAAGAGGGGAAAAAATGGCTAAGAATACAACTCAACATGTAGTGATGCTTCCATGGTCTGCATTTGGTCCTTTGATTCCATTTTTCCAACTCTCCATATCCATAGCCAAATCAGGAATTCATGTCTCCTTCATTTCAACACCAAAGAACATTCAAAGGCTTCCAAAGCCACCTTCAGATTTATCTCATTTTTTGCATTTGGTGGAAATTCCATTTCCATCATCATTAGACTCATCACAACTCTCTGGTGGTGAGGCCACTATGGACATCCCATTTGACAAGATTCAGTACCTGAAGTTGGCATGGGATCAGATGCAAAATCCAGTTAAGGAATTTGTGTCTAAATTGCTACCAAATTGGATCATTTGTGACTTTCATTCATACTGGATAGTAGAGATAGCACAAGAGCTTCTTGTGAAACTTGTAAGGTCCCACATCGGTTGGGGAGGGGAACAAAGCATGCCTTATAAGAGTGTGGATACCTCTCCCTATAATGACGCGTTTTGACGAGTGAGTGTGGGGGCTTTGGCTATCATCCCTATCATCAAAGGCAAAACCGTGAGGCCTTGTGTGCCAAAGCAGACAATATGGTGCTAGCGGGTGGTCTGGGCTTTTACAGATGGTATCAGAGCCGGAGCTCGGATCGATGTGCCAGCGAGGGCACTGGACTCCCTTAGGAGGGTGGATTGTAAGGTCCCACATCGGTTGGAGAGGGGAACGAAGCATGCCTTATAAGGGTGTGGATACCTCTCCCTAGCATGACGCATTTTGACGAGTGAGTGTGGGGGGCTTTGGCTATCATCCCTATCGTCAAAGGCAAAACTGTGAGGCCTTGTGTGCCAAAGCGGACAATATCGTGCTAGCGGATGGTCTAGGCTGTTACAAAACTCATGTACTTATTTGTTTTCTTTTTCTTAGTTTTGTCTGTCTGAGTCTCATGGTTAAAAAGCAAACATGGTGAGGTTTGTAAGAAAAAACCAGTGAGAGAAAAAAGGCAGTGATCAAAATTAGAGAAAAAGTCATAGATGTCTCAGAGTTTCTTTGTAGATCTTTCTGTTGTGTGTCATGATTCTGAGGGAATTCTCTTGCAAGTTGGGTTAGCACTTTGCGGTTGAAAGCTAGGTTTTGAGACCTAGTCAAGTTTAGATTGGGTGAAGAATCTGGATTTGTCCCTTATAGGAATGGGTAGTTCCTAAGGAGAAATTGGTGTTTGTATAATGTTATGGAAAACATAGTAAAATTCCATCATTGTTGTGATGGAGACTAGATGTAGGCCACATTATACCTAGTGGCTGAACCAGGATATATCTGGTGTTAATTCTTCTTCCCTACTCCTTTCTCTGTTTCTGTTCATCAGGAGATAAAAACAAAAATATCTCTCAACTCGCCACGAGACAAAACAAAAGTGTCTCTTAACTCGACACGAGACAAAAAGCAAAAATATCTCCAGAAGTTCCTTGAAAGTTCAGAAATTAATATTCAGCAAAAAATGGGCTAAGATTCAACCTCCCTTCGCGTGGGATTGCTACAAATAGGGTTATGAAACAAAGACAAATGGGAAATTGGAATTGCCGATCTCTTTGGAGAACTTAGCTCCTAATGTCATCCATGCTGATCTGTTTGCATCTGAAGTGGGTATTGTTACAAGTCAAAATGCTCCTTTGGATGTAGAGAAATAGAGCCTAGTTGGAAATGATGTCAAGCAAAAAATATGCGACCTTGTTTTGGTAATACGTATTTATATTTTCTGCTATTATGTATATTAAATCTTTATTTTTGCTAACTAACTTTGACCAATCTTATGTAGGAAAAGTTTGATATAGCAGATACGCAAGTAATGCGCAAAATAATTTTAGCTAAGGCTAATATATGTTATCGAAGTTGGCGCTCAAGATTGCGTGAGCACTATGAGTTGTATCAAACTGATGAGGAGTGCCTTCAAAATCCACCAAACAATGTTCTTCCGGAGACATGGGAGAATTTGGTGTCCTACTTTGGAAGTCCTTCTTTTCAGGTTTGAATTTTTCATTATGACAATCATTGAGGTGTTCTTATGTTGTTTTTCTATTTTAGGTCAATGAAATAATTATAAATTAACTCCTTTTGTCTTTTGTGAGTTTGGTCTTCTATAGGAAAAAAATTTAAGAAACAAAGATAATAGAAAGCATCATGTTGTACTACATATTGTTGGTCGAAGAACATTTCAAGTTGTTAGACGTGATCGGGTAAATAGTCTTAAAGTTTGAATTTGGAGTTATATTTCTTGCTATGTCACATTTCCACTTAACTACATGTTATATTTTAAACTTCAAAAAATTTGCAGCGCCATCCTAGAATCGGTGTCGAGCCTGACATTCAAGAATTGTGGCAAATTACTCATCAAAAGAATAACGGAGAATGGGTCAATGAAAAAGCTAAACAAATTGATGTAACATTACTAACCTTTTCCTTTTACTGTTGCATGGAAGTTAAATTTTATCTTCATTTTCAAATCACAAATTGGATTGTGCATGATGATATTAGCTGTATGCTCGATGAATCCTATGATTCGGAAAATCCTCTCACTCCAAATGAAGCTTTTTTACTTGTGAGAGGTGAGAAAAGTGGTGCAAGTTATGGCATAAAGCCTTCAAAATCTAAGTTAAGGATTCAAGCACAACTTCAAGAGGCAATGCAAGACCGTGAGGAGCTAACAAAGGAAATAGATGTGCTCAAAGAAAAACTTGAAGAGCAACGAATACGGCAAGAGGAAGAATTAGCTCAAATGAATGCTCAATTAGAATCTCAACAAGCCGTTGTGAACTCTTTCATAGCGCGCTTTGACAATGAAAGAAACTAGGCCCTAAAGGTACTCCTAAAATTGCTTATGGTTTTAATACATTTTCCTAGATGATTCCTATTTTATTAGTATAGTTTAATTTGTATATGGATCTATTTATCACATTTTACTTGTGTCATGGTTGAAAAATAACAAATGTCCTATTATTTGGTTTGATAAATTTGGTTGTGTATTGGCTGAGACATAAGTTGTGAATTTGTTATTTTTGTTGGAACCGTAGACGGTGGAAATATCCAAGTTTTAGGAGAGGTTCTGTCAAAATTTTTCTAAACATTTTGGATAAAACTTAATGGAAAAAATTATAATTAGTGTTATATCTTGTTTCTAATCTTTTGTTTCGGTTTTTCTTATTTACAGGAGTGCTGAAATAGTGACCACATGCTACCTTGAGGGCTCAAGAAGTTTTTTTTGATTCATAGAGAGACTAATCTATGTTAGAACTTTTAACTTTTGGTTGAACTTATGCAAGACATATAACTTGTAGAACTAATCAATGTACTCACTAATGTTATTTTGTGTTAAAACAATTTTATCTAAATGAGGCATGTTTGAATTATTTATGTTTTTGCATATTATATGAATGTAAACTTGCTTATTAGAATAGTTAATATATTAGTTAATTTAAAAATAATTTAGTAAATTATGCATGCAATTTGTATTAAAAAAATTGTTACAAAATAATTAATTTACTTTTGTAACTAAAGAAAAAAAACGTTACAAAATCAAGTTACATTTTGCAACAAAATTTTATGATAGGAAAAAATAGATTGTCACAAAAAATACCTTGAAGATCAGAATTCGTTACCACTTTTGTAACGGCTTCTTATTTTTTGTATCAAAAAAATTTGTTACAAGAAACCACTTTGAATTGTAACATTTCCATTTTTTTTTACAAAAACTTTTTGTAACGGGACATACTACAACAGCCACTTTTTTTGTTACAAATATTGCTTTTTCTTGTAGTGTGGACTCATTATTTTTTAAACCATAAAACTCTTTTAATTTTTGAAATTAATTTTTCAATGTGCCATCACTTCATTCCATTTCAAGTCATGTCAGTTTTAATCCTTCATCATTCCTCATAACTTGTCTTTTCAATTTTTATGGTTTTAAAAATTCAAATTAATTTTTGAAAACCATTTTCATTAATGATTTTGCTTTAAAAGATAAGGTTTGTTCCTAGCATTAATGACAATTTTACTCCTAACTTTTCTCTCTCCCACTTTTCACCTTTAAAAGAGAAGGCACATAGCATATTTTTTACTTGTGTGTTTGAATATTTTAATATTGATTTGAACAATGAGCTTGTTGAGAACAAAGATATTTACTATCAAAGGTGGCGGTGTACCAAAGCAAGCTAAAGGTAAAAATGGCAAAGGCACCAAGGCTTTGGCTATGTTTAAAAGTGAGGATGAAAGCCTCCCCTCCCCTTCAGTTGTTGGGTATCTATGCTTCTTGGATTCATTTGATGAGGATATGGAAGCCTCCGAGAAAGAAGATGATGTTCTGAAATCTGATGAAGAGACCTCTGATGCCTAGTTTGCTCCCTACTGCTGCTGACTGCTCTTTATTTTGTTAACTCCGGGTTTAGAATTCTGAAAACTGTTTTCATTTGTTTATTTTTCAGTTGGATAACTGTAATAACTTTAACTTTAGTACTATATCCCTATTATGCATGGTTTAATATTGTGGACTGCATTACTTGACCTATTTTGCTTGCAGGGTCCCTCCTTGATGACAAAAGGGGGAGAAAAGAGAAAAAAAAAAGGGCTCTAAATTGAAATTGTTTTTGAAACAAAGGCTGCCCTGTTTTGATCAAGAGCACTATGATCACTCTTATTTGTGCTCTGTTTTGAGCATTTTATGTTGGTTGATTACCTACTTGAGTCTTGATTATTGATAAATTTATTTGCTCAAGTATATATATGTGTTGTCTGGATCATACTAAGGTGTTGTTGAGTATTTTTTTTTATGTCTCGGTCTTAAAGGTTCCACTCTTTGAAATTCTTTATCCTTTGGAACTTTTAGAGCATGCATACAGGTGTTGCTTCCATGAATATTGTTTGGTAAATTGGCACACATTAAGGGAGAGCATAGTGAACAAAGGAAAGGGGGAGGATTTGGCTCTACCTTCAAAGGGAAGTTCTCTAAATCCTAATCCTTTCAATTCAGTTTAATAATGTTTGTCATCAAGGAGGAGATATTGAGTTTGAAAAACTTATATTTAATTGAAATAATGATCAAACATTATTAAAATATTGATTAAAAAATTATTAAATTGTTATATGCTTCCAATGGTTTGTTTGATGTGTTTATTAGTGTGCAGGAGGAAGAAATTAATTTTCTATTTGGCCAAAAAGATAGAGTAGCCCACTTTGATCAATAAATTATTTTAGCTTTATGCAAAATTAAATCATTCAATTGGCTAAACCTTGAGATTGAGACAAGCCCAAGTCACAAGCCCATGGACTAATATTGGCAAAGGAAAAGAAAAAGAAAGAAGTGGCCCAAGTGATAAAAAGCCCAGTTTGGTTACTAAACAAACTTAGCCCAATAATAATTGTTCACTTCAAGTGGCTAAACAATTAAAAGGCTAAGAAACTCATATTGGCCTATCCGGTGATCACAAGGAAGCTTCCTCAAGAAACCAAAAGTCTAACATGTGACTTCACGCCTTGGTAACTTGAAGTTGAAAATTCAAATTGGTTTAATCACATTGAAAGATTCATACATTACTCTATGCATTGGTAACTAGAAGTGAGAATTCAATTTTGTTTAATTCCATTTAATTCTTCCTTTGAAAGTCTTTTCTCTCTTCTCTCTCTTCTTTCTTTGCTTTTCGGTCATATCACATCAACAGAGAAGAAGATAGAAGTTATCAGAGGAAGTCATCAGAAGCCTAATGGAAGAAAAGGCTAGGATGAAGAAAGGCTAGTGAAGTTCATCTCAGAAGAAAGATCTGAAGTAAGGCAAAGCAAGATTTTTGCCATTGAAGGCAAGATTTGAAGAAGAGCTTCAAGATCTTCCATACCAAGAAAAGAAAGGATCCGCCTCTATCAGAGAGGAAGATTTCAATTGCAAAAGTTTATTTCCATTTTTGTTCATTAAAGAAGGAAGATAGCTATTGGAGCTATGGATAGGAAGAAGCAAAAATGAAAAGGAAGAAGCTGTCAAGGATCAGAAGATCATCAAGGGTCAGAATTCTTTCTTGGAGCCAAAGTCAAGATCAAGGGCTCAGAATGAAGGAGCTTGATGAAAAGGGATGAGAGAGGTACATGCATGTTGGTTTGTTTCGATTTTTCCTCTCTCTTCTCTATGTCCGAACCGCTGCTACTTTGGGTTGGAGAAGAAGTTGCTTGGTTGAACCGGTTTCAACATTGGAAACTTTTCCTTCTATATTAAGGGTGAACGGCCAAGGGTTGAGATCAAGGAGAGAAAGTGAAAAGCACAGAGTTCTCATAGCTACCCAAGCTTCCTGAGTTCTTTTCCTTCAAAGATATTGATTTTGTTTTCTTTTTCTTAGTTTTGTCTATCTGAGTCTCATGGTTTAAAGGCAAACATGGTGAGGTTTGTAAGAAGAAGCCAGTGATCAAAATTAGAGAAAAAGTCATAGATGTCTCAGAGTTTCTTTGTACATCTTTCTGTTGTGTGTCATGATTCTGAGGGGATTCTCTTGCAAGTTGGGTTAGCACTTTGCAGTTGAAAGCTAGGTTTTGAGTCCTAGTCAAGTTCAGATTAGGTGAAGAATCTAGATTTGTCCCTGATAGGAATGGGTAGTTCCTAGGGAGAAATTGGTGTTTGTAATGTTATGGAAAATATATTGAAATTCCATCATTATTGTGATGGAGACTGGATGTAGGCCACATTGCACCTAGTGGCTGAATCAGGATATATCTGGTGTTAATTCTTCTTTCTTACTCCTTTCTCTGTTTCTGTTCATCAGAAGATAAAAATAAAAATATCTCTCAAATCGCCACGAGACAAAACAAAAGTGTCTCTCAACTCAACACAAAACAAAAAGCAGAAATATCTCCAGAAGTTCCTAGAAAGTTTAGAAATTAATATTCAGCAAAAAAGGGGCTAAGATTCAACCCCCCATTCTCTTAGCCACTGATTACCATCAGAAATATTTGTTGGCAGCCACTTTGAAATTATGAAATATGTTTTTATGATTGAAAAAGATTTCTTATGAGAAGGTATTATTTGATTTAATTTGATTCGATACTTTATATATTTGAAAGATCATCGATTTATTGCATTTGAAACTATATGTTTTGAATTAGTTTTGGAGGCTTGTATTAGAAAATCATAGTTAACAACGGTTATGATGTTAACTTAGATGCATCTAACTCAGTCTTCAGCTAGCAGGGGTGTCGCTAACCTAATGTGTAGGCCACACGTTAGATCTGTTATTCTGTTAGGACACACAAGAGAAAAGGACTATCCATAGAGGTGGAGCCGTCCAGGTGTGGACTTTTGATTTGATTTTTGTATGAGAACTCCCTTATTGATTCACTTATTATTATCAACTACTATTTTCTAATTAAAATTACTTTGAAAATAATGTTTATACTTTATATAATCTCATGTCGATTAGAGATGTATTGTCTAGTCACTGAGTTGCAAAACTCACTCCTTTTTTCAAAAAATATTTTTCAGGAACAAATACTTGATTATGTGAGACTTTATATTCAAGAGTAACAATCTGCAATAAGTATTTATTCTTTGTCGAATTTCTAGATGTATATGCTCCATATGTTACAGGCAGGATCCATCCATATTTATTTATTTTACCTTTTGATAAAAATAGGTAGTTATTTGTGTTAGAAACTGTAAATTTATTTAAAATATTTATAACTTTCTTATTCAACTTATATTTGAGTCGGTTAGACTAGTTAGGAGATTATTTTTCTCAAAGCCGGTCATGGCTCATTTTGGGCCGTGAGAGAAAGAAGCTAAGAATAAAGACTAGAGAAGCTGCTAAAGTTGTAGGAGATTTGAAGCTTCACCATGGTTACATAGAAGCATTTGTCAAGTTTCTTAAGACTTGATGACTTTGCGAATAGATATTGTTTTTTAGCCTATTTTGAATAATTAATGAATAAACTCTTTGGGTTGTGTTTGACAAGTGAGATACTAAGATCTTTGATGAGTTTGGAAAACTCTTAATTAATATTTATGATGACTAAATATTATTAAAAATAATTAACTGCAAATATTAATAATCTGATTTGATTAAATAATTTTTATTGCAGGTTTTAATATTGGGCCGAAAATAAATGAAATACAGCAAGCCCAAAGAAAGCTTTCCTTTGTGTACAATGCTTGATCCAAAAATCCATCAGGAAAGCAAATGTTACTATTGGGCCAGAATTTAAATAGTATCAGTAAACCCAATTGGTTTGAAGAAATCAAAATTTCATTGGGTCAGATTAAGCTTTATTGCTACCAAGCCCAATTTGAATTTTGATGAATGTTTCCATGCTGATCCGAATCAAATATTCATCAAGAAAGCAAATGTTATCATTTGGGCCAGATTAAAATGCTACCAAGCCCAACATTATTTTTGATGAAAGTTTTCAAGCCTGGTCCAAAACCAAGGTTAAATGAAAGCTAAATGGCTTCATGCTTTCCAACGGATTCCATCTCTTTGTTAAGAATGGATTTCAAATTTTAATATGTTAGCATTGGAAACATGAGAGAGAACTTGACTTTGATTTGATGGGAATCATTATGATTAATGATATACGCTACTCAAAGCAAGGGAAGTAAAAAGCAATCTAACAACTTGTTTCATTCTCACTTAATTGCTTTTACTTTAACTTCACATTCTCTCTCATCTCTTTCTTCTTCTTTCTTCGGTCCTTGTCCAGAAAATAATGGAAGAAATGTTCTTCAACCAACAGAAGGAAGAAGCTGCATGCATCAAGACCATCAAGCTAATGATGGCAAGAAAACATACTAAAATAAAAATGAGCTGTGGCTAAGATACTTACCAAATGTGGTCAGATTTGGTGAGGTTATCTTGAGCTTTCCATGCTCAAAAAGGAAGAAGAAGATCTCGGCCAGCAAGGGAGATTCTTGAAGCATGGCTTGTCTTTGATTCTGCTCAACCACCACAGGGAGTAGCTAGAGTGGCGAAGTGATGGTTGAAGGCAGAGATTGAAGCAGATGAAGTCATCATCATCATGAAGCATCAAGGGCCAGAATTCCATCTTGGAGAGCAAGCCAAGGATGGAGAGCTCGGATTGATGAAGGGTGATGATCAAGAAAGGACTAGAGGTAATTGCATGTTGGTTAATGCATGGTTATCTCTTCTTTCTCTTCGTGGCCGAACCGGTTTGTTGAAGGAGGAAGAAGTTGGTTCGGTTTTGGCTTCAATAAGTGGAGGCTCCCCTCTTCTATAATAAGGGTGGACAGCCACTGTTTGAAGCAAGGAGAAAATTTGAGAGTGCAAGGCACAGAGTTCTCAGAGCTATCTGAGCTAACAGTTTTCTCTTCTCCTTCAATGTATTCTGTTTTGTATTTTTCTGTTTAATTTTGTCATGTCTTGAGTCTCATGGTAAAAGGCAAACAGTGAGGTTTGTAATGAAAAAGCCATAGAGCGGAAAAAGGCAGAGAGTGCAAAATTAAAAGAAAAAGCCATAGATGTCTTAGAGTTCCTTTGTTCATCTATGTTGTGTTTCATGATTCTGTGGGAATCCCCTTGTAAGTTGGGTTAGCACTTTACAAGTTGTAATCAGATTGATTATAGTGAAATTCCATCATGGTTGTGATGGAGACTGGATGTAGGCTGCACTGCACTTAGCAGCTGAACCAGGATATATCTGGGTGTAATATTTCTTCTCTTCTACTTCATTTTTGTTTTCTACTGCACAGGAGCAAAAACTAAAATGTCTCGTGCCAAGTGACGAGACAAAACAAAAAGTCTCGTGGCAAGTGACGAGCAAAAACAAAAAGTCTCGTGTCCATAGACGAGCTAAAACAGAAAAGCCTCCTCTGAGTTCAGCAAGTGTTAGCAACAAAAAAGGGGGCTAAGATTCAACCCCCCCTTCTCTTAGCCACTGAAACCATCAATTGGTATCAGAGCTTGGTCTCAAAGAGATCAAGCTTTGCAGCTTGGAGTAAAGATTCTTATGGCGGAAAACAGTGGCGCGAATGTGGTGTCCTACAATCTGACTGAAGGTCAATCAAGCAATAGACCTCCTCTTTTCAATGGGAAAAATTATACCTATTGGAAGGAGAGGATGAAGATATTTGTGCAAGCAGTGGATTACAGACTGTGGAAAATCATCTTGGAAGGACCCCAATATCCAACTGTTACAAGTGCCGAAGGAGTTGTTTCTCTCAAACCAGAAGCAAGCTGGACCGAGGAAGATAGGAAGAAGGTGGAGTTAAATGCCAAGGCAGTAAACCTACTCAATTGTGCTATCAGCTTTGAGGAGTACCGACGGGTATCAAGATGCACAACAGCAAAGGAAATCTGGGATAAGTTACAAATCACCCATGAAGGAACCACCATTGTAAAGAAGACTCGGACAGACATGTTGAATAGAGAGTATGAAATGTTTGCAATGAAGGAAGGAGAGTCCATTGATGAACTGTTCGAATGGTTCAATGCTATCATTGTTGGCTTAGATGCTCTTGGAATTACACATTCTAAATCTGTGCTAGTGAGAAGAGTGTTGAGATGTCTCACAAAAGAGTGGGAAACTAAAGCATTAATTATTACTGAGAGCAGTAGCTTAGACTCCATGACACTTGATGATTTGAGAGGAAATCTTCTTGCTTTTGAAAATACCTATTTGAAAAAGGATACAAAAAAGAAAGGAATTGCATTTTCTTCTATGACTAACCCTCTGGATGATGAATCCAGTGATAACTCTTCTAAAAATGAGTTTGTTTTATTTGCAAAAAAATTCAGGAAAATGGCTAAGCTCAAAGGCAAAGGCAGCAGCACAAGGAGAGTAAAGAAAGACCTTAGCAAGGTAACTTGCTATAATTGCAAGGAAATGGGGCATTTCAAATCTGATTGTCCCAAGCTAAAGAAGGAGGAAAAGCCAAAAAGAGGAAAGAAGAAAGGACTGATGGCCACATGGGAAGACTTGGAGAATGACTCTGATGATGATGATGAAGAAACCGAGACTAAGTCACAAACATGTCTCATGGCAGACCACATAAATCAGGTAGTCTTTCATAACCCTAACACTGAAGATCTTCATCTTATGATAGACCACCTTTCTGAAAAAATAAGACATTTTCTGCTGGAAAATCAAGAACTTGAACAGCAAATTACCATTTTTAAGGCCGAAAACAGTTTTCTAAAAGAAAAAGTGAGAGAGGCCGAAACTGCTTGTGATCTTGTTGAAGAAAATAAGCAGTTAAGAGCCCAAGTTAGGAGCTGTGAAAGTAACCATTGTGTTCTTGCATATGTGGACTGTTTTAAACAAAATGAAGAGTTGCTTAAAAAGGTTAAAAGACTTGAGGAAGACTTGGCCAAATTTACACAAAGTTCTGAAAGTTTAAATCACATCTTGGCTAGTCAAAAACCTCTTTATGATAAGGCTGGGTTGGGGTTTCATAAATCTGAAAATTCACATTTTGAAAATATTGCTTCATCTTCTAATGACACAAGATTTCAAGATCCCACCTACTTTAACAAAAAGGCAACTCCAAGGTTTTGTAGACTATGCAATCGGAATGGACACTTTCCCATTCAATGCTTTTTCGGTGAAAGAATGGTTGGTGACAAAGTTTATAAAATTGTTTTTGATTACAATGGCTTAGGACATAGAAGATGGTTTAACATAAAAGGATCCAAAAGGATTTGGATACCTAAGGTTACTTAAGCTTGTTTTGTAGGTGTGCCTAGCATCCAAAAGAAAGGAAAATATGTGGTATATGGACAGCGGATGCTCTAGGCATATGACCGGAAAGGCAACCTTCTTCATAAAACTTGATGACTATGATGGAGGACTTGTCACTTTCGGTGATGATGCAAAAGGAAAAATTGTGGCTGTTGGGAAAGTTGGTAAAAACTTTTCTTCTTGTATAAATGATGTTCTCCTTGTACATGGCTTGAAACATAATTTGCTTAGTGTTAGTCAACTTTGTGATTTGGGTTTTGAAGTTATCTTTAAGAAATTTGTTTTTTTAGTTGTGTGTGAGAAAATTGGGGATGTTCTTCTTGAAGCTAAAAGATGTAACAATGTGTATGGATTAACTCTTGAGGATTTAAAGGAACAAAATGTAACATGCTTCACATCTTATGAATCTGAAAAATGGCTTTGGCATAGAAAGTTGGGACATGCTAGCATGTATCAAATTTCTAAGCTAGTCAAAAGAAATTTGGTTAGAGGAATTCCAAACATCAAGTTTGATAAGGATCTTACTTGTGACGCTTGTCAATTAGGCAAACAAGTAAAATCCTCTTTTAAATCAAAAGATGGAATCTCTACCAAAAGGCCATTGGAAATGTTACATATTGATCTTTTTGGTCCTACTAGAACTCAAAGTTTAGGAGGTAAGCATTATGGTCTTGTGGTGGTAGATGATTACTCTAGATTTGGTTGGGTACTTTTCCTTGCTCATAAGAATGATGCCTTTCATGCTTTTTCCACCCTTTGTAAGAAAATTCAAAATGAAAAGGATTTGAAAATTGCCCATTTGAGAAGTGATCATGGAAGAGAATTTGAAAATCAAGATTTTGAAAAATTCTGTGATGACTTAGGGATTTCTCATAATTTTTCATGCCCTAGAACCCCCCAACAAAATGGGGTGGTTGAAAGAAGGAATAGAAGCCTTCAAGAAATGACTAGGGCTATGTTATGTGAGAGTGAAATTCCTAAATTCTTATGGGCTGAGGCTGTGAACACAGCATGTTATATTTTGAATAGAACAATCATTAGAAAAGGGTTAAAGAAAACACCTTATGAGCTATGGAAAGGAACCCCTCCAAATCTTAAGTACTTTCATGTTTTTGGATGCAAATGTTTTGTGCTTAATAATAAGGAAAACCTTGGAAAATTTGATCCAAAATCATATGAAGGAATGTTTGTTGGATATTCCACCACAAGCAAGGCCTATAGAGTTTATCTCAAGGAGCATAGAACAATAGAGGAATCCATACATGTTACTTTTTGTGATTCTAACTTAATTCCCAGTATTGTGAAGGATATTGATTCAGATTGTGAAGAGAATGGAACAAGTAAAGAAATTCCCAAATCTGTCCAGAATGAAAAATCTGTCAGCCCTGTTCTGTCTCGTCAAATTGGAGGAGACACTTCCATTTTGTCTCCTGAACAGGCACGAGCAACTGAAATAGTGAGACCACCAGAAGTTCATCAAAGTTCTACACCTGTCCGAAAGCCTAGAGAATGGAAGTCTATGAGGGGTTATCCTCATGATTTCATCATTGGTGATCCTTCTCATGGCGTAACAACAAGATCCTCCACCAAAAGGCAAACCGAACCTAGCAACTTTGCTTTCTTGTCACAAATGGAGCCCAAAAATGTCAAACAAGCTCTTGAAGATCCATCATGGGTCAAGGCCATGGAAGAGGAGCTAGCTCAATTTGACAAGAATGAGGTTTGGACATTAGTACCTTATTCGGATGATATGAAGGTAACGGGTACTAAGTGGGTTTTTAAAAATAAACTTGGTGAGGATGGACAAGTTGTTCGTAACAAGGCTAGATTAGTGGCCCAAGGTTACGATCAAGAAGAAGGTATAGATTTTGATGAGTCTTTTGCTCCGGTAGCTAGAATGGAAGCAATTCGATTGCTTCTTGCCTATGCCGCCCATAAAGGTTTCAAAATGTTTCAAATGGATGTTAAGTGTGCTTTCCTTAATGGTTTTATTGATAGAGAAGTGTATGTGGCACAACCCCCCGGTTTTGAACATAAAGAGTTTCCAAATCATGTTTTTAAATTAACTAAGGCTCTTTATGGTCTTAGACAAGCTCCAAGAGCTTGGTATGAAAGGCTTAGTGCCTTCTTGCTGGAAAATAAATTTCAAAGGGGTACCACCGACACTACTTTATTCATTAAAGCATCTAATGATGATATACTTCTTGTTCAAGTTTATGTTGATGACATTGTATTTGGATCGGCCAATATTTCCTTGTGTGAAGAGTTTGGAAAACTCATGACTAGTGAGTTTGAAATGAGTTTAATGGGAGAGCTTACTTTCTTTCTTGGCCTCCAAATTAAACAAACTCCTAGTGGTACTTTTATTTACCAAGGAAAATATGCAAAAAAACTTATTAAAAAGTTTGGCCTAGAAAATTCCAAAGCAATGGGTACACCAATGCATCCCAATACAAAACTTGAAAAGGATGATGATGGTCAAGATGTGGATGAAACAAAGTATAGAGGAATGATAGGTTCACTCATGTACCTTACCTCCTCTAGACCGGATATTGTTCAAAGTGTGGGTGTATGTTCAAGATTTCAATCTCACCCAAAAGAATCCCATCTTACGGCTGTTAAACGCATCATTAGATACATTAAGGGAACTTGTGATTATGGCTTGTGGTATCCTAAATCTGATGAATTTTGTGCAGTAGGGTTTTGTGATGCAGATTATACGAGAGATAGAGTGGATAGAAGAAGCACTTCCGGCATGTGTTGCTTCCTTGGAAGCTCACTCAACATGTGGTCAAGCAAGAAACAAGCCACAGTGGCTTTATCCACCGCTGAAGCAGAATACATTTCCGCATCTGCATGTTGCACTCAATTAATTTGGTTAAAAACACAATTGGAAGATTACAAATTAAAAATCAATAGTATACCCCTATTTTATGATAATATGAGTGCAATAAATATTTCAAAAAATCCTGTTTTGCATTCAAGAACGAAGCACATTGAGATAAAATACCATTTTATTAGGGAACATGTGCAAAAGGGTACTATTGATATTCAATTTGTAAAATCTGAAGACCAAATTGCTGATATTTTTACAAAACCTCTCTGTGAAGACAGATTCTGTACCTTGAGAAAAAGTTTGGGAATGTTTGATTTAAGTTTTATTGAAAATCTGTGAATTTGTGACTCTGTTCAGTTTTTGCTCGTAGGTTTGGACGAGATAAAAATTATGGCATGATGGAAGAGCTGTGGTCAAGGGGGAGGCAGCGCAGAATTCAAAATTTTATGGGCCCCACCAAAAATTCCTTGACCCCACCTTAACAGTTATGGTAGTTATCTTTCTACAAATAAGAATCTTCCTCTTGTGTCATCAAATCTCCTTGGAAGTGGTTATTGTCAAATCAAATCCCTATATCCATCCAATCCCTTGATTTAAGGCAACAACTTTTCAGTTTTGGATTTCAAAAGTTAAAAGGGAAATCATTTTTGGATAATAACCACCCATTATGGTCATTAACCGTCCACTAATGGTCATTACTCTCCATATTCTCTTTCCAAACCCCATTAAATGTGTTCACCCACCTTGTCTCTCTCTCTCTCTCTCAATTCGGTTATCACCCCCACCCTTTCATATTTCATTCCCCATTACCATGAAAAAGAAAACTGCACCAAGAAAGAGTGAAAGAATTCTTCTTTCTCAAAAACCATCAACACCCCAAACTCACACTCACATTCACATACATTCTACTTCCTCATCCTCTCCCTCACCTCCAACCAAACAAACCGAAGCCATGAGAAAAAAGGTAGTGGCCCAAAAGAGTTCCGGAAGAGGACGAAACAGGAAGAACAAGGACCCCCAAGAGGAAGAAGAGCAAGAATCTTATACTTCTCCCATTCCTTCACCTCCACCTTCATCACCGAAGCGGACTACTCCTGGAAAAAGCTCCCAGAAGAATCAGGGGTTTGCACTCAATGACACTACTGAACCTCTAAACTTGGAATCCATGGAATTCAGAGACAAATATGGCAAGACTCACTCCCACTTTGATCCAAGCAGATTTAACTCTTGCACCGCTTTTGAGTTTCATAAAGAGGTTATGGAGAAGCGTCATTTGTGCACAACCTATCTTGTTAGCCTTGAAAATCTCACCAACAAGGGTATCAATATCTCCTCTATGTTTGAACTCCTCAACTGGAAGCCTCTGCTTCTCATCCAGAAACCCGTCTACCCTGGTCTTGTTCGAGAGTTTTATGCCAATATGCAGCTCATTGACGGCACCCTTCATTCCTATGTCAAAAGGGTTCAAATAGCCCTTGATGCTGAGACTATTGGAGTGGCCCTGGGCTTCAAGGATGAAGGACCGCGAGCATACATGGTGGAAAAATGGGACACACAAGTTGGCGTTCCATACAAGACTGTTCTCAAGCACATTTGCGAGAACCTTTCTGGATTGCATGGCACCATTCCAACACATAAAGCTCTAGGACCGGTCAATTCTCTGCTTCACCGCATCATCACACATATTCTGACTCCCCAAAGCGGCTCACACAACCGAGTAACATTTTCTGACTGTCTCATCTTATTTGCTTTGGTTACCTCTACTCCTATATCCTTCGGTTATATTATGATTAGGCACATGTGGGATTCTGTTAGAAGCACCAGAAAGGCTAACCTGCCTTATGGTATGTTTTTAACTAGAATATTTGAGTACTTTAAAGTTGATTTGTTAAATGAGGCTGTAGAAAACAAGGTGTCTTCAATCAGAGGAGGAGGAGCAACTAAGGAAACCAAAGGGCGACAAACTGCTGCATCGGATAATGACCATGAAGGCAGACCAGAATCTTCCAAAACAATCAAGTCCATCAAACAGATTTTGGGAGAATTTTCGAACATGGCAGATTTGATGTATCGGTCAACCAAAGAAGCCCATAAGCAAGCCTTTGAGAGTGAGAAAGCTTGGAAAAATTGCAAAGACATGGTCAATCTGATGATGGAACATTTTAAAGAAGATTTGGGAGATGATAGTGACAAAGATGCTGAAGAAAAAATTAATTTTTCTGATGATTAGTGACTGTTTCTTTACTCTGTTTGATATTGGCTCCACTAGGCTCAATCTGTTTTTTGTATGAGCATGACTTGATACTCACTGCTCTAGGATAATCTCTAGGATACTGTGATATACTATTGCTACTGTGCTTTGAATATTTTGCTATGTTTGATCATGTTTTGTGCAGGTGCCCCCATGATGACAAAAGGGGGAGGAAATTTAAGTTCCAAAATTGAAATTGGAACGAAACAGGGGCTAACAGGGGTTGGAAAAACAGGGGAACAGGGGATGAAATTTTCAAAATTGAAAATTTATGATCACCCTTGTTCAAAGAATGCATGTGTTATTGCATTCACTATATTGCTTGAACTACATTTGGTTTATGATGATGTTTGATTTTGATGCTTGGCTGTTGATTCATCATTGATAAATTTGTTAGATTGAAAACTTATTTTTGGCAGTTCCTTTAAAATTGTGTAATGTATTAAAACTGCCTTGTTTTGATCCTGTGTACTTCAAATATTTTTCACATCATTTTGTTTTGCTCTGATATACTAACAAGAAATGTTTGGAAAATATTTGGATAAATTTTTGTTTGTATGAAAATGTTTGAGCAGCAAACCAGTTATGATATCAAATGAGTTTTGAATATCAATTTAAAACTGCTCATAAATCAAGCATTTAGCATCATAAAATATGCTAAATAACATTGTTACTTGAAGCTTGATTTAAATGTTACAGGTTAGTGCTTCCCTTGGTAAAATAAGCACACATCAAGGGGGAGCATTGTGACATTTTGAAAGGGGAGAAATTCAAATCAAAGGGAGTATTCTTTACTCAATCTCTAAATTTTTTTCCCATTTCAATTTTAATAATGTTTGTCATCAAGGGGGAGATTGATGAGTTTGGAAAACTCTTAATTAATATTTATGATGACTAAACATTATTAAAAATAATTAACTGCAAATATTAATAATCTGATTTGATTAAATAATTTTTATTGCAGGTTTTAATATTGGGCCAAAAATAAATGAAATACAGCAAGCCCAAAGAAAGCTTTCCTTTGTGTACAATGCTTGATCCAAAAATCCATCAGGAAAGCAAATGTTACTATTGGGCCAGAATTTAAATAGTATCACTAAGCCCAATTGGTTTGAAGAAATCAAAATTTCATTGGGTCAGATTAAGCTTTATTGCTACCAAGCCCAATTTGAATTTTGATGAATGTTTCCATGCTGATCCGAATCAAATATTCATCAAGAAAGCAAATGTTATCATTTGGGCCAGATTAAAATGCTACCAAGCCCAACATTATTTTTTATGAAAGTTTTCAAGCCTGGTCCAAAACCAAGGTTAAATGAAAGCTAAATGGCTTCATGCTTTCCAACGGATTCCATCTCTTTGTTAAGAATGGATTTCAAATTTTAATATGTTAGCATTGGAAACATGAGAGAGAACTTGACTTTGATTTGATGGGAATCATTATGATTAATGCTATACGCTACTCAAAGCAAGGGAAGTAAAAAGCAATCTAACAACTTGTTTCATTCTCACTTAATTGCTTTTACTTTAACTTCACATTCTCTCTCATCTCTTTCTTCTTCTTTCTTCGGTCCTTGTCCAGAAAATAATGGAAGAAATGTTCTTCAACCAACAGAAGGAAGAAGCTGCATGCATCAAGACCATCAAGCTAATGATGGCAAGAAAACATACTAAAATAAAAATGAGCTGTGGCTAAGATACTTACCAAATGTGGTCAGATTTGGTGAGGTTATCTTGAGCTTTCCATGCTCAAAAAGGAAGAAGAAGATCTCGGCCAGCAAGGGAGATTCTTGAAGCATGGCTTGTCTTTGATTCTGCTCAACCACCACAGGGAGTAGCTAGAGTGGCGAAGTGATGGTTGAAGGCAGAGATTGAAGCAGATGAAGTCATCATCATCATGAAGCATCAAGGGCCAGAATTCCATCTTGGAGAGCAAGCCAAGGATGGAGAGCTCGGATTGATGAAGAGTGATGATCAAGAAAGGACTAGAGGTAATTGCATGTTGGTTAATGCATGGTTATCTCTTCTCTCTCTTTGTGGTCGAACCGGTTTGTTGAAGGAGGAAGAAGTTGGTTCGGTTTTGGCTTCAATAAGTGGAGGCTCCCCTCTTCTATAATAAGGGTGGACAGCCACTGTTTGAAGCAAGGAGAAAATTTGAGAGTGCAAGGCACAGAGTTCTCAGAGCTACCTGAGCTAACAGTTTTCTCTTCTCCTTCAATGTATTCTGTTTTGTATTTTTCTGTTTAATTTTGTCATGTCTTGAGTCTCATGGTAAAAGGCAAACAGTGAGGTTTGTAATGAAAAAGCCATAGAGCGGAAAAAGGCAGAGAGTGCAAAATTAAAAGAAAAAGCCATAGATGTCTTAGAGTTCCTTTGTTCATCTATGTTGTGTTTCATGATTCTGTGGGAATCCCCTTGTAAGTTGGGTTAGCACTTTACAAGTTGTAATCAGATTGATTATAATGAAATTCCATCATGGTTGTGATGGAGACTGGATGTAGGCTACACTGCACTTAGCAGCTGAACCAGGATATATCTGGGTGTAATATTTCTTCTCTTCTACTTCATTTCTGTTTTCTACTGCACAGGAGCAAAAACTAAAATGTCTCGTGCCAAGTGACGAGACAAAACAAAAAGTCTCGTGGCAAGTGACGAGCAAAAACAAAAAGTCTCGTGTCCAGAGACGAGCTAAAACAGAAAAGCCTCCTCTGAGTTCAGCAAGTGTTAGCAACAAAAAAGGGGGCTAAGATTCAACCCCCCTTCTCTTAGCCACTGAAACCATCAATCTTGTATCTCTTTCTTTGTCTTTGTCACCATTATTCTAAAATTTCTAGCCTATGAAAAATAGAATTTAATTTTGATGCACTGTCAGTGTAAAATAGTTTCACACATTCATCTAATTACATAACGTCACATCAGTAAAAAGAACTATCTTTAATATTGACCATGTGAATAGTCATCCAAAAGAACGGTTGTGATTGCACGACTGTGTAAAACACTTTACACTATTAGTGCATCAAAACTAAACTCATGAAAAATAGCTCATTATTTTAGGACAGACATTTTGCTTGTTTATACCTTCTTCAAATAAGTTTATTTCTCCTATTGTTTCTATATTTTTATTCTAAGACAGTTACTAAACTATTCGCTAATTCAATCCGCCATGTATTTAGATATGTGACTTAAAGCTTGTAATAAATTAGTTTGGCTGTTGGTTTTGTATTATGGTTTGAGAACTAAATTCGTCAAGGACACAAAATCGATGCATTTTATTGATGTAGCATTTCACTTAACATTCAATATTTTTTTTCGCTAGTTTACACTTGAATCACCACATTAAACACGATGCAAAATAGCATCCACACATTATGGATGAAGTTAGATCAAGTGTTGATATTTTTTGGTTTGTGTGGCAGAACTTTTCCAAGTATATATTTTGGAAATCACCTGATTTTTGTGATCACATGTATATTTCATTGAAGCAAAATGTTGGCAGTATATTTATGCAACAAAACTTAGAACTGAGAAGAACTTTAACAATGGAAAAGACAAATATTAATGAAGATTGGATGGTTAAGATCTTGATATTGAATAATCGTTTTCTTAATATTTAACCGGTAATTAATGCATCACAAAACATTATTCGACAGTTTATTTTAAATAGTGAATATTTTTTAGTCGAATTAATCAACTTAGGTAAAATTATGAACGGTAAGAGGAAGAAGTGGGAGCTATTGTTAGATGACATGCATGGATATCAAAATTTGTAAAGATAAAAAGTGAGATATATTTTTGGTGTTAATAGCTTAAGTAACTTTTATAAAACAATCTGGTGGTGATTAACCATCTCAATTTGGATTGGATAAAAATAATAAAACAATACTAATAATGAAATTCATATTGTGGAAGTCAGTCACAATTATATGAAGCAAATTATTCAGATTCTTTCTGATAAATTATTAATACCTTTTGCCGTTTATTAATACCTTTTGCCGTTGACCATATGAAACTTGTTTGACAAATTATGAGTGTATGGTAGATTTTAAAAAAATGGTAGATGCATGTAATTACCAGTGAGTGACAAACAGCTCATGAATCATGATGATGTTTTCTGTAATACAAAATTTCCACAAAGATTACATTTTCATTGGCCCTACAAAAGTTTAAACTTTACACACCTTGCAATCTCATTGCATCTTTCAAAAAGTAGGAATATGATTAAACATTAAAGGTTTTATGCAATTATGCTGCACCTTCCAAAATGACAATAACATTTAAAGTATAGTGTTAACAAAATAAAAAGTTAGTAAAGATAGCTATGTACTCCACTGTTTTGAATTACTTTAAGTTATCTCAGAGATTGATACCACGTCTTGTTGCTAACTTGCAATTGCAAAGCATTGTTCTTCCCTTCTATTCTGAAAACTTTAAGCATAGTTCTTTCCTTCTGTTCTGAAAATTTGATTACTTTGATCTTGTTTGAGATCATGGCTGGAGTTCTTGTTGGTGGAGCTTTTCTGTCTGGCTTCATTAATGTTGTCCTTGACAGGCTCATTTCTGCTGATGCTGTCAACTTGGTTGTGGGTAAGAAGCTTAGCTCTGACTTGGTTGAGAGGCTGAGGAATGCTCTGACAGATGCTGGAGATCTTGTTGATGATGCAGAGTTCAAGCAACTGGATAACCATGATGTGAAGGAGTGGCTCAACTCTCTCCGTGATGCTCTTTACACTGCTGATGACTTGCTGGACCGCGTCTGCACCAAAGCCGCAACTCAAAAGGTCACTCTCTTGGGTAGAATCTTCAACTCTGAAGATAGGCAGATGGTGAATGAGATAGAAAGGGTGGTTAGAAGGATAGAAGATCTTGAGAACCGCAAAGGAAAGCTTGGGCTTGAAAAGATTTCCACTGCTAGCTTCTCCTGGAAAACTCCATCCACTTCTCTTGTAAAAGGGAATGTGTGTGGCAGGGAGGATGACAAGAAGGCCTTAATCAAGATGCTGAATGACAACAATGAGCATCACCTCTCTGTCATCTCTATTGTTGGCATGGGTGGTGTTGGTAAAACTACTTTAGCTCAATGGATGTACAATAATGCAGAGTTGATGGAGGGATTTGATCAGAAAGCATGGGTTTGTGTTTCGGAAAACTTCAATATTGTTGAGACTACAAGGAATATAGTAAAGCAGATCTCTACAAATACTCAGGATCTTGATAGCTTCAATTCAATTCAAGATGCTTTGAAGAAAGGATTGTCCGAAAAGAAGTTCTTTATTGTTGTGGATGATGTTTGGAGCAATGATCATCATCAATGGAAGGATTTTCTAGCCCCTTTTCAATATGGGGTTAAGGGAAGTACTATTCTTCTGACTACTCGCAAGGTAGATGTTGGTTCAGTTGTTCAAACAAATTATCAACCTCACTATCTCATTCCATTATCAGAAGACTACTGTTGGTCAGTATTTGCAGCCAATGCTTCTTTTCCAGAATCAAATGGGAACCCGACACTAGAAGGAATAGGCAGAAGCATTGCTAGGAAGTGTGATGGTTTGCCATTAGCAGCCGAAACCCTTGGTTGCTTGTGCAGAAGGCATGATGCTAAGGAATGGGAAAAAATCTTAAGGAGTGATATTTGGGGATTTTCTACAAATGACAGTAAGATTGTTCCAGCATTGTTAATTAGTTACTTTCACCTTGCTGCACATTTGAAGCGTTGTTTTGTTCATTGTGCACTGTTTCCAAAAGATTATCACTTTAAGAAAGATGAACTAATTTTGTTGTGGATGGCCGAAGATCTTTTAAGACTACCAAAGAGAGGAGAGAGCTTGGAAGAGGTTGGTTGCAAGTGTTTTGAAGAATTAGTTTCAAGGTTATTCTTTAAAAAGCTTCAAGACGATGATGAGTATTTTGTGATGCATGATCTCTTGCATGACTTGGCAATATTCCTTGCTGGAGATTTCTATTGTAGAATAGAAGAACTTGGTGAACAAGAGGAAAAGATGGTTCTCACTCGCCATTTGTCATATTTGCCACCTGGAAGGTTAGATCATCCAATCTCAAAAGTCTTTAACTCCAACGCGAGGCTGGAATCTTTCAGGACATCGTTGTATATCGATGATTTATTCAGCATGGAAAGTGTAGCATCTAAGTTTATATGCATGAGAGTTTTATCCTTTCATAAACTTGATGTATTACCTGATTCAATAGGTGAATCGATTCATCTACGGTATTTGAATCTCTCTTCTACTGACATTAACAGGTTGCCAGAATCATTGTGCAACTTGTATAATCTACGAACATTAATATTGTACGGATGTACTAAGTTGACCATGTTGCCGATTAACATGCACAATCTTGTGAATTTACGGCATCTTGATATTAGGAAAACTTGTTTGGAAGAAATGCCTGGAGGAATAAGCAAAATGAAACACTTGCATACCTTAAGTTCCTTTGTGGTGGGGAAGCGTGAAGATAATGGAATCAAGGAATTAGGAGGGCTCTCAAATCTTCATGGATCACTTGAGCTTAAGAAGTTGGAGAATATTGTTGATGTGAAAGAAGCAGAGAATGCAAGGATGACAAACAAGAATCTCATCAACGAATTATACTTGGAGTGGTCTTCAGGCGATGATATGGTTCCGAACACAAAAGCCGAAAGAGATATACTCGATAGCTTGCAACCTCACAACAGCTTGAAAGAGTTGACAATCAAAGGATACAAGGGTACAATATTTCCAGATTGGTTGGGGAACTGTTCATACAACAATATGACAAGTGTATCTCTGGAGTCTTGCAACAATTGCTGCATGCTGCCTTCACTTGGACAGTTGCCATCTCTTAAGGCCCTGCGCATTAAAGGTTTTGGTCAGCTGAAGTGTGTTGACATGGAGTTTTACAAGGGTATTTGTGACCCTTCTTTGCATATTGCTCCTCCTTTTCCTTTGTTGGAGAGTTTGGAATTTGATAACTTGCCATGTTGGGAGGAGTGGCACTTACCTGACTCAAAAGTTTTTCCTCAGCTTAAGAGTCTTGAAATAGGAGATTGTCGAATGTTAAAGGGAGATATGCTTCATCAGGTATTCATGAGATTTGTTTCTTCTTCGTCGGATGCTTTGAAAGTTCGCAAGCTAGTTATCCAATCTCTAAGAGCAGGGTTTGCAGATATGTCACTTAAAGGGGATAAATTATCAATTAGGGCATGTGAATCTGTGGTGGAGTCTGCATTTAACGAAATGATCGGCATTAACCATCTACCCTCCCTCCAAAAAATAGAAATCTTGGGGTGTTCATTTGCTGTGTCCTGGCCGGACAATTGTTTATTACCCAAATGTTTGCAAAAGCTCGCAATCCGGCAATGCAGAAAACTGGAATTCCTGGACCAGAAGTATGATTTGGTAAAGCTACAAATAGAAGACAGTTGTGATTCACTGACCTCCTTGTCGTTGGATGTCTTTCCCAATCTCAAGAATCTCGAGATAATAGGGTGTAGGAATCTGGAATCAGTGTCAATGTCAGAGGCACCACACGCTGCTCTTCAACGTCTCTCCATTAGTTTCTGCGAGAAATTAGTGTCATTTGCAGGAGAAGGACTGGCTGCACCCAACTTGACTCATCTTCAAGTCAAAGGGTGCTGGAAGTTGGAGGCATTACCACGTGACATGAAGAGTCTACTCCCAAGTCTACAGTCTCTCAAGATATCTGGTTGCTCTGACATGTGCAGGTTGGCAGAGGGTGATTTGCCGCCTAACTTGAAATCACTTTATGTGGGAATTTGCGAGCAACAAATTAGGGATCTATCGTGGATGGGCAATTTGGACGCCCTCACTCATCTTACACTTTATGGTTATAAGTGTAAGAACATAAAGTCATACCCAGAGGTGGGTTCGCTGCCTCACCTTCCCTCCCTTACCACTCTTGTGATATTGCACTTCCGTAATCTGGAGACATTGGAGTGCAACGAGCTTCTCCGCCTCACCTCCCTTCAACAACTATACATTGGTTGGTGTCCAAAGCTGGAGAATATGGAAGGAGAAAAGCTGCCTCCCTCTCTCTTGCTACTTGACGTTTATAGTTGTGGTTTGCTGGAAGAACACTGCAAGAACAAGCATCAACTAATCTGGCCCAAAATTTCCCACATCCCCACCATTCAAGTCAATGGCAAGAAACTTTCCTGAATAGAGATTTCTGAGCAGGTAAATCTCTAATCTTCATGTTTCTCATGCTAAATTGACACACGCATAAATTTCCATTTCCTTCAGGAGAAAAATAATTCTATCTTTCTTTGACAATTGAAATCGTATGCCAAATTGCAATCTTTTCTTTCATTTATCTGGGAAGCTCAAACTTTGCAGTTGTAGTTAAAGAAATATCTTTTGTTTCTTTCACAAACTCATTGCTCTCTCTAATACTTATTAACATTCATATTTTTCAATAAAGACAGTGACTATCTTTTGTGTGTATCCAACATTTAAGAATTTTTTTAGATGTATTAAACAAAGAGTTTGGTTTACCCGGTCATCCAATTAGATTCATGCATTTAGATGACTTTTGAAGTGATGAGTTTGAAACTTAGTTACTTTAGTGGATTTAAGAATTATTTGTTGTGTACCTGAAGCTGTGCTTACAAAGTTCGGATACCAAAGGAAGACATCATGGAGAAAGTTGGAATGGCACTTCTTATTGAAAAGATTCTTTTTTTTGTTGCTATGTTTCTCTTTTCCTCTATATAATTTTATTTTTGCTGTTTTGCACAGAAAAAAAATCAAATAATAGCTTGATTTGTGGAAAGAAAAGAGTTATAAAATGGTATGTGCAGTTTGTACATATATTAACCTGCAGTGGGATTCAAATGATTTAAGAAAAAGAATTGTCATAGAATATTTGATCGTTTTGGACTGAATTGAAGAGGATAGCTACAAATATACAGGGTTATTTTTATGCAAAGTCAGTGTATTATGTGTATGGAAAAATTTTTCCTTTTATAGCTTGTAGTATTATAACCATCATCACTTTAGTTTCTTTATAATTGCTCTAGTTCTGTTTTGACTTCCTGTTTTTGGGTGTCATTTCTTTTCTCAAACCAATAATCCAACATTGTGTTAATGAGGTTTTCACATAAGTGTGTCTGTGGTTATTGTGATGACATTATGACAAACATTTAGTTTTGAAATTTATATATATATAATTTGTGTTTCAGGAAATACTTTGAAGATCAAGCAGCAATTGTCCTGAGAGCATTGCAGTTCTGGCTGGAATGGATCTTGAATGCCAGTTTCAGTCAAAACAAGCAAAAGAAATGAAGAATCATTTTCCACCTTTACTTTTGTTTTTCCAAAGAAAAAATAAGATTGAAAGATAACGGATGCCATTATGAAAATTAGTAATAGCACATGGGTAGAAGAGATGATAAAGTTGCTATTAGAATGAAGGAGCATAACAGGTGAAGGAGTTGTAAATATCAATTCACATCAAATCATAGCTTTTCTTTTTCTTTTTATTTGTATATTTCTTTGATGTTTTATCGTTGATATCCAATGCATGAATACATGAGTTCAATTTGGAATTCTCTTACTACTTAGTCACGAGCGACCAATGGTAAAATAAATATTTGTTCATTGTATTCCAAAGATGAACACTACAAATTTAAATATTAAAAATAAAGATCATACTAAGATTCAATGGTAATAAATGAACCATATCCCAAAACTAGTAAAATAAAATTAAAAAAGAAGGCTGTTTTCAAAAACATTTCTCTAATTTGGAGCATGTATCTTACTGCCTAATGCCTATTAAGTATTGTGTGCTGACATTTTATCATTTTCTTGAGGCAAAATTTGTCTGATATTGATGTAAGTGAACCAGATTTTTGTGACCATATATTATATGAAAAATGTTATATATTAAAATTGGCACACAAACTTTTAGACACTTAATGTATGATTATTGATTAAAATATAGTTTCTAAATATTTCTATTAAATTCAATGGATGTCTCAAATAGACATAAGTGTAAATGATCAGTTGCTATATCATACACTGAAGCAAAGTGATAGCACCAGATTAGTTAAGTGGTAGGTAGGATTGTTTTTTAGTGTGTAAGATTGTTTTGGTGTGGATTTTGAGAGTGTTTTCTTCAAGCTAAGTAGATACTTACTTGGTGATGAATTTATTTGTTAAGAGGTTGTTAGTTAATGATATCAGATAAGACAGTGTGTTTGAAGGTGTAAATTTAGAGTTTTATTCGAATGATGTTTTGTTTGTTTTTGAGATCTTGTTAGTATTGGATCATTTTGTCTTTAGTAGTTTTTCTATTTCAGAGTTAAAGCATTTTTGAACTATTCGAGAAAAACAATTGAAGTGGTAGGTGAGTTTTGTTCCTTCTTTAATAGTCTTGACTTTCAGTCTTTAAGGTGGAAAAAGTTTGTACAAAAAAAGTAGTAGTGCCAAATTCATACTATAAGACAAAAACATAGTTCCTTGAACTTTATTAATCAATTCATAAGAATAAAGGTTGGATAGTCCTACACGGAAAGAATTGCTAGCATTTATATATATATACTCATAAATAAATACATATGCAGCAAAACTTGTAAGATCCTTACACAAGAAAAGAAAGAGGGAAAAAATGGCTGAGAATACAACTCAACATGTAGTGATGCTTCCATGGTCTGCATTTGGCCATTTGATTCCATTTTTCCAACTCTCCATATCCATAGCCAAATCAGGAATTCATGTCTCCTTCATTTCAACACCAAAGAACATTCAAAGGCTTCCAAAGCCACCTTCAGATTTATCTCATCTTTTACATTTGGTGGAAATTCCATTTCCATCATCATTAGACTCATCACAACTCTCTGGTGGTGAGGCCACCATGGACATCCCATTTGACAAGATTCAGTACCTGAAGTTGGCATGGGATCAGATGCAAAATCCAGTTAAGGAATTTGTGTCTAAATTGCTACCAAATTGGATCATTTGTGACTTTCATCCACATTGGATTGTAGAGATAGCACAAGAGCTTCATGTGAAACTCATGTACTTCTCTGTTTACTCTGCTTCCACTATTGTGTTCTATGGACCACCCGATCGAATGAGAGCTAAAACATCACCAGAAGACCTGACATCACCAAGAGAATGGATGAATTTTCCGTCTTCAGTGGCTTTCCAACGAAATGAGGCCATTGCGTTCTACCAAGATGCACATGTAGAAAATGTGTCCGGTTTAAGAGACATTGATAGGTTTGCCAAGATGATAGGTGCCTCAAATGCTGTAGCATTTCGCAGCTGCTATGAGATGGAAGGTGAGTATTTGAATCTATACCAAGAACTTATTGGGAAGCCAGTGATTCCTATAGGTTTGCTTCCTCCGGAGAAGCCGGAGAGAAGACTTGTTGATGAGTCATGGAGGAAGACATTCGAGTGGCTTGACGCGCAAGAAACAAAATCGGTAGTCTTTGTTGGGTTTGGTAGTGAGTGTAAATTGACCAAAGAGCAAGTTTTTGAGATAGCTTATGGATTAGAGCTTTCTGAATTTCCATTTTTATGGACATTGAGAAAACCAAGTTGGGCAATTCATGATCATGATTCTCTGCCTCTTGGATTTTGTGAAAGAACATCAAAGAGAGGAAAAGTTTGTTTTGGATGGGCACCACAAAAGGAAATTTTGGCACATAAATCTATTGGGGGGTCTTTGTTTCATTCTGGCTGGGGATCTATAATTGAGACTTTGATGTTTGGCCACACTCTTGTAGTGTTGCCATTTGTTGTTGATCAACCTCTTAATGCAAAGGCTTTGCTTGATAAGGGTCTTGCCATTGAAGTGAAAAGAAACAATGAAGATGGTTCATTTAGTAGAGATGACATAGCCAAATGCCTTAGAGAAGCTATGGTATTGCAGGAAGGAGAGAAGCTCAGAATAAAGACTAGAGAAGTTGCTAAAGTTGTAGGAGATTTGAAGCTTCACCATGGTTACATGGAAGCATTTGTCAAGTTTCTTAAGACTTAATGAATTTCCGAATAGATCTTGTTTTTTAGCCTAAATTTTTCTTATTTTGAATAATTAATGAATAAACTCTTTGGGTTGTGTTTGATAAGTGAGATACTAAGATCTTGTATCTCTTTCTTTGTCTTTATCACCATTATTCTAAAATTTCTAGCATATGAAAAATAGAATTTAATTTTGATGCACTGCCAGTGTAAAATAGTTTTTTTGGTTAAGCATATTCAATATTTTTTTTCGCTAGTTTACACTTGAATCACCACATTAAACACGATGCAAAATAGCATCCACAAATTATGGCTGAAGTTAGATCAAGTGTTGATATTTTTTGGTTTGTGTGGCAGAAATTTTCCAAGTATATATTTTGGAAATCATCTGATTTTTGTGATCACATGTATATTACATTGAAGCAAAATGGTGGTAGTATATATATGCAACAAAACTTAGAACTGAGAAGGACTTTAACAATGAAGAAGACAAATATTAATGAAGATTGGATGGTTAAGATCTTGATCTTGAATAATCGTTTCTTAATATTTAAATGGTAATTAATGCACCACAAAACATTATTTGACAGTTGATATTAAATGTTGAATATTTTTTAGTCGAATTATTCAACTTAGGTAAAAACTCACGTATAATTGTATTCATGTTAAGTTGTTAATTAACAACCGTTAAATAATTTGATGTCTGATTAAATTATTATCTATCGGTCTTAGTTAACTTCATATGAAAACAACTGCATGTGAGTTTCCATCATCAACTTATTGGCCAACAGTAAACCTTATTTGGAGTTTAAATTTGCGACAGATTAGTTCTTGGCGTACCGAGTTAGAAAATACCGTAGAAAACAAACAAAAAAAATCAGATGTTATCATGTAATATGATCCAAATACCCATGAGAAAGGCTAAGAAAGTAAGGATGACAACGACACCACCAGACCAAGTGTGGCTGTGTGGGGCGAGCTGGGACAAGTTGGATAGTGCCAAAACCCATGGCAATCCCCAAAAGAAGGTTGAGTCCATATATTTCAAATGAGGAATGCTAAAGAAACCAGTCAAATTTATTGTATTTGGTCAGTAGTTAGTCAGTAATGTTTAAAAGTGTATGCTAAAAGTACGTTGTTAGATTACTAGACTAAAAGAATTGGACTGACTGCTAAAAATATTGGTCATAAACAATAAATTCTTCTAGTCCTTGAGCTTTTCTCATTTCGAATTTCGGCACGTGACAAAATACCAATTTAGTTAGGTAAGGTTAGAAGTGAAGGTTGAGATTTTTCTCCTTGCTCTAGATATATATATGGCAGTTTTTGTTTTGTCAATGACCAAATACAACTCAGATGATCCTCCACCACAGAAAAAGAAAAAGAAAATGGCAGAGAGTAGAACTCACGTAGTGATGCTTCCATGGTGTGCCTTTGATCACTTGATACCATTTTTCCAACTTTCCATATCCTTAGCCAAATCTGGTGTTCATGTCTCATTCATATCAACACCAAGAAACATTCAAAGGCTTCCGAAACCACCTTCAACTTTGGCTCATTTGTTAGATTTGGTCGAACTTCCATTGCCATCCTTAGACGCCGGCCTCTTGCCCGAAGGAGCTGAGGCCACCGTGGACATTCCATCTGATAAAATTCAATACTTAAAATTGGCAACTGATCAACTTCAACATCCAGTGAAGCAATTAGTGGCCAATTGGTTACCGGATTGGATAATATGTGATTTTCATTCATACTGGATTGTAGACATTGCCCAGGAGTTTCAGGTGAAACTACAGTTTTTTTCGGTTATTACTGCTTCGGCTCAAGTGTTCTTTGGACCACCTGGTGCAAGGGGTGCGCTCCCATCTCCGAAAGATCTAACAGTACCGCCGGAATGGGTTACTTTTCCATCTTCAGTGGCTTACCAGATGCATGAAGCCATTGCTATTTTTGATGGTGCCTACCAGGAAAATGTTTCCGGCCTAAGCGACCTAGAAAGGTTTAACAAGGTATTTGGTGCTTCGCAAGCTGTGTTATTTCGCAGCTGCCACGAGATTGAAGGTGAGTATCTGAATCTGTACCAAGAATTGATTGGGAAGCCAGTTATTCCCATTGGTCTGCTTCCTCCAGATAAGCCAGAGAGAAAAATTGTTGATGAGTCTTGGTGTAAGACATTTGAGTGGCTTGATGCGCAAGCAACCAAATCAGTAGTCTTTGTGGGGTTTGGGAGTGAGTGTAAATTGAGTAAGGATCAAGTTTTTGAGATAGCTTATGGATTAGAGCTTTCTGAATTGCCCTTTCTATGGAGCCTGAGAAAACCAAGTTGGGCAATTCATGATCATGAATCTCTACCTCTTGGTTTCGTTGAAAGAACATCAAAGAGAGGAAAAGTATGCATGGGATGGGCACCACAACAGGAAATTCTGGCACATCCATCTATTGGGGGATCTTTTTTTCATTCTGGTTGGGGATCTGTGATTGAAAATCTGCAATTTGGAAACACTCTTGTTGTGTTGCCCTTCATTGTTGATCAACCTCTTACCGCGAGGTTTTTGGTCGAAAAGGGATTGGCGATTGAAGTGAAAAGAAACAACGAAGATGGGTCGTTCAGTCGAGATGACATAGCCAAATCCCTTAGAGAAGCAATGGTTATGGAGGAAGGAGAGAAGGTCAGAAACAAAACAAGAGATGCTGCTAATGTTGTAGGAAACTTGAAGCTACACCAGGATTACATGGCGGAATTTGTCAAGTTTCTTAAGACAGGAATCTGGAAACAGATCTAGTCATACTGTTGTAGCAATGTTTGGATTTCCATTTAGAACTTCAAAGCTATGGCTTTCGGACAAAGAGCTACAATAGAATAACCTTTGACCAAACGTTAAGCTTTCCAAATGGGGATTCAAATATGCTAATAGATTCTTTAAGAGTGTTGATATGTGATTTCAGTAATCCTTTGTAAATGATAAATAAATAAACCGTACCAGTGAGTAACCTATGTAAGTGAGCGAACATGATTGTCTTGGTTTGAGAAGTAATGCAGATTTGGAATGAATATTTAAGAATGCATATTGAAATAAAAATATAATGTGAATATGTGATCACCAATAGTAATTGGGCATTCATTCTTTAATTATGATACACAGAAACAACTGAACAATCATCAGAGTTAGAGTTTAAAGTTCATCAACTGAGTGTGTAAGATTCTCACATGAATCGTGCTAAATTGCTGTAGAACTGACATGCAAAATTAAAATCTGTAGTCAAAAGATGCAAACTACAAGTATTAATTACAAAAATACATTTGGTTCTCGCTTGGAAACTGATTTTTGTGTGAAATAATACTCTTGTTTTTCAGAATCTGTTTCAGGGACTACATAATTTGAACCCAAAAGAGGAGAGGGGTAAAAAATTCTATCCATAGACACAAGTAGAGCATGTTAACATCCATTCAGGCCTTGTATTAGTGTAAAACTTTTCGCAAGTATATGAATCATGTCTTCAAAAATAATCAACCTGGCAATGTGCTGCCAAGAGCTATCCCATGATTCTTAATGACCTGAACTGCATGCAGGAGAACGTCTTGTTCTGCAGCAAATAACTCATCTTTGCGCTGCAAGAAAAGAGAAAAATTAGATATGCATCAGAGATAAAAAGATGTGCAGCAAAATATAAAGGTGAATAAGGGGCAGAAAGCATTTGAGAACTCCTCTTCCGAAAGCATTTTATAAACAAAAACCATTCACTGAGAAAATATCGACTGAATCTGGGATTTAGGTGGGTGCAGTACCATGTGTTTGAGGTTGTATCCAATAGTCAATTCTGCATATGAACTTTCCACTCTTGACAAGAAACAGTAAGGAACCTCTTTTCCCAAGAACACCTTTGCATGTGATCTTAGCATGCTTTTTATATCCTCAGATAACTGGGGAATCTTACTTAAATCCTCAATTTGCAGAGGGATTTTGCTGATGATGCCACGACACTCAGCACGAGATTTGTTCACTATAACCTGCAACGTATGCATGGAAAAGAAGGTTATAACTTATAAGTATGATCACTGAAGCAGCGAATCTGCATGTGTGAATGAGATGCATGAACTTCAACATTTACACATGTTATCACGTCTGTAGGAGAAGTTTCCTAGCACGAAATACAAAACATAACATAGTCTTAGGAATACAAGACAAGCCAAGGTAACATTTGTTTCTTACATGATGTATCCCTATTTATCTCTTTCTTATTAAGTTATTATGCATAAACAAATTATGATTGAAAAAATTTCCATGAAGAGAAAAGAACAACCTAGCATCTTCTAACACAATGGAGGACACAAGAATTACAAATAAATTTAAGTGACACGCACAAACTATTGCTTGGAAAATCAAAAACAACTCTCTCTCTCTCTCTCTCTCTCTCTCTCTTACATCTTAAGTTATGTACAAAAACCCCGGAAAAAAGGGAGAAAGCAAAACTTACCTGGCTAGAAAAAAAGGAATTCGGCACTATGACTGGAAACTTCTCAGTACTCAGCAACGATGTTGTAGTAAGGCCCATTTCCACCACTTGACCCTCAACTGAGCCAGCCTGCAATTTGTGCAATTTGTCAGATTTGGAAAAAGATGATGCACACAAGTCGGAAAAATAACTTCTACAAAATAAAATAAAAAGAAATAGTCATTAATTTGCACCTATTCAATCAACATACTTTTATTGTATCTCCTATTGAAAAGGGCCTGGAAAACTGCATAGATAAACCACTGAAAACATTGCCAAGGATATCTCTTGCGGCAAAAGCAGTAGCAACTCCTGTATGAAGGTAAAAGAACGAGCAGCATAAAATCACCCATTTGTCATTCGCTCAGGACAGGAAACAGTGTTATAAAAGAAGAATTCAGTTCAGCAAACAAAAGAAAAGGACACATTATCAAACAGGAAAAGAAACTCCTACAGAGAGCAAGTTATACATTTCTCTTCTTCACGAAACCAAGTTATGCAATCTTTTTTCAGTTCAACTCATTCAACAATCCCAAAGCATCATAATCTGTAAAATATATCTATGGAATACGTACCTCCGATACCACCAACAGTTACAATAGATTGCACAGCCACACCACAAGCCTCAGCCAAAGCCATTATACCAATCACAAACAGACCAACAGATGAAATTCTATCTAGAGTGAGCAATTTCTCCTTGTCAAGTCCAAGTAAACCTTGATTGGACAGGGTACGATGAAACACATTTGTCTTCCATCTATGCAAAAACCATACAAATGAAATAATCGCTGCGCCCCTCCAAGCCGGCACAAGATATTGTGAAGTTATAGTTGTTGGAGCTACCATTGCACCACTGGAAATCAAAGTCAATTGTCATGAACTGAAAATTGAAAATTTAATACAAAAAAAAAAGGACTAAAAATGTTTCTAAATTTGAAAGTCACTAACATCTGTGATAATGTGATGAAGGTAACTAAATATCGCACTGGGTCTTCCATAGCACCCCAAAAGCTTTTCTCATAAGCAACTTGTTCCCATGATGTGCTTCCAGGTATTAGAGAAATTGGACCTTTCATTGCATATTTGTGAAATTTCCTCAAAATCCAAGGCATCAAAAACCAAGCTACTAGAGTAGCAGTTAATGTACTACCAACTGGAATAACCACCTTGTTAAGATACGGATGTGAATCAAGCAACTGTTGAGCATATGGAGTCAGCTCATCCGAGGCTTCTTTAACCTTTTCTCCAGCATGTGTTGCTGTCTCTACCACACTCTTCCATGTATCTTTCATCTTCTCAGCTAGATCACCAGCAACAACAGAATCATCACCGGCATTCACATCACCAGCACCAGCAGCAACTTCTGTGCCATTATGATCCCTGCTACCTTTGCCACCCAAAACCGACGAATATGTCCGGCAATTCAACATGGGGCTCATTGAAGCAAAAGGAAGAGCACCCCGGATTCGAAAGCTAGGCAACATCCCAGGATAAACTAATGCATTGTGTTTGGTAATAACAGGGGAACTACTAGCATGACATTCAGAAGGAATACTACTAAACTGATTCTTAGTGAAAATTCGAGGTGACTGTAACTCCCTTTTGTAATAAACATTGCTAAGTGAATCACTAGGCAACCTTGCACTTCTTGCAAGATTCATATCCACACTATTGTGACACAGTTCAACATTCAGAGAACCCTTGATTGAACTCTGGAGGCGTTTTAAATGGGAAAACCTAACAGCAGCCATTTTATCAAAAACCTACAAGCAGTTCAGCATTTCAAAGAAGAAAAACAATCCATTGTTCGATAATTGATAATGGTTTTAATCCAAAGTCCAGAATCACCTCAAAATCTGCAAATTCAAAAACAGTATCACACACCAATTCTCAACACAATTAACATGCTAAGATTCAATCACATTGAAAAAATATAAAAAGGAAAAAAAAATTATATCAGAATGATTGAATAGGTTAGTGAACCCTAAGATTTTTGCAGAGGGTAAAAACACAAATGCGATACAGAAGAAAGTAATTGGTTTTGTGAATTCGATTTTCGTGCGTTTTATGAGAAATCAAACAGCGAAAAACGGGGAAAATAAAATATTTTTTTATTTAAAAAAAAAAAAAAAACTTGCACCCACCTTGAGCTAGCTCCTTCAACTTGAAGTGCAGCTGAATCAGTGAGGAAAACAGGGTCAAAACTCACAACAATGGTCATTTTTTTCGAGATTTTTCTTTTTTTGCTTGCAAAGTAAGACAAGAATAAGCAACAAATTAACTATAAAAATATTTAACAAAAAGAAGTTACTATAAATATCACTAATAATAATCTAAGGTTAAAATATAACACTAGTCCTTATGCCTATAATTAAATTTAAAGGATTTTTTTTAAATAAATAATTTAATTCTTTCATTTACTGATATATGTAATTTAGAGATAATTTATATTTTTAAATCTTATTACTTATATCGTTTACAATATATAAATTAATTATATACGTATCTAAATTGATTATGCACGTACATAATAAATTTTTTTATACTATATATATATATATATATTACGATAAATTTAAAATAATTATAAAAGAATCTAAAAATATTAACTTTTTCACAATCATATCAATTTTTTATTTTTTTCTATTTTTTTTTCTCCCTTCTTTCAATAAGTTTAGAAAAAAGACAATGATAAATATATTTTTTGTGAGTATATATTTTAATTATTACATGAGAAATAGTAACGATAAGATTGTATTTGAGTGTGATAATTCTATTTTTTTGCACATTTATCGATTTAGTTTTTTTTCTAAATTTAAGAACCTAATATTAATTAGAATAGATATTAATTGAATAAAAAGGGTTAAAAATATTGGATATAAATTATTAGCACCAATGGGAATTTAATTTCGTGTTTTTCGACTCGATAACAATGAGTATGTTTGCCCGACATCTGATGTTCATAGGAGAATCATAACCCAACAAGTGATGAAATTTTTAGGTTGGTGATGTAGCTGGTAGCAGTTTTAGCGGCTCGAATTTTGTCTAAAATGACCTACTTCTTGCACCATTATCTTTGTGCTGTGCTAGTTCTTTAATTTAAAAAAACTTGTACTTTTTTAAATATCTTTGTTAAAATAATACTTGAGTTCAATAAAAATCTAAAGTAATATTTGACTAAAATAACTAATATATTAGACTAAATGAAATAATTATTGAATAATTATATTTTTTTTTTAATTTTACAGTTGTCTATCACAATGACAGATTTATTGGCTTAAAATAATTTACAATATTTTCTTCTATTTTAAGATAGGTAATAAAAATTTACTAAGATAAGATAGAATACAATTTACATTTAGTCATTTACCTTTATATATATATATATATGCACTATTATATATAATTACTTATGATCCCTATAAAAAGGAAGGTAACCTAAAAAGACAAAAAAGATACTTTTTATCGATATTATTTTATCATTTAAATTAAAAATAAAATTAGGCACATAATAAAGAGTATAATTTAAACATTGAGAAGACTCAACATGTGAAAAGTTACAATAAACTAATTTGTATAAGATAAAAATTAAAAAATAGAAACTAATGCATTATAGAAAAAAAAATATTAACGAATAAAAGAGCAATTGATAAAAAAATAAAATTTTCTTTTAGCATATAATTTTTTACAATAAATAAGTTATGCAATACAAAAAAAAAAAAAAGAATGAAATAGTATTTTTGTTTAAATAAATTGAATAAATATTTACAATCATACAATTGATGGTATATAACTATTAGACAATAAATTATAAAAAAATATTAATACAAATATTTAATTTAATATTAAAATAAAAAATATATAAATAATAAATAAAAATCTGAAATTTAAATTCAAGGTATTTAAGATTAAAGAAGAAAATGAAAAAAAAACTTTTTAATAAACAACGACTCAAAACATTAATGTGACAATAAATTGAATTAAATAACATATATTTAAGTTAATTATATTAAATAATTAATATAATAAATTAATTATAATTATTTGATTCAATAAAATAAGTTAAATAAATAAAAAATATTTTATAAATATCTATTTATTTTTGTTATATAAAATTTATTTATTTATTTATCTATTTTAATTATATAAAAATCGATACAAATCTATTATAAAATTAGCTGATGACATATTGATTTAAGTGATTGTATCATGTTAGCAATTCGCTTAGATAACAATTTTACAATTTTGCAAAAAAAGTTTTCTATTATATAAAATATTAGAAAACATACCTAATGAGTTAGTAGTGAAAAAAGAGATTAACTTTACAAGACTTTTGTTATTATTATTCTGGTATATTTTTTTATTTTTTGTTTTTAAATAATTATATTAAATTATATAAAAATTATAAATATTTTTTACAAATGAGTCTTTAATTTTAATATTAATATACAGATTATCTAATTATTTTTTAAATAATATAATACTTTTAAATTTATAGTATATAGTATAATTAATTTAACATTCTACATATTGTGCGGGTCTTAGTCAAATTATATGTAAAAATTATAACGCTTTTAAAAATCATTAATCAAAATACATAAGATGAAAAAATTAATGTAAATTAAAACAAAATCTATTCATTTATTCTAGTTAAATTAAATAATTAATATTTTTAATTAGTTATAACTAGTGTGATCAAATAAAATATTAAATAATTTGATGTTTATCACAATCAAATAAAATAATTGATTAATTATAGCACGTTTAAAAATTATTAATCAAAATACATAAATAAAAAATTAATACAAATTAAAATAAAATTAATTCATTTATTTCAATTAAATTAAATAATTAATATAATTGATTAGTTATAATTAATATAATAAAAAATATATATATAATTTAATATTTATCTCAATCAAATCAAATAAATCAATAAATACCTTTAAAAATATGTCACGTTAGTTATGTCATTAATTTAAAAAATCCAATTTTAATAATAAATATCATACATTTAGTCCTTATAAAACAGAAAGTTTGTAAATCAATTCCTTGTCATTATTTGTTAAAGGGAAAGTTATAATCAATTCCTAGCAGGACTCTTTGTTAAAACATCTGCACCATTATTATTAACAATCAAAACTAGAGATATAAATTTTGTTAACAAGTCATTTTATCCGTCTATTTCACTTGCTTATATTGACATTATATACACAATATATGGGACCTAGATTGAATTATGTTAACCAAATATAATGAGATTTTGATTGAATGAAACTACACCATAGCTACAATAACAAGTATACAAATAATTTGCCAATAAATTATAGTTTAAATGGCATAATCTTTCCATACTCATTTTAAAAGGTCACGATTTCGAGTCTCCTTATCTTTAATAAAAAAAAGTATTCAAACAATTTTTATTTTTTATTTTTTAAATAAAATTAGAATTAATAATACATATATAAAAAGTATTCTTCTTCTTCTTTTCCCAACTAAATCAACTATTATTATCATAAGAGATAGAATAATTGAAAAAACTATAACACAAAATTGGAAAGTTGGCTTATAAAGTCATGGATATGTTATATGTATGCAAGTTTACAAGAGCTTGCTTAATAATCGCTCAGGAAAAGTACCTAAAATAAGAAGCAATCACCAAACTATGTTTGAATCTGTTTCAGCTGAAATAAAATAAGAGAATTTTTAAGTAACTCAAATGGATTGTTCAAATTTTACTTATTAGATACATTTGAGTAATAATGTTCATTGAAAAAATAAAAAAAATGAATTGGACACAATAAAATCCACCACTAGTAAATGGAATATCAATTGAAAAAAACATATATACATTATTTATCTGATATGTGTTATCATAGTAGTAATAGAATTTAATATTATACAGATTATTAATTATATATTATTACACTAGTAAAAATAATTAATTTTTAAATTTATTATTTAATAATTATCTAAACATATAAATATAATTAAATAACTGTATAAAATTCTTTTATAGTATCAGTGTATCAAAGTTATACTTTTAATAATATATTTAATTTTTGTAAGTGTTAATATTACATGTATAATCAATAATAATATAAAAAACAATAATATAAAAAATATGTTAAAAGTAAAATGTATCTCCATAAAAAATATAAGTGTGTTAATATAATGTTGGTTTTTTTTCTTTGTTGACATCTATGAAGCACAGACACTTTGTTGAGTTATCGTGTCTGTATGTCGGATACATTTCAGATACGATACTCGCCGACACTCGTCCGACACGCGTGTCTGCTGTGTCCAACCGTATCTTAATAAAAAAATAAAAAATTCTTTTCCAGACACGCCTGGACATGCCTGGACACACCTAAATATTATTACGTGTCAGCGTGTCCAGTCTTATTCTTAATATATATTCTTAAAATAAATTTAGATATAATATATATTATTATTTATTAAAACAAAAAAAATATTTTAAATACTTGATATAATTAAAATAAGATATTAAAAATAATTAAAAATTTTAATTTATATTTTAATATCAATAAAATATCAAAATATCATTACGATTTATATAAAAAATACTTTATATTTTATATGTATGTGTGTCTCCGTGTCATGTAAGATTTTAAATTCGCGTGTCGACGTGTTTTGTGTCGTGTCATATCCTATGTCCGTAACTTGACATACTAACTTCATATTTAAGATATATAAGTCATCTTACTTGAGTAAAATAAGTTGGAACTAATTCATATTTCCACTAAACTTTTTTGTCCTTTGCATTTGACCTTGTAAGTGGAGTAGATCACGCTGTAACACCATTTTTTATTTCTAAAATTAGCATGTGAAGAAATAAAAATTAGATTAATTTATGGAAGAGCAAGACTACCAACCACAATCTCACAATAAAAGAATTAACTAAACCCCTTAAATACCATTAATATTTAGCAAGTTTGAGAGTCTTACAAGCATTGATGAGTTCACTTTTAGTTCCACGGGATAGTGAAACTTCTTATTCACTTTCCATCCAAGTCTCCACAAAATCAATGATAATGTTAGTTGAATAATTCAACCAAGTAATCACTGATCACATTAACATTTCACCAAGGCCACAAGTTTTTTGGTTATGATATCAAATATATTCACTTATTCATAATTTATTTTTTAATGATCGAAATATTATAAATTATCGGGACAAATTTTTAAGTACTTTATTGTAAGTATTTTGTTGAGTCTGCAGTGAAATTTGAACTTCTAATAGATATAAAGTAATCTAAAATTAAACACTATTCACAATAATGCATTAAATATAATAAAGTCAATATGAAAAAATATGATGTGATTACTTTATATAATATGATGTGAATTAATTTTCTTTCTTATTTTTGATGATGTTTCAATTACAATGCTACAGAAATATATATATAGTATCATTTATGTTATAATTTCAATGAACAAGAATAAAATTCTTTTATGAAAACTCCCTATAAGTTCTCTCATATTAAAACTTCTGGCAAACCTTATTTTACTCTCTAAGTTTGCTCTTAGCCTTCCTGTATTCTCACAATTCTCTACCTTGGTCACAATTTCAAAAACTGACTCAAAATTTGAACGAACAAATTGTAGTAGTCGTATCCGATTGCATCATCTTAACAATGACTGCCTGCGTACCCTTTACCAGGATCAAACGAAATGTAGTTTCTTTATTCGCCATGTAATACTTAACATGGAATAATGTTGAGCAATCCAAACAATGCTGAAATTTTGTTTCTCGACACTACTTTAGTCAACATGTCTGTTGAGTTTTTCGTTTGTGTGTACCTTCACGAGAGAAATGTCACCTTTCTCTATAATATCATGCACAAAGTTATACCTAACATCAATATGCTTGGTATGAATATGATGAACCTGATTTTTAGCCAAATGAATCGCACTTTGGCTATCACAACTAAGATTCACACAATCTTGCTTAAAACCCAAATCATCTAGAAGACCCTTAACCACAATGTCTCCTTCACCCCTTCTGCTATTGCCATGTACTCAGCCTCTGTAGTAGATAGTGTCACTGTAACTTGTAACATCGATCGCCAACTAAGTGGAGCACCATATATTTTATATACATAACTAGTTGTAGATCGTCGTCTGTCTAGATCACCAGCATAATCTGAATCAATAAAACCGCTAATTTGACATGATGATTTACCACCAATGCATAAACCTATGCCAATGGTACCCTTCAAGTATCTTAATATCCACTTGACTGCTTCCCAGTGTGTCTTCTCTGGATTTGCCATAAACCTGCTAACAACACTTACTGCTTGTGAAATGTCTGGGCGTGTGCATATCATATCGTACATTAGGCTGCCTACAGCACTTGCATAAGGTACATTGTCCATGTAAGCCTTATCTTCTACTGTTGTAGGAGATTGTTTACTTGAGAGTCTGAAATGTGGAGCCAATAGAGTCACCACCGACTTAGCATTTTTCATCCCAAATCTTTTGATAACCCGTTCAATGTAGTCTTTTTGCCTCAGGAACAATTTTCGACTTGATCTCTCTCTTCTAATCTCCATGCCTAAAATTTTCCTCACAACACCCAAATCTTTTATTTCAAACTCTTCACCAAGTTGAAACTTTAACCTATTTATCTCCACTTTACTCTTGGAAGCAATGAGCATGTCATCTACATACAATAAAAGATAGATATAATCACCTCCAAAAAACTTACGAATGTATACACATAATGATAGTTACTTCTAAAGAAACCTTATTTTAAAATAAAGTAATCAAATCGCTTGTACCACTACCGTGGAAATTGTTTCAATCCATAAAGTGATTTTCTCAAGCGACAAACCTGACCTTCTTTACCCTCAACTTTGAAACCCTCAGGTTGATACATGTAAATTTCTTCCTCTAAATCATCGTGTAAGAACACTGTCTTCACATCTAGTTGTTCTAACTCAAGATCGCCATGAGCTACAAGACTTAAAAGCATCCGAATGATAGTGTGTTTTACCACAGGAGAAAATATCTCATTATAATCAACTCCTTCTTTCTGTGCGAATCCCTTTGCCACTAACTTAGAATTGAATCTTGTACCATCCGATTTAGTAGGATCTTCTTTTCTTTTATACACCCACTTACAACCAATAGCAGTCTTTTCCATGGATAATGAGACTACCTTCCATGTCTTATTTTTATGAAGAGACTGCATCACTTCTTCCATAGCAACCAACCAGCTTTCACTATCCTTGTCCTTGATAGCTTGTTTGAAGGTGACTGACTCATCATCCTCCACTGAGAGTGCATACTCTATCAAATTTAACTGCCCATAATGCCTCAAAGGCTTGTCTAACCCAAGCTTCTATACGAGTTTGTAATTTTTCTTTGTTCTAGTGGATGCAAAAAAATCCTGTTGTTGCTATTATAATACATGTGTATTTTCCCGCTGAATCTCCTCATGATCAAGTTCATCATCCTTCTTATCTTCATGAGTAGCATTAAGATGCTCTACCTAAACATGATTAGAGTATATTGGTTGGTTTTTAAACTCTATCTCTATCACTTAAGTGTTTATAGTTTTTCCAACATCACCATCATCTATCATCATAATTTTAGACAAAGCTACCATGGATCTTTCATTAAAGGTCACATCCCTGCTACTTACAAAATTAGAATCACTTACGGTCCAAAGACGATATCCTTGAACCCCTCTTGAATACCCCCAAAAGATTGCCTTCTTAGCTCTTTCATCAAGTTTATTGTCTTTGACATGATAATAAGCCGTACATCCAAAGACTCTGAGTTTCTCGTAATCTGCATGTTCTCCTAACCACACTTTATAAGGTGTATCTCCATCTAAAGAAGAATGTGGAGATTGATTCACTATGTAGCACGCTGTAGCAACTGACTCAGCCCACCATTCTCTACCTAACCCAGAATTAGAGTGTATACACCTTGCCTTCTCAAGTAGTGTACGTTTTAGTCTTTCTGCGATTCTATTCTATTGTGGTGTGTCTCTAATTGTCCAATGTCTTACAATCCTTTCCTGATCACAGAACTTCTTGAAAGCTCCATCCGTATACTCTGTGCCATTATCAGATCGCAGAATTTTTAGCTTCCCACCTGTTCTGTTTTCAACCATTGCTCTCCACCGTTTAAAGTGTCGAATACCTCTTTCTTATGCTTGAGGAAATAAACCTAAGCATACCTTGAATAATCTTCAACAAATGTAACAAAGTAGGGAACCACCCTTGGAAGTAACTTTAGCCAGATTCCAAACATCAGTATGCACGTAGTCTAACAACCGTCTGCTTTTGTGTTTGCTTGTAGAAAATTTCACCTTTTGTGCATTTTCATATACACAATGTTCACAAAACTCAATTTGTGATTTCTTCATTTTTTCAGAAAACCTTTTCCACTAAGCAATGATAGACCCTTTTCCGACATATGCCCAAGCCGCATGTGCCAAATCTTCGTGTAGTTTGTTTGGTCTTTATTTTCACCGATTTCAATTGCTAGCTCACCTGTAACAGTTGTCCAACAAAAGAGGATAAAGATTACCATGACGAACCCCCTTTATTATTACCAAAGAACCACGAACAACTTTTAAAATTCTATTTTCATCAATAATTTTGCAACCATTTTTCTCTAACAAACCTATAGAGATCAGATTTTTTCGCAAGTCAGGAATATGTTTCACATTCTTGAAGGTTCCTTACAACTCCATCATGCTTCTTGATTCTTATAGTATCTATCCCTACAGTTTTGCAAGCATGATTGTTACCCATCAAAACTGTGCCACCATTAGTGCTTTGATAGGTAGTAAACCACTTTCTATTTGGACACATATGGTGAGAAACTCCAGAATCAAGCATCCACTTATCGGATATCTCGTAAGAATCATCTATTACACAGTAACAATCTTCATCATCCTTTGAGACATAATTTGCTTCTTGTTTTTCTTTTGAGTCGCCATTGTTCTGTTTCTTGAAATTTATCTTCTTATTTGGGCAATTACTTTAAAATGTCTAAGCTCGCCACATTTAAAGTATGTTCTCTCTGTGTGAGGTCTAGATTTTAACCTAGACTTTCCATGCTTACCTTTTCCTCTTTCATTACTGCTCCCTCTAGCTGCAAATAATCCTTGTGCTTGATTATTATACTCTCTTCCATTTGAAGACGACATTACACTCGTAGCAACCTTACGTAGATCATCTGCTAAAAGTGATGCCCTCTGCACCAAATTTTCATAGGACTTCGGTAATGAAAGTAATAATATGAGTGCTTGATCCTCATCATCAATCTTCATATTTATATCCTTTAAGTTTGATATAATCCTATCAAACTTATTGATATATTCTCGGATTGAGGTGCCTTCCTCCGTCTTGCATGTATACAATTTGGATTTTAAGTAGATCTTGTTAGTTAGAGTCTTTGTCGTGATGTTATTCTCTAACTTTAACCAGACGCCTGCTGCAGTTGCTTCTTCATTCACCAAGAAAGCAACATCCCTCTCAAGGTATAAGATTATCGCAGCCCGTGCTTCAAGATCTAATTCTTCCCTATCCTCATCCTTCATATCCTCTGGTTTTTTCTCTTTTTCTGCTAGTGCCTTATGCAATTTCTGTGATATAAGCAAAATTTTCATTTGCATCCTCCAATAGAAAAAAAAATATCATTTTTTTCATTAAACTTCTCAATTTTATATTTGCCTACTTTGACATTTTCACTAGTAGAAGCCATTGTATTCAAACTTGAATTTTACCAATCAAATAATAAATAATACAATATTAACTCTTGATACCAATTGTTGAGTCTGCAGTGGAATTTGAACTTCTAATAGATATAAAGTAATATGAAATTGAATACTACCCACAATAATGCACTAACTATAACAAAGCCAATATAAGAAAATATAATGTGATTACTCTATATAATATGCTGTGAATTAATTTTCTTTTTATTTTTGATGATATTTCAATTATAATACTACAAAAATATATATAGTATCATCTATGCTATAATAATTTCAACGAACAAGAATAAAATCCTCCTATAAAAATTCTTTACAAGTTTTTTTCTATTAAAATTTTTTACAAATCTTATTTTATTCTCTAAGTTTATTCTAAACTTTCTTGTATTCTCATAACTTTATGAGAGAAAGACAATTTATTTAACAACTTATTTATACTGTGAATATATTTATACTTTCTAATATTATGCTTATAATAGAATTAAAAACTTCTTTAATAAAAGGTAAAATAAAAATATGAAGATGATTGATATGAGAAACCAAAAGAAACTAACTAATTATGTAGAACAATGTTGCCATACTTAAGCTTCAATTATCATAGTCAATATGGGAACTCCAAGCAAGCAGTTATGAATAACCAAATAAACCATTAAGAAAGCACCATATTTCATAGTTAAAATATAATAATTTTTTATTTTTATGATATCTTTCAATTTAATAGGTTAAAAACTAATTTATCACAGATTTAATTTTTTTTTAAAGATTTGTCGTTACTTAATGGGCTACTATATGTAAAAAGTGGAATTAATTACCAACCGGACTAATAAATTAATTAATTACTAAATCATTTCAAATTAGGTAGTTAAGATATAATTACGTTTTAATTGATAATTAATTATTTAAATTTGTCTTTCTAGGATCAAGAGTCATTGATACTATTATTGCTTCACGGCTAAAGTTAATTAAATAAAGGGAAAGTATGAGGAGCTAATGGAATATTTGTATAATGTGTACAATGAAGGTTTAGGGAGTATTAGAGATATAACTATTAGTGTTACCTTTTTCCATCAGCTGAAACTTTTGGGATGAGTGGTATCATGACATGATATTAGAGCTCTAGATTTGAAAGGTCAAGAATTCGATCCTTGGTGAACCCCAACATCAATTTAAACTTTTGGGAAGATGTTTATTATTCATAGTACTCGGATGGTTATTCTAGATAGTATGAGTGATGTTCATTTTGTAACTCAATAGTCCATTGTACACATTGTACAAATAGTCCATTGGCTCCCTAGCAGGACTCTTTTATTTAAGCAAACGAATGAATTAATCACTTAACCACCTTAAATTAATTTAGTATAAATTGGTTAAGTACGATTTTCGTCCTTAAGGTAGGGATTGAAAATTTTTTTTTTGCTATAAAATGGTGCCAAAGATTTAACTTAGTTTTAAAATCGTCATTTCTACCAAATTTTTAACTTTTATTCCAAAAATATCCCTAATTAAAAAAAAAATAAAAAGGAAACTAATCAAGGGGGAAGGGGGGATCACGCTTCGTTGGGGGGGGGGTTCCAGGGAAGGGAAGGTGGATAAGGGGAGGGAAAGCGCCGCTGCTTCTCGTTGCCGCCACCATTGTCGCTGCCGCTCCTCATCGTTCGGTCACACTAATGGGAAAGGGGAGGGGTTCCAGATCTTCCTTGCACTAACGGCCAGAGAGGACAGAGCAGAAGGAGAGAGGAAGAGAAGCGGAGAGGGAGAGAAGAGAGGAACGAAGGCGCTGAGGAAGACCGCATCCAGCCACGCCCTGCCATCGTCCTCATCGCGAACCGCCGTCGTCGGTCGCCATCGAGCCCTGTCCCGTCGCTGCCGCTGGAGTGAGGTCACGTCGACGCCAGCAGATCCGCAAGGTTGGACAGTCGTCAATGCTCCTTGTCGGATGCCAGCAAATTGGTGTTTCAATGTTGTTGTTTCTGCTTTCTGTTTTTTACTTCTGCTTTATGTTTCTGCTTCTTTTTTACTTTTGTTGTTGCTGTTGTTGATTCACCATTCACCATTGTTGTTGTTATTTTATTTGTTATTGCTATTGTTGATTCACCATTGTTGATTTACTATTGTTGTTGTTGTAGATTCTGCTTTCTGTTTTTGTTTTTTCTTCTGCCTCTGCATCTGCTTCTGCTTTCTGGTTGATTTTGGAAAAAAAGGGGAAAGGGTATTTTCTTCCGAAAGACGATTTTAAAACTAAGTTAAATCTTTAGGACCGGCCAGGAACAAAAAAAATTTTCAGTCCTTATCTTAAGGATCAAAATCGTACTTAACTCTAATTTTAAATAAATTTGACATCAATTAAAGCATTAAACTGTTAAATTATAGTTATTAGGTAGCTCTTCCTCTAAGTATTTGCTTATGAACAACCTAAGAATGTAGTACAAATATGTAAATGAAAAAAAAAAAATCTACGAAGAAGGCTTCCAACAATTTTCCTTATGTTGAATCTTCACACCAGGCAAAAAAGTGACATTATTTATGAATGTTTTATAGATTTTGAGAAAAGAAATTTAAATTAAGGCACTTTTTTAAATTTAAAATATATAATAAAATAAGTAAAAGATTGTTTTGGTTTAGTCTATTGTAACGATAGAGGATAAAAAGAAAAAGAGTAAAGATTTAATCTCTACTATAATGATAGTAAAATTTCATTATATCTAATTTAAAATTACAATCACTAACAACGTCAAAACCAAGATCAAGACAAAGATAAATTACACCAAACCTACTAAAATCAAACAAAAACACCAAAAAAAAAAAAACCAAGACAATCGAACCAATAATTCTATGCTTCATAAATTAATAGTAAGACAAAAAAATGCCAAAAACAAAAGAAAATCATGACAAACTAAATCTAAAATAATGTGATCTTTTTTCTCTAATTTATGACTTTGACTCATAGATTTTTTCAAATAATCTCTCAATGAATCATAAGTATTTTCTCTTTATACTAAGAAGGTTCAAACAAAACTGAATATATCAAGATAAAAAAAAAAAATCAACTGTCTTTTGTTTTTTGAATATTTATCTTTGAGGACCTTAAAACTTGATTCTTCTTCTTGTATCATAAACCTAGTCTTTTACTAGCCGTCGCAACAAATCAATCATCATAAACATTTAATACTTTCCTTTATTTGAACACCAGCACAACACAAATTTTTATATTCTCTTCATATCTTGTTCTTAATAGTTGATTATTTCTAAACATAATCAAATGAATACTTCATTATTCATACTAGCTATTTAGTGTCCAAATTTTGTTATAATTGTCATGATTACTTTTTTTTATTCGGTAGTATTAATCTTTTTCATATCTTACTCTTATCAGTTGATTCTTTCCAAATCAAATCAAATCACCATATATATTACTGCTAATTCTAAAACTATATAACACAAATAATAATATCATAAATTAAAATCAATTTTTAATCAATCAACCAAATATTTATCATTACAATAAATAATAAAATCTTTTTTCAAACTCAATAATTTATTTAACAAAACTGTAAATTATTAAACAAACATTTTTTTATAATTGAAATTATTCCTAGTTGTTAGATTGTTAGATATACTTGTAAAAATCACACTAACAACTTTTTTTTAGCTATAATTGGCTTTTTAACCTTTTTATTAATTTTCGTTAAAAATAATTTTCTTAAATATATTATTATTTTCTCATTTATGTATGACTCTCACTTGAATATTTTGTATAAATATTAAATGAGGTATTTTTCATATAACTGACTTAATAAAGATATTTTAATTTTGTGATAATTTAAACTTAAAAATTATTTTTTAAGAAAATCCTTAAAAATTTATTCAATCGAAAACTAACATTTTAGACTAGACTCAAAATTTAAATTAAATTTAAATTTAAATTTAAATTACAACAAATTATATTATGTGGTTTAACATATTTTTTTAATTTATAACCGATCTAAGCTGCGGTATGTATTAATTTACCAAATATTTTACTAATTTTTTGTTTTCAAATTATTATTTTTTGAATCACTTTTTTAGATTTTAGACTCTCAGTTTAAAAGATAAGAAATCAATGATCATACGCATGTAACGAACTTGATACGTGTTTTATCTTGTGAATAAAGTAGAATTCAATAAAATAAAAGAATATAATTAATTAGTTACTTATTAGCTATTTTCTCTTTATTTTTTCTGTTTTGGAGTGCATTAAAGTACAACAAGAAATAAAGAGAATTTCTTTATTTTATTTTAATTTTTTTTGTGTTCATTTTTTCTCAAAAGAATGTGTTGTTTTTGTGAGTAGACACATGTCCATTGCAATCCATAGCACCGAACGGCCAAGAGAAAAATGTGAAAAAAAGTGAAAAAGAAAAAAAAAAACGAATTATTAAAATTAAAAAAAAAAAAAACTATTTTTTAAGAACTAAATCTAAAAGGGTATCTAGCTGTGTTCTTATATGTATAAAAATCGAACACAGATTCTTTAAAACTGCAAAAAAGAAACCACATAGTTGCAGACTTGCAGCATCATCTTAAGTTAAGTGTTTACTTGTTTTTTTGTTCAGTTTCAATTCTCACTTGACTTCAGCTCGAAGATTTTTCTTTTTAACCTTCTTTTTTTTCTTATTTTCAGCTACCCTTTTTTGTTCCTTGTGAAACTCTTGCAACCTTAGCAAAAAGAAACAAACTTTCCTAAAATCTGATCTGGGTTCATCACTTTTTCTATGATGGGGTTGTTATATATTTCTGGCTAATAAAGCAAGTTATTATGATGACTCAAAATATTGTTATATAGCTCACTTTTTTTTTCTTTCTTTTTTTTTTTTTTCTTATTACTACTATTATTGTTCTTCTTCTTCTACCTGTGAATGATTCTGTGTTTTTATACAAAGTTCACCAAATCTTAAATTTATTTTTGAGATACCAATTACCATGTCTATCATGAAGAACAATCACAAAGATCTAGAACACATATATTCTTCATGGAACTTCTCAAAGCTAATGGCTTTCATTCTTCTCTTGATCACAATCTCTTACCTTTGTTACTCTCTTAGATTTGTTACCAATTCATATGACTGTAGCCAAACACACCACATTTCAATTAGCCACATTTCTGACACCACCACCACCACTACCACCACTTCCACCACAGCAGCAGCAACAAATTCACACTCTCAAGAAGAAGAAGAAGATGCAGCAATTGTTTCCACAAAGTTGGAACCTTTTGAAGAAACAAATATTTCCCACATAGTGTTTGGGATTGGAGCCTCAGCAAAGCTTTGGAAGCAAAGAAAAGAGTACATAAAGCTATGGTGGAAGCCAAATCAGATGAGAGGAATAGTGTGGCTAGAAGAGAAAGTGAAAACTGATCCAAGTGATGAGAAACTCTTGCCACAGTTGAAGATCTCTGAAGACACTTCAAGGTTCAATTACAAGAATCCAAAGGGTCATAGATCAGCCATAAGGATCTCAAGGATTGTTTCAGAGACACTAAGGCTTGGATTGAAGAATGTGAGGTGGTTTGTGATGGGAGATGATGACACAGTTTTTGTTACTGAGAATTTGGTGAAAGTGTTGCAGAAATATGATCACAATCAGTATTATTACATTGGAAGTAACTCAGAGAGTCATCTGCAGAACATTTATTTCTCTTATAACATGGCTTATGGTGGTGGTGGTTTTGCAATTAGTTACCCTTTGGCTTTGGCATTGGAGAAGATTCAAGATAGGTGTATTCAGAGGTACCCTGGTTTGTATGGTTCTGATGATAGGATTCAAGCTTGTATGGCTGAGCTTGGTGTTCCTCTCACCAAAGAAAGAGGCTTTCATCAGGTTTGTCTCTGGAATCTTCTCTTTTTCTTTTCCTTTTTTTGCTTTTATTTTTCATATTTTATGTTTGAGGTGTGTTACATTAACATCAAAAAGTGATGAAATTAGCCATTAGCTTGTGTCTGGTAAATTTTATAGGATAGAAAACATAGGAACATTGAGATGGTGTTGACTGAAAAATTATGTGTTTAGTATGTGTAATTGTCTTGTTTTCAAAACAGATTTGTGTCTTGCAATGTGTATAGAAGTGTTTGGATTTTGGAGTGGAAGAACACTACAATTTAGGTAGAGTTTGGTAGAGAGACAGAGACTGAAAGACTGATACTGAGAGACAGAGACTTAAAGACAGTGACTGAAATAAATTTCAGTATTCTGTTTGGTGCAAAGTGAGAGACAAAAATTGAAACGAGAATGAAGCTTTAATTTAATTTGTACAAAGGGTAAAATTGGAATTAATTAATTGAAATATGATATTTTAGGTATAAAATGTTATTAAAGTTTTAGTTTTCGTTTCTAAAAATTTCAGTCTTCTGTGTCCCCTTTTTGGAGGTACTGAAATACTGAAATTTTAGGGACAAAGACAAAAATTTTAGTACCAGTCTTTGAGCCAACAAACATGATACTGAATCTCAGTCTCTCAGTCTCTGTCTCAGTACCTCAAAACAAACGCTACCTTAAAGGACAATGAATATAGATAGTTTAGAGGTTTAAAATTTGGTGGAGAATTCATAAATTGATAGTAAAAAACTTTTATATATTAATTTAATCAAATATGTCAAATTACTTATGGATTTTTAACTGTTAACCTCTAATGAAGATTTTTTACCTTAAAATTAGGAGAAATGCAAAATTAGAAAAAATTAAGAGGATCAGCAGAATTTATTGTTAGACTAAAGAAATTGATCTGATGGCTAAAAGTGCATATCAAAAATAATAAATTCACCTAGTTTTTTTTAGTATTTTTCTTGTTTGAAGACTTTACATATTGACTTGGTCAACCTATGGAGGTTTTGGAGAAATTTATTGGAAGTGGTGTGAGACAAAATTATAAAATGAACAAAAGAGAATTTTGGGGGCTCATAAAAAATAAGTAAAGTTAGGAAAGCCTTCCTTAGGTTCCCCCACTTGGTATAATTTTTTGTTCATGTGAGATCTCATTTTATAATAAAGTAAGAGATATTGTTTAGTGGGATTTTTGTTGAATGAATGGGGAGTATGGGGAGATATCATTACTTGGAATAATAATGATTTAGGTCAAAAACAGGTAATAGATCATTAAGAATATTTTAATCTAGGTAACCTAATCAAATCTATTGATTCTATTTAAGGTCACTTTATGATGATTTGTGTCACATTTTAAAAATAGTTATTTTTTAATTTTTTTTATGTATTTGTGGGATGAAGTTCCCTAGGGTCTTGTCTATGATGTGGATAAATTTTAGAGGAAGATGATTAATTTAATGATTAATTTATAATATCAAGAATTAAAAAAAAATCCCTGCTTTCCATTGGCGCCAATAGATCTAGAAATTATTGTATAAAATAAAGCATTATTGTATTTTTGAAATGCCCAAAAATTTTTAATACTATCATTTATTGCTAGTAGTTTTCTGAATTTAGTAGAATTTTCATCAGTTTTCTACCCTAATTGACAGAAAAGAATGTGGTGCTGAATTTAAAGACTTTACCAAATTTGTTTATTCTTTAATTGGGAGATGAGACATTATATTCTTCTAACTATGAATATCTTAAAAAAAATAATAATAATAAAAACTTCAAATCTTCAATAGTCTTAGTCTCCAAATCAAAACTAGGCCACCACCACCACATCTAGGGTTTGATGCTTCCAGCTATATATCTCCACCGACTAAATGAGTCAATTAATAAAATCTTTTGGTTATTTTCATTATTTCCTACCTTTCCTTTTCTCTCAGCTGCTTTTCAATTTCAACGTTTCAAGTATTTTTATGTTTAAGAGGATTTAAATTTTTGATATATCTAATGTATTAAAATTATAAAAAATCTTTTTAATAAATTTGAAAAAATATTTTTGTGGTATTTTTAAAATATGTTTTTAATGCTTATGCTAACAAAATTCTTATATTAAAAAAATTTATTTTAAATTTGAATTCTTAATAATTATTATCTATTTAGACAAAATAATATATTAAAGAAAACAATTTATATTTAAATGAAATTATGATTTAGTTTTGATGTAGAGTTGCTTTATTTTTTTAAAGAAAAAAGTTTACCTCCTTTTTAAAAGTAATTATAAAATTTGATCATGTTATCTGTATGGAATAAATATTGAAATTTAAAATATAAATTAAAAATTTATGAAATAAAATATATAAATATATAGTAATTAATTTGGTAGCTAATTTTTATTGGTATTTTTTTAACAAAATCATACAAAACTAAAATTACATAATTAAGTTATATTCAAAATAGGTCTCAATCATAGTAGTGAATAAAAAGTTCATAGTGTGGGGAATATGTAATTGCACAAAGCATCCAGGTGTTAAGTCTAGAGATTGTTTCAATGTGGGGTGTGTTTGTTGAATTGGTCCCACCCTAATTAATAATATTATGTAAAAGGGACAAAGATTTAAACCAAACAACACTTGTCACATCCCATAAGGCACGTCACAATCCCACCTTAGAAATCTAAGAAACTCTTCCTTGGGTCTGATTTAACGGTGAAATTTTAGTGGAGGGAGAAGATTGTTTAAAAAAAAAAAGTTTATAAGAAAAATTATTGTGTGTATTATACATGTTTTTTTTTATAAAATTAGTAAAAATTTTCATTCTTCACCTAATTTTGTACTTCACCAAAGAAATTTCCTTGATTTAATACAATAATATCCATACCCAATCCGTTTCTATCTATTTTTTCGAAAGACAACATGATCGTTGATGGATAAAAAGGAGAAAATTCATCCTCGTCAGTGTAGCGCGAGACAATGTGGTTCTTCAATGTTGTTTCTTGCCCTGCAAGGCTTGGTCTAGTGACATTTGTGTATGTCTTGTTAGAAAGTGCACCGGATTCAAATCCTAGCTATGACTAAGAAGTGGTTATATGGAACTCATGGGAAGGGAAGGGCGTGTGTGTTAGGGTATATGACAAAAACAAATGATGTTTGTTAAAGGCTAGAAACTCAGGTGCAGTTAACTTCATGTGAAGTTGAAAGCCGAGAGTCTTTAGATGACAATTTAGTCAAATTTGTCAAATCATTTAACGGCCTTCAGTTATCAACTTCGCATGAAATTAACTGCACTTGAGTTTTTACCTTGTTAAAGACTAACAAAAGTTGGTGACACGACCGGTTAACTTGCTGAGTTAGCTGTTTAAGTATCATGTTTGGAATAAGGACAAAATTCTCCTTGTTTTTTAAACTAAAATGATTTTTGTTTTAGAATTGGATTATTTTTTGTTTTTGAGACACTTAAATCACCTACATATTGAGGTCTATTTTGAATTATGATATGTCTTGGAGTAATGAGTTTATTTATTTATTTATTTTTTAAAGTGTGATATCATGATTACTATGATAGTCTAGAAATTAATTTTATCTGACAAAATTTGTCTCTTTAATCTATAAATATTTCTAGTTCGAATACAATGAATAAAACACTTCCCAAGTTGCCACTACTCCAGTTACATCATTATGTGTTAGACACAGTTGTTTTCACATAATAAAATACGCGTTTTTTGTTGTTTACTTTATCTCTGAAATTTCTCCATTTCTTTCGCCAGATTGATTACATTAAACTTAACCACAAGTTATGGATATTCCTTTTTCTTTTAATTTTGTTTTTCTCTTAGTCTTAGTTGTACACTTGTACCCTTCTTTCTCTCTTTCATAATTCATAGTATTTATCTATAAACAATTATATATTTTTATGTCCATTTTGACATTTTAGTTGGATTTAAGTTTAATTCACTATAATTATTAAAATAATTACCTCAAAATTCACACCAAGATAATATAAATTAATTTACACTTACTATGTATTATTGTTGCCCTAATTTTGAGTTTTATCATTATTTGACTTGGCTTATTTTGTTTTGTTCTGTTTTGGGTAGTTTGATGTGTACGGCAATCTATTTGGGCTTTTAGCGGCCCATCCTGTTACTCCACTTGTGTCCCTCCATCATTTGGACATAGTCGAGCCCATTTTTCCAAACGTGAGCCGAGTCCAAGCCCTAAAGCGGCTCAAGGTGCCCATGCAACTCGACCCGGCTGGGCTCATGCAGCAATCCATTTGCTACGACAAGACCCGGACTTGGACCATATCCGTTTCATGGGGCTATGCGGTTCAAATTTTCCGGGGCATTTTTTCGGCCCGGGAGATGGAAATGCCGGCGAGAACCTTCTTGAATTGGTACAAGCGGGCCGATTACACAGCCTATCCGTTCAATACCCGCCCGGTTAGCCGGAATGTCTGCCAAAAACCATTTGTTTACTACTTGTCCAATGCAGCATACAACAAGGGTGCTAATGAGACTGCGAGCCGGTACGTTCGGACTCAGTCCAACCCGGCTTGCAAGTGGAAAATGGAGGATCCGACCCGAATCAAAATAATTGAGGTTTATAAGAAACCCGACCCACATTTGTGGGACAAGGTAAAACTTCAATCCACTCTTATCCAATAACAAAAATGCTATTCGTACACCAAAATCAGCTATCAATATATTTGTGTATAAATACATGTGTAGTTTAATTTGTTTTTAATGTGTATTTGTATTCTAACATGTATTTTATAATGGTCGCTGATTTTGGTGTACACTTAGCAGAATACTTTCATCAGTTTTTTCTTGATTTCTTTTTTAATGTGTTTGTTTTTGTTGTTGTTTTGAGCAGTCTCCAAGAAGGAATTGTTGCAGGGTAAGACAAACAAAGAAGAAAGGAACTTTGGTGATTCATGTTGGTGAATGCATTGAAGATGAAATTGTTGAGTTATAGTTATAGAAAGAACTGCAAACAGTTCCAACACGCTTTTGTTTATAAATTCTTCTTAACCCTACCTTTAGTTATATGCAATCTTAATTCTTTCCTTTTTTAAAAAATAAAAATTATTTATTATTTGGTTAACGAATTCCAAGATTAAGATGCAACTATTTGATGCAGTTCAATTTTCTAAGTTAAACATTCTAAATAACTAATCAACAAGCATTGAGATTGATATATATCTCACTTGAAGATTGAATCAAAGTTCAAATATTGAAGAAGGCATGATAATATGTCTGTTATTTAAAGGTGAAAATTCACGAGCCGTTAGATGATAATTTAGTCGAATCTCTCAATTCATTTAACGGTTTTCAACTATTAACTTCCTATGAAGTTGAAAAATATATGTTCTTTTCATGGAAATGACTTAATAACTTTGGTCTAAAGGACTTGGATCCAAAGTTGCATAATTGAGGATTTCAGTGTTTGAAATCAAATGATTCATGTCATTTTCATCCAATGTAACCCAAGCTTCAATGCCATCTCTTAACTTTGTATCAACCAAAATGATGAGATTCATGAACATAGGACCATTTGATGCAACACTACTCACCCATGTTGGTTTTCCCCACCCAAAATCAGCTTCATAGAATCCAAGATTGCACCAACTACTAAACCCAAAATGTTCCATTTCATTCCTTGATCTTAACTCACATATTTCCCTAAGCGAATCTTTCATGATTGAGATCCCTTTTTCGCTTCGCAATTTGTCGACAAAATCCTTATCGATTCTTGATATTGTGTTCCTTAGCTTACACGCCAAGTCATCCATGCTCATCCCGTGTTCGTCGAAATGCTTAGCTGAAACTAACCAAACTAGGTTGCCCATGGTGTGATCAGGACATAGAGCTTCATCCATTCTCCGCCGCAAGTTCACCAAATGAGTCACAAAAGAAGACCTTTGCACTTCAAACCGCGATTGGGATGCTGCCACGAGACACTTCCACAAGATTGCAGAAACAGTCTCCAACCGCGTAGGTGGATCTTGCGCTGCATCATAGCAATATTTTGCAGACATTTGAGCCTTGAGGGTGGATATAGCTTTGTTTGTGAACAAGAACCTCTTTGTTACACACTTTCCTTGCCTGAACAAGGAACCCCACATTCCCATTGATAAGTCTCTAAGCCATAAACTATTTGTGGGAAAAAGAGAAGATGCTATGAACTTTGGTTGTGTCAAGTGTTTGCAGCCTCTAGCCCTTTCACTCCAACACTTTAGGAATGTGGCTAATGCAGCACCATCTATAATCCTATGTGAAATGCATGTTCCAATGGCAATTCCACCACATTGAAACATATTCACTTGGATGTTGGTGACATAGGTTCCAAAGTTTGATTCTTTAGAAACAAGTTCATCACTAGGAAGGAACTTGTGCAAAAGGGTCAAATTGGGGTGGCTTAGAAACACAGAAAGATGACACTTTACTTTGGATACTACAAAATTAGCACCTTCATCATTGCAATCAATGGAAAGTTCATGTTTGATCTTGCCACCTAGAGGGTAGAATTGTGTTAGTGTCTCAGATAAAGATTGTTTCAGCAATTCTAGCTTCTTGGGGACTTCAAGGAGGGTATTTGTGTCATTTTGTGAGGTGTAGAACAAGATTATAGGAGCATATGGAGCAGGAATGAGCTGATCCAACAGGGAGAGTTTGAAGGTTCTTAAGTGAAAGGGTGTTGGAGAAGAAGGCCTAATGTCTTCTCTACTAATGATTTCTACTTCAAATTTCATCCTTTTTTTTTTTTCTAATTTCTATGGCTTCTAGAGAATGAACTGTGTGAGAAAAAGTTGCAACATGTGCAATCTAATTTATAGCTAGAAGGAGGGCAAAAAGTTTTGACTTGTCTTTTAATGTAATCATTGATTATACTAGAACTAGAACAAGAAGAGAATCTTATCATATAAGGTGCTCTGCCATTTGATATTTGTCATTTTATTGGAAAATGATGATTGCAGATAATGTCAACAAGTTTCTAACTTCAAACTTTGTAAAATCCGTATGGAACTTAGTGTATCTTAACATTTAAAAATAAAAGGAGACTGATATAGCTCAATTTAATTACATTATTTGATTCAATATGACATGGTAGGTCTTGGATTTGTATAAAGTGATGTAACAATATCTTTGCATATATATATATATATCATAGGATTATGATATTAACAAAAGATATTTGTTTTTGTAAGATGATAAATTTATACGTACCAATATGTTAAAAGTATAGATAAATAACAAAATAATACGTGAATTATATTTTTTACGTTCGTAATTAATTTTTATTTTTTAAAATATATATTATATTATTATTTTTATTAAAATATTTTTATAATTTAATAATAAAAATATTTTATTATTTAATTTTATAAAAAGACTTAAATATTTTTTTTTCACACACTTCTCTCTTTATCAAAATACAATGTATGGTTTAGATTGGTTTTGGTTTAGTTGACATATAAGCTTTGGCCAAATATCATTTCCCTTTAGTTGACATAAAGTTATTATCATCACTTCTTAGCATGACATGTGCTTAGTGCATCACTAAAAGAGTTGGATAAATTTTAAAACTTTTTTTTAAAAAAAATAATTGATTGATTAAATATTTAGGAGACAACAGAAAATTAGCACAAAATTGTTTAAACTTATCTTATTTTATATTTTTTGGTTATTGTTAGAATAAGTAAGTAATATTAGATACAAAATATTATTTATAAACTAAAATCAATCAAAATATATATATATATGTGCGCGCGCGCACGTGTGTATTATTTAATTTATGTTTAATATATATTTTATATTAACATGATTGTTTTAGATATAATAACTATATAATTATAAATATTATATATAAAGACAGATTTAAAAATTTTAATATAAGGAGGCCAATCTTTACATAAAATTTTTATTTATCCCTTTTTGTGTTATATTTTTCGTGTATAATAAAAGCAATTGACGTATGATATGAAGTTATTGGATTTTTTTTTTAAAAAAGGTTTATGAACATATAAAATAAAAAAATTATAAAAAAAAAAAATATTTAAAATACACAATGTAATTACCATAATATTTAAAGTATACAATATGATTACAATAAATATAATATGTTTAATAAAATAAATTCTGATTATTTTTTTATCTTAATATTTCTGTTATTATTATTAACCATCAAAGTAACAGAGACACACATGGTATAGACTCCCTATACTCAATTAAGAGGTTGCGGATTCGAGTCTCCTATCTTTCCAAATAGAGACTAATGCAATTCCCAAGTCCCAATTACAAGTCTTTAATGGAAGCTTCTGGATCATGATTAAAAATGTCAAAGTTGTTAGTAGGTTTGAGTCTCCACTCAGTCCTTCCTCTCAAAATCTCAACACCATCTTCAGATCGAAGCATATGATTGTACTCAACGTTATTATTATTATTGTTATTATTATTGTCACTACAAACTTCAGCTAGAGATTGTAACTTACTGTCTCTCTTACACTCCCTCTTGAATTTCAAAGTCAGGGAAGATAACTCATAATTCATCAAGATTGATTCTGGAATACTCTACATATTTCAAAGTAAAAAATAGTTTAAAAAATTAGTTGATATTAAGTACCAAAAATTAGTTGTCTAGTTAAATTCTAAAAGTATATATTAGAAAAAGAAATTAAATACCTCTAGAATCCAACTAACATATTTCGCATTATTGACATGAAAATTTATATCTATATCACTCCATCTTGGCTGAAAATTAACACGCACATGTTACATAATATAAATTTAAAAAAATAATCAATGAAAAAAAAAAAATTATTAGAAAAGAAAACATGTATACCTTTAAATCAAGACAAATATAATCTGCTGATGTGTCATCAAGTTTAGGTATTTTTTTGTCATCACCTTCTATAATAATTCTGGAATTTTTAAGATAGGACTCAAATTCCCTTCTGACTTCTACCGGTATTTTAGATAATCTTCTTGTCAATTTGTTCATCAACACACAAACACTGCATAGACAGTATTAAAATTCAAATCCAAATCAATTGATTATGTTTTTCAAGATTTATATTTTAGAATTTAAAGTTTAGAATTTAAAATTTAAAATTTAGGATTTAAGTTATTTTTTTTCTTTACTAATCAAGTTAATTTCGAATAGCGTCCAAAAATTATAAATTATGAGAGTTTATATAATAATTTTTTTTAATAACATCTCTATTAATCATGAAAAAAAAAATGGATACTCATGTATGTATGTAAAAGTGTAAAAAGATATTATATATATAATTATTCCAAATATAGTGATTTTTTTTTCAGAATTATTTTGGCATGAAGTTTTTATTGGATTTTAGTGTTGTACACCTTAAATATTAGTGTAAATTACTCTTTATAAAACAAGCCTCGTATAATACTATCATACATGTATAATATTATTTATCTTTATGTATACTTATGTGATAATGTCAATCTATGCGATATAAATATAATTTTCCATCCAAATTTTTTCTGTTAAAGTTGATTTTCGAGAAAGAAAAAAAATGATGTCATATTTTCTATTTTTCCTCCCAAGAAAAAGATCATTTTTTTTAGGTTTGACGATGTGATTGTTGGAAAGTGAGGAAGAAAATGTTTAAAAGTAATTGATTTATAAACCTTGAGGCTCTATTCAACATTTGATTTGTTTTGAAATCTCGCACAATCCAATTGAAGCGCGCAGCATTCTTTCCTTCTGAAGATAACCAAGTTTCCACTTCAACTACATCATCCCTGTATAATACAAATGTGGAAATGTTCAATAAAAAAATAGTTAGAATTTATTTTATTTAGTAATTATTGTAATAATTAATAAATATTAAATAAGACAAATTTTAATTATTTTTTAGTATTATTGTAAACGTAAAAAAAAATTAAATGAAAAAATATGACAATAACATCCTAAAAGAAGGTAAAAACTCAGGTGAAGTCGACTTCACGTAAAGTTGATACCTGAGAGCTGTTAGATGAAAATTTAGTCAAATCATTTAACAGCTCTTAAATATCAATTTCATGTGAAGTCAACTGCACCTGAGTTTCCACCCTAAAAGAAACTATAAGAATTCAACCAAGACCAAATCTAAAAAAAATTCCATAAGGCTTAATATACAGAGAGAGAATATATAGTACATAGACTTTTATAATTACTTAAGAAAGCAATATATTGCTATTTAATTTGTAGAGAAATATCAGGTGAATTATGGTGTTTTTATAATTAAGTTTAAGTGTTTAATTAAGTTTTTTTTTTGTGTCTCCTCTTTATTCTTTAATTGATTTTTATTATGCCAATAAAATTAATTTTAATTATCAAAATAACATAATCATACAGTACCTTTCCTAATTTGTCAACATAACTAAAAGTGAAACTAACAAACAGATTTATTGTTCACATAGTACTATGATTACATGTTATATCCTATGTGTAGAAGTAGTTTTCACTTTGACAAAACTAATATATTCATAAATTAATTTTGGATACAAAATTTGAAAAAATTATTAGATGTTCTCAGTACAAATTATAACTCTTAGACATACTGATATATTAATTGAATGATAAGTTATTATTGAATATGTTAGAGAATCATTAGAATCATTTTAGATCAGTTAGTATCGTTTATATTTATATAGTATATCTGTATATTAATCGTAGGATTCTATACTTTTATTACTTTGATTCTTCTGGCATCTATATATATTCCTTGTACATTGTATTTTTTGATCAGACTGGATAATACACAATATACAATATGGGTATACAAGATCAAGACTGAAAAAGCACACACTTGGGACTTGGTTGATTCTCCTTCTAATCAAGAAGTTGTGGGAAGCAGATGAGTATACAAGATCAAGACTCGCTCTGATGGTTCTATTGACCGTTATAAGGCACGACTAGTTGCTCAGGGTTGTACGCAAGAGTATGGTATTGACTATGAAGAGACTTTTGCTCCTATTTCTCGTCTCATATCTGTTCGAGCTCTTCTTGCCATTGCTGCAATAAAAAAATAGTCTCTCAGTCAGATGGATGTGAAAAATGCTTTTCTTAATGGAGATTTGAAACAACAGGTCTATATGAAACCCCCTCCGGGTTATCCGTGTCCTTTTGGAAAAGTTTGTCTACTTCGCAAGGCACTCTATGGGTTTAAGCAAGCTCCTCGTGAATGGTTTGACAAGTTCAGCACTACCATATGTAGTCTTGGTTTCACTTGCAGTCCTCATGAGAATGCTTTCTTTATTCGTAAAAGTGACCGTGGAGTTGTTCTTCTACTTCTGTATGTTGATGACATGATCATTACTGGAGATGATACTGATGGTATCTCTGATCTTAAGGCGTCCCTTCAACGTACTTTTGAGATGAAAGATCTTGGTTCTCTCAGCTATTTCCTTGGTCTAGAAGTCATATCCACCGATGATGGCATCTATCTCTCTCAAGCTAAATATGCTTCAGATCTTCTTGCTCGAGCCGGGATTACAGATAGTCGGACTGAGTCTACTCCTCTTGAGCCTAATATTCGATTTACTCCTATAGATGGCACTGTTTTGGATAATCCTACTCTCTATCGATAGCTAGTTGGAGGACTCGTCTACTTAACTGTCACCCGACCAAACATCGCCTATCCAGTTCATGTACTTAGCCAGTTTTTGTTAGCTCCTCGTACTACTCACTATGCAGCAGTTCTTCGCATTCTTCGCTACATTAAAGGCACTCTATTTCATGGCCCTTATTTTTCTGCCCATTCCTCTTTGTCCCTTCAGGCATACTCCGATGCTAATTGGGCTGGTGATCCCACTAATCGTCGTTCTACTACTGGTTACTGTTTGTTTCTTGGCGATGCTCTCATTTCTTGGCGTACTAAGAAGCAAACGTTCACTGCTAGATCAAGCATAGAAGCTGAGTACCGTGCCCTTGCTGGCACTACTGCTGAGGTTATCTCGATTCGTTGGCTTCTCGAAGATTTGGGTGCTCCTCAGTCGTCCCCTACTGATATTTTTTGTGACAACCGCAGTGCTATTCAGATTGCTCATAATGATGTCTTTCATGAACGCACCAAACACATTGAGATTGGTTGTCACTTTGTTCGGCAATGTATCTTTATTGATGCTGTTCGACTCATTGCTGTTGGAACACCGGATCAGACTGCTGATATTTTCACGAAAGCTCATCACCCGACTCATTTCCGGACTTTGTTATCCAAACACAAGATGGTATTCTTAGCTCCCATTTGAGTTTGAGGGGGGATGTTAGAGAATCATTAGAATCATTTTAGATCAGTTAGTATCGTTTATATTTATATAGCATATCTGTATATTAATTGTAGGATTCTATATTTTTATTACTTTGATTCTTCTAACACTTATATATACCCCTTGTACATTGTATTTTTTGATCAGACTGAATAATACATAATATACTTTCTTTAGATTGCTCTCTTGTTTGTAACAGAATATTTATAACAAAGTCATTTGAGCTTATGTGATCTAAACTAATTAGAAAGAGTAAATCGTTTTATCTTACTCTTAAAACACTGAATAATTATTCTTTATGAATGTATAGCAATCTTGTTTCATAGTCAAATAAATATCAATCGATCTCCTATAAACTACTACTCAACCAAATCCAGTGATAGATATGTTATAGAGTCATCATTATTGATCGTAAAGATATCAATAAGATTAAAATTATAAATATGTATAGGAAGACTTACCATTTAGGATAACGGTAAATCCAAACCTGCATTTCACTATATACCCATACTAAGTTCCTTTTGATCATTTCTTTCGAAGAACCAGCTGCATCAACGTGGATCCCAAGTGTGTTACAGTGATCAATTATAGAGCTCTATGAAACAAATAATAGAGCCAAATGAGATAACAATAATATTGTATGTTATGGATATGGAAAAATATAGGTAGACAATAAAAATACTAAACAATGTGAACAATGAATATATCAAATGTTCAATTTAATAAGTATGCAGATAATTATGTTCATTATGCTAGGTAGACAAAAAAAAAACATTTTTTTTGGGTTAGATTAAAAAAGAGTAGCATATTTATAGAATAGGCTATGTTTTTCTATTTTTTTTTTGTTACTTGTTTATAGTAAAATAGATAATACAATTATGATATCACTTAAAAAATATCTCTTTAAATAATAAAAAGATCATTTATAAAACGTAGTCTTATCTTAATATCAATGGATACACTTTTTTCACAAAAAACAACACCTTTTAAGAATAATCTAATATTTTATATTTTAGGTGCGCTTCACAAACTCTTCTAATATCAAACGCGCGCATACTTTGTGATTTTTTTTTTGTTTTCACACTAATACACAAACCCACGCGCCTTTTCTTTTGTTATCACGTGTGTGAATTTGTATTTTATGTCAACCGTCACTATTAGAAACTAATCGTCACTATTAGTAATTAATTGGTCAAACTAAAAGATGACTGTATTATCTAACGGTGATAAAATTGAAAATTATTTTGTGTATTTTAAAATCTAAAAAATTAAAATGTCTAATTTTAAAAATTTCAAAGACTAATTAAAAAAATTACTAGTGACATCATTTTAATGGACATCATCATATTTCTCAGTCATACTTTGTGTATTTTCATGTTGTACCTTAAATTCTTGATACATGATTAATTCATATTTTATTTTGGTAAAATTTCAAGTTAACTAACATACACTTTTGCCAATCTAAAAACAAAAAATTAATATATATATATATATATATATATATATTAACAATCTATAGCATTTACATAATATCTGTTAACTTTATTAACCATGTCTTAATTTGTTTTCAGCAGCTCATTTGTATGATTAAAAATGATGATGATGTTTAACGACAAACCTGAAAATAGTTCATCAAAGTCTCAATAGATGCAATTCCATTAGCATCAACTTCATATGATCTGATGGTAAAGTTTTGACGAATAGAAGATTTGCTAACAACTTTGGAAATCTTATCATCACCATTATGATTTTGGGCATTTGCCTTCATTTGTAAGCCACCACAAGAACCACGCTTCACTCCAAGTCCTTGTTTGATGCCCTTTTTTATACCATAGTTTTGTGTTGCTAACACAACATTGTGAAATGCACACATTGAAGCAGCAGTAGTAATAGGTGCCACCATAATTGTTTCTGCAAAAGTATAATTAAGAATTCGTTAATGTAAACATGTTTCATGCATAAAAATAATTGGATGAAACGTAAACATTCAAAAAGAAGTAAACAAATTTAATTGGATGAAACTTAAAATATTTTACAAAATTAATACTTTAAAATTAAATATTTATTGTCAACAATATAAAACAAGCAAAAAACAATAGTGGGCAGGGAAACATTTTCTGTTAATTTTTCTGTTGGAATTATGAAACTAGATAAACTAAAAATCTAACTCTATACTAATTAATACATACATGTTTTGCCACTTCTAAAACTGCATAAGGAAAGGAGCAAAGTTCAAGAATATAAATGGGCTCCTTATATAGGGTTTTCTTTTCATGAGTGTGAGTGCTTTTTCATGGAAAAATAAAAGAGAAAAAATTCTAAACATCTGACAATTATTTCAAAAGACAATAAAGTCCTCAAAAAAAAAAAAAAACTTCCCTTTGTCAATATTTTTTATTGATATTAATGGAATAAGCCTACATGATATATTAAACTATTGATTTATCTATTAAAAACAAACTAAGATTAACAAATTCTTTTTTGTTGAGAGTCTCATTGTTTTTTAAGGATAATTATCAAGATTTTTAATTTTTTATTTTATTTTTTATTATCTTTTTTAAACATATTAGCTAAATAATTTACTCTGTAAAACCAAAAAATATTAGTAATTTTTAAATTATTTTTACTTATAAAAATTAAATAGAGGATATAATAGTGATTAACGTGTTATGTAAGTATGTTTTAAAGAGAGATCATTAATAGAGAGACTAACCACTCTCATATTTTTTTTGTTTGGATGAAACCTCAGTCGAAGAAATTATCAAAGATCAAAGATTGAATTGGGTATTCACTCAAAAATAAAAAAAAGTTAGAATTGATAATTTTTTTTTAAAAAAGCTATTGAGACCAACATTATTTAGTTTGTTAATATTAACTAATTTTTAGTTTTTAATCACAAAAATAATATTTTTTAAAAATATAGAATAATATTTATAATTAAAAATTTATGATTTAAAATCTAAAATTTATGATAAATACAATAATTTTCAAAAATTAAATGATGTTCTCTGAAAAAGAATAACTCCCTAGTCCTAAGATTTTGCAAATAGTGGAATATGCCGAGAAAAAATGGACTCCCTTGATAGGATAAATTATATAAATAAAATAAAGTGAATTTAATATTATCCAATAAATTACTCTAAATAAGATTTTTTTTTTGGTGACTTAAATAAGATTTGGTTAGATTACATCTAATATTTTTGAATATAGTCGATGTCAGAATTAAATTAGTGATCAAATTGGTCATATTATTAATTTATTAATTTAATTGATAAATTACTGATTGAATTAGTTGACTCGGTCTTACATAAATAAAAACATATAAAATAGTGAAAAATTTAAAATTAAAATTTTAAATAAATATCCTTATTAATATTTTAAAAATTATAACCAACAAATTATAATTCGGTTATTATTAAATAATTATATAAAATTCTAGTATTTTTATAATAAAGATCTTTAATTTTACTTTTATATTAAAGTAATTATTTTTTATTTTAATAACTAACTGATTAGTTTATATTTATTATATTTTTTATTTATACATGTTTAGTAATATTTATTGTTATATTAATAATTATGAATAATAAAAAATATAATTAATTTAAATATACGAGAGTATAAAATTAAAATAATATTTAACAAAAGTATTGTGTGTGTTTACTATATAATTAATAAGGGTTAAGTACGATTTTGGTCTCTAAGGTAGAGGCTGAAAATTTTTTGTTTCCAACCTTTTTTTTTTGTATTTGAATTCGTCTCTAAAGTTTAACTTAGTTTTAAAATTGTCGTTTGAACCAAAATTTCCTTCTCCTTCTTCACCAAAATCCTCATTTTCTATTCTTCTTCTCCATCATAACATCATCTCTTCTTCATCAAAGCATCATCAACAACAACAATGAAACAATGTAATAAACATAAAAAAGCAGAAACAAAAATGAAAAATAAATCTGTATAATCTCCATCACTATCTCTCTCAACTCTAAAGAACAACAACAATAAAAGAAACAGAAGCATAAGCAACCAAAAGCACCAACAATGACAATGGATAATGGAATCAGAATCAGAAGCAGAAAAACCATAGAAGTAGAATGGAATTAGAATCAACATCAATAATAGAATCAGAATAAAAAATAATGTAATTAACAAAATCCACAAATTCACAAATAAAAAAATTCAACAATATAATTAACAGAAGAAACAGAAAAATCAACAATATATTAACAAAATCAAAAAATTAGAAGCAGAATTGGAACCCTAGAGAGGATGAGCGGCGAGGACGCGAAGCATAGCGGTGGGTGACGAGGAGTAGTTGCGACTGGCGAGGAGCAGCAACGACTAACGAGCAAGAGAAGAGGAGGAGCAGAAACGGCAAGCAGTACGCGACGTCCACCCTTACAGATTTGCTGGCGTTGATGTCGAACACGGCGTCGACGTCCGTCCGTCCCTTGACCTTCCTCGTCCCCCTTCTTGGTCTTCCCCTATGCCCTTCCCCCTTCTTCTTCTTCCCCTCTCCTTTCCTCGTGTTCTTTTTTTATTTTTTATTTTATAATTTTTTATTAGAATAATTTAGTCAAAAATTTTAAGATTTAGGTCAAAAGGACGATTTTAAAATTAAGTTAAAATTTAGAGACGATTTTGTATGCAACAAAATGTTGAGAATGAAAAAATTTTTCGATCTATACTTTAGGAACCAAAATTATACTTAACCCAATTAATAACTAACATATAAAATACCAAGGGTCAGCACAAGTAACAAAGAGGACCTTGAATTGAACCATATTTTGGTCAATTTTGATAAGAGTCCTGCTAGGGAGCCAATGGACGTACAATTTACAAATAAACATCTTTCTAAAAGCTTAAATTGATTTTTGGGTTCACCAAACATCGAACTCTTGACCTTTCGGATCTAGAGTTCTAATACCATGTCATGATACCACTCATCCCAAAAGTTTTAGCTAATGAAAAAAGATAACACTAATGGTTATATCTCTAATACTCCCTAAATTTTCATTGTACAATTCCATTGGCTCCTCGTACTTTCCCTTTTGATAAATAATTGTTGCGGCCCAAAAAAGACAGAGGCAACCAAATCCCATTCAAAACAACTGGCTAATATAAACAAAATCAATTTAATTGTAAACACATCCTTGTGGAAGAGTGAAAGAAAGTTAGGATCGATAATTTGGCAAATAGTTAACTAAGCATATAACAGATGGACCTCTTTTATAAATGAAATTTATTATTGGTGGTAATTTGGCGAAAAAAGTTATGATCAGCAATTTGACAAATAGTTAATAGATGGACCTCTTTGATAAATGAAATTTATTGTTGGCCGTTGGTAGAAATGTTTTAAATCCAAGTGAAAGAGTGAAAGAAAGTTAGGATAAGTGGAATTTACCGTCTTTGATAAATGAAATTTATTGTTGGTGGTTGGTAGAAATGTTTAATTAAATCCAAGTGGAAGAATGAAAGAAAGTTAGGATCAACAATTTGGCAAATACTTAACAAATGGACCTCTTTGATAAATGAAATTTATTGTTGGTGGTTAGTAGAAATGTTTTAAATTCAAGTGAAAGAGTGAAACAAAGTTAGGATCCACAATTTGGCAAATAGTTAAGTATGGAGATAAAAGATGGATCTCTTTGATAAATGGAATTTATTGTTTTCCTTAAAAGGAAAGTTCCAATTAAGATAGGTGTATTTTTCCTCCGAATCTCCAATTTTTCACCTTCTCAAGTCTTCCAATCTTGCATCTAAGTTTGCGACGAAAATTTTTGCTGTATTCTAAGATTTCTTTCTCAGGGAGAGACTCGCGTTGTTGCAGGCGATTGCCAACTCAACATCACCGTGGACTGTTCCAATGGTTCCGTCGTCGGCCAGTACTTCATTGTCAGTACTTCATTGTCAGGTACTTGGTGAAGACCATAACATAAAAGTCACTAATGGTTTTTCTTCCAAAGATGACTGTTATAACTAGAAAAATTATATATTTATAATTAGTACTTGTAATTTATTAAAAATATTTGTAACTCTCATTTAGTTTAGATTTGAATTTGTTGGACTTGTTAGGAGATTATTTCTGAAATTTATAATAAAGTAGCTTTTTAGAACAAGATAGGTTGGGTAGATTCATGTTTTATACAAAATTAGATGGAATAATATTGGTAAATTTCAAATTCCATTAATAATAATAGGTAAGGTTTGTATTCACAAAATATCTCAGAAAAAATGAGTAGATATACAAAATATTTGTAATGCTCAATATCATAGTTTATTTTGGACCTTGACATAATTTAGAGTTAGGAAATAACCAACATAAGTGCGTCTATTTTTTTAAATTATTTTATGTCATTTGCATTTACAATTTTAAACAGATGCGCACAAACTCTAAGAGTCTAAGCAAAAGAAATAATTGATTTTTTAGACAAAAAAAAAACATAGGTTTATATTTTCACAAATGAAAAAACTTGTATTACTAACAATGGAAGTTACTTTATTTTTTTGCCACATTACATATAAGTGGAAACTCAGGTGCAGTTGACTTTCATGTGAAGTTGATAGTTGGGAGCTATTAAATGATTTGACTGATTTAACTAAATTTTCAGACTCTCAACTATCAATTACATATATGTTTCAAGGGATTACGAAAGCTGTTGCACCTACCTTTGACTAGAAGTTAATTAATTTAACTGCTTTTCATGCATGGTAAAATGTAGATTATCATAGCTTTAACATATAAGTAACATTACTTCAACTAGGTTCAATAATGATGTTAATCATCATGATGCTTTTGAATTGTAAATTTAACAAAAAAAAAAAAAAGCCTACAATTCAAGTTTGCTATAACCCTTGCATTAGATATCGAAACTCATTTGTTTAGCATGTTGGTTCAAAGTTAAAAAATGATTGCTATTGATAACCAAACAACCAGCTATGGTTCCCATCTTTGAAGCAAAGCATTGAATTGAATAATCCAAGCAAGTCCACATGTAGTGTGGATATGATACAAATCAGTCATTAATTTAAACTAGTGTAGATACCAATTAACATGGAAGCTGAAATCACAAAACACTACTGCTTCCCAACACATTAATCCACTTTACATCTCCATATATATATATAGATATACATGTGCAATGAAATCTCGAACATCTGTGCACTTTTACCTGAAAATGATGGAAAAAACAGTATGAAAAAAATTGTTAAATTATTTTGAAGCTTCACTTTCCATTCTAGCCAAGACAATAAGCTTTGTTTTCTTCTAGTCCATCACTCAAAGTCGCAAACCAAAACATGTTATATTGTAAAAAAGCTTTAAAAGAAGATTAAAGAATAGAAGAAAATGAAACAAGGAAACCATATCAAATGTCCTTACTGTTTGGCGAAAGTTTTAATTTTACCTCAAATATTTTTAAGGGATTTCAATTTATCTCTCTGTTAAAGTTATGAATGAATGACAGTAAATAGAATCATAACAAAAGATACAATTTATAGATTCCAAAAACAGTTAAAGAATCAAATTTAAGTTACTACATGGCAATACAAATTAGTTCAGCATTAAGTCATAAACATCAAATAGCGGCAAAGGCAGAAACACAATTTTACCATTAACTGCATATAACTAATAACTAATTTCCTCTAAAATCAAGCTTTCATAACATTTTTCTTTTTCCCAACAGAACAGGAAAAGTAAATTCTAGAATGGAATGAAGTGGAGTAAATTGACCAACCTGAAGCTCAAACCTTGTAAAAGATGAAATCTCCGCCATTCGGGGACTTTTACTTCATTACAATCTACCTGCAGAAGATGGATGAAACAGAAGATTTCAATATCTATTTATGGATAACAGTGACATTTTTTGAGAATAACAGAGGATATTTCTTTTGAGTACAAGTACAAATTGAGAGATTTCCAACGAATGAAATAAAAAAGAATGCAAATTTTGTTGTTGGCGAATCAGATTATGAGTCCAACTAGTTAATAATATGTAAAGAAAGAGAGAACTATTTTCTTTTGAGGAAAAGGAAATTTAGGAAAAGTCTAGGGGGGCCAGCAATTTTATTGCATTTTGGCCAGCATGTAACCAGCAGAGAAAGGTGAGCCATTGGATGAAATCTCTCACCAATCTCACACCATCAAATCATCATTGATGGCTAGTTGATGGCTACCAATCACAAATGTTACTGGCCCCCTAGCATTGCTCGGAAATTTATACATGTATAATTGAATTGTGGTGGCATGAGAATCGTGAAGTTAGATGATTACCTCTTCAGAAATCTCCATTCAGAACATTTGTTCTCCATTGACTTTAATGGTGGGGATGTGGGAAAATTTAGGCCAAATTTGTTGATGCTTGTTCCTGCAGTGTTCTCCCAGCAAATGACAGTGATAAACTTTAAGTAGCAAGAGAGAGGGAGGCAGCCTTTCTCCTTCCATATTCTCCAGCTTCCAACAGTACGAAATGTGCAATTGTCGAAGAGAGGTGAGGTGAAGAAGCTTGTTGCACTCCAATGTCTCCAGATTATGGAAGCGCCATATCACAAGAGTGGTAAGGGAGGGAAGGTGAGGCAGCGAACCCATCTCTGGGTATGACTTTATGCTCTTACACCAAGAACCATTAATAATAAGACGAGTGAGGGCGTGCAAGTTGGCCATCCATGAAAGATCCCTCATTTGTTCCTCGCAAATTCCCACTTCAAGTAGTTTCAAGTTAGGTGGCAAACCACCCTCTGGCAACCTGCAAATGTTTGGGCAATACATGTGGAGAGAGTGTAAACTTGGGAGTAGACTATTCATGTCACGTGGTAATGCCTCCAACTTGGAGCATTCTATGAGGCTTAGATGAGTCAAGTTGGGTGCAGCCTGTCCTTCTCCTGCTAATGACACTAATTTGTTGCAGAAAGCAATGGAGAGACGTTGAAGAGCAGCGTATGGTGCCTCTGACATTGACACTGATTCCAGATTCCTACACCAAAATATCTCGAGATTCTTGAGATTGGGAAAGGCATCCAACAACAACGAGGTCAGTGAATCACAGCTGTCAAATATATACAGGCCTACCAAATCATACTTCTGCTGTTGTTGAAGAAGTTGCAGTTTTCTGCATTTTATGATTCTCAGATTTTGCAGAGATTTAGATGGTGGCTCTGACATTGAAATTGATTCCAGATTTGAACATCCTTTTATCTCGAGAACTTTGAGACTGGGAAAGGCATCCAACGAGAACGAGATCGAGATCAGTGATGAACACTCTGAGATTTCAATTTCTTGGACGCAACTTAGATGGTTGATGCTCATCATTGCCTTACTTGCAGCCTCCACCATAGATTCACAACCTCTGAATGATAAAGTATCCCCAGAAAGTAGCATCTCTAGACACCTTCGGTTGTCATCTTGTAGTATTTTCAGTTTGCGAACTTTTGAAACATTCATTGAGGAAGAAACAATTCTCATTAATACATGACTGAGCATATCTCCCTTTAACATTGGACAATCTGTTATTAGAAGACTCTTAAGGTGAGGAAAAGCTTTTGAGTCAGGTAAGTGCCACTCCTCCCAACATGGCATGTTATAAAATTCCAAACTCTCCAACAAGGGAAAAGGAGGAGCAATATGCAAAGAAGGGTCACCAATACCCTTGTAAAACTCCATGTCAACACACTTCAGCTGACCAAAACCTTGAATGCGCAGGGCCTTAAGAGATGGCAACTGTCCAAGTGAAGGCAGCATGCAGCAATTGTTGCAAGACTCTAGAGATACACGTGTCATAATGTTGTAAGAACAGTGCCCCAACCAATCTGGAAATATTGTACCCCTGTATCCCCTTATTCTCAACTCTTTCAAGCCATTGTGCGGTTCCAAGCTGTGGAGTATCTCTCTCTCAGTTTGTGTATTCGAAACCATATCACCACCTGAAGACCACTCCAAGTATAATTTGCTGATGAGATTCTTGTTTATCATTCTTGCATTCTCTGCTTCTTTCACGTCCACAATATTCTCCAACTTCCTAATCTTAAATGAACCTTGAAGATTTGAGAGCCCTCCTAATTCCTCCATTCCATTGTCTTTGTGCTTGCCCACCACAAAGTAATCTAAAATAGGCATGTGTTTCAATTTACTTATTCCTCTAGGCATTTCTTCCAAAGAAGTTGCCCTAAGATCAAGATGCTGTAAATTCACAAGATTATGCATGCCACTGGGCAACATGGTCAGCATAGTACATCCATTCAATATTAATGTTTGCAGATTATACAAGTTGCACAATGATTCTGGCAACCTGTTAATGTCAGTCCAAGAGAGATTCAAATAGCGTAGATGAATCAATTCACCTATTGAATCAGGTAATACATCAAGTTTATGAAAGGATAAAACTCGCAAGCATATAAACTTAGATGCTACACTTTCCATGCTAAAGAAATCATTGATATACAACGATGTCCTCAAAGATTCAAACTTCGCATTGGAGTTAAAGAATTTTGAGATTGGATGATCTAACCTTCCATGTGGGAAATATGACAAATGGCGAGTGAGAACCTTATTCTTTTCTTGTTCACCAAGCTCTTCTATTCTATAATAGAAATCTCCAGCAAGGAATATTGCCAAGTCATGCAAGAGATCATGCATCACAAATCTCTTAAAATAATACTTACTTGGTTTAAAAAACAATCTGGAAGCTAATTCTTCAAAATATTTGCAACCAACTTCTTCAAAACTCTCTCCTCTATTTGGTAGCCTTAAAAGATCTTCGGCCATCCACAGCAAAATTAATTCATCTTTACCGAAAGGATAATCTTTCGGAAACAGTGCACAATAAACAAAACAAGGCTTCAAATGTGCAGGAAGGTGAAAGTAACTAATTAACAATGCTGGAATAATCTTACTATCATTTGTAGAAAATCTCCAAATTTCACTCCTTAAGATTTTTTCCCATTCCTCAGCATCATGCCTTCTGCACAAGCAACCAAGTGTTTCTGCTGCTAATGGCAAACCGTCACACTTCCTCGCAATCCTTTTGCCTATTCCTTCTAGTGTTGGGCTCCCATTTGATTCTGGAAAAGAAGCATTGGCAGCAAACACCGACCAGCAATAGTCTTCTGATAATGGATTGAGATAGTGAGGGTGGTAATTTGTTTGGACAACTGAACCAACATCTTCCTTGCGAGTAGTTAGAAGAATAGTACTTCCCTTAACCCCATATTGAAAAGGGGCTAGAAAATCCTTCCATTGATGATGATCATTACTCCAAACATCATCCAAAACAACAAAGAACTTCTTTTCAGACAATTCTTTCTTCAAAGCATCTTGAATTGAATTGAAGCTATCAAGATCCTGAGTATTTGTAGAGATCTCTTTTACAATATTCTTTGTAGTCTCAACAATATTGAAGTTTTCCGAAACGCAAACCCATGCTTTCCGATCAAATCCCACCATCAACTCTGCATTATTGTACATCCATTGAGCCAAAGTAGTTTTACCAACACCACCCATGCCAACAATAGAGATCACAGACAGGTGATTCTCATTGTTGTCATTCAGCATCTTGATTAAGGCCTTCTGGTCATCCTCCCTGCCATACACATCCCCTTTTACAAGAGAAGTGGATGGAGTTTTCCAGGAGAAGCTAGCAGTGGAAATCTTTTCAAGCCCAAGCTTTCCTTTGCGTTTCTCAAGATCTTCTATCCTTCTAACCACCCTTTCTATCTCATTCACCATCTGCCTATCTTCAGAATTGAAGATTCTACCCAAGAGAGTGACCTTTTGAGTTGCAGCTTTGGTGCAGATGCGGTCCAGCAAGTCATCAGCAGTGTAAAGAGCATCTCGGAGACAGTTGAGCCACTCCTTCACATCATGGTTATCCAGTTGCTTGAGCTCTGCATCATCAACAAGAGCTCCAGCATCCATGAGAGCATTCCTCAGCCTCTCAACCAAGTCAGAGCTAAGCTTCTTGCCCGCAACCAAGTTGACAGCATCAGCAGAAATGAGCCTGTCCAAGACAACATTAATGAAGCCAGACAGAAAAGCTCCACCAACAAGAACTCCAGCCATGATCTCAAACAAGATCAAAGTATTCAAATTTTAAGAATAGAAGGAAAGAAATATGCTTAAAGTTTCCAGAATAGAAGGAAAGAACAATTCTTTGCAATTGCAAGTTAGGAACAAGACGTGGTATTAATCTCTGAGATAACTTAATTTAAAACAGTGGAGTAACTTTTCATTTTTATAACACTACTTTAAATGTTATTGTCATTTTGGAAGGTGCACCGTAATTGCATAAAACCTTTAATGTTTAATCATATTCCTACTTTTTGAAAGATGCAATGAGATTTCAAGATGTATAAAGTTCAAACTTTTTTTAGGACCAATGGAAATGTAGTCTTTATCAGAAAGAATCTGAATAATTTGCTTCAATATTAAGAAAACGATTTTTCAATATCAAGTTTTTAACCATCCAAACTTCCTCCAAGTTGATCTATTGCATGTTGGAAGTAAGTCTAGACTTGCTTGGCTCAAACGTAATTTATAGCCCTTTTAATCATTAACAATATTACCGAATTTATTTCTCAAACCATGCAACAAAATCAACAGCAGAAGATAATTTATTACATAGTTGATCTACTGCTTAAGTCACATTTAAATGGTTATAACCGAGAGAGAAAAAAAAAAAAAAAGGAGAGAAGTAGAAGCACGTGGGGGGCACATGTCCCCACTTAAATTTTCTTTTTCCCTTCCCCCTTCCTTCGGTACCCCCCGTCCCCTCCTTCCTTCTTTCATTTTCTTTCTATTTCTTCCCAACAACTTAAAACCCTCTCTTCCTCTTCCCTTCTCATTCAACTCTTCCATCTTCTCATCTCTTCTTGCAATTTCACACTATTATCAAACTCATCTTCATCATCTTACCTTCGTTTCTTTTTCTACTCTATCTCTATTTATTCAAAATCTCATTTTCTCAAAACCCCAAATCATGGAATGTCAACTTAATGAGCGAAAGAAGCATTCAACTTTGAGTTCCAATTATTATTGAGGCTTCAAGGTAACTTTTTGACTCAATAATTAGCCATATCCCCAATTTTTGTCATCTCTATATTTATGGGTATATAAAAATCCGAATTAGGGTTATTATGATTAGGAAATTTTGGGCTTTTGGTCATGATGAGTAAGATTATGTTAATTGACAATGTAGTAGCTCACAAACATCATTATTGTCAAATTTTTAGAGTTGTAGAGTTATTGGACATCATTTGGTAGCTTGTTGGCGCGCTCAGAGTTGCTTCCGGTTCTTTGAAATCAAGTTGTGAGTGAATATTATATTTATAATTGTTTTTAAATATATTATTATCAATATTTTTATTGAATCATTAATTTTGGAGTTTGAAATTATTTTATTATTGTGATTTTTGAAATAAATATTGATTTGTGAAACTTACAATTTTATAAAAATACGCACGATACGATATTTATATATTTTGTAAAGCATACATGTTTTCTTATTTGACTTTATTAAATTTTAATTAAATTTTAGTATGCATTCTTATATATATTTTTTATTTACTATGGAAAATTTAGTAATATGTTATAATTATTAGAGATTTGTTATAAATGATTTGGTTTGGATTGGTTTGGGAGACTCTGACTAAAAAACCGTAGTTAACAGCGGTTTTGAGGTTAACTTAGATGCATCTAACTCAGACCTCAACTAGCATGGGCGTTGCTAGCCTAACGTGTAGGCTACACGTTGGATCTGTTATACCGTTCGGGCACACTAGAGGAAAGGGCTACCCTTAGAGGTGGAGCCGCCCTAGGTGTGTAATATTTGATTTGATTTGCCTTCTGGAATGAGAACTCACATTTCAGTTCATCCACTTAACAATTTATCTATTTGTTTGCATAATTAATTAATACGAAAGAGCAATGCTATCAATGATTATCAATAATGAACAAAATTGGAAGAGGAAGAAGAAAAGGGAGAAACTTTACCCTCTGCAGCAACCATTTTTGGCGCAACATTTCTTGACACCGTTGCACATAGTTCCCGGCCATTGCAACGACAACGCGAAATAATCGAACTCTCTCTGCTTCTTCCCTAATCCTCCTCCAACTACGCTTTCAATTTCATCCAAATCTTCTTCCATCACCGAGAAGCCACTATCGGCGGTGACAACCACCGCGGCGGCGGCGGCGAGGAGCAGAAGGAGAAGAAAAGCTCGATCGGAGGAGCGAGTCATCGTCAATGGCGAAAATATAATTTTCAAGGTAAACTCTGTATTGTCTCGTGTGGGTTATAGATGTAATGTTTGTTTACTGAGTTGCAAAACTCACCCTATTATATTCCCATGTTTTTCAGATACAGGAGTCATTCCAGGTTCCATTCCACCTGCCTCTCAGTAGATCTTAGTCACTTTGGTGAGCCCTTCTTCTTTCCAAGGGCTAAGTAATTATGTAATGGAACCTTGCTCAAAATTTAGATTATGTCAATGCTCCATATGTCACAGGCAGGGTCCTCGTGTGGGTTATGTTATTTTGAATCTTGAACGGTTTAGGTAGTAATTATGATTTGGTTATGTAAGACTTATGGATTTAACCATATACTCTAGTTATCAACTTGATATATATATATATATATATATATATATATATATATATATATATATATATATATATATGCGTATTTTGGATATACTTGATGGTGGATATGATTGGAATGTGTTGTTGTTGTTGTTGTCCTTGGAAATGGATATTTATTATTGATACAGGAAATTAATATTTATGTTGGTAAGGTCCTAGAAACAGAGGAGATTCTATCCGTTTTTCTGAAAATTTGGTCGTTTGGCTTGCTGAGGAACTTGTCCCTTGAGCGTCAGTCATGGCTTGGTCCGGGCCATGACATAAATACATCCATAACATTAGGAGTTTGTTCGGTAACTATCTTATCTGACTCCATAGTCTCAATATATCTGCATCTGTCTTAAGAAACAGTATAAGAAACATTTGGACTAATCTGGTATTAACATACACACTAAAAAAAAATCCACACCAAAACAATCTTACATACACACTAATAAAAAATCTTACCTACCACATAACTAATCTGGTAGTAACATACATGAATATGTGCTTTTGGAAACAGCCTTCTTTTTTATTTTATTTCAGTAATTTTGGGATATGGTGCACAAATACTCATTTTATTATCATTGAATCTTAGTATGATCTTGAATCTTAGTATGATCTTTATTTTTTATGTTTAAATTTGTAGTGTTCATCTTTGGAATATAATGAACAAATATTTATTTTACCATTGATCGCTCATGTATTAATGCATTGGATATCAACGATAAAACAACAAAGAAATATACAAATAAAAAGAAAAAGAAAATTTATGATTTGATGTGAATTGATATTCACAACTCCTCCACCTGTTATGCTTCTTCATGCTAATAGCAACTTTATCATCTTTTCTCCCCATGTGCTATGACTAATTTTCATAATGGCAGCCGTTATCTTTCAATCTTATTTTTTCTTTGGAAAAACAAAAGTAAAGGTGGAAAATGATTCTTCATTTCTTTTGCTTGTTTTGACTAAAACTAGCATTTAAGATCCATTCCAGAACTGCAATGCTCTCAGGACAATTGCTGCTTGATCTTCAAAGTATTTCCTGAAACACAAATTATATATATACATTTCAAAACTAAATGTTTGTCATAATGTCCTCACAATAACCACAGACACACTTATGTGAAAACCTCATTAACACAATGTTGGATTATTGGTTTGATTTTAGAGTTTGCAGTGAAAAGAAATGACACCCAAAAACAGGAAGTCAAAACAGAACTAGAGCAATTATAAAGAAACTAAAGTGATTGATGGTTATAATACTGCAAGTTATAAAAGGAAAATTTTTTCCATACACATAATACCCTGACTTTACATAACAATAACCCCGTATATTTGTAGCTATCCTCTTCAATTTAGTCCAAAAAGATCAAATATTCTATGACTGCTTTTTCTTGAATCAATTGAATCCCACTGCAGGTTAATATATGTACAAAATGCACATACCAAGATAAAGATCAATGAGTGAAGTTGATAGGAATGAAATTGCTCCTGATGGCATCACCAGAACTTCACCTTCTAATGACTATTTCAGGTACAGGATTGTCAACTTTAAATGTGGAAAGCATATTCTTGAATCCTGTCCGCATTAGCTACATACCTTCATCACCTTGTGATTATGTATCAAAATCCAGAAAGGAAGAAATAGTTATTATTACAGAACCATTTCTCTTAATATTAGAAATAGTTTATTATAGGCATCTAATACTATTCATTTTATGTAATGATTCAAACTGTGGTTTAAAAAAAAACGACTACATAACAATAACTTGATCCTTCTATCTTGAAAGCTTATATAGCTCATGCATGCTGATTCCTTTTATTATTCCTATATGAATCTTGCAGCACAACAACTGGCTCTGATCATAAAGAATTGACAAAGACAGGAACACCATTTTATAACTCTTTTCTTTCCCCAAATTAAGCTATTATTTTGTTTTTTCTCTGTGCGAAACAGCAAAAATAAAATTATAGAGAGGAATAGAGAAACATACCAACAAAAACAGAAGCTTTTCACTAAGAAGTGCCACTCCAACTTTGTCCATCATGTCTTCCTTTTCTATCTTGTTCATTCTAGTGTAGATACTAACATGAAGCCAAACTCAGTAAACACAACTTCTGGTAACTAATTTTCAAACTCACTACTTCAAAAGTCATCTAAACCCATGAATCTAATTGGATGACCATGTAAATCAACCTCTTTGCTTAATACATCTAAAAATATTCTTAAATGTTGGATACACAATAAAGATATTCACTGTCTTTCAATTTTTGTTTCATGTTAATTCTTATCTTCTTTTGTAAAGGTGATTTTATCGAAAAATATGAAGGTTAATAAGTATTACAGATAGCAACGAGCCAATGAATTTGTTAGAGAAACAAAAGATATTTCTTGAACTACAACTGCAAGCTGAGAGCTTCCCTAATAAATGAAAGAAAAGAATGCATATTTTCCAGTTGGAATACGAGTTCAACTAGTTAATAATTTTTTTCACTTGAAGGAAATGGAAATTTATGCATGTGTGAATTTACATGTGGTAGCATGACAAACATGAAGGTTAGATTATTACTTGCTCATAAATCTCTCTTCAGAAAATTCGTCGGCCGTCAACTTGAATGGTGGGTATGTTTTAAAAAAAAAAGGAAATGACAAACATGAGAGATTAGAAAATTACCTACTCAGAATCTGTATCGGAGAAGTTTTCGGCTTCAATGGTGGGGATGTGGGAAATTTTGGGCCAGATTAGTTGATGCTTGTTCTCGCAGTGTTCTCCCAGCAAACCACAATAATAAAGTTCAAGTCGCAAGAGAGAGGGAGGCAGCTTTTCTCCTTCCATATTCTCCAGCTTGTTGCAGAATGAAATGTGTAGTTGTTGAAGGGAGGTGAGGCGGAGAAGCTCGTTGCACTCCAATGTCTCCAGATTATCGAACCGGTATATCACAAGAGTGGTAAGGGAGGGAAGGTGAGGCAGCGAACCCACCTCTGGGTATGACTTTATGTTGTTGCAGTAATCACCATAAATGGTAAGATGAGTGAGGGCGTGCAAGTTGCCCATCCATGATAGATCCCTCATTTGTTGCTCGCCAATTTCCACATGAAGCTCTTTCAAGTTAGGCGGCAAACCACCCTCTGGCAACCTGCAAATGTTTGGGCAACCCTCTATCTGGAGAGAGTGTAAACTTGGGAGTAGACTCTTCATGTCACGTGGTAATGCCTCCAACTTTGAGCAATTTGTGACTTGAAGATGAGTCAAGTTAGGTGCAGCCAGTCCTTCTCCTGCAAATGACACTAATTCAGGGCATTCATAGATGATGACACGTTGAAGAGCAGCAAGTGGTGCCTCTGACGTTGACACTGATTCCAGATTCCTACATTCTCTTATCTCGAGATTCTTGAGATTGGGAAAGACATCCAACGACAAGGAGGTCAGTGAATCACACCTGTCTTGTATTTGTAGCTCTACCAAATCATATTTCTGCTGTTGTTGTTGAAGAAATTCCAGTTTTCTGCAATGACTTATCTCCAGATGAGTCAAGTTGGGTGCAGCCAGTCCTTCTCCTGCAAATGACACTAATTCAGGGCAGCATATAGTAAGATGAGTCAAGTTGGGTGCAGCCAGTCCTTCTCCTGCAAATGACACTAATTTGTCGCAACTAGAGATAGTAAGATGAGTCAAGTTGGGTGCAGCCAATCCTTCTCCTGCAAATGACACTAATTTCGAGCACCTAAAGATGGTGACTTCTTTAAGAGCAGCGTGTGGTGCCTCTGACATTGACACTGATTCCAGGTTCCTACAATTATATATCTTGAGATTCTTGAGATTGGGAAAGACATCCAATGACAAGGAGGTCAGTGAATCACAGCTGGAATCTATTTGTAGCTCTACCAAATCATACTTCTGCTGTTGTTGTTGAAGAAATTCCAGTTGTCTGCAATGCAAGATTCTCAGATTTTGCAGAGATTTAGGTGGTGGCTCTGACATTGACACTGATTCCAGATTTAAACACCCTTTTATCTCGAGAACTTTGAGACTGGGAAAGGCATCCAACGAAAACGAGATCAGTGATGAACACTCTGAGATTTCTATTTCTTGGAGGCAACTTAGATGGTTGATGCTCATCATTGCCTTAATTGCAGACTCCACCATAGATTCACAACCGCTAAATGATAAAATATCCGCCGAGAATAGCATCTGTAGAAACCTTCCTTTGTCATCTTGTCTTATTTCCAGTTTGCGAACTTCTGAAACATCCATTGAGGAAGAAACAATTCTCACTAATACATGATTGAGCATATCTCCCTTTAACATTGGACAATCTATTATTTGAAGAGTCTTAAGCTGAGGAAAAGCTTTTGAGTCAGGTAAGTGCCACTCCTCCCAACATGCCATTTTATCAAATTTCAAACTCTCCAACAAGGGAAAAGGAGGAGCAATATGCAATGCTGTAGGATTGCCTTCATTCTTGTAAAACTCAATTCCAATGCTTCTGAGCTGACCGAAATCTTGAATGTGCAGGTCCTTAAGAGATGGTAGCTGTCCAAGTGAAGGCAGCATGCAACAGTTCATGCAACACTCCAACGATACATGTGTCATATTGCTGTAGGAAGAATGCCCTAACCAATCTGCAAACCTTGTACCCCTGTATCCCCTTATTCTCAACTCTTTCAAGCCATTGTGCGGTTCTAAGCTGTGGAGTATCTCTCTTTCAGTTTGTGTATCTGAAACCATATCACCACCTGAAGACCACTCCAAGAATAATTTGCTGATGAGATTCTTGTTTATCATTCTTGCATTCTCTGCTTCTTTCACGTCCACAATATTCTCTAACTTCCTAATCCAAAATGAACCTTGAAGATTTGAGAGCCCTCCTAATTCCTGGATTCCATTATATTCATGCTTTCCCACAATAAAGAAATATAAAACACGCAAGTGTTTCAATTTGCTTATTCCTCCAGGCATTTCTTCCAAAGAAGTTCCCCTAAGATCAAGATGCCGTAAATTCACAAGATTATGCATGCCACTGGGCAACATGGTCAGCTTAGTACATCCATACAATATTAATGTTTGTAGATTATACAAGTTGCACAACGATTCCGGCAACCTATTAATGTTACACCAAGAGAGATTCAAATACCGTAGATGAATCAATTCACCCATTGATTCAGGTAATACATCAAGTTTATGAAAGGATAAAACTCTCAAGTATTTAAACTTTGATTCTCTGTTTTCCATGCTGAACAAATCATCGATGTACAACGATGTCCTCAAAGATTTCAATTTCACAATGGAATTAAAGTCTTTTGAGATTAGATGACCTAAGCTTTGACGTGAAAATTGTGAAAAATAGATTGGATTACTTAACCTTCCAAGTGGGAAATGTGACAAATGACGAGTGAGAGCCTTCTTCTTTTCTTGTTCACCAAGCTCTTCTATTCTACCATAGAAGTCTCCAGCAAGGAATATTGCCAAGTCATGCAAGAGATCATGCATCTTATGAAAACACCATTCTTGTTTAAAAAATAACCTTGAAGCTAATTCTTCAAAACACTTGCAACCAACCTCTTCTAAACTCTCTCCTCTCTTTGGTAACCTTAAAAGATCTTCAGCCATCCACAGCAAAACTAGTTCATTTTTCTCAAACTTATGATCTTTGGGAAACAAGGAACAATAAACGAAACAACGCTTCAAGTAAGAAGGTAGGTGGAAGTAGCTTATTAACAATGCTGGAATAATTTTACTATCTTTCATGGGAAATTCCCAGATGGCACTCCTTAAAATAGCTTTCCATTCTTCAGCATCATCCTCTCCTTGCAACAAGCGCCCAAGTGTTTCTACAGCTAATGGCAAGCCCTTACACTTGTTGACAATCTGTCTACCGATATTCTCTAGCATTGGGTTCCCATTTGACTCCGGAAAACATGCATTGGCTGCAAACAATAACCAACAAGAATCTTGCGACAACTCATTAAGAAAGTAGGAGGAACATGTCTGAACGACTGAAGCAACTTCTTTAATGCGAGTTGTAATAAGAATTGTACTACCCTTAGCCCCACAGTGAAAAGGAGTTATAAATTGCTTCCACTTATGGGCATCATCGCTCCAGACATCGTCTAGAACAATGAAGAACTTCTTTGCTGACAAGACTTCCTGCAGTTTATTTTGTAGCGAATTTAAAGTCCCAAGGGCACAAGAATTTTTAGTAATGTCCTCAATGGTTTTCTTTGTAATATCAGCAACATCAAATGTTTCAGAGATGCAGACCCATGCTTTCGGATCAAATCCTTCCACGACACTGTACACCCATTTGGCTAAGGTTGTTTTACCAACCCCACCCATGCCAACAACAGGAATCACAGATAACTGAGATTCACTGTTGTCATTTATTGTTTTGATTAGAGCTTGTTGATCATGCTCCCTGCCATATATGTTCCCTTCCATCAGACATGTGGTTTCTCGCCATGATGACGATGATGATGATGACAAGTTATTATCCTTAGTAGTCTTTTGAAGACCAAGGATATCTTTTTGACTTGCAAGAAATTCTATTCTTGCAACCACCCCTTCCATGTTATCTACCATCTTCCTATGTCGGTTGAGGAAGAAACTAGGCAACAAAGAATATACCTCCTTTTGCGTGGCGGCTTTGGTGAGTACAGCGTCCAGAAAGTCATCAGCATCATAAACAGCATCTCTCAGACTGTTGAGCCAACCCTCACACGATCGTCGCCCAGTTGCTTGTGCTCAGCATCATCAAGCACAGCTTCAGCAGCATACAGAGAAATTTTCAGCCTCTCAACCAAGCCAGGGTCAAGCTTCTTGCCCAAGACCTGGTTGACCGTATCCATTGTGAGCAACCTTTCAAAGACAACATTAATGAAGCCATTAAGGAAAGCTCCACTAGCCATGATATGATCTCAAACAAGTGATGAGAATTCGGGTATGAAGGAGAGTAAAAATGCAGATTTTGCAGGGTTTGTAACTGAACTGTGTGTAGGTGTATGAAAGCTTATTGTGAAGTAATAGTTGTCAATAATTTGATGGCAAAAGGACAAAGACTGTTGACTCAATAAAAAAGTTGGTCTCCTTAATTAGTGGGAGTGTGTTGCTGGTTCTGTACTAATTTTATGTATTTGGAAGGAACGTAATTTTCATTTTTGCCTTTAATTCTTACTGTTTGTTACCTTTTATTTATTTATTGTTTCAAAACTGGCATCATTATTTTTGCCTTTGATGTCAGATACATTATCATAATGAGATTGAGGGTCATGGTAAAATAATGATGCAGATGCAGTGCAATTGCTTTCCTCCTTCCAAGTTCCAATAATTCAGCTTCATTCACTGTATTCCCTTTTTGATTGTGTCATGCTCCTTACTTGTTAGCTGAAGGACATTGACTTCAAGTTGTCTAAACATCTCTGTCCTCTGTACATGGAAAAATTGTATGAATCCAGTTATTTGAATTGCCTAGCTTCTTGCTGGCTCACACTAACTTTGTCCTTCATTCTAATTTATTTGATGAATGCAACATGATTATGTCTTGTTGACAGTTTCAATTAATGTCTTATCTCGTGACTTTTGGGACCAGGCTCAATAGTACTGCTAATCTTCTATACTAAATTACTAATCTCTCTCAAATGCATCAAATCACATTAGTTATGTTATATAGCATGTTAGTTACTACTTAGTATTAAATTAAGAGTTATGCTACTATTTCAACTATTACAAGTGATTATCAAGCAAAATTATTGATTCAGAGTTGGATTCCAGAGCTTCAACCACCCCACAATCTTCTAAAAAAATTCATAATTTTGTGTTTTTTTTTTACTTTCAATTTGTTTATGCTCAAAACAAAATAATGTCCTCTTTCAGAGATACTCCTAAATAAATTACACTATCAATTTTGAAGAGAATAATGTCTAGAGCATGAGCGTATTTTGTTTTCTGAAGTACTGTTTTAATTGCTGAGCCATTCCCTTATCTATTCTATTCTTAATATATAAAAGTAGGTACATAGGTTTATCCACATTGCTTCTAAGTTATTTCTCTTCTTCTACTAACGCCATGTCAGCACCAACGCTTACTTGGCAAAATTTTAGAATCCACCACTCAAATCTTACCAAATTAACTTTTATTTTCACATAAAAAAACACAAAAAACAACTAAAAAACACAATAAAAACCAACAAATTAACTTTTTCCAAATCAATCCTTATTTCTAAAACAACAAAAACACAAATTAACATTTACCCCAACAAAAAGTTCTCAAAACCAAAGAGCTTATTACCTTTCTCAAACCCTCACCCTTTTAGCACCTCTCCGTACCAAGATCCTATTTCCTCCATCCTCTTCCGGTCCCATGAGCCATTGTTTTTTCCTCAAAACAAATTGTACATCGCAATGTCCATCTCCGGCAGAGCCGCATTGCATAAATTGCAGAAACCAGGACAAACTCCATTCCTCCTCTTGCGGTTTCCCTGCCAGAGCTCGATTCTGGGTCTCAGACCAACGTCACCATTCGGTGCCGCCAACGTAGGAAATTTGTCTCAGGTATCTTCCTAAAGATTTTCAACTTTGTCGTTTACTCTTCTCATTGTTCAATATCATTTTCAATAACCCTATTTATTTGTTATAAATAATAACATTTTAATTGTGAACTCATTGCAAGTAACACAAGTTTATCTATTCCTCTTTTGTAAACGGTTCTGTCCAACACTCACAACCAAAATTAATGTGCATTTAAAATTATTGCTCCCTATATACTATCGATTGCAATATTTCATCATCAAATTATAAATTGTTATTTTACATGTGGAGTACTTCTTCCACAATTTACATTTACGTGTTCCTCTTTTTCAAATTGTTATTCCACATGTGCAGTATTGCTTCCACAATTTACTTAGAATGGATTATCATTCTTTGACCATGTCTTATTCTCTTTGTTGTAGAAGAATTTGAAGTGGTAATGACAGACCGGAAGAGTTAATACTTAATACCCAAAATTGTTAGATGAAAATCAACCAATCACTATTTAGTAAAATGTTTTAAAAAAATTAAAACAAAAAACTCTTATCTATTATTATTCAATTGAAACATCAAGTACTAATTAAATGCAATAAACATACATTAAAAGTGTCATAATAATAATAATAATAATTATAAAAAATTTCAGTTACAAATATTCAAATTCTATAACTTATACATATTAAGACTCTTACTACTCTTCATTTCTTAATCTCTTATACTAATTGTCAAAAATTCCTTAAATTTGATATAACATTTTTATATATTTTTCATTCTCATTCATTTATTTTTTTTCATTATTTACAAACAAAAAAACAGCAAGAAAAGACAAAGGGTAGCCATTAATGCAAATCGAAAAATAAAAAAAAAATGCAGTTTTGTATAACTCTAATATAAATAATCTATGTCTTTTTTAAAAATAAATAAATTCAAAATCTATTTATAATATGTTCTCTAAAATATTTTTAATATAACATTTATTAAAATATACTATATAGTATAAATAATCTACCTCTCCGCGCATTGCGCGGGTCTCACTCTAGTTGGTTTTAATTTGCTGAACTTCATTGATAAGAACATTAGATCATGGTATTATCGGTCTAACTAATATATTCTAAGACAAGATTTCATCTTGAATAATTTTACATGTAAGAATAATATATTCATTCTGATCCTATGCAGCTTAGTATATGTAGTTATTACAAACTGCACATATCAGGATTTATTCATGGTATGCCTATTTTTATTTTATTAAAAAAAAGAAAAGAAAAAGAAGAAGAATAAAGAAATTCACCAATAAATAAAGTTGATAGAAACTAAATTGTCTTCTATGGCATGAACACAAGTTGACCTTCTAATTACATTAGCTATATCTTCATCAGGTTTGGAAAACAATTTGATAAAACAAGTTATACAAGGCACTAGATGAGTGTAGAATTCAACTCAACGGTTATAAATCTAGCAAGCAGTTGAAGGCAAAAATCCCAACCTATTCTTTTAGTTCTAGCTGATGATAAGGATAGATACTGTAAAAATGTTGACACATATATATCTGCATACAAACAAGACAAGGAAGAAATAGTTATTATTAATCCCCTATTTTTAGTATTAGAAATAGCTTATATAGGCTTCTACTTTTAATATTATCTCATGATTCAATCTATGGTTAAAAAAGACTACACAACAATAACTTGATCCTTTTATTTTGAAAGCATTATACACCTCATGCAGATTCCTTTTATTGTCCTACTGACTGATGAAAAAGCTATCAGACATTCTGCAATCATCTGTTTAATAGACCTGTTTAATTTGCTATGTACCATGAATTTGGTTAAGCATAAATATAAAGATTTGACAAAGACAGGATCACCATTTTGTAAATGATTTCTTTCCACAAATCAAGCTGTAATTTTTTTTTTTTCAAAATAGAAAAAGATAAAATTATGGAAAGCGACAGAGTAATGATACCAACAACAAAACCTTTTAACTGCTACTCCAACTTTCTCCATCATTTCTTCATTTCTTATACATTGCTTCTGGTTCTGACATATCAATCCAATTTACCATCTCAAATGAACTTCGAATTGAATGAAGACAACAAAGATATGATTACCAACCTTAACTTGTTTTTAAAATGCAAAAATCTTGTAATTCTAGATAAGCATAAACTGCGTTCCTTTCAGTGTGATAATTAGTAAACAAGTTGAATAATTTGATTGATTTTTCACCTTATTTTCATATTAGTATAAACTAAAAAAAATCAATGGAAGACGATAAAGTAATATTAAATTAAAAATTTCAAAAGGACATGATCACATGATATACTTTTCCTAGACTAAGAGAATCCATATAGTTGACAAGAAAACTTTCAATTTTTTTTGGTTGATTATATATGAATAGAAGAGTAAGGTTAAAAATGTAGGCAATGACATAATAAGATATATAGTTATCCAATGTCTAAACAATTTAAATAATATCATAAGAAAAGAAAATTTTTTAATCAAATATAATAGTCATATTATACTTAAGAATTAGAGAAATAACCAACATATATGAGTCTCATTTCTATTAATTATTTTATGTCATACGCATTTTATAATTTTGCACGAATGCGCACAAACTCTAAGCAAAAGAATAATGGATTTTTTATTAGACATAAAAAAACAAAAAACATAGATTTATATTTACACAAATGAAAAAACTTGTATTACTAACAATGGAAGTTACTTTATTTTTGTCATATATGTTTACAGGGGATTATGAAAGCTGTATGTTGCACCTACCTTTGATTAGAAGTTAATTAAATTAACTGTTTCATGCTTGGTAAGATGTAGATTATCATAGCTTTAACATATAAGTAACACTACTTCAGCTGGCTTCAATAATGATGTTAATCATCATCATGCCTTTGAATTATAAATTTAACACAAAAAAAAAAAGAAGAAAAAGAAAGAAAAAGCCTACAATTCAAGTTTGTTACAACCCTTGCATTAGATACCGAAACTCATTTGTTTAGCATATTGGTTCAAAGTTCAAACATGACTGCTATTGATAACCAAACAACCATCTATGGTTCCTATCTTTGAAGCAAAACATTGAATTGAATAATCCAAACAACTCCACATATAGTGTGGAAATGAATCATATGATACACATCCGTCATTAATTTAAACTAGTATAGACACCAATTAAAATGAAATTGAAATCAGAAAACACTACTGCTTTCCAACACATTAATCCAGTTCACATCTCCATATATATAGATATACATGTGCAATGAAATCTCTAACATCTGTGAACTTTTACCTGCAAAAAAGATGGCAAAAACAGAAGGAAAAAAAGTTGTTAAATTATTTTGAAGCTTCACTTTCCATTTCAGGCAAGACAATAAGTTTTATTTTCTTTTAGCCTATGACTCAAAGTTGCAAACAGCATCATGTTCTGTTATATTGTAAAAAAAATTTAAAAGAAGATTAAAGAATAGAAGAAAAGGAGACAAGGAAAACCATATAAAAGAATGTCTCTTATGTTTGGCGAAAGTTTTAATTTTACCTTGAATATTTTCAAAGGATTTCAATTTATCTCTCTGCTAAAATTATGAATGATCAACAGTAAAATAGCATCTTAACAAAAAGTGGAATCTATAGATTCGAAAAACAGAAAAAGAATCAAATTGAAGTTACTATATGGCAATACCAATAAGTTCATCATAAATATCAAACAGTGGCAAGGGCAGAAACACAATTTTACTATTCAGTGCATATAACTAAATCAAGGTTTCATAACATTTTTCTTTTTCCCAACAGAACTGGAAAAGTAAATTCTAGAATGGAATGGAGTGGTGTAAATTTACCAGCCTGAAGCTAAAATATTGTATAAGATGAAATCTCCACCATTGGGCACTTATACTTCATTACAATCTACCTGCAGAAGATGGATAAAGACAGTAAATTTCATTTATAGATTATGTAAAGAAATTCTCAAATGTCGGATACACAATATATATATATATATATATTTTTTTTTCCCTGTCTTTGAATTTATAAGAATGACTCTTTTTTGAGAATAACAAAGGATATTTCTTTTGAGTACAACTACAAAGTGAGAGGTTTCCCAATGAATGAAAAAAAAAGAATGCAAATTTATATCAGTCCAACTAGTTAATAATGTCTAAAGAAAGAGGGAGGTATTTGTATTTTCTTTTGACGAAAAGGAAATTTATGCATGTATAATTGAATTGTGGTGGCATAAGAACCGTGAAGTTAGATAATTACCTGCTCAGAAATCTCTATTCAGAAAATTTGTTCTAAATCGACTTGGATGGTGGGAATGTTGGAAATTTTGGGCCAGATTAGTTGATGCTTGTTCTTGCAGTGTTCTCCCAGCAAACCACAGTATTCCATTTTGAGTAGCAAGAGAGAGGGAGGCAGCTTTTCTCCTTCCATATTCTCCAGCTTTGGACACCAATGAATGTGTAGTTGTTGAAGGGAGGTGAGGCGGAGAAGCTCGTTGCACTCCAATGTCTCCAGATTATTGAACCCAAATATCTCAAGAGTGGTAAGGGAGGGAAGGTGAGGCAGTGAACCCACCTCTGGGTATGACTTTATGTTCTTACACCCATTAATAGTAAGATGCGTGAGGGCGTGCAAGTTGGACATCCATGATAGATCCCTCATTTGTTGCTCGCAAATTCCCACTTCAAGTTCTTTCAAGTTAGGCGGCAAACCACCCTCTGCGAACCAGCACATGTTTGGGCAACCATATATCTCGAGAGACTGTAAAGTTGGGAGTAGACCCTTCATGTCACGTGGTAATGCCTCCAACTTTGAGCAGCTGCTAACATTGAGATGAGTCAAGTTGGGTGCAGCCAGTCCTTCTCCTGCAAATGCCTTCAAATTGCCACAACATGTGACTTGAAGATGAGTCAAGTTGGGTGCAGCCAGTCCTTCTCCTGCAAATGACACTAATTTGGAGCAGTCATTGATGGTGACTTCTTCAAGAGCAGCGTGTGGTGCCTCTGACATTGTCACTGATTCCAGATTCCTACAATTATATATCTTGAGATTCTTGAGATTGGGAAAGACATCCAACGACAAGGAGGTCAGTGAATCACAGCTGTCATGTATTTGTAGCTCTACCAAATCATACTTGTGCTGCTGTTGCTCGGAGAATTCAAATTTTGGGCACCTCGAGATTTTCAGCTTTTGCAGAGATTTGGGTAAACAATTGTTCCTTGCATTAAATGATTGAGATGGCCTTATTGATAAAGCATCCCCACCACCTACCATCTCATCAGACCTTCCTTCATCATCTTCCCGCAAACAACAATCCCTTCTCCACAATATGCCATTAAGCATATCTCCCTTTAACATTGGACAATCTTCTATTTCAAGTCTCCTAAGCCGAGGAAAAGCTTCTGGGTCAGGTACGTGCCACTCTTCCCAGCATGGCATGTAATGAAACACCAATTCCTCGAGTGAAGGAAACGGTGCAATAGGTGAGGAATGATGATAGCTTTCATTCTTGTAAAACTCATCACCAATACGCTTGAGCTGAAGAAAACCGTAAATGCGGAGGGACTTTAGAGATGGCAGTTGTCCAAGTGAAGCCAGCATGCAGCAATTCTTGCAAGATGCTAGTATTACACTTGTCATATTGTTGTAGGAATAGTGCCCCACCCAATTCGGAAATCTTTCGCCCTTGTATCCCTTGATTTTCAACTCTTTCAAGCCATTGTGCGGTTGCAAGTTATCGAGTATATCTCTCAAAGTCTCTATGTTTGAAACCATCATATTACCTGAAGACCATTCCAACAATAACTTGTCAATGTTGTTCTTCTCCAACATCCTTGCACTCCTGGCTTGTCTGATATCAGCAACATTCTCCAACTTCTTAATCTCAAATGATCCTTCAAGATTTGAGAGCCCTCCTAATTCCTGGATTCCATTGTCTTTGTGCTTGCCCACCACAAAGTATTCTAAAATAGGCATTTTCAATTTACTTATTCCTCTAGGCATTTCTTTCAAACAAGTTCCCCTAAGATCAAGATGCCGTAAATTCACAAGTTTATGCATGTCATTGGGCAACATGGTCAGCATATAACATTTATACAATATTAATGTTTGTAGATTATACAAGTTGCATAATGACTCTGGTAATGTCTTCACATAGGTCCTAGAGAGATTCAAATAGCGTAGATGAATCAATTTACCTATTGAATCAGGTAATGAACCAAGTCCACGAAAGGATAAAACTCTCAAGTATTTCAACTTTGATGCTCCGCTTTTCATGCTTAACAAATCATCGATATACAACGATGTCCTCAAAGATTCTGATTTCATATCAGACTTAAAGACTTTTGAGATTGGATGATCTAAGCTTCGATATGGCAAATGTGACAAATGACGAGTGAGAACCTTCTCCTTTTCTTGTTCACCAAGCTCTTGTATTCTACAATAGAAGTCTCCAGCAAGGAATATTGCCAAGTCATGCAAGAGATCATGCATCTTATGCCAACCCCATTCTTGTTTAAAAAATAACCTTGAAGCTAATTCTTCAAAACACTGAGAACCAACCACTTCTAAACTCTCTCCTCTCTTTGGTAGCCTTAAAAGATCTTCAGCCATCCACAACAAAACTAGTTCATTTTTCTTAAAGTAATGATCTTTGGGAAACAATGAACAATAAAGGAGACAACGCTTCAAGTAAGGAGGTAGCTGGAAGTAGCTTATTAACAATGCTGGAATAATTTTACTATTTTTCAATTCCCAGATGTCATTCATTAAAACAACATTCCATTCTTTAACATCATCCTTTCCTCGCAGGAAACGCCCAAGTGTTTCTACAGCTAGTGGCAACCCCTTACACCTCTTGACAATCTTTCTACCCACATCCTCTAGTGTTGGGTTCCCGTTTAACTCCGGAAAACATGCATTGGCTGCAAACAATAACCAACAAGACTCTTCGGACAACTCATTAAGAGTGCAAGAGGGACATGTTTGAACTACTGAAGCAACCTCTTGATTGCGAGTTGTTAGAAGAATTGTACTACCCTTAGCTCCACAATGAAAAGGAGTTATAAATTGCTTCCATTTATCGGCATCTTCGCTCCAGACATCGTCTAGAACAAAAAAGAACTTCTTTCCCGACAAGATTTCCTGCAGTTTATTTTGAAGCAAATTTAAACTCCCAAGGGTACAAGAATTTTTAGTAATCTCCTCAATGGTTTTCTTTGTAATATCAGCAACATCAAATGTTTCAGAGATGCACACCCATGCTTTGAGATCAAATCCTTCCGCGACACTGTACGCCCATTTGGCTAAGGTTGTTTTACCAACCCCACCCATGCCAACAATAGGAATCACAGATAACTGAGATTCACTCTTGTCATTTATTGTTTTGATTAAAGCTTGTTGCTCATCCTCCCTGCCATATATGTTCCCTTCCATCAGACATGTGGTTTCTCGCCATGATGATGATGATGATGATGATGACAAGTTATTATCCTTGGTACTCTTTTGAAGACCAAGGATATCCTTTTGCCTTACAAGAAATTCTATTCTTGCAACCACCTCTTCCATGTTATCTACCATCTTCCTATGTCTGTTACGGAAGAAACTAAGCGAGAAAGAACGTACCTCCTTTTTAGTGGCGGCTTTGGTGAGGACAGCGTCTAGAAAGTCATCAGCATCATAAACAGCATCTCTCAGATAGTTGAGCCAATCCCTCACACGTTCGTCGCCCAGTTGCTTGTACTCAGCATCATCAAGCACAGCTTCAGCAGCATGCAGAGAAATTTTCAGCCTCTCAACCAAGCCAGGGCCAAGTTTCTTCCCCAAGACCCGGTTGACCACATCCTCTCTAAGGGACTTGTTACTGACAATGTTAATGAATCCAGAGAGCAAAGCTCCACCAACAACTGCACCAGCCATGATGATATGATCTCAACAACAGCAAAGTGAATGGATTTTCAGAGAAAGGTAACAGAACAATGGTTGCAGTGTAGTGAACTACTAAGTTTTTCTCAATCAAGTAGTATATGCTAAGGAGTGCTTAATTGGATTTGTTCTAACTTTTCATTTTTTAATTCTTTCTTGCAAGTGGTGCTGTTTCCGTGTAACTATATAAAACTAGGAACGTTTTGGCGCCACATTTTTGTATGTATATCATGGTAACATTATGAGGTTATTAATAACAATAATGCATGTTAGTTGTCTTATTTTAATAGTTTGTACGTTGCTAATGTCTTAGTCTTAGTTTAATAGTTTGCTTGGAGCTTTTAATTTGTGTTTTTAAATCTGAGTGATGCAACAAAACTGCAAGTTGAGGCAGGTTTCAACTGTTGATGAGTCATGATTTGGGAATATGCAAGGCATATCCAAGTTATATTAGGTGATTAGTAAGATGAACCAATTTTAGTTTATTAAACTATAGAAACATGATCATGACATTTTAGTCTTTCATTTTGCAAATGTCAATTGTATAATATTTTTTTGCTGGTTCTGCACATATATGCATCATAGTAATAAGAATCTTTCATTTTGCAAATGTCAATTGTATAATATATGCATCAGCGTAGAAAAACAATGAGAACTTATGTATATATTTGTTTATTAGTATGAATGATATATCATTTTTAGTAAACCAACTAATAATAAAGACCATGAATTTTGGTGGATCATTATACAACATAATAACCAATTAACTAACAGCATTAATATTATTCAGTACATAGGTTGATTTGGCAACAACCTCATCATACTCTTGTACTCAATCTCTTCTACACTGACCAGAATGGTTACCTAAATGCATCAACGAGATGAAATTAGTGAAACAAGAGTGGTCAAATTTCACCAGAAAAGCAGCTGCTGTTCATGATTTCTGGCAGTTATATATATTAGAGAGCTAAGTTTGCAAATCAATCCTCCAAATTGAAGAACTATGAGTGAAGAATCTCCAGTTAAAGTTTCAGCTCAATAAGATTTGACCATCCGATCTTTCACTTGATGAAAACAAGTTACTGCCCCTGCAAAATTAGCATCTCCTCTCAACTTTTCTTCTCTTTGCTCAATTGGTTGTGTCCACTCAAGTTAATCCAAATCTGATTAGGTTCATACACTAACGGGAATGTAGAGACACTTCAGAAAGTTTTGGCTTGGGCCTCACACAGAGGAAAATGACCAGAACCTACATGATAAATACACAATCATATGAGCAATTTAGTAAATGGAGAAAGAGAACTTCTTCAACATTATTGGCTTCCTTTTTAGATTCAAAAACAGAATTGAAACTTGAAAGGCACAAATTCAGCTTGAGAAAAATTTGACATCAATATAACAATACTGCAATGGAAGTTGAGGCTCACATAATATCATATGACGCAAATATTTTACAAAAAATAACTAGTAAGAGAACGATAATATGCCAATGAATCCAAATTAGGCTTGCAAAGAATATCTTATTATATCAGTCAAACTATTACATAGTATGCACATGGCAGCATACAATTTCATATTAGAAAGAGTTAGTATAGGATCTACAATTCATTTAATGTGATATTTTGTAAATAATTGCTTGTTTTAATCAACAAAAATAATTCTAAGCTTTTTGTTTGGCATGAACCATAGATCACAGCAAGTCAACAAAAATATGATCACAAAATTGTAAAGTTTAAATGATCAATTTATTAAAAATATACCATTCTCTTCATGAAATCTTTATTTTTGTGTCATATAACTCCAAGGGATTATCAAAGCTGTTATACCTACCTTTGAATAGAAGTTAATTAATTAATTGTTTCATGCTTGGTAAGATATAGATTATCATAGCTTTAACATATTCAGCTAGGTTCAATAATGATATCAATCATCATGATGCCTTCGAATTGTAAATTTAACCCAAAAAAAGAGCCTACAATTCAAGTTTGATATAACCCTTGCATTAGATATTGAAACTCATTTGTTTAGCATGTTGGTTCAAAGTTCAAACATGATTGCTATTGGATATAGAATATAGAAATTCTCAAATGTTGGATATAGAATATATAGAAAGTTCAAATGATTGCTATTGCACTTTTCCTTCATTACAATGTACCTGCAGAAGATGGATGAAACAGTAAATTTCATTTATCGACGTATATAAAGAAATTATCAAATGTTGGATATAGAATATATAGATACACATATATATTCCCTAACTTCCAATTTATAGGAATGACCTTTTTTGAGAATAACAGAGGATATTTCTTTTGAGTACAGCTACAGACTGAGAGGTTTCCCAATGATTTGAAAAAAAGAACACAAATTTTGTTGTTGGCAAATCAGATTATCAGTCCAACTAGTTAGTAATGTCTAAAGAAAGAGAGAAGTCTTTTCTTGTGAGGAAAAGGAAATTTATGCATGTATAATTTAATTGTGGTGGTATGAGAACCGTGAAGTTAGATAATTACCTGCTCAGAAATCTCCAATGATTGTGATTGTTGTGATTGACTTCAATGGTTGGGATGTGGGAAATTTTAGGCCAGATTAGTTGATGCTTGTCCTTGCAGTGTTCTCCCAGCAAACGACAGTATTCAATTTTGAGTAGCAAGAGAGAGGGAGGCAGCTTTTCTCCTTCCATATTCTCCAGCTTTGAACAGTCATAAATGTGCAATTGTTGAAGGGAGGTGAGGCGGAGAAGCTCGTTGCACTCCAATGTCTCCAGATTATCGAACCAGTATATCACAAGAGTGGTAAGGGAGGGAAGGTGAGGCAGCGAACCCTCTGGGTATGACTTTATGTTGTCACAGTCATAACCATAAAATTTGAGATAGGTGAGGGCGTGCAAGTTGGACATCCATGATAGATCCCTCATTTGTTGCTCGCCAATTCCCACTTCAAGTGATTTCAAGTTAGGCGGTAAACCACCCTCTGCCAACCTGCAAATGTTTGGACAACCATATATCTGGAGAGACTGTAAACTTGGGAGTAGACTCTTCATGTCACGTGGTAATGCCTCCAACTTTGAGCAGTATTTGACCTTGAGATGAGTCAAGTTGGGTGCAGCCAGTCCTTCTCCTGCAAATGACACTAATTTCGAGCACCCACCGATTATGAGACGTTGAAGAGCAGCGTGTGGTGCCTCTGACATTGACACTGATTCCAGATTCCCACACCCTGATATCTGGAGATTCTTGAGATTGGGAAAGACATCCAACGACAAGAAGCTCAGTGAATCACAGCTGTGTATTAGTAGCTCTACCAAATCATACTTGTGCTCCGGGAATTCCAGTTTGTTGCAATTACTGATTGTGAGCTTTTGCAAAGATTTGGGTAGTAAACAATTGTTCGGCCAGGACACAGCAAACGAACACCATAAGATTTGTATTTCTTGGAGGGAGGGTAGATGGTTAATGCTCATCATTTCGTTGAATGCAGACTCCACCACAGATTCACATCCCGTAATTGATAATGTATCCCCATTAAGTGACATACCTGGAAACCCTGCTGCTTGAGATTGGATAACTAGCTTGCGAACTTTCAAAGCATCCGATGAAGAAGAAACGATTCTCATGAATACCTGATGAAGCATATCTCTCTTTAACATTGGACAATCTCTTATTTGAAGACTCTTAAGCTGACAAAAAGCTTTTGAGTCAGGTAAGTGCCACTCCTCCCAACATGCCATGTTACCAAATTCCAAACTCCCCAACAAGGGAAAAGGAGGAGCAATATGCAAAGAAGGGTCACCAATACCCTTGTAAAACTCCATGCCAACACACTTCAGCTGACTAAAACGTTGAATCCGCAGGGTCTCAAGAGATGGCAACAGTCCAAGTGAAGGCAGCATGCAGCAATTGTTGCAAGACTCCAGAGATACACTTGTCATATTGTTGTATGAACAGTTCCCCAACCAATCTGGAAATATTGTACCCTTATATCCCTTGATTGTCAACACTTTCAAGCTGTTGTGAGGTTGCAAGCTGTCCAGTATATCTCTTTCGGCTCTTGTGTTCGGAACCATATCATCACCTGAAGACCACTCCAAGTGTAATTCGTTGATGAGATTCTTGTTTGTCATCCTTGCATTCTCTGCTTCTTTCACATCAATAATATTCTCCAACTTCTTAAGCTCAAGTGATCCATGAAGATTTGAGAGCCCTCCTAATTCCTTGATTCCATTATCTTCATGCTTCCCCACCAAAAAGGAACTTAAGGTATGCAAGTGTTTCATTTTGCTTATTCCTCCAGGCATTTCTTCCAAAGAAGTTTTCCTAAGATCAAGATGCCGTAAATTCACAAGATTGTGCATTTTAACGGGCAACATGGTCAACTCAGTACATCTGTACAATATTAATGTTTGCAGATTATACAAGTTGCACAATGATTCTGGCAACGTGTTAATGTCAGTCGAAGAGAGATTCAAATACCGTAGATGAATCGATTCACCTATTGAATCAGGCAATACATCAAGTTTATGAAAGGATAAAACTCTCAAGCATATAAACTTAGATGCTACACTTTCCATGCTGAACAAATCATCGATATACAACGATGTCCTCAAAGATTCCAACTTCACATTGGAGTTGAAGACTTCTGAGATTGGATGATCTAAGCTTCCATGTGGCAAATATGACAAATGACGAGTGACAACCTTCTTCTCTTCTTGTTCACCAAGCTCTTCTATTCTACAATAGAAGTCTCCAGCAAGGAATATTGCCAAGTCATGCAAGAGATCATGCATCACAAAATACTCATCATTGTCTTGAAGCTTTTTAAAGAATAACCTTGAAACTAATTCTTCAAAACACTTGCAACCAACCTCTTCCAAGCTCTCTCCTCTCTTTGGTAATCTTAAAAGATCTTCGGCCATCCACAACAAAATTAGTTCATCTTTCTTAAAGTGATAATCTTTGGGAAATAGTGCACAATAAACAAAACAACGCTTCAAATGTGCAGCAAGGTGAAAGTAACTAATTAACAATGCTGGAACAATCTTACTGTCATTTGTAGAAAATCCCCAAATATCACTCCTTAAGATTTTTTCCCATTCCTCAGCATCATGCCTTCTGCACAAGCAACCAAGTGTTTCTGCTGCTAATGGCAAACCGTTGCACTTCTTGGCAATCTTTTTTCCTATTCCTTCTAGTGTTGGGCTCCCATTTGATTCTGGAAAAGAAGCATTGGCTGCAAACACTGACCAACAATAGTGTTCTGATAATGGAATGAGATAGTGAGGGTGATAATTTGTTTGGACCACTGAACCAACATCTTCCTTGCGAGTAGTCAGAAGAATAGTACTTCCCTTATCCCCGTATTGAAAAGGGGCTAGAAAATCCTTCCATTGATGATGATCATTACTCCAAACATCATCCAAAACAATAAAGAACTTAGTTTTGGACAATCCTTTCTTCAAAGCATCTTGAATTGAATTGAAGCTATCAAGATCCTGAGTATTTGTAGAGATCTCCTTTACTATAGTCTTTGTAGTCTCAACAATGTTGAAGTTTTCCGAAACACAAACCCATGCTTTCCGATCAAATCCCTCCATCAACTCTGCATTATTGTACATCCATTGAGCCAAAGTAGTTTTACCAACCCCACCCATGCCAACAATAGAGATCACAGACAGGTGATGCTCATTGTTGTCATTCAGCATCTTGATTAAGGCCTTCTTGTCATCCTCCCTTCCATACACATTCCCTCTTACAAGAGAAGTGGATGGAGTTTTCCAGGAGAAGCTAGCATTGGAAATCTTTTCCAGGCCAAGCTTTCCTTTGCATTTCTCAAGATCTTCTATTCTTCTAACCACCCTTTCTATCTCATTCACCATCTTCCTATCTTCAGAATGGAAGAAGGTAGGCAAGAAATTGCGTACCCCCTTTTGAGTTGCAGCTATGGTGCAGACACGGTCCAGCAAGTCATCAGCAGTGTAAAGAGCATCTCGGAGACAGTTGAGCCACTCCTTCACATCATGGTTATCCAGTTGCTTGAGCTCTGCATCATCAACAAGAGCTCCAGCATCTGTCAGAGCATTCCTCAGCCTCTCAACCAAGTCAGAGCTAAGCTTCTTACCCACAACCAAGTTGACAGCATCAGCAGAAATGAGCCTGTCCAGGACAACATTAATGAAGCCACACAGAAAAGCTCCACCAACAAGAACTCCAGTCATGATCTCAAACAAGATCAAAGTAATCAAATTTTCAGAATAGAAGGAAAGAACTATGCTTAAAGTTTTCAGAATAGAAGGGAAGAACAATGCTTTGCAATTGCAAGTTAGCAACAAGACGTGGTATCAATCTCCGAGATAACTTAAAGTAATTCAAAACAGTGGAGTACATAGCTATCTTTACTAACTTTTCATTTTTATAACACTAATACTTTAAATTTTATTGTCATTTTGGAAGGTGCACAATAATTGCATAAAACCTTTAATGTTTAGTCATATTCTTACTTTTTGAAAGATGCAATGAGATTGCAAGATGTGTAAAGTTCAAACTTTTTAGGACCAATGGAAATGTAATATTTGTGGAAATTTTGTATTACAGAAAACATCATTATGATTCATGAGCTGTTTGTGGAAATTTAGGACCAATGCATCTACCATTTTTTTTAAATCTACCATACACTCATAATTTGTCAATCAAGTTTCATATGGTCATCGGCAAAAGGTATTAATAAACGACATTTTGCCACAGTATCCGATATAACCTATCTAGAATTTATCAGAAAGAATCTGAATAATTTGCTTCATATAATTGTGACTGACTTCCGCAATACGAATTTCATTATTAGTATTTTTTTATCCAATCCAACTTGAGATAGTTAATCACCACCAGATTGTTTTATAAAAGCTACTCAAGTTATTAATACCAAAAAACCCTCTCTTTTTATCTTTACAAATTTTGATATCCATGCATGTCATCTAACAATAGCTCCCACTTCTTCCTCTTACCCTTCATAATTTTCTACCAATTAATGCACATGTACTTCTGAAAGATGATGTTTCACTTTCAGATTAGATTTTGTTCTAGATAGATAGCTTTTCTACATTCTACAAATACTTTTTTTTTTTGCGAACTATCAAAAATATTTCCTGATGCATTAATTACCATTAAGAAAACAATTTTTCAATATCAAGTTTTAACCATCCAAACTTCCTCCAAGTTGATCTATTGCATGTTGGAAGTAATTCTAGACTTGCTTTGCTCAAACCATACAACAAAACCAACAGCAGAAGGTAATTTATTACATAGTTGATCTGCTTAAGTCAGATTTAAATACATCCATAACATTAAGAGTTTGTTCGGTAACTATCTTATCTGACTCTATAGTCTCGATATATCTGCATTTGTCTTAAGACACTTATTAAACACAACCTAAGAGTTTATTCCTTAATGACTCAATCTAAGAAACATTTGGACTAATAACAAGGTCTATTCTCAGATTCATCAAGTCCTAAGAAACTTGACAAATGCTTTCATGTAATCATGGTGAAGCTTCAAATCTCCTACAACTTTAGCGATTTCTCTTGTCTTGATTCTAAGCATCTCTCCTTCCTCCAATACCATAGCTTCTCTGAGGCATTTGGCTATGTCATCTCTACTAAATGAACCATCTTCATTATTTCTCTTCACTTCAATGGCAAGACCCTTATCAACCAAAGCCTTTCCATTGAGAGGTTGATCAACAACGAATGGCAACACTACAAGAGTGTGGCCAAACATCAAAGTCTCAATTATAGATCCCCAGCCAGAATGAAACAAAGACCCCCCAATAGATTTATGTGCTAAAATTTCCTTTTGTGGTGCCCATCCAATACAAACTTTTCCTCTCTTTGACGTTCTTTCACAAAATCCAAGAGGCAGAGAATCATGATCATGAATTGCCCAGCTTGGTTTTCTCAATGTCCACAAAAATGGTAATTCAGAAAGCTCTAATCCATAAGCTATCTCAAAAACTTGCTCTTTGCTCAACTTACACTCACTACCAAACCCAACAAAGACTACCGACTTTGTTGCTTGCGCATCAAGCCACTCGAAAGTCTTACTCCAAGACTCATCAACAAATCTTCTCTCTGGCATCTCCGGAGGAAGCAAACCTATAGGAATCACTGGCTTCTCAATAAGTTCTTGATATAGATTCAAATACTCACCTTCCATCTCATAGCAGCTGCGAAATGATAGAGCATTTGCGCCGTCTATTACACTGGCAATCCTATCAATGTCTCTTAACCCGGTCACGTTTTCTATGTATGCACTTTGATAGAACGCAATGGCCTCGTTTCGTTGAAAAGCCACTGAAGACGGAAAATTCACCCATTCTCTTGGTGATGTTAGGACTTCTGGCAATGTTGGTGCTCTCATTCGACCGGGTGGTCCAAAGAACACAATAGTGGAAGCAGAGTAAACAGAGAAGTACATGAGTTTCACATGAAGCTCTTGAGCAATGACTACAGTCCAGTGTGCATGAAAGTCACAAATGATCCAATTCGGTTGCAACTTAGACACAAATTCCTTCACTGGATTTTGCATTTGATCCCATGCCAACTTGAGGTACTGAATTTTGTCAAATGGAATGTCCACAGTGGCCTCACCACCAGAGAGATGTGATGAGTCTAATGATGATGGAAATGGAATTTCCACCAAATGTAAAAGATGAGATAAATCTGAAGGTGGTTTTGGAAGCCTTTGAATGTTCTTTGGTGTTGAAATGAAGGAGACATGAATGCCTGATTTGGCTATGTCTATGGAGAGTTGGAAAAACGGAATCAAGTGGCCAAATGCAGACCATGGAAGCATCACCACATGTTGAGTTGCATTCTCAGACATTTTTTTCCTCTGTTTTTTTCTTGTGTTTATCCTATGAGTTTTGATGGATATATATGTATATAGAAACAAAAAGATATATGCTAGCTTTTCTTTCCGTGTATGACTATTCTAACTTCATTATTTTAGGGAATGGTTAATCAATTTCAAGGTACTAAGGTAAGTAAAATACTTGTACAATTCTTCTACTTTTAGAGAAATGTTTTGTTACTTTTCCTTCTTCTTTAATTTTATTATTTTTGTATATTGTGCACAAATACTCATTTCATCATTATTGAGTTTTAATGTGATCTTTATTTAATGTTTATTTTTTTCGTTTTTATCCTTGATTTTGGATTTGATTATTATTACTATGTACTGGCTAATATACTTGATTGTATTTTTACAACATCAGTAACTTTGAGCTTATAGCTATCTAACTTTGTGTTATTTGAATTATTTAGCTTCTGGTCTCTCACACTAATAATTTTTTATGCAACAAAAGTAGTAACTTTGTGCAATGCAACAAAATTGCATATGATTGGGGATCAAGTCAGAGATATCCAAATTTCATAATGACATCGTTATCTTTGAATCTTATATTTCCTTTGAGAAAAACAAAAAGAGAAGTGGTATTTGTCATCATAAAAAACTAGACACACACTTAGCAACAAGACATGATAACTTAGAAAATTTATAGCAGTGGAGAGCTTAATTGGCTTTGCTCTAACTTTTCATTTTTTTTTTAATTCTTTCTTGCAAGTGGTGTTGTTTCGGTGTCACCAACGGACACTGCTAGTCTTTGAGGAAACAATATTAAACTAGGAACATTTGGGCACCAAATTTTTTGTATGTATATCATGGTAACATATTATGAGGTTATCAATCTATATATCTATCTATTTATTCTTAATATATAAAAGTAAATAGATAAGTTTACCCACATCTATTTTTAATATATAAAAGTAGATAAATAAGTTTATCCACATTACTTTTAAGACATCTTTCTCCTTCTACTAATGTCATGTCAGCAACATTGCTTACTTGGCAAAATTTTAGAATCAATCACTCAAGTTTTGCCAAATCAACTATTATTTCCATTAACCAAGTTAACTCAGAAGAATATAAAGTTTCAATGGTCAGAAGCTTGTGAGGAAAGTTTCCATATGCTTAAGGCTTGTCTAACCTCAGCGCCTGTTCTTGTTTTACCTTCTGGGTCTGGGGATTATCGGTCTTTTGTGATGCATCTCGGATAGGACTTGGTTGCGTATTGATGCAGCATGACCGCGTTATTGCCTATGCCTCGCGACAACTCAAGAAGCATGAGCAGAATTATCCAACTCATGACCTGGAAATGGCAGCGGTCGTTTTTGCTTTGAAGATTTGGAGACACTACCTTTATGGTGAGACCTGTAATGAGATCTATACAGATCACAAGAGTTTAAAATATATATTTCAACAGAAGGATTTAAATTTGAGACAACGGAGATGGATGAAATTGTTAAAAGATTATGATTGTACCATTTTGTATCATCCTGGAAAGGCAAACGTTGTAGCAGATGCCCTTAGTAGGAAATCTATGGGTAGCTTGGCCCATATCACTCTTGCAAGGAGACCAATTGTTGAAGAAGTCTATCAATTGGAGGCTAGTGGAATTCAATTTGACCATGGAGAATCAGGAGATTTCTTAACACATGTTCGAGCCCAATCTTCCCTGATAGAACAGATCAAGGCTACACAAAGTGATGACCCAAAACTAAGAAAGTTTATAGAAGATGTTCGCAATGGGAGGAGCTCAGACTTTTCTCTTGATCAAGATATTTTGTGTTGTGGTCAATGCTTATGTGTGCCAGATAACCACGACTTGAAGAAAGTTATTTTGGAGGAGGCTCACAATTCTAAGTACACCATTCATCTAGACTCCAATAAGATGTATCAAGATTTGAAACAATTATTTTGGTGGGAGGACATGAAGAAAGACATAGGAATTTTTGTTTCTCATTGCTTAACCTGCCAACAGGTTAAAGCTGAACATCAAAGACCTGCTGAGTTATTGCAACAAATTGAGATACCCGAATGGAAGTGGGAAAGGATTACGATGTATTTTGTAACAGGTTTACCTCGTAGTTTTAAAGGTTTTGATTTAACTTGGGTAATTGTGGATAGAATGACAAAGTCAGCCCACTTTCTTTCGGTGAAAACAACTTTTAGTGCAGCTCGATATGCTCAACTTTATGTTGATGAGATAGTTAAATTACATGGAATCCCAGTGTTCATTATTTACCTCAATTCACCTCTCATTTTTGGAAATCTTTTCAGAAAGCATTAGGAACTTGTCTGGATCTTAGCACAGCTTTTCACCCTCAAACCGATGGACAGTCGGAAATGACGATTCAAACATTGGAAGGCATGTTAAGGTATTGTGTTCTAGATTTTGGTGGAAATTGGGACAGCTATTTACCTTTGATCGAGTTCTCTTATAATAATAGTTATCAAACCAGCATTCAAATGGCACCATTTGAGGCTCTTTATGGGAGAAGATGCAGGTCACCTATTGGGTGGTTTGAGGTTGGTGAGGTTAAGTTTTTGGGGCCAAATTTGCTACAAGATGTAGTTGAGAAGGTTCGCATGATAATAGAACGTTTATTTGCAGCTCAGAGTAGGCAGTAGGCTTATGTTGATAACAGAAGGCGTAACTTAGAGTTTTCAGTGGGTGATCAGGTATTTCTTAGAGTGTCACCTATGAAGGGAGTGAAGAGATTTGGAAAAAGAGGCAAGCTTAGTCCTCGCTACATTGGTCCATTTGAGATATTGGACAAAATAGGTGCAGTTGCTTACCGCTCGGCATTACCGCCTGAGTTATGCATGATCCATCCAGTGTTTCACGTATCAATGTTGCGTAAATACCTTCCTGGCCCATCTCATGTGCTCGCACCACAAGCCATAGAGCTAAAGGAGGATTTATCTTTTGAAGAGGAACTAGTGGCTATAATTGATCGCCAAGTAAAGAACCTACGCTCTAAAGAGATAGTATCTATGAAAGTTATTTGGAAGAATCATTTGGTAGAAGAAGCAACTTGGGAAGTAGAGGATGCCATGCGCGACAAATATCCGTATTTGTTTGAGTCTGAAGGTAATAATCACATCTATCGTAGTATATGAGTTCGAAATTCGGAGACCAAATTTCTTAAGGGAGAGAGAATGTAATACCCACAAAAAAAAAGAGCAGAAGTGCATAGTCACGTGGGGGGCACATGCCCCCACTTAAACCCCTTCCCCCCACATGCCCCCACTTAAACCCCTTCCTCTTCTTATTCTCTCGAGCTTTTCTTAATCCCTCACTCTCTCTTTTATTTTCATTTCCTTCATACAAATCAACACCAAACCCTCTCTTTTCCTTCATCTCCTCTTCCATTCCATCTTCTTCATTTCAAAATCTTCATCCAACCACAATACACTAGATTTCATTTTACCCTTTTAGTTTATCTCTATTTTAATATATCATCTATATCCAAAGCAAGTTTTTATTTTTCACAACCCCAAATCAAGAAGTTCATACTAATGAGTAAAGGAAGCATTCAACTTTTAAGTTTCTATTATTATTGAGGCTTCAAGGTAACTCTTTGACTCAATAATTAGCTATATCTCAAATTTTTAGCATCCCTATACTTGTGGGTATAGCAAAATCCGAAATTAGGGTTATTAGGATTAGGAAATTTGGGGCTTTTGTTAAAGTGAGTAAGAATGTGTTAATTGACTACCTTAGTAGCTCACAAATATTATTATTGTCATATTTCTAGAGTTGTAGAGTGATTAGACATCATGTGGTAGCTCAGTGGTGCTAGGGGTGGCAATGGGTAGGGTAGGGTAGGGTAGGGTTTAGATCCAACTCTAACCCTACCCGCGGGTTGAGAATATCCCAACTCTAACCCTACCCACTCTTAACCCGCGGGTACCAGACTCTACCCGCGGGTTACAAAAAATAAACAACATTATTATATAATTTGATGATAATTCAAAATAGAACTGATTTTTATGTAAAAAAAATATTAAGTTATCAATTAATGATTTTCTTTTAGTGGCTAAGGATCTTTTACATTTAGTGAAAGGTCTTTGATCCAACATTCACTTAAAACATATTTTTATATAAGTATATACTATAAACATATATAGAGTGCGGGTTGATCGGGTAGGGTTGAAACTCAACCCGCACCCTACCCGACCCGCACGAGAACCCTACCCGCACCTTACCCTGCCCGTTGCGGATCGGGTTGGTAACCCTACCCGAGTGGGTGGGATTGGGTTGGGTATCCGTGGGTAGGGTACATATTGCCACCCCTAAGTGGCGTGCTCAGAGTTGCTTCCGGTTCCTTAGAATCAAGTTGTGAGTGGATATTATGTCTATAATTGTTTTTAAATATATTATTATCAATATTTATATTGAATAATTATTTTTGGAGTTTCAAAAGATTTGATTATTGTGATTTTTGAATTTTTGAAATAAATATTGATTTGTGAAACTTATAATTTTATAAAAATACACACGAGATGATATTTATATATTTTGTAAAGCATACATGTTTTCTTATTTGACTCTATTGAATTTTAATTAAATTTTAGTATGCATTCTTATATATGTTTGATTTACTATGGAAATTTAATAATATGTTATAATTATTAGAGATTTGTTATAAATGATTTGGTTTGGATTGGTTTGGGAGACTTTGACTAGAAAACCGTAGTTAACGGCGGTTATGACTTTAACTTAGATGCATCTAACTCAGACCTCAGCTAGCAGGGGCGTTGCTAGCCCAACGTGTAGGCCACACGTTGGATCTGTTATACCGTACAAGCACACTAGATGAAAGGGCTACCCTTAGAGGTGGAGCCGCCCTAGGTAGTATTTGATTTGATTTGACTTCTGGAATGAAAACTCCCATTTCAGTTCATCCACTTAACTACTCATTTATTTGTTTGCATAATTAATTAATATGAATTTCTCATCTCTGAAAAGAAATATAATTTTTAAGGTAAACTTTGTATTGTCTCGTGTGGGTTATAGATGTAATGTTTGCTCACTGAGTTGCAAAACTCACCGTATTATATTCCCATATTTTTCAGATACAGGAGTCATTCCAGGTTCTATTCCACCTGCCCCTCAGTAGATCTTAGTCATTTTGGTAAGTCCTTCTTCTTTCCAATGGCTAAGTAATTATATAATGGAACCTTTACCCAAAATTTAGATTATGTCAATGCTCCATATGTCACAGGTAGGATCTTTGTGTGAGTTATAAAATTTTGAATCTTGAACTGTTTAGATAGTAATTATAATTTGGTTATGTAAAACTTATGGATTTAACTGTATACTCTAATTTTAAACTTGATATATATATAATGCATATTTTGGATATATTTAGTTGTGGATATGATTGGAATATGTTGTTGTTGTTATTTTTGGAAATGGATGTTTATTATTGATACAGGGAGTTAATATTTATATTGGTAAAGTCCTAAAAACAGAGAAGATTATGTCCGTTTTTCTGAAAATTTGATCGTTTGGCTTGCTGAGGGACTTGTCCCTTGAACACCAGTCATGGCTTGGTTCGTGCCACGACAAAATTTCACTTTGATCAAACCAATTAAAAATTGATCTTAACTCATTAACTGGCTTTGTTGTAAATAATTAAATAAAAAAGTAACAAAAATGTGTCAATGTGCAGCTTCTATATTTTTATCATGGAGACAGATAGCTTCAGAAACAAAATAGATCAAAATATGTAAATTGAAATGAATAGCGAAAGGCACAAGAGAATAAAACTAGTAATTTTTATACTGGTTTGATATATTTTTCATGAGTTTAATTTTGATGCATTACACAGTCGTACAATCACATTTGTTCTTTTGGATGACTATTCATGCAGTTAATGTGAAAGTTAGTTATTTTTACTATGTGGCGTTATATAATTAGATGAACGTGTAAAACTATTTTACACTGACATTGATAGTGACATTGACAAAGATAGTGCATCAAAATTAAATTCTATTTTTCATATGCTAGAAATTTTAGAATAATGGTGACAAAGACAAAGGAAGAGATACAAGATCTTTTAGTATCTCACTTATCAAACACAACCCAAAGAGTTAATTCATTAATGATTCAAAATAAGAAAATTTAGGCTAAAAAACAAGATCTATTCGCAAATTCATACGTCTTAAGAAACTTGACAAATGCTTCCATGTAACCATTGTGAAGCTTCAAATCTCCTACAACTTTAGCAACTTCTCTAGTCTTTATTCTGAGCTTCTCTCCTTCCTCCAATACCATAGCTTCTCTAAGGCATTTGGCTATGTCATCTCTACTAAATGAACCATCTTCATTGTTTCTCTTCACTTCAATGGCAAGACCCTTATCATGCAAAGCCTTTGCATTAAGAGGTTGATCAACAACAAATGGCAATACTACAAGAATGTGGTCAAACATCAAAGTCTCAATTATAGATCCCCAGCCAGAATGAAACAAAGACCCCCCAATAGATTTATGTGCCAAAATTTCCTTTTGTGGTGCCCATCCAATACAAACTTTTCCTCTCTTTGATGTTCTTTCACAAAATCCAAGAGGCAGAGAATCATGATCATGAATTGTCCAACTTGGTTTTCTCAATGTCCATAAAAACGGAAATTCAGAAAGCTCTAATCCATAAGCTATCTCAAAAACTTGCTCTTTGGTCAATTTACACTCACTACCAAACCCAACAAAGACTACTGATTTTGTTTCTTGTGCGTCAAGCCACTCGAATGTCTTACTCCATGACTCATCAACAAATCTTCTCTCCGGCTTCTCCAGAGGAAGCAAACCTATAGGAATCACTGGCTTCCCAATAAGTTCTTGGTATAGATTCAAATACTCACCTTCCATCTCATAGCAGCTGCGAAATGAAACAGCATTTGAGGCGCCTATCATCTTGGCAAACCTATCAATGTCTCTTAAACCGGACACATTTTCTACATATGCATCTTGGTAGAATGCAATGGCCTCATTTCGTTGGAAAGCCACTGAAGACAGAAAATTCATCCATTCTCTTGGTGATGTTAGGTCTTCTGGCGATGTTTTAGCTCTCATTCGATCGGGTGGTCCATAGAACACAATAGTGGAAGCAGAGTAAACAGAGAAGTACATGAGTTTCACATGAAGCTCTTGTGCTATCTCTACTATCCAGTGTGGATGAAAGTCACAAATGATCCAATTCGGTAGCAATTTAGACACAAATTCCTTAACTGGATTTTGCATCTGATCCCATGCCAACTTCAGGTACTGAATCTTGTCAAATGGGATGTCCATAGTGGCCTCAGCACCAGAAAGTTGTGATGAGTCTAATGATAATGGAAATGGAATTTCCACCAAATGTAAAAGATGAGATAAATCTGAAGGTGGCTTTGGAAGCCTTTGAATGTTCTTTGGTGTTGAAATGAAGGAGACATGAATTCCTGATTTGGCTATGGCTATGGAGAGTTGGAAAAATGGAATCAAATGGCCAAATGCAGACCATGGAAGCATCACCACATGTTGAGTTGTATTCTCAGCCATTTTTTTCCTCTTTCTTTTCTTGTGTAAGGATCTTACAAGTTTTGCTGCATATGTATTTATTTATGTGTATATATATAAATGCTAACAATTCTTTCCATGTAGGACTATCCAACCTTTATTGTTATGAATTGATTAATAAAGTTCAAGGAACTATGTTTTTGCCTTAGTATGAATTGGCACTACTACTTTCTTGTACAAACTTTTTCCACCTTAAAGACTGAAAGTCAAGACTATTATAGAAGGAACAAAACTCACCTACCACTTCAATTGTTTTTCTCGAGTAGTTCAAAAATGCTTTAACTATGAAATAAAAAAACTACTAAAGACAAAAAGATCCAATACCAACAAGATCTGAAAAACAAACAAAACATCATTCAAATAAAACTCTAAATTTACACCTTCAAACACAGTCTTATCTGATATCATTAACTAACAACCTCTTAACAACTAAATTCATCACCAAGTAAGTATCTACTTAGCTTGAAGAAAACACTCTCAAAATCCACACCAAAACAATCTTACATACACACTAAAAACAATCTCACCTACCATTTAACTAATCTGGTGCTATCACTTTGCTTCAGTATATGACATAGGAACTGATCATTTACACTTATGTCTATTTGAGACATCCACTGAATTTAATAGAAATATTTAGAAACTATATTTTAATCAATAATCATACATTAAGTGTCTAAAATTTGTGTGCCAATTTTAATATATAACATTTTCATATAATATATGGTCACAAAAATCTGGTTCACTCACATCAATATCAGACAATTTTTGCCTCAAGAAAATGATAAAATGTCAGCACACAACACTTAATAGGCAGTAAGATACTTGCTCCTAATTAGAGAAATGTGAAAACAGCCTTCTTTTTAATTTTATGTGACTAGTTTTGGGATATGGTGCACAAATACTCATTTTATTATCATTGAATCTTAGTATGATCTTTATTTTTTATGTTTAAATTTGTAGTGTTCTTCTTTGGAATACAATGAACAAATATTTATTTTACCACTAGAGTCTAGACCCACGCAATGCACGGAGAGGTAAATTATTTATACTATATAGTATATTTTAATAAATGTTATATTAAAAATATTTTAGAGAACATATTATAAATAGATTTTGAATTTATTTATTTTTAAAAAAGACATAGGTTATTTATATTAGAGTTATACAAAACTGCATTTTCTTTTCTTTTTTTTTCATTTTTCGATTTGCATTAATGGCTACACTTTGTCTTTTCTTGCGTTTTTTTTGTAAATAATGAAAAAAATAAATAAATGAGAATGAAAAACATATAAAAATATTATATTAAATTTAAGAAATTTTTGACAATTAGTATAAGAGATTAAGAAATGAAGAGTAGTAAGAGTCTTAATATGTATAAGTTATAGAATTTGAATATTTGTAACTGAAATTTTTTATAATTATTATTATTATGACACTTTTAATGTATGTTTATTGCATTTAATTAGTACTTGATGTTTCAATTGAATAATAATAGATAAGAGTTTTTTGTTTTAATTTTTTTAAAATATTTTACTAAATAGTGATTGGTTGATTTTCATCTAGCAATTTTGGGTATTAACTCTTCCGGTCTGTCATTACCACTGCAAATCCTTCTACAACAAAGAGAATAAGACATGGTCAAAGAATGATAATCTATTTTAAGTAAATTGTGAAAGCAATACTGCACATGTGGAATAACAATTTGAAAAAGAGGAACACGTAAATGTAAATTATGGAAGAAGTACTCCACATGTAAAATAACAATTTATAATTTGATGATGAAATATTGCAATCGATAGTATATAGGGAGCAATAATTTTAAATGCACATGTTAGATAAACTTGTGCTACTTGCAATGAGTTCACAATTAAAATGTTATTATTTATAACAAATAAATAGGACTATTGAAAATGATATTGAACAATGAGAAGAGTAAACGACAAAGTTGAAAATTTGTAGGAAGATACCTGAGACAAATTTTCTACGTTGGCGGCGCCGAATAGTGACATTGGTCTGAGATCAAGAATCGAGCTCTGGAGAGCCGTTTACAAAAGAGAAATACATAAACTTGTGCTACTTGCAATGAGTTCACAATTAAAATGTTATTATTTATAACAAATAAATAGGGCTATTGAAACTGATATTGAACAATGAGAAGAGTAAACGGCAAAGTTGAAAATCCTTAGGAAGATACCTGAGACAAATTTCCTACGTTGGCAGCGCCGAATAGTGACGTTGGTCTGAGACCCAGAATCGAGCTTTGGCAGGAAAACCGCAAGAGGAGGAATGGAGTTTGCCCTGGTTTCTGCAATTTATGCAATGCGGCTTCGCCGGAGATGGACATCGCGATGTACAATTTGTTTTGAGGAAAAAACAATGGCTCATGAGACCGGAAGAAGATGGAGGAAATAGGATCTTGGTACGGAGAGGTGCTAAGAGGGTGAGGATTTGAGAAAAGTAATAAACTCTGGTTTTGAGAACTTTTTGTTGGGGAAAATGTTAATTTGTGTTTTTGTTGTTTTAGAAATAAGGATTGATTTGGAAAAAGTTAATTTGTTGGTTTTTATTATGTTTTTTAGTTGTTTTTTATGTTTTTTTTTATGTGAAAATAAAAGTTGATTTGGCAAGATTTGGGTGGTGGATTCTAAAATTTTGCCAAGTAAGCGTTGGTGCTGACATGGCATTAGTAGAAGAAGAGAAATAACTTAGAAGCAATGTAGGTAAACCTATGTACATACTTTTATATATTAAGAATAGATTGGTCGCTAGTGACTAAGTAAGTAGTAAGAGAAGTCCAAATTGAACTCATGTATTAATGCATTGGATATCAACGATAAAACAACAAAGAAATTTACAAATAAAAAGAAAAAGAAAAGCTATGATTTGATGTGAATTGATATTCACAACTCCTTCACCTGCTAAGCTCCTTCATGCTAACTTTATCATCTTTTCTCCCCATGTGCTATTACTAATTTTCATAATGGCATCCGTTATCTTTCAATCTTATTTTTTCTTTGGAAAAACAAAAGTAAAGGTGGAAAATGATTCTTCATTTCATTTGCTTGTTTTGACTGAAACTGGCATTCAAGATCCATTGCAGAACTGCAATGCTCTCAGGACAATTGCTGCTTGATCTTCAAAGTATCTCCTGAAACACAAATTATATATATACATTTCAAGACTAAGTGTTTGTCATAATGTCATCACAATAACCACAGACACACTTATGTGAAAACCTCATGAACACAATGTTAGATTATTTGATTTTAGAGTTAGCAGTGAAAAGAAATGACACCCAAAAACAGGAAGTCAAAGCAGAACTAGAGAAATTATAAAGAAACTAAAGTGATTGATGGTTATAATACTACAAGTTATAAAAGGAAAAATTTTTCCATACACATAATACACTGACTTCACATAAAAATAACCCTGGATATTTGTAGCTATCCTCTTCAATTCAGTCCAAAAAGATCAAATATTCTATGACAATGCTTTTTCTTGAATCATTTGAATCCCACTTCAGCTTAATATATGTACAAACTGCACATACCAAGATAAAGATCAACAAGTGAAGTTGATAGGAATGAAATTGCTCCTGATGGCATCACCAGAACTTCACCTTCTAATGACTATTTCAGGTACAGGATTGTCATCTTTAAATGTGGAAAGCATATTCTTGAATCATGTCTGCATTAGCTACAAACCTTCATCACCTTATGAATCTGTCTGATAATGTATAAAAATCCAGAAAGGAAGAAATAGTTATTATTATAGAACTATTTCTCTTAATATTAGAAATAGTTTATTATAGGCATCTAATACTATTCATTTTATGTAATGATTCAAAATGTGATTTAAAAGAAAACGACTACATAACAATAACTTGATCCTTCTATTTTGAAAGCTTATATACCTCATGCATGCTGATTCCTTTTATTATTCCTATATGAATCTTGCAGCACAACAACTGACTCTGATCATAAAGAATTGACAAAGACAGGAACACCATTTTATAACTCTTTTCTTTCCCCAAATTAAGCTATTATTTTGTTTTTTCTCTGTGCAAACCAGCAAAAATAAAATTATAGAGAGGGATAGAGAAACATACCAACAAAAACAGAAGCTTTTCACTATGAAGTGCCACTCCAACTTTGTCCATCATGTCTTCCTTTTCTATCTTGTTCATTCTAGTGTAGATACTAACATGAAGCCAAACTCAGTAAACACAGCTTCTCGTAACTAATTTCAAACTCACTACTTCAAAAGTCATCTAAACGCATGAATTTAGTTGGATGACCATGTAAATCAAACTCTTTGTTTAATACATCTAAAAATATTCTTAAATGTTGGATACACAAAAAAGATATTCACTGTCTTTCAATTTTTTGTTTCATGTTAATTCTTATCTTCTTTTGTAAAGGTGATTTTACTGAAAAATATGACGGTTAATAAGTACTACAGATAGCAATGAGCCAATGACTTTGTCAGAGAAACAAAAGATATTTCTTGAACTACAACTGCAAGATGAGAGCTTCCCTAATAAATTGTCACGACCCAAAATGAACCATGACCGGCGCTCAGGAAAACAGTTCCCTAGCAAGCCTATCAGACTCAAATACAAATAAGAAAGTTACAAATATTTTAAAGAAATTTACAGTTCCTAAAACGAATAATTTCATATTTTTATTAAAAGGTAAAATAAATAGATATAGATGGATCCTGCTTGTGACATATGGAGCATATGACGTCTAAGAACTCAACAAAAATGAAGTACCAATTGCAGATCATTACTCTTGAATAGAAGGCTCACACATTCAAGTATTTGTTCCTGAAAAATATTTTTAGAAAAACGGAATGAGTTTTGCAACCCAGTGACTAGACAATACATCTATAATCCACATGAGACCATATAAACATTATTATAAAAATAATCTTAGTTAGAAAATAATAATTTATATGAATATGTGAATCAATAAGGGAGTTCTCATACAGAAATCAAATCAAATAGTCCACACTTGGGCGGCTCTACCTCTAAGGGTAGCCCTTTCCTCTAGCGTGTCCGTACGGAATAACAGATCCAACGTGTGGCCTACACGTTAGGCTAGCAACGCCCCTGCTAGCTGAGGTCTGAGCCAGATGCATCTAGGTTAACGTCATAACCGCCGTTAACTACGGTTTCTAATACGAGCCTCCCAAACCAATTCAAAACATATAATTTCAAATACAACAAATCTTTCATCTTTCAAATATATAAGGTATCGAATCAAATCAAATCAGATAATACTTTCTCATCCGAATCATATTCAATCATATTTTCTCAATCTTAAGGCATTTCAAACATGTTTCACAATTCCAAAATAAGTGAATACCAACCAAATTTCAATACTTCAAAAATACATATTCAAATAAAACCAAATGCTTTAAGATAATATAAACTTTTATTTTCAAACATACATATAGTCTCATAAAAATATATAGTCTCATGTGCATATTAAAATGAGCTTCACAAGGATAAATATTTAATTCTAATAAATCAATTAGTAAAACCAATTTAAAATCATTTGATAATAATTTTTGTGAGTATAACTAAGTTCAAAGTTCCGTATATCAAAATAATTATAGACGTAAAACCAAACCATTATAAATGTAAAGCCTACTCACAACATGGTCCTAAGGGACCGAAGATATCGAACCCGGAGTGCCAGAATCCAAGGTGAGGAGGATGGAAGTAAAATGAAATGAACGAGCGCAGAATTTGGATCGAGACGGTGGCAGCAACTTCCACGGCTACATCGCAGATGTAATCATAACATCAACAGCTCCAACCGTTCCATGATAGCACTAATACCAGTACCCAAGATAATTTCCAGTAGAAACGCAACAAATAGGGCGATAGTACTAAAACAGAGATATATTATCACAATTAAAACCAGAGCATATAAGAAAAGAAGAAGATATAGCAGAGTAAAGGTGGAAGCGTTACAGTTTCATAAATGGAGTCAGAACAGGGGAAAATTTGTGCTGATTTAGAGACAAGAATGAAGGGGGTGTAGGGCTGAGCAAGATCACAACAGGGACGGAGACGGTTCGTTAGTAGTGACGTCGGTGATGCTCCCCTGACGACGAGCTCCGTTGATGGCAATAGCAGACGCGACGATGGTGAACGGCTCCTCCATCGCGACTCTTTCTTCCTCCCTTCACTGGCCGACTCAAACTCTCCCTCTTCATTCAGCAATGACGGTGACCCCCAACAAAGATGGCGGCGGTTGAAGCTTAGCGGCGACAGAGACAAGGCGCGGCGGCTGTAGGCGGCGAGGCAGAACGGCAGCAATCCTTCTTCCGCGTCTCCTCTCTCGCACTCGTCCCCCCTCTCGGACGCACCTCTCTCGGTTCTGGCCTCTGATGGTGACGCAACTGCAGCGAGCTGGACGCGACTGGCGGCGACGCGACGGGACACGAACGGCATGCTCCAGGCCGGCAGTGATGAAGTGCGACTCTCTCTCTCCTCGCATGGTGGCTCGGCGTGGACAGCTCCCGCCTTCCTCCTCCCTTCTCTTCTCGCAGTCTCCCCTTTTCTCTCTTTCCTTTTTCTTTCTTTCTTTTTTTTTTTCCGTCAGGGTCTGGGTGTGTGTGCTGTGAGGAAGAGGGTGTGACGGGAATGAGAGTGTGTGCGGTAGTGAGAGGTGAGTGAGTGTGTTAGAAGAGGGTTAGGGTTTGGTTTGAAAAAAAAGAGGAACAAGGGGTATTATAGGGATTTTACATTCTACCCTCCTTATAAAAATTTTCGTCCTCGAAAATTGATATAATCTTCAAAACTTTACATGGTTTTAGCACTTTACCGAACATGAGAAATGAGCATAACGAGGTGCAAAAGTTACAAGATAGGATCCTGATAAAACGATGTCATTGGCATTTCCCTACCCTCGTTCCCTTGACAACTCAGATATACATAACCCTCTTCACGTCGTTCGTCAATCTTTTCTAAATACAATCTTGGTTCTGTAGTACATATCCATGGTAGCAACCAGTCTTATGTCAAGTGTTCGAATTTCAACTTTCTGAACTTCTGCATCGGTAGCTGTGTCCTAAAGAACTAACGTATCGCTTGCTATATCTGAGAATCACACGTGATATTGAAACAAACACGAGTTTGCTTAAAAGGATTCTAAACTTAGGCAAAAAAGAGCAAACATCACAGATGATGTTCGCAAGAATTCGGGGAGATGCATAGGATCGCAACTAAACAAGGATATACAAAAACAGTGAAGCATGCCAAAAAGAGAATCAATTGCATCTTAGTAAGAAAATCTGAATCAAGAAACTTCGATAGAACAATAAAAGAAAAGATGGTGTATGAAGTCAAAACAAGTTTATGTTGGATCAAAGAAGTACGAAGTTCACAAGAGATGGCCACTAAAATCAACGGTAATATTCACAAAGATTTAAGAGAATGACTAGAAACACAATTAAATAACACACAATCTTTTAGAATCAAAGAAGAGGAAGAACATACAAAGCCTAAAAATTTTATAATATTTATCGAGCAAAATAAGAACACTAGGACAAATGAAGTTAAAGAAAACAATAAGAAGCAACAGCACTATATGTAAGGAAAGCTAAACAGCAACAAACATACAACGTAAATAAAATACCCACAACAATTATAAATCCAAATCCCAAGCAACAAGACAAAGACAATAACAGAGAGACAAAGCAAAACAACAAATAGAAGATTTGACCGCACCTTTTAGAAAGACAATTGTACAATTATGAAAATTAAAAACAGTAATTATCACAAAAATTAACATCCTCATTTTCTCTTATTTAGAATTCTTTGACAAAGGCCATTTGAAATAATTATTGCCATAACCTTGAATATTAAGTATACTAGAATAAAATTTAATAGCTTTTGACTATAAATAAAAGACAAATAACGTAAAACATAATGAGAAAATGCAAGCAATCATCTTATTATTCCCAAGGCCAAAATTCACCTATAATCATGTAGCTAAACTTAGTATGAAGTTACAAATAAATTCACATATAAAATAATAATAATAATAAAACTAAAATTTAAAGTAATGGCAATTAACACACTAGGATCAATTATAATAACTACTTTCTTCTTTTTATTTTTTTTGGTCTAAATCTCCAATTATAAATTTGCTCTTAACATAATCAAAGCACATAGCAAAAGAATTTCAGAAAATTAGTATGAAATTAAATTTCTTGTAAAGATAAAACACCAAAAGAAAAAAAAAAATCATGTTCATAAATATATATACTTTATCTTTTTTTTTTTTTTTGGATAAATAGAAAACACACATGCAAGTATAACTATAGTTATAGAAAAAGTTGACTTTTTTTTTTTATGTGAAAAGGAGAACAACAACTATAAACTATAAATTACCAATTGTAAACCAGTCATTATGCATACACTGATGTACATTTTATATAGACAAATATCTATATCTGCTTTGCAGCAGTTTTCAACCGATATTAATGGCTCTTAAAATTTTAATATGCATAAGAATAAATAAAATGAAAATAGGAGCATATAATCATCAATGGTTGGAGGAAGATGTGAAATCCTTGTAAAAGAAATTTTTCAAAAGAAAAAGGAAAGGAAAAGCTTAAAGTAATGGTGAGGTTTTATGTATAAAATACATTCTGATAGAAATCAAAACGCCAAATGCTGAAATACTTTAACAACTTCGCAAAGAGTTAAGAATTATAATAATTAAATACTTAAATGAGTGCAAAGCAAGAGAACAGAGCTTCCATAATCGTGACAAAGAAGCTAATGATTAAGATGTAAAGCAAGGAAATATTCAAGTAAATACTCCATAATACTAATAATAAAATTAGCAATAACTTCGTTACAAGAGCAATGACTTTCAAATTACTAATCATTCAATAAAAAAAATCCTAACTTGTTGAAAAATTTACCAAAATAATCTCTATATATTATGATTGTCCTAATAAAATCTCAAGTTATTTTGAATATTGATTCCCACTTATAAATTTAAAAGCAACAAAGTTCACAAAAATTCTATATTATCACATTAAAATAAATAATATATTTTCAATCCTAGTGAAAATTTAATTTAAAGTATCATTGTATAGCTCAAGTAAGTACATAATTTTACTTACACTATTTTATTCCACAAACCCAACCAAATGTAATTCATGAAACATCAAGTTTCGTTGAGAAATCAGATAATTTTAAAACTAGAGTTATTAAGGGATACATAATAAGAAAGCATGGTTTATAATAATTAATTGAATGTAATAAAAAAAAAAATTTGTATAAGTAATTTATTATGCTTTAAGAAATTAGATGTCTAGTCTTTTTATAAAAAATTGTCAACAATTCTTTCCAATCTCTAAGGTCCACTTCCAAATATCACAAAGGCACTACAAATCAAGAAAATCAATCTCCCTAAACCTCTGAGAATAAGAACAATAGTTGAAAATAAGGAAATTTTCAGAAAAGCAAGGGTTAAGAAAATTCTCAGGTTTCAGATCATACTCAAAAGCAAAGTTCATCTTATAAACACCAACCAAAAGGCAAGCGTTCACAATCTTTCTCTCAACTTATCAAGCAGGAAATGGTTCCGTGACAAAAAGTCATATTCAGCAACAAAGAACCATAATGGAAACAGATCATCAATTAGAAAAACAAAACTAAACTTCTAGATCGAAAAAGCTAACTTATCACCCAAATAATTCACTACACTTAAGCAAAGAAAATCATCAATCGAACAAACAACGATAACACTCTATTCATATGTTGCATCACATAGTCCTTCTTGAGCAACTAAATAGCTGTTTTCAAAATTATTGATTTGAAAAAAAGAATCAAAAGCTAATCAAAATTATGTTAGCTTCAAAACTCATCAACATAAGAAGGAAAATCTCAATATCGCTTATCAAATCCAGAACAAAGCATCTCGATCAGAAACTCAGCAAATTCATGCAATCCACAAATCCAAATACAATTCTATAAAGAAATCAGATTGTAATTCACAACAAACATAAATCAAACCTTTTAAGTAACTCATGAACTATTGACATTAGGAATCATAGAGAACAACCCAAAGACGAAGAAGATTAAAGCACACATTCACAAAATCGGAGAAAATTAGAACTAGCTAGGAGAGAAATCGCGAACCAGAACCAAAACTGAAACCCTTGCAAAAACACATTCGAGAAAATCTACCAAAGGATATGTCAAGATTGGGTACAAAAGGACAAGAGTAGTAAGAAGCGGTAGAGGATGCATGCTCTCAATAATCAGAAGACAACAATGACATAGAGGACAAAGAAGACATTCCTATAGGCCTTTGATAGTGCCACAATTTGTACAAATAGGCGCGCTTCTATTTATACAATTGTGATCCTATCATAGGACACTTGCTCCATATTACACAGATTAAACCTAAGCTCTGATACCACTTTGTCACGACCCAAAATGAACCATGACCGGCGCTCAGGAAAACAGTTCCCTAGCAAGCCTATCAGACTCAAATACAAATAAGAAAGTTACAAATATTTTAAAGAAATTTACAGTTCCTAAAACGAATAATTTCATATTTTTATTAAAAGGTAAAATAAATAGATATAGATGGATCCTGCTTGTGACATATGGAGCATATGACGTCTAAGAACTCAACAAAAATGAAGTACCAATTGCAGATCATTACTCTTGAATAGAAGGCTCACACATTCAAGTATTTGTTCCTGAAAAATATTTTTAGAAAAACGGAATGAGTTTTGCAACCCAGTGACTAGACAATACATCTATAATCCACATGAGACCATATAAACATTATTATAAAAATAATCTTAGTTAGAAAATAATAATTTATATGAATATGTGAATCAATAAGGGAGTTCTCATACAGAAATCAAATCAAATAGTCCACACTTGGGCGGCTCTACCTCTAAGGGTAGCCCTTTCCTCTAGCGTGTCCGTACGGAATAACAGATCCAACGTGTGGCCTACACGTTAGGCTAGCAACGCCCCTGCTAGCTGAGGTCTGAGCCAGATGCATCTAGGTTAACGTCATAACCGCCGTTAACTACGGTTTCTAATACGAGCCTCCCAAACCAATTCAAAACATATAATTTCAAATACAACAAATCTTTCATCTTTCAAATATATAAGGTATCGAATCAAATCAAATCAGATAATACTTTCTCATCCGAATCATATTCAATCATATTTTCTCAATCTTAAGGCATTTCAAACATGTTTCACAATTCCAAAATAAGTGAATACCAACCAAATTTCAATACTTCAAAAATACATATTCAAATAAAACCAAATGCTTTAAGATAATATAAACTTTTATTTTCAAACATACATATAGTCTCATAAAAATATATAGTCTCATGTGCATATTAAAATGAGCTTCACAAGGATAAATATTTAATTCTAATAAATCAATTAGTAAAACCAATTTAAAATCATTTGATAATAATTTTTGTGAGTATAACTAAGTTCAAAGTTCCGTATATCAAAATAATTATAGACGTAAAACCAAACCATTATAAATGTAAAGCCTACTCACAACATGGTCCTAAGGGACCGAAGATATCGAACCCGGAGTGCCAGAATCCAAGGTGAGGAGGATGGAAGTAAAATGAAATGAACGAGCGCAGAATTTGGATCGAGACGGTGGCAGCAACTTCCACGGCTACATCGCAGATGTAATCATAACATCAACAGCTCCAACCGTTCCATGATAGCACTAATACCAGTACCCAAGATAATTTCCAGTAGAAACGCAACAAATAGGGCGATAGTACTAAAACAGAGATATATTATCACAATTAAAACCAGAGCATATAAGAAAAGAAGAAGATATAGCAGAGTAAAGGTGGAAGCGTTACAGTTTCATAAATGGAGTCAGAACAGGGGAAAATTTGTGCTGATTTAGAGACAAGAATGAAGGGGGTGTAGGGCTGAGCAAGATCACAACAGGGACGGAGACGGTTCGTTAGTAGTGACGTCGGTGATGCTCCCCTGACGACGAGCTCCGTTGATGGCAATAGCAGACGCGACGATGGTGAACGGCTCCTCCATCGCGACTCTTTCTTCCTCCCTTCACTGGCCGACTCAAACTCTCCCTCTTCATTCAGCAATGACGGTGACCCCCAACAAAGATGGCGGCGGTTGAAGCTTAGCGGCGACAGAGACAAGGCGCGGCGGCTGTAGGCGGCGAGGCAGAACGGCAGCAATCCTTCTTCCGCGTCTCCTCTCTCGCACTCGTCCCCCCTCTCGGACGCACCTCTCTCGGTTCTGGCCTCTGATGGTGACGCAACTGCAGCGAGCTGGACGCGACTGGCGGCGACGCGACGGGACACGAACGGCATGCTCCAGGCCGGCAGTGATGAAGTGCGACTCTCTCTCTCCTCGCATGGTGGCTCGGCGTGGACAGCTCCCGCCTTCCTCCTCCCTTCTCTTCTCGCAGTCTCCCCTTTTCTCTCTTTCCTTTTTCTTTCTTTCTTTTTTTTTTTCCGTCAGGGTCTGGGTGTGTGTGCTGTGAGGAAGAGGGTGTGACGGGAATGAGAGTGTGTGCGGTAGTGAGAGGTGAGTGAGTGTGTTAGAAGAGGGTTAGGGTTTGGTTTGAAAAAAAAGAGGAACAAGGGGTATTATAGGGATTTTACATAAATGAAAGAAAAGAATGCAAATTTTCCAGGCGGCATAGTTCAACTAGTTAACAATGAAAGCTGTTGCACCTTTGATTAGAAGTTAATTAAATTAACTGTTTCATGCTTGGTAAGATGTAGATTATGATAGCTTTAACATATAAGTAACACTACTTCAGCTAGGTTCAATAATGATGTTAATCATCATCATGCCTTTGAATTAAAAATTTAATAAAAAAAAAGGCTACAATTCAAGTTAGTTCAAACATGACTACTATTGATAACCAAACAACCATCTATGGTTCCTATCTTTGAAGCAAAGCACTGAATTGAATAATCCAAGTAACTCCACATGTAGTGTGGATATGAATCCTATGATACACATCAGTCATTAATTTAAACTAGTGTACATACCAATTAAAATGAAAGCTCAAATCAGAAAACACTACTGCTTCCCAACACATTAATCCAGTTCACATCTCCATATATATAGATATACATGTGCAATGAAATCTCTAACATCTGTGAACTTTTACCTGCAAAAGATGGCAAAAACAGAAGGGAAAAAATTGTTAAATTATTCTGAAGCTTCAGCTTCCATTTCAGGTAAGACAATAAGCTATATTTTCTTTTAGCCTATCACTCAAAGTTGCAAACCACATCATGTTCTGTTATATTGTAAAAAGAAATTAAAAGAAGATTAAAGAATAGAAGAAAAGGAAACAAGGAAAACCATATTAAAGAATGTCCCTATTGATTGGCGAAAGTTTTAATTTTACCTCGAATATTTTCAAAGGATTTCAACTTTATCTCTTTGCTAAAATTATGAATGATCGATGGTAAATAGCATCTAAACAGAAAGTGAAATCTATAGATTTGAAAGACAGAAAAAGAATAAAATTGAAGTTACTATATGGCAATACCAATAAGTTTATCATAAATATCAAATAGTGGCAAAGGCAGAAACACAATTTTACCCTTCAGTGCATATAACTAAATCAAGCTTTTATAACATTTTTTCTTTTTCCCAACAGAACAGGAAAAGTAAATTCTCGAATGGAATGGAGTGGTGTAAATTTACCAACCTGAAGCTAAAATATTGTATAAGATGAAATCTCCACCATTGGGTACTTTTACTTCATTACCATCTACCTGCAGAAGATGGATAAAAACAGTAAATTTCATTTATCCATAATGTAAAGAAATTCTCAAATGTCGGATACACAATATATATATATATACACACACACACAAATACATTCCCTGCCTTTGAATTTATAAGAATGACTCTTTTTTGAGAATACAGAGGATATTTCTTTTGAGTACAACTACAAAGTGAGAGGTTTCCCAATGAGTGAAAAAAAATGCAAATTTATATCAGTCCAACTAGTTAATAATGTCTAAAGAACGAGGGAGGTGTTTTCTTTTGAGGAAAAGGAATTTTATGCATGTATAATTGAATTGTGGTGGCATAAGAACCGTGAAGTTAGACAATTACCTGCACAGAAATCTCTATTCAGAATACTTGTTTGTCATCGACTTGAATGGTGGGGATGTGGGAAATTTTGGGCCAGATTAGTTGATGCTTGTTCTTGCAGTGTTCTCCCAGCAAACGACACCCTTCAATTTTGAGTAGCAAGAGAGAGGGAGGCAGCTTTTCTCCTTCCATATTCTCCAGCTTGTAGCAGAAACGAATGTGCAATTGTTGAAGGGAGGTGAGGCGGAGAAGCTCGTTGCACTCCAATGTCTCCAGATTATGGAAGAAGCGTATGTTGAGAGTGGTAAGGGAGGGAAGGTGAGGCAGCGAACCCACCTCTGGGTATGACTTTATGTTGTCGCAGTAAGAACCTAAAATTGTAAGATGAGTGAGGGCGTGCAAGTTGCCCATCCATGATAAATCCCTCATTTGTTGCTCGCAAATTCCCACTTCAAGTGATTTCAAGTTAGGCGGCAAATAACCCTCCAGCAACATGTCTTGGTAACCAGATATCTCGAGAGACTGTAGACTTGGGAGTAGACTCTTCATGTCACGTGGTAATGCCTCCAACTTCTCGCACCATCTGACTTGAAGATGAGTCAAGTTGGGTGCAGCCAGTCCTTCTCCTGCAAATGACACTAATTTGTCGCAATTAGAGATCTCGAGATGAGTCAAGTTGGGTGCAGCCAGTCCTCCTCCTGCAAATGACACTAATTTGTGGCAGGAAGTTATGGAGAGACGTTGAAGAGCAGCGTGTGGTGCCTCTGACATTGACACTGATTCCAGATTCCTACACCTTTCTATCTGGAGATTCTTGAGATTGGGAAAGACATCCAACGACAAGGAGCTCAGTGAATCGCAGCTGTGTTCTATTTGTAGCTCTACCATATCATACTTGTGCTGCTGTTGCTCTGGGAATTCTAGTTTTCTACAACTCCGGATTTTCAGCTTTTGCAAAGATTTGGGAAAACAATTTCCCGGAAAGGATACATGATAGGAATACCCTATGATGTGTATTTCTTGGAGGCAACTTAGATGGTTCATGCTCATCATTGCCTTTAATGCAGACTCCCACACATATTCACGTCCCCTAATTGATAAAGTATCCCCATAAAGATTGGTCTCGATGTGCTGTCCAAAATCATTGCCGTATATATGTAGTTTGCGAACTTTGGAAACATCCGACAAAGAAGAAACGATTCTGAAGAATACCTGATTAAGCATCTCTTCCTCCAACATTGGGCAATTTCTTATTTCAAGCTTCCTAAGTTTAGGAAATGTTTCCGACTCAGATACGTGCCACACCTCCCAACATGCCATGCTATCAAATAACAAAATCTCGAGTGAGGGAAACGGTGCAATATGCGAAGAATGATGATCTCCTTCATTCTTGTAAAACTCCTCGCCAATACTCCTCAGCAGATCGAAACCTTCAATGCTTAGGGACTTAAGAGATGGCAGCTGTCCAAGTGAAGGCAGCATGCAGCAATTCTTGCAAGACTTTAGAGATACACGTGTCATGTTTTGGTAGGAACAGTTCCCCAACCAATCTGGAAATATTGTACCCTTGTATCCCTTGATTTTCAACTCTTTCAACCCATTCTGCGGTTGCAAGTTATCGAGGATGTCTCTTTCTTTTTGTGTGCTTGAAACTATATCATCACCTGAAGACCATTCCAAACATAATTCATCAATGTGCTTCTTATCCATTATCTTTGCCCTCTTTGCTTCTTTCACATCAACAATATTCTCCAACTTCTTAATCTCAAGGCATCCATGAAGATTTACCAGCCCTCCTAACTCCTGGATTCCATTGTCTTCGTGCTTGCCAACGACAAAGGAACTTAGAACGTACAACTGATTCAATTTGCTCATTTTTCTGGGCATTTCTTCCAAAGAAGTTCCTCTAATATCAAGATGCCGCAGACTCACAAGATTATGCAAACCACTAGGCAGCGTTGTTAGCTCAGAGCATTCATACAACTTCAATGTTTGCAAATTACACAAGCTGCAAAAAGACTCGGGTAATGTCTCTATTCCAGTATAAGAGAGATCCAGGTAGTGCAGATGGATCAATTCTCCAATTGAATTAGTCACCTCATCAAATATATTAAATTTTCTAAAGGATAAAACTCTCAAGTATTTACACTTTGATAATATCTCACATGTTGCCGCTTCAATGTTGCAGTTGAGAGATGAGAAATCGCTAAACAATAATAATGTTCTCAAAGATTCTACTTTAGAAATAGAATTATAAAGTTTCGAGCTACAATGACGTAAATCTACATACAAATGCCGAGTCTGAATCCTTATCTCCTCCTCTTTACCAAGTTCTTCTGAGTTGCAATAGAAATCTCCAGCAAGGAATATTGCTAAATCATGCAACAGATCATGCATCACAAAATAATGATCATCATGATAATCTTGAATCTCTGTGAAAAATAATCTGGAAGTAAGTTCATCAAAACACTCACAACCAACTTCTTCTAAACTCTCTCCTCTCTTTGGTGGTGGTAAAAGATCTTCTGTCATCCACAAAAGGATTAATTCATCTTTCACAAATTCAAAATCCTTGGGAAATAAAGCACAATAAACAAAACAACGCTTTAAATATGGAGGAAGATGGAAGTAACTTATCAGTAATGCTGGAATAATCTTACTCTTCTCCAGAGAAAATTCCCAAATGTCACTCATTAGTATCTTGTTCCATTCCTCAACATCATGCTTTGTACGTAACAAGCGACCAAGTGTTTCTGCAGCTAATGGCAAACCATCACACTTCTTGACAATCTTTCTACCTATTTCTTCAAGTGCTGCTCTCCCATTTGACTGTGGAAAAGATGCATTTTCTGCAAATACTGACCAACAATAGTCCTCCGACAACTTCCTGAGAAAATAAGGGTGACAATTTTGAACTGCGGAAGCAACATTTTTCGCCCGAGTAGTCAGAAGAAGAATACTTCCCTTATTCCCATTTTGTTGGAAAGGGGTCATAAAATTACTCCATTTGTCACCATCATCACTCCAAACATCATCCAGAACAATAAAGAACTTCTTATTCGACAATTTTTCTTTCAAAGCGCGGTGAAGTGAATTAAAATGCTCAAGACCTTGAGTATCTGGAGAGATCTCCTTTATGACATTCCTTGTAGTCTCAACAACTTCAAACTTCTCCGAAACGCAAACCCATGCTTTCAGATCAAATCCCTTCATGAACTCCTCCTGATTGTTGTACAGCCATTGGGCTAAAGTTGTTTTACCAACCCCACCTATGCCAACAATAGCTATCACAGACAGGTGATGATCATTGTTGTCCTTCAGCATCTGGACTAAGGCCTTCTTGTCATCCTCCCTGCCATACACACTCCCTTTTACAAGAGAACTGGATGGAGTCCTCCAGCTACTAGTGGGAAGCTTTTCAAGACCTAGGAAATCTTTTTGTTTTCCAAGATCCTCAATTCTTCTAACCACCGCTTCCATCCTGTCTACCATGTCATCTCTATCTCGGTTGATGAAGGAGCTAAGGTTCCAGGAAGAACTTGCATTCTTTTGAGTGGTGGCTTTGAGGAGGACAGCATCCAGCAAGTCCTCAGCACAGTAAACAGCATCCCGGAGACTATCGAGCCACTTCCTCACAGATGGATTACCGAACTGCTTCATCTCAGCATCAGCAACAAGAGCTTCAGCACCCAACAGAGCAGTCTTCAGCCTTTCAACCAAGTCAGGGCCAAGTTTCTTGCCCAACACCAAGTTGACAGCATCCATTGTCAGGAACCGGTCAAAGACAACATTAATGAAGCCAGAAAGAAAAGCTCCACCAACAAGTGCACCAGCCATGATATGATCTCAACAACAACAGAAAAAGTCAATGAATTTGCAGAGAAAGGTAAGAGAACAATGGTTGCAGGGTGTAGTGAACTCAATAGAGGGGGTTTTCTTAATCAAGTTTTCAAAGAAGGTGTCCTATATGATATCACGTGGTATCGGTCTCCAAGGTAAGTATAAAAAATTCGGTATCAGTGGAGTGCTTAGCTGGCTCTTCACTAACTCCATTTGTTAATTCTTGTTTGAAAGAAGCAACACATTGTTAAATAGCAAAAATATTAGTGGTGTGGTTTCACTGTGACCAATGGACACTAGTCCTTGTGGGAATTATATAAAACTAAGGAGCATGAATCTGCATATCAATCCTGGTATTATGGTAATAATATAAGGTTAAAATCTGTTGGCAATAGACATTGGCTTTCACGCCTTCACGTGTTGATAGCTAGCTTATCTATGAGGTTGCTTTAAAACATAAGTCCGTACACTGTTAAATATGTGATGCATTGGGACTAATAAATTTTGTATTTTTATTTCTGATAGCTGATACAGAATTGAAAGTAGAGGAAGCTTTCAAATGCTGCATGACCAAATTTAATCATGTATAGAAGTATATGTACTTAGAGCATTAGGCGCTCATGATGATTCTTTATTTCTTTTATTGGATTGCTGGATGTAAATATTATCTTCTTGTCAGAGAAATACAGATAAAACCAAGAGAATTTTCCAAAGAAAGTGGCATATACAAGCTACGTAACTAACAGTTAAAATTCTTCTTTGGAAGGTACAGCACAATTGGATTTTATCTTTAATCCTAACTCATGACTATGCAGTGTGATTGCAGGATTAGCATTTTGTGTGCCCAATGGAATTGTTGTCTTTGTGATAATTTTGTTGCACAGTTAAAAAATTCTTTCTCAGAAGCTTAATAATGCATGGCAATAGCGTGTGTGATTCTTCGCTTATGTTGAATCAACAAAAATTCTTCTGTTTGACCATAGAGATTCAGATTCCTTTCTTGTGATAATGTTATATATTTATGGTTATTGTGTTGAGCTCCCTTGTTCAAAAAGAAAACAAATTTATGGTCCAGACTCCAGAGGCAAGATATTTAGTTTACGTTAACATTGCACAGTTATTTTTCTTTTACTCTATGACATAACATAGACACACTATAGCAATAGTTAATAGCAGCAAAATAGTAAAGAGAAGGCAGAAAAATACAACTAATGAAAAAAAATCTCTCAATGAGAGTTAAAAAAAAATCCAGGAGAAGGTAAAAAGCTTCATTATTCATTTGAATCAAAGGAACAAAATAAAGAAGTCTTAGAACTTGCAAGCACTGGCCACACATGCACAACTCTTCTGCAAAACCAAATAGTCTCCCACAAGATTAAATTAATGAAACTTTCCGGCAGTTCTACTATAGAGTTCAGACTACAAATCACACCTCCAAATTGAAGAATTGTTTGTGAAGAATCTCCAGTTAAAATTTCAGCTCAATATCACAATGTTTTCCCATGTGATCGTTCACTTGATGAAAATAAGTTGCTGCTAGAAAAACCTGCTAGGGTGAAAATAGCACCTCCTCTCAACTTTTCTTCTATTTGCTCAACTGCTTGTGTCCACTCAAGTTAATCCCAATCTGATTAGGTTAATACATTGATGTTAAGAAAATGACCAGATTACCAGAATCTCTATGATCATTACAAGAGAATATGAAAAATCTAATAAATGGAAGTACAGCACAACCAATCTTCCTTTCTACTATCTCATGTTCAAAGAGACAAAATCAGTTTGAGGAAATTGGACATTAAAATAACAATGTTGCAGTGAAAATTGAGGCTGACATAATGTCAAAAGACAGAAAAAATTGTATGCAGTTACTTATACGCTCATCAACATGCATTTGCCAAAGAGGCTGCCCAATGCACATTCCATTGGTTCATGAACACAGCTGCATATATTGAAAGCAGATCCTTGACCATAGTGGTAATCTCCACAGACAGACCCCTGGAAATTTTGTTTGAGTTGAAATTTATAACTCACAACAAATGCTTTAACATAGTTCACTGTAGAATAGTTGATGCATTATTTTCACTTTTAAATCTAAGCTTTAACAATCAAAATAATAACACCATTTTCTGCAGCTCATGACATTCTTCACAACTCCTTCACCTTCTAATGACTATCTCAGGTAAAGGATTGTGATCTTTAAATGTGGAAAGCATATTCTTGAATCATGTGTGCATTAGCTACATACCTTCATCACCTTGTGAATCTGTCTGATGAGGTATCCAAATCCAGAAAGGAAGAAACAGTTATTATTTCGGGCCTCTAACTTGAACGGTGGGGATGTGTGAAATTTTGGGCTAAATTTGTTGATTCTTGTTCTTGCAGTGTTCTCCCAGGAAAGGACACTGTTTAATTTGAAGTAGCAAGAGAGAGGGAGGCAGCTTTTCTCCTGCCATATTCTCCAGGTTCCAACAGTACTCAATGTGCAATTGTTGAAGGGAGTAGACTATTCATGTCACGTGGTAATGCCTCCAACTTTGAGCACCTGCTAACATTGAGATGAGTCAAGTTGGGTGCAGCCAGTCCTTCTCCGGCAAATGACACTAATTTGGAGCACCCACTCATTATTAGACGGTGAAGAGCAGCGTGTGGTGCCTCTGACATTGACACTGATTCCAGATTCCTACACTCTCTTATCTCCAAATTCTTGAGATTGGGAAAGGCATCTAAGGAGAACGAGGTGAGGAAATCACAGCTCTCTAATATTAGTAGCTCAACCAAATCATACTTGTGCTGCTTGAGATTGGATAACTAGCTTGCGAACCTTCAAAGCATCTGATGAAGAAGAAACAATTCTCATGAATACCTGATGAAGCATATCTCCCTTTAACATCGGACAATCTATTATTTCAAGACTCTTAAGCTCAGGAAAAGCTTTTGAGTCAGGTAAGTGTCATTCCTCCCAACATGCCATACTATAACATTTCAGACTCTCCAACAAGGGAAAAGGAGGAGCAATATGCACAGAAGGGTCGCCAATACCCTTGTAAAACTCCATGCCAACACACTTCAGATGAAGAAAACCTTGAATGCGCAGGGCCTTAAGAGATGGCAACTGTCCAAGTGAAGGCAGCATGCAGCAATTGTTGCAAGACTTCAGAGATACACTTGTCATATTGTTGTATGAACAGTTCCCCAACCAATCTGGAAATATTGTACCCTTATATCCCTTGATTGTCAACTCTTTCATGCTGTTGTGAGGTTGCAAGCTGTCGAATATATCTCTTTCGGCTTTTGTGTTCGAAACCATATCATCACCTGAAGACCACTCCAAGTATAATTTGTCGATAAGATTCTTGTTTGTCATCCTTGCATTCTCTGCTTCTTTCACATCAACAATATTCTCCAATTTCTTTAGCTCAAGTGATCCATGAAGATTTGAGAGCCCTCCTAATTCTTGGATTTTGTTATCTTCATGCTTGCCCACCACAAAGAAATCTAAAGTATGCAAGTGTTTCAATTTGCTTATTCCTCCAGGCATTTCTTCCAAACAAGTTTTTCCAAGTTCAAGATGCCTTAAATTCACAAGATTATGCATGTTTCTAGGCAACATGGTCAGCTTGGTACATCTGTACAATATTAATGTTTGTAGATTATACAAGTTGCACAATGATTCCGGCAACCTATTAATGCTACAGCATGAGAGATTCAAATAGCGTAGATGAATCAATTCACCTATTGAATCAGGTAATACATCAAGTTTATGAAAGGATAAAACTCTCAAGTATATAAACTTAGATGCTACACTTTCCATGCTAAACAAATCATCAATATACAACGATGTCCTCAAAGATTCTGATTTCGCAATGAAGTTAAAGACTTTTGTGATTGAATGACCTAAGCTTCCACGTGGGAAATATGACAAATGACGAGTGAGAACCTTCTTCTCTTCTTGTTCACCAAGATCTTCTATTCTACAATAGAAGTCTCCGGCAAGGAATATTGCCAAGTCATGCAAGAGATCATGCATCACAAATCTCTCAAATTTGTACTTAGCTGGTTTAAAAAATAACCTTGAAGCTAATTCTTCAAAACACTTGCAACCAACCTCTTCTAAAGTCTCTCCTCTCTTTGGTAGGCTTAAAAGATCTTCAGCCATCCACAACAAAATTAGTTCATCTTTATTGAAAACATAATCTTTCGGAAACAGTGCACAATAAACAAAACAACGCTTCAAATGTGCAGCAAGGTGAAAGTAACTAATTAACAATGCTGGAACAATCTTACTGTCATTTGTAGAATATCCCCAAATATCACTCCTTAAGATTTTTTCCCATTCCTTAGCATCATGCCTTCTGCACAAGCAACCAAGTGTTTCTGCTGCTAATGGCAAACCGTCGCACTTCTTGGCAATCTTTTTGCCTATTCCTTCTAGTGTTGGGTTCCCATTTGATTCTGGAAAAGAAGCATTGGCTGCAAACACTGACCAACAACAGTCTTCTGATAATGGAATGAGATAGTGAGGGTGATAATTTGTTTGGACAACTGAACCAACATCTTCCTTGCGAGTAGTCAGAAGAATAGTACTTCCCTTAACCCCATATTGGAAAGGGGCTAGAAAATCCTTCCATTGATGATGATCATTGCTCCAGACATCATCCAAAACAATAAAGAACTTCTTTTCCGACAATCCTTTCTTCAAAGCATCTTGAATTGAATTGAAGCTATCAAGATCCTGAGTGTTTATAGAGATTTCCTTTACTATATTCTTTGTAGTCTCAACAATATTGAATTTTTCTGAAACGCAAACCCATGCTTTCCGATCAAATCCCTCCATCAACTCTGCATTATTGTACATCCATTGAGCCAAAGTAGTTTTACCAACACCACCCATGCCAACGATAGAGATGACAGACAGGTGATTCTCATTGTTGTCATTCAGCATCTTGATTAAGGCCTTCTGGTCATCCTCCCTGCCATACACCTTCCCTTTTTCAAGAGAAGTGGATGGAGTTTTCCAGGAGAAGCTAGCAGTGGAAATCTTTTCAAGTCCAAGCTTTCCTTTGCGTTTCTCAAGATCTTCTATCCTTCTGACCACCCTTTCTATCTCATTCTCCATCTGCCTATCTTCAGAATTGAAGATTCTACCCAAGAGAGTGACCTTTGTAGTTGCAGCTTTGGTGCAGGCACGGTCCAGCAAGTCATCAGCAGTGTAAAGAGCATCTCGGAGACAGTTGAGCCACTCCTTCACATCATGGTTATCCAGTTGCTTGAGCTCTGCATCATCAACAAGAGCTCCAGCATCTGTCAAAGCATTCCTCAGCCTCTCAACCAAGTCAGAGCTAAGCTTCTTGCCCACAACCAAGTTGACAGCATCAGCAGAAATGAGCCTGTCCAGGACAACATTAATGAAGCCAGACAGAAAAGCTCCACCAACAACAACTCCAGCCATGATCTCAAACAAGATCAAAGTAATCAAATTTTCAGAATAGAAGGAAAGAACTATGCTTAAAGTTTTCAGAATAGAAGGAAAGAACAATTCTTTGCAATTGCAAGTTAGGAACCAAACGTGGTATCAATCTCCGAGATAACTTAATTCAAAACAGTGGAGTAACTTTTCATTTTTATAACACTATACTTTAAATGTTATTGTCATTTTGGAAGGTGCACCGTAATTGCATAAAACCTTTAATGTTTAATCATATTCCTACTTTTTGAAAGATGCAATGAGATTTCAAGATGTATAAAGTTCAAACTTTTTTTAGGACCAATGGAAATGCAGTCTTTATCAGAAAGAATCTGAATAATTTGCTTCATATAATTGTGACTGACTTCCACAATATGAATTTCATTATTAGTATTTCTTTTTATGAGAAAGTCTAGGGCCAGCACTTTTATCAAAATCTAGCCAGCACTTAACTAGCAAAAGAAAAGTGAGTAATCCCACACCATTGGATGAAATCTCACACCATTAAAAACACCAATGATGACTAATTGATGGCTACAAATCACAAAACTTGTTGGCTCCCCAGCACTCCTCTTTTTTTATTATTTTAATAATCCAAATTGAGATGGTTAATCACCACCAGATTGTTTTATAAAAGTTACTCAAGCTATTAATACCAAAAAAATATCTCATGTTTTATCTTTACAAATTTTGATATCCATGCATGTCATCTAACAATAGCTCCCACTTCTTCCTCTTACCATTCATAATTTTCTACCAATTAATGCACATGTACTTCTGAAAGATGACGTTTCACTTTCAGATTAGATTTTGACATTTTGTTCTAGATAGATAGCTTTTCTACAAGTACTTTTTTTTTTGTGAACTATCAAAAATATTTTCTGATGCATTAATTACCATTTCAATATTAAGAAAACTATTTTTCAATATCAAGTTTTTAACCATCCAAACTCCTCCAAGTTGATCTATTGCATGTTGGAAGTAATTCTAGACTTGCTTTGCTCAAACGTAATTTATAGCCCTTTTAATCATTAACAACAGTACCGAATTTATTTCTCAAACCATGCAACAAAATCAACAGCAGAAGATAATTTATTACATAGTTGATCTACTGCTTAAGTCACATTTAAATACATCCATAACATTAGGAATTTGTTTGGTAACTATCTTATCTGACTCCATAGTCTCAATATATATGCATCAGTCTTAAGACACTTATCAAACACAACCTAAGAGTTTATTCCTTAATGACTCAGTATAAGAAACATTTGGACTAATCTGGTATTAACATACACACTAAAAAAAAAAAAAAATCTTACCTACCACATAACTAATCTGGTATTAACATACATGAATATGTGCTTTTGGAAACAGCCGTCTTTTTTATTTCATTTCAGTAATTTTGGGATATGGTGCACAAATACTCATTTTATTATCATTGAATCTTAGTATGATCTTTATTTTTTATGTTTAAATTTGTAGTGTTCATCTTTGGAATATAATGAACAAATATTTATTTTACCATTGATCGCTCGTGACTAAGTAGTAAGAGAATTCCAAATTGAACTCATGTATTAATGCATTGGATATCAACGATAAAACAACAAAGAAATATACAAATAAAAAGAAAAAGAAAATTTATGATTTGATGTGAATTGATATTCACAACTCCTTCACCTGTTATGCTTCTTCATGCTAATAGCAACTTTATCATCTTTTCTACCCATGTGCTATTACTAATTTTCATAATGGCATCCGTTATCTTTCAATCTTATTTTTTCTTTGGAAAAACAAAAGTAAAGGTGGAAAATTATTCTTCATTTCTTTTGCTTCTTTTGACTAAAACTGGCATTCAATATCCATTCCAGCCAAAACTGCAATGCTCTCAAGACAAGTGCTGCTTGATCTTCAAAGTATCTCCTGAAACACAAATTATATATATACATTTCAAGACTAAGTGTTTGTCATAATGTCATCACAATAACCACAAACACACTTATGTGAATACCTCATGAACACAATGTTGGATTATTGGTTTGATTTTAGAGTTAGCAGTGAAAAGACATGACACCCAAAAACAGGAAGTCAAAGCAGAAGTAGAGCAATTATAAAGAAACTAAAGTGATTGATGGTTATAATACTACAAGTTATAAAAGGAAAAATTTTTCCATACACATAATACACTGACTTTCCATAAAAATAACCCTGTATATTTGTAGCTATCCTCTTCAATTCAGTCCAAAAAGATCAAATATTCTATGACAATGCTTTTTCTTGAATCATTTGAATCTTTGCAGGTTAATATATGTACAAACTGCACATACCAAGATAAAGATCAATGAGTGAAGCTGATAGGAATGAAATTGCTCCTGATGGCATCACCAGAACTTCACCTTCTAATGACTATTTCAGGTACAGGATTGTCATCTTTAAATGTGGAAAGCATATTCTTGAATCCTGTCCGCATTAGCTGCATACCTTCATCACCTTGTGAATCTGTCTGATAATGCATCAAAATCCAAAAAGGAAAAAATAATTATTATTACAGAACCATTTCTCTTAATATTAGAAATAGTTTATTATAGGCATCTAATACTATTCATTTTATGTAATGATTCAAACTGTGGTTTAAAAAAAAACGACTACATAACAATAACTTGATCCTTCTATCTTGAAAGCTTATATAGCTCATGCATGCTGATTCCTTTTATTATTCCTATATGAATCTTGCAGCACAACAACTGTTATAACCGAGGAAAAAAAAAAAAAAAGTGGAAGCACGTGGGGGGCACATGCCCCCACTTAAATTTTCTTTTTCCCTTCCCCCTCTCCTTCGGTACCCCCCGTCCCCTCCTTCCTTCTTTCATTTTCTTTCTATTTCTTCCCAACAACTTAAAACCCTCCCTTCCTCTTCCCTTCTCATTCAACTCTTCCATCTTCTCATCTCTTCTTGCAATTTCACACTATTATCAAACTCATCTTCATCATCTTACCTTCCTTTCTTTTTCTACTCTATCTCTATTTATTCAAAATCTCATTTTCTCAAAACCCCAAATCATGGAATGTCAACTTAATGAGTGAAAGAAGCATTCAACTTTGAGTTCCAATTGTTATTGAGGCTTCAAGGTAACTCTTTGACTTAATAATTAGCCATATCCCTAATTTTTGTCATCTCTATATTTATGGATATATATAAATCCGAATTAAGGTTATTAGGGGTTAGAAAATTTGGGGCTTTTGTCAAGGTGAGTAAGATTATGTTAATTGACAATATTAGTAGCTCACAAATATCATTATTATCATATTTCTAGAGTTGCAGAATTATTGGACATCATTTGGTAGCTCGTTGACGCACTCAGAGTTGCTTCCGGTTCTTTGGAATCAAGTTGTGAGTGGATATTATATCTATAATTGTTTTTAAATATATTATTATCAATATCTATGTTGAATCATTAATTTTGGAGTTTAAAAATATTTTATTATTGTGATTTCTGAATTTTTGAAAATAAATATTGATTTGTGAAACTTACAATTTTATAAAAATACACACGAGACGATATTTATATATTTTGTAAAGCATACATGTTTTCTTATTTAACTTTATTAAATTTTAATTAAATTTTAGTATGCAATCCTATATATATTGATTTGCTATGGAATTTAGTAGTATGTTATAAGCACTAGAGATTTTTATAAGTGATTTGGTTTGGATTGGTTTGGGAGACTCTGACTAGAAAACCGTAGTTAACGGCGGTTATAACGTTAACCTAGATGCATCTGGCTCAGACCTCAGCTAGCAGGGGCGTTGCTAGCCTAACGTGTAGGCCACACGTTGGATCTGTTATACCGTACGGGCACACTAGAGGAAAGGGCTACCCTTAGAGGTGGAGCCGCCCTAGGTGTGTAATATTTGATTTGATTTGACTTCTGCAATGAGAACTCCAATTTCAGTTCATCCGCTTAACTATTTATCTAATGTTTGTATAATTAATTAATATGAATTTCTCATATCTGAAAAGAAATATAATTTTCAAGGTAAACTCTGTATTGTCTCGTGTGGGTTATAGATGTAATGTTTGCAAAACTCACCCTATTATATTCTCATGTTTTTCAGATACAGGAGTCATTCCAGGTTCCATTCCACCTGCCCCTCAGTAGATCTTAGTCATTTTGGTGAGCCCTTCTTCTTTCCAAGGGCTAAGTAATTATGTAATGGAACCTTTGCTCAAAATCTAGTTATGTCAATGCTCCATATGTCACAGGTAGGGTCCTCGTGTGGGTTATGTTATTTTGAATCTTGAACTGTTTAGGTAGTGATTATGATTTGGTTATGTAAGACTTATGGTTTTAACTATATACTCTAGTTATCAACTTGATATATATATATGATGCGTATTTTGGATATATTTGGTTGTGGATATAATTTGGAGTATGTTGTTGTTGTTGTCTTGGAAATGGAGGTTTATTATTAATACAGGGAGTTAATATTTATGTTGGTAAGGTCCTAGAAACAGAGGAGATTCTGTCCGTTTTTCTGAAAATTTGGTCGTTTGGCTTGCTGAGGGACTTGTCCCTTGAGCGCCAGTCATGGCTTGGTTTGGGTCATGATAAAGTGGTATCAGAGCCTTAGGTTTTCCTGTGAAATATGGAGCAAGTGTCCTTTAGTAAGATCACAATTGTGCAAATGGAAGCCGGCCCATTTTCACAAAGTGTGATGTTACTAGAGGCCTATAGGAAGTTGTCCTCAATCTTTTGGTCTCATAATTCTTTCTGTCTGTCCTATTGTCTTCGAACTCCATATACATATGTCGTTGGTGATTCAATCGCTCTACTTACTCGATAGGTGGAAGATGCCACCTAAGAAAAGACGTGGTGGAACTGTTGGTGCTCCTGATACTGCTGAATCCAATAGGGCAGTTTCTCCGCCACTTGGAGCGCTTCGACAAAGGCCAAGGAGCCAAAGGATAGCTGATAGGCGCGAAGGAGAGATACCCCGTGAGAGAGTTCAAGAGAACCCTGCAGTAAGAGAGGCTCAACCAAACTTAGCAGCTGAATTGAGGGGAATGAATCAAACTCTTAATGCGGTGTTACAGGTTCTAACAAATCAAAATAGGGGTGAAGCGAGACTTCCTAATGCGCCAAATCCTCAGCCTCATAGGGTTCATCAATTGTTTGGGGATCAAGAGCCGTCAATTGAAAAGTATTTGAAGTTGAATTCGTCCACTTTCAATGGAGATTCATTGGATGAAGATCCACAACAATATCTAGAGGATGCAAAGAAAGCTATTCGAGCTCTCAAGTGCACCAAAGAATGGGCTGTTGAGTTAGTATCCTACAACTTGCGTGGTTCAGCAAGATATTGGTATGAGTCTCTTCTTGAGAGTAAAGAAGCAGCTGGACTTCCTCCTCTTTCTTGGGAAGAGTTCACTGAAGAGTTTCTTGCTCGATTTTATCCAGCTAACAAGCAAGCAGAAGATGCAATTGCCTTTGAAAGATTAAGGCAAGAGAATATGACAGTGATTGAGTATGCTAAGGAGTTTACTAGACTTTCTAAGAGTGCTCCGTACTTGGTGAATTCAGAAGAGATGAAAGTTCGTCGTTTCGTTCATGGATTGGCAGAACCTATGTTCACTACTCTTATGCCTGAAGTCGGACGCATGTCTTTTAAGGATGTCCTAAACTCTGCCTATGGAATTGAAGCTGGGATAGCAGAGAGAAATGCTTTTAAGGATGTTGGTAAGAAGCCCAAGATGAAGGGACAATTTTCTGGTGGATCTAGTTTAGGAGGATTTCAGTCTCATCATGGTCAAACTAATCAGCAAGGTTATTCGGGGTATCGAGCTCATCCTCAAACATCTTTTGGTGGGGTTGCTTCTTCTGGATCTGCTCCCATGAGTGTTTTGAATCCCAGACCTTTTGTTAAGAGCACCTCTCAATCTAGTGCACAGGGTTCAAATCAGACAAGGCCAGCTCAGCCCTATTGTCTTTAGTGTGGAAGTTACCATTCCGGTATATGTTTCAAGGCTACTGGTGCATGTTTTGGTTGTGGTCAATCTGGTCATCTTAGGAGGGATTGTCCAAATTCTAGAGGAGGCTTTGCTCCAGGTATTGCACGTCCTACAACACCAATGCCATCATCTTCAGCTATGTCTATTGGAAATTCTTCTGGTCCTAGTGGCAGAGGAGCAGGTGGCAGGGGTCAGACCTATAACAGAGGAGGGAGCCAAAGAGGAAGAGGTCAGGCACGTGTGCATGCCTTAACACGTCAAGATGCTCAAGCTTCTCATGCTGTGGTGGCAGGTACTTTACAAGTTTGTTCTTTAGATGCTCGAGTGTTATTTGATACGGGTTCTCATTATTCATATGTATCTCCACATCTTGCATCTCGTTTCGATAAACAACCTGAACTGTTATCCCACCCATTTCATGTTGGCACTCCGCTTGGAGTCTCCACGATGGTTCGAGTCGTATTTCGGTCTTGTGTTGTTAGAATTAATACCGTTGAAACCTTAGCTGATTTAATCCTTTTAGAACCAATGGAAGATATTGATGTCATCTTAGGCATGGATTAGTTAGCAGCTTGTCATGCTGATGTGGGCTGTTACTCCAAAACTGTGAAGTTTGACATACCGGGTATCTCACCTTTTGTTTTTAAGGGTGATGACTGTCCCACTTTAGCTAGCATCATCTCATCTATGAGTGCTATGCAATTGATGGATAAGGGAAACCAAGGATTTCTGTCAGTTGTTAGAGATGTTGATGCCAAAGTGCCTAGTCTTGATCAGGTTCCTATTGTTAGAGAATTCCCTGACGTGTTCCCTGATGAGCTACCGGGGATGCCGCCTGACCGTGAAGTTGAGTTTTCCATAGAATTGGCTTCGGGAGTCCAACATGTGTCCATTCCTCCCTATCGTATGGCTCCAACTGAGTTACGAGAATTAAAAGTTCAATTGGAAGATATGCTAGAGAAAGGATTCATTCGTCCTAGCACTTCTCCGTGGGGAGCTCCTGTTCTATTTGTAAAGAAGAAGGATGGAACGATGCGACTATGTGTGGATTATCGTCAGCTTAATAAGATAACTGTTCGCAACAAGTATCCATTGCCCAGGATTGATGATTTGTTTGATCAACTTCAAGGAGCTACCTGTTTCTCAAAAATCGACCTGCGTTCAGGGTACCATCAATTGAAGATAAAAGAGGAAGACATTCCAAAAACTGCTTTTTGTACTCGCTATGGGCACTATGAGTTCTTAGTAATGTCCTTTGGTCTGACAAATGCGCCTGCAGCTTTCATGGACTTAATGAATCGAGTCTTCAAACCTTTCTTAGATCGCTTTGTTATCGTCTTCATCGATGATATCTTGGTGTATTCGAAAAGTGCTACGGAGCATGAGTATCATTTGAGGATTGTGTTACAAACCTTAAGGGATCACAAGCTCTATGCTAAGTTTTCTAAATGTGAGTTTTGGCTTGATCAAGTGACATTCTTGGGGCATGTGGTATCAAAAGATGGAGTCATGGTGGATCCAAAGAAGGTTGAAGCCGTTCAGAAGTGGCCAAGGCCTACTACAGTGACAGAAATTCGTAGCTTTCTAGGGTTGGCCGGCTACTATCGGCGATTCATCAAGGACTTCTCGAGAATTTCGGCACCATTAACCAAGTTAACTCAGAAGAATGTGAAGTTTCAATGGTCAGAAGCTTGTGAGGAAAGTTTCCAGACACTTAAGGCTCATCTAACCTCAGCACCAGTTCTTGTTTTACCTTTTGGGTCTGGGGGATTCTCAGTCTTTTGCGATGCATCTCGGATAGGACTTGGTTGTGTATTAATGCAGCATGGCCGCGTTATTGCCTATGCCTCGCGACAACTCAAGAAGCATGAGCAGAATTATCCAACTCATGACCTGGAAATGGCAGCGGTCGTCTTTGCTTTAAAGATTTGGAGACACTACCTTTATGGTGAGACCTGTGAAATCTATACGGATCACAAGAGTTTGAAGTATATATTTCAACAGAAGGATTTAAATTTGAGGCAACGGAGATGGATGGAGTTGCTAAAAGATTACGATTGTACCATTTTGTATCATCCTGGAAAGGCCAATGTTGTAGCAGATGCCCTCAGTAGAAAATCTATGGGTAGCTTGGCCCATATCACTCTTGGAAGGAGACCAATTGTTGAAGAAGTCCATCAATTAGAGGCCGGTGGAATTCAATTTGACCTTGGAGAATCAGGAGTTTTCTTAGCACATGTTCGAGCTTAATCTTCCCTAATAGAACAGATCAAGGTTGCACAAGGTGATGATCCGAAACTAAGAAAACTTATGGAAGATGTTCGCAATGGGAGGAACTCAGACTTTTCTCTTGATCAAGATGTATTGCGTTGCGGTCAACGCTTATGTGTGCTAGATAACCCCGACTTGAAGAAAGCTATTTTGGAGGAGGCTCACAATTCTAAGTACACAGTTCATCCGGGTTCTAATAAGATGTATCAAGATTTGAAACAATTATTTTGGTGGGAAGGCATGAAGAAAGACATAGGAGTTTTTGTTTCTCATTGCTTAACTTGCCAACAGGTGAAAGCCGAACATCAAAGACCTGCTGGGTTATTGCAACAGATTGAGATACCTGAATGGAAGTGGGATAGGATTACGATGGATTTTGTAACAGGTTTACCTCGTAGTTTTAAAGGTTTTGATTCAATTTGGGTAATTGTGGATAGAATGACGAAGTCAGCTCACTTTCTTCCGGTGAAAACAACTTTCAGTGCAGCTCGGTATGCTCAACTTTATGTTGATGAGATAGTTAAGCTACATGGAATTCCAGTGCCCATTATTTCAGATCGTGGGCCCCAGTTCACCTCTCATTTTTGGAAATCTTTTCAAAAAGCATTAGGAACTCGTCTAGATCTTAGCACAGCTTTTCACCCTAAAACCGATGGGCAATCAGAGAGGACGATCCAGATATTGGAAGACATGTTAAGGTGTTGTGTTCTAGATTTTGGTGGGAATTGGGACAGCTATCTACCTTTGATCGAGTTCTCTTATAATAATAGTTATCAAGCCAGCATTCAAATGGCACCATTTGAGGCTCTTTATGGGAGAAGATGCATGTCACCTATTGGGTGGTTTGAGATTGGTGAGGTTAAGCTTTTGGGGCCAAATTTGGTACAAGATGCGATTGAGAAGGTTCACTTAATAAGAGAATGCTTATTAGCAGCTCAGAGTAGACAGAAGACTTATGTTGATAACAGAAGGCGTAACTTAGAGTTTTCAGTGGGTGATCAGGTATTTTTGAGAGTGTCGCCTATGAAGGGAGTGATGAGGTTTGGGAAAAGAGGCAAGCTTAGTCCTCGATACATTGGTCCATTTGAGATACTGGACAGAATAGGTGCAGTTGCTTACCGCTTGGCATTGCCGCCTGAGTTGTCTATGATTCATCCAGTCTTTCATGTATCAATGTTGCGCAAATACCTTCCCGACCCATCTCATGTGCTTGCACCACAAGCCATAGAGCTAAACGAAGATTTATCATTTGAAGAGGAACCGGTGGCTATAATAGATCGCCAAGTAAAGAAACTACGTTCTAAAGAGATAGCATCTGTGAAAGTTGTTTGGAAGAATCATTCGGTAGAAGAAGCAACTTGGGAAGTGGAGGACGCTATGCGCGACAAATATCCGTATTTGTTTGAGTCTAAAGGTAACTATCACACTTATCATAGTTTATGGGTTTGAAATTCGGGGACCGAATTTCTTAAGGGGGAGAGAATGTTATAACCGAGGAAAAAAAAAAAAAGTGGAAGCACGTGGGGGCACATGCCCCCACTTAAATTTTCTTTTTCCCTTCCCCCTCTCCTTCGGTACCCCCCGTCCCCTCCTTCCTTCTTTCATTTTCTTTCTATTTCTTCCCAACAACTTAAAACCCTCCCTTCCTCTTTCCTTCTCATTCAACTCTTCCATCTTCTCATCTCTTCTTGCAATTTCACACTATTATCAAACTCATCTTCATCATCTTACCTTCCTTTCTTTTTCTACTCTATCTCTATTTATTCAAAATCTCATTTTCTCAAAACCCCAAATCATGGAATGTCAACTTAATGAGTGAAAGAAGCATTCAACTTTGAGTTCCAATTGTTATTGAGGCTTCAAGGTAACTCTTTGACTCAATAATTAGCCATATCCCTAATTTTTGTCATCTCTATATTTATGGATATATATAAATCCGAATTAGGGTTATTAGGGGTTAGAAAATTTGGGGCTTTTGTCAAGGTGAGTAAGATTATGTTAATTGACAATATTAGTAGCTCACAAATATCATTATTGTCATATTTCTAGAGTTGCAGAATTATTGGACATCATTTGGTAGCTCGTTGACGCACTCAGAGTTGCTTCCGGTTCTTTGGAATCAAGTTATGAGTGGATATTATATCTATAATTGTTTTTAAATATATTATTATCAATATCTATGTTGAATCATTAATTTTGGAGTTTGAAAATATTTTATTATTGTGATTTCTGAATTTTTGAAAATAAATATTGATTTGTGAAACTTACAATTTTATAAAAATACACACGAGACGATATTTATATATTTTGTAAAGCATACATGTTTTCTTATTTGACTTTATTAAATTTTAATTAAATTTTAGTATGCAATCCTATATATATTGATTTGCTATGGAATTTAGTAGTATGTTATAAGCACTAGAGATTTTTATAAGTGATTTGGTTTGGATTGGTTTGGGAGACTCTGACTAGAAAACCGTAGTTAACGGCGGTTATGACGTTAACCTAGATGCATCTGGCTCAGACCTCAGCTAGCAGGGGCGTTGCTAGCCTAACGTGTAGGCCACACGTTGGATCTGTTATACCGTACGGGCACACTAGAGGAAAGGGCTACCCTTAGAGGTGGAGCCGCCCTAGGTGTGTAATATTTGATTTGATTTGACTTCTGGAATGAGAACTCCCATTTTAGTTCATCCGCTTAACTATTTATCTAATGTTTGTATAATTAATTAATATGAATTTCTCATATCTGAAAAGAAATATAATTTTCAAGGTAAACTCTGTATTGTCTCGTGTGGGTTATAGATGTAATGTTTGCAAAACTCACCCTATTATATTCTCATGTTTTTCAGATACAGGAGTCATTCCAGGTTCCATTCCACCTTCCCCTCAGTAGATCTTAGTCATTTTGGTGAGCCCTTCTTCTTTCCAAGGGCTAAGTAATTATGTAATGGAACCTTTGCTCAAAATCTAGATTATGTCAATGCTCCATATGTCACAGGCAGGGTCCTCGTGTGGGTTATGTTATTTTGAATCTTGAACTGTTTAGGTAGTGATTATGATTTGGTTATGTAAGACTTATGGTTTTAACTATATACTCTAGTTATCAACTTGATATATATATATATATATATATATATATATATATATGATGCGTATTTTGGATATATTTGGTTGTGGATATAATTTGGAGTATGTTGTTGTTGTTGTCTTGGAAATGGAGGTTTATTATTAATACAGGGAGTTAATATTTATGTTGGTAAGGTCCTAGAAACAGAGGAGATTCTGTCCGTTTTTCTGAAAATTTAGTCGTTTGGCTTGCTGAGGGACTTGTCTCTTGAGCGCCAGTCATGGCTTGGTTCGGGTCATGACAACAACTGACTCTGATCATAAAGAATTGACAAAGACAGGAACACCATTTTATAACTCTTTTCTTTCCCCAAATTAAGCTATTATTTTGTTTTTTCTCTGTGCAAAACAGCAAAAATAAAATTATAGAGAGGAATAGAGAAACATACCAACAAATTCAGAAGCTTTTCACTAAGAAGTGCCACTCCAACTTTGTCCATCATGTCTTCCTTTTCTATCTTGTTCATTCTAGTGTAGATACTAACATGAAGCCAAACTCAGTAAACACAGCTTCTGGTAACTAATTTTCAAACTCAGTACTTCAAAAGTCATCTAAACGCATGAATCTAATTGGATGACCATGTAAATCAAACTCTTTGTTTAATACAGCTAAACAAATTCTTAAATGTTGGATACACAAAAAAGATATTCACTGTCTTTCAATTTTTGTTTCATGTTAATTCTTATCTTCTTTGTAAAGGTGATTTTACTGAAAAATATGAAGGTTAATAAGTATTACAGATAGCAATGAGCCAATGACTTTGTCAAAGAAACAAAAGATATTTCTTGAACTACAACTGCAAGCTGAGAGCTTCCCTAATAAATGGAAGAAAAGAATGCAAATTTCCAGGCGGCATAGTTCAACTAGTTAACAATGAAAGCTGTTGCACCTTTGATTAGAAGTTAATTAAATTAACTGTTTCATGCTTGGTAAGATGTAGATTATCATAGCTTTAACATATAAGTAACACTACTGTAGCCTAGGTTCAATAATGATGTTAATCATCATCATGCCTTTGAATTATAAATTTAACAAAAAAAAAAAAAAAGGCTACAATTCAAGTTAGTTCAAACATGACTACTATTGATAACCAAACAACCATCTATGGTTCCTATCTTTGAAGCAAAGCACTGAATTGAATAATCCAAGCAACTCCACATGTAGTGTGGATACACATCAGTCATTAATTTAAACTAGTGTAGATACCAATTAAAATGAAAGCTGAAATCACTAAATCAGAAAACACTACTGCTTCCCAACACATTAATCCAGTTCACATCTCCATATATATAGATATACATGTGCAATGAAATCTCTAACATCAGTGAACTTTTACCTGCAAAAGATGGCAAAAACAGAAGGGAAAAAATTGTTAAATTATTTTGAAGCTTCAGTTTCCATTTCAGGCAAGACAATAAGCTATATTTTCTTTTAGCCTATCACTGAAGTTGCAAACCGTTTCATGTTCTTTTATATTGTAAAAAGAAATTAAAAGAAGATTAAAGAATAGAAGAAAAGGAAACAAGGAAAACCATATTAAAGAATGTCCCTACTGTTTGGCGAAAGTTTTAATTTTACCTTGAATATTTTCAAAGGATTTCAACTTATCTCTTTGCTAAAATTATGAATGATCGACAGTAAATAGCATCTAAACAGAAAGTGAAATCTATAGATTTGAAAGACAGAAAAAGAATAAAATTGAAGTTACTATATGGCAATACCAATAAGTTTATCATAAATATCAAATAGTGGCAAAGGCAGAAACACAATTTTACCCTTCAGTGCATATAACTAAATCAAGCTTTCATAACATTTTTTCTTTTTCCCAACAGAACAGGAAAAGTAAATTCTCGAATGGAATGGAGTGGTGTAAATTTACCAACCTGAAGCTAAAATATTGTATAAGATGAAATCTCCACCATTGGGCACTTTTACTTCATTACCATCTAACTGCAGAAGATGGATAAAAACAGTAAATTTCATTTATCGATAATGTAAAGAAATTCTCAAATGTCGGATACACAATATATATATATACACATACATACATTCCCTGCCTTTGAATTTATAAGAATGACTCTTTTTTGAGAATAACAGAGGATATTTCTTTTGAGTACAACTAGAAAGTGAGAGGTTTCCCAATGAGTGAAAAAAAATGCAAATTTATATCAGTCCAACTAGTTAATAATGTCTAAAGAAAGAAGGAGGTGTTTTCTTTTGAGGAAAAGGAATTTTATGCACGTATAATTGTATTGTGGTGGCATAAGAACCGAAGTTAGATAATTACCTTCTCAGAAATCTCTATTCAGAATACTTGTTTGAAATTGACTTGAATGGTGGGAATGTGGGAAATTTTGGGCCAGATTAGTTGATGCTTGTTCTTGCAGTGTTTTCCCAGCAAACCACAATGATCAATTTGAAGTAGCAAGAGAGAGGGAGGCAGCTTTTCTCCTTCCATATTCTCCAGCTTTTGACACCAATAAATGTGTAGTTGTTGAAGGGAGGTGAGGCGGAGAAGCTCGTTGCACTCCAATGTCTCCAGATTATAGAACCCTATTATCTGGAGAGTGGTAAGGGAGGGAAGGTGAGGCAGCGAACCCACCTCTGGGTATGACTTTATGTTGTCGCAGTAATAACCATAAAATTTGAGATAGGTGAGGGCGTGCAAGTTGGACATCCAGGATAGATCCCTCATTTGTTGCTCACCAATTTGCACATGAAGCTCTTTCAAGTTAGGCGGCAAACCACCCTCTGGCAACCTGCAAATGTTTGGGCAACCATATATCTGGAGAGAGTGTAAACTTGGGAGTAGACTCTTCATGTCACGTGGTAATGCCTCCAACTCTGAGCAGAAGCTGAAGTGAAGATGAGTCAAGTTGGGTGCAGCCAGTCCTTCTCCTGCTAATGACACTAATTTGGAGCACTCAATGATGGTCACTTCTTTAAGAGCAGCGTGTGGTGCCTCTGACATTGACACTGATTCCAGATTCCTACACCCTTTTATCTTGAGATTCTTGAGATTGGGAAAGACATCCAACGACAAGGAGGTCAGTGAATCACAGCTCTCTTCTATTTGTAGCTCTACCAAATCATACTTGTGCTGCTGTAGCTGCAGGAATTCTAGTTTTCTACACCTCAAGATGTGTGTTTCTTGGAAGCAACTTCGATGGTTGATGCTGATCATTGCCTTCAATGCAGACTCCATCACAGATTCACTTCCCCTAATTGATAAAGTATCCCCATCAACATACATGGTCTCGGTGTGCGGTCTTATATAGTGGTCGCCTATAAGTACTTTGTGAACTTTGGAAACATCCGACAAAGAAGAAACGATTCTGAAGAATACCTGATTAAGCGTCTCTTCCTTCAACATTCCACAATTTCTTATTTTAAGCTTCCTAAGTTGAGGAAAAGCTTTTGAGTCAGGTAAGTGCCACTCCTCCCAACATGCCATATCCCTAAATTTCAAACTCTCCAGTGAGGGAAATGGTGCAATATGCGAAGAATGATGATCTCCTTCATTCTTGTAAAACTCCTCCCCAATACTCCTCAGCTGATCGAAACCTTCAATGCGCAGGGACTTAAGAGATGGCAGCTGTCCAAGTGAAGGCAGCATGCAGCAATTCTTACAAGACTTTAGAGATACACGTGTCATGTTTTCGTAGGAACAGTTCCCCAACCAATCTGGAAATATTGTACCCTTGTATCCCTCGATTTTCAACTCTTTCATCCCACTCTGCGGTTTCAAGTTATCGAGAATGTCTCTTTCTTTCTGTGTGCTTGAAACCATATCATCACCTGAACACCATTTCAAGGATAATTCATCAATGTGCTTCTTAGCCACTATCTTTGCCCTCTTTGCTTCATTCACATCAACAATATTCTCCAACTTCTTAATCTCAACGGATCCATGAAGATTTACCAGCCCTCCTAACTCCTGGATTCCATTGTCTTCGTGCTTGCCAACAACAAAGTAACTTAAAACAAGCAATTGATTCAATTTGCTCATTTTTCCGGGCATTTCTTCCAAAGAAGTTCCTCTAATATCAAGATGCCGCAAACCCACAAGATTATGCAAACCACTAGGCAGCGTAGTTAGCTGATAACAATAATACAATTTCAGTGTTTGCAAATTAGACAAGCTACACAAAGACTCTGGCAATGTCTTAATATCAGTCCAAGAGAGGTCCAAGTAGCGCAGATGGATCAATTCTCCTATTGAATTAGGCACCACATCAAGTTCATCAAAGGATAAAACTCTCAAGTATTTAAACTTTGATGCTACGCTTTCCATGCTAAATAAATCGTTGACATACAAGGATGTCCTCAAAGATTCCAATGTAGCAATGGAATTCAAATTTTTTGAGACTGCACGATTCAATTTTCCAAATGACAAATGACGAGTCAGACTCCCCAACTCCTCTTTGTCACCAAGTTCTTCTAATCTACAGTAGAAATCTCCAGCAAGGAATATTGCCAAGTCATGTAAGAGATCATGCATCACAAAACAGTCATCATTATCTTGATGCTCTTTAAAAAATAATCTAGAAGCTAAATCGTCAAAATATTTGCTACCAACTTCTTCTAAAGTCTCTCTTCTATTTGATACCCGTAATAGATCTTCTGCCATCCACAACAAGATTAATTCATCTTTCTCAAATTTATAATCTTTGGGAAACAATGAACAATAAACAAAACAACGTTTCAAATATGGAGGTAGATGAAAGTAGCTTATTAATAATGCTGGGATTATCTTACTGTCATTCGTAGAAAACTCCCAAATATCACTCTTTAATATTTCCCCCCACTCCTCAGCGTCATGGTTTCTGCACAAGCAACCAAGTGTTTCTGCTGCTAGTGGCAGACCATCACACTTCTTAGCTATCTTTTTGCCTATTTCTTCCAGTGCCGGGCTCCCATTTGATTCTGGAAAAGATGCACTGGATGCAAACACCGACCAACATTGATCTTCTGACAACGTGTTGAGGATGAGAGGTTGATAATTTGTTTGAGCAACTAAACCAACATTTTCCTTGCGAGTAGTTAGAAGAATAATACTTCCCTTAGCCCCGTATTGAAAAGGCGTTATAAAATTTCTCCATTGATGTTGATCATTACTCCAAACATCATCAAGAACAATAAAGAACTTCTTATTCAACAATTCTTCTTTCAAAGCATGTTGAAGTGAATTGAAATCGTCGAGACTACAAGTACCTCCAAGGATCCCCTTCATGACATTCCTTGTAATCTCAACAATATCAAAATTTTCTGAAACACAAACCCATGCCTTCAGATCAAATCCCTTCATGAACTCCTCTTCATTGTTGTACAGCCATTGGGCTAAAGTTGTTTTACCAACCCCACCAATGCCAACAATAGAGATCACAGAGAGGTGATGCTCATTGTTGTCATTCAGCATCTGGACTAAGGCCTTCTGATCATCCTCCCTGCCATACACATTCCCTCTTGCAAGAGAAGTGGATGGAACTCTCCATGAGGAGCTACCAGTGGGAATCTTTTCAAGGCCAAGGCTTTCTTTGCATCTCTCAAGATCTTCAATAGTTCTGACCACTTCTTCTATCTCGTTGACCATCTGCCTTTCTTCAAAATTGAGGAAGCTAGGCAAGAAAGTTGGTACCTGCTTCTGAGTTGAAGCTTTGATGCAGAAACGGTCCAGCAAGTCATCAGCCTTGTAGACAGCATCTCTCAGATCATCCAGCCACTTCCTCACCAATTGGTTACCAAACTGCTTCTGCTCAGCGTCAGCAACCAGAGCTTCAGCAGCCAAGAGAGCAGTCTTCAGCCTTCTCACCAACTCAGGACCAAGCTTCTTCCCCACCACCAAGTTGTAAGTCTCAGCTGAAATGAACCTCTCCAGGAGAACAGTGATGAAACCAGACAGAAAAGCTTCACCCACTTTGTTCATGGTGATCTCAAGGAAAAGTAAGAGTATTCTGCAGATTAGAATGAGAGTAACAATGCTCACAAGTTTGTAACTGAACTCAGGAATTTGAGTCTCAAAAGTGTAAAGTAAGACTGAGAGCGAATGTGTTCATCACTCATGACATCACGTGGTATCAGTCTTCGAAGTAATTATAAAAAATTCGGTATAAGTGGATTGCTTAGCTGGCTTTGCACTAACTCCATTTGTTAATTCTTGTTTAAAAGAAAAGAGATGTAACACATTGTTTAATAGCAAGGTATTAGTGGTCTTTGTGGAAATTATATAAAACTAAAGAGCATGTAACTGCACATCAATATTCAACATTTTCATAATGACATCGTTATCTTTGAATCTTATATTTCCTTTGAAAAAAAAACAAAAGAAAAGTGGTATTTGTCATCACAAAAACCAAACACAGTTAGCAACAAGACGTGATAACTTAGAAAATTCATAGCAGGGGAGAGCTTAATTGGCTTTTGCTCTAACTTTTTCATTTTTTTAATTCTTTCTTGCAAGTGGTGTTGTTTCCGTGTCACCAAGGACACTGCTAGTCTTTGAGGAAACAATATTAAACTTTGGGCACCATATTTTTTGTATAGATATAACAATAATGCATGTTAGTTGTCTTATTTTAATAATTTGTACAGTGATAATATATTAGTTTATTGTTTCTAAAACAAAGGGAAAAGAATGCAGTTACATCAATGCAATAACACATTTAATCTGCTCCAGAAATAATGTTTATCATCATACAACATAATAACTAATAAACTAACAGCAATAATCATATTCAGTACATAGGTTGATTTTGCAACAACTTCGTCATACATAATCTCTTCTACACTGAGAAGATGGTCACCTAAATACATCAAGAAGATGAAATTGCCAAACTTCACCCGAAAAGCAGTTGCTGTTCATGATTTCTATGGATCCAAGTGTTGTCTGTTTTCAGAATCTTTGACCTTCTCTGCTCAATCTTCAATGTATCTACTGCAGGACTCAGAGGTTACACAAATACATAAAGTAAAAAGATTTCAAGACTAAGTGTTTGTCATCACAAAACCAAGCACACACTTATCATTCTACAAACTTTGTTTTCTTTTTATTTTCTATACTCTTTTGTGAGAATGCATAATAATGCAGTTATGTGAACATCTCATGAACACAATGTTGGATCATTCTTTAGTTATGTCCCAAAAGATCAAATATTCTATAACAAACTGCACATATCAGGATAACTAGACCATTGGCTAAATTCATCGTATGCCTATATTTTATTTTTTTTAAAAAAATAGAAAAAGAAAAAAAAAAAAAAAAGAAAGAAACTCACCATTATGTGAAGTTGATAGAAATGAAATAGTTGTCTCTCCATCTCATGAACTTCATGTGACTGCACACTGACAAGTATGTCTTTAGGTAGACATGTATCATGGTAATATATTATGCTATGAGGTTATAATAATATTGGTAGAGTGAGGTTAAAATGTTGGCATGGAACTAAAAATTTTCTGTCTTCAAGATTACTTCTAAGAAAAGAAAAGAGGATTGTAAATCTTAAGTTGTTGAATATATTATGATAGATAAAGAAGTAGTGATTTGGAACATTCGGTTGGAACGCAAGGACAGAATTTTCAACAATAAAGAAGTAGGTGTTGAGATCAATCAAAGAAAGACCTTTTTGAGCTACAAGGAGTGGAGTGGTATTGATCCTTTTGGTTGTTGATGACAATGCCAGAGATGACATGGATTGATAACCTTTATGTTCTGGTTTGTTTCTTTGTTGTGTCTGTTTCGTTTGTTGTTTAGGGGCTAATGAATCGTGATGATTATTTCATTATTGTGTATCTCTAACAAGTATACAACTCTCTTCTGAGTCTCGTGTATATTTTACTGTTTTGTTGACAAGATTCTCTTTTCAACAACTTATTAGTAGTCTATATGCAAAACAACAGAGAGAATTTGCTTAGGAGAAATAACCAGAGCCAACCAAGCTTGGTTAGAGTTATCTTTTCCCCGTTTTTGTTTTGGGAAATTATGTGATTATAAAGAGTATACAAGGACATTTCTATTATGAAGATGAATATTGAACTTTTATAAAGAAGGATCTCTTTTTGGATGATAAAATAAAAAAAAAATTGAAAATGAGTTTTTTGGACAAAAGAAATCCTTATCTAATTTTCATGATGAAGTCCCTTATCTAATTTTATGTTGCAAGTGTTTAAAAAAAAAAAAAGGAAATAGGAGGAAAGAAAAGTAATGAAAGAATAATGCATCACAGTGAAACTAATGTTTAATCGCAGAGGAATATAAGTTCTTTATATATATATAGTCTTTAAGAATTTTCACTGAGAAAGTATGTGATGAAATTTTACTTTTATCAAACTGGCTAATAATGATCTTAACTTTCTTTGTAAATAATCAAATGAAAAAATAACAAAAAGGTGAGACTTTTCACAATTTCTTACAAATGGATGATGAAGCCTCCAAGATACGAAGTTTAATCTAAGTTCTCAGAAGTCAGAACACAATTTCACTCAAACACCACCACCACCAATATCAACAGGATGCACTCTTTCTCTCAGAAAATGAAGCTACAACTTCAATACATTCACTATATATATGTTTCGCTTTCAAGCTTCCCTTTCCTTTTCTGAAACTGATATCATTTCCAAAAGGTGAAATTGCAAAGAGGAAGTTAAATGCAGTTAGATAGAAAAATAAAGTGATCACAAGCATAATCTAATTGCCATAATACTACAACTCAGAAAGAAAAGATTTTCAATATAGACATTTCAGAACAGAAATGCAATGCTCTCAGGACAACTGCTGCTTAATCCTCAAGGTATCTTTTGAAATACAAATACACAAATATGATAACATTTCTGATGGTTTGGCTAGCCTTGAGAAAAAAAGGTGTTGAATCAAGGTATTTTCGAAATTTGACTAATGACTGACAAACATAAACTGTTATGTAGGAGATTTTTCTTGTTTTGTCTAATCTATCTAATTTAGCAAAAAATAGCAGGAAGAGAAAAGAGAATGACATAACCATGTATCCTGATTCAATCTATAAATACAATGAAACCTATATCCAGTCTCTTCCAAAACTATAGTGGAAACTGTAACCAAACCAAATTACAAACACCAATACCAATATCAGGAACAAGTGAACTCAGACCTGAGTTCCCACACCAAGAATGAAATGAATTCTAATCTATCTTTTCAAAATCAGAATCAAATACAAACACATCTTGATGGTTTTTTCATCTAATCTATCTTGCCTTTTCAATTCATGGCTTTTTCTTAATTCTTCACCAACTCATGATAGCCTTTTGTTGTTACAGAAAGATTTATACAAAGAAATCAAAATACTGGAAGACTAGAAGACATTTTAGCTAACCTAAGATAAAAATAAAGATCTTCAATGTAAGCTTTGTGAGGGAGAAAAAGAGAATGATCCAAGAATGAAGAATAGGAGATCTGAACAATCTTCTATCTTGAAATGTTGATGAGGCCACCCCATACACATTTTAATGGTTTTGCAACACAACTTTAAAAGCTGATCCTAGATCATAGTAGTAATCTCCTCATATCCCAGGAAAATCTGTTTCAGTTGGAATCCATAAGAAATGCTATGACATAAAGCATTGTAAAATATAAATACCCATGTGGTAGCATGTAGTTTATAGTTTACCTTCACAGAAAGTTTACTTGCAAGCTAGTTGTTGATCACAAAACCCAAGTTCTTCTACCTGAAGATGATAAGAGAGATATGCTCATCTAAAATCTAGGTGTTACCAAAAATTCAAAAGGAACATTCAAATTAAAATGATGTATTATTAGTAAATAAATAATCAAATAAATCATTTATTTCCTGTTGAATGCCACTTAATTGCATGTATCAATCAATAGAAAAGAATTGAAGTGTAGTAAATTTGAGCCTATGGTTTGAAAACATATGATGCGGATTCCTTTTACAGAGTCTTTTAACACAACAACTCAATAATAGCATGATCACAAAATTGTAAAATTTAAATTATGCATTTAGTAGAAGTATGATCTTGTACGTCAGTACAAGCTGGTTGCAGAAGAATGTAATAAAAGTATACAATACAAGACAGAAATGATGACCAGAGAGTTAATTCATCCAAATCACAAGTAAACTTGGCAGCTTTAACACGTCTGCGTCTACGAAAGTAAAAAGTTAAAAACATTAAAAAAAGTACATTTAATTCATCCATTTGTTTAATACATCTAAAAAAAATCTCAAATGTTGGATACATGGAAAAAGGATATTCCCTGTGTTTCAATTTTTGTTTCATGGTAATTGTTATCATCGTCTTTAAATGTGATTTTCTTTTGAAACATATGAGTTAACAAGTATTACATATAGCAAAGACTGTTTGTGAGAGTAAGAAAGGATATTTCTTTAACTACAACTGCAAACTGAGAGCTTTCCGATAATGAAAGAAAAGAATGCAAATTTTGCAGTTGGCATATGAGTTCAAGTGGTTAATGTTGTTTAAAGAAAGAGGAAAAAAAAATTGACTTGAAGGAAAAGGAAATTTATGCATGTGTGAATTTAATTGTGGTAGCATGACAAAACATGAAGGTTAGAGAATTACCTGCTCAGAAACCTCTACTCAGAAAATTTGCTTGCCATCTACTTGAATGATGGGAATGTGGGAAATTTTGGACCAAATTTGTTGATGCTTGTTCTTGCAGCGTTTGCGCAGCAAATGACAGGCATCAATTTGAAGTAGTAAGAGAGAGGCAGGCAGCTTTTCTCCTGCAATATTCTCCAGCTTCTTACACCATGAAATATGCAATTGTTGAAGGGAGGTGAGGTGGAGAAGCTCATTGCACTCCAATGTCTCCAGATTATCAAACGCTTGGATATGTAGAGTGGTAAGGGAGGGAAGGGGAGGCAGCCAACCCACCTCTGGGTATGACTTTATTCTGCTCACACTGTGATGATCTGAGATGGTGAGATGAGTGAGGTTGTCCAAGTTGCCCAACCATGATAGACCCCTCACTTGTTCCTCGCAATCTCCTACACTAAGATCTTTCAGGTTAGCCGGCAAACCACCCTCTGGCCACCTACAAATGTTTGGGCAACCTTGTATGTCCAGAGAGTGTAAATTTGGGAGAAGACTATTCATGTCAGATGGCAATGACACAAATTTGGAGCATTGACTGATGGTGAGACGTTGGAGAGCAGTGTGTGGTGGCTCTGACATTGAAACTGATTCCAGATTTGAACACCATTCTATCTCCAGATTCTCGAGATTGGGAAAGGCATCCAAGGATAATGAAGTCAGTGAAGCACAGCTTTCATATATTTGTAGATGTACCAAATCATACTTGTGTTGTTGCTGGAGTAATTCAATTTGGCGGCAATTAAAGATTTTGAGCTTTTGCAAAGATTTGGGTAAAGAATTGCCCCCCAAGGATACAACAGATGAACACCCTGAGATTTGTATTTCTTGGAGGGAAGTTAGATGGTGGATGATCCTTGCCTTAAATGCACACTCAACCACACATTCAAATCCCCTAATTGATAAACTATCCTCATCAAGGCTCATCTTTTTATACCATCTTTCACCATCTTCTTGTATTTCCAGTTGGCGCACTTTGGAAACATCCGATGAGGAAAAAACAATTCTCATTAATACCTGATTAAGCATATCTCCCTTTAACATTGGACAATCTCTTATTTCAAGGCTCTTAAGCCGAGGAAAGGCTTCTGAGTCAGGTAAGTGCCACTCCTCCCAACTTGGCATACTATAAAATATCAATTCCTCCAGTGAGGAAAACGGTGCAATAGGCGAAGAATGTTGATGGCCTTCATTCTTGTAAAACTCCTTGCCAATGCTATTCAGCTGATCAAAGCTTTCGATGCGGAGGGACTTAAGAGATGGCAGCTGTCCAAGTGAAGGCAGCATGTAGCAATTCTTGCAAGACTTGAGAGATACACTTGTCATGTTTTGGTACAAGGAATGCCCAATCCAATCTGGAAATATTTTACCTTTGTATCCATCAACAGTCAACTGTTTCAAGCCAGTGTGTGGTTGCAAGCCCCAAAGTATATCTTGTTCATCAGTATGTGTGTTTGAAACTATATCATCGCCTGAAGACAGAGACCATTTCAACAATAACTTGTCAATGTGCTTCTTATCTATTATTCTTGCACTCCTTGCCTCATTGGCATCAACCACATTCTCCAATTTCTCAATCTCAAGTGATCCATGAAGATTTAAAAGTCCTCCTAACTCTTGAATTCCATTGTCTTCTTGCTTTCCCACCACAAACTTGCTTAAAATGTGCAACTGTTTCAATTTGCCCATTCCTTTTGGCATTTCTTTCAGAGGAGTACCCCTTATATCAAGACACTGCAAATTCACAAGATTACACATGCCATTGGGCAGCATAGTCAGCTTTGAACAATCTGATAGCTTTAATATTTGTAAATTACACAAATTGCACAATGACTCGGGCAATATCTGAACATCACTTCTAGAGAGATCCAAATAGCGCAGTTGGATCAATTTACCTATTGAATCAGGAAATATATTGAGTCTATCAAAGGACAAAACTCTCAAGTATTTATTCTTTGACAATATGTCACATGGTAATGTTGCGCGTTCATCCCGGATATAAGGTATATCATTGATATACAATAATGTCCTCAAAGATTCTATTTCACTAGAGGAGCATGCTTTCTCAGGGATTGAATGAGTGTATGACAAATGACGAGTTAGAATATTCCTCTCTTCCTTTTCACCAAGTTCTTTTGAGAATCTACAATAAAGATCTCCAGCAAGAAAAGTTGCCAGGTCATGCATGAGATCATGCATCACAAAATACTTCCTAGCATAGTACTCAGCCTGCTTGAAAAATAGTCTTGAAGACAAGTCATCAAAACACTCGCAACCAACTTCTTCTAAAGTCTCTCCTTTCTTTGGAGGTCGCAAAAGATCTTCAGCCATCCATAGCAAGATTAATTCATCTTTATCAAATTGATAATCTTTGGGATACAACGAACAATAAACAAAGCAGCGTTTTAAATGTGCAGGAAGATGATAGTAACTTATTAACAATGCAGGAACAATTTTACTATTTGACATAGGAAATTCCCAAATGTCATTCGATAGTATTCTATTCCATTCTTCAACACGACGCTCTGAGTGCAACAAGCGTCCAAGTGTTTCCGCAGCTAATGGCAAACCATCACACCTCTCAACAATCTTTCTACCTATTTCTTCCAGTTCCGAGCTCCCATTTGACTCAGGAAAGGATGCATTGTCAGCAAAAATAGACCAACAATAATCATCTGACAGTTCCTTGAGAGTGTAAGAGTTATAGTGTTGGACTATTCGACCAACATTTACCTTGCGGGTAGTTAGGAGAATAGTGCTTCCCTTTGTCCCATGTTGAAAAGGGGTGATAAAACTATTCCACTTGTCAGCATCTTCACTCCAAACATCATCCAAAACAATGAAGAACTTCTTTTCTGACAGTTTTTTCTTCAAATCTTGCTGAAGTAGATCAAAGTTGTCAAGACTACAAAAACCTGAAGAGATCCCCTTTATAACATTCTTAGTAGTCTCAACGACATCAAAATTTTCTGAAACACAAATCCATGCTTTCAGATCAACCCCGTCCATCAAATCCTTATTGTTGTACAGGCATTGTGCTAAAGTAGTTTTACCAACCCCGCCCATACCAACAATAGAGATGACGGACAAGTTATGATCATTGCTGTCATTTAGCATCTTGATTAATGCCTGTTTGTCATCATCCCTGCCATAGACAGTTCCCCTTTCAAGAGAAGTGGATGGAGTTCTCCATGAGGAGCTACCTGTTGGAATCTCTTTCAGACCAAGGCTATCTTTAAGTTTCTGAAGATCTTCTATTCTTTTAACCACCTCGTTTATCTTAGCCACCATCTTCCTAACAGATAAATTAAGCTGGAGAGGAAGGCGAATGCGTACCTTCTTGCGAATTTGAGCTTTGATGAAGACACGGTCCAGCAAGTCATCAGCAGTGTAGAGAGCATCCCTGAGACTATCAAGCCATTTCCTCACATGATCGTTTCCAAACTGCTTCTGCTCGGCGTCAGCAGCCAGAGCTTTGGCAGCCAAGAGAGCAGTCTTGAGCCTCTCAACCAACTTGCGGTTCAGCTTCTTGCTCACCACTGAGTTGACAAACTCAGGTGAAATGAGCCTGTTAAGAACAAGGCTGATGGAGCCAGAAACTAATGCTCCAACAACAAGTGCTTCAGCCATGATATGATACAGATCACAACAACAGCAAATGAATCAGTGAGTGATTGGATTCTCAGAATGTAAGGAAGAGAGAGATGTTTACTTCATTTCTATATTCTTCTTTGAAGGTTGAAACACAATATTCAAATAGCAAAAGGGTGACCAACCGAAACTAGTCTTTGTGGAAATTAATTAACTATATAGTTTAATGTAGGATCATTATCATATGATATCAATGCATATCATTATTAATAACAATAATGGATAGTATGAGATTAAAATATGTTGGCATTTGGCAATATAGCATAGACATTGACTTCAAGTGGTAGATGCCTTCAAGGTTACTCTTCTGTGTTTTTATTTCCAAGAGATGCAACAAATTAAACTTGCAACTTGAGGAAGGTTTCAGACTTTTTTCACAACCCAGCTAATGTAAAGTATATTTTTTGTTGTTAAAGTTTGGCAAAAATTTCAAAAATACCCCTAAATTTTATTTTGTTTCAATTTTGTCTCAAATATTTTCGATTTGTATCAAATATACCTTCGACGACTAAATTTTCAAAAAATTTACGATGAATCTAACAGTAATGCAGGAAAATTATGCTTGATTTGCTTGTGTTGAGAGTTGTTCTTATGAAATTGTTGTTGAATTGATCTTAAATTATTTGAAAAATTAGCCGTCAAGGGTATATTTGATGTAATTCGAAAACTTCTAGGACAAAATTAAAACAAAATAAAACTTAGGGATATTTTTAAAATTTTTGTCAAACTTAAGGGACACAAAATATAGTTTACACTATTTTAATAAATAGTTGAATAGTTGAAACATTTAAATAGGCAAATAATTGAAATGATTATTAAATTTAAATGTGATAGAAGAATGTGAAATACCTATTCAGTATTCACATGTATAAATAATATTTTTTCTTTTTTACTAGAGAATTGATTTGCTTAGAAATGATTATATTAGATGAAAAGGTACAAAACAAATATATTTATTGTATTTTTAAATTAAATTTACGAAAAAAATACTTTAATTATTTTTGCTTTTTATACTTTTTATATTATTTTATAATACTTTATATATAATTGTATTTTAATATCTTTAAAACTATACTTCTTTCAATATATGCTATTCATTGTTTTTTTTTCTAATAACTTAAAAAAATAAATGTAATCAATTTTTGTAACTAATTATTAACTATGATTTACTAACATTGCAGGAAATTAAACACTTATTAAAGTAATTGTGAAAAAAATATGATGAACAAATTCAAACATTTGTTACAAGAAGGAAAAGTCTATACTATACAAAATTTGAAAATAGAATATGCAAATGATTTGTATAGACCAATTAAAGGGACAATGAAAGCAAACTTGGGTCAAAGAAAAATATTAACAAGTAATCTCACTTTATACTATTTCAATTATTCTTATTAAAAATAACTTATTCAAAAAATTTCTTTACACATTTTTGTTCTTTTTATTGTATATGTCATTGGAAAAACTGCTTAAACAATGTAAACAATGGATAAATCTACCATACACTCATAATTTGTCAAACAAGTTTCATATGGTCATCGGCAAAAGGTATTAACAAACGACATTTTGACACGGTATCTGATCTAACCTACTATCTAGAATTTATCAGAAAGAATCTGAATAATTTGCTTCATATAATTGTGACTGACTTCGGCAATATGAATTTCATTATTAGTATTTTTTTTTATCCAATCCAACTTGAGATAGTTAATCACCACCAGATTGTTTTATAAAAGCTACTCAAGTTATTAATACCAAAAAACCCTCTCTTTTTATCTTTACAAATTTTGATATCCATGCATGTCATCTAACAATAGCTCCCACTTCTTCCTCTTACCGTTCATAATTTTCTACCAATTAATGCACATGCACTTCTGAAAGATGATGTTTCACTTTCAGATTAGATTTTGTTCTAGATGGATAGCTTTTCTACATTCTACAAGTACATTTTTTTTGTGAACTATCAAAAATATTTTCTGATGCATTAATTACCATTTCAATATTAAGAAAACGATTTTTCAATATCAAGTTTTTAACCATCCAAACTTCCTCCAAGTTGATCTATTGCATGTTGGAAGTAATTCTAGACTTGCTTTGCTCAAACCATACAACAAAATCAACAGCAGAAGGTAATTTATTACATAGCTGATCTACTGCTTAAGTTACATTTAAATACATCCATAACATTTAAGAGTTTGTTCGGTAACTATCTTATCTGACTCCATAGTCTCAATATATCTGCATCTGTCTTAAGACACTAATGACTAATCAAACACAACCTAAGAGTTTATTCATTAATCACTCAATATAAGAATCATTTGGACTAATAACAAGGTCTATTCTCAGATTCATCAAGTCCTAAGAAACTTGACAAATGCTTTCATGTAATCATGGTGAAGCTTCAAATCGCCTACAACTTTAGCAATTTCTCTTGTCTTGATTCTAAGCATCTCTCCTTCCTCCAATACCATAGCTTCTCTGAGGCATTTGGCTATGTCATCTCTACTAAATGAACCATCTTCATTATTTCTCTTCACTTCAATGGCAAGACCCTTATCAAGCAAAGCCTTTGCATTAAGAGGTTGATCAACAACAAATGGCAACACTACAAGAGTGTGGCCAAACATCAAAGTCTCAATTATAGATCCCCAGCCAGAATGAAACAAAGACCCCCCAATAGATTTATGTGCCAAAATTTCCTTTTGTGGTGCCCATCCAAAACAAACTTTTCCTCTCTTTGATGTTCTTTCACAAAATCCAAGAGGCAGAGAATCATGATCATGAATTGCCCAGCTTGGTTTTCTCAATGTCCACAAAAATGGAAGTTCAGAAAGCTCTAATCCATAAGCTATCTCAAAAACTTGATCTTTGCTCAACTTACACTCACTACCAAACCCAACAAAGACTACCGACTTTGTTGCTTGCGCATCAAGCCACTCGAAAGTCTTACTCCAAGACTCATCAACAATTCTTCTCTCTGGCATCTCCGGAGGAAGCAAACCTACAGGAATCACTGGCTTCTCAATAAGTTCTTGATATAGATTCAAATACTCACCTTCCATCTCATAGCAGCTGCGAAATGATAGAGCATTTGCGCTGTCTATTACACTGGCAATCCTATCAATGTCTCTTAGCCCGGTCACGTTTTCTATGTATGCACTTTGATAGAACGCAATGGCCTCGTTTCGTTGAAAAGCCACTGAAGACGGAAAATTCACCCATTCTCTTGGTGATGTTAGGACTTCTGGCAATGTTGGTGCTCTCATTCGACCGGGTGGTCCAAAGAACACAATAGTGGAAGCAGAGTAAACAGAGTAGTACATGAGTTTCACATGAAGCTCTTGAGCAATCTCTACAGTCCAGTGTGCATGAAAGTCACAAATGATCCAATCTGGTTGCAACTTAGACACAAATTCCTTCACTGGGTTTTGCATTTGATCCCATGCTAACTTGAGGTACTGAATTTTGTCAAATGGAATGTCCACAGTGGCTTCACCACCAGAGACATGTGATGAGTCTAATGATGATGGAAATGGAATTTCCACCAAATGTAAAAGATGAGATAAATCTGAAGGTGGTTTTGGAAGCCTTTGAATGTTTTTTGGTGTTGAAATGAAGGAGACATGAATGCCTAATTTGGCTATGTCTATGGAGAGTTGGAAAAAGGGAATCAAATGGCCAAATGCAGACCATGGAAGCATCACCACATGATGAGTTGCATTCTCAGACATTTTTTCTCCTCTGTTTTTTTTCTTGTGTAAGGATCCTATGAGTTTTGATGGATATATATGAATATACAAAAGAAAAAAGATATATGCTATCTTCTTTCTGTGTATGACTGTTCAAACTTTATTATTTTAGGAAATTGCTAATCAATTTCAATGTACTATATTGTCTCTTCTAGCTAGTAAAAGGTTTAAATACTTGCACCTAATTTACTGTCAATAACAACCACTTGTTCTATATTGTCTCTTCTTTACTATTTTTGTATATTGTGAAATACTATTCATTATTGAATTTTAATATGATCTTTATTTAATGTTTAGTCTTTTTAGTTTTTATCCTTGCATTGTTACAGCATCAGTAACTTTGAGCTTCTAGCTGTCTCACACTGATTTTGGGAACACATCAAATCCCAGGATATATATTTTTGATGAATGCAACAGAGTTCCATGTGATTGGGGGACACATCAGGTCAGAGATATCCAAATTTCATAATGACATCGTTATCTGTCTCCTAGATAACTTAGAAAATTCATAGCAGTGAAGAACTTAATTGACATTTGGCAACACATTTTTTGTATGTGTATCATGGTAACATATTATGAGGTTTCAATAACAATAATGCATGCTAGTTGTCTTATTTGAATAATTCGTACATTGATAATGTCTTAGTCTTAGTCTAATAGTTTGCTTGGAGCTATAGATTTGTGTGTTTTCTACATTTTTAAATTAAAACAATTAGATTAAAACTAGCACTATGTGTGGAAAGCTAAATTAATTATACGATATATATGTTATAAATTTAAAAGTATTGTATTAAAAAGATTGTGGTCCATGGCTTAAATTTTGAGGTTTTTTTTTAGTGGTTGTATTTGAAGATAATAAAAGAAAAATACAAAAATTGAGAGTGTATAGTATAAAATTTATTCTTAATATATAAAAGTAAATGAATAAGTTTATTCATAATACTTTTAAGATATCTTTTTTCTCCTATTAATGCCATATCAGCAACATTATTTATTTGGCAAAATTTTAGAATCAACTACTCAATTTTTGCCAAATTAACTATTATTTCCAAATCAACAAAAAAATAAAATATACAAAAAAATTAGGGTGCAAAATTATCAATGACAATAATTAGAAATTAATAGTGTCTAACCAAATTTATAACCTACAAAGACATTGAATTCATATCGGGTATTTATTATATCTTACCGTTATAAACAATACAATAAATTTATAACTCCAATAATTAATTTATTAATTTTTATAAATAAACATCCATATTACAAATGTCATAATAATATTATGGAAAAGCTCTACATCTATGTAAAAATTACATGGATGGTATCCAAGTACCTTCCACTCCACGCGTTTTCCTCCACCCACACACTTGTTTGTTTTACACGCGCCTCATACAACGTATAAACGTAATCCTTATTTTGCGTGATCAACCTTTCTCAACGTAAACCTTTCCATATAACGTAAATCTTTTTCCTTCTTCTTCTCTCCTCTATTCGCGTTTTTCTTCTCTGCATTATGGATTTGGATTGACTACAACGTAATTAGCTTCGTCGTTCATCTTTTTCTTCGTTTTCTTCTTCGATCTGCACTTCTGAATTGAAACAATGAATGAATCAACTTTAAATCAGTTGAATGAGTGCGATTTGGATAATTCTTCCAAAATGCATCAATTTGATGATGTTTAGATTATTGAATTTTGAATCGAATTCAATGGAATGAAATTACTAATTTTATTTGAAGTGAATTGAATAGACTGAGGTGATCTATATCTGAATTGAATTGATAATATGTAACTGTGAGTAACTGTGAGTGTGAGTTACTGTGAGTAAATGTGAGTAATTTTTCGGTTCGATAATTACTAAAGAGTTGATTCACCATGTGCATATGTTCGGCTCGGTATGCCGAAAGGAGTCTAAAAATAATTAGACGAATATAGTGTTTAGAGTTCAGGGTTCAGGATTTAGGGTTTAGGGTTTAGGGGTTCAGGGTTCAGGTTTTAAGGTTTAGGGTTTAGGGTTAGGGTTTTAGGTGTTTAGGGTTTATGGTTTCAGGATTCAGTGTTCAGGGTTCTGGGTTTAGTATTTAGTGTTTAGGGTTTAGGGTTTAGTGGTTCAGGTTCAGGGTTTAAAGGTTTGGTGTGTTTCCAACTTTCGGTTCGCCCAGTGTATTAATTTCGGTTCACAGTGTTCAGGGTTGAGGGTTGAGGGTTTAGGATTTAGGGCTAGGGGTTTAAGATTTAGGGGTTCAGGGTTCAGGGTTTAGGATTTAGGGTTGTAAGTTTTAAGGTTTTAGGGTTTTAGGGGTTCAGGGTTCAGGGTTCAAGGTTTAGGGTTCAGGGTTTAAGGTTCAGCATTTAGGGTTTAGGGTTCAGGGTTTTAGGGGTTTAAGGTTTTAGGGTTTAGGGTTTAGGGTTTTAGGGTTTAGGGTTTTAGGGTTTTAGGGGTTTATGGTTTATGGGTTCAGGGTTCAGTGTTCAGGGTTCTGGTTTTAGTGTTTAGGATTTAGGGGTTCAATGTGTTTCCAACTTTTGGTTCGCCCAATGTATTAATTTCGGTTCACTGTGTTCTTTTAGAGTTCGTAATGTATTGGTAAATACAATGATTGCAATCACTGAGAACCTGGAATAAAACAACAGTCAGACAGTTCCAATAGATATATAAATTAACATCTCAGATGAGTAATCCATCTTGAATCAAATATAAATATTAACATTAACATTTAGATTAATATTCACACATATACATTTGAAGTAAGCATTTTTTGCTTTTTAAACAAGTTAAACAAAATATTGTTAATTACAAACAGCCAATCATAGTATATGCTATTTACTATCTAAATTCCCAGATGTGAATTTACAATAAGGTCTGGAGAGGATAGTGAATTAACTATCATAGTATATTTTTTTTTATGATTAAATACTTATGATGTTTTATTCAGCACATGAATGATGTTCGGTTCAGTAGAGTTGGCCATTTCGGTTCATTTATGTTCTGCACAATTTAAAACTCTTCCTCCTCACTTTCTACTGCTTCTTCATAAGGGAGAGAAAGAGGAAAAGACAAAAAAGATACAGCAGCAATAGCAACAAAAGAATGAAGATAAGGAGAAAACATGTGAAGAAGAAGGAACGCGAAAAAGAAAGGGGAGAATGAGGAGGAGGAGGAAGGCAAATCTCTGTTGCTGTTTTCGTTCGTTTCTGGTTGTTCCTTGCTAAATCTTCTCGCGATTCTTCTCCAGTAGTAGTTTTCGCAGAGAACGTGACTGAAGTTTGAGTGATTTTGAGAGAGATTCGAAGAGGAGCGGTTTCATGTTGAGGAAGAAGTAACGCTTTTTCATAATGAGCGCGAAGTAACGAAGGATTTTCGAGCGCGTGTTTTCACTCGTCATTAATGCGCGTGACTCTATTTGGACTTGGGCCAACTTGGTTACATGGTTACATGGATGTGTAGCGCGCCCGATAATATTCTTAATCATAATAAATTTTATTCCATATTATTTAAACTACTTATATAACTCTCTTATCACTATTCCTTCAAATAACATCAAATTTAGCACAAGAAATTTATTTTCAAGTTATCCAATATCTCAAACTTACTCAATGGAGCATCATTTTTTGGACAAATCACCAAACAAACAGACAATTGGTTTATCAAAGTTTGCATGGTTTATCTATGGGAAACATTAACACCCACAAACGAAGAGGAGCCTCTTTGCTTAGAAATGATTATATTAGATGAAAAGGTACAAAACAAACATATTTATTGTATTTTTAAATTGAATTTACGAAAAAATACTTTAATTATTTTTGCTTTTTATAATTTTTATATTATTTTATAATATTTTATATATAATTGTATTTTAATATTGTTAAAATTATACTTCTTTCAATATGCTATTCATTGTTCTTTTTCTAATAGAAGATACAAATGATTTGTATAGACCAATTAAAGGTACAATGAAAGCAAATTTTTTACTCACAACTGTTGTGAAAGAAATTAAAAATTTAGTTTTGAACATTTTCCAACACTATTTTGAATTTGCATCACTTAAAACATTATCTGATAGAGTAAGTCAAAGAAAAATATTAACAAATAATTTCACTTTATACTATTTCAATTATTCTTATTAAAAATAACTTATTCAAAATTTTTTTTTATACATTTTTGTTATTTTTATTGTAGATGTCATTAAAAAATTGCATGCACTAAGAGAAGAAGAACAAATAGATGTTAAAGAAAAACCCACAAAAATACAAAGAATGGACTTGATACTTAAAGAGTAAAAAATATACCAGCAATTCATTTTTCATTTACATATATAGTTATTAACAAAATACTAATAATTTTAAGAACATCATGTTAAAAGTCACATTGTGGAAAAATATCTCAAGTCAGGTAAATAAAGAAATTACAACACAAATAAATAGTCAAAAAATGGTTGCACTCACATCAACATTGATTAGTGAATACAAATGTACGATCTTTTTCAAAAAAATTTAAATCTATTGTTTTTCTTAGTTCAAAGAATTATATTTTATATAATACATTAAATGAGACAAATATAACACAATCTTATTTTATATAACCTATTATATTATAATAGTTTAAATGATTATTCGGTTAGCACAACTTCGAGTACAAAAATCTAAATCAATCTACAAATAAAAAAATTCACACAGCTGACTAATGGGTATTTCATAACTAATAAGTCTCTCAAATATTAATTTATTTATTTAATTATTTAATTTAACAAATATAAAAAATCTTAAACAGGATTTATCAACATGAAAAAGTAATGAAAATACCAATCCAAGACAATGCCAATACAAATTTTCAGAGTAGAATGATTAGAAATCGAATAACTATCCAATAAAAAGTAAATACAACTCAAGAATTCATAAAGAACATGCTTTCACAAGAATGTACCACATAAAGAAGAAAGCAACAACTTTAACAACAACCAATAAAGAAAAAGGAGGACGAACGCCACATAAGAAGACTAAGATCATCAACTAAAACAAATGTAAAAATCAAACTATAAAATAAAAATGTCAATTTATACAACTCTAACATCCAAATCTTTTGTATTACAAATTATTTTAAATAAAATACTTTTTAAATTTAATTTTAATTTACACATATTTAATTTAATTCTACAAAATATAGTAGTTTTTAATATTGATTATATATTATCATTAATTTATCGCTCCACGCATCGCGCGAATCTCATTCTAGTTACAAATAAATTTTATTAATCATGAAATATTAGAATGTCCATATAATAAGTAGATGTTATTATGTTAAACTTGAACATCGTTAAAGATATTTTTGACAATTCATTTAAAAAAATATATGAGACGAAAGTATAGTTGTAAGAGTAATGTTACTTAATATGTTTAAGTAGACCAAATAGCATATACTTTGAATATTTATAATTTAAAATTATTATTATTATAATTTTCATATAGATGTTAATTGTATATAATTGTTACTTTTTAATTTAATTAAGTAATAATAGATATCAAAATTAAATGATTAGCATGATTAAAATTTAATATTATTTTATGTAGAATTTTATTATTTTTTATATTATAAAATTGTAATCTATACAAAATTATTGACATAACATAATTACACAAAACAATATACTACAAACTCATTCTATGATAAGCTTGCATAATCTTTTATATGATATAAATAAATAGATGATACTTATCTGTTTAGAGTGACACTAATATCTCAACCATCAATCTTGGGAATATTCAAGACATATCCAGGTCATATTTTTTTCTGTCTACAATAATTATTTCTAAAACAAAAGAAAAAAAAATGCAGCTACATTAAGGCAATGACACACATTCAATCTGCTTCAAAAATAATGTTTATCATCATACAACATAATAACTAATAAACTAACAACAACAATAATATTCAGTACATAGGTTGATTTGGCAACAACTTCATCATACATAATCTCTTCTACACTGAGAAGATGCTCATCTAAATACATCAAGAAGATGAAATTGCTAAACTTCACCAGAAAAGCAGCTTCTATTCATGATTTCTATTGATCCAAGTTTACATATTCTTTTTTGCTATTGCTATCAATTCTGTTTTCAGAATCTTTGACCTTCTCTGCTCAATCTTCAATGTATCTCCTGCAGGACTCAGAGGTTACACATACACAAAGTAAAAAGATTTCAAGACCAAGTGTTTGTCATCACAAAAACCAAACACACTTATCATTCTACAAACTTTGTTTTCTTTTTATTTTCTATACCCTTTTGTGAGAATGCATAATAACCCTGTATATTTGTAGCTATCCTCTTCAATTCAGTCCAAAAAGATCAAATATTCTATGATGATGCTTTTTCTTGAATCATTTGGCATACTACAACTGCAACTGCAAGCTGAGAGCTTCCCCCAAATAAATGAAAGAAAAGAATGCATATTTTCCAGTTGGCATACTAGTTTAACTAGTTAATGTTGTCTAAAGAAAGAGAGAATTTTTTTCACTTGAAGGAAATGGAAATTTATGCATGCGTGAATTTACATGTGGTAGCAAGACAAACATGAAGGTTAGATAATTACTTGCTCATAAATCTCTCTTCAGAAAATTCATCGGCCGTCAACTTGAATGGTGTGTATGTTTAAAAAAAAAAGGAAATGACAAACATGAGAGATTAGAAAATTACCTACTCAGAATCTGTGTCGGAAAGGTTTTTGACTTGAATGGTGGGGATGTGGGAAATCTTGGGCCAGATTAGTTGATGCTTGTTCTTGCAGTGTTCTCCCAGCAAAGGACACTTTTGAATTCTCAGTAGCAAGAGAGAGGGAGGCAGCTTTTCTCCTTGCATATTCTCTATCTTTGGACACCAATCTATGTGTAGTTGTTGAAGGGAGGTGAGGTGGAGAAGCTCGTTGCACTCCAATGTCTCCAGATTATCAAAGTATTCAATATAAAGAGTGGTAAGGGAGGGAAGGTGAGGCAACGAACCCACCTCTGGGTATGACTTTATGTTGTCGCAGTAATAACCTGAAATGGTAAGATGAGTGAGGGCGTGCAAGTTGGCCACCCATGACAGATCCCTCATTTGTTGTTCGCAAATTCCCACCTCAAGTGATCTCAAGTTAGGCGGCAAACCACCCTCTGGCAACCTGCAAAGGTTTGGGCAACCATTTATCTCGAGGGACTGTAAACTTGGGAGTAGACTCTTCATGTCACGTGGTAATGCCTCCAACTTTGAGCACCTGCTAACATTGAGATGAGTCAAGTTGGGTGCAGCCAGTCCTCCTGCAAATGACACTAATTTTTGGCAGAGAGTAATGGAGAGACGTTGAAGAGCAGCGTGTGGTGCCTCTGACATTGACACTGATTCCAGATTCCTACACCCTTCTATCTTGAGATTCTTGAGATTGGGAAAGACGTCCAACGACAAGGAGGTCAGTGAATCACAGCTGTGTTGTATTTGTAGCTCTACCAAATCATACTTGTGCTGCTGTAGCTGCGGGAATTCTAGTTTTCTACACCCTGAGATGTGTATTTCTTGGAGGCAACGTAGATGGTTCATGCTGATCATTGCCTTCAATGCAGACTCCCTCACAGATTCACTTCCCCCAATTCTTAAAGTATCCCCATCAAGAAACATGTCCTCGGTGTGCCGTTCTATAAAATGGTCGTCTATAAGTAGTTTGCGAACTTTGGAAACATCCGACAAAGAAGAAACTATTCTGAAGAATACCTGATTACGCATCTCTTCCTTCAACATTGGGCATCTTCTTATTTGAAGCTTCCTAAGTTGAGGAAAAGTTTCCGACTCAGCTACGTGCCACACCTCCCAACATGCCATGTTATAAAATATCAAAGTCTTCAATGAGGGAAACGGTGCAATATGCGAAGAATGATGATCTCCTTCATTCTTGTAAAACTCCTCGCCAATACTCCTCAGCTGATGGAAACCTTCAATGCGCAGGGACTTGAGAGATGGCAGCTGTCCAAGTGAAGGCAGCATGCAGCAATTCTTGCAAGACTTTAGAGATATACGTGTCATATATTCGTAGGAACAGTTCCCCAACCAATCTGGAAATATTGTACCCTTGTATCCCCATATTCTCAACTCTTTCAACCCATTCTGCGGTTGCAAGTTGTCGAGCATGTCTCTTTCTTGTTGTGTACTTGAAACCAAATCATCACCTGAAGACCATTGCAAACATAATTCATCAATGTGCTTCATATCCATTATCTTTGCCCTCTTTGCTTCATTCACATCAACAATATTCTCCAACTTCTTAATCTCAACGGATCCATGAAGATTTTCCAGCCCTCCTAACTCCTGGATTCCGTTGTCTTTGTGCTTGCCAACGACAAAGTAACTTAAAATGTGCAACTGATTCAATTTGCTCATTTTTCTGGGCATTTCTTCCAAAGAGATTTTTCTAATATCAAGATGCCGCAAATTCACAAGATTATGCAAACCACTAGGCAGCGTAGTTAGCTTAGAACAATGATTCAACTTCAATGTTTGCAAATTACACAAGTTGCACAAAGACTCTGGCAATGTCTTGGTATAAGTCCAAGAGAGATCCAAGTAGCGCAGATGGATCAATTCTCCTATTAAATTAAGCACCTCATCAAGTTTTGTAAGGGATAAAACTCTCAAGTATTTACACTTTGATAATATCTCACATGTTGCCGCTTCAATGTTGCAGTTGGGAGATGAGAAACCGCCATACAATAATAATGTTCTCAAAGATTCTACTTTAGAAATAGAATTATAAAGTTTTGAGCTACAATGACTTAAATCTACAGCAAGGAATATTGCTAAATCATGCAACAGATCATGCATCACAAAATAATCACCAAAGTCTTTACTCTTCGTGAAAAATAATCTGGAAGTAAGTTCATCAAAACACTCACAACCAACTTCTTCTAAACTCTCTCCTCTCTTTGGTGGTGGTAAAAGATCTTCTGCCATCCACAAAAGGATTAATTCATCTTTCTCAAATTTATAATCCTTGGGAAATAAAGCACAATAAACAAAACAACGCTTTAAATATGGAGAAAGATGGAAGTAACTTATCAGTAATGCTGGAATAATCTTACTCTTCTCCACCGAAAATTCCCAAATATCACTCATTAGTATCTTGTTCCATTCCTCAACATCATGCTTTGTACGTAACAAGCGACCAAGTGTTTCTGCAGCTAATGGCAAGCCATCACATTTCTTGACAATCTTTCTGCCTATTTCTTCAAGTGCTGCTCTCCCATTTGATTCTGGAAAAGAAGCATTTTCTGCAAACACTGACCAACAATAGTCCTCCGACAACTTCTTGAGAAAATAAGGGCGACAATTTTGAACTGCGGAAGCAACATTTTCCTCCCGAGTAGTCAGAAGAACAATACTTCCCTTATTCCCATTTTGTTGGAAAGGGGTCATAAAATTACTCCATTTGTCACCATCATCACTCCAAACATCATCCAGAACAATAAGGAACTTCTTATTCGACAATTCTTCTTTCAAAGCACTGTGAAGTGAATTGAAATGCTCAAGACCCTGAGCATCTGGAGAGATCTCCTTTATAACATTCCTTGTAGTCTCAACAACTTCAAACTTCTCCGAAACGCAAACCCATGCTTTCAGATCAAATCCCTTCATGAACTCCTCCTGATTGTTGTACAGCCATTGGGCTAAAGTTGTTTTACCAACCCCACCTATGCCAACAATAGCGATCACAGACAGGTGATGCTCACTGTTGTCAATCAGCATCTGGACTAAGGCCTTCTGGTCATCCTCCCTGCCATACACACTCCCTCTTACAAGAGAACTGGTCGGAGTCCTCCATGATGAGCTACCAGTGGGAATCTTTTCAAGACCAAGGAAATCTTTTTGTTTTCCAAGATCCTCTATTCTTCTAACCATCCCTTCCATCTTGTCTACCATTTCATCCCTATCTCGGTTGATGAAGAAGCTAAGGGACCAGGAAGAAGTTGCATTCTTTTGAGTGGTGGCTTTGAGGAGGACCGCATCCAGCAAGTCGTCAGCACAGTAAACAGCATCCCGGAGACTATCGAGCCACTTCCTCACAGATGGATTACCAAACTGCTTCAGCTCAGCATCAGCAACAAGAGCTTCAGCACCCAACAGAGCAGTCTTCAGCCTTTCAACCAAGTCAGGGCCAAGCTTCTTTCCCAGGACCAAGTTGACCGCATCTTTTGTAAGGAGCCTGTCAAAGAGAACGTTAATGAAGCCAGAGAGGAAAGCTCCACCAACAAGTGCACCAGCCATGATATGATCTCAACAACAACAGAAAAGTGAATGGATTTGCAGAGAAAGGTAAGAGAACAATGGTTGCAGGGTGTAGTGAACTCAATAGAGGGGTTTTCTTCAAAGAAGTTGTCCTACATGATTTCACGTGGTATCGGTTTCCAAGGTAACTATAAAAAATTCGGTATCAGTGGAGTGCTTAGCTGGCTCTGCACTAACTCCATTTCTTAATTCTTGTTTGAAAGAAGCAACACATTGTTAAATAGCAAAAATATTAGTGGTGTGGTTTCACTATGATCAACGGACACTAGTCTCTGTGGAAAGAAATTATATAAAACCAAGGAGCATGAAGCTGCACATGGATCATGGTATTATGGTAATAATATAAGGTTATAATTTGTTGGCAATAGACATTGACTTTCACGCCTACACGTGTTGATAACTAGCTTATCCATGGTAATAATTTTTGTATTTTTATTAGTCTTCTTATGTAGTGTTTGTTTTATTTTTTTTATTTTTGCTTTCTAAATCATTAAGACTAGGTGTGAAGTTTAAGAAATCACATGATATTCAAAGCAGTGCTGGTAAGCTTGACAATCCACCAGAATCCACAAGCATGGTAGCCAGTAGCCACCTTCGTATCTTCATGTAGAAACAAGAAAAGGAAGAAATAAATAAGCCATCAATCACTGATAATCGTTTACAAAGATGTTTTTACATTGTAGGCTTTGCAGTTTGTAGTTCTCATAATTTCTTGTCAGAAGGACTATTAACAAAAAAATATTCATGTTAGTCTATTCGTCAATAATAAATAACTTCTACTTTATCATGTATAATATTATCTTGTTTATTAGTTAATAAATTTTCCCCATACCACTGAATTGATTATGTTCTCACTTGTCAAAAGTTCTGCAATGTTATATATTTTCGAGTTCGGATTCCTTACTTTTTTCTGTTTTTAATTACTTATGTTGCTATCTGCTAAGAATATCTGGTCTTGTTATGTCTTTCTCTTACAAGTTAGGAGTATCAACTAAGCAACTAAATAGTTATTATGCTCAGTTCCACTTTCTTTACAATTTCTGATAACAAACACATACCTTCTAAGAAATACCATAATGTCTATTTTTTTTTTATGAAGAGTTGGAAGTTAAAATAATTTCTCTTTGAAAGATGCTCCAAGATAAATTATAGAAGAGATGCAAATGTAAAGCTTTTGACATATTAAATGTGTAAAAATTATTTGGTCCTCCATAATGCAAAATTTGTTAATCCATTCCTTATTATTTATTCACTAAAGGACTTCATTAGCTTACTGATATTCCAACTTAGAAAGCAATTGATAGTATTGAGAAGGGGATTGAATCAAATACCATTAAAAAACTTTCTTGCTCAATAAAATCATAATTGCCAGTCTCTTTAAAGTTTAAACTATATCACAAATGACTCTGCAATATGAATATAGTTAAGTATCTTAAGTATGCAGCAGAATTTATTAATGCAAGATGATCAAAATATGCAAAGAGAGAGTTAGAAAAAAGAGGCACAACAAATTTATACTGGTTGAACTCCAACAATGAGTCTACATCCAATCCACAACCAAAGAGAGATGTTTCACTATATCAATGTTTATTACAAACAATTTCTCACAGAAACACAAACTTCTTAAACAGCACAACCTAAGAACAACTGAACAAGTCTCTTTATCTAGCCTAGGATAACTCACTCTCTGTTTAAAAGAATCGCAGAAAGAGAATGATAAACAAAGTGACACAAGTGAAAATGAGAAAAACTTTGCAGTTGTATCGAGACAAGACTAAATGATGAAGAATTTGATTCTAATTTGCTTGCTGGTCTGCTTTTCCCTTTTTGTAGAGAGTTTTCCTATATACTGAAAAGGATGAATTGACAAAAATAATATAATGTCAAAAATAATGTTTGCCATCATACAACATCTATCTATCTATCTATCTATCTATCTATCTATCTATCTATCTATCTATCTATCTATCTATTCTTAATATATAAAAGTAGGTACATAGGTTTACCCACATTACTTCTAAGTTATTTCTCTTCTTCTACTAACGCCATGTCAGCACTATCGCTTACTTGGCAAATTTTTAGAATCCACCACTCAAATCTTGCCAAATCAACTTTTAATTTCAAATAAAAAAAAATACAAAAAACAAAACCAACAACTTCACTTTTTCCAAATCAATCCTTATTTCTAAAACAACAAAAACACAAATTAACATTTACCCAAAAAAAAAAAGCTCTGCAAACCAAAGAGCTTATTACCTTTCTCATACTTCTCCAAATCCTCTTCCTCTTGGCACCTCTTCCCTTCCAAGATCCTATTTCCTCCATCCACTTTCGGTCCCATGAGCTATTGTTTTTTCCTCAAAACAAATTGTCCATCGCGAAGTCCATCCCCGGCGGAGCCGCATTGCATAAATTGCAGAAACCAGGGCAAACTCCATTCCTCCTGTTGCGGTTTTCCTGCCAGAGCTCGATTCTGGGTCTCAGACCAACGTCACTGATGGTTTCAGTGGCTAAGAGAAGGAGGGTTGAATCTTAGCCCCCTTTTTTATGTTGCTGACACTTGCTGAATACAGAGGAGGCTTTTCTGTTTTTGCTCGTCACTGGACACGAGCAACTTTGTTTTGTCTCGTCCCTTGCCACGAGACTTTTCTTTTTGTCTCGTCACTTGGCACGAGATAATATTAGTTTTTGCTCCTGTGCAGTAGAAATAGAAATGTAGGAGAGAAGAGTTGAAGATTACACCCAGATATATCCTGGTTCAGCTGCTAAGTGCAGTGCAGCCTACATCCAGTCTCCATCACAAACATGATGGAATTTCACTATAATCAATCTGATTACAACTTGTAAAGTGCTAACCCAACTTACAAGGGGATTCCCACAGAATCATGAAACACAACATAGATGAACAAAGGAACTCTAAGACATCTATGGCTTTTTTTCTTTTAATTTTGCACTCTCTGCCTTTTTCCGCTCTATGGCTTTTTCATTACAAACCTCACTGTTTGCCTTTTACCATGAGACTCAAGACATGACAAAATTAAACAGAAAAATACAAAACAGAATACATTGAAGGAGAAGAGAAAACTGTTAGCTCAGGTAGCTCTGAGAACACTGTGCCTTGCACTCTCAAACTTTCTCCTTGCTTCAAACAGTGGCTGTCCACCCTTATTATAGAAGAGGGGAGCCTCCACTTATTGAAGCTAAAACCGAACCAACTTCTTCCTCCTTCAACAAAACCGGTTCGGCCACATAGAGAGAGAAGAGATAACCATGCATTAACCAACATGCAATTACCTCTAGTCCTTTCTTGATCATCACCCTTCATCAATCCGAGCTCTCCATCCTTGGCTTGCTCTCCAAGATGGAATTCTGGCCCTTGATGCTTCATGATGATGATGACTTCATCTGCTTCAATCTCTGCCTTCAACCATCACTTCGCCACTCTAGCTACTCCCTGTGGTGGTTGAACAGAATCAAAGACAAGCCATGCTTCAAGAATCTCCCTTGCTGGCCGAGATCTTCTTCTTCCTTTTTGAGCATGCAAAGCTCAAGATAACCTCACCAAATCTGACCACATTTGGTAAGTATCTTAGCTACAGCTCATTTTTATTTTAGTATGTTTTCTTGCCATCATTAGCTTGATGGTCTTGATGCATGCAACTCCTTCTTTTTCTTTGTTAATGAGCACGGCGTCCATGGTTTACTGGACAAAGACCAAAGAAGAAGCAAGAAAGAGATGAGAGAGAGGAAAGAGAAATAGTAGTTAATGAAACAAAAGATAAAAGTGAATTAATTTCCCTTTCTCTTTTTACTGACAAACGTGTAGCCTTGGTGCTTGCAATCACATCACTTTGTCAATTTCTCTCTCATAGTTATCATGTAATAAATGATAGTTGAGTGTAATTTGAAATCCAACACATGTTTGAATTTTGGATTTGTTGAAAACAATTTGGGTTCCCTCTTTTTCGGGTAATGCATGAGGAATTAGCATTGCATATAATTGGGCTTAGTTGCATCAAATATTAAATCTGACCCATTTGGTTAACATTTGCTTTCTTGATGAAAATTGTTTCGGATCAAGCATAAGAGGTTCTCATCAAAAATTAACCATGGGCTTGGTTGTAAGCAACATCAAACTTGGCCCAACAATATAAAATTTCAGCCACTTAGTATATAATCATGCAACAAGGCTGGTTTTTGGGCTTAAGCCAGAAACTCATTTTTCGGCCCAATATAAAATCTGCACAACAAAATTATTAATTAGGCAAATATAAATTAAGATCAAATTAATAATTTTGTAATTAAACATTTTAATAATGTTTGTTCATCATCAAAATTAAATAAGAGTTTTCCAAACTCATCAATCTCCCCCTTGATGACAAACATTATTAAAATTGAAATGGGAAAAATATTAGAGATTGGGTAAAGAATACTCCCTTTGATTTGAATTTCTCCCCCTTTCAAAATGTCACAATGCTCCCCCTTGATGTATGCTTATGTTACCAAGGGAAGCACTTAACCTGTAACATTTTAAATCAAGCTTCAAGTAACAATGTTATTTAGCATGTTTTATGATGCTAAATGCTTGATTTATGAGCAGTTTTAATTGATAATCAAAACTCATTTGATATCATAAACTGATTTACTGCTCAACCTTTTTCATACAAACAAAAATTTATCCAAATATTTTCCAAACATTTCTTGTTAGTATATCAGAGCAAAACAAAATGATGTGAAAAATATTTGAAGTACACATGATCAAAACAAGGCAGTTTTTAATACAATGCACAATTTAAAGGAACTGCCAAAAATAAGTTTTCAAACCAACAAATTTATCAATGATGAATCAACAGCCAAGCATCAAAATCAAACATCATCATAAACCAAATGTAGTTCAAGCAATATAGTGAATGCAATAACGCATGCATTCTTTGAACAAGGGTGATCATAAATTTTCAATTTTGAAATTTTCAACCCCTGTTCCCCTGTTTTTCCAGCCCCTGTTTCGTTCCAATTTCAATTTTGGAACTTAAATTTTCTCCCCCTTTTGTCATCATGGGGGCACCTGCACAAAACAGAATCAAACATAGCAAAATATTCAAAGCAAAGTAGCAAGACTATATCACAATATCCTAGAGAGTATCCTAGAGCAGTGAGTATCAAGTCATGCTCATACAAAAAACAGATTGAGCCTAGTGGAGCCAATATCAAACAGAGTAAAGAAACAGTCACTAATCATCAGAAAAATTAAGTTGTTCTTCAGCATCTCCGACACTATCATCTCCCAAATCTTCTTTAAAATGTTCCATCATCAGATTGACCCTGTCTTTGCAATTTTTCCAAGCTTTCTCATTGTCAAAGGCTTGCTTACGGGTTTCTTTGGCTGACCGATACATCAAATCTGCCATGTTCGAAAATTCTCCCAAAATCTGTTTGATGGACTTGATTGTTTTGGAAGATTCTGGTCTGCCTTCATGGTCACTATCCGATGCAGCAGTTTGTCGCCCTTTGGTTTCCTTAGTTGCTCCTGCTCCTCTAATTGAAGACACCTTGTTTTCTACAGCCTCATTCAACAAATCAACTTTAAAGTACTCAAATATTCTAGTTAGAAACATACCATAAGGCAGGTTAGCCTTTCTGGTGCTTCTAACAGAATCCCACATGTGTCTAATCATAATATAACCGAAGGATATAGGAGTAGAGGTAACCAAAGCAAATAAGATGAGACAGTCAGAAAATGTTACTCGGTTGTGTGAGCCGCTTTGGGGAGTCAGAATATGTGTGATGATGCGGTGAAGCAGAGAATTGACCGGTCCTAGAGCTTTATGTGTTGGTATGGTGCCATGCAATCCAGAAAGGTTCTCGCAAATGTGCTTGAGAACAGTCTTGTATGGAACGCCAACTTGTGTGTCCCATTTTTTCACCATGTATGCTCGTGGTCCTTCATCCTTGAAGCCCAGGGCCGCTCCAATAGTCTCAGCATCAAGGGCTATTTGAACCCTTTTGACATAGGAATGAAGGGTGCCGTCAATGAGCCGCATATTGGCATAAAACTCTCGAACAAGACCAGGGTAGACTGGTTTCTGAATGAGAAGCAAAGGTTTCCAGTTGAGTAGTTCAAACAGAGGAGAGACGTTGATGCCCTTGTTGGTGAGATTTTCAAGGCTAACAAGATAAGTTGTTCACAAATGACGCTTCTCCATAACCTCCTTATGAAACTCAAAAGAGGTGCAAGAGTTAAATCTGCTTGGATCAAAGTGGGAGTGAGTCTTGCCATATTTGTCTCTAAATTCCATGGATTCCAAGTTTGGAGGTTCAGTAGTGTCATTGAGTGCAAACCCCTGATTCTTCTGGGAGCTTTTTCCAGGAGTAGTCCGCTTCGGTGATGAGGGTGGAGGTGATGGAATGGGAGAAGTATAAGATTCTTGCTCTTCTTCCTCTTGGGGGTCCTTGTTCTTCCTGTTTCGTCCTCTTCCGGAACTCTTTTGGGCCACTACCTTTCTTCTCATGGCTTCGGTTTGTTTGGTTGGAGGTGAGGGAGAGGATGAGGAAGTAGAATGTATGTGGATATGAGTGTGCGTTTGGGGTGTTGATGGTTTTTGAGAAAGAAGAATTCTTTCACTCTTTCTTGGCGCGGTTTTCTTTTTCATGGTAATGGGGAATGGAATATGAAAGGGTGGTGGTGATAACCAAATTGAGAGAGGGAGAGAGACAAGGTGGGTGAACGCATTTAATGGGGTTTGGAAAGAGAATATGGAGAGTAATGACCATTAGTGGACGGTTAATGACCATAATGGGTGGTTATTATCCAAAAAAATGATTTCCCTTTTAACTTTTGAAATCCAAAACTGAAAAGTTGTTGCCTTAAATCAAGGGATTAGATGGATATAGGGATTTGATTTGACAATAACCACTTCCAAGGAGATTTGATGACACAAGAGGAAGATTCTTATTTGTAGAAAGATAACTACCATAACTGTTAAGGTGGGGTCAAGGAATTTTGGTGGGGCCCATAAAATTTTGAATTCTGCGCTGCCTCCCCCTTGACCACAGCTCTTCCATCATGCCATGATTTTTATCTCGTCCAAACCTACGAGCAAAAACTGAACAGAGTCACAAATTCACAGATTTTCAATAAAACTTAAATCAAACATTCCCAAACTTTTTCTCAAGGTACAGAATCTGTCTTCACAGAGAGGTTTTGTAAAAATATCAGCAATTTGGTCTTCAGATTTTACAAATTGAATATCAATAGTACCCTTTTGCACATGTTCTCTAATGAAATGATATTTAATTTCAATGTGCTTTGTTCTTGAGTGCAAAACAGGATTTTTTGAAATATTTATGGCACTCATATTATCACAAAATAGGGGTATACTATTGATTTTTAATTTGTAATATTCCAATTGTGTTTTTAACCAAATTAATTGAGTGCAACATGATGCGGAAATGTATTCTGCTTCAGCTGTGGATAAAGCCACTGTGGCTTGTTTCTTGCTTGACCACATATTGAATGAGCTTCCAAGGAAGCAACACATGCCGGACGTGCTTCTTCTATCCACTCTATCTCCCGCATAATCTGCATCACAAAACCCTACTGCACAAAATTCATCAGATTTAGGATACCACAAGCCATAATCACAAGTTCCCTTAATGTATCTAATGATGCGTTTAACAGCCGTAAGATGGGATTCTTTTGGGTGAGATTGAAATCTTGAACATACACCCACACTTTGAACAATATCCGGTCTAGAGGAGGTAAGGTACATGAGTGAACCTATCATTCCTCTATACTTTGTTTCATCCACATCTTGACCATCATCATCCTTTTCAAGTTTTGTGTTGGGATGCATTGGTGTACCCATTGCTTTGGAGTTTTCTAGGCCAAACTTTTTAATAAGTTCTTTTGCATATTTTCCTTGGTAAATAAAAGTACCACTAGGAGTTTGTTTAATTTGGAGGCCAAGAAAGAAAGTAAGCTCTCCCATTAAACTCATTTCAAACTCACTAGTCATGAGTTTTCCAAACTCTTCACACAAGGAAATGTTGGCCGAACCAAATACAATATCATCAACATAAACTTGAACAAGAAGTATATCATCATTAGATGCTTTAATAAATAAAGTAGTTTCGGTGGTACCCCTTTGAAATTTATTTTCCAACAAGAAGGCACTAAGCCTTTCATACCAAGCTCTTGGAGCTTGTCTAAGACCATAAAGAGCCTTAGTTAATTTGAAAACATGATTTGGAAACTCTTTATGTTCAAAACCGGGGGGTTGAGCCACATACACTTCTCTATCAATAAAACCATTAAGGAAAGCACATTTAACATCCATTTGAAACATTTTGAAACCTTTATGGGCGGCATAGGCAAGAAGCAAACGAATTGCTTCCATTCTAGCTACCGGAGCAAAAGACTCATCAAAATCTATACCCTCTTCTTGATCGTAACCTTGGGCCACTAATCTAGCCTTGTTACGAACAACTTGTCCATCCTCACCAAGTTTATTTTTAAAGACCCACTTAGTACCCGTTACCTTCATACCATCCGAATAGGGTACTAATGTCCAAACCTCATTCTTGTCAAATTGAGCTAGCTCCTCTTGCATGGCTTTGACCCATGATGGATCTTCAAGAGCTTGTTTGACATTGTTGGACTCCATTTGTGACAAGAAAGCAAAGTTGCTAGGTTCAGTTTGCCTTTTGGTGGAGGATCTTGTTGTTACGCCATGAGAAGGATCACAAATGATGAAATCATGAGGATAACCTCTCATAGACTTCCATTCTCTAGGCTTTCGGACAAGTGTAGAACTTTGATGAACTTCTGGTGGTCTCACTGTTTCAGTTGCTCGTGCCTGTTCAGAAGACAAAATGGAAGTGTCTCCTCCAATCTGACGAGACAGAACAGGGCTGACAGATTCTTCATTCTGGACAGATTTAGGAATTTCTTTGCTTGTTCCATCTTCACAATCTGAATCAATATCCTTCACAATACTGGGAATTAAGTTAGAATCACAAAAAGTAACATGTATGGATTCCTCTATTGTCCTATGCTCCTTGAGATAAACTCTATAGGCCTTGCTTGTGGTGGAATATCCAACAAACATTCCTTCATATGATTTTGGATCAAATTTTCCAAGGTTTTCCTTATTGTTAAGTACAAAACATTTGCATCCAAAAACATGAAAATACTTAAGATTTGGAGGGGTTCCTTTCCATAGCTCATATGGTGTTTTCTTTAACCCTTTTCTAATGATTGTTCTATTCAAAATATAACATGCTGTGTTCACAGCTTCAGCCCATAAGAATTTAGGAATTTCACTCTCACATAACATAGCCCTAGTCATTTCTTGAAGGCTTCTATTCCTTCTTTCAACCACCCCATTTTGTTGGGGGGTTCTAGGACATGAAAAATTATGAGAAATCCCTAAGTCATCACAGAATTTTTCAAAATCTTGATTTTCAAATTCTCTTCCATGATCACTTCTTAAATGGGCAATTTTCAAATCCTTTTCATTTTGAATTTTCTTACAAAGGGTGGAAAAAGCATGAAAAGCATCATTCTTATGAGCAAGGAAAAGTACCCAACCAAATCTAGAGTAATCATCTACCACCACAAGACCATAATGTTTACCTCCTAAACTTTGAGTTCTAGTAGGACCAAAAAGATAATATGTAACATTTCCAATGGCCTTTTGGTTGAGATTCCATCTTTTGATTTAAAAGAGGATTTTACTTGTTTGCCTAATTGACAAGCGTCACAAGTGAGATCCTTATCAAACTTGATGTTTGGGATTCCTCTAACCAAATTTCTTTTGACTAGCTTAGAAATTTGATACATGCTAGCATGTCCCAACTTTCTATGCCAAAGCCATTTTTCAGATTCAAAATATGTGAAGCATGTTACATTTTGTTCCTTTAAATCCTCAAGAGTTAATCCATACACATTGTTGCATCTTTTAGCTTCAAGAAGAACATTCCCAGTTTTTTCACACACAACTAAACAAACAGATTTCTTAAAGATAACTTCAAAACCCAAATCACAAAGTTGACTAACACTAAGCAAGTTATGTTTCAAGCCATGTACAAGGAGAACATCATTTATACAAGAAGAAAAGTTTTTACCAACTTTCCCAACAGCCACAATTTTTCCTTTTGCATCATCACCGAAAGTGACAAGTCTTCCATCATAGTCATCAAGCTTTATGAAGAAGGTTGCCTTTCCGGTCATATGCCTAGAGCATCCGCTGTCCATATACCACACATTTTCCTTCCTTTTGGATGCTAGGCACACCTACAAAACAATGCTTAAGTAACCTTAGGTATCCAAATCTTTTTGGATCCTTTTACGTTAAACCATCTTCTATGTCCTAAGCCATTGTAATCAAAAACAATTTTATAAACTTTGTCACCAACCATTCTTTCACCGAAAAAGCATTGAATGGGAAAGTGTCCATTCCGATTGCATAGTCTACAAAACCTTGGAGTTGCCTTTTTGTTAAAGTAGGTGGGATCTTGAAATCTTGTGTCATTAGAAGATGAAGCAATATTTTCAAAATGTGAATTTTCAGATTTATGAAACCCCAACCCAGCCTTATCATAAAGAGGTTTTTGACTAGCCAAGATGTGATTTAAACTTTCAGAACTTTGTGTAAATTTGGCCAAGTCTTCCTCAAGTCTTTTAACCTTTTTAAGCAACTCTTCATTTTGTTTAAAACAGTCCACATATGCAAGAACACAATGGTTACTTTCACAGCTCCTAACTTGGGCTCTTAACTGCTTATTTTCTTCAACAAGATCACAAGCAGTTTCGGCCTCTCTCACTTTTTCTTTTAGAAAACTGTTTTCGGCCTTAAGAATGGTAATTTGCTGTTCAAGTTCTTGATTTTTCAGTAGAAAACATCTTATTTTTTCAGAAAGGTGGTCTATCATAAGATGGAGATCTTCAGTGTTAGGGTTATGAAAGACTACCTGATCTATGTGGTCTGCCATGAGACATGTTTGTGACTTGGTCTCGGTTTCTTCATCATCATCATCAGAGTCATTCTCCAAGTCTTCCCATGTGGCCATCAGTCCTTTCTTCTTTCCTCTTTTCGGCTTTTCTTCCTTTTTCAGCTTGGGACAATCAGATTTGAAATGCCCCATTTCCTTGCAATTATAGCAAGTTACCTTGCTAAGGTCTTTCTTTATTCTCCTTGTGCTGCTGCCTTTGCCTCTGAGCTTAGCCATTTTTTTGAATTTTTTTGCAAATAAAACAAACTCATTTTCAGAAGAGTTATCACTGGATTCATCATCCAGAGGGTTAGTCACAGAAGAAAATGCAATTCCTTTCTTTTTTGTATCCTTTTTCAAATAGGTATTTTCAAAAGCAAGAAGATTTCCTCTCAAATCATCAAGAGTCATGGAGTCTAAGCTACTGCTCTCAGAAATAATTAAGGCTTTAGTTTCCCACTCTTTTGTGAGACATCTCAACACTCTTCTCACTAGCACAGAATCAGAATGTGTAATTCCCAGAGCATCCAAGCCAACAATGATAGCATTGAACCGTTCAAACAGTTCATCAATGGACTCTCCTTCCTTCATTGCAAACATTTCATATTCTCTATTTAGCATATCTGTCCGAGTCTTCTTGACAATGGTGGTTCCTTCATGGGTGATTTGCAATTTGTCCCAGATTTCCTTTGCCGTTGTGCATCTTGATACCCGTCGGTACTCCTCGAAGCTGATAGCACAATTGAGCAGATTTATTGCCTTGGCATTTAACTCCACCTTCTTCCTATCTTCCTCGGTCCATCTTGCTTCTGGTTTGAGAGAAACAACTCCTTCTGCACTTGTGATAGTTGGAAATTGAGGCCCTTCGAGAATAATCTTCCAAAGTCTGTAATCCACTGCTTGTACGAATATCTTCATCCTCTCCTTCCAATAGGTATAATTTTTCCCATTGAAAAGAGGGGGTCTGTTGCTTGATTGACCTTCAGTTAGATTATAAGACACCACATTTGCGCCACTATTTTCTGCCATGAGGATCTTTACTCCAAGCTGCAAAGCTTGATCTCTTTGAGACCAAGCTCTGATACCAATTGATGGTTTCAGTGGCTAAGAGAAGGGGGGTTGAATCTTAGCCCCTTTTTTATGTTGCTGACACTTGCTGAATACAGAGGAGGCTTTTCTGTTTTTGCTCGTCACTGGACACGAGCAACTTTGTTTTGTCTCGTCCCTTGCCACGAGACTTTTCTTTTTGTCTCGTCACTTGGCACGAGATAATATTAGTTTTTGCTCCTGTGCAGTAGAAATAGAAATGTAGGAGAGAAGAGTTGAAGATTACACCCAGATATATCCTGGTTCAGCTGCTAAGTGCAGTGCAGCCTACATCCAGTCTCCATCACAAACATGATGGAATTTCACTATAATCAATTTGATTACAACTTGTAAAGTGCTAACCCAACTTACAAGGGGATTCCCATAGAATCATGAAACACAACATAGATGAACAAAGGAACTCTAAGACATCTATGGCTTTTTTTCTTTTAATTTTGCACTCTCTGCCTTTTTCCACTCTATGGCTTTTTCATTACAAACCTCACTGTTTGCCTTTTACCATGAGACTCAAGACATGACAAAATTAAACAGAAAAATACAAAACAGAATACATTGAAGGAGAAGAGAAAACTGTTGGCTCAGGTAGCTCTGAGAACACTGTGCCTTGCACTCTCAAACTTTCTCCTTGCTTCAAACAGTGGCTGTCCACCCTTATTATAGAAGAGGGGAGCCTCCACTTATTGAAGCCAAAACCGAACCAACTTCTTCCTCCTTCAACAAAACCGGTTCGGCCACATAGAGAGAGAAGAGATAACCATGCATTAACCAACATGCAATTACCTCTAGTCCTTTCTTGATCATCACCCTTCATCAATCCGAGCTCTCCATCCTTGGCTTGCTCTCCAAGATGGAATTCTGGCCCTTGATGCTTCATGATGATGATGACTTCATCTGCTTCAATCTCTGCCTTCAACCATCACTTCGCCACTCTAGCTACTCCCTGTGGTGGTTGAGCAGAATCAAAGACAAGCCATGCTTCAAGAATCTCCCTTGCTGGCCGAGATCTTCTTCTTCCTTTTTGAGCATGCAAAGCTCAAGATAACCTCACCAAATCTGACCACATTTGGTAAGTATCTTAGCCACAGCTCATTTTTATTTTAGTATGTTTTCTTGCCATCATTAGCTTGATGGTCTTGATGCATGCAACTCCTTCTTTTTCTTTGTTAATGAGCACGGCGTCCATGGTTTACTGGACAAAGACCAAAGAAGAAGCAAGAAAGAGATGAGAGAGAGGAAAGAGAAATAGTAGTTAATGAAACAAAAGATAAAAGTGAATTAATTTTCCTTTCTCTTTTTACTGACAAACGTGTAGCCTTGGTGCTTGCAATCACATCACTTTGTCAATTTCTCTCTCATAGTTCCCATGTAATAAATGATAGTTGAGTGTAATTTGAAATCCAACACATGTTTGAATTTTGGATCTGTTGAAAACAATTTGGGTTCCCTCTTTTTCGGGTAATGCATGAGGAATTAGCATTGCATATAATTGGGCTTAGTTGCATCAAATATTAAATCTGGCCCATTTGGTTAACATTTGCTTTCTTGATGAAAATTGTTTCGGATCAAGCATAAGAGGTTCTCATCAAAAATTAACCATGGGCTTGGTTGTAAGCAACATCAAGCTTGGCCCAACAATATAAAATTTCAGCCACTTAGTATATAATCATGCAACAAGGCTGGTTTTTGGGCTTAAGCCAGAAACTCATTTTTCGGCCCAATATAAAATCTGCACAACAAAATTATTAATTAGGCAAATATAAATTAAGATCAAATTAATAATTTTGTAATTAAACATTTTAATAATGTTTGTTCATCATCAAAATTAAATAAGAGTTTTCCAAACTCATCAGTCACCATTCGGCGCCGCCAACTTAGGAAATTCGTCCCAGGTATCTTCCTAAAGATTTTCAACTTTGCTGTTTACTCTTCTCATTCTGTTGTTCAATATCATTTTCAATAGCCCTATTTATTTGTTATAAATAATAACATTTTAATTGTGAACTCATTGCAAGTAGCACAGGTTTATGTATTCCTCTTTTTTAAACAGTTCTGTCCAACAGTCACAACCAAAATTAATGTGCATTTAAAATTATAAATTGTTATTTTACACGTGGAGTACTGCTTCCACAATTTACATTTATGTGTTTCTCTTTTTCAAATTGTTATTCCACATGTGCAGTATTGCTTCCACAATTTACTTAGAATGGATTATCATTCTTTGACCATGTCTTATTCTCTTTGTTGTAGAAGGATTTGCAGTGGTAATGACAGACTACCCAAAATTGCTAGATTAAAGAGGCGGAGAGCAATCCTTTCAAAAAAACGAAGACAAGAAGATATGTGCCTCCAAGGCTCCAACATATGATTATGCAGCTTGGTTTGTTTAACATAATTTTTATTGCACCTTTCTTATTTTATTGTAAATTGATTCATAAGGTGATTTTGATGCCTATTTTAAAAATGTAGAAACACAATTATTTAAAACAATTAGATCTATCTATAACAGCCCAGACCACCCGCTAGCACGATATTGTTCGCTTTGGCACACAAGGCCTCACGGTTTTGCCTTTGACGATAGGGATGATAGCCGAAGCCCCCCCACACTCACTCGTCAAAACGCGTCATGCTAGGGAGAGGTATCCACACCCTTATAAGGCATGCTTCGTTCCCCTCTCCAACCGATGTGGGCCTTACACTATCCAATTTAGACAAGCAAGGATGAGGAGAAAGCAATATCTTCGGTCAAAGAGGAGTGCCAATTTCGCTTCCACTTCAAGTTAGTACAAAAAGAGTCTTATAACATATTCTGTTCTATTGAGCAATCCTTTCAAAAAAAGGAAGACAAGACGATATGTGCCTCCAGCATATGATTATGCAGCTTGGTTTGTTTAACATAATTTTTATTGCATCTTCCTTATTTTATTGTAAATTGATTCATAAGGTGATTTTGATGCCTATTTTGAAAATGTAGAAACACAATTGTTTGAAACACTTAGATCTATCCAATTTAGACAAGCAAGGATGAGAAGAAAGCAATATCTTCGATCAAAGAGGAGTGCCAATTTACCTCTTCCACTTCAGAATCAACCACTCATTTTTTGTCAAATCAACTATTATTTCCAAATTAGCAAAAAAATAAAATATATAAAAAAATATACCACTAATAAATATATACAAATTTGTAACTTACAAGAATCCATATCCCTATATTTATTATATTTTATTGTTATAAACAATCTATTCTTAATAATCCCAATAATTAATTTATTTATTTTTATAAATAACTCATTAAATGTAATAAACATCTATTCTTATAAATGTCATAATAATCTATTAATCATAATAAATTTTACGTTACAAATCTATTCAAATTCTATACTATTTGTACTACTTATATAAGTCTCTTATTACTATTTCTTCAAATAACATCAAATTTAGTACAAAAAAATTATTTTCGCACTACACAATATCTCAAACTTACTCAATGGAGTATCATTCTTTGGATAATATCACCAAACAAACACAATTGGTTATCAAAGTTCATGTGGTTCGTGGAAAACATTAACACCCACAAATGAAGAAGAGTTTCTTTGCTTAGAAATGATTATATTAGATGAAAAGGTACAAAACAAATATATTTATTGTATTTTTAAATTGTAGTTTTAAATTGAACATTTTCTAACACTATTTTGAATTTGTATCACTTGAGATATTGTTTGACAAAGTGGGTCAAAGAAAAATATTAACAGGTAATTTCACTTTATACTATTTCAATTATTCTTATTAAAAATAACTTATTTAAAAAAAATCTACACATTTTTGTTCTTTTTATTGTAGATGTCATTAGAAAACTGCATGCAAGAGATTAAGGAAAAAGAAAATCATACAAATTCAAGACACATCTTTAGAAAAAGAACATACATGCAAAGATGGAACAAACACAATAGAAAGTGCATACAACTCAACAATTCATAAAAAACATGCCTTCACAAAAATCTACAATAGAAAGAAGAAAGCAACAACTCAAACAATAACCCATAAAGAAAAAGGAGGACGAACGCCACATAAGAAGAATAAGTCCATCAACCAAAACAAATGCAAAAATCAAACCACCAGATAAAAATATCACTTTGTACAACTCCAACATCCAAAATTTTTTTACTCCATATTATTTTAAACAAAACACCTTTTAAATTTAACTTTAGTTTACACATATTTAATTCTACAAAACATAGTCATTTTTAATATTTATTATATACTATCATTAATTTACCTTGATGCGCGGGTCTCATTCTAGTTATAAAGAAACTAAAGTGATTGATGTTTATAATACTACAAGTTATAAAAGGAAAAATTTTTCCATACACATAATACACTGACCTTACATAACAATAACCCTGTATATTTGTAGCTATCCTCTTCAATTCAGTCCAAAAAGATCAAATATTCTATGACAATGCTTTTTCTTGAATCATTTGAAATTTTGAATCCCACTGCAGGTTAATATATGTACAAACTGCACATAACATTTTATAACTCTTTTCTTTCCACAAATCAAGCTATTATTTTATTTTTTCTGTGCAAAAGAGCAAAAATAAAATTATAGAGAGGAAGAGAGAAACATACCAACAAAAAAAAGAATCTTTTCAACAAAAAAGATGTTCACTGTCCTTCAATTTTTGTTTCATGTTAATTGTTATCTTCTTTTGTAAATGTGATTTTATTGAAAAATATGAATGTTAATAAGTATTAGAGAGAGCAATGAGTTTGTGAAAGAAAGAAAAGATATTTGTTGAACTACAAGTGCAAAGTGAGAGGTTCCCAGATAAATGAAAGAAAAGAATGCAATTTGTCATACGAGTTCAATTGTCTTTTTTCTCTTGAAGGAAATGGAAATTTATGCGTGTGTGAATTTAAATGTGGTAGCATGAGAAACATGAAGATTAGAGAATTACCTGCTCAGAAATCTCTATTCAGAAAATTTAATGTTGGGGATGTGGGAAATTTTGGACCAAATTTGTTGATGCTTATTCTTGCATAATCCTCCCAGCAAACGACACCCTTCAATTTGGAGTAGCAAGAGAGAGGGAGGCAGCTTTTCTCCTTCCATATTCTCCAGCTTCTGGCAGAATGAAATGCTTAATTGTTGAAGGGAGGTGAGGCGGAGAAGCTCGTTGCACTCCAATGTCTCCAGATTATCGAACCACCATATATAAAGAGTGGTAAGGGAAGGAAGGTGAGGCAGCGAACCCACCTCTGGGTATGACTTTATGTTCTTACAGTTATAACCATCAATGGCAAGATGAGTGAGGGCGTCCAAGTTGGCCATCCATGATAGATCCCTTGTTTGTTGCTCGCAAATTCGCACTACAAGTGATTTCAAGTTAGGCGGCAAACCACCCTCTGGCAACCTGCAAATATTTGGGCAGCTTTGTATGTTGAGAGACTGTAGACTTGGGAGTATACTCTTCATGTCACGTGGTAATGCCTCCAACTTTGAGCACCCTATTATCTTGAGATGAGTCAAGTTGGGTGCAGCCAGTCCTTCTCCTGCTAATGACACTAATTTGTCGCAGAATCTAATGGAGAGACGTTGAAGAGCAGCGTGTGGTGCCTCTGACATTGACACTGATTCCAGATTTGAACACACTGTTATATCGAGATTCTTGAGATTGGGAAAGACATCCAACGACAAGGAGGTCAGTGAATGACAGCTGTGTATTAGTAGCTCTACCAAATCGTACTTGTGCTGCGGGAATTCCACTTTGCTGCAGTCCGTGATTGTGAGCTTTTGCAAAGATTTGGGTAGTAAACAATTGTTCGGCCAGGACACAGCAAACGAACACCCGATAATTTCTACTTCTTGGAGGGAGGGTAGATGCTTAATGCTGATCATTTCGTTAAATGCAGACTCCACCACAGATTCACTTCCCCTAATTGATAATCTATCCCCATTAAGTGACATATCTGCAAACCCTGCTGCTTCAGATTGGATAACTAGCTTGCGAACTTTCAAAGCATCCGATGAAGAAGAAACAATTCTCATCAATACCCGATGAAGCGTATCTCCCTTTAACATTGGACAATCTATTATTTGAAGACTCTTAAGCTGAGGAAAAGCTTTTGAGTCAGGTAAGTGCCACTCCTCCCAACATGGCATGTTATCAAATTCCAAACTCTCCAACAAGGGAAAAGGAGGAGCAATATGCAAAGAAGGGTCACCAATACCCTTGTAAAACTCCATGCCAACACACTTCAGCTGATCAAAACCTTGAATGCGCAGGGCCTTAAGATATGGCAACTGTCCAAGTGAAGGTAGCATGCAGCAATTGTTGCAAGACTCTAGAGATACACTTGTCATATTGTTGTAAGAACAGTGTCCCAACCAATCTGGAAATATTGTACCCTTGTATCCCTTGATTCTCAACTCTTTCAAGCTGTTGTGAGGTTGCAAGCTGTCAAGTATATCTCTTTCGGCTTTTGTGTTCGGAACCATATCATCACCTGAAGACCACTCCAAGTATAATTCGTTGATGAGATTCTTGTTTGTCATCCTTGCATTCTCTGCTTCTTTCACGTCCACAATATTCTCCAACTTCTTAAGCTCAAGTGATCCGTGAAGATTTGAGAGCCCTCCTAATTCCTTGATTCCATTATCTTCATGCTTGCCCACCACAAACGAACTTAAGGTATGCAAGTGTTTCATTTTGCTTATTCCTCCAGGCATTTCTTCCAAAGAAGTTTTCCTAAGATCAAGGTGCCGTAAATTCACAAGATTGTGCATGTTAACGGGCAACATGGTCAACTCAGTACATCTGTACAATATTAATGTTTGCAGATTATACAAGTTGCACAATGATTCTGGCAACCTGTTAATGTCAGTCGAAGAGAGATTCAAATACCGTAGATGAATCAATTCACCTATTGAATCAGGTAATACATCAAGTTTATGAAAGGATAAAACTCTCAAGCATATAAACTTAGATGCTACACTTTCCATGCTGAACAAATCATCGATATACAACGATGTCCTGAAAGATTCCAACTTTGCATTGGAGTTGAAGACTTTTGAGATTGGACGATGTAACCTTTCAGGTGGGAAATATGAGAAATGGCGAGTGAGAACCTTCTTTTCTTCATGTTCACCAAGTGCTTCTATTCTACAATAGAAATCTCCAGCAAGGAATATTGCCAAGTCATGCAAGAGATCATGCATCACAAAATACTCCTTATTGTCTTGAAGCTTTTTAAAGAATAACCTTGAAACTAATTCTTCAAAACACTTGCAACCAACCTCTTCCAAGCTCTCTCCTCACTTTGGTAGTCTTAAAAGATCTTCGGCCATCCACAACAAAATTAGTTCATCTTTCTCAAAGTGATAATTTTTGGGAAACAATGAACAATAAACAAAGCAACGCTTTAAATATGAAGGAAGTTGATGATAACTTACTAACAACGCTGGAATAATCTTACTGTCATTTATAGAAAATCCCCAAATGTCACTCCTTGATATTTTTTCCCATTCCTCAGCAACATGCCCTCTGCACAAGCAACCAAGGGTTTCGGCTGCTAATGGCAAACCATCACACTTCCTAGCAATGCTTCTGCCTATTCCTTCTAGTGTCGGGTTCCCATTTGATTCTGGAAAAGAAGCATTGGCTGCAAACACTGACCAACAGTAGTCTTCTGATAATGGAATGAGATAGTGAGGGTGATAATTTGTTTGAACAACTGAACCAACATCTTCCTTGCGAGTAGTTAGAAGAATAGTACTTCCCTTAACCCCATATTGAAAAGGGGCTAGAAAATCCTTCCATTGATGATGATCATTACTCCAAACATCATCCAAAACAATAAAGAACTTCTTTTCGGAAAATCCTTTCTTCAAAGCATCTTGAACTGAATTGAAGCTATCAAGATCCTGAGCATTTGTAGAGATCTCCTTTACTATATTCCTTGTAGTCTCAACAATATTGAAGTTTTCCGAAACGCAAACCCATGCTTTCCGATCAAATCCCTCCATCAACTCTGCATTATTATACATCCATTGAGCCAAAGTAGTTTTACCAACACCACCCATGCCAACAATAGAGATCACAGACAGGTGATGCTCATTGTTGTCATTCAGCATCTTGATTAAGGCCTTCTTGTCATCCTCCCTTCCATACACATTCCCTCTTACAAGAGAAGTGGTTGGAGTTTTCCAGGAGAAGGTAGCAGTGGAAATCTTTTCAAGCCCAAGCTTTCCTTTCCGGTTCTCAAGATCTTCTATCCTTCTAACCACCCTTTCTATCTCATTCACCATCTTCCTGTCTTCAGAATTCAAGAAGCTAGGCAAGAAATTGCGTACCCCCTTTTGAGTTGCAGCTTTGGTGCAGATAAGGTCCAGCAAGTCATCGGCAGTGTAAAGAGCATCTCGGAGACAGTTGAGCCACTGCTTCACATCATGGTTATCAAGTTGCTTGAGCTCTGCATCATCAACAAGAGCTCCAGCATCTGTCAGAGCATTCTTCAGCCTTTCAACCAAGTCAGGGCTAAGCTTCTTGCCCACAACCAAGTTGACAGCATCAGCAGAAATGAGCCTGTCTAGCACAACATTAATGAAGCCGGACAGAAAAGCTCCACCAACAAGAACTCCAGCCATGATCTCGAACAATAGCAAAGTGATCAAACTTTCAGAAGAGGCAAGAGAACAATGTTTACAAGGTACTGAACTGAGGGGCTACTGAATCAAGAATATCCCAAGATGTCCATGATTTCACGTGGTATCGGTCTCCGAGGTAAATTAAAATAATTCTAACAAGTGGAGTTGCTAGCTGGCTTTTCACTAACTCTTCATTTTTTAACTTTTCATTGAAGGATGAGACAAATTATGCAAATAGCAAAAGTGGTGTTGTTTCAGTGTGGCCAACGGACACTAGTCTTTGTGAAAAATAGTTAATTACATAAAACTAGGAACTTCATGTGACTGCAATGTATGTATGTAAGTACCATGGTGATATATTATGTTGTGAGGTTGTTAATAGTGGGGTTAAAACTTAAAATGTTGGCTTGGAACTAATAATTTTCTATCTTCAAGGTTACTTCTTAAAAGAATAAAAATAATGAAGATTGTAAATCATATGTTGTTGAATTTATTACACTTAGTTTGGTTGGAACTAATTAGTTTTGTATTTTTTAATTTGCTACGGAAATGCAAGGTGAAGAAGGTTTCAATTGTTTCACGAATTAGAGCATGTACGTACTATATAGATAAAGCAGAATTAGGGGCTAATAAATCATGAATTCATGATGATTATTTCGCTGTTGAATTGATGGATGTTGTTATACTTATTTGTGTGTTAAACTGAGATTACTTTCCATGGAAAGTTGTACATACATATTAAAAACAAAAGACTTAAGAAATCAAGCTCAACATATTGCAAAACTGAAGTGAAGAAAATAGTCGGTTTTATATCATTAACAGAGAAATTCAAGGTGTTAAGAACTTTCACTGACAAAATATGTGATGAAATTTCACTTTTATCAAACCAGTTAAAAATTGATCTTAACTCGTTAACTGGCTTTGTTGTAAATAATTAAATAAAAAAGTAACAAAATGTGTCAATGTGCAGCTTCTATATTTTTATCATGCAGACAGAGAGCTTCAGAAACAAAATAGATCAAAATATGTAAATTGAAATGAATAGCGAAAGGCACAAAAGAATAAAACTAGTAATTTTTATACTGGTTTGATCTCAACTCTCCATCAAGAGGTGAGATTTTTCCCTAAAGTATTCTTACAAGTGGATGATGAAGCCCAGTAGGCTGTGCACTCCTTCTCTCAAAAAATGAAGCTGCAACTGCAATAAATTCACTACATATGTGCATTGTTTTGAGGGCAGTTGCAAGTTGTGTTGATGTTTATCTTTCAATTTTCCCTCTCCTTTTCTGCTATCATTTCTTTTTTCTGAATAGCATGTTGGATACTGATATATCTCTGTATATAAACAAGACAAGGAAGAAATTTTTATCCTAAAAGAACCTTTTTCTTAGTATTAGAAATAGCTTATTATAGACATCTACAACATAGCAATTACTTGATCCTTTTATTTTGAAAATTTTCTTAAACACCTCATGCAGATTCCTTTTACTATCCTGCATGAATCTTCAACACAGCTACTGATTACGTAATCAAAAAGCTATCATCCAATTTTGATGTTCTCAAATGCTAGATACACAAAAAACAAAAATATTTAAATTTATGTATATATTTAAATTTTGATATTCTTAAATTATTTTGCATGTTTTGACTGAAACTGGCATTCAAGATCATTTCAAAACTGCAATTCTCTCAGGACAATTGCTGCTTGATCTTCAAAGTATCTCCTGAAGCACATATTATATATATATATATATATATATATATATATATATATATATATATATATATATACACATTTCAAGAATAAGTGTTTGTCATAATTTCATCACAATAACCACAGACATATTTATGTGAAAACCTCATGAACACAATGTTGGATTATTAGTTTGATTTTAGAGTTAGCAGTTGAAAAGAAATGACACCCAAAAACAGGAAGTCAAAGCAGAACTAGAGCAATTATAAAGAAACTAAAGTGATTGATGGTTATAATACTACAAGTTATAAAAGAAAATTTTTTCCATACACATAATACAGTGAATTTACATAAAAATAACCCTGTATATTTGTAGCTATCCTCTTCAATTTAGTCCAAAAAGATCAAATATTCTATGACAATGCTTTTTCTTGAATCATTTGAATCCCATTGCAGGTTAATATATGTACAAACTGCACATACCAAGATAAAGATCAATGAGTGAAGTTGATAGGAATGAAATTGCTGCTGATGGCATCACCAGAACTTCACCTTCTAATGACTATTTCAGGTACAGGATTGTCATCTTTAAATGTGGAAAGCATATTCTTGAATCACGTCTGCATTATCTACATACCTTCATCACCTTGTGAATTTGTCTGATGATGTATCCAAATCCAGAAAGGAAGAAATAGTTATTATTATAGAATGTTTTCTCTTAGTACTAGAAATAGTTTATTATAGGCATCTAATACTATTCATTTATGTAATGATTCAAACTGTGGTTTAAAATAAAAATGACTATATAACAATAACTTGATCCTTCTATTTTGAAAGCTTATATAGCTCATGCATGCTGATTCCTTTTATTATTCCTATATGAATCTTGCAGCACAACAACTGACTCTGATCATAAAGAATTGACAAAGACAGGAACACCATTTTATAACTCTTTTCTTTCCCCAAATTAAGCTATTATTTTGTTTTTCCTCTGTGCAAAACAGCAAAAATAAAACTATAGAGAGGGATAGAGAAACATACCAACAAAATCAGAAGCTTTTCACTAAGAAGTGCTACTCCAACTTTCTCCATCATGTCTTCCTTTCTATCTTGTTCATTCTAGTGTAGATACTAACATGAAGCCAAACTCAGTCACCACAGCTTTTGGTAACTATTTTATTAGACTCACTTCTTCAAAAGTCATCTAAATGCATGAATCTAATTGGATGACCATGTAAATCAAACTCTTTGTTTAATACATCTAAAAATATTCTTAAATGTTGGATACACAAATAAGATATTCACTGTCTTTCAATTTTTGTTTCATGTTAATTCTTATCTTCTTTTTAAAGGTGATTTTATTGAAAAATATGAAGGTTAATAAGTATTACAGATAGCAAGAGCCAATGACTTTGTGAGAGAAACAAAAGATATTTCTTGAACTACAACTGCAAGCTGAGATCTTCCCTAATAAATGAAAGAAAAGAATGCATATTTTCCAGTTGGCATATGAGTTCAACTAGTTAATGTTGTCTAAAGAAAGAGAATATTTTTCAATTGAAGATCCCTCATTTGTTGCTCGCAAAATCCCACAACAAGTGATTTCAAGTTATGCGGCAAACCACCCTCTGCCAACCTGCAAATGTTTTAATAAGTATGAGTTTTAATAAGTATGACTTGAAAAATATGAGTGTTAATAAGTATGACTTGTGTATGTGTGAATTTAATTGTGGTAGCATGTGTGAATCATGAAGATTAGAGAATTACCTGCTCAGAAATCCCTGTTTAGAAGACTTTAATGTCAGGGATGTGGGAAATTTTGGGCCAGATTAGTTGATGCTTGTTCTTGCAGTGTTCTCCCAGCAAAGGACACTTTTGAATTCTCAGTAGCAAGAGAGAGGGAGGCAGCTTTTCTCCTTCCATATTCTCCAGCTTGTTGCACAATGAAATGTGTAGTTGTTGAAGGGAGGGGAGGCGGAGAAGCTCGTTGCACTCCAATGTCTCCAGATTCTTAAAGTTGTAGAGACGCAGAGTGGTAAGGGAGGGAAGGTGAGGCAGCGAACCCACCTCTGGGTATGACTTTATATTCTTACACCAATAACCACTAATAATAAGACGAGTGAGGGCGTGCAAGTTGGCCATCCATGATAGATCCCTCATTTGTTGCTCGCCAATTTCCACATGAAGCTCTTTCAAGTTAGGCGGCAAACCACCCTCTGGCAACCTGCAAATGTTTGGGCAACCATACATGTGGAGAGAGTGTAAAGTTGGGAGTAGACTCTTCATGTCACGTGGTAATGCCTCCAACTTCTCGCAGAAGCTGACTTCAAGATGAGTCAAGTTGGGTGCAGCCAGTCCTTCTCCTGCAAATGACACTAATTTGAAGCAGTAAGTAATGGATAGACGTTGAAGAGCAGCGTGTGGTGCCTCTGACATTGACACTGATTCCAGATTCCTACAATTATGTATATTGAGATTCTTGAGATTGGGAAAGACATCCAACGACAAGGAGGTCAGTGAATGACAGCTGGAATGTATTAGTAGCTCTACCAAATCATACTTGTGCTGCGGGAATTCCACTTTGCTGCACTCCGTGATTGTGAGCTTTTGCAAAGATTTGGGTAGTAAAGGCCAGAACACAGCAAACGAACACCCGAAGATTTCTATTTCTTGGAGGGAGGGTAGATGCTTAATGCTGATCATTTCGTTAATTACAGACTCCACCACAGATTCACATCTCCTAATTGATAATGTATCCCCATTAAGTGACATACCAGGAAACAATCCTTCTCGAAATTCGCTTATAACTAACTTGCGAACTTTCAAAGCATCCATTGAAGAAGAAACGATTCTCATCAATACCTGATGAAGCATATCTCCCTTTAACATTCGACAATCTCTTATTTGAAGACTCTTAAGCTGAGGAAAAGCTTTTGAGTCAGGTAAGTGCCACTCCTCCCAACATGTCATGTTATCAAATTTCAAACTCTCCAACAAGGGAAAAGGAGGAGCAATATGCAAAGAAGGATTGTCTTCATTCTTGTAAAACTCAATTCCAATGCTGCTGAGCTGACCGAAATCTTGAATGTACAGGTCCTTAAGAGATGGCAACTGTCCAAGTGAAGGCAGCATGCAGCAATTGTTGCAAGACACTAGAGATACACTTGTCATATTGTTGTATGAACAGTTCCCCAACCAATCTGGAAATACTGTACCCTTATATCCCTTGATGATCAACTCTTTCAAGCTGTTGTGAGGTTGCAAGTTGTCAAGTATATCTCTTTCAGCTTTGGTGTTCGGAACCATATCATCACCTGAAGACCACTCCAAGTATAATTCGTTCATCAGATTCTTGTTTGTCATCCTTGCATTCTCTGCTTCTTTCACATCAACAATATTCTCCAACTTCTTAAGCTCAAGTGATCCATGAAGATTTGAGAGCCCTCCTAATTCCTTGATTCCATTATCTTCATGCTTCCCCACCACAAAGAAACTTAAGGTATGCAAATGTTTCATTTTGCTTATTCCTCCAGGCATTTCTTCCAAACAAGTTTTCCTAAGATCAAGATGCCGTAAATTCACAAGATTGTGCATGTTAATGGGCAACATGGTCAACTTAGAACATCCGTACAATATTAAAGTTTGTAGATTATACAAGTTGCACAATGATTCTGGCAACCTGTTAATGTCAGTCCAAGAGAGATTCAAATACCGTAGATGAATCGATTCACCTATTGAATCAGGTAATACATCAAGTTTATGAAAGGATAAAACTCTCAAGCATATAAACTTAGATGCTACACTTTCCATGCTGAACAAATCATCGATATACAAGGATGTCCTCAAAGATTCCAACTTTGCATTGGAGTTAAAGACTTTTGAGATTGGATGATGTAACCTTTCAGGTGGGAAATATGACAAATGGCGAGTGAGAACCTTCATTTCTTCTTGTTCACCAAGCTCTTCTATTCTACAATAGAAATCTCCAGCAAGGAATATTGCCAAGTCATGCAAGAGATCATGCATCACAAAATACTCCTTATTGTCCTGAAGCTTTTTAAAGAATAACCTTGAAACTAATTCTTCAAAACATTTGCAACCAACATCTTCCAAGCTCTCTCCTCTCTTTGGTAGTCTTAAAAGATCTTCGGCCATCCACAACAAAATTAGTTCATCTTTCTCAAAGGGATAATCTTTGGGAAACAATGAACAATAAACAAAGCAACGCTTTAAATATGAAGGAAGTTGATGATAACTTACTAACAACGCTGGAATAATCTTACTGTCATTTATAGAAAATCCCCAAATGTCACTCCTTGAGATTTTTTCCCATTCCTCAGCAACATGCCTTCTGCACAAGCAACCAAGGGTTTCGGCTGCTAATGGCAAACCATCACACTTCCTAGCAATGCTTGTGCCTATTCCTTCTAGTGTCGGGTTCCCATTTGATTCTGGAAAAGAAGCATTGGCTGCAAACACTGACCAACAGTAGTCTTCTGATAATGGAATGAGACAGTGAGGGTGATAATTTGTTTGAACAACTGAACCAGCATCTTCCTTGCGTGTTGTCAGAAGAATAGTACTTCCCTTAACCCCATAGTGAAAAGGGGCTAGAAAACCCTTCCATTGATGATGATCATTACTCCAAACATCATCCAAAACAATAAAGAACTTCTTTTCAGACAATCCTTTCTTCAAAGCGTCTTGAATTGAATTGAAGCTATCAAGATCCTGAGTATTTGTAGAGATCTCCTTTACTATATTCCTTGTAGTCTCAACAATATTGAAGTTTTCCGAAACGCAAACCCATGCTTTCTGATCAAATCCCTCCATCAACTCTGCATTATTGTACATCCATTGAGCCAAAGTAGTTTTACCAACACCACCCATGCCAACAATAGAGATCACAGAGAGGTGATGCTCATTGTTGTCATTCAGCATCTTGATTAAGGCCTTTTTGTCATCCCCCCTGCCATACACCTTCCCTTTTTCAAGAGAAGTGGATGGAGTTTTCCATGAGAAGGTAGCAGTGGAAATCTTTTCAAGCCCAAGCTTTCCTTTGCGGTTCTCAAGATCTTCTATCCTTCTAACCACCCTTTCTATCTCGTTCACCATCTTCCTGTCTTCAGAATTCAAGAAGCTAGGCAAGAAATTGCGTACCCCCTTTTGAGTTGCAGCTTTGGTGCAGATGCGGTCCAGCAAGTCATCGGCAGTGTAAAGAGCATCTCGGAGACAGTTGAGCCAGTCCTTCACATCATGGTTATCAAGTTGCTTGAGCTCTGCATCATCAACAAGAGCTCCAGCATCTGTCAGAGCATTCTTCAGTCTCTCAACCAAGTCAGGGCTAAGCTTCTTGCCCACAACCAAGTTGACAGCATCAGCAGAAATGAGCCTGTCCAGGACAACATTAATGAAGCCAGACAGAAAAGCTCCACCAAGAACTCCAGCCATGATCTCAAACAATAGCAAAGTGATCAAACTTTCAGAAGAGGTAAGAGAACAATGTTTACAAGGTACTGAACTGAGGGACTACTGAATCAAGAATATCCCAAGATGTCCATGATTTCACGTGGTATCGGTCTCCGAGGTAAATTAAAATAATTCTAAGAAGTGGAGTTGCTAGCTGGCTTTTCACTAACTCTTCATTATTTAATTTTTCATTGAAGGATGAGACAAATTATGCAAATAGCAAAGCCAACGGACACTAGTCTTTGTGAAAAATAGTTAATTACATAAAAACTAGGAACTTCATGTGACTGCACATGTATGTATGTAAGTACCATGGTGATATATTATGTTGTGAGGTTATTAATAGTGGGGTTAAAATGTTGGCTTGGAACTAATAATTTTCTATCTTCAAGTTTACTTCTTAAAAGAATAAAAATAATGAAGATTGTAAGTCATATATTGTTGAATTTATTACACTTAGTTTGTTTGGAACTAATTAGTTTTGTATTTTTTAATTTTCTACAGAAATGCAAGGTGAGGAAGGTTTCAATTGTTGCGCGAATTAGAGCATGTACATACTCTATAGATGAAGCAGAATTAGGGGCCAACGAATCATGATGATTATTTCATTATTGAATTGATGGATGTAGATATTATGTTCTACTCATAATTCTTATTTGTGTGTTAAACTAAGATTACTTTCCAGAAAAGTTGTATATACATATGGAAAACAAAAGACATAAGAAATCAAGCTTAACATAACGCAAAAAACTGAAGTGAAGAAAATAGTAAGTTTTCTTCTTTTCAGCTTCTTTGTTTTCCCCATTCAGCTGAATTAATTATGTTGTCACATGTCAAGAGTTTTGTAATGTACTGCATTATTTTGTTACTCTCTTTTAATTAATTATATCACATATGGTAGCTATTTGCTGATCTTGTGTATCTCTAACAAGTATACACCTCTCTTTTGGGTCTCTCGTGTATATTTTTCTGTTTTGTTGACAAGATTCTCTTTTCAACAACTTATTAGTAGTCTATATGCAGAACAACATAGAGAATTTGCTTAGGAGAAATAACTATAGAGCCAACCAAGCAGGGTTAGAGTTATCTTTCCCCCGTTTTTTGTTTTGGGAAATTATGTGATTACAAAAAGTATACAAGGACGTTTCAATTATGAAGATGAATATTTAACTTTTATAGAAAAGGATCTCTTTTTGGATGATAAAATAAATAAAAAATTGAAAATGAGTTTCTGGACAAAAGAAATCCTGGTCTAATTTTCATGATGAAGTCCCTTATCTTATACCATATAATTTCAACAAAGTTTATCTTGCAAGTATTTCAAGACTAGTTAAAATAAAAAAAGCAAACGAGGAAAGAAAAGATAATGCATCACAGTGAAACTAATGTTTAATTGCAGAGGAATATAAGTTCTTTATATATATAGTCTTAAGAGTTTTCATTGAGAACGTATGTGATGAAATTTTACTTTTCTCAAAACACAATTTCACTCAAACAGCACCACCAACAAGATCAACAGGATGCACTCTTTCTCTCAGAAAATGAAGCTACAACTTCAATACATTCACTATATATATGTTTAGCTTTCAAGCTTCCCTCTCCTTTTCTGAAACTGATATCATTTCTGTTTTCAGAATATTTGACCTTCTCTGCTCAAGTGACAGCAAGGGCATTCCATTGTTTCTGTATTGCTGCGTAGTCCTCAATGTATCTAATGCAGAGCTCAGAGGCTTTCTCCTGAAACACTAATAAACATACACAAATAACAGCATTTCAAGATCAGTTATCATTCTATAGTCTCAGTCCTTTTTTATTTTCTACACCTTTTTTGAGAATGCATAGTACTGCAGTTATGTTGGATCATTGTTTTGATTTTAGAGTCAGCAGTGAAAGGATATTTAACAAACCCAAATGCCACCAAAAAGTTAAATTGCAAAGAGGAAGTTAAATGCAGTTAGATAGAAAAATAAAGTGATCACAAGCATAATCTAATTCCCATAATACTACAACTTAGAAAAGATTTTCAATGTAGACATTTCAGTGCAGAATCTTATGTAGCTTAATATATGTAAAACTGCACATACCAGGATAAAGACCACTGGTTAAATTCATGGTATGCCTATTTTTTAGTTTATTTGAAAATAAAAAAGATAGATACTCACCAATAAGTGAAGTTGATAGAATTGAAATTGTTGTCTGATGGCATCATCACAACTTGATCTTCTAATGACATTAGCTGTATCAAGATCACCTTGGGAAAACTGTTTGATAACGTATCCAAAAGAAATTCTACAACGCATTAGATGAGTGTATAATAATATGAATAACTCTTCATCTATTCAACTTAAGAGTTACAAATCGAGCAAGCAGTTCAAGGCATAAATCCCAACTTACTCTTCTAATTCTTGCTGATAAGTATAGATATGATACAATATGTTACCAAAATTCAGATAACATGCTGGCCACTGATATATGTCTGTATACAAACAAAACAAGGAAGAAATAGTTACTGTTGAAGAGCCCCTAGTCATAGTATTAGAAATAGCTTATTATAATCATCTCCTACTATTAATTTTATCTAATGATTGAATTTACGGTTAAGGACGATTATACAGCAAAATTTTAACCTTTTATTTTTAAAGCTTATACACCTCATGCTGATTCCTTTTACCATGAATCTTCTAACACAATAGGCAACTTTTTGATGAAAAAAAAAGGGTTGAAAACAAGTACGTTTTTAATCTTGGAAACCAGTTTAATAGCCCTATTTAATTTGCTATGCACAATGAATTAGGTTAAGCATAAACATAGAGATTTGCAACTACAAAAACATCATTTTTATAACCGTTTTCTTTCTATAAATCAAGCTATCATTTTTTCCCCCTCTGTGCAAAACAGCATAATGGTGTTTCTAAAGAAAAGGAATTTATGCATGTATGAACTTAAATGTGATACCATGATAAACATGAAGATTAGAGAATTACCTGCTCAGAAATCTCTGTTCAGACAATTTGTAGGAAATCGACTTGAATAGTGGGGATGTGGGAAATTTTGGGCCAAATTTGTTCATGCTTCTGCTTGCAACGTTGTGCCAGCAAACGACAGCCTTCAATTTCAAGTCTTAACAGAGAGGAAGGTAGTTTTTCTCCTGCTATATTCTCCAGCTTTCTACAGCATTTAATGCGTAATCGTTGGAGGGAGGTGAGGCAGAGAAGCTGGTTGCACTCCAATGTCTCCAGATTAACAAACCACAGGATCTCCAAAGTGATAAGAGAGGGGAGGTGAGGCAGTGAATCCACCTCTGGGTATGACTTTATTATGCTCTCACACTCAAAAGCATCAATAGTGAGATGAGTGAGGCTGTCCAAGTTGCCTATCCATGATAGACCCCTTAGATGCTTGCAACCTTTGACATGAAGTTCTTTCAGTTTAGCTGGCAAACCACCCTCTGGAAACCTACAAATATCCTGGCAATTTTGCATTTCAAGGGACTCCAAATTTGGGAGAAGAGTACTCATGTCACTTGGCAATGCCTTCAACTCTGAGCACCTTTCAACATGGAGACGAGTCAAGTTGGGTGCAGCCAGTCCTTCTCCCGGAAATGACACAAATTTGGGGCAGCCAATGATGCTGAGATATTGAAGAGCAGGGTGTGGTGGCTGTGATAATGAAACTGATTCCACATTCTCACACCAATGTATTTCGAGATTCTTGAGATTGGGAAAGGCATCCAATGACAACGAGGTCAGTGAATCGCAGCTGGAATATATTTGTAGCTCTATCAAATCATATTTCTGCTGCTGTTGCTCCGGGAACTCCAGATATCTAGAACCTGTGATTTTCAGCTTTTGCAAAGACTTGGGGAAACAATCACTCAAAAAAGACATATCACACGAACATGATATGATTTCTATTTCTTGGAGGCAGCTTAGATGCTTGATACTAAATGTCTTACATTCATACAGCCAAATTGATAAAGTATCCCCATAAAGTGACATCTCTTGAGGCCATGAATCATAAAATTCCGCTATTTTCAATTTGCGAACTTTGCAAACATACGACCAAGAAGAAAGGATTCTCAAGAATACCTGATTAAGCATATATCCGTTTAACATTTCACAATCTCTTATTTCAAGCTTCCTGAGTTGAGGAAACGTTTCCGAGTCAGGTAAGTGCCACACCTCCCAACATGGCAAATTCGTAAATTCCAATGTCTCGAGTGAGGGAAAAGATGCAATACATGAAGAATGATGATGGCCTTCATTCTTGTAAAAACTCCATGCCAATAATCTTCAGCTGATCAAAACTTTGAATGCAGAGGGACTTAAGAGATGGCAGCTGTCCAAGCGAAGGCAGCATGTGGCAATTCTTGCAAGACTTTAGAGATACACTTGTCATATTTTTGTATGAACAGTATCCCAACCAATCTGAAAATATTGTACCCTTGTATCCCTTGATTTTCAACTCCTTCAAGCCATTGTGCGGTTCCATGCTGTCCAGTATTTCTCTTTCTCTTTTTGGGTTTGAAACTTTATCATCACCTGAAGACCATTTCAAGCATAATTTGTCAATGTGCTTCTTATCTATTATCCTTGCACTCCTTGCTTCTCTGACATTAACAACATTCTCCATTTTCTTAATCTCAAATGACCCATGAAGATTTGAGAGTCCTCCTAATTCCTGGATTCCATTATCTTCATGCTTGCCCACCACAAAGGAATGTAGAGTATGCAAGTGTTTCAGTTTGCTTATTCCTCCAGGCATTTCTTCCAATGAAGTTTTCCTAAGATCAAGATGCCGTAAATTCACAAGATTGTGCATGCTAATGGGCAACATGGTCAACTTAGAACATCCGTACAATATTAATGTTTGTAGATTATACAAGTTGCACAATGATTCTGGCAACCTGTTAATGTCAGTCCAAGAGAGATTCAAATACCGTAGATGAATCGATTCACCTATTGATTCAGGTAATACATCAAGTTTATGAAAGGATAAAACTCTCAAGCATATAAACCTAGATGCTACACTTTCCATGCTGAACAAATCATCGATATACAACGATGTCCTCAAAGATTCCAACTTCGCATTGGAGTTAAAGACTTTTGAGATTGGACGATCTAACCTTCCAGGTGAGAAATATGACAAATGGCGAGTGAAAACCTTCTTTTCTTCTTGTTCACCAAGTTCTTCTATTCTCCAATAGAAATCTCCAGCAAGGAATATTGCCAAGTCATGCAAGAGATCATGCATCACAAAATACTCATCATTGTCTTGAAGCTTTTTAAAGAATAACCTTGAAACTAATTCTTCAAAACACTTGCAACCAACCTCTTCCAAGCTCTCTCCTCTCTTTGGTAGTCTTAAAAGATCTTCGGCCATCCACAACAAAATTAGTTCATCTTTCTCAAAGTGATAATCTTTGGGAAACAATGAACAATAAACAAAGCAACGCTTTAAATATGAAGGAAGTTGATGATAACTTACTAACAATGCTGGAATAATCTTACTGTCATTTATAGAAAATCCCCAAATGTCACTCCTTGATATTTTTTCCCATTCCTCAGCAACATGCCTTCTGCACAAGCAACCAAGGGTTTCGGCTGCTAATGGCAAACCATCACACTTCCTAGCAATGCTTCTGCCTATTCCTTCTAGTGTCGGGCTCCCATTTGATTCTGGAAAAGAAGCATTGGCTGCAAACACTGACCAACAGTAGTCTTCTGATAATGGAATGAGATAGTGAGGGTGATAATTTGTTTGGACAACTGAACCGACATCTTCCTTGCGAGTAGTTAGAAGAATAGTACTTCCCTTAACCCCATATTGAAAAGGGGCTAGAAAATCCTTCCATTGATGATGATCATTACTCCAAACATCATCCAAAACAATAAAGAACTTCTTTTCGGACAATCCTTTCTTCAAAGCATGTTGAATTGAATTGAAGCTATCAAGATCCTGAGTATTTGTAGAGATCTCCCTTACTATATTCTTTGTAGTCTCAACAATATTGAAGTTTTCTGAAACACAAACCCATGCTTTCCTATCAAATCCATCCATCAACTCTGCATTATTATACATCCATTGAGCCAAAGTAGTTTTACCAACACCACCCATGCCAACAATAGAGATCACAGACAGGTGATGCTCACTGTTGTCATTCAGCATCTTGATTAAGGCCTTCTGGTCATCCTCCCTGCCATACACATTCCCTCTTACAAGAGAAGTGGATGCAGTTTTCCAGGAGAAGCTAGCAGTGGAAATCTTTTCAAGCCCAAGCTTTCCTTTGCGTTTCTCAAGATCTTCTATCCTTCTAACCACCCTTTTTATTTTATTCACCATCTTCCTGTCTTCAGAATTGAAGATTCTACCCAAAAGAGTGACCTTTTTGGTTGCAGCTTTGGTGTAGACGCAGTCCAGCATGTCATCAGCAGTGTAAAGAGCATCTCGGAGACAGTTGAGCCAATCCATTACATCATGGTTATCCAGTTGCTTGAGCTCTGCATCATCAACAAGAGCTCCAGCATCTGTCAGAGCATTCTTCAGCCTCTCAACCAAGTCAGAGCTAAGCTTCTTACCCACAACCAAGTTGACAGCATCAGCAGAAATGAGCCTGTCCAAGACAACATTAATGAAGCCAGACAGAAAAGCTCCACCAACAAGAACTCCAGCCATGATCTCAAACAATAGCAAAGTGTTCAAACTTTCAGAAGAGGTAAGAGAACAATGTTTACAAGGTACTGAACTGTGGGGCTACTGAATCAAGAATATCCCAAGATGTCCATGATTTCACGTGGTATCGGTCTCCGAGGTAAATTAAAATATTTCTAAGAAGTGGAGTTGCTAGCTGGCTTTTCACTAACTCTTCATTTTTTAACTTTTCATTGAAGGATGAGACAAATTATGCAAATAGCAAAAGTGGTGTTGTTTCAGTGTGGCCAACGGACACTAGTCTTTGTGAAAAATAGTTAATTACATAAAACTAGGAACTTCATGTGACTGCACATGTATGTATGTAAGTACCATGGTGATATATTATGTTGTGAGGTTATTAATAATGGGGTTAAAGTGTTGGCTTGGAACTAATAATTTTCTATCTTCAAGGTTACTTCTTAAAAGAATAAAAATAATGAAGATTGTAAATCGTATGTTGTTGAATTTAGTACACTTAGTCTGTTTGGAACTAATTTGTTATGTATTTTTTAATTTGCTGCAGAAATGCAAGGTGAGGAAGGATTCAACTGTTGCACGAATTAGAGCAGGTACATACTATATAGATAAAGCAGAATTATGGGCTAATGAATCATGAATTCATGATGATTATTTTATTATTGAATTGATGGATGTAGATATTATGTTCTACTCATAAAGTGATACATATCATGAAATGAAACTCTACATTGTTATACTTATTTGTGTGTTAAACTGAGATTACTTTCCATGGGAAGTTGTATATACATATTAAAAACAAAAGACATAAGAAATCATGCTCAACATAATGCAAAAACAGAAGTGAAGAAAATAGTCGTTTTTATTTTATTTTAATTTTTTTTCCAGCTGAGTTGATTATATTGTCTCTTGTCAAGAGTTCTGTGATGGACTAGGGATATTTTTGGTTTTTTTTTTTTGTCACTCTCTTTTAATTACATACGGTTGCTATTTGCTAGTTGCTATATATATCATTAACAGAGAAATTGAAGGTGTTAAGAACTTTCACGGTGTGAATATATATGATGAAATTTTACTTTTATCGAACCAGTTAAAAATTGATCTTAACTCATTAACTGGCTTTGTTGTAAATAATTAAATAAAGTAACAAAATGTGGCAATGTGCAGCTTCTATATTTTCACTATATAAAGTATTCTTACAAATGGATGATGAAGCCTTCAACATTGAGAGTTCAATCTCAGCTATCAGCACCAATTTCATTCAAACAACAGCACCAATAAGCCCAATAGGCTGTGAACTCCTTCTCTCAGAAAACGAAGCTGCAACTGCAATACATTTACTACATGCATGCATTGTTTTGAGTGCAGATGCAAGTTGCAACTGTCCACAAGATCTTATCAGTTGTTGATGTTTATCTTTCAAGTTTCCCTCTCCTTTTCTGCAACTGATATTGTTTCTGTTTTCAGAATGTCATGTTGGACACTGATATATCTCTGTATACAAACAAAACAAGGAAGAAATTATTATCCTAAAAACCATTTTTCTTAGTATTAGAAATAGCTTATTATAGGCATCTACTACTATTAAATTTTGCTTACGATTCAATCTATGGTTAAAAAAGATTACACAGCAATTACTTGATCCTTTTGTTTTGAAAAGTTTCTTATACACCTCATGCAGATTCCTTTTACTATCCTACATGAATCTTCCAACACAACTACTGATTATGTAATCAAAAAGCTATCATCCAATTTTGATATTCTCAAATGCTAGATACACAAAAAACAAAAAATATTTAAATTTATGTATATATGAATTGAATTGGGGTTACCATGGCAAACATGAAGATTAGTGAAATACCTGGTCAGAAATCTCTATTCAGAAAATGTGTTCTCCATCAACTTCAATGGTGTGTATATGTGAAAGTTTTGGCCAAACTTGTTGGTGCTTCATCTTGCAGCCTTCTGCCAACAAAGGACATCTTTCAACTTGAAGAAATAACAAAGAGGAAGGCAGCATTTCCCCTGCCATTTTCTGCAGCTCATGACATTCTTCAATTATTAATTGTTGGAGGGAGGCAAGGCGGAGAAGCTCGTTGCATTCTAACGTCTCCAGATTCTCAAACCAACTGATCTTTAGGGTGGTAAGGGAGGGAAGTTGAGGCAGGGAACCGGCCTCCGGGAATGACTTCAAGCTATCACAATCAAAACCAAGAATGGTAAAATGAGTGAGGGAGTCCAAATTTCCCATCCAAGATAGATCCTTCAGTTGTTCCTCACAAACTCCAATAGTAAGCTCTTTCAAGTTAGGTGGCAAACCACCTTCTGGCAACCTACAAATTCCTAGGCAATGTAGCATGTGGAGAGATTTTAGATTTGGAAGAAGAGTATTCATGTCATTCGGCAATGCCTCCAACTTGTTACAATCTGTGACTTCAAGATGAGTCAAGTTGGGTGCAGCTAGTCCTTCTCCCGGAAATGACACGAATTCGGGGCAGCTATAGATGGTGAGATGTTGAAGGGCAGTGTGTGGTGGCTGTGACAATGAAAGTGATTTCAGATTCTCACATTCTGATATCTTGAGAGTCTTGAGATTTGGAAAGGCATCCAATGAGAATGAGGTGAGTGAACTACAGCTACCTGCTTCTATGGATAGATCTACTAAATTGAAGTTCAGTTGATGCTGATCTCCGAATTCCAGTTCACCACAATTCTCAATTGTCAACTTTTGCAAAGATTCTGGTAAGTGATTTCCTTGAAAGGATACAGCAAACCAACATTGTATGATTCTTAGTTCTTGGAGGCAAGCTAGGTGGTTGATGTTCATTGCCTCAAATGCTGACTCCACCACTGACTTATATCCACTAATTATTAAAGTATCCCCTTCAAGAATCATCCGTTGACTGCTTCCAAAATGATCTTCACCTACAAGTAGCTTGCGAATTTTCGACACCTCTGACAATGAAAAAATGATCTGCAAGAATACCTGATTAAGCATATCTTCCTTTAGCATTGGACAATCTGTTATTTCAAGCTTCCTGAGTTGAGGAAAAGTTTCTGAGTTGGATAAGTGCCACACCTCCCAACTTGGCATATCAGAAAACTCCAAAGTCTCCAATGAGGGAAAAGGTGCAACATGCAAAGAATGATGATCATCTTCATTCTTGTAAAACTCCATGCCAATATTCTTCAGCTGATCAAAACCTCGAATTCTAAGGGACTTAAGAGATGGCAGCTGTCCAAGTGATGGCAGCATGCAACAATTGGTGCAGGACACTAGAGATACACGAGTCATATTGTTGTAGGAACGGTTCCCAACCCAATTTGGAAATGTTGTACCCTTGTATCCTGTTATTGTCAATGCTTTCAAGCCATTGTGTGGTTGCAAGCTGTGGAGTATATCTCTTTCTATTTGTGTGTTTGAAACCATATCATCACTTGAAGACCATTCCAACTGTAATTTGTCAATGTTCTTCTTATCTGTTATCCTTGCACTCCTTGCTTCTTTGACATCAGCAACATTCTCCAATTTCTTAATCTCAAATGATCCATGAAGATTTAAAAGCCCTCCTAATTCTTGGATTCCATTGTCTTCATGCTTGCCCACCACAAAGTTGCTTAAAATGTGCAACTTTTTCAATTTGCTCATTCTTCCTGGCATTTCTTTCAAAGAAGTTCTCTTAATATAGAGATGCTGCAAATTCACAAGCTTGTGCATGCTGTTGGGTAACATAGTCAAACTAAAACAGTCATCCAGCTTCAATGTTTGTAGATTATACAAATCACACAAGGAATCTGGTAGTGTCTTAATACTCGTCCTAGAGAGATCCAAGTAACGCAAATAGGTCAATTCACCTATTGAATCAGGCAATACATCAAGTTTTGTGAACCAGAGAAATGACAAAACTCTCAAATATTTGAGCTTGGATATTAGGATACATGTTACACAATTAATGTTGTCTGAACAAGTAAAGATCTCGATTGGCAAGAATGTTCTCAAAGATTCAACTTTACTGATTGAATCAAAATCATTTGAGATCAAATGACTCAAGCTTTCATAGGACAAATGACGAGTTTGTGGACACATATGCTCTGCATCACCAAGCTCTTTAAATCTACAATAGAAGTCTCCAGCAAGGAACAATGCTAAATCATGTAAGAGGTCATGCATCACAAAATTCTTGGAAGAATCCTTATGTTGTTTAAAAAATAATCTGGAAGCTAGTTCATCAAAACACTCGCAACCAACTTCTTCTAAACTCTCTCCTCTCTTTGGTGGCCTTAAAAGATCTTCTGCCATCCATAGCAAAATTAATTCAGCTTTATCAAAATAATAATCTTTCGGATACAATGAACAATGAACAAAGCAACGCTTCAAATGGGCAGGAAGGTGGAAGTAACTAATTAGCAATGCTGGAATAATTTTACTATTTTTCACAGAAAATTCCCAAATATCACTAATTAGTACATCTTCCCATTCCTTAACATTGTGCTTCGTCCGCAACATACGTCCAAGTGTTTCCACAGCTAATGGTAATCCCTTACACTTCTTGACAATCTTTCTTCCAATTTCTTCTAGTGTTGGACTCCCATTTGATTCTGGAAAACAAGCATTGTTTGCGAACACTGACCAACAACAATCTTCAGACAACTCACTAAGAACATAAGGGGGACAAGTTTGGACTACAGAGGCAACCTCTTTGACACGAGTTGTTACAAGAATTGTACTTCCCTTGTCCCCATAATGAAAAGGGGTCTTAAATTTCTTCCAGACATCACCATCATCACTCCAAACATCATCCAGAACAATAAAGAACTTCTTTGCAGATAATTTTTCCTTCAATTCAAGTTGAAGTGAGTTGAAATCATCAATACATGGAGCATTTTGGCCTATGAGATTCTTTGTAACTTGAGCAATATCAAAGTGTTCTGATATGCAAACCCATTCTTTGACTTGAAACCCCTCCATCAACTTGTCATTATTGTACAACCATTGTGCTAAAGTTGTTTTACCAACTCCACCTATGCCCACAATGGGAATCACAGACAACTGATGCTCACTGTTATCATTTATTATCTTGATTATTTCATCTTGCTCTTTTTCCCTGCCAAAGATATTACCTTCCACAAGAGATGTGGATGGAATTCTCCATGACAAGAAGTCCCTCTTGGTAGTCTTTTCAAGACCAAGGAAATCTTTCTGTTTTTCAAGAAAGTTTATCCTTCTAACCACATCTTCCATCTTATCTACTATCTCCCTATCTCGGTTGAGGAAGCTAATAGGCCAGAAAGAACGTACCTCCTTTCGAGTAGCCTCTTTGGTGAGGACAGAATCCAGCAAGTCATCAGCAACATAAACAGCATCCCTGAGACTGTTGAGCCAGTCCTTCACAGAAGGGTTGTCCAATTGCTTGTACTCAGCATCATCAACCAAAGCTTCAGCAGCATGCAGAGAAATCCTTAGTCTTTCAACTAAGTCAGGGCCAAGCTTCTTGCCAATGATCAAGTTGGCAGCCTCAGAGAAAGGAACCTGTCAAAGACAACATTAATGAAGCCAGAGAGAAAAGCTCCACCAACAAGTGCACCAGCCATGATATGATCTCAACAAGTGGTCAGAGATTTTCAGCTATGAACAACTGTGTGTTGGTCTATCAAAGCTTATAGTGAAGATGAAAAAGTAGTTCTCAACAATTTGATGGCAAAAAGAGAAAGAAGGCTGACATAATAAAAAGTTAGCCTCCTTGATTAGTGGAAGTGTCTTGCTGGCTCTGTACTAATTTTATGTGTTGTGGAAATTTTGTCTTTGATGTCAGATACATTATCATTATCATTATAGTTGTGGGTCATGGTAAAATAATAATGCTGATACTATCCTTCTTTCTAATTCTACTTTATTTGATGGATGCAACATAATTGCATCCTGTGGATAGTTCCAATTATTGTGTTATGTTATAATATATCTGCTTCCAATATTAGCATCTCCAATTTTCTGTTTCTATTTAACAGTAAATAATCTATTATAATATATTAAAAGAGAATCCAAAATAATGTTACAGTGAATAAATGATATATAGACTTTTATGTTTTCTATAAAAATTGGCATGTCATCTATAGCAATAACATAAAAAAATATATCTATTTTAGACCTACATTTATACTAGAGAATAGTATCTATATAATCAATCTAACATTATTTTCATAATTTCACATATTCAATTATCTAACTACAAAAGAAAAAAAAATGTTGATTCATTTTGATGGTCTAAATTTTAATATTGCATATCCTATTTTGGAGAATAAATTTTATTTTATAAAAATCTATCAATAATCTATCTATCTATCTATCTATCTATCTATCTATCATGCATGTATAAAAAGAAAATCCAAATAATGACATAACGAATATTTGACATATTAGATAATTTCTAATATTGTCACATACACATCAGAGTGAAATTCTCATTTTATAGTTTTTTCTATCATCATATTACTTTTTAATCTTCTTAGGTTGTGATTAGCTTTATCTTTTAATATTTTTTTACTTTTTATTTCTATATAAGTAATTCTATATCTTTAATAGTAATGTTATTTATTTTAATAAATATAAATTGATTAATAAAATTTAATTTATTCTCTTTTTTTATTTTCATTTATATTTATATTACTATATAAATCATGTAAGGTCCCACATTGGTTGAGGAGGGGAACGAAGTATGCCTTATAAGGGTGTGGATACCTTTCCCTAGCATGATACGTTTTGACGAGCGAGTGTGGGGGGCTTTGGCTATCATCCCTATCCTCAAAGGCAAAACTATGAGACCTTATGTGCTAAAGCGCTCACGCTGTTTTTTATCTCTTCTCACATAATTCTATATCTTTTTAGTTTTTACTCTTTCTCCTCTATTATTACTAATGTTTTGTACAATTATTTAAAAAATTTGGTTAATGATCACGATTCTTTATTTTGATTTGTTAAATATTTTGTTCATTATATATTATGAACTCCTAAAATACTATCATGTATGAAATTCTTACAATATTTTTAAGTTTTTTTTTTTTGCTATTTTTTATTTAATTATGTTTATTAATTATATATTATCTTTGTCATTTATATATTACTTTTATTTTTAACAATTTATATTTTTTAATATTATTTAGTTATAATAATAATGTCAAAAAAGCATGATGTCATGATTCATGAATGTTATCGTCAATTATTGAAACATTATATTTATATATCCATTTATATCTAATAGTTTTATTCTTTCACAATAATATTTAAATTTACTAAACATATATATTAAGTGTTGAACTCCTTTAAATACTAAAATGTACAATGTGTTTACAATTTTATATAAATTTAATATTAATTTTTAAGATTTTTTTTTATTAAATAGTTTGTTATGTATAAAAATGAATTAATTTTAGAGTAAATGTCCTTTCCGGTCCCTAACCATTTGTTCGATGGACTTTCCACCTCCTAAGAAATTTAAACACCCAAATTGGTCCATATCTACTTTGATACATGTACGTTCCAGTCCCTATCTACTTTGAGTAAATGTCCTTTCCGGTTCCTAACCAGGTATTGGAATGTACATATCTCAAAGTAGATAGGAACCGATTTGGGTATTTAGATTTCTTAGAGGGTGAAAAGTCTATCGAACAAATAGTTAAGGACTGAAAATGGCATTTACTTTTATTTTAATTTATCGCAACGCGCAAATTTAAATCTAGGTATATTAGTTTTGAACGGCTTAGATCGAAGCAATATGAACTTTCTAAGTGTTACGTTAACGATGAATTCATGGTAGCATCCTCTCCAAGGACGGAGCTTCTCATACTTCAAGGAGACAATGGCCCCTTAAATTTCAATTTTCTTTATAAATTATGTGTAAATTTTTATTTTTATTTTTTTATATTAAAATAAATTTTGACTCTTTCCCAAATTTTATGTTAGTTCGGCGCCTTGATCCCCTCGTTGTTTCCGATGCAAACATGCCTTGTTAAATTAAGAAATTATTATTCTAGGAGATGAAATCATCTATATATTAATATGCATGTGAAAGTAACGGATACCCACTCCAAAACATACTGTTCTAAAAGCGTTGCTTAATACAAGCAAGAAAACAAATAGCAAGTTAAAGTGCAAGTTCTATATAATAATCAAAAGTGATGACTTTGGAAAATTCCAATTTAATTTTGACGATGAAAAAAACATTATTGAAATATTTAATTATAAAATTATTAATTTAATTTTCATTAAACATGTGTTAATTAATAATTTTGTGATGTAGTTTTCATTGGGCCGAAAATAAGATTCTGGTGCAAGATCAATTCAACCTTGATATTAAAATTATTGTGATTATAGTGGCTGAAACCATTGGGCCGAAAATTAAATGATTTGATGCAAGTCCAAATGTAAATCTATTCAGCATGGGTATAAAAATTAAAATGATTGTATGGCTGAATTGTTGTGATATTAATTGGGCCAGAATGAATTTTGTTGCTCCAAGTCCAATTATGTTTTATGCTAAGTATTTCTCATGCATGATCCGAAACCAATCCATCCGGAAAGCAAATGTTATCATTTGCTAAGACCTTCAACGGATCTCTTCTCTAAGCATGTGATGGAACTCAAAATTTTATTGAGATAAGTTAATGTATGGGAACTATGAGAGAGAATGTGTCATTGATTTGATTGAAAACATCAATGGTGCACGCTAAACCACTGGGGAAGTAAAAGCAATCCCACTTCAATTAATTTGATTCATTTAATTGCTTTTCTTCTAGCTCTATCTTCTCTCTCATTTCTTTCTTTCTTTCGGTCAATACCCAGAAAACCATGGAAGTAAAAATGAGCTACCAAAAGAAAGGAAAAGCACGTCTCAAGACCATCACAATAATGGCAAGAAAACATAAAAAATGTAGTGGCTAAGATTCTTATCACTTGTAGTAAGATTTTGTGATGAGATCTTAGCTCATCCGTACCAAAAATGGATGAAGAAGATTCAGCCAGCCAGGAAGAGATTCTTGGAGGCATGGCTTGTCTTTGATTCTACTCAACCACCACAGGAAGTAGTTAGAGTGGCGAAGTGATGGAAGAGGCAGAGATTGAAGCAGAAGAAGCCATCATCATCATGAAGTATCAAGGGCCAGAAATCCATCTTGGAGAGCAAGCCAAGGATGGAGCACTCAGATTGATGAAGGGTGATGACCAAGGAAGGACTAGAGGTAATTGCATGTTGGGTTTTGCATGGTTATCTCTTCTCTCTCTGTGTGGCCGAACCGGATCTGTTTCTTGGAGAAGAAGAAGTTGGCTTAGTTTTTTACTTCAAAAGTAGAGGCTCCCCTCTTCTATAAAAAGAGAGAACAGCCACTGTTTGGAGCAAGGAGAAAGTTTGAGAGTGCAAGGCACAGAATTCTCAGAGCTACCTGAGCTAACAGTTTCTCTTCTCCTTCAATGTATTCTGTTTAGTATTTTTTTGTTTAATTTTGTCATGTCTTGAGTCTCATGGAAAAAGGCAAACAATGAGGTTTGTATGAAAAAGTCATAAAGCGGAAAAAGGCAGAGAGTGCAAAGTTAAAAGAAAAAGTTATAGATGTCCTTAGAGTTCCTTTGTTCATCTATGTTGTGTTTCATGATTCTGTGGGAATTCCCTTGTAAGTTGGGTTAGCACTTTACAGATTGTAATCAGAAAGATTATAGTGAAATTCCATCATGTTTGTGATGGAGACTGGATATAGGCTGCACTGCACTTAGCAGCTGAACCAGGATATATCTGGGTGTAATTTTCTCTCTTCTCTACTCTATTTCTGTTTCTACTGCACAGGAGCAAAAACAAAAAATATCTCGTGTCAAGTGACGAGACAAAAAGAAAAGGTCTCGTGGCTAGGGACGAGACAAAAGAAAAAGTCTCGTAGCTAGTGACGAGATAAAAAGACAAAAAGTTTCCAAAGTTGGTTTTAAAAGTCAGCAAGTTTTATCAAGCAAAAAGAGGGCTAAGATTCAACCCCCCTTCTCTTAGCCACTTATAACCATCAAAAATATATTGTTCTGGTTAGAAATAAGAGAATAATTAAAAAAAGTGATAGTGTATTATTAAACGTGCGTCAAAAAATACAATATATAAAGGTATATATAAGCGTTAGAAGAATTAAAGTAATATAAATATAAATGATACTAACTGGTCTTAATTAATCCTAATTATACTTTAATATTCTGTTGCAAACTCAAGTAGGAGCTAAAAATATTATCTTGAATTTAGATATTAGAGTTCGAAAACGAATAGGATAAACTTTGGTAAAGATATTTGCTGATCCATTGTTTCAATAGCTATGAGACGAACAACATCAATGAAGAGACATTACCGAACAAAGTAAAAATCAATTTCAATATGTTTAGTGTGTTCATGAAAAATATCATTATGGGAAGTATATTTTTTATTTTTAAAGTTTGTTAAAAATTTTAAAAGTACTTTTAAATTTTGTTTTGTTTCAATTTGTCCTAAAAAAATTTTATTTACATTAAATTTACTCCTAACGACTAATTTCTTTAAAAAGATATGACCAATTCAAGAATAATCTCATAAAAACAATTTTTAACATAAACAAATTAAACATTATTTATCATGTATTATTTTTGGATAAGATCTAAAATTTAGTTGTCAAAAATATATTTTATACAAATAAAATTTTTTTTGAAATAATTAAAACAAAATAAAATTTATGCGTATTTTTTAAAGTTTAGACAAATTTTATAAACAAAAAATATATTTTATCTTTTATATTTTTATACTTATCAACCATATAATATTTTAATAAATATTTAAAAGGTGGAAGAGTACTGTAACAAAGACAAAGACAAATGATTAGGCAAGAGAGAGTAGCTATGGAAAACAAGAAGCATTTTGTGCTGGTTCATGGTGCCTGCCATGGCGCGTGGTGTTGGTATAAGGTATCTGCTTTGTTGAAATCAGATGGTCATAGAGTGACAGCTCTGGACATGGCTGCCTCCGGGATCCATCCAAAGAAGGTTCAAGAGCTGGCTTCCATAACCGAATATGTGGAGCCATTGATGGAGTTGCTGGAATCTCTGCCTTCAGAGGAGAGAGTTATATTGGTGGGTCACAGTTTGGGCGGTATCTGCATTTCCATGGCCATGGAAATGTTCCCAAATAAGATTGCAGCTGCTGTCTTTGTAGCTGCTTTCATGCCTTCTTCTCAAGATCCAACCTTTATGACTCGTATCCAACAGGTAATAATAAGAGTAAAGTGATAAATAAATTTTGAAAATTTACTATCAATCTTTAAAAAAAGAAATACTAATAAAATTTTTTAGGATAATAAATATGGACAAGTCAGTGTATTCAAGTCAGTTGTGGATTTTATTAGTATTTTTTTTTTTTAGAAATTAATCTGTCCAAAATATAAATCTTCAAGATTTATTTGTTATTTTACTCTAATAATTATTTAACAATTCCTTCATTCATTCATTTGATCATCATCATCATCATCGATGAAACTAACCTTGATTTCATAGAATAAATTATGAATATATGAATTCCCCAATTTACACATGCTTTATTTGATGTGATTATGAGTTATGAATCTCTGATATCTAATTAATTGAGTTGGTTGGCGAAATTCTCAGCACAGGGAAAAAGTATATTCTAGCATGGACTCGAAGATCATGTTTGATGAGGATGCCAAAAATGATAGTAAGCCCAATGGGTGTATGATATTTGGGCCCCAACACTTAGCATCCAATTTATACCAACTGTGTCCACCTGAGGTATGTCTGTCTCTAATTATTGGAATTCAGGTTCTCACTTCTCAGTAATAGTGTAATACACATCACAATAATAATAATAATAATAATAATAATAATAATAATAATAATAATAATAATAATAATATAATTTTGAGAAATTTTTGGAACCAGCAGTTTTTAGTAATTTTGATCATTATTTGACCAGCACAAATGCTAAATTGTCTTTAGTAGATATATTTTACTAATTCATAAACTGTATTAATTTATGTGTGCAAATTCTTGTGAACATAAATGTAAACTATATGTTTTTTGTGTACAAATTTTTGGAAATATGAGTGTAAATTATTAATGACAAAATACTGATAAAAAATGATAATATTTACATGTAATATTGTTCTGTAATTTATGAAGCAGGATATTAGCCTAGCAATGTCATTGCTTAGGCCAACAAGGCTGTATGGGGACCAAGAATTGGTGAGAGAGCAAACAAGAGTTACAAGGGAAAAGTATGGGAGTGTGGCCAAAGTATACATAGTGTGCGAACAAGACCAAGCGATCAAAAAGGATGTTCAGTTGTCTATGATTGAAAAGAACCCAGAAACTGATGTCAAATTCATTGTTGATGCTGATCACATGCCTATGTTCTCTAAACCACAAGAGCTTTTCTCTTGCCTTCACCACATTGCAACCACCTATTATTAGCATGCATCTCAATATGTATTACAATTCACAAATATTTAACTAGCTTTTTCAGAATGATAAAGAAGATATATAAATAAGAGTTTAATTTTGATGCACTAGTAGTGTAAAACGTTTTACACAGTTCGTGCAATCACAACCGTTCTCTTGGGTGACCATTCACATAGTCAATGTAAAAGATAATTATTTTTACTAACGTGACCTTATGTGATTGGATGCATGTATAAAACGATTTTATACTGACAATGTACCAAAATTAAATTCATTTAATGATAAATAAATGTATTCAACATTGTCCTATGTGTTACTGGTGATTTCTTAAAACTAAAAGATAAAGATAAAAAATTATACTGATAATTGATAAACTTGGATTCCACCTTAAGTTGCTTTTTTACATTAAAGGACAAGCCAATCATGAACAATGAAAATATTCAGTAGAACAGTCTCCACATGATATTTCCACTCAAATGCAAAACTTTACATGGGATATGTTTGATTTTCTGTTGAACTAAACAAGCAAGATATCTTTACTCTAACTGAATAACTGACATGCATGCATACACATGCTGAACACATGAAATCAATATTATGTCACAGACTATTGGCAGAAGCATCCTGGCTTACTCTTGCACCGACGGCAAAGAATTCAGTAATGACTTCAAGAGGCATGCCATTTGTTTCTGGAACCTTCAAGAACACAAATATCCAGGAGATGAAACAAGCAACAGCATATATGCCAAAGAAACCGGCGAGTCCAATTGAGCTGAGCATCACAGGCAGGGGGTATGTGACATTAGCTATATCTTCATCATCTTGGGAAAACTGTTTGATAATGTATCCTAAAGAAAATATACAAGGCATTAGATGAGTGTAGAATGATATGAATAACTCTTCCCCTGTTTAACTTTGAGTTACAAATCCAGAAAGTAGTTGAAGGCAGAAGTCCCAACTTACTCTTCTAGTTCTAGCTGATGATATGGATAGATACATGCAATATGGATAGTCCCAACTTAATATTGAAGAACCTTTTTTTCTTAGTATTAGAAATAGATTATTATAGGCATCTAAAATAAATTTGTCTAATGTTGCCACATAGTTACATGTTTCAACCTATGGCTAAAAAAGATTACACAGCAATAACTTGATCCTTTTCATGTTGAAAGCTAATACACCTCATGCAGAATCCTTTAACTATCCTACATGTTCTTTCAAGTAAAATACAATTTTATTGAAAAATATGAATGCTAAGTATGACAGATAAATAAAAGTACAGAATTAGAATATTGTTGTTGGCATATCAGTTCAACTAACTGGTTAAAGTTGTCTAAAGAAAGAGAGGACTAATTTAGTTAAGAAAAAGGAAATGTATGCATGTATGAATTCAATTGTGGAAGCTTGAGAAACATGAAGATTAGAGATTTACCTGCTTAGAAATCTCTATTCACAAAACTTGTCTGCCATTAACTTGAATGGTCGGGATGTGTGAAATTTTGGGCCAAATTTGTTGATGCTTGTTCTTGCAGTGTTCTCCAAGCAAACCACAGTGAGAAATTTGAAATCTTAACACAGAGGAGGGAAGCTTTTCTCCTACCATATTCTCCAGATTTGGACACCCTCCAATTCTTAATTGTAGGAGGGAGGTAAGGCCGAGAAGCTCGTTGCACTCCAACGTCTCCAGATTTGAAAAACCCCTGATCACTAAAGTGGTAATGGAGGGAAGATGAGGCAGTGAACCTATCTCATGGAATGACTTCACACTCTCACAGCCAACACCTGAAATTTCAAGATGAGTGAGAGCCTCAAAGTTTCCTCCCATTGATGATACACTCCTCAACTGTTGCTCGCAACCTCCGACAGTAAATGACTTCAAATTAGGCGGCAAACCACCCTCTGGAAACCTACAAATTTCCTGGCAATGTTGCATTTCAAGGGACTCCAAATTTGGGAGAAGAGTATTCATGTCTCTTGGCAATGCCTCCAACTTTGAGCACCTTTTAACATTGAGATGAGTCAAGTTGGGTGCAGCCAGTCCTTCTCCCGGAAATGACACAAATTTGGGGCACCCAATGATGCTGAGATGTTGTAGAGCAGTGTGTGGTGGCTGTGACAATAAAACTGATTCCACATTCTCACACCAATGTATTTCAAGATTCTTGAGATTGGGAAAGGCATCTAATGACAACGAGGTTAGTGAATCGCAGCTGGAATGTATTTGTAGCTCTACCAAATCATACTTCTGCTGATGCTGCTCCAGGAATTCCAGTTTCCCGGAGCTGCAGATTGCGAGCTTTTGCAAAGATTCAGGTAAACAATTGCCTGGCAAGAATACAGCAGATAAACACCCTGAGATTTGTATTTCTTGGAGACAAGTTAGATGGTTGATGCTAATTGCCTCAAATGCAGACTTCACAATGGATTCACATCCTCCAATTGATAAATTATCCCCAGTAAGTGACATCTCTTGAGAGCATCCTTCTGATATATCTAGTTTGCGAACTTTAGAAACATCAGACAAAGAAGAAAGGATTTTCAAGAATACTTGATTAAACATATCTCCCTTTAACATTGGACAATCTCTTATTAGAAGCCTCTTAAGCTGAGGAAAAGTTTCTGAGTCAGGTAAGTGCCACATCTCCCAGCATGACATGTCCCGAAATTCCAATATCTCTAGTGAGTGAAAAGGAGCAATATGAAAAGAAGGATTGTCTTCATTCTTGTAAAACTCATCACCAATATACTTGAGCTGACCAAAACCTTCAATGTGCAGGGACTTAAGAGATGGCAACTGTCCAAGTGAAGGCAACATGCAGCAATTGTTGCAAGACTTTAGAGATACACTGGTCATGTTTTGGTAGGAACAATGGCCAACCCAATTTGGAAATATTGTACCTTTGTATCCCTCGATTGTCAACTCTTTCAAGCCATTGTGCGGTCGCAAGCTGTGGAGTATGTCTCTTTCAATCTGTGTGTCTGAAACCATGTCATCACTTGAAAACCATTCCAATGATAAGCAGTCAATGTGCATCTTATCCATTACTTTTGCACTCTTTGCTTCCTTCACATCAACGATGTTCTCCAACTTCTTAATCCCAAATGAGCCATGAAGGTTTGAAAGCTCTCCTAACTCTTGGATTCCATTGTCTTTATGCTTGCTCACAGTAAAGTAGCTTAAAATGTGTAAGTGTTTCAATTTGCTCATTTTTCTTGGCATTTCTTTCAAACAAGTTCCCCAAATATCAAGATGTCGCAAATTCACAAGCTTATGCATGCCATTGGGTAGCATAATCAAACTGGTGCAGTTATGCAGCTTCAATGTTTGTAGATTGCACAAGTCACATAATGATTCTGGGAGTGTCCTAATATTTGTCCAAGAAAGGTCCAAGTAACGCAAATAGATCAATCCACCTATTGAATCAGGCAATACATCAAGCATTTTGAAGGACAAAACTCTCAAATATTTGAGCTTCAACATCAGAATGCATGTTACACCATCAATGTTGTCTGAAAGGGAAGAGAAATTGATTTGCAAGAGTGTTCTCAAAGATTTAACTTTACTGAGGGAATCAAGATTCAGATGATTCAAGCTTTCACAGGACAAATGGCGAATATTGCTAGACATATACTCTGCATCAGCAACCTTTTCAAATCTACAATAAAAGTCTCCAGCAAGGAAAATTGCTAAGTCATGCAAGAGATCATGCATCTTATAAACATACCCATCCCCATCTTGTTTAAAGAATAATCTAAAAGCTAGTTCATCAAAACACTCCTGACCAACTTCTTCTAAACTCTCTCCTCTCTTTGATGGTCTCAAAAGATCTTCGGCCATCCACAGCAAAATTAGATCTTCTTTGGTAAAGCAGTAATCTTTGGGATACAATGAACAATAAACAAAGCAACGCTTTAAATATGCAGGAAGTTGAAAGTAACTAATTAACAATGCTGGAATAATTTTACTTTTTTCAACAGAAAATTCCCAGATATCGCTTATTAGTACCCTTTCCCATTCCTTAACATTGTGCTTCATCCGCAACATACGTCCAAGTGTTTCTGCAGCTAATGGTAACCCCTTACACTTCTTGACAATCTTTCTACCGATTTCTTCTAGTGGCAAACTCCCATTTGATTCAGGAAAACAAGCATTCTTTGCAAACACTAACCAGCAACCGTCTTCAGACAACTCATTGAGAATGTAAGGGGGACAGGTTTGGATTAAGGAAGCAACTTCTTTAGCACGAGTTGTTACAAGAATTGTACTTCCATTAGCTCCATATTGAAATGGAGCTATAAATTTCTTCCAAACATCACCATCATTACTCCAAACATCATCCAAAACAACAAAGAATTTCTTTCCCAACAATGTTTTCTTCAATTCATGTTGAAGGCAATTAAAATCATCAGTATTACAACCATCTTGGCCTATAATATTCTTTGTAACTTCAGCAATATTAAAGTCCTCTGAGATGCAAACCCATTTTTTGACTTGAAACCTGTCCATCAAGCCCTCATTATTGTACAGCCATTGTGCTAAAGTTGTTTTACCAACCCCACCTATGCCAACAATGGAGATCACAGATAACTGATGTTCTCTGGTTTCATTTAATATCTTGATTATTTCCTGTTGGTCCTTTTCCCTGCCATATATACTACCTTCTACAAGAGATGTGGATGGAATTCTCCATGACAAGAAGTTCCTCTTGGTACTCTTTTCAAGACCAAGCAAATCTTTTTGTTTTTGAAGAAATTCTATTCTTGTCACCACCTCTTCCATCTTATTTATCATCAACATCTTCCTTTTCCGGTCGAGGAAACTAGGCAAGAAAGAACGTACCTTCTTTTGAGTAGCTTCTTTGGTGAGGACATCATCTAGCAAGTCATCAGCAATGTAGACAGCATCCTTGAGACAGTTGAGCCACTCCCTCACACGTTCGTCGCCCAGTTGCTTGTACTCAGCATCATCAACCAAAGCTTCAGCAGCAAGCAGAGAAATCTTTAGCCTCTCAACCAAGCCAGAGCCAAGCTTGTTGCCCAACACCAAGTTGACTGCATCAACTGTAAGTAACCTGTCAAAGACAACATTGATGAAGCCAGAAAGAAAAGCTCCACCAACAAGTGCTCCAGTCATGATATATATGATCTCAAACAACTGAAACAAATGATGATCAGAAATTCAGGTATGAAGGAGAGTGAAAACTTTGTAACTGAAATCAGTATTGGTGTATAAAAGCTTATAGTCAAGAAATAGTTTTCAATAATCTGTTGGCAAAAGCAGAAAGTTGACTTTGTTAGTGGGACTGATGTTACCTTCTTTTTTTTTTTAACTAATGTATTATTTTATGAGAGTTTTTTTTTTTTCCAATAATGTGTGTAGTTAGTAACGTGTTAGCAAAACTTCATTGACTTAAAAGTCCAAGTCCTCCAAGCTAAGGTCTAATGGGATAAGGATGAAGCTATAATCTAAGAAAATATATCAACTGAGTTAACTTCAATTAGCTGCTTTTAAACAATAATTAATAAAAATTGATAGTGGTAGAATTTACTTAAGAGAAATAAGTAAAGAAATAAGTATAGCTGCTTTTTTCTTTTCTTCTTGGTTTTAAAAATTTTGTAATAAAAAGTAAACAGATATTTCTCCTGTGAAGATGAATTATTTTCCTCTAAAAGGAGTTCTCTTTTGTAAGAACAATACATACAATATGTACATCTAATTTAGGCACCAATCAAAATTCCAAACCTTTATGTAAGAACAATACATACAGTATGGAAAACTTTAGTACAACAGCCTCCACATGATTATTTCCACTCAATGCAAAATCTTACATGGGATATGTTTGAAGTTGAACTACAAGCAAGATAGTTTTCAACTAACTAACTAACTAACTGACATGCATGCAAACAGTCTAAACTCATGAGAATGAGATCAATATTCTGTTACAGATTCTTGGCAGAAGCAGCCCGTCTTACTCTTGCGCCGACAGCAAAGAATTCAGTGATGACTTCAAGGGGCATTCCTTTTGTTTCTGGAACCTTCAAGAACACAAATATCCAGGAGATGAAACAACCAACAGCATATATACCAAAGACACCGGCGAGTCCAATTGAGCTGAGCATCACAGGCAGTGTGTATGTGACAATTATGTTTCCAATCCAGAAAACTAGAGCGCATATAGCTATGCAGACGCCGCGCACCCTTGTTGGAAAAATCTCAGAGCAGAGTATGTTTGGAATTGGTCCATAGGCCATCTTAAAGCAGCAGAAGTAAACCACAACGGATATAGTTGAGATTAGTGCATGGACAATGGAGTTGAACTTTATTGCGTTTCCAACAACCAAAAGCACAAGTGAGACTATCAACACAGGAATCGTGGCGAGTAGTAGTTGCCTGCACATCAAGAAATCTGCTTAGAAAGTGTAACTGTTTTCGAAAGATCCTAAAATATAATTTGAACCTTCCATTTCATGATGCAAGTATTTACAGGGTTAAATACTTTGTTTTCATGTGAAAAACTTATATAACCAACAAAACAATAAATATTAAAAGAAGAAGAAAAAAAGTACCTTCTTCCTGAGATATCTATGAGCCTCATGCTTAAAGCTATACAAGGAAGCATCAACAAAGTTGTGATAGCACTGAGTAGGAATGATGTAGATTTGGAGCTAATGCCAATACCTTTAAGAAGAATTTCAACACCTGCCTCTTGAAGAATTTGAGGAGTGTAGTATAGAACTCCATTTATCCCTGCAAGCTGCACAGATATTTAGAATTTGATGGTCATGAAAGAGAATTCAAACAACATGAACATATTTATTTACTACCTGCTGAAGCACTTGTATTCCAATCCCAACAATCAATGCATGCTTAACCCCAGGTTCAGTAAGATCTTTCCAAATTGATCCCTTTGAAGCAACCTCAGATGGATGAACCATTGCAGGTCCAACTGTTTGCTTGGAATAAAGAGCAGGTTGGCTAACCAAGCCAGCAACATGGACACCTTCGCCTTCGCCTTGAACCGAGACAAGAGATCCACGTCTAGATCCCTCCTGATGCAAATAAACTCTCTTCAATCCTCCTTCTTTTTCAGACCATTTCCATGCTAACTGCCAGCCACCACCAATCCCTGCTTCGCCATCACGGCCGGACCTGAGATTGTTGAACATACTACTGCCACGAGCCGAAATCAAAGGACTACGCAAATCATCATCTGAAACTCCATCAACAGCATCTGAAGGGTAGTAGTCTTGATCACCTTCTCTTTCTATATTCTCTTCATCAAATTGTTCATTCTTAGCATGATGATGATTCTCAACTGTGCTGCTAAACATGCTTCCAGAATGTGGAAAAAGCACACTCCTCATGCTTCCTGTCTCAGGAATCTTTTCATGAATACTATCAAAGAGGGTGACAAGAGGATCCATGAGATGCATGCTTTGATTGCCAATAATGCTTCCAAGCCGTGAAGCAGGCTTTATAGAACTGTGTCCAGAAGCAACAACAGGTTTTGCAACCCAAGAGAGACCAGCACCTTCAGATCCATATAATAAGACTTTGTAATCTTTCTCACTTGGTTCTTGATCAGCAGCAGAACCTATTAAGTACTCTTCTATGGATGTTTCACTACCAATTCCAAGACCTTCAACTAGCAATGCCATCTCCTCTGTGCATTAGAATTGATCACACCAAATTTTATTCATACTAGAATGAGACCCGCGCAATCCGCCGGACGGTAAATTAATGATAGTATATAATAAATATTAGAAATTGTTATGTTTTGTAGAATTAAATTAAATATGTGTAAACTAAAGTTAAATTTAAAAGGTGTTTTATTTAAAATAATTTGTAGTACAAAAGATTTGGATGTTGGAATTGTACAAAGGGACATTTTTATTTGGTGATTTAATTTTTGCATTTACTTTTGTTGATGAACTTAGTCTTCTTATATAGTACTCGTCCTCTTTTTTCTTTATTGGTTGTTGTTAGAGTTGTTGCTTTCTTCTTTGTGTAGTAGGTTCTTGTGAAGACATGTTTTTTGTGAATTGTTGAGTTGTATGCACTTTCTATTGTGTTATTTGTTCCATCTTTGCATGTATGTTCTTCTTCCGAAGATGTGTCTTGAATTTGTATGATTTTCTTTCTCCTTAATCTCTTGATGGGTATGTGATCTTCGTCTGATAATATTAGTATTGGCGAAGTTGGTTCATATAATCAATGAATAATTTAAATTAGAAATAAAAATGATGTCTTGAATAAGTGAATTTTTCCTGGAGTATTACCTGTTTTATTTGTTGTAATGGGTGTTGAGGTTCAGTGTTTTTTGTTGGAACAAATGTCTTAGTAACAGTATATTGTTGACAATCTTTTTTGAGATTAAAATCATTTACTTTGACTTCAAATATAAGTGTAAGGTTGTACAAATTTTTCAATTGGGTGGTATTTCAATGTTATTACTTTTCTGTAGTGTCATTAGATTTGAAGCAGTTGTACCCAACACTTTTTTTTCTTCGCCATCAAATAGTACAAAAATTATTGTAGCACTTTGATCTGAAATAAGTATTGGGTTAGTAACTAATAATTTAATAGATGAGATTATGAAAAGTATATTGTCCAAAGAATAATGCTTCATTGAGTAAGTTTGAGATGTTGTGTAGTTCAAAAATAAATTTTTTGTGCTAAATTTGATGTTATTTGAAAGAAAAGTGATAAGAGACTTATATAAGTAGGTCAAATACTATGAAATTTGAATGTTTGTAACGTAAAAGTTATTATGATTAATAATATTATTAATAGATTTGTAATACGGATGTTTATTACATTCAATGAGTTATTTATAGAAATTAATTATTGGGGTTATAAATTTATTATATTGTTTATAACGGTAAGATATAATAAATATAGAGATATGCATTCAATTTCTTTGTAGGTTAATTTCTAATTATTGGTGTTTTTTATTTTTTATTTTTTGTATATTTTATTTTATTTTTTTTGGTTGATTTAAAAATAATAAGTGATTTGGCAGAAATTGAGTGGTTGGTTCTAAAATTTTGCCAAGTAAGCGATATTGCTGACATGGCATTAGTAGGAGGAGAAACATATCTGAGTAAACTTATGTATCTACTTTTATATATTAAGAATAGATATTTACTACCAACTAAATGAGAAGATATAATATGCAAACATGTCACTCACTCTCTCTTGCAGAGTCACATGAGATATCTTCAATGATGAAAAAAGACTCAAGTTTGCAAATGTGAGAGATAATGAAGTTTCAAACAAACCTTTGAAATCAGTGTTACCAAACTATTTAGAAGTTAAGGGATGGAAGATACACTACAAAGGAGGGTCCAATTTAGATGGTCTCAAAATATTTCAACACTTCTGTTGGTCTTATTGAAATAATTAAAAATGTTTTAAGTAACTAGCAAAAATATAATAAAAGAGATTGAGATTAAATTAACCTTTTAGAATTAATGTCATAAGAGTAAAATAATCTTTTAAGATTAAAGTTGTTTATTTATATTAAGAATTAGGGATTATAATTTATTTTAGAAAAACTAAAACACTCTTTTGATTGATTTTAAAAAATTAAAATACTTTCTAGGATTAATATTATAAAAATAAAATACTCATTTAAGATTATTGAGTTTGGAAAACTTGAATTATTACAATGATCAAACATAATTAAAAATACTAATTAAAAAAATTGTTAATTTAATATTTTGCTTCCAATTGTTTGATAAATGGGTTTGTTAGTGTGCAGGAAAATTGAAATGAATTTTTTGTTGGGCCAAAAGGTAATATAAGTCCAATGTAATAAAAATGTGAACAGTCTTTGTGCAAAAATATTCCATGCAGTATGGCTGAATTATTTTAATGAATAGCAAAGGTAATTGGGACAAAAAAATGTATTCAGCCCAAAACAAATCTTCTTTTTAGACTAACAAAGCTTTGGTCCAAAATTAAAGGAAGAGAGAAAGCCTCCAAGCAAAGCCACGGTCACCTACTCCCATTGTGGATTGGAATTCAAAATCAAACTTAGTTAATTGCATAGGTAACCGAAACTGAAAATTAAATTGAGTTAATTTTATATTGAATGTTTTGTCTCTTCTCTCTCCTCTCTCTCTTGTTTTTGGTTGTCATTTCAATCAGAGAAAAGAAGCAAGAGCAAGTTATTAGAGAAATACACACTGAAGCTATGAAGAAGAAAAAGGAAGATCCTAAGCATGTGGTGGCTAAGATCTTTGCCATTGAAGGTAAGATTTCAAGAAGAAGTTTCAAGATCTTCATGCTAAAAACAGAAGAGATTCGTCTCGGTCAAAAAAAAAGATCTCAGTGGATAAAACTCGTTTCCATTTTTGTTCATCCAAGAGAGAAGGTAGCTACGAAGAGGAAGAAGCAAATATAGAAAAGAAGGAGCTGTCAAGAATCAGAGGTTCATCAAGGGTCAGTGTTCTTTTTTGGAGCCAAAGTCAAGATCAAAGGCTCAGATTGAAAAAGTTTGATGAAAAGGGTTGAGAGAGGTACATGCATGTTGATTTGATTTCGGTTTTTCCTCTCTCTTTCTCCTCTCTGTCCGAACTGGCTATTTGTTGGAGAAGATGTTGGTGGTATGGTTGAACCGGTTTTAACCTTGGAAGCTTTCCCTTCTATAATAAGGGTGAACGGCCAAGGGTTGAAACATGGAAAGAAAGTGAAAGCACAGAATTTTCATAGCTTTCCAAACTGTCTGAAGTTCTTCTCTTTCAATGAGTTTCATTTTGTTTTCTTTTCTTTAGAGTGAGGTTTATAAGAAAAAGCCAAAGCCAGTGAGAGAAAAGAAACAGTGAGTAAAATTAAAGAAAAAGCCATAAATATCTAAGAGTTCTTTTGTACATTTGTATATTGTGTTTCTTGATCCTGTGGGGATTTCCTTGCAAGTTGGGTTAGCACTTTGCGTTGAAAGCTTGGTAGGTATCCAGGTCAAGTTCAGATTTGGGAATAGAATCTGGATTTGTCCCAAATAAGAATGGGTAGTTCCTAGGGAAGAATTGGTGTATGTAATCTGATGATTATAGTGAAATTCCGTCACAGTTATGATGGAGACTGGATGTAGCTGCATTGCACTTAGCAGCTGAACTAAGATATCTCTGTGTGTGATGCTCTCTTTCTCTTCTACTCCTATTCTGTTTCTGTTGCGAAGGAAACAAAAATAAAAAATATCTTCTAACCTGTTACGAGACAAAAAGAAAATGTCTCTTGACTTGATATGAGACAAAAAGCAAAAATATCTCCTAAAATTCTTTTAAAAGGCAGAAATTAATATTCAGTAAAAAGGAGCTAAGATTCAACCATGTCTTCTCTTAACCACTAATTACCATCAAAGATTAAGGTTGGATAATAATATTAGAACTAAAATATTTAAATTTGATTTATTCTGAAAAGGCTAAATATTTTTTTGGTTAAATAATAATAAAAGGCAAAATTATCCTTTAAGTTGGTCTTTTTAAATTATCGTATCACACCTCTTTCTAAAAGAGTATTCTAATCTTTTTAAAATAGTAGTTTAGTCTTTTAAAATTAATTAAAAGAGTTTTATTTTTTTTAAGGCAAATTTAAATTTTACATTTTTTTTATACAATTAAACAACCTTACTACTAAAAGATTATTATTATCAAATTCAAAACACCGCATACATTTTTTAAATAATTTTAAATTTTAATTTAGTGGATTTATTCATTTTTTTCCTAATAAGACAAAAAAAAAATCTCAAAGCATTTTTTCAATTTTTCCAATGAAAACAACAAATATCTCAAAAATTCTAAGACCATCTAAACCAAAAGCTAGAAACCAAAGATGTTAAAGTTAATGATCAAAGGTCAAAGTGCATATAAAATGAAATTTTGACGGATTAAGAGATCAACATAACTCATAGGTCTAACTCTTACAAATCAATATCATATTACTTAGTTGAAAACTCAAGTAGAGTTAATTTCATGTGAAGTTAATAGTTGTTAAATTTTTTAACAAATTTTAACTATCAACTTCAAATAAAGTGTATTTAAATTTTCACTTATTACTAAATATGATCCTAAAAACATACTTGAAATTTCCGTATTAAACTACTCTTCCACCTTAATTCATGACAACAATAAAGAAGTCTTGTGATCCATAAATTCAGCCCAACAGAATACATAAATTTAATTACAATTTTAGTCTTTATTATCTTATCTTATCTTATCTTTATCTTATTTTTAATTGCTCTTATCTTATCTTTATTTGTTTTTATTTTTCATAGAACAATGTTTTATATATATTTAGTTTTATCCTCATAGTTTATAATACACTTCAGTTCAAATTCAATCAATCAACAATCAATAAAATTTCGTTATCTTTTCTTTTCCTATTCTTTTACAATTTTATCACTCCGTAATCTCTGAAAAACATAATAAATAATATGAAAAAAATTATAAAATATTTAAATATAAAATTACTTTTACTTTTTTTTTAATTTAAAAAAATAATTAAAAAAAATTCTTAAAAGATCGTCCAAACCGAAAAACTACAAACAGAACATGTTAAGAACAATTTAATCAAAAAAGTTCAAAGTGCATATAAAAATGAAATTTTTGACTGATTAAGATCACGATATAACACTCATAATTCTTACATCTCGTATCATTAAACATGGAAGAAAACACACCTGAAACATCCTCTCTGCCCCGTAATTTCTGGAGAACTTTTTTCGCCTGAAGCATCTTTCCTTTACTGACAAGCCACCGAGGAGATTCAGGCAAGAAAAATATTGCAATCAGAAAATACAACAAAGACGGAACAAAAAGAATCCCAAGCATTAATCTCCAGCTTGGAGAAGCTTCCAGTGACATCCCAAAGATCATACAGTATGACAAGAACATTCCTGCAGAGCCTGTGAACTGCGGCAGCGTGTTCAGGGAACCCCTTATATCCGGCGGCGCAGTCTCCGATATGTAGATCGGAGCAAGAGTGACGGCGAGGCCAATTCCGAATCCATCTAGAAGCCTTGCTATGCATAAGACATACACGTTAGGGGACCATAACATGACCAAACCACTAAGGAAGTAAAATACCGATGAGATTATCAACAGTGGACGTCGGCCAAGCCAGTCTGAAACTGCGCCGGAGCATGTTGTTATCAGTGTTGCTCCGATCAAGGACATGGCTACCACAAGTCCTTCCTCACTTGTTTGTAATGCTAGCTCTGTCTTTATGTAAACAATGGCACCTACAAGCAAGATATCATCATATATGTCATTTATTCCAATTATGATACGAGTACACCAAAAATCGGTAACTACTGAAGGAAGCGCAGACGGAACTACCACAAGGAAATACAAACGAAACGCAAATGGAACTGCCACAAGAGAACTTAGACGGAACTGACAAAAGAGAATGAAAACTATATGATTTCTTCGTGAGAATAGGTAAGCAGCGGATGACAATGGTGTTTGATTATTCGACTCGGAAAAACACAAAACAGAGAAAACAGGCTAGTCGGTGAGGTGAAAAAGTATCAAAGGAGTGACAAAAGATAAGGAAAAAATGGCATAGAAAAAAAAAAGTGCAAAAACTAAGGTGATTTCACCGCAAGGAAAACAACATATCCTCTTCAAAGACGAAACCATGGCTCTGATACTATGTTAGAAAAAGAGACTAAACTGGAGAAAGGATTTGTATATTATTGAGTGTATTCAAGTTGTCTAAAATAATAAAGACGTAATATTCTATAATAAATATTCAAATATACTAAATAATACGAATTGATCCTAACTATATTCTAACAGAATACATGTTAAAATATAACAAAGAAAGAGAAAAGAAGGTGCATGAAGCCATGAATGAATAGTGAGTACCAGAAATAGTAGCATTATCCCATCCTTGAATAAAATTACCAATGGAAGCTGCAACGGCCACAAGTATGGCTCCTCTGGCTCCCATTTTTAAAAGCAATATCTAGAGATCCTGTTATGTATGTTAACCTGGAAAAATCAGTTGATGAGTGAATTGAAAATCTTGAACTAAGAGTAATAGAGAGTAACACAAACTTAACTGTATTTAACTTTATGTGAAGTTGATAATTGAGAGTCGTTAAATGATTTGATAGGTTTGACTAAATTATTATCTAACGGTTCTCAGCTATCAACTTCACATGAAGGTAATTGTATTTGAGTTTCTACCTTATATTATATGCTTAATGCTTACACCAAGTTAGCTAATTACCTCTAATCTTGAAGTTTGTAGTAACACCTCACACACAACACAAGCATGAAGCTTGGGTGGCGGTGTGTGTGAATATATATATTCATAGCGTGTATGTGTATATATATTTATATAATCATTTAAAGGTTTCCATCTGATTCGAATAAGTTCTAACATTTTCTTTAACCTCCATACGTACTTTGTTTGTATTTGCTGATGGCTGATATTTATCTCCTTTCCATGATTGCCTTCCTTGATTTCGAGTGACAATTTTGTCCTTTACCTTTTATTATTTTACGGGTACATTCTACTCTTCACTAGTCTCCAAGTTGTTAAATAGCAAGTGTGAGGAGTGTAATTAATTAGTCTCATATTAAAAAAATAAAATAAAGAGAAGTGAGGAATTTATAAAATGAGAGACTCATTAACTTCACACTTTAAAGTTTTAAGTAGAATGTGGTGTCTTCTCATCTTATGGCCCAGTTTGGGTAACTAACTTAATTAAGCTCTTTTTGATAAAATAACTTAAACAATAAATGACTTTGTTAAAAGTAACTTATAAATAAGTTATTTTGTGTTTGGATTTTTAACTCTAAAAGTACTTATTTTAAAGAAATGTAATGAAAAGTAGAAGTATTATGAGAGAAGTCATTTTTTTTAACTTCTCTATAAGCTCCAAAATAGCTTCTTAGAAAGTTGCAATTTGATTTTGAAAATTGCACTCGACATTAATACTACTACTTTTCATAAGTCAAAAGTTAAAAAAAGCTACTTCTAGAGTTTCCCAAACGAGCCCTATATCCTCCCCTACAAAAGGTGTGATTTCATTATTGTAAACTGATATATATACACTCAATGTGAGCCACACATTTGATAACTGCCTGAATAAATTCCTTACTCTACTCTAACTAATACTGATGTTAATTTACTAAGTGGGACAGCTTGTTATACATGCTGTTAAACTATTAATCTACTCTACTATAATCTGGCTACACCTGTCACCGAGAGCTTCCCATGATAAGCTCTCTTCTCGGACCATATATCAAAATCAAACTCTCTTTTCTCATGTAATAATGCAAATATTTTATTAGTAATACAAAACATTAGAGAGAGATGGTTGATTATGAATTGAGAATTGAGAGAGGAAATGGATCCAAGCACACGTAGAAAGATGTAAAGCCAATTAGGATAAACCACTTGTTTATTTCTCAGCACTACCTATGATCTCTGGACAACAATTCCATTCTTTATGATGTGCTATGTGCTTTTATGAGAAATCCCTCTCCGTTCATTTGTACTACTTTATTCATTATTTGATATGTCCTATAGTAATTATATATAAATAAAAAAAGAGAAAGATTGTGACATGATAAAGGTGACAGAAAAAACACTATGAACCATCCATTGTTTTTTTTTTTTTTTTTTGTGACTGAAATAAATTAAACAAAGAAAAACAAAAGAAACAAAACAAGGAACTGCTTAAATAGAGGGACAGTCCCGTTTAAGACAACTCTTAAACTCTTCCCAAGGTGAAAGAAGCTCCACATGCGAAAGTTGTAACTTCATCGCCATCTTTGCCATAGTATCTGCCACCGTGTTTGCATCTCTCATAATCAAACGAAAGTCAACACGCCAATTCCAATGCATGATATCTCTTATTTTGAGCACCAGTGGATCAGTAAACCCAAAACCATCTTGAGTAACAAGATTAAATGCTTCCACACAATCCGTCTCACAAATAACATCTCGTTGACCCACATCCCAAGCTAAGAGATATCCTCTCCAAATAGCAAACAATTCTCCTTGAAGAATACTATTACTCTCAATCATTCCCAAACACCCCCTTTGCCAGCTCCCATTACAATCTCTAATAACACAAGCAAAACCAACACTATCACCCGAACCAAAATAACTAGCATCACAATTAATCTTAAAAGTACCAATGGATGGGGGATTCCAAAAACCATTTAGAGTAGAGGGAAGGGACATACGTTGTAATTCAAAAATATTTCTAAGCTCCTTTTCTGAAGTTAATGCCAGACAAATGACTTTTTCCGGAGGCCAAGTTTCATGGGGATTAAAGATGTCGTTATTCCTTGCTCGCCATATCCACCAAAGTCCCGAAAAGAACTTGAACGGGTGCTCTCTGCTATGATACAAGAACCAGTTCTTCAAATCCAAAGGATGACAAGGAATATCTAACCTTTGCCAGACAAGCTGAGCTTTTGGACAATCCCGAATACAATGTATAACCGATTCCTGGCTAGAAAGACATCTTGGACACCTATCCGATGACGACATCCCTCTTCTAAAGCGAAAACTTGCAGTAGGAAGAGCCTCCTTAAGACACAACCAAGCCAAAAACTTATGCTTTTCCAGAACAAGCTGACGCCAAAGCCAAAGCCAATTCTCCCTCTCCTCCCAACCAAACAGCTGCTTACACAACCACAAGTAACCATTGCGTGAGTCATAGACTTTGGCAGCAGACCCACTTCCGGACCTGCTTGTTCATCTGGATTGTAAGAGAGAATATTATCTTTCAGATTTTGAGATAAAGGAGAATAAAGAGTATCCAAATGCCACCTACCAACCGACCAAATATCCTGTATCCGGAGATTCGAATCAGAAATGTGGACATAATCCATCTCATTAGATAACCGTCCTTCTCTCCTCCAGCTAGAAAACCAAAAATTCTGGTTCAAATCTCCAATACACCAAGCAAACCCATCCTTCAACACTTTCCAAGCCTTGCAAAGACACCTCCAAATGGGAGAGTCCTTGTTCTTAGGATAACTAAAACAGTCATATAGAGATGATCGGTATTTGGCATCCAATAATTGGACCCATAGCTTGTTTGGCTGCTGGAAAAAAGTCCAAACTAGCTTCCCAAGAAGAGCAATATTTACACAATAAGGATCTCTAATCCCCAAACCTCCATATTTTTTTGGAGTAACCAGTACCTTCCAACTAACAAGATTCAATCCTCTTCCATCAACTTGTCCTTTCCAAAGAAAATTCCTCATCATAGACTCCAATTTACTAATGATTCCTTTGGGAAAAATAGAAACCTGCATCTGGTACGTGGGAATAGCAACGGCAACAGAATTAACCAAGCAGAGTCTACCAGCCCGATTGAGTAAACTCCCTTTCCAGCTTGCTAGCCTACTCCGAATCTTATCCAGGACACCATTGAAAGCTGAACGAGTCACTCTAGAATGGCTAAGGGTAACTCCAAGATACTTGCCCAAATCCTGGACAAATCTGATAGAGGATACCCCAGTGAAAACCTCTTTCCTTGTTGCAGAGACATTCTTGGAGCAAAGCGCTTTAGACTTCTCCACATTAATCTTCATCCCAGATGCTTTGCAAAAAGTCTCTAAAACCAACATCACATTTTGCACTTGTCTCTTTGTAGCTTTACAGAATAGAAGCAAGTTATCTGCAAACATTAAATGGGATATTCTTGGTCCCCCTCTAGAAATAGCAACCGGCTCCCACAAGCACAAATCAACCTGATGACTAATAAAGCATGCCAGTCGCTCCATACACAACACAAAAAGATAGGGTGACATAGGGTCTCCTTGTCTAAGACCTCGGCTAGGAGTAAAGCCATTCAGACGACTCCCATTCCAAAGAATAGATAAGGAAGAAGCAGTGACACAATTCATAATCAAATTAAGTGTAGGAATAGGAAAACCAAAGCTCTTAAGGGTATGAGCTAAAAACCTCCAGTCAACTCTGTCATAAACTTTCTCCAGATCAATCTTAAAGGCCAGTGTGCCTTTTTTTTGATTTAGTCTTCTTCATAAAGTGGAGGACTTCTTGAGCAATAATGATGTTGTCAGGAGTTCCTCGTCCCGGAATAAATCCTCCTTGAAGCGGGCCAACAATCTCCGCAAGATGAGGACGAAGCCTATTAACAAGGACCTTCGTGATGATCTTGTAAACTACATTGCAGAGACTAATCGGCCTGAAATCTTTCATAGATACCGGTGATTCAACCTTTGGAATGAGAACCAGTAAAGTCTCCAACATTCTCGGATCAAGAGTAACACCGGAGAATGCCTGCTTAACCATCTTCCAAACATCAAGACCAATGATCTCCCAATATTCTTTGAAGAAGAAAGCTTGAAACCCATCCGGACCTGGAGCTTTAAAAGAGTTCATGTGAAAAACAGCTGTTTTGACTTCCTCCATAGTAACTGGTGCCGTAAGATTATTGCAAGCTTCCTCATTCAGAGAAGGAAGAGGCACATCACCAAGGCAACCCAAATCAACATCATCCAAATGACAGAATAAGCTTTTATAGAAAGACTCTGCTTCTTGACTCAGAACCTCTGGATCAGTTTCCCACACTCCATCCTTGAGAAAAAGGCCATGAATCTTATTATGCTTCCTTCGCGCAAGAGTTTGAATATGAAAGAATCTTGTATTCCTATCCCCGAACCTTACCCACTGCTCTCTGGACTTTTGGAACCATAGGAGCTCTTCTTGCACTAGAGTATTATTATAATCATCAAGCAACTGTTGCTCTTTCTGACGCAAATAAATACTATCCACCACTTCCAAACGCTTTTGTAAATAATTAATCTGCTGCTCTAATTCACATTTCTTAACAAAAATGTTACCAAATACCTTCGAGTTAAACTCTAGTGAATTCTTCTGTACTTCTGAAAGCTTGCCATGAATTCCTCTATTACCAGACCACCATGACTGGTTCACAATATCTTTATACCCAGGATGAGTAGCCCAAGCAGCAACAAATCGGAAAGGTCGATTCCCTTTAGGCTGAGGACGACCTTTACAACGCACCAGAATAGGGCAATTATCAGACTGAAGCCTATTTAAAACTTCTGCATAAGCCTCTGGAAAGATAGATAACCAACTACTATTTATACAGACTCGATCAAGCTTTTTTGCCACATCAACATAATTTTTCACCCTCCTGTACCAAGAAAACTGCCTCCCGATAGTCTTCAGATCAAACAAACCACTATCCCCTAATGAAGTAGCAAACATGTCTGCTCTTTGATGAGAAAATTGACAGCCCTTAGATTCATGAGAAAATTTGACTTCATTAAAATCACCAAGAACAATCCAAGGTCCTTGAAAAATCATGGATTGTGCAACAAGATAATCCCAAAGGAGAACCCTTTTATTAAATTGAGGACTGCCATAAATACCACTACACCTCCAAATTAAATTATCAAAGTGAACCTCAACAGTAACACCCTGATCAAAAGCATCAATGAACTTACAACAAACACCCTTCATAGAGGATAGAAACCAAATACCTCCCTTATGCCCCTGTGCCTCTACTATACCAACAGAGTGATACCCCAACCTTTCCCAAAATAATTTTAAATGCTGAAAAGGGGAGTGAGTTTCAACCACAATAAAGAAAACAGGTCTAAATTTTCTAACAAGTTCCTTACAATGCACCCGGGCTAACTTATTAGAAGCACCCCTAATATTCCAAACAATCATATTTAAACTATCCATAAATAATAGGGACAGAATCAATAAGAACATAAACTCTAAACAGAATCACCAACCTCAATAGGTGGTTTGTCCTGCGGTACTGGCACACTCTGATCCTCAATAATTGCCACCTTTGGACCCCCTGACACTGCACTTGCCATGCTTCCATCTACTAAGGTTTCCTCCGTTGTGCCACCATTTTTATCAACTGGCGAGTTCTGCAAGGAGGAAGGCCGAGGACGCTTCCGTAGAGAAATTCCACGACGTGCAGGAGTTCTGCGCGATGGAGATGGCGCAATTTCATGTTTTTCTTGCTTCCCCATTCTAATGCCAGTTGATTTGCCTCCATCACCATGCAAATTGGGCCTTGGAACCCTTCTCGAACCAAACTTGTGCTGCTTTCCATCTTGGTCCTTCAAACCTGATGACTGGCCCATTGTAAATTTTTTCTTACGCAGCACTTGTTGCCAGCCCTCTCCATCATCCATGCATGCCTCATTAACAAGACCATCAGGCACGTGAGGAGCCAATGATTCCGTAACCACATCCTTCCCTTTAACAACTCCTAATTTCTCACCCAAATCACGAGCTTCTGATTCAGCCTCTTTTTTAATCTCATGATTGTTGTGTGGCACTAGTGTTGGGGCTTCATTATTTTTTCCATCACCAAAGGAATTTATGTTTCCTTCCAAGGACTCCTTCTCCATGCACAACGATTTATCATGCCCATACCGTGCACAAGTAGCACAAATCAACTGTAAACTCTCGTACTCCACTTCATAAGTCACACCCTCCACTATAATATGTTTGATTACAGGCAACTCAAGATTAATTTGAACACAAGCTCGGGCATATTTTCCTCTTTCTGCGAGCTTAGTAGCCAAATCTACTTTCACCGGAATCCCAATTGCAGAAGCAATTCGCAGCATTGCTTGTTCCTGGTAGCACCAAATTGGAAGTCCCGAGACTCGAATCCATACCAGCGTTGATCCAAAGGATTTTTCGCATGGCCTAAAATCCACATCCCATGGCTTTACTGCAACATAGTGACCGTCTATCAACCACGGGCCACCAAGAATGACTTTCTCACGATCCCCAGCAATATCAAATTTAACCAAAAAATATCCAAATCCCACATCCAACAAATCAAACCCTCCTTTGATGCGCCATACTATCCGAAGCTTATGCATGAGAGCCGTGTAGCCATAATACTTATCCAGCACCTTGATCACGATGGCTTCCTTATAAGGTTCAGCTAGACAGCTCTTTGCCTCTTTGGTAAAACTGACACTTGGTGGACGAGAATCACCCTGCTTACCTGTCACCGTCGCGATACCATCCCCAGATAAAGACCCTACTAATGCAAAGGCCTTAGACTTTTCTGCACCAATGACTTTATCTCTAAAAGAGACCTTGGATGGCTTTCCTAACCCCTCTTGAGAAGAACCCTCCTTAACACCTGATACACACCCACCCACGCTCTCCCCCTTATCTCTTCCGATGGCATGGCCATCTTCCTCACCGTGTTTCACCCTCAACCGCTCGCCCCCGCTTTCTCCTTCTCTCATTCTCTTTTAGAAAGTAGATTATTTTCTCACCCTCAACCATCCATTGTTTTAAATATATAGATATGCTAGTAAATATATATTTAGAGTAACAATGTAAAATTATTTTTTCACTCTAAGAATAAGAATCAAATCTACTAAGGAGTCTCAAACACATGAACAAAATGAAATCAATAAAACAAGAGTGCAAAACTTCACCAAAAAACTAGTCACTGTTTATGAACTTTCTGACAGTTCTATTACAGAGCTCTGATCACAAGCACACCTCCAAATTCAAGAACTATGAGCGAAGAATTTCCGATCTTGTTAATCCAAATCTGATTAGGTTCACACACTAATGGGAATGTAGAGAGACACTCCAAAAGGTTTTGGTTTGTGACACATAAAATGACCAAAACCTGCATGATAAATATACAAGGATATGAAGAATTTAAAAAATTGAGAAATAGCACTTATTCAACATAATTGAAAGGTACAAATTCAGCTTGAGAAAAAACTGACATCAAAATAACAATACAGCAATGGAAGTTGAGGCTGACATAATGTCAAATAACACAAATATTTTACAAAAGTAGTTACATGCTCACCAACTTGTCATTGGTAACAAAGCTAGGATTTGTATATGTTGCTAGGATTCTCTCTTTCTCTCAGAAATGAATGCACAAATACACAAATTAAAAACATTTCAGGACTAAGTATTTGTCATCATAAAAAACAAACACACATTTATTATTCTGCATCTTTTCTGTGTTTTTTTTTTTTCAATTTTATATTCCTTTTTGTGCGAATGCATAGTAATGCAGTTACATGAAAATCTCATCAAAACAATGTAGGTCATTCTTTTGATTTCAAGATCAGCAAAAATAGTAATGCAATTAAATGCAAAATTTGATGCCAACTGAGACTGTCTAGGTGGAGGAGTTAATGTTAGAAGTTACAAAGATTTTGTTTTTCAATTTAAGACCTTCCAAAACAGAATACATTGACTTTTAGAGGGCAATAACCCTATCATATTTGTAGCTATCATCTTTAATTATGTCCCAAAAATCAAATATTCTATGACAATATTTCTTCATGAATAATTTGACTCTCACATGTAAGATTAGTATATTTATTCTGATCCTTCATGGATAAAAAACTATATGGCTAAATTCATGGTATGCATATTTTAATTTTGTTTTAAAATGAAAAAAAATACTCACTGTGTTCTCTGATGACATCACCACAACTTCACCTTCTAATTACATTTTTTATATCTTCATCACCTTGAGAAAACTGTTTAATAATGTGTCCAAAGACATTATAAAAGGCATTAGATGAGTATAGAAAAATATGAATAACTCCATCTGTTAAAAAGTGTTAAAAATATAGCAAGCAGTTGAAGGCAAAAATCCTAAAAACTTATCCTATTACACTGCTGACTGAAAAAGCTACCAGGCATTCATTTGCAGCAATGCTGCTTGTTAAAAACAAGTACATTCTACAATTTTTGAAACCAGTTTAATAGTCCTATTTGATTTGTTATGTCCAGTGAATTTGGTTAAGCATAAAACAAAGATTTGGGACAATGAAGAGAAATTTTTTTATTTTAAGGAAAAAGATGTTTATGCATGAATTAAATGTAGTACAATAAATAACATCAAGTATTAAATTCTTATGTTATTTTTATTTGTTATCTTATCTTTTTCTTCTAGAAAGAAAATTTGTTATGCTTTTTTTTTTAATGGAGAAGGTTCAATTTATATACTCACATTTTTTTTTTTTTTACCAAAGATAGGAGACTCGAACCCGCAATCTCTTAATTGAGTATGGGGAGACTATGTCATTTGAGCTATAACTCATTGGCTTATATACTCACATTTATATACAATTTATACATGCATTTTTTTCAAAGAAAGTAAGAAAAACACTTATCAGTTCGAAAACAAGAATCAAACGCCAAAAAAAAAAAAGGTAAGAAACAGACACAAGTTCTAAAATTCAAGAATTCAAACGCTTCTTCTTCTAATAAAATTGAGAGAGTACCTAATAAAATTGAGAGCTTCTTCTTCTTCTCTAATAAAATTAAAAGAGTATCTAATAAAATTGAGAGAATACTTAAAGAGAACTTGTGTATTTTGGTGCTTGTTCTTGTAGTGTTCTCCCAGCAAATCACAGTTTTTAATTTGAAGTAGTACTAGAGAAGAATGCAGCTTTTTTCCAGCTATATTTTCCAGATTCTCACAGAAAGAAATGTGTAATTGTTGAAGGGAGGCGAGGCAGAGAAGCTCATTTCAATCCAAAGTCTCCAGATAGTCAAAGGAAATACAGACACAAAGTGGTAAGGGAGGGAAGCCGAGGCAACGAAGCCACCCTTGGGTATGACTTAAAGTTATAATCGTCATAGCCATGAATGTTAAGACGAGTGAGAGAGTCCAAGTTGCCCATGGATGATAGAGCCCTGAATTGTTTCCCACAACCCACACTAAGCTCTTTCAACTTAGGAGGCAAACCACCCTCTGACACCTCACAAATTCCGAGCAAAGTTGCATGTGGAGAGACTGTAAATTGGAGAGAAGAGTATTCATGTCACTTGGCAATGCTTCCAGCTTTTTGCAATCTATGATTGTAAGATGAATCAAGTTGGGTGCAGAGAAAAAAGCTCACCACAAAGAGAAGTTGATAGAAATGTTTTTCAATGTAACATTACCCTCTGTCTACTATTTCAATCACTAGAGTGTCCTTTTCAACTATTTCAGGTAAATATGGCTACCATTGTATAAGATTCTAAACACATGTATCATGAAATCTCAGCCATCTTGGCACTCATTACCTTGGTACATGCTACCTGTAGAAAATAGTAAAAACAGTAACATTGAATTATTCATTTGTTTATTACATTTAAAAAAAATTCTCAAATGTTGGATCCACAAGAGAAAAGATATATTGAAAAATGTGAATGTTAAGTATCACAGATAGCAATAACTTCTTCTAGAGTAAGAAAGGCTGATAAATGAAAGAAAATAATGCAAAATTTCTTGTTGGCATATCAGTTCAACTGACTAGTTAATGTTGTCTAAAGAAAGAGAGAACTTTTAAATTTATCTTTTTTTTAAGGAAAAGGAAATTTATGCATTTATGAAATACCATGAGAAACATGAAAAATAGAGAATTACCTGGTCAGAAAATTTGTTCACCATCAACTTGAATGGTGGGGATGTGGAAAATTTTGGACCAGTATTGTTCATCCTTCTTCTTACAGTGTTCTCCAAGTAAAGGACACTCTATAATTTGAAGTAGTAAGAGAGAGGAAGGCAACTTTTGTCCTGCCATGTTCTCTAGCTTCACACACCATTGAATGTGTAATTGTTGGAGGGATGTGAGGTGAAGAAGCTGGTCACACTCCAATGTTTCCAAATCAAGAAAGCCCCAGAGGCGCAGAGTGGTAAGCGAGGGAAGCTGAGGCAGCGAACCAACCTTTGGATATGATGTCACACCAAAATAGCCCTCAATTGTAAGCTCAATAAGGGCATTGAAGTGACACATTGATGATAGACCCTTCAATTGTTCCTCACAACCTCCCACACTAAGCTCTTTCAAGTTTGGAGGGAAACCACCCTTTGGCAACTTACAAATTTCCGAGCAACGTTGTATCTCCAATGAGTGTAAATTTGGGAGAAGAGTATTCATGTTAGCAGGCAATGACTCCAACTTGTAGCAATAAGTGACCCTGAGATGAGTCAAGTTGGGTGCAGCTAGTCCTTCGACCGGAAATGACACAAATTTGCAACAGTCATCAATGAAGAGATGTTTAAGAGCTGCATGTGGTGGTTGTGACAATGAAAGTGATTTTAGATTCTCACACTTTTCTATTCTGAGATTATTGAGATTTGGAAAGTCATCCAATGAGAATGAAGACAGTGAATCACAACTGTCTTTTATGTATAGCTCCATGAAATTGTATTTCTGCTGAGGGAATTCTAGTTTGCTGCAATTCAAGATTGTTAGCTTTTGCAAAGATTTTGGTAAACAATCGCCTCGAAAGGATACAGCATAAGAACACCCTGAGATTTGTATTTCTTGGAGATAAGTTAGAAGGTTGATGCTCATTGCTTTAAATGCAGACCCCATCACAGATTCACATCCCTTAATTAACAAAGTATCCCCCTTGAGTAACATCTCTTGAGACCTTCCTTTATGATCTTTCTGTATACTTAGCTTGCAAATTTTGGAAACATCTGAAGACAAAGAAGAAATGACTCTCAAGAATACCTGATTAAGTATATCTCCCTTTAGCATTGGACAATCTGTTATTTGAAGCTTCTTGAGATGAGGAAAAGATTCTGAATCAGATAAATGCCACACTTCCCAACATGGCATATCCCAAAATTCCAATGTCTCGAGTGAGGGAAACGGTGCAATTGGCAAACAATGACAATCACCTTCATTCTTGTAAAACTCCATGCCAATACTCTTGAGCTGATTAAAGCCTTGAATGAGAAGGGACTTAAGAGATGGTAGTTGTCCAAGTGAAGGCAGCATGCAACAATTGTTACAAGAATATAGAGATACACTAGTCATATTTTGGTAAGAACAATGTCCCACCCAATTTGGAAATATTGTACCTTTGTAGCCCTTGATTCTCAACTCTTTCAAGCCATGGTGAGGTTGCAAGCTGTCGAGGATATCTCTTTCGGTTTGTGTGTTTGAAACCATATCATCACCTGAACACCATTCCAACAATAAGTTCTCAATGTGATTCTTATCCAACATCCTTGCACTCCTTGCTTGTTTGGCATCGACAACATTCTCCAATTTCTTAATCTCGAATGATCCATGAAGATTTAAAAGCCCTCCTAACTCTTGAATTCCATTGTCTTCATGCTTGCCCACCATAAAGTAGCTTAAAAAGTGCAAGTGTTTCAATTTGCTCATTTCTTCCGGCATTTCTTTCAAACAAGTTCTTCTAATACTGAGATGTCTTAAATTCACAAGCTTATGCATGCCATTGGGTAACATGGTCAAACTAGAACACTCATTCAGTTTCAATGTTTGTAGATTGTACAAGTCACATAATGATTCTGGTAGTGCTCTAATACTTGTCTCAGAAAGATCTAAGTAACGCAAGTAGGTTAATTCACCTATTGATTCAGGCAATACATTAAGTCCTTCAAATGAGAGAAATGACAAAACTCTCAAATATTTGAGCTTCAATATCAGGGTACATGTTATACTATCAATGTTGTCCGAATGAGAAAAGATATTGATAGGCAAAAATGTCCTCAAAGATTCAACTTTATTGATGGAATCAAAATGCTCTGAGATCAGATGACTCAAACTATCATAACACAAATGGCGAGTGTAAGTAGTTACACTTTCTACTTTTCCATGTTCTTCAAATCTACAATAGAAGTCTCCAGCAAGGAACAATGCTAAATCATGTAAAAGGTTATGCATCACAAAACACCTATCAAAGTACTCACATTGTTTGAAAAATAATCTGGAAGCTAATTCTTCAAAACACTCGCAACCAACCTCTTCTAAACTCTCTCCTCTCTTCGGCGGCCTTAAAAGATCTTCAGCCATCCAGAGCAAGATTAGTTCATCTTTATGAAAACGGTGATCTTTTGGATACAATGAGCAATAAACAAAGCAACGCTTTAAATGTGCAGGAAGTTGGAAATAACTGATTAACAATGCTGGAATAATTTTGCTATTCTTGATGGAAAATTCCCAAATATCACTTTTTAATACAGCTTCCCATTCCTTAACATCATGTTTAGTTCGCAACATGCGTCCAAGTGTTTCTGCAGCCAATGGCAATCCGTTACACTTGTTGACAATCTTTCTACCAATTTCTTCTAGTGTTGAACTCCCATTTGATTCTGGAAAACAAGCATTGTTTGCGAACACCGACCAACAACATTCTTCAGTCAACTCACTAAGAATGTAAGGAGGACAAGTTTGGAGTACAGAAGCAACCTCTTTGACACGAGTAGTTACAAGAATTGTACTTCCCTTGGCCCCATATTGAAAAGGAATTTTGAATTTCTTCCAAACATCACCATCATCACTCCAAACATCATCCAAAACAACAAAGAACTTCTTTTCTGACAATTTCTCCTTCAACTTAAGTTGAAGTGAGTTGAAATCCTCAATATTCTGAGCAGTTTGACCTATAATATTCTTTGTAGCCTCAACAATATTAAAGTCCTCAGATATGCAAACCCATTCTTTGACTTGAAACCCTTCCATCAAGTTTTCATTATTGTACAACCATTGAGCTAAAGTTGTTTTGCCAACCCCACCTATGCCCACAATGAGAATCACAGACAACTGATGTTCTCTATTATCATTTAACATCTTGATTATTTCCTGTTGGTCCTTTTCCCTGCCATATATATTACCTTCCACAAGAGATGTGGATGGAATTCTCCATGACAAGAAGTTCTTCTTGGTAGTCTTTTCAAGACCAAGGAAATCTTTTTGTTTTTCAAGAAATTCTATTCTTCTAACCACCCTTTCCATCTTATCTATCATATCCTTATCTCTGTTGAGGAGGCTAATAGGCCAGAAAGAATGTACCTCCTTTTGAGTCGCGGCGTTGGTAAAGACAGCATCCAGCAAGTCATCTGCCATGTAAACAGCATCCCTGAGACTGTGGAGCCAGTCCCTAACATGTTGGTTGTCAAGTTGCTTGTACTCAGCATCACCAACCAGAACTTCAGCAGCATGCAGAGAAATCTTCAGCCTTTCAACCAAGTCAGAGCCAAGCTTCTTGCCCAAGACCAAGTTGACTGCATCTGTTGTAAGGAACTTGTCAAAGACAACATTAATGAAGCTAGAGAGGAAAGCTCCACCAACAAGTGCACCAGCCATGATAGTGAATGGATTTCAGGAAAGGTAAGAGAACAGTGGCTAGAGAATAGTGAACTCAGTTTTACTTAATCAAGAGTATAAGGATGAGGTTCAATGATTCCTTAGCAATAAGACATAGTAATCTCCGAGGCAACCTAGGAAATTCATGGCAGTATAGTCTTTGTGATAAATGAAAACTATATAAAACTAGGAGCATGCTGGCTCCACATTTTTGTATGTATATGATTGTAATATGTTATGAGGTTATTATCAACAATAATGGTAGTTATCTTCGAGGTTACCTTCTTCATAATTTGTCTGCTGCTAATGTCTTATGCTTAGTTTAATAATTTGTTCAGAACTTTTAATTCTGAGTCAAAATACTATTCCATCATTGAAAGCACCTTCATGAATTCATTCTTTTTAAGTCAAAATTTAGACATGAATATCTCAACTATCAATCTTGCATATAATAAGTCTGCAAGATCTTGTCCTTTCAGTTATGGGTAAACATAAATTCTCAAATTGGAGATAAATTTTGGATTTTGGTCCTGGTGGAGATGTCTGATGAGGAATTAAAAACGAACCACGATTGAATATGTTCATTAAACTTGATCAACACTAACAGGGTATGCGTGTAGCAGAGTTTCTAAAGATGAAACAACTTATATCCTCAATCAGGTATTAGAATTTTTGCACACTCCAACTAGAAGGTTGGAATGAGAGGACAATTTTTGTATGGCAGCACAGGAAGTATGGTGTACTAAACTAAATTTGGGTCATGAATTTACCAGTTATATTAGCTAACATACCGCGTAACAATTTGCGTATATGGATTCACAATTCGTCTGCATACCTTATTCAACATTATTGGCTTCCTTTTAGATTCAAAAACAGAAAGGCACAAATTCAGCTTGAGAAAAATTTGACATCAATATAACAATACTGCAATGGAAGTAGTTACATGCTCACTAACTTGCCATTGGCATAGAGGCCGCCAATGCACATTTTAATGGTTGCAGAAAATAACTAGTAAGAGAACGATAATATGCCAATGAATCCAAATTAAGCTTGCAAAGAACATCTTATTATATCAGCCAAACTATACATAGTAAGCACATGGCAGCATACAATTTCATATTAGAAAGAGTTGGTATAGGATCTACAATGCATTTAATATGATATTTTGTAACTAATTGCACGTTTAATCAACCAAAAATAATTCTAAAGCAATACTTTGAGCTTTTTGTTCGGCATGAACCATAGAACACAGCAAGTCAACAAAAATATGATCACAAAATTGTAAAGTTTAAATGAGCAATTTATTAAAAGTATACCATTCTCTTAATGAAATCTTTATTTTTGTGTCATATAATTCCAAGGGATTATCAAAGCTGTTGTACCTACCTTTGAATATAAGTTAATTAATTAATAACTGTTTCATGCAGGTAAGATGTAGATTATCAACTTCAACATATAAGTAACACTACTTCAGCTAAGTTCAATAACGTTGTTAATCATCATGATGCCTTTGAATTGTATTTAAAAAAAAAAAAAGAATACCTACAATTCAAGTTTGATACAACCCTTGCATTATATATTGAAACTCATTTGTTTAGCATGTTGGTTCAAAGTTCAAACATGACTGCTATTGATATAAGTCATATAACCAAACAACCAGCTATGGTTCCTATCTTTGAAGCAAAGCATTGAATAATGTGTAGATATGATACACATCAGTCATTAATTTAAACTAGTGTACATACCAATTAACATGAAAGCTGAAATCACAAAACACTACTGCTTCCCAACACATTAATCCACTTTACACATCTCCATATACATATACATGTACAACGAAATCTGGAACATCTGTGAACCTTTTACCTGCAAAAGATGGCACAAACAGAAACAAGATTGTTAAATTATTTTGAAGCTTCACTTTCCATTTTAGGAAAGACAATAAGCTTTATTTTCTTTTAGCCTATCGCTCAAAGTTGCAAACTGCATCATGTTGTGTTATATTGCAAAAAATTTAAAAGAAGATTAAAGAATAGAAGAAAAGAAAAGCATTTGGTGAAAGTTTTAATTTTACCTTAAATATTTTTAAAAGATTTCAATTGATCTCTCTGCTAAAATTATGAATGAACCACAATAAATAGAATCGACAAAAAGTACAATTTATAGATTCCAAAAACAGTTAAAGAATCAAAATTTAAGTTACTACATGGAAGTACCAATTAGTTCAGCATAAAGCCATAAACATCAAATAGTGGCAAAGGCAGAAAAACAATTTTACCATTAAGGGCATATATCTAGTTTTTCTAAAATCAAGTTTTCATAACATTTTTCTTTTTCCCAACAGAAGAGGAAAAGTAAATTCTAGAATGGAATGAAGTAGAGTAAATTTACCAACCTGAAGCTAAAATATTTGTATAAGATTATATATGATGAAATCTCTGCCATTTGGGCACTTTTACTTCATTACAATGTACCTGCAGAAGATGGATGAAAACAGTAGATTTCATTTATCGATGTATGTAAAGAAATTCTCAAATGTTGGATGCACAATATATATATTCTGTGTCTTTGAATTTATAAGAATGACCTTTTCTGAGAATAACAGAAGATATTTCTTTCAAGTACAACTACAAAGTGAGAGGTTTCCCAATGAATGGGAAAAAAAAATGAATGCAAATTTATATCAGTCCAACTAGTTGATAATGTGTAAAGAAAGAGAGGTATTTTCTTTTGAGGAAAAGGAAATTGAATTGAAGACTCTTAAGCTGACGAAAAGTTTCTGAGTCAGGTAAATTCCACACCTCCCAGCATGGCATATCCTGAAATTGCAATGTCTCCAGTGAGGGAAAAGGAGCAATATGCAAAGAAGGATCGTCTTCATTCTTGTAAAACTCAATTCCAATGCTGCTGAGCTGACCGAAATCTCGAATGTACAGGGACTTGAGAGATGGTAGCTGTCCAAGTGAAGGCAGCATGCAACAGTTCATGCAACACACCAACGATATATGTGTCATATTGTTGTAAGAACAGTGCCCCAACCAATCTGGAAATATTGTACCCCTGTATCTCCTTATTGTCAACTCTTTCAAGCCATTGTGCGGTTCCAAGCTGTGGAGTATCTCTCTCTCAGTTTGTGTATTCGAAACCATATCACCACCTGAAGACCACTCCAAGTATAATTTGCTGATGAGATTCTTGTTTATCATTCTTGCATTCTCTGCTTCTTTCACATCCACAATATTCTCCAACTTCTTAAGCTGGAATGATCCATGAAGATTTGAGAGCCCTCCCAATTCATGGATTCCATTATCTTCATGCTTGCCCACGATAAAGAAATCTAAGACACGCAAGTGTTTCAATTTGCTTATTCCCCCAGGCATTTCTTCCAAAGAAGTTTTCCTAAGATCCAGATGCCGTAAATTCACAAGATTATGCATGCCACTGGGCAACATGGTCAGCTTAGTACATCCATATAATATTAATGTTTGTAGATTATACAAGTTGCACAACAATTCTGGCAACATGTTAATGTCAGTCCAAGAGAGATTCAAATAGCGTAGATGAATCAATTCACCTATTGATTCAGGTAATACATCAAGTTTATGAAAGGATAAAACTCTCAAGTATTTAAACTTTGATCCTATGATTTCCAGGTTAAACAAATCATCGATATACAACGATGTCCTCAAAGATTCCAATTTCAAAATGGAGTTAGAGACTTTTGAGATTCGAGGACCTAAGCTTCCACATGAGATATGTGATAAATGACGAGTGAGAACCTTCTTCTCATCTTGTTCACCAAGTTCTTCTATTCTACAATAGAAGTCGCCAGCAAGGAATATTGCCAAGTCACGCAAGAGATCATGCATCACAAATCTCTTAAAATTATACGTACTTGGTTTAAAAAATAATCTGGAAGCTAATTCTTCAAAATAATTGCAACCAACTTCTTCAAAACTCTCTCCTCTATTTGGTAGCCTTAAAAGATCTTGGGCCATCCACAGCAAAATTAGTTCATCTTTATCCAAAAGATAATCTTTCGGATACAATGCACAATAAACAAAACAACGCTTCAAATGTGCAGGAAGGTGGAAGTAACTAATTAACAGTGCTGGAATAATCTTACTGTCAATTGTAGAAAATCCCCAAATATCACTCCTTAAGATTTTTTCCCATTCCTCAGCATCATGCCTTCTGCACAAGCAACCAAGTGTTTCTGCTGCTAATGGCAAACCGTCACACTTCCTGGCAATCTTTTTTCCTATTCCTTCTAGTGTTGGGCTCCCATTTGACTCTGGAAAAGAAGCATTGGCTGCAAACACTGACCAACAATAGTCTTCTGATAATGGAATGAGATAGTGAGGGTGATAATTTGTTTGGACAACTGAACCAACATCTTCCTTGCGAGTAGTCAGAAGAATAGTACTTCCCTTAACCCCATATTGAAAAGGGGCTAGAAAATCCTTCCATTGATGATGATCATTACTCCAAACATCATCCAAAACAATAAAGAACTTCTTTTCGGACAATCCTTTCTTCAAAGCATCTTGAATTGAATTGAAGCTATCAAGATCCTGAGTATTTGTAGAGATCTCCTTTACTATATTCCTTGTAGTCTCAACAATATTGAAGTTTTCCGAAACACAAACCCACGCTTTCCGATCAAATCCCTCCATCAACTCTGCATTATTGTACATCCATTGAGCCAAAGTAGTTTTACCAACACCACCGATGCCAACAATAGAGATCACAGACAAGTGATGCTCATTGTTGTCATTCAGCATCTGGACTAAAGCCTTCTGGTCATCCTCCCTGCCATACACATTCCCTTTTACAAGAGAAGTGGATGTAGTTTTCCAGGAGAAGCTAGCAGTGGAAATCTTTTCAAGCCCAAGCTTTCCTTTGCGTTTCTCAAGATCTTCTATCCTTCTAACCACCCTTTCTATCTCTTTCACCATCTGCCTCTCTTCAGAATTCAAGAAGCTAGGCAAGAAATTGCGTACCCCCTTTTGAGTTGCAGCTTTGGTGCAGACGCAGTCCAGCAAGTCATCAGCAGTGTAAAGAGCATCTCGGAGACAGTTGAGCCACTCCTTCACATCATGGTTATCCAGTTGCTTGAGCTCTGCATCATCAACAAGAGCTCCAGCATCCATCAGAGCATTCCTCAGCCTCTCAACCAAGTCAGAGCTAAGCTTCTTGCCTGCAACCAAGTTGACTGCATCAACCGAAATGAGCCTATCCAGGACAACGTTAATGAAGCCAGACAGAAAAGCTCCACCAACAAGAACTCCAGCCATGATCTCAAACAAGATCAAAGTAGTCAAATTTTCAAAACAAAAGGGTAAGAGAACAATGTTTGCAGGATACTGAACTCGGTGGTCTACTGGATCAAGTATATCCCAATATGTATGACCATGATGTTATATGGTATAAGAACATGGGAATCAAGTGGTAACTAACTTTAAATAATTCATGACAGAAGAGTTGCTAGCTGTCTTTGATGTAAATCTTCATTTTTTAATTCTTCTTTGAAGAATGAAAACAGCTTATTCAAATTGCACGTGGTGTATTGAAGTTTGACCTTTAATTAACCAAATAAAAGTAGGGACACCATATTGCTGCATATTTGATATTATGAGATTATTAATAACAGTAGTGTTCACACATTGTCTTCAAGGTTCTTCAAAATATAACTTGTTCATTTTTTAAAGTATTATGCTGAATTTGTTTAGAAGTGATAACTTTTGTGTTTTGAATTCCTAGAGATGCAACAAAAGTGCTACTTAGGAAGGTTTCAACTGTCGCCCCCAACAAGGTTTTACTACAGGTTTCTACAATCTGTTACACGGTAAAGATATTTGCACGTTTAAATATGTATACAATTGAACCGATCACTAAAATTATTAGATAATTGAGAGCTGTTAGATAAAAATTTAACCAAATCAGTCAAATAATTTAAATTTAACTATTCTCAACTATTAACTTCGCTACACCTGATCGAAGGAACAGTGGCAGAGCCTTACTCTCTCACTTGAACTAAAAGGCAGAACGGCAGCCGCAGCTAGAGCTTTCACCGCCACCCCATGGTCGCCGCCTCGTCGCCGAGCCTCTCGTCGGCTCCTTTCCGTCGTCTCGCCGGCTCTTGAGCGTCCCTCGCTCGCCTGTCGCCTCTTCACTGCCTCTGCCAGTCCGTGCTCCTCGTGTCGTCCTCCTCCGCAGTGGATCGCCTTCACTGCTGTGCTTCTCGGTGAGCTCGCTTCTCTGTCTCATTCTCTGCGTGCCGTCAGCCGTGAGCCCGGGGCTTCTCTTCTCTGTTGAGTGTTGAGGTAAGCTTTTTATTATTGAAACATGTTCTTCACTGATTGGATCTGGATGATACTGACATGTGCTATAGAGTATTGATCAACCATATATTTACGCAAGGTGGTAAATAATTAGGGGTATTTATGGGCAAGGTGAAATCGGATAGGGGTGTTCGAACCAAACCAAATTAATTAAAAATGGATTGGTTCGGTTCAGGTAATTGGATATCCGATGACTTTGAAATTCATAAAAAAACTAAATTTTTATCTTAAAAATTCAATAAGTACAATAAATATGTAACGTCAATAGAAATAATTCAAACATGTTAAATACCAAATACATTAAAAACTAAACTCATTAAAATCCAAACATATTAATAGTGAATAATCTTTGTCTAATAGAAAAGTCATATATATTTTTTTATTTTTTTATTTAATTAATATATGATCGGGTTCGCAGGTTGGTTCGGATTCTGTACCCCTAGAACCGATACCCGAACTAATCACTAACAAAGACTATCGGTTTAGTTCGGGTTGGACCCAATTACCTGTTAGTTCCAGAACCAATTTAATTGGTTCGGTTCGGGTTCAAACAGGTAATCGGGTACCCGTTACCCGTGCTCACCCCTAAAATCGGATTTGTCTTGACTCAGAACCGACTCTAAATATATATTGAACTTATTTTTTAGACTCTAACTCGATCTTAAACCCGATAAAACCTAAATATTTTTTTGTCGCAACTATATCGGGTCTAAATTGGGTAAAAATCGGGCCTTTAAAACTTTAACAATAATTTATAAAAAAACTTATTTACGATACACTTATTTATAAAGAATAAATTTGTTACCGAAAAGTTGATATCCATATTTGAACTTTAATTTATCAATAAATTTTAATTTGATACTTCTTTGATTTATTTTCTAATTCAACAAGTGTGATTAAAAATAAAATAATAAGCTTATAATTAATATAATATAATATTAAAATTAATTTAAAACATATATACTTTTTTTAGTTCCCTTAAAGTGCACATGGGTCGAGTGAAGTCGGACTTGCCTTGACCCAAATTCGACCCAAAATAATAAACGAATCTATTTTTGAAATCCTTACCCGAAATTACACTAAATTAACTTCTAAATGTACGAAATCGGACCGGATCTTCGAACCAGGTCGGATCATGTGCCCCATACTAAATATGGATCGGTTGGTTTTGCATCATTGCATTTGCATTTAATCAAACATATTAAAGACTCTGGTAATTACACTTGGTTGATCTGAACATGAAGAGTTGAAGACAAGGATAAGTTACTTATAATCCTTATGCATTTCCTGATTAATCACATTCACAAGCCTTCATACTTCGGTTCTAACTTCTAACAACCATGTCTACTGAGATGGAAGATACGGTGGGAAAACTTCTTTTTTCAAAGTTGGTAGGGGTCTAAAACGAAAATATTACAAAAAGAGGGGTACTTTCGAATATAATAGAAATTACAGGGGTATATTTTGTAATTACTTTTGGAGGGGATTTTGGTCTACTGAGTCCGAAGACATATATGTAATCTGCTGCTTCTCTTCTTCTCCGCCAGTGCTCTTCAACCCTTCGCTCCGCCGAATCCACCGGAAAATCTTCGAAGCTCCAGCAAGTCAAAAACTTCGCATTCAACACGTCTATCCTTGATTTCGATTCTCAGCTTCCCCTCTCTATTCACCCTAAGAATCAGGATTTTTGCTCTTCTTTCCAAGGTGTTTATAGCTTTGCTGCGAGAAACAAGAAAAAGATTCAATTTTTCATATAAATTTAAGCACTTTTCTTTATTTGAGATGCTGATATACTTCTTGTTGGTTTTCTTGTTTTGGATTTTGTGATTTAGACTGGTTTTTAGGGTGATTCAGTGTCATTTACGTAGCTCTGGGAATTAGGCATACTTCTGGAGTTTCCTTGATGGTAGCTATTTAAATGTCATTGAGGTTTCGATGATTAGTTTATCTCAATCCGTTGTTTATTGCAATGTTTGAAAATTTGATTTTTTTTAATGAAGTTTTCAGCTTGCTAATATTTTGGTTTAGGGTTCATTTGTGCTGTAGTTACTTGCTATTTGATTGAATTGAAAATATCAATGTACTTCAAAATTTTGAATTCCTTTTTGTGTTAGTGAAACTAAGATATTTTGTTTACCTAATCATTTCTTTATTTTTCATTTCAATTCTTTTAGTTGCCACTATTCATCTTGTGTTTGTATCTGTTGCTTGATGTTCAATCATAAATGGTAGCAAGAGTTTATGAAATCTGATGTTTGTATCATTGTTGGGGTTTTAGGAAGGAATCAATGGAGACACAATCAGATGGTAATGAGGATACCATAGCTGCCGTTAAAGACATAAGGCAGCAGCTCGAAGCTCGAATAGAGACCCAACACAAGGCTCACCTGGAGATGCTTTCTTCTATACAGACCATAATCCCCAATCTTGTGTCCTCTCTTGACCTTTCTCTCAAGGTTGTTTCTTCTTTCAATCATCGGCCGTTTGCTCCTACCCCTGCTTTGCCTCCACCTGACCCAAAATTGAATCCCAAGAAGACTCTTGAAACAACTCGCTTTAATACTGAAACCACTGATGGCTCTAATGAGGGTTACCTGACAAATACCAAGAATCAAAAGCAGAAAACATCTGTGGATTCAAAGACAATTAACCAGGTTGAATCCGAGAGTGTAAATCCGTTGGCAGTGGTCCGATCAATGGTTGCTGTTTGTTTGCTAGGGCGAGTACCATTCACGCCAATTGATTCTTCCACTGTGTTGAGAAAATTGGAGAATGATCAGACGGTTACGCCTGCAGAAAAGGCAGCACTTCAGGAGCTTGGGGGAGATTCGGGATCTACGCTTGCAGTGGAGATAGCTTTGAGGTCAATGGCAGAAGATAATGGTGGCGTTGAGCTGGAGGAGTTCGTGGTAAGTGGCAAGGCAAGAATTATGGTTTTAAATATAGACCGAACTCGGCTTCTTAGAGAGTTGCCGGAAACTGCACAGTATCAGCAACTCGAATCAAGTTCCGGAGATGGAAATGCAAATCAAAATCAAGGGCAAATCACTCCAGGTGGCACTAATGCTAATGGCAGTTTGCTTGGGATGGGAAGGCCAGGTCTTAGGCCAATGTCTGATATGTGGATGCCCCATGGGGACCCTCACATGTCTGGTTTACAACCAATGTTTCCGGGAGGACCGAGGGGAGCACCAAGAGTAATGGGCATGATGGGGGCACATAGAGGCATGAGTATCCCACCAATGCATAGACTCCCATTGGGGCCAAATGCACCAGGTAATAGTCCTAATTCAATGCCACAGAAACCAAGAACCATAGAGGATGATATGAAGGATCTTGAGGCTTTGTTGAATAAGAAATCATTTAGGGAGATGCAAAAATCTAAAACTGGTGAGGAGCTTTTGGACCTAATTCACCGACCAACTGCAAAGGAGACTGCTGTTGCTGCAAAGGTTCGACCTCATTTCCTACTTCAAAATTCTTAATGCTGAAGTTTCTATTGTGCTTTTTGCCATCTTTTACTGCACGCCAGCATTATGTATAGGTTAATATTTCTAAGATTGGTTTGCAATATATTTTTCAGTTCAAAACAAAAGGTGGTTCTCAAGTGAGGCAATACTGTGACTTGCTGACAAAAGAGGATTGTCGTCGTCAATCTGGTTCCTTTATAGCATGTGAAAAGGTTAGTGATTTCGTTTCTGTTTACCCACCTGAATGATTTCATTTTTTATTTGTTCTCTATTGCTTTAGGCTGGTGCCACTTGTGGATGTGATTTCCAATAATCAATCTGCTTTTGTTGATAACAATTACTGATCCTTTTCTTCACAGGTTCATTTTAGACGGATAATTGCTCCTCATACTGACATCAATTTAGGGGACTGTTCTTTTCTTGATACTTGCCGGCACATGAAGGCATGTTTCTTTCCTGTGATTATATCTTATTGTGAATTGTCCTATTTTGCTTATGTATCACATAGTCTGATCTCTATCGTTCTTCTGTCCTTTGATAGACATGCAAGTATGTTCATTATGAGTATGACCCTACACCTGACGTGTCTCCGACAATGATGGGTGCACCTCCGCCTCCAAAGCCACTAAAACCTCAGCGAGCTGAATATTGTTCTGAGGTGGAACTTGGTGAGCCACAATGGATCAACTGTGATATACGTAACTTTAGGATGGACATATTAGGTCAATTTGGAGTAATCATGGCAGATCCACCATGGGATATTCACATGGAACTGCCCTATGGAACAATGGCTGATGATGAGATGCGCAGTCTTAATGTCCCTGCACTGCAAACCGATGGACTTATTTTTCTGTGGGTCACCGGACGTGCAATGGAGCTTGGACGTGAATGGTATGTGCACTTGTTACTGGTCACATACTATTTTTTTTTTCCTGATAACAAATGAAGTTGGCTTTCTTATATTGCATAATGCTTTCTGCAGCTTAGAACTTTGGGGATATAAACGTGTTGAGGAGATAATTTGGGTGAAAACAAATCAACTTCAGAGAATAATCAGAACTGGCCGTACAGGCCATTGGCTCAATCATAGTAAGGAACATTGTCTTGTTGGGATAAAGGGGAACCCTGAAGTGAACCGAAATATTGATACCGATGTTATTGTTGCTGAAGTCAGGGAAACAAGCCGCAAGCCAGATGAGGTTTCTATAGCATTCAACTACTTCCTGATAGATAATTATTATGTCATTGAATTTTGCATTAATCTCATTTTCCTTTTGAAGATGAGATAAAGAATTATAGTAATTTTTTCCTGCAGATGTATCCGATGCTGGAGAGGATAAGTCCAAGAACAAGAAAGCTGGAGTTATTTGCTCGCATGCACAATACTCATGCAGGGTTGGTTTTCTTGACTGAAATATATTTCTTTGACTGAGATTGAACCCATTGGCTAGTCTTGATTTGAAATGATCATTTGATCCAATTTTACTACAGTTGCATGATATTGTTGTATAAATTAAGTACTTTGTTATCTATAATCTGGTTTTGATTTGTCAGACCAAAGAGTCTAACCTTGTTGTAGTTGTGGATTTAGGTTCAAAACTTCATCTTTATAGAGAAGATTTTTTTTCTGTTTGTGGTAGTTCTTTACTTTCTTGTAATTGATCATGTCTCCATTGTTCCCTTAGGTGGATGTCACTTGGTAATCAGTTAAGTGGTGTGAGGTTGGTTGATGAGGGACTGCGGGCAAGGTTTAAGGCCGCGTATCCTGATGTGGAGGTGCAGCCGCCATCACCTCCCAGACCTTCGGCTATGGAAGTTGACTCGACTCATACACAGAGTCCATTCACAGAACCAAAGTCCACTGCAGCTCCAGACACTTCCTATGCCTCAGAAGAGAAGGCAATGGCAATAGATGTCGACGTTGCCTGATAAATTTCCACTGAGTCACTCATTAGTAGGGCTTTTTTCTTGATAAATCTGAATGGAACACATCAAAACAGCATTTTGACCTTTTGTAGTTGTAAGTGTTGACTTGTGTTCTTCTCACATTGCCTTTCTCTTTTGGAAAGAAAAAAAGTTAAAGAGTGGCAAGGTTTTTCTTGAGAAGAAACGGCTAATTTGGTTAAATATCTGTAGTGTACTTGTGTAAATTAGAAAAGCGAGTGGTTAGTGATGAGGAAATGTTGTAGAAGTCTCATTTTAGCTATGTACTTGAATGTTCATGTTCATTAGTCATTACATTATGTTTAGGCATCATATCAGTCTGCCAATAACTTGAAAGAAAATTCTTTCCTTTTGAGGAATTCTTATGTCTACTTCAATCTTTAATTATGCTAGGTATACACACACAAAATGAATCATCAAAGTAGTCATTCACATAAAATACATATTTAAATATAATCAATGGCTAAGATATCCATTTTGGGTTTTCAACCAAGAGGTAAAGCATCAACTTCATCTTTAGCCTAGAAAAAATGGTAGCCCTGCAAGCTCTAGCCCTTGCTTAACCTGAAAAAGAAAAAGAATAAAAAACAAAACTACCTTCACTCCCAAAGCCAGCAAAGAGTGCTTTAATGCCTAACCAAAAATTTGTCCCTTTCCACCAATCATGTTTTGTAGGATGAGCACGGATTGGGTTGGTTTGGGTTTATGGTGAAATTAGAATTGAACTAATTGAATTGTAATTGGTTCGATTTGATTTGAATTTACGTTTTTTTGTATATGTATCCAAACCAAACCAAACTGATTAAAAACGGATTAGTTCGATTCGAGTAATTGGATACCCGATAAAATAGAAATTCATTAAAAAAAAAACCGAAATTTTTATATTAAAAATTTTGTAAGTACAATAAATATGTAAAATCAATGAAATAATTCAAACATGTTAAACACCAAATATATTAAAAACTAAACACATTAAAATCCAAACATGTTAAATACCAAATACATTAAAAACTAAATACAAAAGTGCAATAGAGAGAAATTCAAAATCATTAAAAGGCATATATATATATATATTAAATTTTTATTTAATTAATATATGGTTGGGTTTACGAGTTGGTTCGGATTCTGCACCCCCAAAACCGTTACCCGGATCAATTACTAGAAAGAGTTATTAATTTGGTTCGGATTCGAATCCGATTACCCGTTGCTTCCAAAATCAATTTAATTGATTCGGTTCGGATTTAGACGGGTAATCGAGTATGTTCACCCCTAATATTTCCTTACGTATTACTAATTTAATAACTAAAATGTAGTAGATTTGCATATGGTACTTTTTTATTACATAATACCTTTTAGTTTATTCTAAGAGAGTTGATTTAATTTAGATTTAGATTTAGATTTATTTAGTATGTACCTTAATCACTCACTAAACAATGAATAAATTGTCTACATGTATATCTAATCTAAGTGATATGCTGAATGATAAACATGTTGAAAATTTGAGTCACAATATATGATATATCTACTTTGTCTTCAACTTTATGAATGAAATTAAAAAATATATCCAAATTTGTGCTGCGGCCATGAAGTGGGACGGCATTGGTGGAGGGTGGCGTGCCCTTGAAGGGGAAGAGAAGAACACTAATCAAAACCAATACAGACATAAAGTTATGAGACTTCACAACTCCAATAAAGAGCTAAGGAAGGATAGGTCCCATTAATCATTATAACTATAAGTCTATAATACTTTATAATAATAGTATATAATATATTCCAACACTATACTCCAAAGTTGCTACCACACCAAACCCAATATACTTTAACCCATAATTCTCAACACATGGTTGCAAATGTTATTCTTCATCCTAAAATAATAGTCAAGTTATATAATTACCCTCATAAATTAATTAGTTAATTATGTGAGTGTATGATATCATCCTAGGAGAATGATAGGAGTCTAACGTTTTTAGTAAGAAAAAAAAAAGTAGAGAGTTAATTAGTATTGATTCATATGTTAAAAAAAAAATATTGATCACATAATATTTTTCTTATTTTTTATAAAATTGTAAGGGTAAATGTTGAGGGAGAAAATGCACTAACAACAACAACAATAAGGCCTTGTCTTATTAGGAGTGGGTTACATGAATTAAACAATGTTATTATGCTCTGTCATGTATTATGTCTACAGAGAAACCGTTTACATGTAGATCTCGTTTGATCACCTCATGGATGGTCTTCTTAGGTCTTCCTTTGCCTTTCGCTCCTTGTCCATCTTCCATCTCATCCACCCTCCTGACTGGGTGTTCTATCGGTCTTCTTCTCACATATCCAAACCACTTGAGACGCAATTCAACCATCTTTTCCATAATGGGTGTTACTCCAACTCTCTCCCTTATATATTCGTTTCTTATTTTATCCAATCGCGCATGACCACTCATCCATCTCAACATCTTCATTTTTGCCACACGCAAGCTTATGTTCGTGCTCTCCTTTGCCCGCCCAATATTCCGTACCATATAGTATAGCCGATCTTATAGTGGTGCGATAGAATTTACCTTTAAGTTTTAAAGGCATTTTTTTATCGCATATAAAACCAGATACCCTCTGCCATTTTGGAGAAATTGCACTAAATTTAGGATAAATATAACCAAATTGGGTTGGTCTAGTGGTTAGCTCACTAGTCCGCTTAAGCAAGTGTCGGGGGTTCAAATCCCGCCTTGTGCATGTAGCAACCCAAAAAAAATTTAGGATAAATATAAAGTAAAAATGGGAAAAAAAATCCATGCATGCATGACATGACAAGTATAGATGGCAACTTAATTACCATTTTTTTATTGGGTATACCTTAGAATATTAGTCTTAATAATGTTTTATATAAGGCATTTATTTATATATATATATTTAACACCGTTTGCGGCCACCAATAAAGCATATATAAAGTTCATTGGATTCAAAAGCCAATTTAAACTTAATTAAAATAATAAACTACATATTCTGAAAACAACACTTTACTATAATGAGAATTTGTTTAGTAACAAAAATAGAACAAAATCTAAGTGATCATATAATATTAATTCTAGAATCATGTTACGTGTAATAATAATATTAAACAAAGTCTTAATTAACACTATATAAATAAAAATTTTATCGCAAATTTATGATTTCAAGACAACAACTAGAAAAGAATAAAAGAGAGAGATCTATGGCTAGAAACTGTGCATCACATGCAATAATTCCAATTTTAATGATAGGAGTGATTATTTGTTTTGCCATTATTGAGTTTCATTACATAATTCCTCAACGATATTATACTATTTCTTCTAATTATTATATTGCATCTGAATTAGAATTAGAAAAATGTATCAAGCGATGCCGAGAAACTATTCCAGAACACACGATAACTAGGAGGTATTGCATTAGTAGATGCTATGATCGTTATGGAGCAAATTAATAGTGGTAGGTGCTAATAATTTATTTTAAATATTTTTTAGTTTATACTATTTATTACATATATGAATATTTGTTGTGTTCTAACTTCTAAGAGTTTATTTGGGTGAGTTTCTAAAAAAAGATCTTTTTTCGAGTTATCTTTTTTTAAAAGATCTTATGAAAAAGTAAAAGTAATTTTATGTTTAGATATTTCATGTAAAAAGATCTTTTTTTTTATCTATTAATTATGTTTGGATATAAGTATATAACAATATAAAAGTACTTTTTTGTTTATTTATTACATGAAAAATATCTTTTTTTAAGAAAAAAAAATCTTTAAAAAAAAATATAAATCACAGTTTCTCAAAAAAGATGTTTTTTTTTTTATTTTTTTAGTACTTTTACTTTTACTACTAAAAATTTACCAAACACGCTAAAAAATAAAAAAAAAATCTTTTTTCATTGAAAAAATCTTTATTTTTATTCAAATAATAACGTCCAAACAAATACTAAGACTTACCTTTTCAAGATTTTCTAATCTTCTTTTTTTTTTTTGGGTTACCAGATGAAGCTTATGATGAAAATCCTCGGATGCATAGATGAAGAACATTTTAAGAAGTGATTCATGTGTTTGATTTTAATGGTTTTAATGCTTTTTTTTTATTTAATATTATTACTTTTTTTTTTCCTTCTTGTGTACTTTAGTTATTTTGAGTTTCAACAACTTAATTATTGTAATTTTTATAAAATAGCAATAATAGCTATAGCAACATAATGTAATAAAATGTTCTGAAATACAATATATATATATATATATATATATATATATATATATATATATATATAATATAATTGTTGTAGTTGCTTATTATATGTTCATCCTAATTGAAATTTAATTAAATAATGCAATAAATAGAGGGCCGGGGAGGAAAAAAGAGAGAACATTTTTACAATAATTATTTTTTTGACTCTGAAAAATAATTTTAAATAATACCTTAAAATGAAAGCATAGAATTATTGCCACTTGATACTGAGAAAATGATTGATTGTGAACAATAATACATACCGTATATCTAAATGTATATTTGGATCTTGGTAACCTCTAGATTCTAGAAGAAGGTATATAGTATTCTAAAAAAGTAAAAATAAAATCTACCTTAAATTACACTTGACATTCCTAAGATTTACCTTTCCCATATATTACACTAGGTAACAGTATAATTTAAATAATATAGTAATATACTTAAAGAAACTTTTGTGTTAATGTAATTAACAAATTTTTATACATTTCTTGTCACCTCCTGCATATCTTTAAAGAAAATTGCTTAATTAACAAAAATGTTTTTTCCGTAACAAAACTAGAAGTAAAGAAGATTGTAATTACCTATGAATCACCGACATTTTTTTTATTTGTCGTGTTTATATGTCGAACACATTTTGGATACGATATTTATTGACACTCGTCCAACTCGCGTGTTTTCTGTGACCAACCGTATCTTAATAAAAAATAAAAAATTCTTTTTTAATCAGGTTTGAACACACCTAAATACCATCACGTGTCAGCGTATTTATCTTTATTCTTAATATATATTCTTAAAATGAGTTTAAAAATAGTATATATTATTAATTATTAAAACAAAAAATATTTTAAATATTTTATATAATTAAAAAAAGACATTAAAAATAATTAAAAAATTAATTTATATTTTAATATTAATAAAATAATAAAATATCATTATAATTTATCCAAAAAATATTTTATATTTTCTATATATACCGTGTCCCCATATTTTATAAAAAATTTTAAATTTATGTATCTACGTATCTTATATTGTATCGTGTTCACCGTATCTATGTCCGTATCAGTGTTCATGTATAATAGGTAATTATATTGAGGTTATTTCAATTTAATGGTACATAAACACAAAATTGCTACTAATCAGTCATCATATAGAAAAATATATATTTGATATTTATGAAAAACTATTCTAAAAAAATTAATTATTCTCATAATTGATGTTGTTATAAAATTATATAAAATAACATATATAAATAAATATATAATAACTAATTTAATAGTTAATGAGAATTTGTTTTATTTATTGATCTACATCTATTAGTAACATGAATGGGACACAATCTAAGTGAATATATAATATATATCTTAATTCTAGCTAGAATCATGTTACATGTAATAATATTAAACAAAGTCTTAATTAACGCTATATAAATAAAATTTTATCACAAACTTATGACTTCAATACAACAAATAAGAAAGAACAAAAGAGAGAGATCTACCATCTATGGCTAGAAACTCTGCATCACATGAAATAATTCCAATTTTAATGATAGTAGTGATTATTTGTTTTGCCATTATTGAGTTTCATCACATAATTCCTCAACCATATTATACTACTACTTCTTCTAATTATTATATTGCATCTGAATTAGAAAAGTGTATTGATCGATGCCGAAAAAATTTTCCAGAACACACCATAACTCTGACGTTTTGCATTACTAGATGTTATGATCATTATGGAGTAAATTAGTATTGGTAAGTGCCAATAATATATTTTAAATATTTTTTAGTTTATACTATTACATATGAATATTTAGGTTTAATTATTCTGTCAATTTTTATCGTTTTATTGAATTTTTAATTAAATTTTTATATATTTTTTAAAATTTTTATATCATATCAAATTTTATAATTAAATCTCTATTGTAACAAAAATATTTTAAATTAATGGAATATTCTGTTAAACAAAACGAATATACCTAATACTTGACTAAATATTTTATATAATTTAACAGAATATTCTATTAATTCCAACACTTTTATCATGGTAGGAATTTAATTATAAATCTGATATTGTATAAATATCTAATTATAAAATATATATATAATGACCTAATTAAAAAAATTATAGAAATCGTTAGAGTAATTAAACCGAATATTTGTTGTGTTCTACACTTACCTTTTTAAGATTTTTTTTTTAATTATTATTTTTGGGTTATCAGATGAAGCTTATGAGAATCCTGCGATATGCATAGATGAAGAACATTTTAAGAAGTGATTCACATGCTTAATTTTAATTGTTTTAATGCTTTTTCAATTTAATAATCTTACTTTTTTTTTATCTTGTCCTGTACTTTAGTTATATTTGAGTTTCAACAACTTAATTATTGTAATATTTTTATAAAATAGTAAAAATAACTATTGCAACAAAATGTAATAAAATGTTCTGAAATACAATATATATAATATATAATTGTTGTAGTTGTTTAATTTATTATATGTTCATCCTAATTGAAAATTAATTAAATAATATAATAAATAGAGGGGATAAAGAAAGAGAGAACATTTTTACAATAATAGTGTGCCTTACAATATATTTTTTTCTCTCTGGAAAATAATTTTAAATGATACCTTAAAATAAAAGCCTCATAAGAATTATTGCCACTTGATATATACTGAGAAAATGATTGATTGTGAACAATACATACTGTATATATATATATCTAAATGTATATTTGGATCTTAGCAACCTCTAGATTCTAGAAGAAGGTATATTTGAATTTTGATTTATGAATAATAATAATATTAATATCTGATATAATTTTTAAATTAAATTACAATTTTTTAAAATGTTATTTAAATATTTATAAAAAATTTTAAAAAATAATTTTTTATAATAACATTTTTTATCATATTTTTTTTAAAATAAACACTTTTAAAATTAAAAAATTAAATACAAAATTAACTTATTTATAAACTATTTTTTAATATAAATATTTATTGTTTAAATTATTTATTCAAACTGAACCTTAATATTTTAAAAATAAAATCTACCGTAAATTACACTTGACATTCCCAAGATTTTCCTTTCCCATATATTACACTAGCTAACAGTATAATCTAAATAATATAAAATATATATATACTTAAAGAACTTTTGTGTTAATGTAATTAACAAATTTTTATACATTTCTTGTCACTTCCTGCATATCTTAAAAAAGAATTGTTTAATTCAATTGAAATAACAAAAATGTTTTTCGTAAGAAAACTTGAAGAAAAGAAGATTGTAATTATCCTCTGTCTGTTAATACTCTATGCATAGAGAATTATTGACGGGGTTGAAAATAAATTTTCACAACTTATTTTAAGGTTATTTCAATTTAATGGTACATAAACACAAAATTAGCTACTAATTATAGAAATATATATTTGGTATTCATATGAAAAAGCTTGATTGTATTATTATAAAAAACAAGTAATTATTCTATTATGATAAATTTAATTTTATTTGTTGATTATTTTGTTAAAAATATGTAAAATGACATGTATATATATAAATAAATACATAATATTTAATTTTTAGTATTTATAGAGTATTTTTAATATTGTATATTTTTCTTATAGAAAATATTATATATAGTTTTAAATTTGATTTTACTGATTTATTATTTTGTTAAAAAAAATGTAAAATGACATATGTGAATGGTTTTTGGAGTTTATGGAATACTTTTAATATTATATATTAATCTTCAAGAAAATTATTATATATTTTTTATAAGATCAAGAAGTGTGAGTGTAATTTATCTTAAAATTTATAATATAGTAGACATCTAAAATTGGACATAGATGCTTTTTTTTTTCACAATATCCCCCAATTCGATAAGTTAATAATTAATTTGTTATGGATCTAAACTTTATTTAATGGTAATTTGCTGTTGGCCAATAAATTACTGTATGTCTAAGACAAAATTTGAATTCCTAATACTTATTTAAGCAGACAAGAGAGCAGGACATAGATGCTATCCCAAGGTGTTTTTATATGAAAATGTTTTAGTCGATAGTGTTGGACATGTGAATATGAAAATCTAGGAAGAGTTGGACTTGGAAGTTAACCAAAACCACCTTATGTTATGGCTTTATGCTTTCATGTGCAAATTACATTATTATGTCTGCCCAACTCAAGGACAAAGATAAAAAGTAAAGTGGGCTAATATAATTCACACTCCTATTTTTTAATTAAAAAAAATTATCAATTGTTAAAAAAAAAACACTAGCCAATAATAATAATATAGATACATATATAAATTATAATATATTATATAATATGCATGTATTTTTATTTAAAAATACAATTCTAGTAAACATACATATTACAATAAATAAATTAACCAAAAGTAAAAGATTCCTTTTCTTCAACATGTTCTGCTTATGAAAATACCTTCAAAGCAAAAGGGAAAAAAAATACACATCCACTCTAAGTTGAAGCTATTAATATAAGATTTAAGACTTGTACACAACAAATTAACAAACTTTCTATTATTACATGATTAGATTAGAGCATGTCACCTACTTAATTATAACTAAAACAATGCATTCTTAGACATATATGTTTCTAAGAGTTAAGAATGACACTAACTTGTGATGTGAAATGTAGGTTACAATCAAGATGTATACTTACCAATTTATTTATTAGTTTTTGTTATTTAAATTTTATTTTATTTAATGTATTAAAAGTTCAAAATTTTACATATCCAATATACACTTAAAAAAAAATAATATTCTTATAAGACTAATTAGAGAGGTTAAACAAACAATAATTTTATTTGGTTGGTTATGCTTCTACACAATTTCTAAAAAGTGCTCCTTTTAAAATTTAAATTCATGAACCTGCTCTTAGCCATAGCTAATAAATTATTAAACCTTCCCTCCTATAAATACTTGACATATAGCTTCACTCATTCATTCACACACACACCTCAAAATTCAAAAAACAAATATTAAAGTGCCTTTTATTTTTCTCTTACTACTTGAAGAATCTCCTCTTGAAAGATAATAACATGAGGATAGAAGTAATAAGACCCTCTTTTTATGCAATTTTTTTTATTAAACTTTACTATATATTTTTATTTTATTACATGTTTGATTTTGCAGGGTATGAGACTAGTTTGTGGTTTGATTGTGGTGATTGTGTTGCTGAATTCAAAGAAAAGTGAGAGCAGAAGATCAAAGAGTGGTTCTAGAAGCAATTCATTTGAGTACAATGCTATAAACTGCAGAGCACACAGTGCATCATTGGTTGATTATGGAGGAGTTGGAGATGGAAAAACATCAAACACAAAGGCATTTGAAAATGCAATTAGAAATCTGAGTCAGTATGAATCAAAAGGTGGTGCTCAGCTCTATGTTCCTGCTGGCAAATGGCTCACTGGAAGCTTCAATCTCATTAGTCACTTCACTTTGTATTTGCATCAACATGCTGTTCTTCTTGCTTCTCAGGTACCTTATTTTTTGTTTTACTTGAATTTTTGCATAAGCTTTTTCTTTTGTCTTTATTCGTTGTAAGCTGAATTTTTTTTTTTTAAGAATGAATAAAGATTGAATTTTAAACTTTTAGATTATAGAAGGTGATAGCTACTCTTTCCAAAAAATAGAAAAAGCGTATGAATATTATATCTTTAACACCAATTATTAAATGAAGTTTAAAAAATGAGAAAATGACAAATAGGTTCCTGACCTCTTGTCCTGCGGATATTTTCGTCCTTGATCACTGAAAAATACTTTTAAATCTTTGACCTTCACAAAACTTTGACGGATCAGTCCCTGACGGAGGCATTTGGACGAATCAATCCCTGATGGAGGCATTTGGATGGAGGGACTGATCCGTCCAAGTTTTGTGAAGGTCAGAGAGTTAAAAGTATTTTTCAATGGTCAGGAACAAAAAGTCAGTGACCTATTTGTCATTTTCTCAAACATTTTAGATAGATGTCATAATGAAAAGTATTAAGATAATGAATCTATAAATTTTTACTCTTTTCAAATATATGTTATTTGTTTAATCTAAATTGAAGTATGTGGGATTAAATTATGAGAAATATTCAAGAGGTATTACTTTTAGTTAATAAACTTATGATAAAAAATAATAAATTTTTATATTTTTCTTAAATTATATTCCAGCAATTATTGTATTAGAGCTGATCCATGTCATAATCATTCTTTGAAAACTAAATAAGTAAATAACCACACTTTTTTTTTATGAGATTAAGGCTTGATTGATCATCATTTATTTTCTGGCTTCTCTGTTTATTTTCATTTTTAATGACTAATAAACAAAGATACTAAGTTCCTTAGCTTATATATGATCTCAAGCATAAACAATTTATATCAAAGCCTGCTTTATGCAAAAAAAAACTTATTCCTTAATGCTTTTGTTCCACTTAGTTGGCCTCATCTGCCATTTCTTTCTACAATCCCTTTTGAAAAACATGGCAAGCACTATTTTCCAACTCTGACATGAAACAAAACAATGTAACCACCACTATGTCTTATTAAGAAATGGAATAAATTAGGAAGTAACTAATACTCTAAACTTTGATTACTTGCATGGTAGAAAACAAACATTATTATTCCATTTATTTTAAATTAATTATCAATTTGAACAAAACAGTACATTAAATAATTAATATATTTTAGATTATGCATCGTTTAGATTATTTTAATTTACAATGTATTACGTTATTATCTAAATTAATAGTTATTTTAAAACAGAATAGTAAGCTGAATTCATTAAGGAAAAGATTAACATGTCTAGAATTTCTTGAGTGTCATTAAGTATAAGTAATGTTGTTAATTAATTCATGAAAACAACATACAAACAACTGAAACACTAGCTATAGTTCGGTAGAACAAAACGCCGTCAGTGGGGATCGAACCCACGACCACGTGGTTAAAAGCCACGCGCTCTACCGCTGAGCTAAGATGGCTAGATATTTAATTATTGTTTACAAATGTTACAATAGTAAATGAATTTTATGAGCCAAACGAAAATATTTAATAATAAAAAATATTAGTCAAAATTTATTATTTTTAATTTTATTTAATGTACATTATAATAAATAAATATTAAATAAAATAAATTTAAGTTTTTTAAGTCGATTTTTTTTCTTCCAAAACAGTTTTATTATAATGACATGGTATGGTCCTAGCTCCTAACTTCTAACACACATTTTTGTCTTTTTGTTCATAGTGGGAATTGTTCAGGTTGTGACTACTTGTGTGTTCTGACACATTTTGGCATTTTATTTTGGATTTTAGGATAAAAAAAATACTAAAAATTAAAGATATAATATTGATTATTAAGATTAGACCTAACAAAATAAATTAATAAAGATGTGGGTATTATTTATTTGAAAGAGATGATATTGGTTATCATAGTTTTCTGCTCTTTTCTTCTTTTCCTGTATAATATGATTTTTTTTTTAAATTTAAATATTTTTTTATGCTGAATTAATATACTCTCTTAAGACCTATATAAACAATACATAGCTTATTGTTTCCAATTGAAGACAAAAAAAATCTAACATCATTGTTTGGACATTATTAACATTATAAAAAAAATTAATCTTCATATATTAGTACCTTTTGTTGTTAGAGACAAATTGAAGATGGAGTTTATTAATTGTCACAGATATATCTCCAACCAATATATATAACCATGAGAAACTTTGCCATTTAAATTATTTTTATATGTGAATATAGTTTGTGTTTAATTTTGATGCACGTGTAAAATGTTTTATATAGTCGTGCAATCATATCTATTCTTTTGAATGACTATTCACGCGGTCAATGAAAATAGTAAGTATTTTTGATGATGTGGCGTGTTCACGTGCAGAATTACTTTAGATTCACAGTGCATCAAAATTAAATTCGTATAATTAATAATTTACTTAATGGAATTTTGATTTCTATCAATATATTGAGTTAGGATATGAATGAGTGGCCTGTGATCAAACCACTACCATCTTATGGAAGAGGAAGAGATGCTGCAGCTGGAAGATACACCAGCCTCATATTTGGAACAAACCTCACTGATGTCATTATCACAGGTATGAAAAAAAGAAAAGTTGTATAGAGAAAAACAATAATAATCAAACTATTAGTTAAGAGCTGGTGAAAAGTTTCATCTAACACATGTTCTATTCTTCAAAATGTTTGAATTCTACTTTAATTTCCACAGTTCACTTACATCTGATTGACTATATATTATATATTTATTAGCCTTTTTTAGTTTTTCAATTACATTTTATACTTGTTCATTTTAGTCAAGTACTTTTGATTAGGTATCTAGCTTATATTTAAAGTCAATATTGTCTCTCTTAGGTAACCTACTCTCATATTCAAATAACTGGTTAGCTATTTGAAGAACATGGCTGTTAGTTTTTGATATGATAAATGGTTAACAATGTCATTAACAATGCAATGAGACTGAAATATCTTAATTAATTTGATGTGCTACATGTTGCTTCTAAGTTCCTAATTTTTTATTTTCAATTATTAAAAAAAAAAACTAATTTGTTGGATACATACATATACTGCATTTTTTTTCTTTTGGTTATGTGATAAATTAGTCATATCAACTTTTATGTATTATTTAAAATTGAGTTTAATTATTTATTGAGTAAAGTGACAAATAAATTCTTGAAGATTTAACTTTTAGACAGATTAGTCCTTCAAAAAAAAAAGTATTAGTAAAGTCTTTTAGGATAACAAACATGAACAACTTAGTTCAAATTAAGATCTATTCTAATCATAGGGGTTAATTTGAAGGTAGTATGTCACATCTACTATTCTGAAAGACTTTATTGATATTTTTTTTTAGAGATTAATCTATCCGAAGTATAAATCTTGAGGAGTTTATTTGTCACTTTACTCTTATTTATTTATACACCGATCAAATTTTAAGAAAAAAAAAAACTATATGATTATCCAATTAGATGTTTGAATTTGTTAGACTTTTAAAATAGTGAATAATTAGTTGAATCAAACACTTTTCTTTATTTAACAATACATGGTTATATATTCATGTAAGACTTTTTTATATTGATAGCATATGAAAAATATATAAATCCTTTGAAATTTACTTAATTAAATAATTTTATCATGATAGTGACTAATCTTACAAATGAAATGATTATGAACACTTGTGGTGGTAACAGGAGACAATGGCACCATAGATGGTCAAGGTGCATTTTGGTGGCAACAATTTCACAAGAAAAAATTGAAATACACTCGCCCTTACTTAATTGAATTAATGTTCTCAGACAATATTCAAATCTCAAATCTAACACTCCTAAATTCACCATCATGGCATGTTCATCCAACTTATAGCAGGTAACAATCATAATAATAATAATCCTATCCTTGTCATATAGTTATTAGTTCATATATATGCTCACATTATTCAAATTAAAGTCTTAAAAGCATTTCAAAATCACATTTGAGTTTTTGACTTTTGTGACACCATCATAATAACAACTACTATTGATTCTTTCTAATTTCAAAACTAACAATAAAGTTTCCAACACTATACAGCAACATTATTATTAAAGGCATCACCATCAATGCTCCTGTCACATCTCCAAACACTGATGGAATTAACCCAGGTAAGCATATAGATGAACATTAACATTATTGGACTAAGAAAATTGAAATAAGTATTTTCTGTAAAATTTGAACATATAGTTTTAATCCTTTCCATTAATATGCCTATGTTAAATGTTGATGTGTACTAGACAGGTTAGTTGCATTAACAGTTAACAGAAACAAACTAAGAGTACCTAAACAAATCATATAGAATATAGATTAATAAATTTTTCTCTTTCCTTTTGTTGATTTTTTTTCCTGTTCTTAGATTCTTGCACAAACACCAGAATTGAAGATTGCTACATAGTTTCTGGAGATGATTGTGTAGCAGTGAAGAGTGGCTGGGATGAATATGGCATAAAGTTTGGTATGCCAACAAAACAACTTGCAATTAGAAGACTCACTTGCATTTCACCATACAGTGCTACCATTGCCTTGGGAAGTGAAATGTCCGGCGGAATCGAAGACGTTAGAGCCGAAGACATCACGGCGATCAACACAGAATCCGGTGTCAGGATCAAGACGGCTGTAGGGAGAGGAGGGTATGTTAAGGACATTTATGTCAAAAGAATGTACCTTCACACAATGAAATGGGCATTCTGGATGACTGGTAACTATGGCTCCCATGCTGATAGCCACTATGATCCGAATGCGTTGCCTGAGATCAAAGGTATCAACTATAGAGATGTTGTTGCTGAGAATGTAAGCATGGCTGCAAGATTGGAAGGGATATCTAAAGACCCTTTTACTGGAATTTGCATGGCCAATGTCACAATTGGTTTGGCTGCAAAGCATAAGAAGCAGCCATGGACTTGCACTGATATTCAAGGGGTTACTAGTGGTGTGACTCCTCAACCATGTGATTTGTTACCTGATCAGGGTCCAAAGAAGATCACAGCTTGTGATTTTCCACCTGAGAATTTACCTATTGATATGGTGGAACTCAAGAAATGTAGTTACACCATGAAACATGCATAAGCATAACACATGAAACATGCTACCTAGTTATTATTTATATATCTCTAGTCCTTCCTAGATTATCCAGATACTATTCCTCAAGTTGTGAAATGAACTCTGTTAAACTATGTTATTTATAGAGTTTCTTTAACTTTGTTTTTCCCCTCTTCAACTTTATTTATGTTCAATGCTAACATTCAAAGTTATCAAAACTCTCGAATTAACTCGTAAACTCGTAGCTTTACAAGGTTAAGTCCTCACGAAGCATACAAATTTACGAGTTTAGGTAAACTTTTGAGTTTAATTACCTTGCTAACATCAATAAAAACTTTTCTACAGACTTCTTTTCCTTAAGCAACAATATTTATTTTTATTTTCTTTCAAATATTTTGGACAATAACAAAGTAACAAACCCTTACACTTTATGACATACAGTTAGATATTATTATCAGTTTCTGTAACCAAAGCTTAAAGGATCTTGTGTATATTCTCCTCATCTAGCAGTAACAGTTCAGTAAATCAAAGTATGGTCCCTAAGTCTATGCTAAACCTTCTAGTAATCTTGGGCATCTTTTGATCCTTTCCACATAGTATCTCACAATGAATCTTAGTATCTCCAATATGTTTCAAATCATGTAGAGATCTTCAACTTTTCAAGTAGTCTCATATCATAGCTCTTAAAGGAGTCATCAAGTATTTCAGTCACTATGCATATACAACAGTTAATGCAAGCTTTCAGTAAATTGGTGGATCAGGATTGAACTTCAAAGATTCTCTCCAGATGAGTTCCTTGATGTCTTCTTCAGTGAATGACGGTTGCTCAAAGTCGAAACTGAACGGTCTTAGACAAACGGGTTCCTCATTAATATCATGGAGTGGTGCCATGTAAGGATGGCACAAAGCTTCATCAACTGTAAAGTATAAAAAGTAACTAGTAACATCAATAAAAATACAGACAATGAAATCCTGTCATATACAAAAGCCTAAAAATCATTTTGAACATTAATGAATTCACAATTATTTGCATGTTCTTTTACCTGTAATGCGCTTGCTTGGATCAAAGATGAGCATCTTTTCTAGCAAATCAATGGCACCAGCAGAAATGTTGGGAAATTTAGCAGAAAAATTTTGCTTTGGACATTGTGGAAGCTGTTTTACATATCTACGAGCATTATCACTTTGAAGAAATCCGAGGCTGGCATCGTCAGGTGAACCTACCAGCTTTAAGAAAGCAACAGAAACTTTGTCAAAATTGAGCTAATTTTAAATCAACATGAGAAGGTCTGAAAAATGATCAAAAGATTAAGGCAGTGATGCCGTCCGAGTAGATATTGACACATAAATTGACAATCATTTCAAGTTATAGAATCAGAACTCTAAATTACACATGATCCAAAGGTAAAATCTAAAATGAAAAAACAAGAACAAGAAATTCAAACACAAATATAATCAGTCTCAAAAGATTGTGTTAACAATTCAAGAGTTAGCAGTAAAAGGTTTCATTCAAGACATCTAGTTAATACCTCTGTGATCAGTCTCAGCTGATGAACATAATCTCTCCCTGGAAAGAGGGGCTGCCTTGTCATGATTTCACCGAGTATGCAACCAACCGACCATATATCAATGGCTGCTGTATATTCAGAACAGTTAAGAAGCAACTCCGGAGCTCGATACCATCGAGTAACCACATACTCGGTCATAAAATCAGTTTCGGAGGTAGTTCTAGCAAGACCAAAGTCTGCAATCTTAAGGTCACAATTGGCATTCAGTAGCAAGTTACTAGGCTTTAGATCACGGTGCAAAACATTCGCCGAATGTACATATTTGAGCCCTCGTAACAACTGATATAGAAAATACTGCAAACAAAAATTGTATAAATAGCCTTAAATATTAAGTCTAATATGCTATAGAGCTCATACCATAACATATGGGATAGAGCAATTCACTGTAATACTGTAATAGGTGATGTATGACACACAGTACCTATTATATTATATGTCCTCCAAGGATCTCCATAGATTTTCAGAGCACATTTTAAATAATAAATACATGTGGCTATATACACTCACGAATGACAATTACCATATACGCTTGTTTGTTGTTATCATTCAAAAGACAGACTCAAGATAGGAGCCTAATAAGTAATAACTGATGAAAACCAAAGCATAATGTTTCTATAGATTGAAAGTTTCAAGTTTGTAATAACAATGGATTCCTGTACAAGAAAAAAAGACCAATAAACAAGCTATAAGATGGTAAAAAAAATATAAGTAATTCATATTTCATAAGTTAGTAATCAACTAATCAGGCAAGTCAACCGAAGAGTAATAAACTACTCAAGACATTAATTGAAAGAAAAGGTCATTCAATTCAACTAGGAGCACCTGAACTAGGAATTCATTAAAAATTAGATGCCAAATAAACATTTAGAGTGCTGACCCGACAATGATCATCAGTCAATGGTTGATTGGAACGTATTATTTGATGTAGATCTGTGTCCATTAACTCAGAAACAATGTAAACATCATTGAAGTTCTCCTTCTGTGGAGGTCGAATAATATCTTTAATGGACATCACCTTCAATGCAGAAAACAACTGATAAGTGAAGCAGTCTATTTTGCAAATTGAACACCAATGAAGATTTTAAAATCAAAGCCAAGAGGGAAAAAAGCATAACAAATTACATTTTCATGATCCATGTGCCGAAGAAGCTTAATTTCTCTTAAGGTCCTTTTGGCATCTATTCTGTTGTCAAATGCATTGCCAACCTTCTTAATGGCAACTTCCTCACGTGTCTCGGCATTTACAGCAGCACTTCAAGGCAATTAAAAACAAAAATGTTCCTCAAATTGTTTGTAACACTAACTATCCAAACATCAAACTATAAGAAACCATGCACAACATATCAGCATTCAGCAGCACCTATGCATACAAACTCAGAGGTACCAGAGAATGTTCCTCCCTCATTTTCAACTTCCATTCGGGCAGATTCGCAGAAAAGGAAATTCGAAGCCACAAAAAAAATGGATAATATTAGCTATGATTACATCACTTTGATGGCACCAACCATATAACAAGATTATCTAAGAGAAAAATCAAACTGAAAATCAGAAACAGATTTTAGAGTAACAATCATCTCATTTTAACAACCCACATAATGATCTAGTTCAGGATTCTCAGTCAAAAGTCATAACCTGGCACATTCATGGCCACAAAAATGATCATCAGCACACCAAAATAACCAAATTTATTGTCTTCCTTTTTTAAAAATTCAAATCTCTAAAAATCAACAAACAGATATTCTCATTCATGGATTTCATGCCTAACATCAACTTCACTAAACACTAAAATGACAAGAAATCCAGGAAATAAAACAATCAACCACCCACTCACTAACAAATAACAGTTAACTTGCATTCCTAAATCTAAATCAACTAACCTACAAAAGGTTTGATTAGCATTAAAAGCTAAGGTGTTCCAAAATCAGAAGATGCAAGTTAAAAACACACTTCAAATATAAGAACTACCCCTTTCACAAAATAATACAAAAACAGAAGTAAAACAATGAATTGAACTTAAAAAAGAAAGAAAAAAGAGCTCTTTTTTATGGTTTCTTTTGCTTACTCACCAAACAATTCCATAAGCACCTCTTCCAACAGGGCGAATAGGAGGGACATACTTTGTAGAAACCTCAAAGAGGTTGCCATAGATGTTGTACTGAACATAGCGTCCACCATGAGTGGCTACACCTCGTATGCTATGCTCAGCTGAATCAACAGACATCTCTCTATGACTATCACTATGAGATCTTCAAAATTCAGAGACCAAAACCAAAAATGGAGAAATGGGAAGAGACCCAATATAGAAAAGGGGGTTCAGAGCAAGAAAGGAGGTAACTTTGAGGATTTTGGCGACAACAGAGGAAAGAGAAACAAGACTAGTCAAACTTGTCTAAATTATTTTTGGTGAAATAATTATTTTTTCTCAAATCCTAACTCATGTCTTAGTATTTTTTCTAATTATTTTTTTTATCTAGAATTTTTTTATAAAAATATCTTAGACATTATTTTAGTATTTTTTCCATGTCTAAATAATGTCTTAGAATGTGGATATAATACATACATTTTAATATTTTGTCATGTGATTTCTATAAAGGATATTAATGTTATGTACTATATCTTTTAATTATTTTCTATAAATAATTAGTGCTATATATAACTTAAATACTGTAAACAAATTTAATTTTTTGTGAGTAAAATAATGTTATGTACTATATCTTTTAATTTCAAGGAAAATTAGTTTAACTAATCTATATATAAATATTAAAAGATATTATAGAATTTGTTAATAAAATAATTGGAATTTCATTTAACACATATTTTTTAGTTTCATCACAAAAAATTATTGATAATGTCTCCACAATTTGTAATTATTAACATGTATATATATCAACAATGTTGGAGCCTCTTGAAGTGGACACACTTGTCTGAACCCGTGATTCAGTAATCAAACTTTTTTTTTTAAACTGTTTTTTTTTTTAAGACTTGTCTTTCTCATGAACATTGGTTTTATGGTGTGTTGTCTGTGATTTCTTCATTATGGCCTTCAGGTTTGTTTCTTATATTTCTTATCTTATGTGATAAGATCAAAAGGTTAATGAATATCATGTTGCTTCACAAGTTGATACTGTTTGTTTAATTTGTTTATTACTCCTTTTATCTCAAGCAAGCTTTTAATTGAATAAAGAAAAACAGTGTTACTGAAGTTTCATCTGTAAATGCAGCAATAGAATTAGTCCAATAATATGCTTACTTATTGATAAAACATAGAATCTTAAATTTATAAACAATCACTTTTTCTCTTAAAAGATGGAGTGAGACTAAACTTGAGATTGTAACTTGCAAGCATGTAAAAAGGTTACCAAAATTGAAAACTACACAGAATCATTGATAGTTTAGACTTTAGAATGAATGGAGTCAATATAGGCTTGCGGATGAGAGGGTTTCTATGATCTTTCCAAGTGGTCTTGGTCAATTGTTTAGGGTTGATCTTGCGTGCAAGTTGTGCAAATATTCCTCAGGAGATTCTTATTTTATTTTCACTGTAATTTACATTTGATCTAGTTGTGCAGTTATCTTTTCTAATCCCTTATGTTAATTTAATCCAAACCAGATATAACAGCACACCCCATTATTAAAGAGCCAAAATCCAAATTGTGTAAAAGGAGAGGGCATCCATGACACAATAGTTGAAATTGTTACCAGCTTTCAGCTTTTAGTTCCTTCTTACACTCTTAACAGTCTGCTACTCTGCTAAGAAGAGTTCTCTATTTCTGAACTTCTTGAGTCTTCAAAAATGAGATGTAAGAATTTATGAATACATAAAAATAGAGGGTAAAAAAGAAAAAGGATAGAAGCAAGGCAAAGCAATATACTTGTCCTTGCAAAATACCTAATTATAAAAATTAAAATACTACTCAAAAGTAATTAGTAGGAAGTGGTAACTAATATTACATTACATGTTCAATTGTTTATTACATAATACATATCTACAAACACACACATCACAGTGTAACAGACAAGCAGTAGCTTAGGCAAAATAACACTTTCAATATATATTTTAACTGCTTTGATATTACACTGAACAACTCAGGTACACATTTCACCTTAATAATACTACACTGTAATCTAATATAACTTGCGCAATCTTAACCAAACCAAACAAAACCTGATCAAACACTACAATTCTAAAACCACAAAAAAAAAAAAAAAACCCCCCACACTATACATACACCAAAGTTAGTCTGCTGCATGATTAGTGCACTAGCTGATCTACCTTACTCCCATGTACTCTCTCATTTACAATTTTATCTGGCCTCAGATTTGACAACAAAGTGTCACGGCTAGTTAGAACTACTTGGAAGAATCCATCCACCTCCTTAGCAAGAAGATCTAGTCCTTGTGAAAGATTCCCTGATGCATTGCTCAACTTGTGAACGTTATGTTGATATGATTCCATCTTCACTGTATCTACACTACCCTGGATTATAGGGTACAATTCCTTGACGGAGGCATCAATGGCTTCCAACTCATTCAACACAGAAAATCTGCCACTGGAAAATCTAACTCTAATTTCCTCATTTACAAAACTCTGCAAACTTCTGAATGCTGGAGCCCAGGAATACACGTCGGCGACATCCAAGTTCAGCAACTTCTTTGGTGAGGCTGAGAAAGCTGCGGCAAACACGCTGCAAACAAATACTGTCTGCACCTTGACTCCATACATGGCTTGCATCAAGGCCTTACCCTTGGCAGAATTTTTAACCTTGGGCAGATCAAGTGATCCCACAAGATCATCCAAAACGGTAAGACATTTCTCGATTCTGGGGTTCCTAGAATTAGTAAGCTGCCTCCAGCTATCAAGTGAAGAACAAGCACGAATAAAATGCTTTGGAGATGCAGACTCCAAACTATGCAGCGCACACTTAACTGAAAGATTAGACTGGTTCAGACGTGAGATCTCAGAGGTAAATGCATTGCAAATATCAAGCAACTTCACACTTATGTCCAAGTACACATCCTTCCATTTGTCGTCCCAGTCAATCACAGGCAGCTCGAGATCTGCTATAAGGGTTAGTACATCACTATGAGTTTCACGAATCGATGCCATAGCTGATGTCATCCAAGAGAAGCTGAGGATTTCATCCTTGCTTTTGGGTGTGAGCTTTCTCAGCCGCTCAGCCAACTTTGCCTCAAACTCGTGTAATATTGTCAGTTGTTGTGGAGACAGGCGAGATCCTTTAGGTGATATCATCCGAAAAGGATTACCAAAGGGGAAAAAGGATTTGTTAGGGTGTGGATCCTGTGCACGGCTCATTTCTATGGTTTACTGCAACAAAAGAGACAGTAAAATCAAATTTGATGTAACAAGGTATGATAGCATTGAACATACTCACTTGAATTAACAAGTTATACCATATTAAATTGGGGCAAATTCCAAAGTTTCCCATTATTAAAGAGACAGAATAATCCAAACATACAAGGAAAATCACAAATTACTAACCAACAAAGCAGGCTGACTCAGAACAAAGAACCTTAAAAATTAAAATAGATTTTTTTTTTTTAATTTATAAGTAAAAACCCCCAAAAATTTCCATCAAAACTGTTCCTCCTTGAAAACCTTTAAATTTCCCATAACCCAGTTCAGATCCAAACCTAAAAACTACAAAGATCCAGAGAACAACAGCAAAAATCATCAACAGAACTATGAAATTCCCAAAAAATATAATCAAAAACAAAATTTACCAACCACAAAAAAAGTCAAACTACATAAATCTTATCAAATCCTTTCAGATCTAGGAGCAATCAACCAACCAAACTAAAGAAAATCACCAATTATAACATCAATTCAAAAATAAAAAGAAAAATTAACAACCCTAATTCCAGTCATGGTCCCAAAAATGATATCTCCAGTTTTAAAAACAGAAAAATCCCTTTTTAGCATGAAATGAAGAAGCAAAAGCAAAAGACGTTACCTGGAGAGAAAAACTAAAGGGGAGTGAAAGAAGAAAACGGGTTTCGGAGAGATTCGGTTTTAAAGTTGGGAGTTTTTGTTGGTCTCTTTTTTTAGGGTTCAGAGTTTAGACACCGATTCTCGCTTTGTGGTAGATGAAAACGGGGTTGGTCATGATAAAGATACGATGCTGTGCTTGATTTTTTGTCAAGTGGGGACACGTGGAGATATTCCATTGGTCTGTCATGATTTCGCGTAAATTTATTTATATTTTTTTATGTCATTTTTTCAACGCGTTCATTGAGTGTGTTTAGCCAGGTTCTGGGTTGGTGGCTTGGTGCTGTTATGTGGTGTATGATAGCTTATCCTATATCCTAGAAACTTCTTAATATTTATCTCTTTCATTTTAAATCCATGATTATTATTTTGCTCTAGAGTTTAGACCATGATTTTTGCATGCTTTATTTTTCTCATCTTATTAGACTAAGCATATTTGTGTTCAAATAAAACCGAGCTAAATTTGACTCAAATTGACTGGGTCCAAGTGTTGTGTTTTCGGTTGGACCGGACCATGAGCATGATCTATATCCTAACTATCATATTGGGCCATACCAGAGTTTTTGTCCAAATTCATAAAGTATTTTGGGCTTTCTTGAATTTTTGGTATCATTTGATGGGTTAGGCCCATCTCACCTAATTATTATTCTTAGACGGTAGTTCTCGTTAGAATACAAAAAGATTCCGAATCCATAATAAAAAAAAGGATGAAAGATTGATTTTGTTTTGTTTTGCACGAGATAAAATCAGTTTTAAAAATTAAATTTAAATTAATTTATTTGATTTGCTGATACGTTTAAATCGAAAAAAATAAGTTTCCAATATTGTTTATCCTAACTTTATAATAGTTTGTTACGTTAGTTAGATGAGATAAAATCAATTTTAAAATTTAAATTTAAATCAAACATTGTGATCTAATTGAATTTTGAATTGGATTAGATTGGATTTTAATATAATTAAAAATAAATTCTCAAAAATTCTTTACAAAATTAACTAAAAATTGAGTATTCTGGGTTTATTTCTATGGAAATTGAGTGATTAGAGTGGTGAGGAAACAAGACTACAATGGCTTGGGGTAGTATTAAGCTGCATTCACTTATCTTTTTTCTTTGTTTTCTTTTGCTTTGGAGATTTGATTTTTGTTCTTGTTCTTGTTCATGTACTTTACAGAAAATCAACCTCAGAACTGGTCACTAAATGCTGTATATGAAACCACAAGAATTTTATCGTTCACTACAAAGGCACAAAGTTTCTACAAGCTTGTGTTGCTTCCAAGAGTGAGAGATTATATCAGCAAATATCAAGAATTGCATTATCTTTTATTTCAATCACTCGGAAGGGCATCACTCGTACCTCAAGCATTCTTCGATGGAATTGTGTTTCCACTCTGTGAGGTATATATAGAATTTAATTTTCATGCATTGTCAAGTTTTTTTTACACGTGCATCCAATCATATAATTACCTTGTGAATGATAATCCAAGAGAACAGTTGTGATTATAAAACTGTGATTGATCCATATTTGTTCATGTTTATTTATTAGGTTCTATTTTTCAGGTGATTTCAATTAATTCTTAAATGGTGACTACTTTATAAATCGTTAGATAATTCAGTCAAATAAATTCAGCTGAACATGTTAAGGGTGCGTTTAGATTTATGTTGGAGAAGAGGGAAGCGCGTTTGAGTTCCTTGAACGCTTTATCTTTATGTTTGGGAACGTTTTTATCCTCTAAACACAGATGTGATTTATATCTTCAACTCACGTTTACCAAAAATTATAAATTCTAGCTTTTCTATTTAACTTTTTAGGTTGGATTGAAATTTATGTTCTATATACCAGTTTATGTCTTTCATTATTTTTTTATAATATTTTTTTCTAATACTCTCTTATGCATATTATTGTTTTTTTTATAAAACTTCTGTTTTTTTTGTTTTTATGAATTGTTTTACTGTTATTGTTATTTCTTTTTTGTATGGAATATTTTTTTACTTTGTATTATGATTTTATTAATTCTATTAGAGCACTAAAGAATATTGAGAGTACTAAAAAAATATTAAGAATTTATTTAAATATTTAAAATAAAATTATAAAAATTTTAAATTCTTCTGTAATTTTTTTGATCTAAAAGTGATTTTGAATAACATAATCTAAACAATATTTAGTTTACTATAATCTATTTTAAATAAAAATTACCAAATATAAACCACATTAATAATAACTCACTTTTAATCAAAATTAATTTTATACATATCTCTATTTATAAACAGCAATCCAAATACACACTAATTATCTAAGGGTTTAGAATATTATAGATGTTTTCATAAAAATAATCAATTTCTTAAATGACAAGTACATCTTTTATATATATATATAAAATATAGGTGGCTACTCCAATGAAGATTTAATGATTATCATCATGTGAAGATACATCATTTTGACCATTGGATGATAGATTGTAGGGCTTGATTTGATTTGAAGTAAAAGTGTTACTTTTATTTAAAATGTTGCTAAATAAATAAGTTACACTTTTTGAACAAGGATCATCATGAGAAGATGTTTTTGCCATCTTCATGGGAGTAGTTGCCTAAAATATATGTTGATGAAGAAGGAAAAAGAAAACAATAATGGGCCCTTTTTCATTAACGAGCTGCTCCCACAGAAAGTTCTCTATGGTCATGAAAAATGCCGCTTTATATTACGTGCACCACCTGTCTTTCTAGTAATAATAAGTTGAAATTTAAGACCCCAAGCCAAGTTTGATACATCTTTCTTTATAACTGATTCAATTAATGCTTATCTTAATGCCGTATGATTCTTCATCATATATAATTTGATAGATGAATGCTTCAGTAACTACGGCAGAAGTAATAACTATATGGTTTTATCATAGAGATTATTATTTAATTAAAATAAAAAAAGTCAAATATATCTAAAGTAACCAGTACATTGCCGTAGCCCATTATATATATATATATATATATATTAAGAAATTAGAAGGACTAAACAAACAAGCCATTGTTTGTGCTCTAAACAATTTATACTTGTGATATGCACAGTCAGGGACTTGCACCGTCAGAGAAGCTGTATATGTTGGGTCCATTTTAGAGGGGATTTTTATTCCTCCACTTGTTCACAGGTATGTTAGTTGAGGTACTCTTTGAATATAAATATAAAAATTATTATGTATATACTAAAATCAGTTAAAATGTAACTTATATAAATATATATATTGTTTTATTTGTATTTTGTATTACAATATGTATTTTATATTAGTAGCTGATTTTAGTGTATACTTAAAATAGCTGAATAAATGTATTAATGACAATATTAGATTTACTCAAACTTGTCAATTTGTTTACAGCTCTGCGTTATCGAAACTGGCAAGCATGGAACATTCTGGCACTATAAGGTATTTCTTCTTTTTTTTTTTTGTTTATTAAAGTATCATATGTACAAAGCTGAGAAGGTGACAATATATATTATAACGGTAATGCTATAAAAACAAAAAAAACAGCCAGAATTTGTCTTATTTAAAATTCATTAATTATTACAACAATTAATAATTGTCTACTATGAATGTACATACATACTCAAAAGAGGTGGCATAGCTTAAAATACAATTTGTTAAAATGTTATATTTGATGGGAAACTGCAGCTATTTCATAAAGATTTTGTTGGAGAAAGAACCTGATCTGCCTGATCCTAATCCTGATCCCGCTGTTAATGCATTAATGGATCACTTTATGAAATTTCTCACTGAAACTAGACAACTTCCTGTGTTATGGCACCGAACACTTCTTGCATTTGTGCACAGGTAACTGATTCACTCTTTTCTATTCCAAGTTGTAATTATCATTCATTAGTGATGCATTTATTTGATATTTCTTTTTTTCAGGTACAAAAATCAGCTACAGGACCAAGATAAAGATCGTTTAATGGTTCTATTGCAAAAGCATGAATCACAGAGTGCAGGGTCTCTGATGGACTTGTTTCTTTGACTTTCAATTTTTTTTTATCATAACTCATAATTAACTGATATTAATTTCTCGTATTACAGTTTACGCGATATCATTAATGAGTTAAACGATATCTAGCTGCTTCAGACCAACGAATCTTTTGAATCTGGCATACCATAATATGAAGCTAAGATATCTGTACTCAAGTTTATATTTTTTTATGTTTAGATATTGACAGAGTTAAGTTTTAACTTTGACAAAAATAATGTACTTTTTTTCCCTCCTGTTAATGTATTAGTAGTGATTTTGCACCTTTTTTTAACAAAAACTTGTTTTTATTATGGTAAAATCTTATTGAGCTGAATCTTTAACTGGAGATTCTTCACTCACAGTTGCAATATATAAATGTGACAAACAAACAAAAAGATTTAGGTATATTAATTTAAAGTTATAATTTCACCAATTGCAAGCATGGTTTGATCATTCAAGACACTGAATTTGAAGAATGTGATCCTTGTTTTCCATCTTCTTCTCTTAAATCTTCAATGGTTTTAGATCTTCAATAACTTTTGATGGATACTCAATTTTTTCTTCATCCTCCTTCTCTTCTAAAAACAGTGGCAAGTCCGGCTTGTTTCATGATTCACATTTTCATTATCCGTTGTTGCAACAACTCATTGTCCTTGTCGTCATCAAGATACCAAGAACACAGATGAGAAAAAAAAAAGCTGAGATTGCTGTTGTCATGGTAGGAGGCATGCAAGGCAACAAAAATATTATAAATATCACTTCTAAAAAATAATTTTATTCTCATCATTATAATTTTTACTTGTATTATTTCTATTGTGTAACCATACTTTATCACTATCATTATCTCCTCTACTGTTATCATCACCAATACAAATATCATCAACATTAATATTATCTTATTTCATTTCTTGTTCGATGCTATTTTTTCCCTTTAAAAGGTTTTAGTAGTGCAATATAAAAAAATAACCTGGAAGACAGGTACCACGTGAAGATAAAGGCATTTTCTATTGGCTCAACATTTTTTAACCTTATATTGTTACCATGATTCATGTGCAGCTACATGTTCCTAGAGTTTTTATATGTTATTATAATTATTGTTGTTATTAATAATCTCATAACATAATATATATTGACATGATATATTCATACATGCATGTGCTGCAACATGATGTTCCTTGCTTATTTAGCCACTTTTATATAATTAATTAATTTTCACAAAGACTAGTGTCCGTGGACTTCAAAGAAGAATTATTAGATCAAAGCCAGCTTGCAACTCCATAGAGTTCACTGCCTTGACACGATTGTTCTCTTACCTTTGTCTGAAAAGTCATTCACTTTGCTGTTGTTGAGATCATATCATGGCTGGTGCACTTGTTGGGGGAGCTTTGCTCTCTGGCTTCATTAACGTTGTCTTTGACAGGTTCATTACAACGGATGCAGTCAACCTGGTCTTGGGCAAGAAGCTTGGTCCTGACTTGGTTGAAAGGCTGAAGATTTCTCTGCTTGCTGCTGAAGCTCTGGTTGGTGATGCCGAGTACAAGCAATTGGACAACCCTTCTGTGAGGGAGTGGCTTAACAGTCTGAGGGATGCTGTTTATGTGGCTGATGACTTGCTGGACGCTGTCCTCACCAAAGCTGCCACTCGAAAGGAGGTACGTTCTTTCTGGCCTGTTAGCTTCCTCGACCGGGATAGGAAGATTGTAGATAAGATGGAAGGGGTGGTTAGAAGAATAGAATTTCTTGTAAAACAAAAAGATTTGCTTGGTCTTGAAAAGAGTTCCTATAGGAACTTTTCGTCATGGAGAATTCCATCCACATCTCTGGTGGAAGGTAATATCCTTGGCAGGGAAAAGGACCAACAGGAAATCATCAAGATACTAAATGATAACAGAGAGCATCAGTTGTCTGTGATTCCCATTGTGGGCATAGGTGGGGTTGGCAAAACAACTTTAGCACAATGGCTGTACAATAATGACAAGTTGATGGAGGGGTTTCAAGTCAAAAAATGGGTTTGTGTCTCTGAAGACTTTAATATCGTTCAGGTTACAAAGAATATTATAGGTCAAACTGCTGGTAATACAGATGATTTCAATTCACTTCAACTTGAACTGAAGGAAAAGTTGTCGGAAAAGAAGTTCTTTATTGTGTTAGACGATGTTTGGAGTGATGATGGTGATGTTTGGAAGAAATTTAGAACCCCCTTTCAATATGGGGTAAAGGGAAGTACAATTCTTGTAACAACTCGTGTCAAAGAGGTTGCCTCTGTAGTCCAAACTTGTCCCCCTTACATTCTCAGTGAGTTGTCTGAGGATTGTTGTTGGTCAGTGTTCGCAAACAATGTTTGTTTTCCAGAATCAAATGGGAATTCAAAACTAGAAGAAATCGGTAGAAAGATAGTCAAGAAGTGTAAGGGGTTGCCATTAGCTGCAGAGACACTTGGAAGCTTGTTGCGAACAAAACATGATGTTAAGGAATGGGAAGCTGTATTAGTAAGTGATATTTGGGAATTTTCTGTGAAAAACAGTAAAATTATTCCAGCATTATTAATCAGTTACTTTCATCTTCCGGCACATTTAAAACGTTGTTTTGTTTATTGTTCATTGTATCCCAAAGATCATCGTTTTTGTAAAGATGAACTAATTTTGCTATGGATGGCCGAAGATCTTTTAAGGCCACCAAATAGAGGAGAGAGTTTATTAGAAGTTGGTAGCAAATGTTTTGATGAACTAGCTTCTAGGTTGTTTTTCAAAAGACATGATCAGTATGTTTCTGAGAGCTTTGGGATGCATGATCTTTTACATGATTTAGCATTGTTCCTTGCTGGAGACTTCTATGGTAGATTTGAAGAGCTTGGTGATGCAGTGAATGTGTATACTCGAACTCGTCATTTGTCTTATGAAAGTTCGAATCTAGTCTCAAAAAATTTTAATTCCATCAGTAAAGTTGAATCTTTGAGGACATTTTTGTCAATTGATGAATTTTCAGAGTCAGATAACATTGATGATGTAACATGTACTCCAATATTGAAGCTCAAATATTTGAGAGTTTTGTCACTTCCATGGTTCAAAGGACTTAATGTATTGCCTGAATCAATAGGTGAATTAACCTATTTGCGTTACTTGGATCTCTCTAGGACATGTATCAGGACACTGCCAGAATCATTGTGTGACTTGTACAATCTACAAACATTGAAGCTGGAATGTTGTTCTAGTTTGACTATGTTACCCAATGGCATGCATAAACTTGTGAATTTGCAACATCTCAATATTTTGGATACTCATTTGGAAGAAATGCCTAGAGGAATGAGCAAATTGCAACACCTGCACATATTAAGCAACTTTATCGTGGGCAAGCATAAAGATAATGGAATCCAGGAATTAGAGCTATTAAATCTTCATGGATCCTTTGAGATTCAAAAATTGGAGAATGTCCTTGATGTGAAAGAAGCAAGGAGTGCAAGGATAATAGATAAGAAGCACATTGACCACTTACTGTTGGAATGGTCTTCAGGTGATTATATGGTTTCAAGCACACAAACTGAAAGAGATATACTCGATAGCTTGCAACCGCACCATTGCTTGGAAGTGTTGCAAATCAAGGGATACAAGGGTACAATATTTCCAGATTGGATGGGGCATTGTTCTTACCAAAACATGACTCATGTATCTCTGGAGTCTTGCAAGAATTGTTGCATGTTGCCTTCACTTGGACAGCTGCCATCTCTTAAGTCCCTCTGCATTCAAGATTTTCATCAGCTGAGGAGTATTGGCATGGAGTTTTACAAGAATGAAGGAGATCATCATTCTTCGCATATTGCACCGTTTCCCTCATTGGAGTTTTTGGAGTTCAATAACATGCCATGTTGGGAGGTGTGGCACTTACCTGACTCGGAAACTTTTCCTCGACTGATGGAGCTTCAAATAAGAGATTGTCCGGTGTTAAAGGGAGATATGCTTGGCCGGGTATTCTTGAGAATCATTTCTTCTTTGTGGGATGTTTCAAAAGTTTGCAAACTAGATATACGTACAGATTATGGAGGAGAGTCTGAGATGTCACTTAGGGAGGATATGGTATCAATTCAGGGATGTGAATCTATGCTGGAGTTTGTACTTCAGGCACTCTTCCGGGACAATTGTGTACTCAAATCTTTGCAAACTCTGACAATATGGAGATGCAGAAAGCTGAAATTCCCCCAGCAACAGCAGAAATACAGTTTAGTAGAGCTTTACATAGAACAAAGCTGTGATTCACTGACCTCATTGTCATTGGATGACTTCCCCAATCTTAAGACTCTCACTATATCAGAGTGCAAGAATCTGAAATCAGTTTCATTGTCAGAGCCATCACATGCTGCTCTTCAACGTCTCACCATCTTTAAATGCAGCAAATTTGTGTCATTCACAGGGAAAGGACTGGCTGCACCTAACTTGACTCATCTTGAAGTCAGCTTCTGCACCAAGTTGGAGGCATTGCCACGTGACATGAATACTCTTCTCCCAAGCTTACAGTCTCTCGAGATAGAGGGCTGCTGGGAATTTTGTAGGTTGCCAAAGGTTGGTTTGCTGCCTAACCTGAAACAGCTTGTTATTGGGAAACAATGGAGGGGTCTATGGTCGATGCGCAAATTGGACACCCTCACTCATCTTATCATTTATGGTTTTGGCAGTGAGAATGTGAAGTCATTCCCTGAGGCCGGTTCACTGCCTCACCTTCCCTCTCTTACCACTTTGAAGATCAGTGGGTTTAGTAATTTGGAGACATTAGAGTGCAACCAACTTCTCTGCCTCACCTCTCTCCAACAATTACACATTCAATGGTGTAATAAGCTGAAGAATATGGCAGGAGAAAAGCTTCCTTCCTCTCTCTTGCTACTTCAAATTGACTCCTGTCGTTTGCTGGGAGAACACTGCAAGAACAAGCATCAACAAATTTGGCCCAAAATTTCCCACATCCCTTCCATTCAAGTTGGTACCCAAGAAGTGTTTCTAAGGAGAACTGGTAGGTCATTCTCTAATCTTCATGTTTCTCATGCAACTACAATTAAATCCATACATGCATAACTTTCGTTTTTCTTAAAAGAAAGTGTTGTATTATTTTCTTTCATTTATGATTCCCTTGTTTGTAGTTATACTTAAGAAATATCCTTTGTTAATCTGAGAAGAACTCATTGCTATTTATGATACTTAAAATTCATATTTTTTTCATAAAAACACATTTAAAGAGGAAGATAAGAAAGACCATGAAATAATAATTTCTTTAAATGTATTAAACAAATGGATGAATCAAATTTACTGTTTTGACCGTCTTTACAGATCCCTCCTCGCTCAGAGGTAAAAGGATGCGGATGGCTAGGATTTCACCATATGTGTAGGGATTAATAATCCTGAGTTTGTTCGAGGCAGTAAACTGGAGTTGTATGTTAGGAATCAGAAGAGGTGGTTTCTATTTTTAGCTGCAGGTTCGTATGATTACTCCATTATACTTTAGAATTTACTTTGCTGTTTTATTTGGAAAAAAGGAAAAAGTTATGAAAGCTTGAATTTGAGAAGGAATTAGTTATATGCACTTCATGACAAAATGGCCTTTGCACTGTTTGATGTTTATGCTGAACTAAGTTGTATATAGCAACTTAAATTTGCTTCTTTAACTGTTTCTGAAATCTGTGTAATGTACTTTTTGTTACAATACCATTGAACATTGACTGTTAACAATTTTATATTTTTATAAAATTTATATATTTATATTCGAATTGGTTAGTTTTCAACAGTTGTGGGGCTGGCTGCACCCAGTTCCAAGTTTCTATGAAGTTAATGAACAAACTTCAACATTGGGTCTGATGTTTCTGCTTTGTGTGGCCACAAATTCTGAGATACAAGAGCCTTGCCACCTTGGACAGTAGACTTTGCCACTATAATTAACAGCAAAGTGATATAATTTGGTTAATAATGACAAAGATAAAACAAGATTATTGTTTATAGAATTAGTTTTTTCTTTGTTTATGTCAGCTTCAATTTTCACTGAAATATTGTTATTTCTTTGTCAAGTTTCCTCAAACTGATTTTGTCTTTGAAGATGAGATGATACAAAGGAAGATTGGTTGTGCTGTACTTCCAATTATTAAATTTTTTCATATTCTTTTGTATTTATCAAACAGGTTCTTTACAACAACAGTCTACTAACCTAACTATAGGGATTTACTTGAGTGGACACAAGCAGTTGAGCAAATAGAAGAAAACTTGAGAGGAGGTGCTATTTTCACCTCAGCAGATTTTTTCATCAGCAACTTGTTTTCATCAAGTGAATGATCGGATGGTAAAATCTAGTGATATTGAACTGAAATTTTAACTGGAGATTCTTCACTCACAGTTCTTCAATTTGGAGGTGTGGTTTGCAGTCTGAGCTCTGTGGTAGAACTGCCAGAAAAGTTTCATTAATTTAATCTTTTGGTTGACCATTTTCTTCTGTAGAATATGTGGTCAGTGCTTGTAAGTTCTGAGACTTGTTTATTTTGTTCCTTTGATTCGGATAATAATGAAGCTTTTTACCTTCTCTTGAGTTCTTAACTCTCACATTGAGATAATAATGAAGCTTGTATATGCCACTTTCTTTGGAAAATTTTCTTGGTTTTTATCTCACAATAGAGAGTTTTGTGATCTGTATTTCTCTGAGAAGAAGATAATATTTACATCCAGCAATCCAATAAAAGAATCATCATGAGCGCCTAGTGCAGTAATTTCCTAAAGTTCTATACATGATTAAATTTGGTTGTGCAACATTTGAGAGCTTCCTCAACTTTCAATTCTGTATCAACTATCAGAAATAAAAATACAAAAATCATTAGTCCCAAAGCATCACATATTTAAAACTGTAATGAGTTATTTTTTAAAGCAACCTTATAGATGAGCTAGCTATCATCACGTGAAGGCGTGAAAGCCAATGTCTATTGCCAACAGATTTTAACCTTATATTATTACTACCATAATACCATGACTGATTTGCAGATTCATGCTCCTGACTTTTATATAATCAAAAATGCTGTAGACATTGGCTGATGTTGCTGAGAAAAAAAAGCTGAGATTGCTATTGTCATGGTAGGCATGCAAGGCAACAACAAAACAACGTCAATTGAATCAAACGACATCATTGAACTCTATCATATATCATGTCTAGAGAGAGGTCGTTTACATGTAGATCTCGTTTGATCACCTAATGAATGGTCTTCTTAGGTTTTCCTCTGCCTTTCACTTTTTGTCCATCTTCCATCTCATCCATCTTCCTGACTGGGTGCTCTTTTGGTCTTTTTCTCACATATTCAAACCACCTGAGACACAATTCTACCATCTTTTCCATAATATGTGCTACTCCAACTCTCTCTCTCTTATATCTTCATTTCTTATTCTATCCAATCGCATATGACCCCTCATCAATCTCAACATCTTCATTTCTGCCACACTTAGCTTATGTTCGTGCTTCCCTTTGACCGCCCAACACTCTGTACTATAAAGCATAGCCGGTCTGATAGCAGTGCGATAGAATTTACCTTTAAGTTTTAAATGTACTTTTTTGTCACATATAAAACTAGATGCACTCTGCCATTTTGACCAACCTGCTCAATTTTTCCATTATCCTGTATGATGCACCCAAGATACTTAAAACTCTTAATTTTTTGTAGGATGTTTTCTCCAATCTCCACCTCTATATTAGGGTTTTTTCTTCGCAGGCCGAACTTATATTCCATATATTCCGTCCTGCTACAGCTTATGCGCAGACCATACACTTCTAAAACTTTTCTTTATAAATCCAACTTTTTATTTAGGTCTTCCCTTGACTCTCCCATAAGGACGATATCATCCGCAAAAAAGATGTACCATGACACAAGCTCTTGGATATGTTATGTGAGTTCTTCCAAGACTAATGTGAAAATATATGGACTTAAGGATGATCCCTAATGTAATTCTATACCAATAGAAAATTTCTCTATCACACCACTTTGAGTTTTTACACTAGTTGTAACCCAATCATACATGTTTTTAATTGCTCGAATATATGCCATCCTTACTCTCTTCTTTTCTAAAACCTTCCATAAGACATTCCTTAGCATCCTATCGTACGCCTATGTTATACTTGCGTTATATAGCCGGTCCGAAGTCCGGATAAAGGAGGAGGGTTGTGTTAGGTCTTCGACAACCAAAATAAAAACTTAGTCGAATTTTCAGTACATGCAAGGCAACAAAACACAAATTAAATTAGGCACCTTATTGTGAATGGAATAGGCCGTGCCCTATTCTTTTCATAGAAGAAAATAATTTCATACAAAGAAACTTGGAATTTAGGGACGCTTTTATATAGTTGTCTTTATGTAAAATTAATAAAAAAAATTACTGAATAATTTAATATATTTGACTAAATTATCATAGATTCATTTTTACTATAAAGAGGGAAGGGAAAAAACAATCATCATTTAAGATTTAAAAACAATTAAAAAAAATTGTATTGATTTTTAAACAACACATGCATGTATAAAGTTTGTACAAAATGAGTAATATGACTCTTTATTTTAAGTTTATTTTTGGTGACATCTTTTTTTTTTTTTAAGTGGAGAATGAATTTAGTCAATTTACCATTTTTAAATATGATAACATTTTTTATTATTAAAAATGAGATTAGAGTTTAAATATCATTGAAAATTCAGAAACTTCAATATCTTATTTTTTTAATAAATAATTTCTACGTTTATGATTTTAATATAACTACGGATACTTCGTTGAGTTGTCGTGTTCGTGTGTCGGACATATTTTGAACACGATATTTGCTAACACTTATCTGACACGCATGTTTGCTATGTTCAAAATGTGTCTTAATAAAAAATAAAAAATAAAAAATTTTTCACCGGACACATTTGAACACACCTAAATACTAAATAGTATCATGTGTCAGCGTATCCAATCTTATTCTTAACATATATTCTTGAAATAAATTTAGATATAATATATATTATTATTTATTAAAACAAAACATATTTTAAATATTTGATATAATTAAAATAAAACATTAAAAATAAATAAAAAAATTAATTTATATTTTAATATTAATAAAATATCAAAATAATATTATAATTTATCTAAAAAATACTATATATATATATATATATATATATATATATATATATATATGTCCCATGCCTTATAAGATTTTTAAAATTTGGGTGTGGGTGTGTCCGTGCATCCAAGCTCCGACTGTTCAGCTCTCACAGCGCCGCGAGCTCGAACCAAGGTTCACGCTCTTGTGCGCGCCGTCACCTCCCTGCCAGGCTGCCACAGGTCGTTGCCGTCGTCCTTCGGAGTTGCTGCCGCCGGCCACCAGCTCACCAGCTCCCTGCCACCGCAGCTCGTCAGCATGCATCTTTTTTTTGTTTCTTTCGGTAAATAACCTTGATTTGAATTCTAAATCCCCATTATTGCTATTATTGTTGTGGTAGAATTGTTGTTTTGTTAAAGGTATGGTATTTGTGTTGATGTTGTGTTGTGTTGCTTAGATTTGATAGCGTAAGGGTGGGGGGTGTTAGAGATGATGTCTTTGTTGCGTTTGATCCTCTGATTTTGGCTGTTGCTGTGTTCTTGCCAATTGCCATTGGTTGCTGTGTTGTTTTTTGCAATTTGTTAATTTGTTAACTTGTTAACCATTTAATTGCTGTTGTGTTAGATGTTATTAATTCTTTTGCTATGTTGCTATTGACTTATTGCTCATTGCTGCTCTCTAGTTGTTCTTGCTGGAGATTTTTTTGTGGTTCGTTTTTAGAATTAGCTTTAACTTCAAGTATAAATTTTTTTTTTCCAGGTATGGACAATAGTATTAATCCATGACTTCTTAGTCTGAACTCTTCACCCACTTTGGTGCCTGCGCTTCACAGTCACAGCTGGTGTTCACTTCACTTCTCCTGATGTTATGGCTGATATTGATGCCCACACGTTGACCTGCCACGCCTGTGGCAACGTCGGCCTTGTTGATGGCGACGACGGCTTTTTCTATTGCAACCGCTGTGGTTCCCCTCTGAGGATGTGGTCGATACTGCCGTCGATGACAATGATCTCTTCAACAGCGGCGGTGCTTCCGCCGGCATATACCTCACCAGTCAGCAGCTCCACAAGCCCTCCACAGTCGCAATCAAAGCAGAGCCAATCTCCCAGTATGACTCACAGTCGGTCCTTCTCTGCAACCTCAGCTTGGAGGACGATGACGACCAAACCCCTCCTCGGAACAATGCCAGCAAGGTGAAGAGAAAGGAGGAGAATTATGCTCCACTTTTCGGCAATATTCACTCTGCTCCAGAGGATTTTGCTGATGTGGCTGGCACTAATGTTCCGAGCTTTGAGGATTAGCAGAATGAAGTTAGGATGAGGTACGTGTTAGGGTTGCAGATTATGGTTCAGCTTCAGTGCGAGGCGTTGTTTAAGGAGTTCAAGGTTACTCCTTTGATTTGTGGGTTGATGTCGCCCATTTGGTTGCGGTTTGTGTTCGGAACTGGTGTCTTCAATGATGATTGGGCTGATAAAGTTATCCATGACTCAGAAATGCAGCACGAAGAAGGTCCTAACACTATCAACCTTAGCTTCTATTTTGCATGTTTACCCCCTTTTTGTTGAATTGCATCAAATTTTTTATTTCTTCACATTCAATTTTGAATTCCACAATTTGATAAAATGAATTAGTCACAAATTTAAGAAGTTTAAGGTAGCAGTACTTGTGCACCATAGGTGGTTGGCTGTTTGCCATTTTAATGTCTCCTGATTTTGCGTATATGTTCACGAAGTTACAAACTCCGCAGGGTCTTTTGCTGTGTGGTCTAGTTCTGAATGTGCTAATCCATTTCTATATACAGGCTCAAGATTGAACATGATTTCTATTTTCTGTGTTGATTTTTCATTATCGTTATCTTAACAATAGGACAGAAGGATTGGCTTGATGATGTTATACACTTAGTGTTTAGGATAGCTTCTCATTTCCAGTGCACAGAAGATACTTTTCCTTCTCTTTATTTTCCAGGTGTCATCTGTGTCTTGTAATTCACCAAATTTTTATTTCTATTTCTCCCTTGGTTTCAGAAGTTCTTTCTCTTTATTTTCCAGGTGTCATTTGTGTCTTGTAATTCACCAAATTTTTATTTCTATTTCTCCCTTGGTTTCAGAAGAACCTGAAGATCATAAGACACGGGCTAAATACAGAGAGGAACCCCATAATTTATATGGCCAGCGTGCCGTGATGATATGGTTCAGGGCCTTAAAGAAAAGAATTCCACCATCCTGTACTCTTGCTGTTTCTTTTCTGGCATGTCATGTTGCAAGGGAATAAAACCTGTTCTGCCATCTGACTTAATCAAGGGGACACTGGAAGGGAAGATTCCATATATTTCTGCATTTGTTGAAATTGAAAGGTGTCTTGGACGCCCATCAAGTGCATGTCCTATTAGTTCAGGTGTGATGTTAATGCCTCAACGAGTTCTTATGGTACTGAAGCTAGAAACATTTGCTGCATCAATTGCGCAGTTCATAGGCTTGGAGTTGCCTCCTGTGAATTTCTTTGGAATAGTACATCGCTATCTTCAGAGATTATCTCTTCCTTCTGAAAAGATTCTTCCTCATGTATGCCGCATATATGAATGGGCCATGCCTCTAGATTTGTGGTTATCCTTATCAGAAAAACATTTTAAGCCACCTATTCATGTTTGTGTGATGTCAGTTTTGATTGTAGCAATAAGAATGTTGTATAACATAAACCATTCAGGAGAGTGGGAGAAAAGTTTGTCCAACAAAGGTAATACCAAAGACAATGGTGAGAAGGGTACTGCTTTTTCCCCATGTGATAGACCTAATTCTGGTGAAGAAGGTTCCGAGACAAATTGAAACAACAGGAACATGAATTAGACACTTCAGGACTTCTCCAACACCTTCAAACAATATATAGTGATCTTGCCAATACCCAAGGTGCTTTTTATTTACTTACATCATTCCTTTTTTTGATCCAATGTTGCATGAGCTTATATTCTAGTTGGCAACAGTTCAAAGAAAAAGAGTAGCTAACACCCAATATTTATTGACAGAGTATTCAAAAGACCTGGCATCATATCTCAAACACTGTAGGGATGTTGTCTTTGCTAGGTCAGAGGCATCATATGGGAATTACGAGGAAGAAAAGATGATAGAATACTTGTGGAACTCTTACAAGAATGAAAAGGTAATTCAAGGCTTGGTTGAGTTATATACTGTTGGCACACAAGATTTAGAATATCGAATTCATGACCAAAAAACCAAAAGATAAAAGATTAATTTTGTTTTGTTTTGCATGAGATAAAATCAATTTTAAAAATTAAATTTAAATTAATTTATTTGATTTGTTGAAAATATGTTTAAATCAGAAAAAATCAGCTTCCAATTTTGTTGCAATAAATATTGTTTATGCTAACTTTATAATAGTTTGTTACGTGAGTTAGATGAGATAAAATCAGTTTTAAAATTTAAATTTAAATTAAATATTGTGATCTGATTGAATTTTGAATTGGATTAGATTGGATTTTAACATGATTAAAAATAAACTCTCGAAAATTCTTTACAAAATTAACTAGAAATTGAGTATTCTGGGTTTATTTCTGTAGAAATTGAGTGATTAAAGTGGTGAGGAAGCAAGACTACAATGGCTTAGGGTAAATATTAAGCTGCATCCACTTGTCCTTTTTCTTTGTTTTCTCTTGTTTTGGAAATTTGATTTTTGTTCTTGTTCTTGTTCATGTACTTTACGAAAAATCAACCTCAGAATTGGTCACTAAATGCTGTGTATGAAACCACATGGATTTTATCGTCCACTACAAAGGCACAAAGCTTCTACAAGCTTGTGTTGCTTCCAGGAGTGAGAGATTATATCAGCAAAAATTAAGAACTGCATTATCTTTTATTTCGATCACTCGGAAGGGCATCACTCATACCTCAAGCATTCTTCGATGGAATTGTGTTTCCACTCTCTGAGGTATATACAGAATTTAATTTTGATACATTGTCAGTGTAAAACTGTTTTACACGTGCATCCAATTACATAAGGTCATATTAGCAAAAATAACTACCATGTGAATGATAATCCAAAAAAACGGTTGTAATTATACGAATGTGTAAAACGTTTTGGCGGTTAGTGCATTAAAATTAAACTCGGTATATATATAGTCACCTATTTTGACCCTTAATTTTCATACATTATATTTGTTCATGTTTATTTTACTAGGTTCTGTTGTTCAATTAATTTTTAGATTGATGGTATACACTTTGGTGCAGTGTAAAACATTATTTGATTTCAATTAATTCTTTAATTCTTAAATGCTGACTACTTTATGAACCGGGTGTGTTTGGGGTTCACATTGGAGAAAAGAGAAGCCTGTTTGAGTGTTTTTAACGTTCTATTTTTATGTTTGACAACTTTTTTGAAACTCTGAACCCAACTTTTACCTCTTAACGTACAATTTATGTAAAGCTAAAAATTCTTGCTTCTACGATCACGTTTACCATTGAAAAATTAGGTAAAAAATTTATTCCTTTTCTACCAATTCTACCCTTCACTTTTTTCTATAAAAAGGATGCAAGTAATCATATAACTTTTACCGTAGATCTTTGTGTAAAGGTAAATACTTTAATTTTTTTTATTACTTTTAGTACTCTCTTTTATATTTTGATTTTTATTTTTTTATTTATATGATAAATATTTTTTTATATTATTTTTTGTATTCTGATGTTATTTTTTTAGTGCTTTGATGTTATATTTTTATTGTATTTTTTTATTCATATGACGACTATTGTTAATATAAATTCTTATTTTTATTAATTTTTATGATATTTTTATTATTTTTTGTTTATATAAATTGTATTATATTTATGTTGTGTATAAAATTTTTTATTTTTTTATTTTGTTTTATTCATATGGATTTTATTTACTTCTTGTTGTAATTTTTTTGTTTATATGATATATGTTGTTGGTTGTAATTATTATATACTATATTTGTATGAAATTTTTTTCGTTTTTTTCGTTTTTATTGTACTTCATACAATCATACTGTACTTTATTTTCGTTTTTATTATATACTAATTATAAGTAACAAAAGAGTCATGAATAATAAAAATTTATAGTTCAAAATGATACTAAATTAAATAGTACTAATGGTACTAAAAAATTATAAAACATTTTTTTTGTTTGACATTATAAAATGTATAGTACTCTCTTTAGTGTTTTATGTATTAAAATATATTTTGTCAACTTTTATATGTTACTTTAATTTAGTAAGTAAATATTAATTTTATTACAAAAAGAATTAATAAGATTTATTCAAATATCTAAAGTAAAATGATAGGATAATATAAAAAATTATTTAAATTGAGGTCTTTTTAGTAATTTTTCATCTAAAAGTGATTTTGAGTAGTATAATCCAAACAACATCTATTTTACTATAATCCATTTTGATATAAAGATTGTGAAACATAAATCACTTTGACACAAACTTTGCTTTTCATTAAAATCAAATTTACAAAATCAATTTTATGCAAACTCCCGTTTGTAAACTGTAATTCAAACACACTAGATAGTTTAGTCAAATATGTTCAGCCGAACATGTTAAATCATCTTAGGATTCATAATATCATAGATATCTTCATGAAAATACCCAATTTTCTAAATGACAAGTGCATCTTTTATATATATGTGTTTATCTAATCTAAGAAATTAGGACTAAACAAACAAGTTCTTCCACTTGTTCACAACTATGTTAGCTGAGGCACTCTTTGAATATAAATATAAAAATTATTATGTGTATACCAAAATTAGTTAAAATATAATTGTGTATAAATAAATATATTGTTTTACTTGTATTTTGTGTTATAATATGTATTTTATATTAGTAGCTAATTTTAGTATATACCTAGAATGGTTGAATAAATGTATTAATGGCAATATTGGGTTCGCTCAAACTTGTCAATTTGTTTACAGCTTTGCGTTATCGAAGCTGGCAAATATGGAACATTCTGGCACTATAAGGTATTTCTTTTTTTTTTTTCTATTAAAGTATAATATGTACAAAGCTGAGAAGGTGACAATATATATTGTAATGGTAATGTTAGGAAGACAAAAAAAATAGTCAAAACTTGTCTTATTTAGCATTCAATAATTTTTGCAACAATTAATAAATAATTATTAAAAAATATTAAATAAGACAAATTCTGTCTATTTTTGGCTAATTTATTCTGGTTACCAAACATTTCTGATATTATAAAGCACAGTTAATAATTTAATAATTGTCTACTATGAATTTACATACTACATACATACTCAAACGATGTGGCATAGTTTAAAATGCAGTTTGCTCTTATGTTATATTTGATGGAAACTAATTGTGATAATAACTACAGCCATTTCATAAAGATTTTGTTGGAGAAAGAACCTGATCTGCCTGATCCTGATCCTAATCCTGCTGTTAATGCATTAATGGATCACTTTATGAGATTTCTCACTGAAACTAGAAAATTTTCTGTGTTATGGCACCGAACACTTCTTGCATTCGTGCACAGGTCACTGATTCACTCTTTTCTGTTCCAAGTTGTAATTATCATTCATTAGTGATGCACTTATTTTATATTTCTTTCTTTCAGATACAAAAATCAACTACAGGACCAAGATAAAGTTCGTTTAATGGTTCTATTGCAAAAGCATGAACCATCGAGTGTAGGGTCTCTGATGAACTTGTTTTCTTGACTTCCATTTTTTTTTTGTCATAACTCATAATTAACTGATATTAATTTCTCGTATGGCAGTTTACGTGATATCATTAGTGAGCTAAACGATAACTAGCTGCTTCAGACCTTCAATGAATCTTTTGAACCTGGCATACCATAATATGAAGCTAAGATATCTGTACCCAAGTTTTTTTTTTTTTTATTTTTAGATATTGATAGAGTTAAGTTTTAACTTTGACAAAAATAATATACTTTTTTTTTCCTTCTGTTAATGTATTAGTGGTGATTTTGCACATTTTTCCAATAGGAACTTGTTTTTAATTTTATTGAGCTGAATCTTTAGCTGGAGATTCTTCACTCACAAGATTCTTCACTCACAGTTGCAAGATATAAATGTGACAAATAAACAGAAAGAATTAGAAATTAAATTAAGGAATATTAATTTAAAGTTATAATCTCAACAATTGCATGCATGGTTTGATCATTCAAGATACCGAATTTGAAAAATGTGATCCTTATTTTCCATCTTCTTCTCTTAAATCTTCAATGGTTTTAGATTTTCAATAACTTTTGATGGAGACTCAATTTCTTTCTTCTTCCTCCTCCTTCTCTTCTAAAATAGTGGCAAGTCCGGCTTGTTTCGTGATTTGCATTTTCATTATCCGTTGTTGCAACAATCATTGTCCTCGTCATCATCAAGATACCAAGAATATAGATAAGAAAAGAAAAAGCTGAGATTCCTGTTATCATGGTAGGCATGCAAGGCAACAAAAGTATTATAAATATTACTTCTATAAAATAATTTTGTCCTCATCATTATCACTTCTACCTCTACTATTTCTATTGTGTAACCATATTTTATCACCATCATTATCTCTTCTACTGTCATTATCACCAATACAAATATCATCAACATTAATATTATCTTATTGTGCTATTTTTCCCCTTTAAAAGGTCTTAATACTGCAATGGTTTTTCTCTATTTAACCACCACCAGTGAAAGATTCTTTCAAAAATAAACTTATTAATAGTTTGTGGGAGTTTAAAATCTCCACAAATTACAAATAAAATCCCATAAAACTAATTTTCGCTACTATTTAACGAATTTTTTAATAGAGGAGTTGTATTGTCCTCAAAAGAAAAAGTTGAGGGTTAAAGTGTTCCTTTTTATTGGACAAGGGGTGTTTGTCTTGTCTTTTGTAAAAATGGATTAGAGCCGGATTGGATGTTTACTCAGAGTAAAAATATGAAAAGGTAAGGCTAAATATAAAATTTTCAAAGATGAATGAGAAGAAATAGTTGAATGAAATGCATCTTATAACTCAAACCTATTGAAGAGAAATAACATTAAGGTTGAATACATAGAGTAATTTAAAGAGAAATAAATATTTAGACAACATGTGACTAAAAAATGAATTCTATAGCATAATGTAAAGATAAAAAATTACAAGAGGATAAAAATATAATAATAAGAATCTTATAACATAATACAAAGATAGAAGATTATGCTATCTAAGAAAAAAAATTTCTAGTGACAAAATAGAGAAATATCAAATATCTAAAGATGGATTTAGAATTGTTAGTTTTTCTTCTAATATATTATAAATAGATAAATAGATACTAGTAGTAATAATAAAAAGATAAATAGATTTGAATAGGAAGCATAGGTGTCCAATAAAAAAAATAGAAAACTATATTATTAGTTTTGGCAACCGTTGAAACGTTCCTCAAGTTGCAATTTTATTGCATCTCTCTGATCATTAAAAACAAAAAAAAAATTGTCGGTTCAAAATAAACCCAGCATAAGACATCAATACGTAGAATTTATTTTTAAAAAGAATCCGGAAGACAGGTACCACGTGAAGATGTAAAACATTGTCTATTAGCACAATATTGTTTAACCTTATATTGTTACCATGATTCATGTGCAGCTACATGTTCCTATAGTTTTTATATGTTATTACCATTATTTTCGTACATGCATGTGCTGCAACATGATGTTGCTTGCTTATTTAGCCACTTTTATATAATTAATTAATTTTCACAAAGACTAGTGTCCGTGGACTCCAAAGAAGAATTATTACATCAAAGCCAGCTTGCAACTCAATAGAGTTCACTGCCTTGACACCATTGTTCTCTTACCTTTGTCTGAAAAGCCATTCACTTTGCTGTTGCTAAGATCATATCATGGCTGGTGCACTTGTTGGGGGAGCTTTGCTCTCTGGCTTCATTAACGTTGTCTTTGACAGGTTCATTACAACGGATGCAGTCAACTTGATCTTGGGCAAGAAGCTTGGTCCTGAATTAGTTGAAAGACTGAAGATTTCTCTGCTTGCTGCTGAAGCTCTTGTTGGTGATGCTGAGTTCAAGCAATTGGACAACCCTTCTGTGAGGGAGTGGCTTAACAGTCTGAGGGATGCCGTTTATGTGGCTGATGACTTGCTGGACGCTGTCCTCACCAAAGCCGCCACTCGAAAGGAGGTACGTTCTTTCTGGCCTATTAGCTTCCTCGACCGGGACAGGAAGATTGTAGATAAGATGGAAGGGGTGGTTAGAAGAATAGAATTTCTTGTAAAACAAAAAGATTTGCTTGGTCTTGAAAAGAGTTCCTATAGGGACTTTTTGTCATGGAGAATTCCATCCACATCTCTGGTGGAAGGTAATATCCTTGGCAGGGAAAAGGACCAACAGGAAATCATCAAGATATTAAATGATAACAGAGAACATCAGTTGTCTGTGATTCCCATTGTGGGCATAGGTGGGGTTGGCAAAACAACTTTAGCACAATGGCTGTACAATAATGAAAAGTTGATGGAGGGGTTTCAAGTCAAAAAATGGGTTTGTGTCTCTGAAGACTTTAATGTCATTCAGGTTACAAAGAATATTATAGGTCAAACTGCTGGTAATACAGAGGATTTCAATTCACTTCAACTTGAACTGAAGGAAAAATTGTTTGAAAAGAAGTTCTTTATTGTGTTAGATGATGTTTGGAGTGATGATGGTGATGTCTGGAAGAAATTTAGAACCCCCTTTCAATATGGGATAAAGGGAAGTACAATTCTTGTAACAACTCGTGTCAAAGAGGTTGCCTCTGTAGTCCAAACTTGTCCCCCTTACATTCTCAGTGAGTTGTCTGAGGATTGTTGTTGGTCAGTGTTTGCAAACAATGTTTGTTTTCCAGAATCAAATGGGCATCCAAAACTAGAAGAAATCGGTAGAAAGATAGTCAAGAAGTGTAAGGGGTTGCCATTAGCTGCAGAGACACTTGGAAGCTTGTTGCGAACAAAACATGATGTTAAGGAATGGGAAGCTGTATTAGTAAGTGATATTTGGGAATTTTCTGTGAAAAACAGTAAAATTATTCCAGCATTATTAATCAGTTACTTTCATCTTCCCGCACATTTAAAACGTTGTTTTGTTTATTGTTCATTGTATCCCAAAGATCATTGTTTTCATAAAACTGAACTAATTTTGCTATGGATGGCCGAAGATCTTTTAAGGCCACCAAATAGAGGAGAGATTTTATTAGAAGTTGGTAGAAAATGTTTTGATGAACTAGCTTCTAGGTTATTTTTCAAAAGACATGATCGCTATGCTTCTGAGTGGTTTGTGATGCATGACCTTTTACATGATTTAGCATTGTTCCTTGCTGGAGACTTCTATGGTAGATTTGAAGAGCTTGGTGATGCAGTGAATGTGTATACTCGAACTCGTCATTTGTCTTGTAAAAGTCCGAATCATCTAGTCTCAAAAAATTTTAGTTCCATCAGTAAAGTTGAATCTTTGAGGACATTTTTGTCAACTAATGTCGTTTCAAAGTCAGATAACATTGATGATGTAACATGTACTCCAATATTGAAGCTCAAATATTTGAGAGTTTTGTCACTTCTATCGTTCAAAGCACTTGATGTATTGCCTCGTCAAATAGGTAAATTAACCTATTTGCGTTACTTGGATCTTTCTAGGACATGTATTAGGACACTGCCTGAATCATTGTGTGACTTGTACAATCTACAAACATTGAAGCTGGTAGGTTGTTCTAGTTTGACTATGTTACCCAATGGCATGCATAAACTTGTGAATTTGCAACATCTCAATATTCTGGGTACTCCTTTGAAAGAAATGCCAAGAGGAATGAGCAAATTGCAACACCTGCACACATTAAGCTACTTTATCGTGGGCAAGCATAAAGATAATGGAATCCAGGAATTAGAGCTATTAAATCTTTATGAATTCTGTCATATTAAAAAATTGGAGAATGTCGTTGATGTGAAAGAAGCAAGGAGTGCAAGGATAATAGATAAGAAGCACATTGACAACTTACGGTTGGAATGGTCTTCAGGTGATTATATGGTTTCAAGCACACAAACTGAAAGAGATATACTTGACAGCTTGCAACCGCACCATGGCTTGGAAGTGTTGCAAATCAAGGGATACAAGGGTACAATATTTCCAAATTGGATGGGGCATTGTTCTTACCAAAACATGGCTCATGTATCTCTGGAGTCTTGTAAGAATTGTTGCATGTTGCCTTCACTTGGACAGCTGCCATCTCTTAAGTCCCTCCGCATTCAAGGTTTTCATCAGCTGAGGAGTATTGGCATGGAGTTTTACAAGAATGAAGGCGATCATCGTTCTTCGCTTCTTGCACCGTTTCCCTCATTGGAGATTTTGGAGTTCAATAACATGCCATGTTGGGAGGCGTGGCACTTACCTGACTCGGAAACTTTTCCTCAACTCAGGAAGCTTCAGATAAGAGATTGTCCGGTGTTAACGGTAGATATCCTTGATCGGGTATTCTTGAGAATCATTTCTTCTTTGTGGGATGTTTCAAAAGTTCGCAGACTAAATATACATACGGATTATGAAGGAGAGTCTGAGATGTCACTTAGGGAGGCTATGGTATCAATCAAGGGATGTGAATCTATGCTGAAGTTTGTACTTCAGGCAATGAGTGTCAACCATCTAAGTTGCCTCAAAGATATCTATATCTCAGGTTGGTCGCTTGATGTACTCTTCCGGGACAGTTGTGTACTCAAATCTTTGCAAACTCTGAAAATATGGGGATGTAGCAAGCTGGAATTCCCTCAGCAACAGCAGAAATACAGTTTAGTAGAGCTATACATAGATGGAAGCTGTGATTCACTGACCTCATTGTCATTGGATGACTTCCCCAATCTTAAGACTCTCACTATGATCGAGTGCAAGAATCTGAAATCAGTTTCACTGTCAGAGCCATCACATGCTGCTCTTCAACGTCTCACCATCTTTAAATGCCGCAAATTTGTGTCATTCACAGGAAAAGGACTGGCTGCACCCAACTTGACTCGTCTTGAGGTCAGCTTCTGCACCAAGTTGGAGGCATTGCCACTTGATATGAATACTCTTCTCCCAAGTTTACAGTCTCTCGAGATAGAGGGCTGCCGGGAAATTTGTAGGTTGCCAGAGGTTGGTTTGCCGCCTAACCTGAAACAGCTTGTTATTGAGAAACAATGGAGGAGTCTATCGTCGATGGGAAACTTGGACACCCTCACTCATCTTATCATTGATGGTTTTGGCAGTGAGAATGTGAAGTCATTCCCTGAGGCCGGTTCGCTGCCTCACCTTCCCTCTCTTACCACTTTGAAGATCAGTCGGTTTGGTGATTTGGAGACATTAGAGTGCAACCAGCTTCTCAGCCTCACCTCCCTCCAACAATTACACATTGAAGGGTGTAATAAGCTGAAGAATATGGCAGGAGAAAAGCTTCCTTCCTCTCTCTTGCTACTTCAAATTGACTACTGTCATTTGCTGGGAGAACACTGCAAGAACAAGCATCAACAAATTTGGCCCAAAATTTCCCACATCCCTTCCATTCAAGTTGGTACCAGAGAAGTGTTTCTAGAGAGAACTGGTAGGTCATTCTCTAATTTCATGTTTCTCATGCAACTACAATTAAATCCATACATGCATAAATTTCGTTTTCCTTAAAAAAAAAGTGTTGTATTATCTTCTTTCATTTATGATTCCCCTGTTTGTAGTTATACTTAAGAAATATCCTTTGTTAATCTGAGAAGAACTCATTGCTATTTACGATACTTAAAATTCATATTTTTTTCATAAAAATTTCTTTAAATGTATTAAACAAATGGATGAATCAAATTTACTGTTTTGACCGTCTTTGCAGATCCCTTGTCGCTCAGAGGTAAAAGGATGCAGATGGCTGGGATTTCACCATATGTGTAGGAATTAATAATCCTGAGTTTGTTCGAGGCAGTAAACTGGAGTTGTATGTTAGGAATCAGAGGAGGTGGTTTCTATTTTTAGCTGCAGGTTGGTATGATTACTCCATTATACTTTAGAATTTATTTTGCTGTTTTATTTGGAAAAAAGGAAAAAGTTACGAAAACTTGATTTGAGAAGGAATTAGTTATATGCACTTCATGACAAAATGGCCTTTGCCACTGTTTGATGTTTATGTTGAACTAAGTTGTATATAGCAACTTAAATTTGGTTCTTTAACTGTTTTTGAAATCTGTATAATGTACTTTTTGTTACAATACCATTGAGCATGGACCTTTAACAATTTTATATATTTATAACATTTGTATATTTATATTCAAATTTGTTAGTTTTCAACATTGGGTCTGATGTTTGCTTTTCTGCTTTGCATGGCCACATATTCTGAGATACAAGAGCCTTGCCACCTTGGACAGTAGATTTTGCCACTATAATTAACAGCAAAGTGATATAATTTGGTTAATAATGACAAAGATAAAACAAGATTATTGTTTATGGAATTAGGTTTTTCTTTATTTGTTTATGTCAGCTTTAATTTTCACTGCAATATTGTTATTTCTTTGTCAAGTTTCGTCAAACTGATTTTGTCTCTTTGAAGATGAGATGATACAAAGGAAGATTGGTTGTGCTGTACTTCCAATTATTAAATTTTTCATATTCTTTTGTATTTATCAAACAGGTTCTTTACAACAGTCTACTAACCTAACTATAGGGATTTACTTGAGTGGACACAAGCAGTTGGGCAAATAGAAGAAAACTTGAGAGGAGGTGCTATTTTCACCTCAGCAGATTTTTTCATCAGCAACTTGTTTTCATCAAGTGATCGGATGGTAAAATCTAGTGATATTGAACTGAAATTGTAACTGGAGATTCTTCACTCAAAAGTTCTTCAATTTGGAGGTGTGGTTTGCAGTCTGAGCTCTGTGGTAAAACTGCCAGAATGTTTCATTAATTTAATCTTTTGGGTGACCATTTTCTTCTGTAGAATATGTGGTCAGTGCTTGTAAGTTCTGAGACTTGTTTATTTTGTTCCTGAAGCTTTTTACCTTCTCTTGAGTTTCTAACTCCCACATTGAGATAATAATGAAGCTTGTATATGCCACTTTCTTTGGAAAATTTCCTTGGTTTTATCTCACAATACAGAGTTTTGTTATCTGTATTTCTCTGAGAAGAAGATAATATTTACATCCAGCAATCCAATAAAGAATTATCATGAGCGCCTAATGCAGTAATTACCTATAGTTCTATACATGATTAAATCTGGTCGTGCAACATTTGAAAGCTTCCTCAACTTTCAATTCGTATCAGCTATCAGAAATAAAAATACAAAAATCATTAGCCCTAAAGCATCACATATTTAAAAGTGGGGTTAATAGTCAAATTAGTTCATGAAAGATAAGATATTCTTCAAATTCATCGCTGAAATATTTTTTCAATCAAATTGGTCCTTCAAAGATTGCGAATTAATTATATTTGTCCTTTAAGTTTTAAAGACACTTTTTTGTCACATATATTAAACCAGACGCACTCTGTCATTTTGACCAACCTGCTCAATCTCTCCATTATCCATGTACCCAAGATACTTAAAACTCTTAACTTTTCGTAAGATGTTTTCTCCAATCTTCACCTCTATATTAGGGTTTTTCCTTCATAGGCCGAACTTACATTCTATATATTCCGTCCTGCTAGGGCTTATGCGCAAAAAATATGTACCAACTTCTTATTTAGGTCTTTCCTTGATTCTCCCATAAGGACGATATCATCAGCAAAAAATATGTACCATGACACAAGCTCTTTGATATTCTTTGTGAGTACTTCCAAGACTAATATGAAAATGTATGGACTTGAGGATGATTCCTAATGTAATCCTATACCAATAGGAAATTTTTCTGTCATACCACTTTGAGTCTTCACACTAGTTGTAACCCCATCATACATGTCTTTAATTGCTCGAATATATGCTATCCTTACTCTCTTCTTTTCTATAAAACCTTTCATAAGACCTATCTTGATACCCTATCGTACGCCTATGTTACACTTGCGTTACATAGCCGGTTCTAAGCTTGGATAAAGAAGAAGAGTTGTGTTAAGTTTTTGACGGCCAACATAAAAACTTAGTCGAATATTGATGGCATGCAAGGCAACAAAACACAAATTAAATTAGGCACCTTATTGTGAATGGAAGAGGCCGTGCCCTATTCATTTCATAGAAGAAAATAATTTCATACAATGAAACTTGGAATTTAGCAACCCTTTTGTATAGTTGTCTTTATGTAAAATTAATAGGCAAAAATTACTAAATAATTTACTATATTTGACTAAATTATCATAGATTAATTTTTACTACAAAGAGGGAAGGGAAAAAACAATCATCATTTAAGATTTGAAAACAACTAAAAAAAATTGTATTGATTTTTAAACAACACATGCATGTATAAAGTTTGTACAAAATGAGTAGTATGATTTTATTTTAAGTTTATTTTGGGTGACATCTTTTTTTTTTTTTTAAGTGGAGAATGAATTTACCATTTTTAAATATGATAAAAATTTTTAGGGTTAACAACCAAAAATGTCCCCGAATTATTCAAACGCTGACAAAAATACACTCGAATTTTACTATCGAAATAAATACCTTTAAATAATTTAAAAACATAACAAAAATACCCAATAGTAAATATATATTTTCAAAAAATTCCTTAGAAATTGAATTTTGATGCAACTTTTTGCAAGAATAATTATAAAATTGAGATATTATTATTCTTAAAATTTGGTGATTTTTCGTTAGGTATATTATTTTTTTATAATTTTTTTATTAATAACCAATAATACTTTTAAAAAATCACAAAAAATATATACTTAACAAAAAATCATCAAATTTTAAGAATAATAATATCTCATTTTCTAATCATGTTTGCAAAAAATAGCATCAAAATTCAATTTCTAATGTATTTTTTGAGAAATACATATTTAATGTTAGTTTTTTTGTAAGATTATCTAATATTAAATATGTATTTCTCAAAAAATATTTTAGAGATTGAATTTTGATACAATTTTTTGCAAGAATGATTAGAAAAATAAGATATTATTATCCTTAAAATTTGGTGATTTTTTGTTAAGTATATAATTTTTTTGTAATTTTTTGTTAACAACCAATAATACTTTTAAAAACTCACAAAAAAAAATATATTCAGCAAAAAATTACCAAATTTTAAGAATAATAATATCTCATTTTTCTAATCATTCTTGAAAAAATTGCATCAAAATTCAATCTCTAAAGCATTTTTTAAAAATACATATTTACTGTTGGATATTTTTGTTGTATTTTTAAATTATTTAAAAGCATTTTTGTCGCTAGTAAAATTCGGATGCATTTTTGTCCGCGTTTGAATAATTTGGGCGCGTTTTTGGTAGTTAACCCAAATTTTTTTTATTAAAAATGAGATTAGAGTTTAAATATCGTTGGAAATTCAGAAACTTCAATATCTTATTTTTTTAATAAATAATTTATACTTATATGATTTTAGAATTTCGAAATTTTAGACTCACCACGGTTCAGCTGTCACCGCGCCGCGAGCTCGAACCAAGGTTCACGCTCTTGTGCGCGCCGTCACCTCCCTGCCACAGCTCGTTGCCGTCGTCCTTCGAAGTTTCTGCCGCCGGTCACCAGCTCACCAGCTCCCTGCCACCACAGCTCGTCAGCAGGTATCTTTTTTTTGTTTTTTTCGGTAAATAACCTTGATTTGAATTCTAAATCCCATTATTGCTATTATTGTTGTGGTAGAATTGTTGTTTTGTTAAAGGTATGGTATTTGTGTTGATGTTGTGTTGTGTTGTGTTGTGTTGCTTAGATTTGATAGCGTAAGGGTGGGGGTGTTAGAGATGATGTCTTTGTTGCATTTGATCCTCTGATTTGGCTGTTGCTGTGTTCTTGCCAATTGCCATTGGTTGCTGTGTTGTTTTTTACAATTTGTTAATTTGTTAACTTGTTAATCACTTAGTTGCTGTTGTGTTAGATGTTATTAATTCTTTTGCTATGTTGCTATTGACTTATTGCTCGTTGCTGCTCTCTGCTTGTTCTTGCTGGAGATTTTTTTGCAGTTGGTTATTAGAATTAGCTTCAACTTCAAGTATAACTTTTTTTTCCATGTATGGACAATAGTAATAATCCATGACTTCATAGTCTGAACTCTTCACCCACTTTGGTGCCTGCGCTTCACAGTCACAGCTGGTGTTCACTTCACTTCTCCTGATGCTATGGCTGATATTGATCCCCACACGTTGACCTGCCACGCCTGTGGCAACGTCGGCCTTGTTGATGGCGATGACGGCTTTTTCTATTGCAACCGCTGTGGTTCCCCTCTGAGGATGTGGTCGATACTGCCGTCGATGACAATGATCTCTTCAACAGCGGCGGTGCTTCCACCGGCATATACCTCACCAGTCAGCAGCTCCACCAGCTCTCCACAGTCGCAATCAAAGCAGAACCAATCTCCCAGTATGACTCACAGTCGGTCCTTCTCTGCAACCTCAGCTTGGAGGACGATGACGACCAAACCCCTCCTCGGAACAATGCCAGCAAGGTGAAGAGAGAGGAGGAGAATTATGCTCTGCTTTTCGGCGATATTCACTCTGTTCCAGAGGATTTTGCTGATGTGGCTGGCACTAATGTTCTGAGCTTTGAGGATTAGCAGAATGAAGTTAGGATGAGGTATGTGTTTGGGTTGCAGATTATGGTTCAGCTTCAGTGCGAGGCGTTGTTTAAGGAGTTCAAGGTTACTCCTTTGATTTGCGGGTTGATGCCGCCCATTTGGTTGCGGTTTGTGTTCGGAACTGGTGTCTTCAATGATGATTGGGCTGATAAAGTTATCCATGACTCAGAAATGCAGCACGAAGAAGGTCCTAACACTATCAACCTTAGCTTCTATTTTGCATGTTTACCCCTTTTTTGTTGAATTGCATCAAATTTTTTATTTCTGCACATTCAATTTTGAATTCCACAATTGGATAAAATGAATTAGTCACAAATTTAAGAAGTTTAAGGTAGCAGTACTTGTGCACCATAGGTGGTTGGCTGTTTGCCATTTTAATGTCTCCTGATTTTGCATATATGTTCATGAAGTTACAAACTCCACAGGGTCTTTTGCTGTGTGGTCTAGTTCTGAATGTCTAATCCATTTCTATATACAGGCTCAAGATTGAACATGATTTGTATTTTCTGTGTTGATTTTTCGTTATCGTTATCTTAACAATAGGACAGAAGGATTGGCTTGATGATGTTATACACTTAGTGTTTAGGATAGCTTCTCATTTCCAGTGCACAGAAGATACTTTTCCTTCTCTTTATTTTCCAGGTGTCATCTGTGTCTTGTAATTCACCAAATTTTTATTTCTATTTCTCCCTTGGTTTCAGAAGTTCTTTCTCTTTATTTTCCAGGTGTCATTTGTGTCTTGTAATTCACCAAATTTTTATTTCTATTTCTCCCTTGGTTTCAGAAGAACCTGAAGATCAGTAATACAGAGAGGAACCCCATAATTTATATGGCCAGCATGCCGTGATATGGTTCAGGACCTTAAAGAAAAGAATTCCACCATCCTGTACTCTTGCTGTTTCTTTTCTGGCATGTCATGTTGCAAGGGAATAAAACCTGTTCTGCCATCTGACTTAATCAAGGGGACACTGGAAGCGAAGATTCCATATATTTCTGCATTTGTTGAAATTGAAAGGTGTCTTGGACGCCCATCAAGTGCATGTCCTATTAGTTCAGGTGTGATGTTCAAGCCTCAACGAGTTCTTACGGTACTGAAGCTAGAAACATTTGCTGCATCAATTGCGCAGTTCATAGGCTTGAGTTACCTCCTGTGAATTTCTTTGGAATAGTACATCGCTATCTTCAGTGATTATCTCTTCCTTCTGAAAAGATTCTTCCTCATGTATGCCGCATATATGAATGGGCCGTGCCTCCAGATTTGTGGTAATCCTTATCAGAAAAACATTTTAAGCCACCTATTCATGTTTGTGTGATGTCAGTTCTGATTGTAGCAATAAGAATGTTGTATAACATAAACCGTTCAGGAGAATGGGAGAAAAGTTTGTCCAACAAAGGCAATACCAAAGACAATGGTGAGAAGGGTACTGTTTTTTCCCCATGTGATAGACCTAGTTCTGGTGAAGAAGGTTCCGAGACAAATTGAAACAACAGGAACATGAATTAGACACTTCAGGATTTCTCCAACACCTTCAAACAATATATAGTGATCTTGCCGATACCCAAGGTGCTTTTTATTTACTTACATCATTCCTTTTTTTTGATCCAATGTTGCATGAGCTTATATTCTAGTTGGCAACAGTTCAAAGAAAAAGAGTAGCTAACACCCAATATTTATTGACAGAGTATTCAAAAGACCTGGCATCATATCTCAAACACTGTAGGGATGTTGTCTTTGCTGGATCAGAGGCATCATATGGGAATTACGAGGAAGAAAAGATGATAGAATACTTGTGGAACTCTTAAAAGAATGAAAAGGTAATTCAAGGCTTGGTTGAGTTATATACTGTTGGCACACAAGATTTAGAATTAGAATATGATGTAACCACCTTCATTTCCTCTCTTCTTTCCCGGGGTGCATCAAGAGGGAAGTTGCCCGGTTGCCCCTGTGGTCATGATCTTCTGTCTTTCGGACACTAGCAGTGTCCGGAGACTTTGACTTTTATTCTCACTTATTTTTCATCAAATGCAAGTATATTTGTCAACTCTTGTCTATCTGCCATCTAATGTGAAGTCTTTTGAATTGTTTGTCCATGCTTGCTAGGATGCTAGCTACATTGTGAATAGTTCATTCTAAAATCAATTCTTACTCAATGATATTTTGTATATCAGGATACTAAGCCTTCAGAACATGGAGAGGAATCTAACAAGATCGAGGGATGATGCATTGCTTTGTAGGACATTTGGGAGGGAGGACAAGAAAACAACATTCCAATCAGCCATCTCGTTACAACACCACCCCTGGAAATCATTTGCCTCAAAATGTGGATAATGATGATGGCGACAATGACAAGGATGATGACTCCTCAGAGAGTTTTAGAGGCAGTGATGACTCAGATTCCAATGCGCATAGTTCAAAAAAACCTCATGTCAAGGTAGCCATTGCACGGATGAAGTTAGACATGGAGGAAAACAGGTTCTACTATATACCACCTATTGTCAATAAGAAAAGACGACACGATTATCTTCAGTACGTGAGAAAGATGGATGAAGGTGTCTTGGACTATGTTGCTCATGCTGATTACTATGCATGTTGGCGTGTTGAAGCTCAAAAGAAGACTTGCTTGGTTAGATGAACAGATTGACGAATGCTTGCAGTTGAAACCAGAGAGAATTTCTTGCAAGTTCTGCAGTGATGTGGCCCCTGAAAATGAATCTGATGATGTACATGGGCTATTAGATTTGAATATTTGAGAATTAATATAGAAGGACTGGTGCACCCAACTTGACTCATCTCGATGTTAGAAGGTGCTCAAAGTTGAAGGCATTGCCAAATACTCTTCTCCCAGACTTGTAGGTTACCAGAGGCTTGTCTGCTGCCGCCTAACTTGAAACATATTAATATCTGGAAATTTCTGATCACTTGTTGAGATCATATCATGGCTGCTGCACTTGTTGGTGGAGCTTTTCTTTCTGGCTTCATTAACGTCGCCTTTGACAGGTTCCTAACAACTGATGCTGTCAACTTGGTCTTGGGCAAGAAACTTGGCCCTGACTTGGTTCAAAGGCTGAAGACTGCTCTGCTGGGTGCTGAAGGTCTTGTTGCTGACAGTTTCGTGATTTGCATTTTCATTATCCGTTGTTGCAACAACTCATTGTCCTCGTCGTCATCAAGATACCAAGAACACAGATGAGAAAAAAAAGAAAACTGGGATTGCTGTTTTCATGGTAGGCATGCAAGGCAACAAAAATATTATAAATATCACTTCTATAAAATAATTTTGTCCTTATCATTATCATTTCTACTTCTACTATTTCTATTGTGTAACCATACTTTATCACCATGGTTATCTCCTCTATTGTCATCATCACCTCAACATTAATGTTATCTTATTTCGTTTCTTGTTCAATACTATTTTTTTCCTTTAAAAGGTTTTAGTACTACAATTACTTTTTTTTTTTCAGAGATAGTCTTTCTCTACTTAACTACCGCCCGTGAAAGATTTTTTTAAAAATAAACTTATTAATAGTTTGTGAGAGTTTAAAACCTTCACAAATTACAAATAAAACCCAAAATGTTCATCACCAGGGAGACTTGGAAGAAGAACCAAGTAAGAGAACATAAGATGAGAAGACAAACACCACATCTAACTCAAAATCAAGTTAATAAGTATCTCATCTTATAAACTCTTCACTCTTTCTTATCTTTTTCAACGTGGGACTAATTTTATGTACTCCTTACACTTGCAACATTAATACATAAGACTAAAAAAAGAATTCTATGACATAATATAAAGATAGAAAGTTACAAGAGAATAAAATGTAATAAAAATCTTATAACATAATACAAGACAGAAGGATATGCCATCTAAAAAATATTTTTATATGACAAAATAGAAAAATATCAAATATCTAAAGATGGTTTTAAAATTGTTATTTTTTCTTCTAATATATTAAATAGATAAATAGGTAATAGTAGTAATAATAAATAGATAAATAGATTTGAATATGAAGCATAGTTACCCAATAAAAAAAAAATAAAAAACTATATTATTAGTTTATTACTTTGGTTTGGCAACCGTTGAAAGTTGAAACGTTTCTCAAGTTGCAATTTTATTGCATCTCTCTGATAATTAAAAACAAAAAAAATTGTCGGTTCAAAACAAACCCAGCATAAGACATCAATATGTAGAATTTATTTTTAAAAATAGGTGGAAACTCTGGTGCAGTCAACTTCATGTGAAATTGATAACTGATAGCTGTTAGATGAAAATTTAGTTAAATCATTCAAATCATTTAACAGTTCTTAGCTATCAACTTCAGGTGAATTTGACCGCACCTGAGTTTTCACCTTAAAAATAACTCGGAAGACAGGCACCACGTGAAGATGTAAAGACATTGTCTATTGGCACAACATTTTTTAACTTTATATTGTTACCATGATTCATGTGCAGCTACATGTTCCTATAGTTTTTATATGTTATTACCATTATTGTTGTTATTAATAATCTCATAACATAATATATATTGCCATGATATTTTCATACATGCATGTGCTGCAACATGATGTTCCTTGCTTATTTAGCCACTTTTATATAATTAATTAATTTTCACAAAGACTAGTGTCCGTGGACTTCAAAGAAGAATTATTAGATCAAAGCCAGCTTGCAACTCCATAGAGTTCACTGCCTTGACACCATTGTTCTCTTACCTTTGTCTGAAAAGCCATTCACTTTGCTGTTGTTGAGATCATATCATGGCTGGTGCACTTGTTGGGGGAGCTTTGCTCTCTGGCTTCATTAATGTTGTCTTTGACAGGTTCATTACAACGGATGCGGTCAACCTGATCTTGGGCAAGAAGCTTGGTCCTGACTTAGTTGAAAGGTTGAAGATTTCTCTGCTTGCTGCTGAAGCTCTGGTTGGTGATGCCGAGTACAAGCAATTGGACAACCCTTCTGTGAGGGAGTGGCTTAACAGTCTGAGGGATGCTGTTTATGTGGCTGATGACTTGCTGGACGCTGACCTCACCAAAGCTGCCACTCGAAAGGAGGTACGTTCTTTCTGGCCTGTTAGCTTCCTCGACCGGGATAGGAAGATTGTAGATAAGATGGAAGGGGTGGTTAGAAGAATAGAATTTCTTGTAAAACAAAAAGATTTGCTTGGTCTTGAAAAGAGTTCCTATAGGAACTTTTCGTCATGGAGAATTCCATCCACATCTTTGGTGGAAGGTAATATCCTTGGCAGGGAAAAGGACCAACAGGAAATCATCAAGATATTAAATGATAACAGACAACATCAGTTGTCTGTGATTCCCATTGTGGGCATAGGTGGGGTTGGCAAAACAACTTTAGCACAATGTCTGTACAATAATGACAAGTTGATGGAGGGGTTTCAAGTCAAAGAATGGGTTTGTGTCTCGGAAGACTTTAATGTTGTTCAGGTTACAAAGAATATTATAGGTCAAACTGCTTGTAATGTAGAGGATTTCAATTCACTTCAATTTAAACTGAAGGAAAAGTTGTCGGAAAAGAAGTTCTTTATTGTGTTAGATGATGTTTGGAGTGATGATGGTGATGTCTGGAAGAAATTTAGAACCCCCTTTCAATATGGGGTAAAGGGAAGTACAATTCTTGTAACAACTCGTGTCAAAGAGGTTGCCTCTGTAGTCCAAACTTGTCCCCCTTACATTCTCAGTGAGTTGTCTGAGGATTGTTGTTGGTCAGTGTTTGCAAACAATGTTTGTTTTCCAGAATCAAATGGGCATCCAAAACTAGAAGAAATCGGTAGAAAGATAGTCAAGAAGTGTAAGGGGTTGCCATTAGCTGCAGAGACACTTGGAAGCTTGTTGCGAACAAAACATGATGTAAAGGAATGGGAAGCTGTATTAGTAAGTGATATTTGGGAATTTTCTGTGAAAAACAGTAAAATTATTCCAGCACTATTAATCAGTTACTTTCATCTTCCGGCACATTTAAAACGTTGTTTTGTTTATTGTTCATTGTATCCCAAAGATCATTGTTTTCATAAAGATGAACTAATTTTGCTATGGATGGCCGAAGATCTTTTAAGGCCACCAAATAGAGGAGAGAGTTTACTAGAAGTTGGTAGCAAATGTTTCGATGAACTAGCTTCTAGGTTATTTTTCAAAAGACATGATCACTATGATTATGAGAGCTTTGTGATGCATGACCTTTTACATGATTTAGCATTGTTCCTTGCTGGAGACTTCTATGGTAGATTTGAAGAGCTTGGTGATGCAGTGAATGTGTATACTCGAACTCGTCATTTGTCTTATGAAAGTTCGAATCTAGTCTCAAAAAATTTTAATTCCATTAGTAAAGTTGAATCTTTGAGGACATTTTTGTCAACTAATGTCTTTTCAAAGTCAGAAAACATTGATGATGTAACATGTACTCCAATATTGAAGCTCAAATATTTGAGAGTTTTGTCACTTCCATCGTTCAAAGCACTTGATGTATTGCCTCGTCTAATAGGTAAATTAACCTATTTGCGTTACTTGGATCTCTCTAGGACATGTATTAGGACACTGCCAGAATCATTGTGTGACTTGTACAATCTACAAACATTGAAGCTGGAATGTTGTTCTAGTTTGACTAAGTTACCCAATGGCATGCATAAACTTGTGAATTTGCAACATCTTGATATTTTGGGTACTGATTTGAAAGAAATGCCAAGAGGAATGAGCAAATTGCAACACCTGCACACATTAAGTTACTTTATCGTGGGCAAGCATAAAGATAATGGAATCCAGGAATTAGAGCTATTAAATCTTCATGGATTCTTTGAGATTCAAAAATTGGAGAATGTCCTTGATGTGAAAGAAGCAAGGAGTGCAAGGATAATAGATAAGAAGAACATTGACAACTTAAGGTTGGAATGGTCTTCAGGTGATTATATAGTTTCAAGAACACAAACTGAAAGAGATATACTCGACAGCTTGCAACCGCACCATGGCTTGGAAGTGTTGCAAATCAACGGATACAAGGGTACACTATTTCCAAATTGGATGGGGCATCTTTCTTACCAAAACATGACTTATGTATCTCTGGAGTCTTGCAAGAATTGTTGCATGTTGCCTTCACTTGGACAGCTGCCATCTCTCAAGTCCCTGCACATTGAAGGTTTCGATCAGCTGAGGAGTATTGGCATGGAGTTTTACAAGAATGAAGGCGATCATCATTCTTCACTTCTTGCACCGTTTCCCTCATTGGAGATTTTGAAGTTCAATAACATGCCATGTTGGGAGGTGTGGCACTTACCTGACTCAGAAACTTTTCCTCGACTCACGAAGCTTCAGATAAGAGATTGTCCGGTGTTAAAGGGAGATATGCTTGGCCGGGTATTCTTGAGAATCATTTCTTCTTTGTGGGATGTTTCAAAAGTTCGCAGACTAGATATACGTATGGATTATGGAGAGTCTGAGATCTCACTTATTGGGGAGGATATGGTATCAATTAAGGGATGTGAATCTATGCTGAAGTTTGTACTTCAGGCATTGAGTGTCAGCCATCTAAGTTGCCTCAAAGATATCTATATCTTACGTTGGTCGCTTGATGTACTCTTCCGGGACAATTGTGTACTCAAATCTTTGCAAACTCTGAGAATATGGGGAGGCAGCAAGCTGAAATTCCCCCAGCAACAGCAGAAGTACAGTTTAGTAGAGCTATACATAGAAGGAAACTGTGATTCACTGACCTCATTGTCGTTGGATGACTTCCCCAATCTTAAGACTCTCACTATATCAGAGTGTGAGAATCTGGAATCAGTTTCATTGTCAGAGCCATCACATGCTGCTCTTCAACGTCTCACCATCTTTAAATGCTGCAATTTTGTGTCATTCACAGGAAAAGGACTGGCTGCACCCAACTTGACTCGTCTTGAGGTCAGCTTCTGCACCAAGTTGAAGGCATTGCCACATGATATGAATACTCTTCTCCCAAGTTTACAGTCTCTCGAGATAGAGGGCTGCCGGGAAATTTGTAGGTTGCCAGAGGTTGGTTTGCCGCCTAACCTGAAACAGCTTATTATTGGGAAACAATGGAGGGGTCTATCGTCGATGCGCAACTTGGACACCCTCACTCATCTTATCATTGATGGTTTTGGCAGTGAGAATGTGAAGTCATTCCCTGAGGCCGGTTCGCTGCCTCACCTTCCCTCTCTTACCACTTTGAAGATCAGTCGGTTTAGTAATTTGGAGACATTAGAGTGCAACCAACTTCTCTGCCTCACCTCCCTCCAACATTTAATAATTGAAGAATGTTGGAAACTGGAGAATATAGCAGGTGAAAAGCTGCCTTCCTCTCTCTTGCTACTTGAAATTGACTACTGCGATTTGCTGGGAGAACACTGCAAGAACAAGCATCAACAAATTTGGCCCAAAATTTCCCACATCCCGTCCATTCAAGTTGGTACCAAAGAAGTGTTTCTATGGAGAACTGGTAGGTCATTCTCTAAACTTTATGTTTCTCATGCAACTACAATTAAACAAATGTATTAAACAAATGGATGAACCAAATTTACTGTTTTGACCGTCTTTGCAGATCGCTACACGTACAGCGGTAAAAGGAGGCTGATGGCTAGGATTCCATCATATGTGTAGGGATTAATAATCCTGAGTTTGTTTGAGGCAGTAAACTGGAGTTAAATGTTAGGAATCAGAAGAGGTGGTTTCTATTTTTAGCTGCAGGTTGGTATGATTACTCCATTATACTTTAGAATTTACTTTGCTGTCTTATTTGGAAAAAAGGAAAAAGTTATGAAAGCTAGATTTGAGAAGGAATTAGTTATATGCACTTCATGACAAAATGGCCTTTGCCACTGTTTGATGTTTATGCTGAACTAAGTTGTATAGAGCAACTTAAATTCGGTTCTTTAACTGTTTTTGAAATCTGTATAATGTACTTTTTGTTACAATACCATTGAACATTGGCCGTTAACAATTTTATATATTTATAAAATTTGTATATTTATATCCAAATTTGTTAGTTTTCAACAGTTGTGGGGCTGGCTGCACCCAGTTCCAAGTTTCTATGAAGTTCATGAACAAACTTCAACATTGGGTCTGATGTTTCTGCTTTGTGTGGCCACAAATTCTGAGATACAAGAGCCTTGCCACCTTGGACAGTAGACTCTGCCACTATAATTAACAGCAAAGTGATATAATTTGGTTAATAATGACAAAGATAAAACAAGATTATTGTTTATGGAATTAGTTTTTTCTTTGTTTATGTCAGCTTCAATTTTCACTGCAATATTGTTATTTCTTTGTCAAGTTTCCTCAAACTGATTTTGTCTTTGAAGATGAGATGATACAAAGGAAGATTGGTTGTGCTGTACTTCCAATTATTAAATTTTTTCATATTCTTTTGTATTTATCAAACAGGTTCTTTACAACAACAGTCTACTAACCTAACTATAGGGATTTACTTGAGTGGACACAAGCAGTTGAGCAAATAGAAGAAAACTTGAGAGGAGGTGCTATTTTCACCTCAGCAGATTTTTTCATCAGCAACTTGTTTTCATCAAGTGAATGATCGGATGGTAAAATCTAGTGATGTTGAACTGAAATTTTAACTGGAGATTCTTCACTCACAGTTCTTCAATTTGGAGGTGTGGTTTGCAGTCTGAGCTCTGTGGTAGAACTGCCAGAAAGTTTCATTAATTTAATCTTTTGGTTGACCATTTTCTTCTGTAGAATATGTGGTCAGTGCTTGTAAGTTCTGAGACTTGTTTATTTTGTTCCTTTGATTCGGATAATAATGAAGCTTTTTACCTTCTCTTGAGTTCTTAACTCTCACATTGAGATAATAATGAAGCTTGTATATGCCACTTTCTTTGGAAAATTTTCTTGGTTTTTATCTCACAATAGAGTTTTGTGATCTGTATTTCTCTGAGAAGAAGATAATATTTACACCCAGCAATCCAATAAAAGAATCATCATGAGCGCCTAATGCAGTAATTTCCTATAGTTCTATACATGATTAAATTTGGTTGTGCAACATTTGAAAGCTTCCTCAGCTTTCAATTCTGTATCAACTATCAGAAATAAAAATACAAAAATCATTAGTCCCAAAGCATCACATATTTAAAACTGTAATGAGTTATTTTTTAAAGCAACCTTATAGATGAGCTAGCTATCATCACGTGAAGGCGTGAAACCAATGTCTATTGCCAACAGGTTTTAACCAATGAGCTAGCTATCATCACGGGATATGCAGATTCTGCTCGTTAGTTTTATATAATTTCCACAGAGACTAGTGTCCATTGGTCACAGTGAAACCACACCACTAATATTTTTGCTATTTACTAATGTGTTGCTTCTTTCAGCACTCCACAGATACCGAATTTTTTATAGTTACCTTGGAGACCGATGCCACGTGATATCATGTAGGACACCTTTGAAAACTTGATTAAAAAACCCCCTCTATTGAGTTCACTACACCCTGCAACCATTGTTCTCTTACCTTTCTCTGCAAATCCATTCACTTTTCTGTTGTTGAGATCATACCATGGCTGGTGCACTTGTTGGTGGAGCTTTTCTTTCTGGCTTCATTAACGTTGTCTTTGACCGGTTCCTTACAACTGATGCTGTCAACTTGGTCTTGGGCAAGAAACTTTGCCCTGACTTGGTTCAAAGGCTGAGGACTGCTCTGTTGGGTGCTGAAGCTCTTGTTGCTGATGCTGAGATGAAGCAGTTCGGTAATCCATCTGTGAGGAAGTGGCTCGATAGTCTCCGGGATGCTGTTTACTGTGCTGAGGACTTGCTCGACACTGTCCTCGCCAAAGCTGCCACTCAAAAGGAGCTAAGTTCTTCCTGGTGGTCCCCTAGCTTCTCCATCAACCGAGATAGAGATGACATGGTAGACAAGATGGAAGCGGTGGTTAGAAGAATTGAGGATCTTGGAAAACAAAAAGATTTCCTTGGTCTTGAAAAGATTCCCACTGGTAGCTCATCATGGAGGACTCCATCCAGTTCTCTTGTAAAAGGGAGTGTGTATGGCAGGGAGGATGACAAGAAGGCCTTAATCAAGATGCTGAATGACAACTGTGAGCATCACTTGTCTGTGATGGCTATTGTTGGCATAGGTGGGGTTGGTAAAACAACTTTAGCCCAATGGCTGTACAACAATGAGGAGTTCATGAAGGGATTTGATCTGAAAGCATGGGTTTGCGTTTCAGAGAAGTTTGAAGTTGTTGAGACTACAAGGAATGTCATAAAGCAGATCCATGGAGGTACTTGTAGTCTCGACGATTTCAATTCACTTCAAAATGCTTTGAAAGGAGAATTGTCGAATAAGAAGTTCTTTATTGTTCTGGATGATGTTTGGAGCGATGATGGTGACAAATGGAGTAATTTTATGACCCCTTTCCAACAAAATGGGAATAAGGGAAGTATTGTTCTTCTGACTACTCGGGAGGAAAATGTTGCTTCTGCAGTTCAAAATTGTCGCCCTTATTTTCTCAAGAAGTTGTCGGAGGACTATTGTTGGTCAGTGTTTGCAGAAAATGCATCTTTTCCACAGTCAAATGGGAGAGCAGCAATTGAAGAAATAGGTAGAAAGATTGTCAAGAAGTGTGATGGCTTGCCATTAGCTGCAGAAACACTTGGTCGCTTGTTACGTACTAAGCATGATGTTGAGGAATGGAACAAGATACTAATGAGTGATATTTGGGAATTTTCGGTGGAGAAGAGTAAGATTATTCCAGCATTACTGATAAGTTACTTCCATCTTTCTCCATATTTAAAGCGTTGTTTTGTTTATTGTGCTTTATTTCCCAAGGATTATGAATTTGAGAAAGATGAATTAATCCTTTTGTGGATGACAGAAGATCTTTTACCACCACCAAAGAGAGGAGAAAGATTAGAAGAAGTTGGTTGTGAGTGTTTTAATGAACTAACTTCCAGATTATTTTTCACGAAGAGTGAAGACTTTGGTGATTATTTTGTGATGCATGATCTCTTGCATGACTTAGCAATATTCCTTGCTGGAGATTTCTATTGCAACTCAGAAGAACTTGCTAAAGAGGAGATAAAGATTCAGACTCGGCATTTGTGGGTAGATTTAAGTCATTGTAGCTCAAAACTTTATAATTCTATTTCTAAAGTAGAATCTTTGAGAACATTATTATTCTTTGGCGATTTCTCTTCTCCCAACTGCAACATTGAAGCGGCAACATGTGAGATATTATCAAAGTGTAAATACTTGAGAGTTTTATCCCTTAGAAAACTTGATGAGGTGCCTAATTTAATAGGAGAATTGATCCATCTGCGCTACTTGGATCTCTCTTGGACTGGTATTAAGACACTGCCAGAGTCTTTGTGCAACTTGGGTAATTTGCAAATATTGATGTTGTATGATTGTTCTAAGCTAACTACACTGCCTAGTGGTTTGCATAATCTTGTGAGTTTGTGGCATCTTTATATTAGAAAAACCTCTTTGGAAGAAATGCCCAGGAAAATGAGCGAATTGAGTCAGTTGCACGTTTTAAGTTCCTTTATCGTTGGCAAGCACGAAGACAATGGAATCCAGGAGTTAGGAGGGCTGGCAAATCTTCATGGATCCGTTGAGATTAAGAAGTTGGAGAATATTGTTGATGTGGAAGAAGCAAAGAGGGCAAAGATAATGGATAAGAAGCACATTGATGAATTATGTTTGGAATGGTCTTCAGGTGATGATTTGGTTTCAAGTACACAAAAAGAAAGAGACATTCTCGATAAGTTGCAACCGCAGAATGGGTTGAAAGAGTTGAAAATCAATGGATACAAGGGTACAATATTTCCAGATTGGTTGGGGAACTGTTCCTACCAAAACATGACACGTGTATCTCTAAAGTCTTGCAAGAATTGCTGCATGCTGCCTTCACTTGGACAGCTGCCATCTCTCAAGTCGCTGCACATTCGAGGTTTGGATCAGCTGAGGAGGATTGGCGAGGAGTTTTACAAGAACGAAGGAGCTCATCATTCTTCACATATTGCACCGTTTCCCTCACTGGAGACTTTGGTATTTGATAACATGGCATGTTGGGAGGTGTGGCACGTATCTGAGTCGGAAACTTTTCCTCAACTTAGGAACCTTGAAATAACAAATTGCCCAATGTTGAAGGAAGAGATGCTTATTCAGGTATTCTTCAGAATAGTTTCTTCTTTGTCGGATGTTTTCAAAGTTCGCAAACTACGTATTGGCGAACACTTTATAAACCGGCACACCGAAGCAGTGTTTCTTGACGGGGATACTTTAAGAATTAGGGGAAGTGAATCTGTGATGGAGTCTGCATTGAAGGCAATGATGAGCATCAACCATCTACATTGCCTCCAAGAAATACACATCTTGAGCTGTAATAAACTAGAATTCCCCCAGCTACAGCAGCACAGGTATGATTTGGTAGAACTACAAATAGAACACAGCTGTGATTCACTGACCTCCTTGTCGTTGGATGTCTTTCCCAATCTCAAGAATCTCCAGATAAAAGTTTGTAGCAATCTCGAATCAGTGGTAATGTCAGAGGCACCACACGCTGCTCTTCAACGTGTCTCCATCTATTACTGCCCTGAATTAGTGTCATTAGCAGGAGAAGGACTGGCTGCACCCAACTTGACTCATCTGAGCATCACACAATGCTACAAGTTGGAGGCATTACCACATGACATGAAAAGTCTACTCCCAAGTTTACACTCTCTCGACATATATGGTTGCCCAAGAATTTGCAGGTTGCCAGAGGGTGGTTTGCCGCCTAACTTGAAATCACTTTAAGTGGGATTTTGCGAGAAACAAATGAGGGATCTATCATGGATGGGCAACTTGCACGCCCTCACTCATCTAAGAATTGTAGGTAATTACTGCGACAACATAAAGTCATACCCAGAGGTGGGTTCACTGCCTCACCTTCCCTCCCTTACCACTCTACATATCCAAGAGTTTAATAATCTGGAGACATTGGAGTGCAACGAGCTTCTCCGCCTCACCTCCCTTCAACAACTACACATTCATTGGAGTCAAAAACTGGAGAATATGGAAGGAGAAAAGCTGCCTCCCTCTCTCTTGCTACTTCAACTTACGTGGTGTGGTTTGCTAGGAAAACACTGCAAGAACAAGCATCAACTAATCTGGCCCAAAATTTCCCACATCCCTGACATTAACGTCTTCTAAACAGGGATTTCTGAACAGGTAATTCTCTAATCTTCATGATTCACACATGCTACCACAATTAAATTCACACATGCACAAGTCATACTTATTAACACTCATATTTTTCAATAAAATTGCTTTTACAGAGGAATACAAGAATTAATTACCATGAAATAAAAATTGAAAGACAATCAATATCTTTTTTCGTGTATCCAGCACTTAAGAATTTCTTTAGATATATTAAACAATTGGATGAATCAAATTTAATGTTTTTACCATCCTCTGCAGGTAGCTTCTACCGAGGTACAAGTACCCAGATGGCTAAGATTTCAGCACATAATCTTTATATAAAACAAGGCATACTTACATTACCTTCATTGAGTCAAAAGAACTGATTTCTGTTTTAGCTTCAGGTAGGTACTCTATTCCTCTCTGCAATTTACTTCAGGTTGGAGAATATGGCAGGAGAAAAGCTTCCTTTTTCTGTTACTATTTCAAATTCAACACTGTCCTTTGCCCGGCAAACTCTACAAGAAGAAGAGTTGCAGCTAAACTCTATATGAAGGTAACATAAACTTGATGGATCTAGAGGCATTGATCTTTGAAGCTGCTCTATCTCATATCATTTCTTATGAAGACCAACTCAAATAGATTTTCCAGGGGCATCAAGAAATAGATAACTGCTATGGTCGAGGATCTACTTTCTTTCTGGTTTCAACCATTAAAATGTGCATTAGGCAGCTTCTGTGGCAATTGCAACTTGGTGAGCATGTAAGCACTTTCGTAAAATTTTGCATTCCGGTATTATTATTTTGTATCAATCTTTTCTCAAACAAAATTTGTCCCTTTGGGTTCTGTTTTTGAAGCTAAAAAGGAATAATACATCATTGTGTATTTATCAAGCAGGTTATGATAATTTTCCTTTGTGTGAGGCCCAAGCAAACTCTTTTTGGAGAGTCCCTCTACATCCCAATTAGTGTATTAACCTGAACAAATGAATGATTGGATGGTTAAATTCTTTTCTGGTTTACCTGGAGTTCTTCATTCATAGTCCTTCAACTTTGAGGTGTGATTGCAATCCGAGCTCTCTAGCCAAAAAGTTCGTAAGCAACGGTCGTCTATTGTATCATTGATTTCACCATTTAGTTTATGCTTTTATGTTCTTGTACAAGAGTTCTGCATGTATCTTTAGTAGTGCTTGTAAGTTTTGAGACTTGTTTGTAGCTTTGATTTGGAAAATAGTGAAAATTTTTACCTTCCCATGGTTTTTTTTATCTCTCACATTGAGAGGTTTTTTCACACGTTAAAATTTGGTGTTCTGTTGTTCTGTCTTCTCTTCAATTATTTGCTGGTATTGGTGCTTCCATATTATGCCTTTGACAGGTTTAGTTTATTCCCACCATGAATGATCATTTTACAATGTTAAATATCTTGCCCATGAAAATTATATTGAGGGGCATTCTATATAACAAGTAGCTTAATGTTTCCAAATTCCAAATGTGCAAACAAGAAGGGGAAATAAAGCTTGGAGTCTACCTTGGTTGAATATACCATGTACCTTTCATTTCTGTTACTTGTGCTTCATGAGTAATAAAAATTACAAAGCAAGCAAGAAATACCAAAATTGGAGAAATGAATCGATAAGAGTTAGTCTTCCAAAGTTCCACAATTGATTAAAAAAATGTCAATATTCAACAGAGCTAAAAATATTATTGAAAAAAATAAATCGATAGAATTACTCTACTTTAAAATATTCTATAGGCATTATTCTCTTAAGCATTTGAAATTATGGAGGATTATATAAATTTCAACAAATAATTATATCTCACGGCTCACAACTACATGCATTACCATGATACATGTGCCGCACCACTTTCAATTTAATAACTTGTTCCATCTTTCAAACAAGAATTAAAAATTGAAATGTTATAAAAGAATCAGGTAGGCACTCATTTTCATCTGTTGCCAGCAAAACCACGTGAATTGAAGTCAACGTTTTCTTGCCAATGAATCTTGGCCACCTCGCTATATTTATTTATTCAGGAAACCTGCGTTCAGCACCCTGCAACCATTGTTGTCTCATACTATTCTGAAAATTTGATTACTTTGCTCTTGTTTGAGAACATGGCTGGAGTTCTTGTTGGGGGAGCTTTTCTCTCTGGCTTCATTAATGTTGTCCTCGACAGGTTCATTTCGGGAGAGACTTACAACTTGGTTGTGGGGAAGAAGCTTGGCTCTGAGTTGGTGAGAAGGCTGAGGACTGCTCTCTTGGCTGCCGAAGCTCTGGTTGCTGACGCTGAGCAGAAGCAGTTTGGTAAACAATCTGTGAGGAAGTGGCTGGAT